>NW_024609846.1:87975034-89175034 GCF_016920785.2 Ixodes scapularis | reverse complement strand
CGATAGCTGTTAGTGGGACACTTCGCGGTTTAGCACCATCAACGGCGCTCCATATCGGCGCGAGTAATTTTTTGCACATCGCCAAGGCGTTTTACGGGCTGTTGACTACCAGATAACAAGCAAGCAAGATAGCATGCATGGTCTGTAAAAGAGTCTCCGCCGGGCAATCTGGCAGTGCACTGGGATTGGTGCCCATGTAACCAGAATTAGCACAAATAGACAATTCTCGGGAAATACGCAGATAAAACTGCCTTAGAATTTTACGATGTATTTTGTATCAGAAAGCAAGGGGGAAGCGAGTGCGTTAGCGCCCCGTTAATGCACTTGATAAATAAGAATAGCCAGAAAGATGGTATTAATAGTGCCGTGTTTGTTTTAATAAATCTTCCTTTGGGTGTGCACTTCGTCTTGTCTACTTCCTTGTCCCTGTTTGTTCGGCGCTTTTTGTATAGCGGAGTGGGACACGGACCCGTATGGCAGGCTAAATGCACTTTACTTTGAGCCGAGAACTGCACTGCGAAGACCGTTCTTCATATGCGCCAGGATCCGAATCCCTCGATTCACGTGAGCTTAGCAGGCTCTATGTCTCGAGTCTTTCTCGCCTTCTACGCTACCACATTCCTCCATCCTCAGGCGAATGTGAAGACATTGTTTGCGTAGTCTGGTCGGATACCGACGAACCGCAGTGGACTCGGACGCATCCGCTGATTGTTGCATAGTTGTGTCAGACGCATCTGCTTCTGCTCGCGGTAGTTCAACTGCGCAAAAGTTGTCCAGCGGCGTTGGGGCGTACAATGCGGTTCAGTCTTCTTCGCAGATTCGTTTCTTTATCTGATCTGCGTGCACCCGGTGTCGCTTGTGATCTCCCGTCAGTACTTCAAACATAACTCGTCCTTTTTGGCTGACGATCACACCTTTGATCCAGTGGTTCTTCTTCAACCTATCCTGCATCCAGACTTTCTGATTTATCTGAAACGTCCGGTCGCGACTTCTCTTGTCGTAGTTGCTCTTTTGGCGGTCGCTCACGGGAACCTTCGGGCGACTGGCCTGACTGAATCAAATTTATCGTCGTTCTGTAGTGTCGCTTGTTTAGCATCTCGCATGGGGGTTGTCCCGTCGTAGAGTGTGGTGTCACCCTATACTTGAGGAGGAACTGTCTCAGTCATTCCTTTTCCTCTCCCTTCTTGGATTTTTGCAAGGCAGACTTAAGTGTCCTTACAAAGTTTTCGGCTAAGCCATTTGACTGATGGTGGTACGGTGGTGTTAAAATGTGCCGTTATTCATTATCGCTGACTACCTGCTCCGGTAGTCCGTGAACGAGGAAGATTTCCTTGAATGCTTCCACCGTCCGCTCAGCTCTGGTCGACGGCATCAAAGTGACTTCAGGCCACTTGCTGTACGTGTCGATCACCACAAGGTACATGGTGTTCTGGTATTCTGCAAAATATGTATGGATTCGGTACCAGGGTCATTTTGGCACTTCCCATTGGTGTACGGGAACGTTTTCGTTCCTGTCAGAGACTGAAGCACAAGCTTCGCAGGCTCAACTTTCCGCTTCAGTGTCTTTGTCCATGTCTGGCCACCACACGTAGGAACGGGCAAACATCTTCATTTTTGATTGTCCAGGTGTCCTTCATGTAGTAAATCCAGAAGACTACGTCGAAACCTAAGAGGGATCAATGTGCCAATGCTCCAAACTTTTTAGTCTTGAGTAATTGTAAATGTAATTCCTTACTATTTTTCAGTAACGTGTACAAGTCTGCATGAAACCCGCTCTGTAGAGAAATTGATAGTGCCAGGATATACGTTTTTTTATCTTCTACATAGTTTTGACAGACTTAACAAAGATATCTGTTGTGCAACTAAAAATGATATAAGCACGCTATTTATCTAGGGATCTGTCATTGATGAAAATAGTTGTATGCAAACTGAATGCATGTTACTATTATTGTATGCTAATTTGTTTTCGTATATTTTATGTCTTTAATTCTGGAAAACTGTGTGTTTCCTTATTTTTCTGATCTGCGGTTGCTGGTGTTGTTGGGGGAGGTAGACGCTGTCAAGCAACTACGAAGTTTCTTTTTTTTCTCACGCTCCTCTCTTCATTTTAAAGAAAAATTAAGAATATGAATTTGAACGTACGGGTATGAGGGCGTAGCGAAATTCGACCACGGTGCCTCCGTCAAGCGTCCTTTGGAAACGGTACCTTTTAATAATCATATTACGGGGGGGGGGGGGGGGGGGGGGACGGGAGGAAACATTTTTTTTTTCTGATGTTCAATAAAGGGGGACAACTTAGGCGATTGTTTTAAAGGGGCACTGACGTCGATTCTGAGAACATCTTTTTGTAGCGACAACTCAATCTAGACGCTCTAAGCGTCCAGAAAAGACCGAAATCACAATTGCACGTAGCTTATTTCCTCGTTATAGCGTGTTCAAAGATCGCGACACGGCCTTTCTGGGAAGAATATTCTCCCGAACGAAGTGGTCGACGAAGGGTGCTTGTCGGTGTGTTGTAAATCGATGGCTTCGCCCGCGGAGAAAAAGGAGTCTTACCCGAATGTACCAGACTCTGTTCGAAACAAGTTATAATAAAATCATTCGGAATCTGTGGGTATTGTAGGGCATTCATTGGTCCATACAATAATGTCCGCAAGAAAAAAGAGTGCACATGCTTTTCTATTGCCCTGAGATGAATAAGCGGTTTTGTAATATAGGACTTGGTATATGTGGGGGGAACTGACACCATTTTAAACAATATAAAATCAAAAACGACCTTTTTCAAAAATAACGTTAGTGCCCCTTTAAGAGTCTACGGTCCGTCAGCGACGAACTGCGCTATGAGTATAAGGCCTAGTGGTAAGCAGATCGCAGCGCGCACGCCTATTGCGGGCGGTGAACATCTTCACTGTCAACTCCAGCAGCTGCCAGGCGATCTGGCTCGACAGCGGTAGGTTCCGGGAACAATTGCCGGAGTTAAACTCCACGTAACACTCAACTTCGTGAACACCACCCATGCTATCAGTCGAGGTAGTCACCTTGAAATTTATGCTCTCGATGAGCCCGATATCCCTCGAGAACGTCCCGGAAAGCCTGCAAGTCCGCAACGCAAAGTACCCAGAGTTGCGTGCGCACGCAAAAAGCTATAGCCTTTATTTTGGATTAAAACTTGTGTTTGGGCGAGTTGGTTCATACTGAATTAAAAGGTTAAAAAGCGCAAACAAAACAAGGACAATAAAGACACAAAGACGACAGGATGGGCGCTAACTCACAACTGATTTTATTAGAAAAAACTCTTTTATACACACTTTTATACACAAGATTGTGTACCACACTTTTATACACAAGATTGTGTACCACACCTACACTACAACCAATCACCACTCTCACAGGCAACTATCTAGAAACGTTACTTCTTTCTGGGGCAAAAAGAGAGAAGGCATGCCAACGCTGTTGTCATCTTTCCTTTTAGAGGCGTTTTATATTAATAAGAAAGATGACAACTGCGTTTGCGTGCCTTCTCTCTTTTGCTCCAGGAAAAAGTAACATTTCCAGATGTGAGAGTGGTGATTGGTTGTAGTGTAGGTGTGGTACACAATCTTGTGTATAAAAGTGACGGTGCTTTTTCTAATAAAATCAGTTGTGAGTTAGCGCGCGTCCTGTCATCTTTGTGTCTTTGTTGTCCTTGTTTTGTTTGCGCTTTTTAACCTCTTAAACCTTGATTTTGCGTTTTCCGAATGCGCACTCACGACCACAATTCCCTTGGGTACGCCAAGTTTTTGTGTACGGTTCACAAAAAAATGAATAACCCTTGCACTTCACGTGACGATGGAAAACCAGCGAAGCTGTTATCCTTACGACGTCTAGGACGATGCCTAGAGAACGACGTCTAAAACGACCTCAAGGTCGACCTCAAGGACTACTTCTAGGACGACCTCGAGGACAACACCTAGGACGACCTCAAGAACGACTTCTAGGGCAACCTCTAGGACGCCCTCAAGGATTACTTCTAGGACGACCTCAAGGACAACCTCTCGGAGGACCTCGAGGACAACCTCTCGGAGGACCTCGAGGACAACCTCTAGAACGACCTCAAGGACGAATTCTAGGACGACCTCGAGAACAACGCTTAGAACATGTTGTCCTCTAGGCGTCGTCCTCGAGAACGACTTTTAGGACGACGCCTAGAGAAATTCAACCTTTACACTCTCGTGGAAACCAGAGTGGAAAGGCTGGAAAGGTTGCCGCCATCTATAAGCAACGGCGGCCACGAAATAACCGGCTTACCGGTTGTCTCGTGGCCACCGTCGCTCATAGATGGCGGTAGCTGTCCAGAGTTTGGTGTCGACATTTCTTTACCCGCGGACACGATATTGGGGAAACTAGCCCTTAACAGCTCCGCTGTAAAAATTGTCTACTAACTCAGTGATCAGGCGGGAAACATTACATTCAGTGTAAAAACCTTTATTCATACAAAAGTTGGCGAAACAACCCCAAAACCAAAAACATGTTCTATGTGTTTCAGGCGGAGAGAAAACCTCGCGAGAATTCGAAAGCGATTTAACTATAATTGTAACAAAATTGTACCCAATCGATAATCTTGCCTACAAAGATTTTAGGCTCTACTAAAAGCCCAACTTAGGATGTGGAAGGTTTTCTCAGCGATCACGTTCTTTACTTATTTTATTATTTCCACTTCGAGGGAAGTGACAGCCAGCGCAGTGAACGAGCATCACCTTCGATTGCTATTCATACGGCAATAGTTTGATTTAAAATAACCCTTCCTTAAAAAAATTAACTGATAATATCAGGCAGCTTTAATGTACACACGTCTCATTCTGTTCTATCACATAAACATGGCGTGCCAGCCATTGTCAGTCCATACTATATTCACATTTCACTTTTAAGTCCCACCGCTGCTAACGCTGAATCGGATGGAGCAAAAAAATTGGCGCAAAAGTGCATTGTCACTGCACTCATCATCTTCGTACGTTTGCTACGACCGACTAAACCAATCGCGCGCAGTAAATGTGCCGTGATCCTGTTCTTTTGTTTTTCTTTGCGGGTTTGATGCGTTTTTGGCACTGCTTGATCGGCAGTGATGTCGCAGGATAATGCTTTTTTTTGTTGTTGTTGTCAGTTCTCAATTAATTCAGTCCGATCGGCGGAGCGCAAGTCCTCTTGCACAGGAGTCGCAGTGACGTCAGAATGACGCCAAGATCTGATTGGCTTTGATTGAAGAGATAGTAGATAGTCCTTAATGCTAGATGCCGCGTGGTCTACCCACTCTTTTTTCCTCACTCAGCCGTCGGCGTTTTGAGATCATCGCAACCCTTGTGCAAGAAGCAGACAATTTAAACTTGCGCTCCGCAAGCGTCCGCTGCTGGGGACGGACGCAAATATTTCATGTTGCGGACGAGCACTTCATGCACTTCGTTTCCGCGTCACCACTGGCAAAGAGCCAAAGCCACGGCCTCCCTTTCGAGCCCATCAGAGTGGCGGAGCCGAAACACGTCACACCCCGTCTCTTCACGAGGGTAGCACCGTGTGACGACACATTGACACATGTGCCTCGCTCCGAAGCGCTGATTGGTTGACGGCTGGGTCTTCCAAACTCTTGCGATACTTTTAGCAGCTGCGTGCACTTGAAGCTGAATGCCGGCGTTCCCGTTTCTCACACTATATATAGCCAACGAGAACTGAAGGAACGCAGGGGGACGTGTGGCGGGTGCCGAACATCTCATTATCACTCCCTCAGCCAATCAGATAGTGGCATTGAGCCGCCAGAAAACGCCGAAGCACGAATCGCGACGCAAGAAGCAGGAAAGATGGTGAAAGGCGCGCGTTGAGGTCAGAGCGCCGAGCTCTCATTGGAGGGATTAGTGGGTAGACGCAAAGGCTTGCTCCCCTTGTTCTCCCCCCGCTGTCTCCCTCAAACCAGAGCGAACGAGAGCGCCATCCGCCCCTCGCGCGTTAGAACGCCGAACGCCGGCGCTCTCCTTTCAGTCCGAGCTCGGCGCTGTGACCTCATCGCACGCTTTCATATCCTCCTCTCTCTGAGTTTTCTTCGTATAAACTACTTTATCTTTGTGAACAAGACAATGCACGATTGCCTGTGGGCGGGCAGCAATGGGTGGAACGCCAAAACACGTAAACCTCAGAGATAAATTCTCTGTAAAAGTTCTATATATTTAAGTCTAAATTTGGTTTCTATGATTCTTTCGTTGCAAGCTTGTAATGTAAACCACTATAATTTGAGCATGGCTTACAATTCACGCCCATAGGTTGCTGCTACCTTTTATAGATAAAGTCTTAAGGTGGGGGGGGGGGGGGCAATACTTTGTTTGTTGCTGAAGAGGCAGTACATAACGACCTGACTTCTTCAGCCTGAATGCTTAAAAATGCATTCTTATTGGTTCTCTATTCTTCCACCTCATGTTCCCTGGTTCTCGTTATACTTAACTAAGTCGTGGATGCATTCGCATTTGAGTCGAGTGAGGCCCTATATTTGCTGTTAGCATCCATCCCGTTGTTCAGACGATTCAGCGCTTGAAATCACTCGACGATATCTAACCCTACCCTAGAACCACGTATAGAAAGAGTCCGGTCAAAGGAAAGAACAAGGGTTGGGATACAGCGACAAAGCCGTCACCAGAGGGACATATTCCACCAGTGGCTGTACCAAACAATATCAAGCCAAATTAAATTGCTCACTCCCCTTACGAAAACGACAAATATAAATTGAGCAGACTGAAAAGAAAAAGAAAAAAAGTTATCCAAAGTAGCTGACGCACTACTGCATTCCCCCCTCAGGTCAACTGCCCGACTCGGCAATTTCCGAACAATTCCCCATTTATCTGGCAGCACTAACGCAGTTAAGCACTCCTTTCCCCAGACGATCGTCGACTGGAACGACCTGCACTCCTCCGTCGTATCACTTCAACACCCCAATGCTTTTCGCACGGAACTGGCAGCCTATATTCTTTTTTTTTTTTTTTCAATTACAAGCTTAAATATCAGTAGTGCCTGTATTATTTTATTAATGTTTCCCTATAGTTACTGTTTTCTCTAATTTTCGTTTTGCAGAAATTTACCATATGTATTTTTACTTACTTCAATAGAGTTCTGCTATGCCACACCGTGCAGCAACTCTCTCCCACCCACACTATGTAATGCCCCCCAGAGTCACTTTACGAAAAGAGGAAAGGTCAGCGTATCAGATGCTTGAGGACACACGCCTCCCCCCCCCCCCCCCCCCCCCCCCTGCCTTTTTCCCGCCATAATTTTTTACGCGTGCGGCAATCAATAAACATAAAAAAGGGGGGGGGGATCCCGATTTTAAAGACAACCAGTTCGCGCTTTCCACTTTTCTCCCGCTTCCTCCTCTCCCCCTTCTACCCTGTCCACCTTTGCCTGTTTCCTCCTCCCCCAGGGTGAGAAGGATCTTTTGCCTTGCAGAATCTCGAGTCTGGTCGTCGGCCTTTGAATCCGCCAGTGACTGTAACTTAGACTCTTTAGTTAAATGGTTGAACATCTGTTAAGCTCGCTCTAAAATGTTTGAGTTAAGGCTTCTCAGTCATCAAATGTTTGGACCTTTGACCTTTAGTCTTTGTGACACTTTTAGCCCTTGTGACACTTTAGTCCTTGTGACACTAAAACTAATGATCAGGTCTGTCTGAATATTCGCTCTATACTTCGTTTCAGCTACGGTCCAGACGCAGCCGATGCTACAAGCGCGAGCATGTGACCCAGAACAGTGCTTGCACTGCACGAGCGCGCGTGCTTGGCGGGGATGCTAAAAGCCCGGAGCTCGCGCTTGTAGCTTTGGCTGCGTCTGGACCGAAGATGAAACGAAGTATAGCACCGACTGGCGAATATGGGTTGGTAGTACGGCTGCCCGTAAAGTTAAAGTTACTGAATGTTCCAAAAGTACCACACGCCACCAAGTGTCCAATATGAAAATGAAGAATGAAGACAGTCGAGCTTTCCCATTTGGGGATGCCGGCTATCTTGACTCCAGGAGAAGGAGAAAAAAAGAAGGAAGACGCATATGAGACTTTTACGCGGGAGCTCCGAAGAGCTATTTTATTATGGCCGGTCGGAAGTTGATAGCCAAGGTAATTTTCTCTATGGTTCTTGTATCATGCCCAAAATGTTGTCTGCGAAAGCAAACCAACGACTTGTTTGTCCACTGGTGAGAAGGCTTTAGATAAGTGCGCACTGCCGCCATTTTGAAGCCCTTAATTATGTGGCTGAGCTTCTGAATCGAAGCTTTGGAGTTTCGGTACTCGGGAAACATTCAGTGATCTTAACCGGATAATTTAGATGTAGGCGAAACCAGCGCACGTCCGGTCGGGCAGTGACGATCCTTCGTTGCCGTACCAGAATTTTCTACGAATTTTTGAATTCTTTCTTGACGCGACTCTTTCTTAGACCTAATATGGTGCCTGGAACGAGTGTCCGACTTATGAATACTGCGTCTTCCAATGTGGTCCCCCGATTTTCGCCTGTTGGCGTCATAGAAGTGTCATGATGTTGCTGGTGCCTGCCGTGATTCTGGTGGTGGCACAACATCGGAGATGGATGTGAAAGACGCCTGTTCCGCTGCAATTCGCTGTCCAGCTTCACAGTACACTGAAGCTTCGGCAGCTAGGAGCTGGAACGTCGCGACGACAGCGACATCTCCGTTCGGGCGTGCTTCTTGCCGGAACTTCGACAACCAACCGCCAGGATCGCGACATCCAACAGCATGACACGTCGGCTTCAGTGACGTCATTTGTTGTTACTTCGAGGCCCCTTTCGACGCATGGGCGGTATGCGGACAGAATCTGAGGGAAAAGAGGAGACGAGTGTAGGTGGGGAGGTCCGAACGTCGAGTTCTGATTAGAATGAATAGTGGGTAGACTCAAAGTTAGCTGCCCCTTGACTCCACTTCACTCGTCGAACGCACTCGAACGCGAAAATCAAACGCCGGACGCCTGCGTTCTAATGCGTTCGACGACTGCAGGGGAGACAAAGGCAGCTAACTTTGAGTCTAGCCACTATTCATTCCAATCAGAACTCGGCGTTCGGACCGCCCCCCCCCTACACTCGTCTCCTCCTCTCTCTCAGTTTCTGCCCGCGTAGGGCGTTTTCACGTGATGTACTTCCTGCTAGGAATCTCCCCGGACGCCATGTTGACGAAATTCCGTCCTATGTCATTATATGCGCGGAAGCAGTGTTGTCACGCTTGCTCGAGTTCTTCCGCGTCGCGATCGCCTGCGCCTGCAGCAGAGTAAAGGCCCGATCACACTCTTGCAACCGAGTACGACCGAGAGAGACCAGACCGGTTTTTAAGCCTCTTGCGATCTCTTAGGACCAGCTCCGCTGCATCGCATCCGGTCTTAAGAAGTCGCAAAAGGCTTAAAAACCTGTCTGGTCTTTCTCGGTCGTACTCGGTCGCAAGAGTGTGAACGGCGCTTAATCGGCGACATAAAGGAGAATCGTCTGCTACTCGTCTATATATTTATATACCGTATTTTTCGGGCTATAGTCCGCCGACTGTACTCGTTTAAAAGTTGAATAGACTGTGCAGACTATCTACACAAGCGGACTATAAGGATTTTTGTATTTCAATATCGTTGATTATGACAAGACGAGACGGATTTTGTGAATGAAAGAGTATGTTGTAATGATTTATGTATATTATAGGATTCTTTATGAGCTAAGAAAGTTGACACATTTGGCAAGGTCCTGCGCGTCTATGAGAAGATTTTCGAGTGGACTAAGCAGCAGGTGCAGACTATTCACCGGATGCGGACTATAGTCCGGAAAATGCGGTATATGTACCTGTTTTTATTTAAAATGCAGACATTTGGGCGCTCGAGAGATGAGCCCGCCGGCGGCCAAAATGGCCCTAATACATGCCATCAAAACAACCCCCTCAAAAAAAAAAAAAAAAAAAATTTGGGTTTATGCAGATTTAATACGTCTCCGGTCGAATTTATTGTGTAAAATAGACGCCAAGCCCTAATCGTCTGCATGCAAACTAACAGGCGAAATGGTGGACGCTGTTCACCAGCATGGCGGAAAATGGCTTTCCGGGAGTGAAAAGGCGTATCGTGAAACCGTGCTCAAGGACGCTGTACACATCAGTCGAAGGCGCGTTCTAGGCACGGTATACGCCTACAACAAACAGATTTTTGTACACGGCGTGAAAGGCTGTTCAAACAGGACACGTTTTCTGCAGTTTACGGCGTCTGGAGCACTCAAAGCGAAGGTTTTTGCTTTATTTCCCGGTACCAATCCACTTTAAAACATTCTTTCTTTTATTCCTCGAGGGGAACTTATTTTTCGCTTTCGTCCTTGGACAGAGGCTTGGAGCGTGCCTATCACGTGGGTTCGGACAGCCACGCACACGCGGACCTTGTTGTCGTCAATACCTCAACTGTTATTATCAGTCTCCAAACTTCAGAAAATTGAAATTGAAATGGGGAGTAGACGACAGCGAGGAGGAAAGCCGTGCTGCTTGCGTGCACGGTTGATGTCCCCACTGAAAACATATGAGCGCTTTGCAACGTTAACGTTTTTCGAAAAGCGTGCATGTTTTTCTTTTTTTTGGCCTTGCACGGCATTTGCTGTGTCCTGTCTAAACAGCTCTTGAGATGTGCGCGCGCTCGCCTTCGCCGTTCCTCCGACACGGATGCCGCCTGTGGCGGCTATAGTCGGCCGGTCGGACCACCAGGCATCACCCTGCTGCTCCCCACCTCGGCGCCCTAGGGCCCGTGGCCGGCTTCGGCGTGCAGGGAGGCGTACTCCCGGCCGATGTGCGACATTTGCACGTCGATGGGTAGTCGGTCGTCGTAGAGGGACGGGGCCTGCAGGATGATGCCGCACGTGCCCACCAGGCTGGCCAGCGTGAAGATCCAGAGGAAGAGGCGGTCCAGCACCATGGCCACGTACTTCCAGTCCTCGCAGTCCTGCGCACCGTAAAGAACCGCACGCCGGAGCAGAGGGAGACAACAGTTTTACAATATAGAACTATTCCGAAAGAATAAAAATAGCGGCAAGCCACCTAGAATATAATCCATGCCTGTGGACCAGAAGTTTGACGTCATCACAGTGAGGTCGAGCGATGACAGAGATTGGACACGAGCGCAGCGTCATTGTTTGGCCGGGCCTCGTGTCCAATCAAGGCGTCAAAAGGCGCTCGGCATAGGGCTCAGGCCCAGTTGCTGAGTTGGCGGCATCCGACTGTGATGACGTTCTACGTAGGAAGAGGAGGATGTTCGCAGGCCTAGATTTCTAGGTGGTGTTGGGCAGGCACGCTGAGGAAAACGATACAATGAAACGACGCGCCAAGCAGGCCCTGACCGAAGAGGTACGGAAAAGAAAAACGGGTTCAAAATGGCGTCTGCAATCGACCTTTAAAAAGATAGCAATAATATTTTTGGGGACACGTCTCCAGTAGACGCGCGAGCAACGTATTACGCAGGGACAGGAAGCTTAAGGTTTTTACGCACAGAGGCCGATACAGGTGTTTCCAGAGCGGGTCAGCATATAATGTCTTTAGGAAAACCCAACGCGAATCCGCCGCTGTGTAAGCATGTGCTACAGTCTTTCTAATGATGATCATGATGTTTCAAATGAGGGTGGGCCTCATTTAATTTCGAGTAAGCTTGTCGAGGAGGAGCAAATAGTATGTATTAATTGACCATCATGGCTGTATGTTGTTGCTGAGCGTGTTTTGAACACGAACTTCTAGCACGTTCAGTTTACAAAACTAAGATTTGAACCTTTGTCTTACCAGAAGTATGTGCAGATTGTGCGAAATGTGTATTCCACGCTTGCTTACTCGCAATTTACGCCGCGCCTGAAGCCCATTATGATCCTTGCCGAAATTTATTTTGGACAGGACATTTAGAGAAACATTCGGGATCTCGCATAATTCGCCCATAATCGGCCGACTCTTCCCGCAGATATAAAAAACGCCGTCTTAACGATAGGCAAACGATTCTCTGAAATATTTTAGTATGAGCAGTGTGTTCACCACGTTTTATTGATGTCCGTTCCATTAATCAAGATTTGAGCAAATGATGCCCGTTTTATCGAACAACGACTGTTAAATCGAACGGTTTCTTAACAAATTAAAATAATGAACTCGATGGACGTTATTTGCCACTTACATCAGAAGGCTACGGGTTTGTTCGCTTGACTATCATGCTTCTTCAGGCCAACACTACCATGGGTATTCAAAATGCCATAAAAAAAAAAGCCCATTAGCATTGTTGAACTTTTGCGAAGCAGGGTTCGATGAGCAGTGAAATCTAAAACGGCGATTATTTAAAACTATGTTTTTTCTCTGGGTGTAGCCAAAGTAAATGCAATGCGACAGTGATTGGGGCCCACGCCTGGCGATCCGTCGAGTTCGGCGCGCTTCAGTGCGGTGCCGTTTTCGTGCCAAATATTCATGTAGATCCTGCGATTTCTATCGTAGAAGTATTGTGACGATTGAGCCACAGCGCTCTCCTTTTACGGAACCACAATAGTATGACGGCGCTGCGTGCCTTTCTTGTGTGACTGTTATGTGTTACGTCACCTGCTTCAGATCACGTCAAAGCGCCCGCTCACTGTGCGAGCAGCTGGTTCGAGCTGACGCCACTGGCAAATTGAAACATCTTTCACCAATCTTGCCACATGTGCTCTCCTCCTCCCCCGAGTTTTAAGTTTCAGCCAATGCTACGGGCTTGCTATCAAGCCGCTTATGGATGATCGCACGCAACTTCACGGCTTAGTAAAATACGGTGAAATTGATGGCTCCAGTTGACTACTGGAGATGTATACTCAATCGATTTGACATATCGCAGATGGAATATATTCGGCCCTTGAGCAAGCTATGTATGTCCGTGTGAAGAACAGGCCAACTGTTCACAAAAACTCTCTCTCTCTCTCTCTCCCCCCCCCCCCCCCCCCCCCCACACACACACAAGAAAAAAGACAGAACTCGAAACGTACGCTCTCGTCATCGTCTTCCTTGCGGATGTGGTCGGCGATGAAGAGAACGCTGTCGATGGCCTTGCGCATCTCGGGCGCGCAGCCCGGGGTGTCCGGCGAGGTGCCCGCCTGGGGCTGCGGCTCGGGGACCACGATCCGGGGCCGACCCAGCTGCAGCGGGTCCACTGCCTGCCCCGGGCCGGCGTCCGGGTCAGCCTTGTACTGGGGTCGCCGCATGAGCAGCAGTCGCGGCATCAGGTGCACGAACACGCGGCGCACCCAGGGCGCCATGCGGTGCGTCGAGGGAGACCGGAAGTGCACGTTTAGCACGCCCACCGTCACCGAGATGGACAGTGTGACGAGAATCATGGTGAAGAGCAGGTACTTTCCTAGAAGGGGCACGGCTAGAGACGTGGGAGGGATGATCTCGGCCAGTAGGAGGAAGAATACGGTCAGGGACACCAGGATCGAGATGCAGAGGGTGACTTTCTCCCCCGAGTCCGAGGGCAGGTAGAAGACGAGCACGGTGAGGAAGGAGATGCCCACGCAGGGGATGATCAGGTTCACAGTGTAGAAGAGCGTCTTGCGGCGCATGGTGATGTTGAAGGTGATGTCCGGAAAGGGCTCGTCGCAGCAGTCGTAAAACTCGTTGTTGTACTTGGCCGGCACGCGGAGAATGTCCCACTCCACGGACTTGTAGAACTCGCTCATGTCGATGCCGGTCTCGACGATGGCCACGCCCGGGCGCTGTTTCACGTGCTGAAGGTCCACTTCCAGACCGTCGTACGTCCACGACCCGAACTTCATCAGACAGTTCTGTTCGTCGAAAGGGAAGTACTCCACGTCGATCTCGCAGGTACTCTTGTACAGGGCAGGTGGCTTCCAGATTACCTTGCCCGTAGAGTACACCGTAGCCTTGTTCATTAGAATAACCTCGTAGTTGCCGTCGGCGCTGCAAAAATAATAAACAATGAAAACAATATATTACTGATTATTATAGGCGACTATTGATTGGAGACCTGGGTGAACACCTTACACGTATTGGCCTTAGCAACAATCTGTCAAAAACGCTCGGTGATTTCTGGACTTATGTTATATCTTAACCATCTATGACCTTAGTTGGTCGCTCGAAGCGCTCCTGGCAGCGCTTCAGCAACAGACCGTTGTTTTCTAAGTTACATGACTTTATGGACAAATAAATTGTACATTCCGCTTGTCTGTCAGAAGCACACTGCGCAAAAAGCCGATATAATCTTTACAAACTCGAAGGGGTGAACGACCTCAACTGCCAACACTCCTGGAAACGAGAAGATATTGACCATGTGCTTGTTTCATGCTCAGAATATGCAGAGGATCGAAAGAAACTGTACCGTCGATATGCAGTTAGTGGTCTTCCCTACTCGATCATGGAAAATCTTTACCATATTGCACCACGCAGAACTTCAGACAGAGCCTTCGAAGCCATGCTGACGTTTCTTGAGAAGGCTGGCCTTGTGAACCGCCAGTAAAGAGATATCTGATACAAAAGCCAATTTAGCTGTATCCGGGTGAAGTCTACACCGTGAACGTCTTACCACAGCTACAATATGAGCCTCCCCCCCCCCTCCCTCAAATCTCCCCCTCCCCTATTTCTTTCAACCGTCCCCGGTTAACCTATTCCTTAGCCGGGTAGCGACTTGCCCTGTAGTGGAAGCACGGACCTATCCCGGCTATCCCTCTTTGTACGGACTCTATAACTAGAACACCAGGGCCCGTTTGCTCGAAGCGCTAACCGCGGCTAAAGTTAGCCGCAGTACCTAGGAAAGGGATTTTTAGGTCACGTGACTGGCTCGGTAGGGATGCGGGGAAACATGGCTGTGCCCCAGTGAGTGAGCGCCGCTCGCTTTGGAACTAATATGTCGTTGTGGTTGCAATATTGGGCGTGTTAGCCAGCAACGAATGGTGCAGGAGGCTTTCGCTTTGCCTTACCTCACTTAAACCGCCAAGCATGGGCAATGACATCGCCGCATGTTTTAGATGGCAACGTCTTTGAAAAGCGGATTGTTGATAGCACACAAAAGCAGACAGCGTCCCGACACTTTTTTTCTAATTATCAAAGCATCGCGAGGAGAACGCTGGAAGTGTAATTCTAAGGTTCACGCGCGCTGGCCTTCCTCTTATAAAAAGATTTCAAGTAAAAAATCATAATAAGGTTTTAACGAACGCGCGTGCAAGGCAAAATTTGTTTTATACTTTTAGCTTTAGAACGGTTACTACTGCAGACGCCAGCAAGTGCGACGCGTGCAACTACAGTCGTAGCATGCACCTCGGTGCTTCGATAATTTAGAAAAAAAAGGTCTGTTGGGACGCTGTCTGCTTTTGTGTGCTATCAACAATCCGCTATCCAAAGACGTTGCTATGCCGACAATTATCGCGTTCATTTAGGCTTAGGAGTGCACAGAATAGAAACACTATATAAAAAATGCGGCGATGTCATTGACCATGCTTTGCGGTTTAAGTGAGGTAAGGCAAAGCGAAAGCCTCCTGCACCATTCGTTGCTGACTAACACGCCCGATATTGCAACCACAACGACATATTAGTTCCAAAACGAGCGGCGCTCACTCACTGGGGCACCGCCATGTTTCCCCGCATCCCTACCGAGCCAGTCACGTGATCTCAAAATCCCTCTCCTAGGTACTGCGGCTAACTTTAGCCGCGGTTAGTGCTTCGAGCAAACGGGCCCAGAAACACCCAAATTGATTGGCAGACAGTGCAGTTTGTTATACTATAGAATATATGCAAGACCGACACACTGTTTCCAAACAAGCCTGCGTTTGCCCACACCAGGTGTGGGCGCTGCGCGAGAGCAGAAACTAGATTCGCGTGTGGTGAAGCTTCTGCGCATGCGCCGTGACGACAACAGCGCCGCCGCAGAGGCGTCTCGTCAGTGTCGCTTGTTGGTCTATATAAGCGTTAGGGTCAGAATGATCCGTCATCTCCAACACGGTACGACACTGCAGCAAATGAAGAAAAATATGCGTGCAGTATATAGTTGCCGCGGCCTTCCGAAGAGTCATGTTTAAGGCCCGTTCACACTAACCGGGCAGACGACCAGCAATGCTTTCATACCTAATTATATATATTTATTTTTGCCCTGAAACATTTTTAGCAGTCTTGTTTATTCAGAAACGTGCTCTCTTATCATCAGTCTGTGACACTGAAAGCTAAAAAAAAATGGTTGTTAATATCTGCGAGCAGAGCTTTTGCTTAGACAAAGCTCCTATATATGCCAACCGTTGTGTGTTTGTTCAAGCTTGACGTCATTCTATATCGAACAATTAACAGATAGTATAAAGTCATTGGTTGATGCAGCATCTAGGAGCAAGAAGGATTCCTCATGACTATACTTTGTTCACCCTAAGCTGATAATACGGTGGAAGCTTAGTACTAGTTCGAATTAATCACACCTATCGCTACGTGATTACACTTTTGCTGCTATACACATAAAAAAACAGTCTTAGGCAATGCCAAAACAAAATGCGGTTGATTCATCCGGCGAGTGCGCAGTGTCATGTTGTCGCAGGCCGCGATTCTGGCGGTATCACAACAGTGGGAGTGGGTGTGGCAGACACAAAGCTGTTCTGCTGCAGGTGGCGTTCTAGTTTGAAGGTCGACAGAAACTTCAGTAGCTAGAAGATGGGACGGCAGGAAGAGAGCGACACTCGCGTTCTCTCGTACGTTTTGCTGGGACTTTTACCACTAAACGCCAGGATCACGACATCTGACCTCATGATGCTTCGGCGTTTGCGGCGTCAATTGTTGCCACTTCGGCACCATTTTGATTCACGGGACGAATAAGACGCCAAACACGCCAGTCAAAGGCGAGTTCCCGGCACCGTCGTGAAGCCATTAAAAGCCGTTGTCCAATAGTAAACATCTACAAATGTGCGTAATTTTCCACTTTTTGGAAGCAAATAGAAAACTAAACACGGGACGTACGGTTGGTTTTTCAATATTTGTCTTGCGCGGCAATCCTAGGAAAATTAAAAAAAAATAGATACTCGAAATTATTTTTTAATGTAATACGGTACTTTTTTCTGAACCTTGTGGGAACCGCGGTCTCCCACAGGAGTTATGAATTCCATGGGTTTTTTAATGCCTCAAGGACGAATCAATTTCTTTTTACTTTAAAAAAGATTTTTTTTTTTTTTTTGGGGGGGGGGGGGGGGGGGTGCAATTTGATTCTTCCGTCTGTTTTATATAAAAAATGGAGTAAGTTGCCTTCACTCCATGTGTACATAGGTATAACTGTGTTAAATTGCAATGAGAATGATCGTCCGTTTCTCTATACCGCTCCTCAATCGATTCGAAAAGCTCTTCCTGAAAGCCTCCGAGCGGCAGTCAACCTTTCGCTAAGAGAGCCCAGAAAAGCTGTAATCGCTGACAGGATTCGAAAGGGAAGGAAGTCCTTCAGTTGTTCCGCCTCCAGTGCGAGCGTCTTCGATGACGCTTCGGGGTCTCGCGAGCCTTGACCGTGCACGCGCAGACAAAGCACGATGGAGGGCAACGTGTGCGTGCCGGAGCCACACCGATCAACTCCACTAGAATTTTGACGTCATCACAGCGAGATCGAGCGAAGACAACGATTGGATACGATGGTTTCGTCAGCATTCGGCTGGGTCTCGTATCCAATCCACCCGTGGAAGCATCGGGTTTTGGGTCCGATTGCCGAGTTGGCACCATCCGACTATGTGATGACGTACTTACTACATGGATGAAGTGAGGGTGTTCGTAGGCATCGCTAACTTTAGGTGGTGTTGGCTGGACGCCGGGCATCGCAATAGACGTCCCGCCGTTCCCATTCTGACAGTACGTTACTTTTGCGTTGATTTTTATTTATAAACTGACGGTAACAGCGTTGTTTGTTTGTTTGTTTTGTTTGTTTTGCCACAACGTTTTTTGACGTTGGGACAAAGGGCGTGGGCGTTTTCTTTTTTTAACTTTTTTTTGCGCGGGGAAAAGACAGGGAAAATATGGAAGGAATATGGAATGGGCGCAATATTCAATGACCTGGCTCCTGAAAAATATGAAAGCGAGACAGCGCGGTGCAGCCTTGTGTTACCCAACAAATGACCATTATGCTTCGTTTCAGCTTAACTCCAGACGCAGCCGACGCTACGAGCTAATGAGACCAATCAAGCAGTGTGAGAAGTGCAAGTCACTGGTCCCTTTTGTTTATGATTTGTTCAGCGATGATAGATCATAACGAACACAATCAGGGTTCCCCTTTCACGCTATCTCATTGATTTCCTCAGGTCGTAGCGTAAAACAAAGTATAGAAAAACGAAAAAATAATTAAGTGTATTTTTTTTCTGGTTTTGGGAAAAATATGTAACGAGAAGCGTAATTACGTTACCCGTTACTCGAAATAAGTAACGTACCGTATTTATTCGTATAATAGCCGCACTATTTATAAACAAAGTCCTTGTGTCTACTTTCCCACAGAACACATACACATCCAATGACTGCGTTGAGCATAAATAACATTGTGAATAACCAGATGGAGAACACGATTATCATTACAAATGCAATCTTCACGGATGGCATCTTCGCACGAAGACGTTATTTCTGTCCTGTAAACAGCTGGAATCATGCTGTCAATCGCTGTGATTGGCAATCTGCGTGCTCAGCGGAAAAGCGAACTCTGAGATTTTCTTCATAAACAGTGCGGCTATTACTCGAGTAAATACGGTAAGTGTTACCCGTTGCTGATTTGAGAAAGTAACGTTCCCTAAAAAAGTAACGCGTAACCGGTGACGCCGTTACTTGTAACGCGTTACAGCCAACACTGGTTTAAACCGACTAATCCTACCAAACAGAACTCGGCGTCTTGAGGTCCCCGCGTTCTCTGGCCTCCTCTTTTCCTTCCGTTTCTCGACGGATAGGTCTCCCTGCAAATCAAAGGCTGTCCCTCTGAGGCTCCTTGGAGGTTCCTTTTGAGCTTTTCTTTTTTTTGAGAGAGATTTGATTACCGTCGTGTGTTGTTTGGCTACTCTTGCATCGACCAGGTATGCGTCGTCGGTATCGGGACTTGTGTAACAAGAAACACTGAGGTATGGCTTTTGTTCCCTTGTCGTACGAATAGGGTCCAAATTCTACTGGCTGAGAGCCGCATTGCTCATTCATCGTACAAGAGATACGGTGATCTTTGCATACACGATGACACAATTATCTATGCAGACGCTTCGAGCATCTTTTGTTCCTAGATATGTATGCCTCAAACATGACTGAAGGCCGTTTCTGCATGGGCAATATGACATGATCGCCGTACACGGAGGAAACAAGTCTCGGACATTGTCTGTGGGCTGTCTTTTGTATGATGTATAACAGTGTGACCTCCGCTCAACGGAAGTTCGGTCCAATTTCTACCGGTCATCAGCGGCATTTTAAGCTGGTCATACACAAACAGGTAGATGAAACATAGCTTGCCCGTATGCTTTCCAAACTATACGATCTGACGTATCTGGCGCACAAATCTTCAACCGAAGGAAGTAGCACGGGTTTCTGTTCAATTTGTCATTGTATGCTGCCAGCCGACGCGCAGTCTGTGGCCAAAGACCAGAGAAAACGTGAAGCTGAAGCTCACTTGAAATCAACATTGCGCATTGAGAACTTACTTGTTGAAAAGCACTATGTCCGGCAGCCATAGACTTTCGGCAGGCACGTGAATCATGTCCACTCCACCGTACTCCTCCGGGTTCCAGCGGAGCTTGTAGTCTTCCCATTCCTGCAAGTATGTGTCGTGCAGAACCTCTGCCATCTCGAGGGGAGGTACCAACCGTCTGCGCGATATCGCTCTTTGGGATTGTACGTATGAAGCCCCTTTGCTATAGGGAGTATTCGCTAGACGCCATATTTGCGGGTGCTGTTTAGAGCGCATGCTCAGAACGAGCTCGCATCAATAGGCTGCTAAGACCGGCATTCTTGATGGTGCGGAATGCAAGTTGCAAAATAACTGTGGAAGCTCGCCATCAGCATGCGCTCAGCATTCGCGCACGTAGCTATGGCCGCCAGTGAATACTCCCTATAGTCACTGACAGAAGGAGAACGGCAGGACGCTTCTTTGAAACACCCGGACTCAAGCACGTGCTCCGTGCCTTCCGCTTTGGCCGCGCGTGCGCTCGAGGACTACGATACGCAGAGCCGTTTATTTGGAGAGTTTGGCCATACATTGGTTTGAATAGGCGAGCATCTCGGGGCTAACCACAGGCCTCGAAACAGCCCCTAGCGGAGCTCTAAATATTTTTACACGACTAATTTAAGCCGTTTTAGAGTCGCTAGAGTAGGAACATGCACCAAGTTTTCAGTCTTGGTGACTGAAAACTTGGTGCATGTTAGGGTTTCGTCACGTCCATATTTAGAGGTAGAATAAACGAACGTGCGGTTCAAACCAGGGACGACCTGCTGGAAACAGCGTCTCAGCTGAGACTGGGGGAAGGAAAGCACTGCCAAAGCCAGCGCACGAGCCGTGCGGGACCGTCTCAACCCGAACCGAGCAAACCGCGTCTCAAGACCCTCGCGCGCCCCACCCTTTGCACTGTTTTAATAATAATATTAATATCTTTATTTGGCTCTGAAGAGCGGCGGCACCGCTGAAAGGCAACAGCCGTACCATGGAGGCCCGCGGTGCCACGTCTAAGGAACATGATAATACGATGAGTATATACAGGATGTCACAAAAGAAACTTTACAGGGTTTTTGTCACCGCAAAAATAAACTAGGCATCGCCGAACGCTCATTCTCCGCCCAAAGGTAGCGCTAGAGGTCACAACCAGATGCCAAAGTTTCAACCCGATCCGATACCTTATTCAACAGTTATAAGTGATTTTCTGTAAATTTCAATGGAAAAATGGAGCCCCTTTTCGCCCGTTTTCGGTTTCTGGTGCCCATAGAACCCCATGTATTCGAAAACTCCGTCGGTCGCAATTTTCCCATTGAAATTTTCAGAAAATTCCTTGTAACTTTTGATTAAGGTATCGGATCGGGCCAACCTCTGTTGCTCTGTCATCGCGCGACGCAGCAGATGTTGGTTGCACTATCACTCCACAGGGCGCGGTGCCGCCGGGGCTGAGATGCGGTCCGATAGCAAACCGTAACTAAAAAACCCGTCGATTTTGTGCGATTTTTCAGAAAGCCGTAAAATGCTTCGCGTGCCTTCTTTCGTTCTGCAATTTGTTGACAGTGTGTTTCGATGATGCTGAGAAATTTTCTAATTTAAAGCATGCCGTTAAACACAATATTAAAAAAAAGTTAATTACGCGAAAATAATTAAGAACTTAATTGTCCCGGACTTTAATAATTTTTCTAAATGGGGCCCCTGGCCCAGGACCAAAACGCCATAAGCCTTTTTTCGTTGCGATGAGTAGTTTTCGCAGGAGCGATTTGGCCTGCGTTCTCTGAAACACCCTGTATATATATATATATATATATATATATATATATATATATATATGTAATGATGCGTACAAAATTAGAATATATATGTGCGGGGCGCAAGTTCGTCTGCATCTTGCAAATGACGTCAGCACGCCGAGCTATGATTGGCTCAGATAAACGGCTAAGATGGAGGGATAGTGGGCAGACCTCAATGCTAGCTACCTTGTGATCTACCCAAAATCCTTGAAATCGGAACCTATCAGAGTTCGGCAGTTCCTACGTCACCTCAACAACTGCTCAAGAAGCAGACAAACCTGCGCTCCACATAGGTACACAAATCGGAAATGGTTTAGGGCTGCCTGTAAGATGGCGCCACTGTGTTTCCCCGTCGTAAGCAGTCACGAGCGATTGCAACACGCTCGGTCATGCTCAAACACAAATGTTTGAACCAGGCTTAATGGTAGACGTCGACGGTAATGAACGTCGCAGCATGTGGATAGCTCACCTGTTCCAGCCATATATTGGTCGTCATCACTTGGTGCTTGAGGTTCTGGAGAAAGAAAAAAGAGACAGCGAGCACTTTAAACCAGGGAAGCGTGTGGGGAATCCCATGAACCCATAGAAGAGTGCACAGGGACAGTTATGTTCAATTTCAGGATCAGTCCTCCGTCAAAATTTACTAAATCCCTTGTCCCACTTCAGCAAAAAACAGCAACGACCGAAACCAACCAACCTCAAGCGCGTGTAGCGTGCCCGCGAAAGTATTCGCTCTTTCTCGCGTGTGTTTAAGCGTGGTGGCGCTAGTGTGCAAATAGCTCCCAACCACTTCCGGTTTTGAACCTCACGGCGGGTTTCGCAGCATTTGCGAAATCAAATATACATATTATCTTCTGGAAATGGCGACTTATAGCACTGTCAGTCAGACTTAATCCACTCCTATAACAAGTAGTCTTGTGCGAATAGTGGATTTTGAGTGCGAAGCGAATTCGAAGCAAATAGCGGGTTTGGCCGAATATTTTCGATTCGAATATCGAATAGTGTTTCTACGCCTTTCACTACCAATGCATAATGCTTAGACGAAAACCCAGCTAAACCTGTAAAGGTTATTCCACTTTTTGATTCATAAGCTAAGCTTAATCTATCTATATTTATGAACGGTGATCTCAGAAGGTCTGGTGTCTTGGGATAGCAAGTAAACGACGGATTTGACATAAAATGAATCTTATATAGACGGCCAACTTTACGAATTGAGTGAATTTACAAATCTGGATATTTAAAATATTCTTTCTTTAATCTCAAGTTAAAAAGAATGAGTCGCGTATGATGAACACAGGTTGTAAAAGCATCTCTGCTTCACATAGTATACTCTTCCATAAAATTTTAATTTTGAAACTTTTACTACAATGTAGATATACACATTCACAAAGCTTCCATTTATTTTCAACTATAGTCGGCATGGGTGCACTATCCCGCTTTGAATGTATGCTTTTCTTGAGCACGCAATTACGATTTTGTTTATCGCGACAGGTTACCTCGTTAGGTGCGCTTCTTAGCGAACAGCGATGTAATGCGGAGAAGCAACACCCGCAGAACTCACTTCCGCAGGTTTTGCTTCTCCGCAGCGCACCGGTGCTTGGTAAGAAGCACACTCAGCGGGGCTAACCCGCCGTAATCAACACTTCGAAAAACGCGAATAGTGCAGTTCTTTTCGAAGAGAATTCGAAATTTCGAATATTCACAGAACCCTAATAACAAGAAAAACTTTTTGCAACGATTTATAAAACTTTTTGCTGACGATTGTGTTATTTATCGCCGAATTCTGGATCCCGGTGATTGTTCCGCCTTTCAGTCTGACCGAGATAACATTTCATTTTGGTGTGGCACCTGGCTAATGAAACTTAACGCTACCCAATGAAAGTCGATGAGACTTTCACGTCATTCTAATCATGTGTTATCGTGTGACTACTTACTTAATGATGTTTCTTTAATGGAGGTTTCCTCCTACAAGTATCTAGGCATTACAATTTCTGATAACCTTTCATGGCAAAATCACGCGAACCACATCACAAAAAACGTTAATCGTTCACTCGGTTATCTACGGCGTAACGTTTCTTTAGCCACAAATAACCTAAAACTTCTGCTCTATAAATCTTTAGTCCGATCAAAGCTAGAATACGCATCATCAATCTTGGACCCTAATATTAACTCTCTTATTTTACAAATAGAAGCCATCCAGAACCGTTCGGCGCGTTTCATTTTTTTCCAATTACATCCTTACTGCCGGTGTCTCTTCAATGAAATCTCATCTTAACTTGCCCGATCTTTAATTGCGCCATAAAATGTCTCGTCTTTGTCTCTTTCATAAGATCTATCATTTTAAATCTCCCCTCAGTGATTCCCACTTTCTGCCACCATCGAATATTTCCTCCCGCAACGACCACCAGTACAAGGTTGGCGTGTCAAGCAGCCGCACTAATTTACATTTCTACTCCTTCATTTTCCAAACTTGCGTGGACTGGAACCACCTCCCCGCCTCCATCGCCCTAATCACCGATACTGTCCGCTTCAAATCTGCCATCTGCATTCATTTTTTGTAACCCTGCTGTTGTGTTTATGTTGACGTTTATTATTATTTTTTGTGTTTATTTCGCCCACTCGTCTCTGCAACGCTTCGGCCTTGATAGTAAATAAATAAAATGAACAGTGGGTAAAAAATCGGGGAAATATACGTAAACCGGAAGTGTGCAGGGATGCCCAACAGATGGAGCCACTGAGTTTGTTGCCAAACAAAAAAGAGCGAATAGGGTGTCCCAAGCAACGTTGGCTCCAAGCGGGCCTTCCACTGTAAAACGAGCCGGAAAAATTGGCGTCTATACATAGAACGCTCAAACTTTCACCAAATGTGCACTGAGCCGTTTAGTCCTACCTTGTGAAATTTCAAGGCGTAGTTCTCTTTCTGTAAAAAGCGCGACGATCGGGTGCTGAAAAGCAGACATGCGAAAGAAATGCTTGGGGTTCTCCTCCTGTCAGTGACTGTAGGACATAACAGATGTTTAGCGTCGAGTTCTAAAGTACACCGCCTCTACATTGACCATATATAGTACGAAAGGCTTCTTTGCTCTTTTATCCAACAACACCGAGCTTTGGTCATCGCCAAATACTTTTTAAGGCGTGTTTCTTCAAGTGCAATGAAACTTCTCAGGAATCTGTCTTAGATGGTGCATTTATCATACTCACACTTTATGAGTTCAAGGATTTAAAAAAAGCAAATATAAAAAAAAAATTTCTTCTATGCACAGGGAGGAAGACGGCAAAAACTGTCTGGTTGCCGCTGCTGCTCATGGATGACACAGCATTAAAGCAAAAATGTGAAAGTTTCTTTGAGATGAAACTCCAAAGCAGATCCAGATGGCCCAAGCGTTTGTGTGGTGCCATCTGTGAATGGCAGTGTCAACCGGATGGTTTTGGTCGTTTTCCTTCTTAAGCAAACAAGAAAAAAACAAAACAACAACAACAACAACAACAACAACAACAACAACAATAACAACAGTTGTTTAAGTTTAATTTTTCCCTCTAAAAATCTCCACTCATAAATTTTGAGTATGGTAAATTCAGCACCTCAAGACATCTTTGTGAAAAGTTTAATTGCGGCCAATTCATTGGCTTATTTATATATATATAAAAAGAAATCACGCCCCAATAGCGCTTGAGAACACCTTGTAGTTCGAAGCACAGATATATGTATAATGCAAACACGCTTCGGTGATGTTTGAGGCGTATAGGCAGATAATTCCGTCATCATGCCTGTGTCTTTCGCATCATGCATGAGCAGCGTGTGTACGACTTTACACTATCATACATCATCGTAACGCCCAACAAAAAGATGGCCTCCCCTCACTCGAGCTTGAATAAGGGATTTATGTAACGGAACTTGCTTCTCCGGAGACGTCGCATTCAATCGTGCTCGCTCGATTAGCTCAACGTTATGAACCTGGATGCAATGTCCTGACGGAAGCCAGGACCCAGAGGCCACGCCGAATGCAATGTCAGGGCGGCCTAGCGTCTGTCCTGAGAATATCCCACCCTCCTTTCCCGAAATCATGAAGTCCCTATCATTCCGTTCTTTTAGCTTCAGGTTCGTACTCTCAATTGTTTCTCTTCTCGGCGTTCTTCCGTTTCGTGAATAACCAATTCCGACGCACCCCTAGAAACAGCTTATTTTCTATCTCTGCAACACTCCGCCTGGGGAATCAAGTGCGGAACGCGAATGAATGAATGACGCAATAGAACGTAAGCCTGCATCTATCGGTGCTACGTCCAGGTATATAGACGGCTCCAAATCCCCCGAGTAAATAATAAAAAAAGATTCTTTGCGACAAGAATTGCAACATGAGCGATTGAACTCAACGCGCACCAAACGCACCAACACCAACAATGGCAGCAGCAGCACGTAGCAGACTCCACGTAGAACGCCCCATACACGAGCAACCTTCAGTGTGCTCCCCAGACTAAGTATAGCCTTCACCCCGAGCGCAAACAAAGGACGAGAACGTCGACGGCGACCGAGCATCCGGGCGGCAGGCAGCACAAGTCACTCTCGCACACCGAGGACGGGTCGCCACTCACTATGTCGATGAGCTGCGACAGCTTGAGTCCCACCACGATGGTCACCTTGTGCGAGTGGTTGCCCACGGGCCGGATGAGCCGGTTGTAGTCGGACAGCAGGTCGTCGTGGAGCCTCTTGGCGTCTCGAGACGCCGCGGCGGCCGCGGCCAGCGCCAGCGCCAGTCCCAGCCTGCTGAGCAACATCCCAGCTCCGCCGGCCATGCCAGCGCGTCCTCCGTATGCTGGCTACGACGAGTCCCCGCCTCCGCAGCGGCCGCCGCCGGAGAGCGTACATCTGAGAGAGGGGGCAACTCACAGTTCTCAAACCGCGGAGAGCGCTCGCAATATAATGGTGGACGTCTCTGCGAAGACTAAGAGCGTCTGCGCGTGCGCGCGTCGTCCCGTGGAGAGGAGAAAAGAGGGAAGAGAGGGGGAGAGAGGCGGAGTTGCGAGCAGACGATCGACGCTTTCACCACCCCTCTCGCAGCGAACGCAGAAAACAAACCGCGTGACCTCGGTCGGGCAGTTGGAAACACTCCGAAATCTAGGGACACTAGCCACCGCCTTCGATGCCAGCGCCGGGGGACGGCGACGGGCGCCGGGAGCGTTAAGGGAGCTCAGGGAGTGTTGGGGAGCGCGGGAGCTCTGCAGCATCCTCCGGCTCTTCCCTGCGCTTTTTCCCGCGCCGTGCTTGCTCCCGAGACTCCGCGGCGATGCGTCGGCGGCGGGGTTCTGAGTAGGCTACCCGTGGCGGCGGCTGTGGCGGACGGAGAAGGTCGCTTGCAGGCGGTGCGCGTGGGGCGGCGGGGCCGCGCCCAGTGGAGGGCTCTTGGCCGCCGCAGTTTTCGTGCGTTTTATGGAGACGCTTTGGCTTCGCTCGTCGTGGTGGCTGCCTCACGCATGCGCGGACTTTGATTCTTTTTTTTTTTTTTTTCACGCTGGGCTTTTGCGAACGCTTGGAGTCGTTTATAAATTCGACCGCGGGACAATCTCTTTTTCGCTACTCTTTGTTGGGGTAACGAGATTGTAGCGCTGAAGAGGGAAATTCCTCATGCTATGAAAACTTCGCCCGACGCCTTATTGTATGCGCAATACAAAAATGAGATGCATTGCACGCTTACGTTTACACATGATACCCCTTATTTTCGTGCTAAAGGGCAGCTATCGTTGAGGGAGTTTTATGCTTAAAAGGTAATCTATAGTGTGATCGTTTAAGTTCACAATTAATTTATATATTAAGAAAAAACAATCAAATCACTATTTGACCTTTACTCTGAAACAAACTCCTGAAGAAAACGAAATGGAAATATGTGCATGAATCAAAATAGTATGCGCAAAAGTGAGAAATGCATTTAAAGGGGCGGTGCAACGATGTTATGATTAAAAGAATTTGCATCTCGTAATTTTTCAGTTGTTCATCGTGTCCCGGAGAATTGGGAAAACACCTCCTTCATTAAAAATGTCGCGATTCCGCTGCATAATCGCAAAGCAAAAGTCGAGCTTTTTCCCCCACCTGCAGCCCCAAGTGGCAGCGGAAGGAACTACGGCGAAAAGATTACGTGACCTCGCTCGGCTTTAAGCTGCAGCCTAACGCCCGCTAATGTCAGCAGAGAGAGGGAGAGGAAGCGTCCTCCGAGATAGCACACGGGAACCTACACGACACTCCGAATGACGTTACTAGGAGGGGTACCAGGTGTTACCCTGAAGACTGGGAGTGAGTTGAGGGGTGCCCGAAATGCCAATATTTATCTTTTTTTTACGCAACAACTAGAACACGCAGGCGAAATCCGTTTTCTGTTCTTTACTTCAGAAGTGTCAGAGGACAACTTCCAGAAATCTTTGACCGAAGTCCGGAAATCGTTGCACCCCCCCTTTAATGCTTTAAAAAGCTGAAGGAGCGCGTCTTATTCTGACCTCAAATGCGAGACATTTCTGCTGAAAGAAGAAATACACGTGGCGATATACTTCCTTATTAGCCAACGTTTGTAGTTCGTGACATTGATGCCTGACACGACTCAGAGTGTTATTTCCGTAGACGATGGCATTTCCTCTACATAGACGCGATTCACGAAAAAAACAAACAAACAAACAAAAACAAAAAACTAATAAATAAAGCGAATGTACAGCGCTCGAAGACGATCTATGGAGATCGCTCAATGCTCGACGTTGCCCGAGTTCAAAAACATAGAGCAAGATGCAGGAACTTTGAGTTGACGAGCCCCGCCGTTATTTTTACAATTTAGCACTCATTGTTTATAGATAGTAATATTAGGAGAGCTCCACGATCTGTACATAAAAAAAGCGAAACTTTTTTTTGAGGAAGTAGCAGTTTTATTTGCTGATCATTTAGCCATGACGGCCTACACAACGCCCTAACGCCAAACATTTTTCTAAATTTTTATATAAGAAGTAAGGCGTTCTGGGCCGTTCGTAGTTTACTACGCGGGGTAGACTCTGAGGGAGAGGAATAGATGAGAGCGCAAGCGGGGTCGTCACAACAGCGAGCTCTTGTTAAAATTAGTGGGTAAAGTCAAGAATAGTTCTCCTTCTCTCTCTCTCTCCTCGAACGCGCTCGAACGCCAAAAGTCGGCGTCCGGCGTTCGGCATTCATATGCATTCGAAGAGTGAGTACAGACAAAGACAGCTAGCTTCGCGTCTATACACACTAATCATTCCAGTCACGGCTCGGCGCTCTGATATGACCCGCATGCTTTCATCTCCTCCCCTCTTTAAGCTTCTACCAGTATGGACATTTGGGTGAGTTGGTTAAGCATTAAGAATTTATACTTCTTCTTTGTCATTCCGAAAAATCCGGCGAGCGTAGATTCTGTCGTGCGTGCGTTATGGTGAATTATGCTCTGGGAACTTTCTGCGGCTTTGATGCGTTGCGCACACGACACGCTCACGTGTTCACCGGGGTTATCAGAATGATTAAGACAAGTCTAAATTTATTCGGGAGTGGAGTGCATGAGGAGTATGCTTTAGTGTGAAGTTTACGCGGGATCTGCAAATACTTCACTAGTAACACATCTTACTCCGTGAAAAATCCAATGGCATTAGCACCGGCAGTCTTTGAGTAGTTGGCACGGCCGGACACGCCCAGTCACGGGGATTTCCCCTCTGAATTGTCAGGGGTGGCTGCCGCCATCTATCGCCCTGTAAACCCGTCGAGACAGTGGAGACAGCCGTCTTTGCTGTCTTGGGGAATCCGGTAGCGCAGCTTGAAAGCGCTACGGTGTTGACAGCGCGATTGTCACAAGATTGTGGGCCGGCCTCCCACAAACCAGGTGTAAAACGTGACAAGAGCAAAACCCACCATTTGTTTTGAAAAAAAAAAATGTTAGACTGACTGAAAGGCGATATGGCCACGCCCGGTATGAATCTGAACGGGGGAGGCGACAAGAGGGTAAGAGTAAATCACCAATAAATTATTTCATCCATACTTTAAACGAAAGCTTTTAACAAAACAAAGATTAAATCCAAAACTTAAAACTAAAACGTGCTCGCGATTTCAGCAGATAATTGGTAGGAATAACAAAAATAAACTTAATACAAGCCACAGTCTAAAGGCGCATCAACGCCAGACTACATAAGGATAAAAAGTCCTCTCCTGATCGCCGTCTTCGCTTGTCCAGGGGCTGCGGTGTCTTCCACGTTGTCTATATGTCCGGTCCGTCGGGCGATTACTTGCCACGTTGCCGTCGTACCGCGGCACAGTACAGAGAGAAAGCGGACTTGGGGGCAGAACGTCCTTCTAACGGCGACTCAGCCTCCCGTTGTCTTCGCGACCGCAAGGCTGCATGTCACACTGCTCCCTGGACTCCTCCAACTCCTTTCTCCCAGATCAGCGAAAGTTTTCACAAATCCCTAAAAATATTGTGGTTGAGAAAACAATAAGCTCCTTATGGGAACAAACTGCTGGTCACGGCGGACTTCAAGGATTGTAAAAACCACTAACTCGCTAAATAATTACCTAAAATTTACTACGTAGCTTTCTGATCGATGAAAACAAGCATGCATATCATAAACTTGCTTAGCATCTTCAAAAACCGCTAAATCAACTCATTTTAGAAATATAGAAACAAAAATATTATTTTTGCGGCGTTAAAAAAAAAAGAACGTTTATTTTGGACGCATCCTTCTGTTTTGGTTTCTTATCTAAGCGTATCTTTGCGCGAGCGGTCCTGCTCCCCAGTGGACGAGACGCGCAACACACGTGCGCCATACTTCCTCCGTCCTACGAGGGTGTCGAGGCGGTGGCTTCGCGCCTCTGCCACCAGGGAGTAGGACCGCTGGCAGAACGATGCGCTCCGATAAGAGACCTAAATCTAAAGACGCTGCAAAATAGACAGACCTCACTAAAGATTCTGTTATGTTACGACGTTGAGCGTGTGTGTGTGGGCGTTGTAAAAGTATATGAGGGGGGAGGCGAGGGCCAATTGTAAATGCGCACCGGGCGCGATGGTCAATGGCTCGACGTTGAGCGCAGCGAACGTAGCGTAGCGCAGAACGCGCGCGCTTCATTGGCCGGCGAGCGGGAACTCGATATCTGCGACCAATCAGTATCTGTTTGCGTTGCGCTGCGCCACGTTCGCTACGCTCGACGTCGGGGTATAAAGGACTGTTTATACTCCGACGTTTAGCGCAGTGAACGCAGCGTAGCTCAGAACGCGCGCCTTTCATTGGCCGGCAACCAGGAACTTCATATCTGCAACCAATCAGTATCTGTGCGCGCTGCGCTACGCCGCGCCCGTCGACGTTACGTTGGAGTATAAACGTACCTTAACAGTGCCTTAAGTGGTCGGCGCATGCGTGACTCTGCCATAACTTTAGTTCACACCAATGTTACTAGATTAGCACAGTTGCGGAACGGCTTATCGACGCTGTTTGCACGAGCAGCGTAGGCAGTACTCTGCCTGCGCTGTAAGAAGGCTAAGCACATTCGAAAAGACTGGCGTGTACCCCGCTGCAACGGTTGTCACGGTTTTGGGCACGTGGATGAGGATTGCCCTCGAGCTATACGCGGCTTCTCTCCGGACCTCGACGTCAGAGGACACATCGGAAATGCAAATGGACGAGGCAGAAGCAGAGGCGACTGCATGCAGGAAGCGAAGCCCTGGCTCCGGCAGGAAGCCAAGCAACCGAACCCCTGTCAGGTCGACCTGCTATGTCTGCTGCAGTTAACAACGCTACCGCAAACACCAAAGCGTATAGAGAGGATGAAGCGACAGCACGACAGCCGGTGTTAGGAAATGGTGTTTCTCAGCAGGATGACTCGGTGGCGGAACAATCATCGGATCTGGGAAAGTCAGTCGACCATTTTCAGAGAAACAGCACCCAATCTCTCCAAAAGCCTGTTGATGACGGCGACGAAGTTGAAATGTGTGAATCATGTTCTCAACCGTGGGATCCCGCCTCACACGGAAGAAAAGCGCAAGCTGCAGCTCCGCTTCCAAAAAGGTGACCTATACAGAAAGGGTCGCCTCTTGCCGAAACCACGAGTACCTCCTGACGACCTGGAACAAGATCCAAGCCACTAGGTGTCCTATTATCTTTAGGTAGCAGTATTCGAGCTCGAAGACGCAGTGCGTATTGCAACTATAAACTTTCGCGGCTTAAAGCTAGAAAACAATATCAGCTGCTACGTCGTTTGCTCGATGAAGACTTTGACATAGTTGCAGTGCAGGAAACAAAGCTGTCGGATCATGATAGCATTTCCCGCATGGTTAGAACGTTCTTGTCAGTGTATGGAATCTTCCTCTCTCACGCTTATGGTGCGTCATCAGCTTGTTTGTTCTTTTTAAAGGAGAGCGTGAGGTTGTGTGAGCTTTCTATTGTAACAGATGAAGCTTGCCGGTTTATCTTGTGTGACGCTTGGATGCATGACATTAACTGGCGTGTGATTTGGGCATATGCTCCTAACGGGGTTACCAAGCTATCAGCGTTTTTGCGACACGTAGAAGAGTACCTGACGGGTGAAAAAATTATAGCGTTATTGGGTGACTTTAACTGTGTCGTCCACGTGGCTGATATATCAAACGAAAATGTGCGCCAGTGCAAAAGTGCCCAGTTTCTAGAGCAAATGACTGACCAATATGACTTATAAGATGTTGCCATGATCCAGCAACGAAAAGAGCGTGTAAATTTTTCCAATTTTCAAGGTAAAGCAATTTGCTATTCTGGATGTGGGAGGCATAGACGGCGTCTAATGGGCGGGGTGCGGTGATTTCCCTACATACCTACACCCCCCCCCCCTTGTTTTTCTGTAGGCACCCCCTCAATTCGCAGCGACTCCTCTATCCTGAATGCCCCCCTAATACCCCCCCCCCCCCTAAAAATTTAGACCCCCCCTAATTTCAATTCCTGGGAAAACCTCCGGCAGGATGTGCTCTGTAGTGAGTTGTAAAAAACAGCAGTGGCGACATTGAGGTCTGGAACCACGCTTTGTGCACTGAACATGCCCCGCTGAAGCACATGGACTGTCCATGCTATAGGTGCCGTTTTTTGATGCACCGACTCCTACGGAATAACCCAAGCACAGAATCTTTAAGACTGGTCTGGAAGCACTTTTTCTCGGGTAGCGCTCGCAAATTAGCGACTACTCGTTCGCGCAAGACCTTCTACACAACGTATAGGTTGTCTGCTGCAACTCATTCCAATGCACCCAACATCAAACAGGATAGGTTTCTGATAAGGGACGAAACGCAGCGCCGAAGACCGCACGCGCGCGACTCTCGGCCGACGAGCGACGTTTACAAGGAATCTACTACAGCCCAGAGCCGTTGTAGAGAGTTTGGTCAATGGGAGGCGCGGGCAGAGCCAGGGCGTGCGGCAGACTCGGAAAGAGGGCTTGGCGTGTTCTCTTGACCAACCAGAAGCCGAAAAGAATCCCCTACCGGTGGTAGCGACAAACAGTTCTGAGCCGATCGATCATCGAAGGTCTCTGTTCGTATATGGTTTTAATAAGTGCGTAAGAGTGCAATGTAGTAACTCTTTGTGGTTGAAAATAGGGTGCACGTGTTGTTTCATCGTGATCATGCAGAAAGATGTAAGAAACGAATGCGCCGCTCAACTCTGTTTTGCGCGGACAGAGTGTGACCGCTCTGACGGCAGATTCCCGGCGCTCGGCGTAAGGATTATGTCGATCTTTCCGCTAGTCGCACTCTTCCACCATCATTTTAGATGAGTGTGATTGAAACATCACGTGTACCATATTTTCAGCCATCGAGAGTTATTCCAATGCAGTTATCAGGTTTGTTTCTCGCGAACACCGCCAGGGTATTACTTTCCGGCTTCTGGTTGGTCACATTCGAATTTCTGAAGACGCTCTGGAACACGCCCAGCCCGCTTTCGGCCAATGGCGCCGCTTCATTTGTCTCCTATACTTCCCAACGAACGGCCAAACTCTCTACATATACGGCTCTGCTACAGCCGAGCGGTGCGATGAGCAACAGCAAGCAATCCACCTCAGTGACGGCCCACCCCGTCGCTGATCGCCAAGTTTTTTGCTTGCCAAATCGCTGTCGTAATTCAAGTGCCCAAATTCAGTGGAAAACAAGACCACGAGGAGTAAAGTATTCACATGCGGCGATGGATAAGATTGCGATGGCCTTGTAAACTCGATATTTGCAGAAGTCGCATTTGGTTCCAACTACCTTTATTTCCGGCAAAAATGTGCCAAATCGGATTAACTTACATCTTCTCTGAAGTCTAGCCCGTAATCTTGTGTCGTCGGCTCATTCACAGTTCGACTCTATCGTATACAACACCCCGGCGGTGGCTGGCGAAGAGTTATACGCAGTGTTATTCGTAGTGCAGCAGTAGGAAAACAGAGGCCAGCAACGGTGGACGGGTGTTGCGTACCAAGCAACGAAGCTGCCGCCCACACAAACCGGGCAGCGCGAGCCATTCTCTCGAGCAAGGGCATGCGCGAGGCAGCGAGCCATTGGGAACTGATCTGGGTGCCATACCGGTCCTGCCCGTTCCGTAGCAGTAAAGAACGTGATGAATATAACAATTGGCAACGAGCAAACGGCACGAACTCTACGACGGTAAAGCCAGGGAAGCATGGCGACTCACGGCTCCGTGGAGGAATTCTCCGGCAAGGGATGGTCGTCCTGGGCAGAGCGACTGGATTTCTACTTCCAAGCCAACGGTATCGCCGACGGCGGCAAGAAGCGCGCTATCTTGCTGACGCTATGTGGACCGAACAGATTCGAAACCGTCAAGGTGCGAGTCACGCACCTCGAGGTGCAGGTTTTGCAAGAAAGTCGGTCACGTTGAAAAAGCCTGCTTCAAGAAGAAAAACAGCAGCAGCTTATCGAAGGCAACTATAGTCAGTTACAGGTTAAGAAGGTAGCGGCAAATGCTCCTCAAAGGGAATCGGATATCCCTCCGCCACCTCCGCATCCAATAGCGTCCCACCGTTTCCGTGACGTCGCGGCCAACGCGCGAGGAGGGTCTTGCCTTTCTGTACATATTTGCTTTATCTTTCGACTTTGACTTAGCATTGTGGAAGCCACGAGAGGGAGATTAGAGTTCTCCCCCACCGACGGAAACAAATACGACTTTCGGGGATTAGCTTCCCCCCCGATGGATACAAAGGCTGCTTTGAGGGGCTCGGTTCCCTCTCCGATGAATACAAAGGTCGCTTTCTTAAAAAGTGGGATCGGAGACAAGTGGGAATCCATTGAAGCGGAACAAGGAGCGTTTCCAGTGAACTCTTCTTTCGACCGCGGAGAGATTTGAAACGGGCGCATCACACTTGTGGGAGGAGCTTCTCCTACCTTCTTGACTTGTAACCGACTTTAGACGATTGCACGTTTTTGACTCCTCAGAAGAGCCACGCGATGCCGCGATTACGGAAGAGAGCATTTTGCATGACCTAAATGCAATGACAGGGGTGAGGAGAGCACCTCAGAAACATATGGTATCGTTGGACGTACAAGGCTGCCACTGCAATTCGAGTTGGATTCAGGGGCAGCCTATTTGATCATCAATGAAGACATGTATCGGGAATCATGGCCCCGTGACCTGCCACCGCTTCACCCCGCGAGCATCGCGCTGCGAACATGGTCAGGAGAAGGGTTGCAGCCGCTGGGGACAATTAATGTCAGCGTGCGCTTCAAGCAGCGCAGTGAAAAACTTCCTCTATTGATAATGAGCGGCCCAGGATGCAACCTCCTTGGTCGTAATTGGTTCGCCCCACTAAGCATTAGCCTCAGCGGCATTCACCAAGTACTTCACGAACAGAGCCTGGTAGTCATACTTGAACGTCACTCAGCAGTGTTTGATGGCAACCTAAATGGCTTCAAGGGACCAGCGGTCACACTAGAGTTGCACGAAGGAGCACAACCTAAGTTCCTAAAATCACGAACGGTGCCATTCGCCCTCCGGCCAGCCGTTGAAGCTGAGCTACAACGTCTGACGGACCAGGAGGTGATTGAGCCCGCACAACATTCGGAATGGGCAACTCCGGTCGTCGTCGTGCGCAAAAAAGACGTTAGTATTCGACTGTGTGGCGATTACCGCAGCACTGTGAACGCTGTAGCCCAAGCAGCATCTTACCCGTTGCCGACTGTCACAGAGGTCTTGGCGAAACTACGCGGCGGAAGAATTTTTCAACTATAGACCTGACGCAAGCATATCAACAACTCAAGGTCACTGACGATACAGTCAAGACTGACTATTAACACAGTCAAGGGGCTTTACCGTGTCAACCGACTGCCCTTCGGTGTTTCCGCCGCTCCAGCAATATTCCAAAGGTGCATGGACACGACTCTTGCGGGGATATCAGGCATCAGTGCATACCTGGATGATATCATCGTCGCTGGGTCCACACAGGAGGAGCACAATCATCGACTAGACATCGTTTTCTCAAGACTTGAAGATATTGGTCTTCGTGCCAACAGAAAAAAAAAATGTTTCTTTGGAGTCCCGGAAGTAACCTTCCTCGGTTTCGAGATCAACTCAGCGGGCATCCATCCAACGGATGACAAGTTGAAGGCGATTCGTAATCTGCCAGAACCGACTTCAAAGACGACGCTCCGGTCTTTTCTCGGGATGCTCGCCTTCTATGACAGGTTTCTGGAAAACCGAGCAACAGTAGCGAAAGACCTGTATACCCTTCTAGAGAAGAACAGGCCATGGAGCTGGGAGGCTCCTGACAAGACAGCATTCAGAAAGCTCAAGGAACTCATCTTGCAGCGGACCACTTTAGTCCATTATGATGAGTCTAGACCTCTTCCACTCCCCTGCGATGCCTCACCGTACGGTGTTGGTGCCGTTTTGGCACAGGTTGATAGCGCGGGCGAAAAGCTCCCATAGCGTTTGCTTCAAGGACTTCGGGAGACGCTGAGAGGAACTACTCGCAGCTGGATAAGGAGGGCCTCGTCATTATCTACGGGGGAATCCATTTTTATCAGTACATTGCCGGACGACACATAATCATCATCACGGATCATCAACCACTCCTCGGCATCCTGGGACCACAGAAGCCAGTACCTCAAGTGCTGTCTCCACGCATGATGCGATGGTGTGTCAAGCTGGCTGCCTACGACTATGAGCTAGTGTATCGGCCGGGAAGGAGACACCAGAACGCCAACGCGTTAAGTCGCCTTCCCTTACATGATAGTGAGGACGAGCTCTGTCCGCCCAGAAACGTGCTTCAAGACCCCACCTTGTCTCATATCTTCAAGGCGTTGCAACAAGGAACACTTGATCGCCTTAGGGGTGAAGAGTTTGCTCCCTACAAGAAGAAAGTGACAGAGCTGTCCACTCAACGAGGATGCGTTATTTGGGACTCGAGGGTGGTCATTCCCACACAGGCATGCACCGAAGCAATGGATTTGCTCCATGCTGGACACAAGGGCATCGTTTCGATGAAGACGTCAGCCAGGAGCTACTTATGGTGGCCCGCTATCGATAGGGACATTGAGCATGCAGTCGAAGCATGCCGAATCTGCCAGGAATCCAGGCGTATTCCGATGAGAGCCGCTGTGCCAAACTGGGAACATGCATCTCAACCATGGCACACCATACACCTTGATTTTGCCGGCCCGATGGAAGGGCACATGTTCCTCGTAGTTGTGGACTCATACACAAAATGGCTGGAGGTGAGAGCGATGACCTCAGCCACGTCCACAGCTGTTATTAGAGAACTGCGTGCTAACTTCGCGACATTCGGATTGCCATGGAAGGTGGTGTCGGACAATGGGAGCGTGTTTGTGTCAAGGGAGGTACTCGATTTCTACCAACGAAACAGTGTGGAGCCTGTGACAAGCGCACCATACCATCCGGCTACCAACGGCCAGGCGGAGCGGATGGTCTTTGAATTGAAGCAAGCACTTCAAAAAGACAAAGTCGGCAGCTTGTTAGTGAGACTGGCAAGATTCCTCTACAAGCAGCACACCACTGTCACATCCTCCACCGGGAAAACACCCGCGTTGCTAATGTTCGGCCGTGAACTGGCATCAAACATAAGCAGAGTTACACCAGAACCAGAAACATGCAACAAAAGAGAAGGCAAGGAAGGAAGAGAGGTGACGACCCCTTCACGCCGCTTTGTTGAAGGGCAACCTGTGTTTGCTATAACTTTTCGCGGAAAACCGAGGTTGCTAGAAGGAACACTACTCAAGCAGCTCGGTCTTCGATCTTGGCTTCTCCAAACGCTGTTTGGAGAAATCCGCAGACACGTCGACCACATTCGAAGACGACTATCTGGAGTTACGCCTCAAACATCTGGGCCCCATAGTCTCTTGGCAAGAGGCTTATGCGAAACGATGCCGCCAGCAGCGTGGTTCACAGTAGCAGCAGCTGAGGCCAGTTCTGCCACTCCTACTGTTGCTGCTGAGGAGCCGCCTGCAAAACTACCGGCACAGCATTCAACCGTTGCTGCTGAAGAGCTGCCTCCGTTTCTACCAGTACAGTCTCCAGAAGGAGCTGCACGGATGTTCCCGTCCAAGTTGATCGGCGCACCAGCTCTCGGGCTAGGCGCCCACCTTCAAGATATGGACACTCCATCTAAGGGGGAAGATGTGTTGCGTATCAAGCAACCAAGCTGCCGCCCACACAAACCGGGCAGCGCGAGCCATGCTCTCGAGCAAGGGCATGCGCGAGGCAGCGAGCCATTGGGAACCTACATGTCTGTCTGTCTCAGGGTGAAGACATCCATTGTTGCGCTGAATGTGCCAGCGCGTGACACTCTCGCGCACTCGGTGCGTGTCTTGGGCGGTAAAATGGCGTCTTTGCATTAGCCAAAGCTACGCGCTCGAGCTGAGTGACACCGAATTGCGCGCGCTTCGAGATGCATGAAAAAAAAAAAAAAAAGAAACGATTGGGCGGAAAAATGACTGAGATGTCACCACTCAAGCAAAAGCGCGCGTGTGTATGAAGGCACTCTATTGGGAACTGATCTGGGCGCCATACCGGTCCTGCCCGTTCCGTAGCAGTAAAGAACGTGATGAATATAACAATGGGTCACGTGGTGACGTGATGCCAAGATGATGACGCCCATGCAAAGTTGCCTGAAACCGTCTATACGCCGACACTTCGCAGACAATGCACGCGTAGAAAGGGAGAAGTGCTACCGTCAAATGGCGTAAGGCGCGTTGAGGGAGCGCCGGCCGATTCGGATTAAGGCCTGTTCACACATGCAGCGGAGCGCTACAAGCGTAGCGCTAACCTCGCGCTTAGCGCGTGCTGATGGCAGCGTTCACCAGCTTTGTATCGCACCGTCAAAACTGTTGCTCATGGCTGACAATAAGTAGCTGACGACACGTGAGGAGCGCTACATCAGCGCTTCGCTGCATGTGAGAACCGGCCTTTATGATAGCAGATGATCCCTCTAAAACAGCCGAATCGGCCGGCTTTCCCTCGACGCGGCGTACGCCATCTGTCGGCAGCACTTCTCCCTAGGCGTGCATCGTCTGCAGAGTGGCGACATAATTACCCAGAACAGATTTCTATTCGTTATCTTTTGAACGAGGTAAGTTCATTCCCTGATTTTTTTTCAACTGTAAGCTTCCCCTATGCGCTTGCACCTCTATAGTAAATTATGGCGCGATACGTTAAGAAACCGATTTTTCGGGCCGTCTAAAGTGCCCTAGAACCGTCAATTTACATGCTGTAGAGATGACAAAATGAGTTGAGATGACCCTCTAGATGTGACTTGACTGTCACGGCGTTCTTCGGTGAAATTGCAATAAAAATATGTTCTCAGTTATCGCTTTGCTCGTATACTTCCTCTGCTCCCTCGTCCGTCTTCGCGCTGTTCTTAGTTTCTTAAAGGGCCGTTCGATCTTGAACGACTAACGGCGATACGTGAGCGTCGAACGGCCTGAAAAGCGCACACCGGAACTCACCACGCGCGTCGCGTGTGGCTCGAAAATACACCGTCGAGAGACGCGTGAGTGGACCACCAATGGCCGAACGGCCGACCCATCGACCGTATGCTGGAGCACATAAAAATACGCATTTTTAACGCCAGTCAAATTCACGTTGGATGCATGCTGTGCGCGCTTACGGCCAAACTTTTGTTTGTTTTCAGGTCTTCGTCCCGATTGCTCAAAACGTATACATCGGGACCAAGATCTAATTTCCGTCCGTCTCCTCTCTAACCGCTCACTCACACTGGAAGCGGATCCGCGTTCGCAAAGCGGTTGCGAACGCGGTTGTATAAAGATTCAGTGCAATTGCACGCGCACTCGATGACCTCAGGTGCGCGTGCAATTGTACTGGAGCTTTATACAACCGCGTTCGCAACCGCTTTGCGAACGCGGATCCGCTTCCAGTGTGAATGAGTGGTAAGTTATTGGCGAGGCTGGAAAACACCAGCAAGATAACAAGGCCGTATAGTGCTGAATTTTCGGCGTCAACTAAAGAGGCCACAGTAAATACGCAGGGACTGGACACGAGTGCCGCGTCAGCGTTCGGCTGGAACTCGTGTCCAATTAGCGAGAACACGAGTTTGAGCTGAACGCTGAGGTAGCGCTGGTGCACAGTCTGAGCTCCTCACTTGCGCCTTTTTTTAGGTGACGCCCAAAAATTCGACACTACGGCCTTTCCATCGATAGGACAGTCATAAAGGCAGGATATAGACTCGACGCCTTTCGAAATACTGCCCTCAGCTGGCGACAGTGGAATCCCTGCACAATGGCGGACTAAAACCTCAATGTCACGGCCCACTGGAAAAAAAAAAAAAAAAAAAAAAACAAAGAAAAAGGCGATGAACGCTGTGACGTTGCACTTTCGACGCTGTTTGATTGGCTCGTCGGCTTGTAGTGTTGGCCACGCTCCGACGTTCGCTATCTTATGGAATGTTTTGCACGTTCCTCGATGCAGTTTTTCTGCCATTGTGCAGTGGTTCTAACCTTTTATTGATGGGCAAGTGAATTTCGAAAGGGGTCTATCACGTGGTGATTTGGTTGACGTCGTTTCATATATTCTTGCTCTGACTTCGCCGAATGTCTTCGACGGTATTCTTTCAATCAATCATGCGACGAGGTAGCCTTTGACGAAAAGTATTTGCGAAGTACAGCGTTTGACCCGAATGTAGGCGGACGGAAGCTCGTCGTCGACATCAACCGGACTTGTACGTAGTTCAACTACTCTGCTCAAGTTACTATAGTTTAACTACTTTTCTGAGTAGTTTAATTAGTAACGTTCAATTACATTTTTATTTTAATAATTAGTAGTTGACTTTAATTACTTTTTCTGAGTAACTTCAACTCAAATTACAAATTACTTTTGAATTTTAGTGGTAGGTTTCCTGGTCAACGAACATTCTTGCACAAAAATAAATAAGATGTTGGAAGATCAGCTGATATTTGCAAAGAGGCGGAAGCATGTGGCGTAGGAAAGCGGGGGGGGGGGGGGGGGGGGGGGGGGAGGGAGTGGCTTGGAGGGCTCGAAACCAATACCCAGTTCACAAGGCAGCGTAAAGGTACCTTTAGCACAGGTACCTGTAGTAAAGGGAACTGAAGATTGTAATTACACGGCGCATAAAGGTCCCTTTCACTAAGGGAGGCCCTGCGTTAAACGGAGCTCGCCAAGCTTCCTTTCGAGCTACAGGGAGTAGCCTCGGACAGACGAACTCAAACTAAAAATCACAGATATATAAATATACATTGTTTAATGCATTATAGCAAATTGAATATTAATAAGTAGCAAATATGAAATGATTGTGAACAGAGAAATGTGATGGAATTATACAGTAACGAGGAACGGATACTCCAGCTAGCAGGGAGCAGCGGCGGCACATGGAAAACAATGTCTGCGATGTACCACTGCGAGCTTTTTTCGAGGTTGTAGACGAGTCGTCCAACTCTCCCGCCCAGGTCCTCAGTGAGAACTTTACGGAAAAATGCAGCTGCTAAACAAACAAAAAAAAAAAAAAAAGGCCGCCCGCCTCGCGATGGAAACTCGTAAACGCAGATGATTTAGGGCCAGTGTGGCCAGACCGCTCGGACGTTTTAAAGCTAGACTCATTTAGGAGCACTTTTAGACTTGAGAGAAAGTAAATAAAGTGGCACAAAAGCAGACATACATAATATTTCGGTTTTAAATGTGATATTTCACACACAATAATAAAAAAAACTGCGCGTCAAACCGATTTCGAGGAATAATTGTTTATCACGTGCTCCTGTCACGGTTTAGCAGGAATGCAATTGACATCAACTAAAAGCATACGACCAATGTTAGCAAATACTTTACTAGGGGGAATACATTCTACTCCGCTCATTTGCATTAGACAAGACGCCTACAGCGCCGAATCCAGCCCTGACGGAGTGGAGGTCCGCATCAGTCCACGTGCATGTGCACGAGGATGTTTGCGGCGGCCGCGGCGGTGTCGTCTCCGATTCCACCCAGAGCCGTATATTTTGAGGGTTTGGTCATTAGGAGGAGCGGGCAGAGCCAGCTGCGTGCACCGGAGAGCTGGACATGCTCTCTTGGCCAATCAGAAGCCGGAATTAATCCCCTAGCGGTAATAACAAGAAACAAGTCTGATAACTGCGTTAGAGTGACTCTTCATGGTTGAAAATATGTCACGTGATGTTTTGATTCTGATCACGCAAAAAGATGAAAGAAACGAATGTGTCGCTCGTACATGCTCGATCTAAGTTTTGTTCGGTCGTTGTTTGTCGTGGTTTGACCGCTCGCAAGGCCGATGCCCGGCGCTCGGAGCCTAGCGCACAGATGCCCTCGATCGTTCTGATAGTCGCGCACGCTTTTTATATCGCCTTCATATTTCGAACGTTCTTTTCTTTTTATTCGTGGCAGCGATCGGCAACTTTCGAATACAGTGTATCCACGGTGATTTCTCTCGGATTGAGGCCGCGTACGAGCACGTGAAAAAACTGTAATTATCGAGATGGTAGTCTCGATAAAACTGGTAAATCGACGCCAGTGTGATTGAAGATAAAAATCGTCGCGATTTCCGTCCACAAGCAATGTTTACTACTCGCCTACATTCGCATCACGTCCGGTATAGCAACGTGCAATCAAGGCAAACTTGCAAGTACCGCTCTGCTTCGAGTCTTAGAATTTTCGCGTTTTGCGTTATTATATGCTTCCCTCTTGCAAACGTTCAAAGCGGTGAGCGAAGGAACTGCACACTGTTCCTGTATCAGTTGCGCTAGCTAAGGAGTAGGAAAGCCCAAAACTGAATGAAAGCAGTCAAAGAAGACTCAGATTCTGAGTACAGATTACGCCGCTTGCGTTTGCTCCTTGGCTAGCGCAACTGATACAGGAACCCCAAATTCGTGTTTGGGTGCGCCAGACGGAGGAAAGCCCCTCCAGTTCCTACAAGAAAGCCTTCTTCCTTCTTTGCATAAGCAAAAGAAGAAAAAGAAAGGTGATCAAATACACACTGACTGCTGTAGCAGTTTATTTAAAAATGGTGTCAATAGTAGTATATAATCAGTTTACAATAAATTATTTGCATGCTGGCATCACAAAAAAGAAAAAAAAAACGGGAGTAGGAAAGTTTGAATATAATAGCACTGTGTCATTCACGACCTTCATGGTGCGAGAGAAACCGGTTTTCTTGAGTGTTAAAGCTAGGGATGATACTGTGCTGGTTGATTGGAACTGCAAGCTTGGCACTAGAGTAAGCATGGAAATACGAGTCAGAGGAATATGAATGAAATTAGAACAGTGAAGTGCATAACTTTTGACACATGCTGCACTACCTAGAGGCAACTAGGAACTGATACAACCGTGGAGTGGAAGGGGGCCTATGAGGATGTGCACATCAGAGTAGGTGCATAACCTCGGAGCCCCCTCCCACCCTATAGTTTCATCAGTTGCTAGTTGCCTCTAGGGCTCTAAGTAGCGTAGCATGTATTAAAAACCACATGCTCCGCTATTCACATTTGGTTTATACTAGTTAGCGCCAATTGAAAGCATATTGAATGTAATTTATTCGCACAGCTCGCCTATAGGCAGATAAATTTGAACTCTGGTCTAGTGGCCAGCTGCTTGTGTACATTGTCAGTGTCGTGACTGTGTCAGTTTGGACTGTTCCGAGCTTGGGAATGGAATTTTAACGCGACAGCGTTAAGGAACACGTATCCCAGAAAAGTTGGCGTGTGTGTCGGTGGAACAGGAAAAATTCTGATTGGTCAATAGGGTCACGACATCACAGTCACATGACCTCGCGCGGTAATTTCAAACAACCCACAACGCTGGCATGTGGTATGAAAATGATTAAAACACGACATGTAATGCAAATGAAAGGTTGCTGCATGTCTCCGATGATTTCACCTTATAAAGCAATTTCATTTGACTTAAAAAAAAAACATTTGAAGAATTTTAGGTGGGATTCAAACCCACGACCCTTCAGTTGCGAGCTAGACACGCTACTGACTAGGTCGCAAACACGCTTGCTTGGCTTGGGAATGAACGGGAGTTTATGCTTAGCTATCGCATTCCACTCTTAAAGGCGAGGCTTAAGTGTCCTCCTGCAATTTTTTTTATTTGCTGTTTCAATAAAAACAGTATTCAACAATTTCCCGTTGTCCGTCAGGTCTCAACAGGTTTATTTTGAACCTCAATCGGAAATGCTTGCACAATTAAATAAATATCACTAGACTATGAAAACTTTTACATGAACTCAGCCTATGTCATTACATGGCAGACAAAAATTTCACTACCACAATATTTTGAAAGATAGCCGACCTAAAATTGAGAGAAAATTGGATAAAAATAAAAAGTGGGCAAACTTTCAGTGTGCCGTCAAGAAGTCCTAAAAAATGCTATTTTAAGATTATGTGTCCCTGCCAAACTTGTTATTGCGACGGGGAAATAAAGCAAAGATGACTGTACTTACCGGTCAGCAATGTCCGCTTATATCCCGCCATAGCTAACTAGCTGAATTTACGCGAGGTCCCCATTACTCCGAACACCACGATTGCAAGAGATGGGCTGTCTTTCGGTGTTAAAAAATAAGTAGCGGATCAAGCTAACAATAAGAGTGGGTTATCTTTTGAGGGTGGGGCATCTCTTGAGATTTTACAGTAGATGAGTCTTGAAGCTTTAGTGCTGGAGGCCCGTAGATAAAGCCGTGTTGAGGATTTTCCGGTGTCAACTAAAGAGGGCCAAGTGCGAGGCACAGGTGGGACATATCCCTGGCGATGTTCAGCTGTGTCCTCACTGACTGAACAAGTCTCATTCCAATGGTGCTTTCCATTGCATCTGCACTTTCCTTTCCTGTTATCCATATTCTGTACACCTCCTTGCACCAGCAGTACCATTACCTTCTGAATTGGCTCCTCGCAGAAAGTTGTATGGCCTCCTCATTTAAACAAACATGGGCTGGCAAATTTCTAAGACATCATTCATAATGGCAAAGAAGTCTTCATTGCCACGTTTTGTAAGAAAATTGTGCTTCTGGCTATTGGAAAACTGATCAAAGATCAGAGGTCTGATTTTGATTAAGGTCTTATTTCTAAACTTCCTCTCCCTTAATTATTTGCAATTAAGTTTATAGCTCGAATGTTGAGAGTCAAGAATCTGAGTTTCACAAAAATAAACCTCTTTCAACGAAGAAGAATGTGCTGTTCAAAAATAAACACACAGAAGTGGTAATACACAGTTTTATTTGACGAGTCACTCACAAAAAGTAGAAAATGCTGCAGAAAACGAGGGATAGAAGTGTATTGAAATAAAAAAAAAAATAAAACCAGAACTATCTTGATATTAGCTACTCATTAAAGTGCCACCAACAGTTGCCATAGCTTTGGTTTGTCTTGGTTGTTTCTACTCTACAGACTCCAAGTATGTAGGATGTTGCTTGAATACCTTCTATAGATAAAATGCTAGGATGAAAATGGCCATCTTCAAACTGACAAAACCTGAGATAGACTATAGTTACTGACAGGATGAGAACAGCAGAAAGGAGTCTTAGTTGTCCTGTCTCCAGCACAAGCTTCCTACCTTCAATAATGGTTCGACGTCTCATGAGACTCGAGCGTGCACGGGCAGTTGGAGCACGACGGAAGGTAATGAGCACATGCTGGAGGCATTTGAAAGAGACGCCGTCTTCCTTGCCAGTGACTATAGGAGTTGGAATGTGGCCATGAAGGTGCAACTCTGAAAGTATCAAGTTCATTGAAAAACACAAACAATCAAGTGTTTTTTTTAAATGGCTACACACCGCTGAATAGAAGGTTGGCGTAAAAGATAATTTCCTTTTTTAAACTGTTTTCTCAAGAATACATATTTAGCTCTCACAATAGACATAAAGCTACACAATGAGGCGGTATACAATGCTTATTGCAACAAGGGGACACATCTAACCGAAATTAGACAAAATTTTCGGAGTTTACATCTAACACTAACAAGGACAGTTTGGCTGGGATATGAGCTTGCCAATTAGGAATCCATAGTCCGACTGCATCGAAGTTATATAAGCGGCACTGACCAACAAGAACCACAGACTGGTGCACAATGCGGTGGTGTACATGGTGAAATGTATGTCTGACCTGGCCACTACATTTAAACTGCTTGGCTCCCTGTGGTTGTAGTTGTCCAGTCTTTTCTGGTTAAAGGAATCACACATTTTGACAATGCACATAAATGGCATTAAAACAAGTAAATATTTATCATATCTTTTCATGCTTATAGGTACCTCACCTTTGTCCACGTGGAAACCCAGACGTCCTCTTAAAGTTACAGCAATTATCAAAGCATGCACCACACATTAGGGTAAAACACAAACACCTAAAAAGTTAACAGATGTTAGAAGAAAAGCATAGCAGCTTACCATGACGTGTTTGGAAGTTTCTGCCATTCCCATTTCAACCTCATTACAGCTCTCCTGTTGCATTGCAAACAAGGATGTAGGCTTGCCAAAATAATGAATAAGTATGCATACTCACTGCACACAGTGAGAATGCAGTGGTCCTGTGTAAATTCCTTTTACTATGCACCCCCAGACTATATGAATGGCAACACTCAATGTGGTCTTCCGCTATGAATGTAGTCTTCACACTCCCCATTTTCTCTAAATTTGAAAAATATTCAAAAGACTTAAACCTGAACATTGACTCCAAACCCTAGTGCAGACCAGAACGCCTTCAAAGGGACACTGACACCCTCCAAATTTTTATTTTTTTTCATTTTTTGTTAGGCAATTTATTATGGTGTCAGAAGACCACCCAGTCAATATTTTGTTAGTGTCACATATATTTTTATAAAGTGAAAAAACACAACTGCTCGAAACCGAAACTGGAGTGGGGAGGAATAAGAAATATAGAGGAGAAAGATACCAAAAATCACATGACTGTGCAACTTTTTCTTTTTTTCAATCAACGTATTTGCAATTTCTTAGAAGCCGCGAAAAATGGATGTCACATTTTCAGTCTATTTTTAGTATTGAGTGTGTGCCTTCAATGACCCACGACTTAGATTATCCTTGGTGGTTGTGTCTGAGCCCCAGAAACAGCTCAAGACCACAAAAAAGAGAGTGAGCGCGACTCAAAGCAGCCACTTCTTAATCTGCAGTTTTTGGGCAGAAAGAAAATGAATTTACGCCGCAAATTGTGTTTTGGGTAGGGACTCTCATTTGTCATGTACAAATAAAAACGTTGGCAAGGATAAATACCTTGTCAGTGTCCCTTTAAGGGTGCACCAAATAAGCATAGATGGTTGTTCACACTGATACTGTTTGCAATAGTAGCCATACTATATGCTCCAACAATAGGTAAAAGTTGTCAAATTTTAAGCCTTGATCTGTTTCTGTCTGAGCAGGACTGCCTTACTCAACATCCCAAAAAGAACAAAAGGAAAAAAAGCTGACTCATCAGTATCACTTACCATTGCTACACTATGCGCTTGCCCGCCATGAGGCTCAGGTTTCCTGTTAATTCCACAGCAAATGACAAGACAGGCACAATAAAAAAATTTTAAAGCGGTTAAAAATGGTTTCCAAAAAAAAGTCACAATTTTAATGTGATTTCTTATGTGTTATGTAGGTTATATTGTTCTTAATCCTGAGCTTGCTTACAGGTTTTCGGAAGCTTTTGAGATGCTAATTCATATATTGTTTTAAACCCTAAGAAGAAACTGGAATAGTCAGCTACTGCCTTTATTAAAAAAAATAAAGATATATAGATAGCAGTTATTACCTATGTAATTTAGTAGAGGTAATTTCTAAAGGCTATGAAACAATATGACATTTCAGCATAACTTCAGTGTGTCCTCTACCATTCAGACAAAATGTTCATTGTTACAGAACATTTCAAACACTTAAAATTTTTCCTAAATAAAGTACTAATCAATCAATTGAAAAACATCTTTCTTAATTTCTGAGGTAGAAAATAGGCAAATATTAATTACTCCAGTCATGTCATAAAGTCTACTGCATAAGCAAATGGACCCCCACAGACAATGAGCTGAAACACCTGATCCAACCTTTTCCTGCGTCTGTGGTCCTTGCAAGGGCTATTATCTCTCAATTTGTCAAATAGTCTGAAGTATGGGACCTGAGCTTCGCATTGGAGTCCTAGATCGGACAATAGCTCTCTGAAAAACTGGAAGGTATGCCAAAGAAGCAGGAAGTACTGTTTCAGCTCATATTGTCCATGATAGTATGGGTCAATATATTACAACAATAATTTGCCATCTGAGAAATATATAACATGTAATACATAGTGGTAAGTATTTGATACTCCAGAGGGAAGCTCTCCTATTAACTGGAGAACATATGCAGAAACCAAGCACAAACCAGCCTGAGGAATGAGGTCACTATTTAAAGCAAAAATGGTGAGTGAATTTATGTGGCATTTGCACTCACATGATGCATTTGTAAATAAACATGGCATATTCTCACAAGAAGCTGCCGGAAGCGGAGACAGTGATGACAAACAACACAGTGTCAGAAGTTCAACTAGCTGACCTGAATTGAGAATGGAGACAGGATGGCAAACGCCAAATCATTTCAGTGGCAACCGTCCGAGGAATTTGACTTGACAAGTCTGGATGAATGGCCTCAATGGAAGTGGAGAATCGAACTGTTCTGTGTCATTAGTGGCCTCTCCATTAAACCTAAGTCAGAAAAGGTGAATGCCTCAATCTACTTTACGGTGGACACAACAGACAACATCTTCCCATAGTTGAATTTAACTTCCGTCAGGTGGCAAAGTATATATAAAAGACCTTTCAACATTCGAACGACACTTTATAGCTTGTTGTCGCATTACCTATAAAAAAAGCAAACTTTCACGAAAGAATCCAGCGAGAAGCGGAAGGCATCGAAGAGTTCATCACAGAACTTCATAGCCTTGTGAAACCTTGCTAACTTGGAGTGTTATACGAAGAGATGGTTAGAGACCATGTTGTAGTCAGAGTCCAAAAACTACCAGCTATCAGAAAGTGTGCAACTAGACCCGGGACTCACTCCGCAGAAAACTATGTGCCTGGTCAAACAGTCAGAAGCTGTAAAGAAACAGTAAGCTACTCTACGGATCTCCAAAGGCGGAGGCTGCATTTGTATTTCTTGGCGCAGTGCCATAGTCGGTGCTCTATTGCATCTGAGGACAGCAATGGAGAGTCAAGATCATCAACGTCTGAGACGTCCCTATAACACCCAAAACCGACACGGGTGCTGGCATCTCCACAACTCCTGAGAGGATGCAAGAACTTTTTGAAGAGTGTTCCACTACAAAATTCCAAAGTCCTGCAGGCTTCAAGTCACAAGGTCTTAACTGTTCATGGCATCATGATTGAGACCCTTTGCTATAGGCACAACAACTTCAGGACTGATATTTACATTGTAGGACTGGAAGAGCCCGTTCTACTGAGAGATGCAAGTGTATAACTAGGCACCATTCAATGTCCCCATCAAGTTGACACCTTACGGAGCAGTGCAGTCGACCCAGAAAGAAAATACCCAAAGTTATTTTCTGAACCAAGCAACCGGGCACACAATCAAACTAGGGCCTGACCCTAAGCTCTAGTCACTGATGAAGCCTCGAAGAGTGGCTCTTCCACTTCTCGATAAAACCAAGACGAAATTTGAGATAGCCAATATGGGAACCGTTGAGCTCCTTGAAAAGCTCCAAGATGGTGATTGTGAAGAAGCCCAACGGAGAAGTGTGAGATTGTGTGGACTTGACCAAACTGAACAAGTTCATCCTCTACCAAAAGGAGAATGCATTCTTAGACAGCTTGCTGAAACAATGTATTTTATGAAGGTGATGTAAATCCCAGATATTGGTAATTCAAGTTTGGTGAAGTCTCCAGCTTTAACGACTTTTATCACACCCTTCGGAAGGTTCAACTTTAAAATAATCACTTTGGAAATATCACTCGCTTCAAAATTTTTGCAAAAGATGGTCTTGAAGTTTTTGGGCACTCTTCAAGGTGTCATATATGGAACATGGACAATGTTCCTATCAATGCCAGCACTCAACAAGAGCATTATGACAGACTGCGGCGACCTCTGAAATAGATTTAAGCAATAGGAATGACTTTTAAGACAGAGAAGTGTGAATTCAACGTTAAAAACAAAGTTCCTGAGCCACATCACTGAACATGATGAAACTAGTCCAGACAATGCCTAACTCAAGGCCGTCAATTGACCTGAAGCCTCCTTCAATCTTCACAAACTGAAGTTTTCTGTGGTAACTCACTGTTCTTGCAGTGTGATACGTAAAATGTGCTTTGTAAGAACCAACTGCTCTAAAACCATTAAAAATCAAGAATCTTTCAGTGCATAAAATTGTAACCCTCAAGTTGCTAAGCTAGATCAAACAATTTTTTAGCTGCTTGGCCTGACTTTAGAATGATGTCCTTAAAATGCAAAATATTTTTTTCCAATTCGTGACCTCATACCTTAATTTAAAGGGCATGGGAAGGAACCACAGAAAAATCATTGGTATCAAGACCCTAGAAGCGTGTTTGGGTTGCAAAAGCTTATACATTTTTAAATTCAGTATAGCTCTTCACATAGGTTCATTACCAACAGAGCTCTGATTACCAATATCTGGTCTATTAGACCAATGTTAAAATATTGCTCAGTGAACTTTCTTAATAACACATAGGTGAGACAAACAATGCTGCGATTAAATGTAACATGAAGAGTATAGTCGAGTAAGAACACTATCATCACCAACAATGGTTTGCTGCTTTCGAGGATTTAAATTAGCAGAAGCAAGTAAGGACATGAAAAGTGGTGGAAGCAGTACTGGGTCCTTTCCATTTTTTGTTTGTGCTTATAGCTTTTTCTTGCTTCTGTCTTTTCTTTCTTGTATGAGCACCATTTGTCCGGTAAATTATGGCACTGCATGATTTCTTATTAGGTTGTGGAGGTTTCTCCATCCCATCAATGCCAGCCTTTTTTGTTTTTTGTGAGGTCTGCTTCCATCACACTTTCTTGCTGGTGACAAAGGTGACACTTTCAAATTTTCCTTCCTGTGGCTATCATGCATAGTATTGTCAGATCCAGAAAAGACCCCTTGATTTACATTTTCCTTAAGGGTCTACAACTGTGTTATGGAAGTACTGCTAGTGTTCTGGGAACAGATTCTCGACTGTGATGGAGGTACTTGAGCATTGAAGCACAAGCCTTAGCTGGAATTTCTTTGCACGGTGATGGCAGGCTTATTCATTAGTGTTAATAAGATTATTTACCGTAATGACTGGGAAGTCACTGATGAAACTAGATCTTTAACCAAGTGGTAACAACAGAGTGGAGATGAACCTCAAAACGCACTGAGCCGAAAACCGATGAAACAAGCCACTGTGTTATGTGGGTAACATATCACATTCAGTATTACTCTCTGACGAAGGATATCCAGGAAAAAGCATGCAAACCGTGTGGGGATTCCTCTGGTCTCCCTTCCCCGATGGCTGCGATAACGGCCGCGGGTCGGAACGCTCGGCCTTCTTCGCCGTGAGCTCCGACCTGTTCGTGAGGCGGAGGGCCGCCTGGCTTGGGGGGCTCTCCTCTCACTCTCTCCCGGGGGGGACCCCTTTCCGTCCCCCCGCTCGGTTGCGGATCACTGCTGACAGGCGAGGAGGTTTCGCCTCTTGTTTTCCCGCTTTCGGGAAAGGGGACTCGTCCGGGTGACCGCGAAAGAGATAGGACGTGCGTCGGCGACTTCTCCGACGCTTCCCCGGTCTTGGCTCTCCGGAACCCCGCGTCTGGCCAGGTAAGGACCTTTTCTTACCTTGCCGGCGCGGGGGGCATTTTGGATGGGGACATAGTAGTTCATTTTAAGAGTGTTCCAATAAATGCTCTTGGACTCTGTCCTTACTCTGGTACGTGTGTCTTCTCTTCCGCTATATTCGAGAGAGTGAGACAAGGTAGTCGATCATTGGCACCGACGGAGGTAATTAATCGAACCGACCCGCGGTAATCTAGCCCTAAACGTTCGTCTATATTGCCGCGGAGATGTGGGGACCGCGGGCTACTAGGTTTGACGTCTCCTCTGAGATATCGCCGCTGTTGAGACAACCCTTTGGTTACTCTAACGGTACCTGTGTTAGTTGGTAGCTAGCAAGATCCCACATAAAATGGCGCCCAACGTGGGGCCACGACTTCCTTTATCGTGGTCGTGGCTCCTGGCCTCCGTCCCTTTTGTCCGGCCTTTGCCAGCAATTCCTTGCCTTTGATCGCCCCGTACTACGAGCGTCTTGATCTCGCCACTTATGGTTGAGCGATTAATGCCGAGTCGGCAACCCGCAGTGCCACTCCTTTGAGCGAGCGCAGTGTGATTCGTACGCGTGTTCCTGTTTTGAATTGGCGTGCGTCAAGCAACATTCGTTGTTGCGGGAGGCCCTTTGTTCTCCATGCTTGAGGCGAACCCTTCACCTGTGTGTATTTGGGTTCCTTGCGCGCCACCAACAACTTGTCCTGAAGGGAAAATGTATATAGAAGTTTTGATGATGTTTTTGAGAACCATTCGGACTTTCATGTCCGGCGGCGAGTGAGGCTTGGCAGAAAAGAGTAGCGAAGGATCAGCAGTGCAGTCTGGGAATGTAAATATTAGCGTTTTCTTTGACTCTGAGTTGTCGCGGACACTCAGTTAGAGTCGGACGGTGCGCCTGCCAATAACGTCGATAAGTAGCTGGTACTGCTACTGACGGGCTCCGGGAGCCGGGCCGCGTAACCGTCGGTGTCGAGAAGCAGTTTCACACTGTTGACGCGCGCGCTGTATTCACTGCTGGTATTGCAGTGGGCGCGGAGGGTTTTTTCTTCGGGAAAGTTTTGTTTCTGCTTGATGCCAACGTACTCCTGCAGCCTATTGTTGTTTTCCAAGAACGACACTAGTTTTGTGTTCATGGTGGTGGTGCTACGCGGTCTGAGGCGCACTGTGACAGTATCTGGGTGTACGAGTGACTCTAAGACTTTCGGAGGTTATGTTGCTCGGAAACCCAGGCGCCGTGTGGCCAGAGCGCCCTTTGGCGATATCTGTCAGACTCGCGTGATCCAGGTGGAAGAGCGACTCTAAGACTCTTAGCAGTTACGTTGCTCTGAAACCTGGCCTTGCCTCAAAAGAAGGGCCCACACCGTTGTGAGTCCTTGATCAAGCCGTATCGAGTGCAAGACATGTTTTTCTAGCATCGGTAAGCTGGCTAGCTCAAATATTTGGCGAAGCTGGCAGGTTTGAACGTGTGAGCTGCGGCCCCTTTTGTCTTCCTCCGTGGGGAGCAAGATGGCGGCTATTTTGCGCGGGAACTTGCATCTTCCCCGCTCGCAGACGCGCATGCATGGCGGTTTCTTTCTATCCGCCCCTTCGAAGTCCCCGTATCCGTTTACCTCGACTTCAGAAGACGGGCCAGCTGCAGACTGTTATCTGTTTTTGGCCACTTATAGTTAACGGGCTCTTCCGGTAACTATAAAACCGGGTATTGTAGGCAGCCTCTGTCTTAGCTGCCTGCGCAATGGATTGAGAACTCGGCATGTTTCCTAGAAGCTCTCTCCCCGGTGCCCACATTAAGCGAACTCAATTAGTTTGCATGGTATGTGGACGCGTTTCGAACGGAGGGGCCCCCTTTTTATGGCTTCTTCCGGTGTCGAATCGGGTCACTCTGGCATGTTCCTGTCACCGTTGACAAACTGGCCACCTTCTTTGTGGTTTTTGTTTGTCGTTTGCTCCTGCCCGTGTCTGCCGCCTTTGTGGCCCGAGGCAGGCGAGCGTCGGTTGCGCGCGTCCCCTCGTTTGGAGGCGGCGGCGCCCTTTCTTCCCTTTCGGGAGGTCTACGGCCGGCTCTGGGCGTGTTGGCTGCTGGCGCAAAACGACTTCGCAGGTCTGCTCCGAGGTCGTCCACCCCCCCTTCACCAGCCCACTGCGGCCGAGATGGCGCCGAACCCCCCGGGCAGCGTGTCTGGGACTTCCCCAGCTGGTCTCCGCCGGTGGGCGGCGGTCGTCGGTCTTTTTTGGTGCTACCGCCTTCACGACGGCCTGGCTGCCCCCCACTGCAGGCCAGCTCGTACCGTGACACCTGGGTCCAGCGGCGTCAGCGCGGTGCCTGTGATGCTCTGCCGTGCTGTGGCGGCGACTGTCAAGTGCTTGGGGACTTGAACTTTCCGGGTCTTCGGTCCTGCAGGCCAGCTGTTGACGGCGGACACTGTGAAGACGCGCGCTGGGCGTCGCGTGTATTTGTTGGGGGTGCGCAGAGAGATATATTATTTTATGAGAGCAGGTGGGCCACCTTTAATCTTTATTGAGACCCACCTACCATTTTAAGGAGGGGGGGATGTGGGGATTCCTCTGGTCTCCCTTCCCCGATGGCTGCGATAACGGCCGCGGGTCGGAACGCTCGGCCTTCTTCGCCGTGAGCTCCGACCTGTTCGTGAGGCGGAGGGCCGCCTGGCTTGGGGGGCTCTCCTCTCACTCTCTCCCGGGGGGGACCCCTTTCCGTCCCCCCGCTCGGTTGCGGATCACTGCTGACAGGCGAGGAGGTTTCGCCTCTTGTTTTCCCGCTTTCGGGAAAGGGGACTCGTCCGGGTGACCGCGAAAGAGATAGGACGTGCGTCGGCGACTTCTCCGACGCTTCCCCGGTCTTGGCTCTCCGGAACCCCGCGTCTGGCCAGGTAAGGACCTTTTCTTACCTTGCCGGCGCGGGGGGCATTTTGGATGGGGACATAGTAGTTCATTTTAAGAGTGTTCCAATAAATGCTCTTGGACTCTGTCCTTACTCTGGTACGTGTGTCTTCTCTTCCGCTATATTCGAGAGAGTGAGACAAGGTAGTCGATCATTGGCACCGACGGAGGTAATTAATCGAACCGACCCGCGGTAATCTAGCCCTAAACGTTCGTCTATATTGCCGCGGAGATGTGGGGACCGCGGGCTACTAGGTTTGACGTCTCCTCTGAGATATCGCCGCTGTTGAGACAACCCTTTGGTTACTCTAACGGTACCTGTGTTAGTTGGTAGCTAGCAAGATCCCACAACCGTCTCCAAGGGTATCTCATTATGCAGAGAAAATAAAGACCAACAGGATGAATGTGGCTATTCTTCATAGCAATCCGTACAAAACAGCCATTGTTGGGTACAGTTACCTCCGGCGGATTTCCCGTGAAATGGCTGCCTCAAGTTTTATCTCAATTGCCACGATGTATCTTGGCTGAGTAGTTGTAAACCATATAACTGATGTAATGACAAAGTCATGTCATAGTAACATATTAAGTTCTTTGAACCCACGGATGCAACACTGGCGATGAGGTTGGGATCTGTTGTACAAAGAAGCATGCGATTGGGAACATGTATGTAAAGGAAGACAAAAAAAATTTCAGAGCATGAGTGCCATAAAGACAAGTCTTTCAAGTTCCTCTAGGCTTCAAGTCTTTTTCACACACCTCTTGATAATGCGACATGAGGCAGCTGCTGTGCTCTGCAACAGGATTCTATCATCTCCGAGGCTAAGACGAAAGTACTCCAGTTCAAAGAAACCTCATAAAAAAAAAACAGAACCTTCCACTAGGCCTGCTCTTTGAATGGGATCAGCGACGGCTCCGGCCCTTCAGCCTCCCAGGCCAGCAGCGAGCCTTCCTTTTTCAACCCATTCGCTGTCAAACTACAAAGTTGGATTTTTGGAAGCCAAACGACTGGAAGCGATGGATTACCCGGTGGGAATGCTACCAGATCACCTCTAGACACGATTTCCAAAATGCTTTGACGAAGGTAAAGACATTCCTGTACGCCGTGGGTAAAGAAGCGAAAGATGTTCTCACGTCACTCAACCTGTCAGAAGTAGAATTCAACGACTACTACATAGTGAGAAGGAAGTTCAATGCCCACTTTATTTGGAGCGTAGATGTCGTCTTGGAAAGTGAAACTCAACATAAGAAAGCAAGAACCAAATGAGACAGCAAAGGCTTTTATTACGGCCTTACACAGACTGGCAGATTCCTGAGACTACACACCACTTCGCGAGGAGCTCACCTGCTGCGATCATTTCATTGTGCACCTTCTAGACAGAAAGCGGAGCGAGAAACTCCACCTCAACGCTAAGCTCGCTTTTCAAAGCACGATGGCTGTAGTCCGTCCCTCAGAGACAATTAAGCACCAACAGATGGAGCAGTTAAGCAGTAAGAAAAAGTCCAGGAAAATTGAGGAGTTCAGAAAAGCATACTCTAAAGCGAACAGCAAGTGAAGGGACCCACAGGTCCAGAACACATTGCAATATCAAGGGCATTGCAATATCAAGGGGAACACATTGCAATATCAAATGCCAATGGTGCAGCAGCTGGCATAAACCCACGAAAACTCAACACACCGCAAGAAACAATAAGTTTAACACCTGCAAGAAAGTAAGACGCCTCGAGTGTGTATGCCTCTCCAAGCATGCATCACCGCCTTGCACATCACAATACAACAAGCCAGATTTAAATGTTTCCCTTGGTGAGCTGGTACATGCTGATAATAAACGCTGGTACAGTAAAGCTAAAGTTAATGCAAAAGGAGTATGCAGAATCCAGATACTGTTACTACAGACTTTGAGGTGGATTATGACTGGAGTCTGTTCTAACCACTAAGACTGACTAAATGGGAATGAATATTAGAAAACAACTGGCTCCTGGACACTTCTGACCTTTGAGAGGTAGTAACTTTACATTGAGCTATATTGGTGATCATCATCATCGTGCGCTATGGGTCATAATACGCTCACAAGACGCAGAGCACAATGACTAAAATTCACAAAATAGATGCCACCACTACTAAACCAAAGCTGCGAAATGTCCGAAATATTGACTGCTGTTGAAGGGTCCGTTATATCCGAATGCGTGTTATAACAAAAACTGTAATAAGCCAAGTTGGCTCAATGACATAGGCAGGAAGGACAAACAAAGTCGGTATGTTATAACCAAGTGTCTGCTGTTGCCAGATAAGTTGTAACGAGGTTATACTGTACAATGAAAGGAACAAGAGACAAACCTAAAAGCCTCGAGCGATGACCATTGGAGGAGAGGCGCATCTCGTACCTCTGAAACAAACACCAAAACTGGAGGGTTAAATTAAGTCAACAGCTAAACAGAAAGGACTGGCAGCAAAAGGACAGGCTCGCAGAAGCGTAGAAGTTTTGCATGTTGAAAGCTTACATGCGAGAAAGAAACAAAACAAAAAATGACCGGAAGCATCACTAGCCAGGAACAAAAAAAAAAAAGAAAACGTAAACACAGAAGGAGTGTACAGAACTCAAGATGTGCTGAAAGGAAAAGCAAACAGAAGAACACAAGGGGAAGAAACAAGCTCGTGCACATAAGAAGGCAGTCTTGGCATAAGCTTACATGCACAGGCACAAGAAACAAAGGGTGGCTAAAATGTCCACAATAAATAGAAACAAAAGGCACACACAGAAACAGTGCACAGATTGAAGGAAGTGTCCAGCAAGGAAGCAAATATGATAACAGCAGGGTAAAAGGACAATCTCGCATTAGAGAAGAAGTTGCACATAGGCTTACATGCAGAACGTAAAAAAATCAGTGTGAGCTGCAAACATGCTTAGCAGGCACGAAATAATAAAAACAATTTCAATACAGGAAAAATGCTAGAATGAGCGCCTTCCCAAACACAAGAAAAAAAGCAAAGAAGATATGAATGACAACAGGGAGGAAATGGCTACTGATGTCACTGAGACACTAAAACACTAATTCCTCCTGCGAGGTGCTGCCATTGACTTGCTGCCAAACTCTCTGTTCTCAGTTGCCTTAGCTGCAGCCTTGCGAGTTTTTTCACGAAGGAAAAGTTGCAGCCGTGCATGGCAGAAGCGCCTGATCAGTTTAGTTTTGATGTCATGGCACTCGGGCAGCCGAACACACTGGCACTCTGCGGCCGTCCTTGCTGACAAGCTGTCCAGGATACCTTGTGCACCTACTAAGTTGTGCATGATACTGCGAAACACGCTTTCGCACTTTGCAAACAGTGTGCTTGCAGCCTCAGAGGGGCATGTCAGCGCAATGGGGGCATAGTTCTCGAGCCTAAGGAGGCTATGTGCAGGCGTTGTGGTCACCTGAACTGCTGCAGCACAGATGTCGCACGTCACATTGTTCTTGATCACTGTGTGCACAATGTACCCACAGTAATAGACAAAGCTATTGTTCTCGGGATCAGACATCTGTAGCTCAATTTCCTCAGGCAAAACATCACTACATGCAGTTGGCACTGCAGTGAGGTCTGCCAGGTCAGTCAGGTAAAACGAGGCGTCGTCCAGTTCGTACGAGCCTGCGTTGGACGCCTTGAGGTACAGCGACAGGGCTATCAACTTTGGGGCCATCTTAAACTCCAAGGGAGTTGGTATTGGATTGCCCTGTCGCACTACCGAAAACAAGTTTTCCAGGCAGTCCTGCGTGAACCGGGATGTCAAAACAAAAGAAAATGAGTGCTTCTCGATGAGCATCTCCTGCAGGTCTAGAACTGACTTCGTTGAGAGCACTACCCCTGCCTGTACGGGCTTGTATGCCCCATCCCCAATTTTCAGCTGGCGAAAAAGCTGCTGAAACTTGGTCAGAAACTCGATTGCGCTTCTGTAGCTCGCCAGGTTTTGCTTGCTGATAGCAAGGACTGGGTGCCTGCTGCTCATGAGGTCGAACCATTTGTTCACCTGCTCGAAAAACCAGGCTGTGGTGAGGAAGTCCTGGCTCCAGCCGTGGTTCTCCACCAGGAAACGAAGCGCAGTGGCCGTGGAGTGGCTCAGGACCTGCAGGGCAGCGCTGACCTACAAACAACAGAATGAATTTTTCTTTAGTTTCTCATGTGCATAAAACGTTTTGTGAAATCAACTGAGGCTATGAAAAACTAAAAAGGTTGTAACCTCCTCCTCAGCAGAAGTACTATGTGAAGACTAACTGAACTTCCATTTAGGTTGCCCACTGGATTGCTTTTCTTAGGCCTCTTATTATTCTTTTCTTAGATGATTGTAATTTTTCTGCATACAGTTTTTCCTGGTGAAATTTTGTCTTAGGTTCTAAAACACATTTCGTGGTTGCAATTTTAAGCTCAGTTAGGAAGTTATAACAATTCCTAAATTATGACAAACATCTATTGTCAAAGAAGCATGGAGCCAATTTCCTCTTGTCTAGCGGGAGTGAAACAGACAGTGAACATTTTTTGATTGCAGCAGCAGACTTAATCATCCATATGGTAATTCCTGTTGCTTTGCTTAAAGCAAAAACATAGAAAAAATACAAATAGATAAAAAAATGCACCTGCCGCAAACAGCAGACACCAGTTTTTACAGGTACTGACCACTCACTTCCTATAAACTGCTGTGGCAAGTAACAATTTCACAAACGATCATGCTACATTGGTTGTTTTGACATAACAAAATGTATTGTGATCTATTAGGGTCTTATCTACCCTAAAACTATAGATGGAACATAGAGGGAGGCATCTCAATGTGACAAATATTTTGGAAATATTTTTTCTTTACCGGTGCTTTTCTTTGATAAATACCTGCACTTTGTCTGCACAGTAGTAAAGCAGACTTTACTATCACCTAGATAGTCTACAGGTGCTGAAAATATCAACTTCAATTTAAGAAGCACTCGTTAAATTTATTGAAGGCATTTGGGGGGTGGTGCCCCAGCTGTTTTCCAACATGCCCTATCTTGCAAGAAAGCTCTATGCTACAGCAGTCACAGTCTTCTATTATTAAAGGGGCCATGCAACAATGTTCGGACTTCAGTCAAATGATTGTGGCAGTTGCTCCTTGTCGCGTCTAAATTAAAGAACAAAAAAAAATTTCCGCCATGTAAGGTAAAAAAAATGTCAAACAATTGACGTTTTGGACACCTCCAAACCACTCTCACCTTGTACACTGTCTTCCGAGTCACGTGCACAGTGAGGCAGAATGGGGATAGAAAGGATCTGGTTGGATTCTCTTTCAGAGCCTCCAGTGCACATGACCTCACTAGCATTTAAAATGGCGACTTTTAAGGTTTTTCGAAGTGATGTGGGGAGGGGCAAAGATAAGCGAGGGGGGGGGGGTGAGAGAGAAAGAGAGAGAGAAGAGCTTGCTTCCCCGTAAGGAAGTTCGACTGGCTTAGTGGCACAACGAGGTGAGGCTCAAGGGAGGAATAGTTTTTTTTTTCACCTCGGGCAGATGGTGCCACTAAAACTGAATATGGTACAACTTTGTCGATAATGTGAAATGTTTGATGCATTTAGGTACTCATGCTGAAACGACAAGCCTAACCAATCGTGAAATTTATACTGAAGATAGTATTCTTACTGACCACATTTAACCTTATCACGCAAATGTGCAGTAACTTAACGTATTTATTCAAAAATAGGTCGACCTATTTCCGAACAATTTCTGCGCGTGTTTTTATCTGCAATGCTCAAGAAGAGCCAATCATTGCAATTTACGGAAGAGGCCCAGGAATGAGGAGGCACCAATAACGTCGGAACGCAAAATTGAGATCTATGTGGATCGTATTTTTTTTATTCCAAACATTATCTCTGCTTCGTCATTTGCCGTCTCCTTCCATAAGTTTTCAGGATTGGTCTCCATGCGTTCTGGTAAAAGCACAAACATAGCATAACAAAGTGTTCGTTCCCCTATAGAATAGAAAAGCAAACCTGTTATTTGCTGTAAATTCTCACCTTCATTTTCTCAAAATGATTTGGGTCCAGAAGCTCAGGGCGAAGTTTAGGGGCCAGCTTGAATGTCAGGTCCTTCTGGAACTCCACCAGCTGGCGAATGGGGTCAAGGGACACAGTGGGGCACGTGAGGTTGTTGGCGGTCACAACGTCTGTTGGCAGGACTATCGTCTGCCCACGCACAAGGTGCCCGTTCAAGTTCTTGATCAAGTGGGGAACATCAGCTAAAAAAACAATTTGCTCCCCAGGTTTTTGTGGGTGGGGGATCTTGTTTGTTGTTCTGCTGTACCTGCCAGAGTAGATGTCGAAGTGCTGCAACATTACGCGGTTACCACTACTCATGTCGCTCGTGACAGCCACAACCTGCAAGCCAACATTGTTGCACCGCTTGATGAGTATCTTGACTTGGGTGGCAGCTTCTTTTCCACAGAAGGAGTTGCCTGCAACAAAAGCATGAACGAAAACTGAAATATCTCAAAAGGCAGAATCACTCAGAGAAAGTTTGTGAGGCAAATAAAAATTACAGTTACTCCAAGCTATAGCTACTGAGAACGTAACAAATGCTGGGTGTGGACTATTATGTTTGTGATTCATTCTTGGGCGTGCCTATCGGCTAAGGCTGCACTAAGCTGCAGAGCTATACTCGGGTGCTCGAGACTCGCCCTGAACTTCTCAAGCTGTCAGTGACTATAGTTGTGACAACTCAATGCTTTCTTGTGCTTAGACCAAACCGTTAACCCCTATTAGATCAATCGTTTCTTGAAAATGCAAACACTTATGTCCACCTATGTCTCATTAATATGGGCACCGCACCCTATAGACAAACTCTTTGGGGACCGATCCATCCTCATACAATTATGTCTCATTATTATAGGCACCTGAGGCCCTAAGCTGGATGGCAGGACCAAGGGACTGGAACATCACCACCCGCCGATCTCGGGAGCATCACTGATGTAACACACGGCGCTGGCCAATTGTGGCGGTCGGCAATGTTACGGTCCCATCATTTTACCGTCCAGTCTAGGACCCCTGCAGTTCGCATCGTGGACAGTTAGCTTTGGAATAAACTGGGTAAATACATGCATTTTTGTCTCCTTATTGACAGAGGCTTTTTAAAGGCGATCCACAAACACACCTAAAAAAGGATTAGCGAAAGCCCTTGGTTATACCAGTGGTGGAACTGACAAGCAGTGATTTGGAGCAACTCTTGTAGCAGGGAAAAACGGGTTTTGGAGTAGAGATTCCCACTTTTTGAGCAGACAATTTTAAGCTTTCATGTCAGAAAATTTTATACAATTTCTTCGAGAGTTAGCCCGTGAAAAAAAAAATTGCAATTGTTGGAGTGTTGGGAGACTAAAGTGTTATACCTGGAGGGGACTTGGCCTGTACAGATATTTATTTATTTATTTATTTATTGAATAACTATATACCTGCAATTTTGTAGATGTCTCCATTAACCTATTAGGAGTACCAATGTTTTTGGCTGCTTTGTAGAGGGTTTGTATCAAGGTGACGTAATTGTTGAAAGTGCGACATCAAACGGACACTTTTGTGTTCACTGCCCTGCTGGTATTCAACCTGCTGCTGTTCACAAAGCAGCTAAGCGGAGCACACAGCTACTGTAGCCGATCACGAGTAGCGCTAGCTATTTATTGCAATCGATGTGAGCACCGTTTGCACAAAAACCGATAACTCTTCGTTATGCATGTGAAAATAATGAATTTTGCAGTCGAAGCAAATTCGAAGTGAATAGTGGTTTTGGCTGAATATTGTTTTATTGAATATTAAAGAGTTGTTGCGCCTTTCTCCTTGCCTTTTACTACTGTTACACCATGCTTAAACGAGAAGTCAGCTGAACTCGCAAAGGTTGTTCCCAAGCTCCTAATAGCCCAATGATGAGCTCTGTTAAATTTAATCTAGCTATATTTATAGACCAGCCTCAGGAAGTCCAGTACCTACATTGGGATGGCAAGTAAACGACAGATTTGACATAAAATTAAACCTATAAAGGAGCCCAGCCATACCTAAATGAGGGGATTCATAAATATTTTTGTTATATGAAGTATTTTCTTTTGATTCTGATTCAAAAAGAAAAGAAAACAAGCAAAAATAATGAACGGAGGTCTTTAGAACATTGCTGCCTAATATATACACTTCCATAATAGTCACAGTTAAATTTTGAAGATTTTACTGCAATGTAATATCAATAATCACAAATTTTAGTGTTTTTGTTTATTGCACCAGGTGTGCACAAGCTTTATACTAGTTTGAAGGTGTGTTTTTCACCTAAGCGTGGAGCTACGCTGCAGAGAAGCGAGTTGCGAGATCGCTGCGTCCACTCCACGGGTATGCGGAGCGATAGTTTGTCTGCTATTGCACAGGGGTCGCGATGATGTCAGAACGTCGAGCTCTTATTGGCTCATTGAAAAAAAAAAAATAGTGGGCAGACCTCAAGGCATCTAGCACCGAGGTCTAACCACTATCCTTTCAATCAAAGCCAATCAGAGCTCGGTGTCATTCTGACGTCCCCGCAATTCTTGCGCAAGAAGCAGACGACTTGCTCTCCGCATTGCTTCACCGCAGTGCACCGGCGCTTGAGGAGAAGCCACTCAAGGGGGCTAACGCCGCAATCAACGCTTCGAACAGTATGAATATCGCAGTTTATTTGGAAGGAAATATCAAATACCATAATATTTGAAACTACTATTAGTAGAGTAAAATATTTGTGCAACCCTACTCTTAGAACATAATACTTAGGCATAATAAAACTGTACATTGTTCATTTTCAATGGCATCGCCAACAATGCCACGTGCCAGACAGTTCCAGTTTCCTTTTCGGGAACAGCTCCCTTTCGGTGCAGACATGACGCAAATTGTGCACGAAAGCAGCCTTTAAAGCAGCACGTAGCAGGTTATACGTTCTGGAGCAGTTTGGCACAATTGGCGCAGCAGTTCCACCACTGTTATACAGTACACCTAGAACTAACGAGTCGCACATTTTCTGACATCCGCCTCAACGAGTAATGTGGTCCCAAGAAAATGATCCTTTTACCTATAATACAGAAATTTTAGGAATTTTTCTCATCCCTCGCTGAAACACCCGGTATAAAATTAAACACAACTCATTAAGGCATGCAAGCATGACTCACCAGTGTAGTGGTAGCAGATGACTTGCTTCCATCGGGAGGATATGCCAGCAATCATGAACACCAGAGCATAGGTGGCAGACGGTGGCTCGGGGCGTGGTTCTTGAGGCACGGGCACTGCTGTCTGACCTGGTCCAGAACTGGTGCTTGGTGGGTGCCAGATGGTGGCTTGAAGAATGGCGCTCCAGGCCCGAACACTGTTCTGAGACTGGGCTGGCTGGCAGGTGGTGGCTGTGAGGGTAATGCTCGGGGCACGGACATTGTAACGTAATCCCGGATGCAGCTGGTACTGGGGTCGTACTCAAACTTCTCAACAAGGGCCATCTCATCGAGCAGGAGAACGCATTTGCGCTCCTGAGGCTTCAGGTGCGCCACTTTTGTTTCCAGAAGCTTGAACACTTCCTCCAACACCCCAGGCTCGAAACGGATGCCTGGAATATAAGAAATTGGCAGCTTAAAAATATTACCTTTAACCATGCCAAAATCCTGGGGTCATAAACTAGTGTTCCCCTCTCATGCACATTTCAGCAATCCACAATGTTCACCAGAAACGCGAATCGCTAAAGAACAATCTTTGTTTGGAACCATAAATAGAGCAGAATCTTTATAATGACTTGGCAATAACCGAAGCTGGAGCTAAAATCGAAAATAATAAACAAGTTACTGACGCATTATAGCAGTGTATAGTGCCGCTTGGCATAGGCATGTGGCACTGAACACTTCTTGTGGAAGTAGATATCAGAGACGAAGAAATTTTAATGTCAAAATATTTAGCAATTTACTTTTGGTTTCCCAACGGTTCAATGAAAAGCCAAGCATTTGTTCATCAATTAAAGTGCATACTAGTTTAATATGACATGTTATTGGGTGAACATGTTATTTTGAGTACTATTATTGTTTTCTGCATGCAAGCCTAAAAACTATGATTTCTGGTGTTAGGTATAACACTAAAAGCACTGTAATGTCCCGCGTAGGCTACAAATTAATGCTCCTGGCAATGAGGCCAGCGTCGGCATGTGCCCCTACTGACGAAGCGAAGCTGCAGAGAAGCGCATGACCAGAGTGCACAGACGAGGTGCACAATGAGTGACTAATGGCAAACCCAGCTACAGATGCCATGCTAAATAAATCAGCATATCCGTGAGGCAACATCTTTATCTGTGTAAATACTACAAGCACATAGAACTGTATGGCTAATACTATTTTTGTGAAAATGTAAAAAAAAAGTGAAAGCCGTTTACAACTCCCTGTAACACCGAATTAGAGCGCAGCTCTTGAGGAGGAGGAGGGAAGGGTACTGGGGGTGAAGTGACCTGGGGGTGTCACGTGACTTTGGGGGTCACGTGACGATGCCGATGATGTCCTCAGTGACGTCACTGATGACGTCATCCGTGATGATGACGATGACAATGCGGACGCCGGTGAGGTCATGAGTGACGTCACTGATGACGTAATCCGTGATGATGACGATGACGATGCGGATGCCGGTGAGGTCATCAGTGACGTCCTGATGACGTCATCAGTGATGATGACGATGACGATGCGGATGCCGGTGACGTCATCAGTGACGATGACGTCATCAGGGAGGTCACGTGACCTCGGCGGGGGGTCACGTGACCCTGGGGGTGGTCACGTGACCTCGGGAAGGGGAGTCACGTGACCTTGGGGGTCACGTGACCCTGGGGGAAAGTCACGTGACCTCTGGGGGTCACGTGCCCTTGGGGTGACCTTGGGGGCCACGTGACCTTGGGGGGTCGCGTGACCTTGGGGTGACCTTGGCTACGCCGACGCCGACGCCGACGCCGCTCAAGCCGGGAACGGGCCCATAAGAGCTGCGCTCTAAAAACACTGGTGAATTGACTGTTCGGACCTTTGTTTCTATGTTTTTCTGTATATCACTGCTCAAAACTTCATATTAATATCGATACCAGTGACATTAGTGTTTTTCTACTTGCCTTGTGACCTTCTCTCAGTAAATGCTCATGCAACGAAAGAAAGGCAAACATATGTGCCGCACAACCTAGGCACACCTTTTTACATCCATATTTTTTACTGACTGTACAATCAAAAGTACATCTATATTAAATAAAAAAACATTTAATACTTGCTTATATTAGTGTTATAAACAGATAAAAAATGTTTTATCTTAATATGTCAACTCTTGTAGCAAATTATTGCAGATCTTTAAAACCATAGACAATAGGCAGAAGAGCCTGTGCGCTGAGAAACTGAGGGAGAGGAGGAGACAAGAGAGGACGTCACAGCGCCGAGCTCTAGTTAGAATGATTAGTGGGTAGGTTTGAAGCTAGCAGCCTTTGTCTCCACCGCACGCGTTGAATGTGTCAGAACGCCGGCACCTGGCACTTGGCTTTCACTAAGCCTTCCAACCAGAGCTCGGCGTTCTGATGTTCCCGCGTGCTCTAGTTTCCTGCTCTCCATTAGTTTCTCGGCGCATTGATTAGGGATACTAACAATGTTTTCACTGTTATTTTTTGAGCAATGTGTAATCCCAAATAAGTATAGGTGTCCAGTTGGCAATGCATGCAGCAATAAGTAGGAAGAGCCAAATAATAAAAAGTAGTATATTCTTTATTGCATGAACAACCTATAATGACACCAGATTATTGTAGAAAAAAAGCAAATGAGCACACATATCAAAATACCCACTCACTAACGTGCATGATGCCTGTGAGAAACTATTTCATCAGATATTATCTCAAGTAAAGTGGACTCGTGGTAAATCAAACTCGGACATTTCATACTTCCGGTTAATTCAAACTAATTGAAAACTTTTGGTTGTCCCGTTAGGTTTTCAATGCATTTCAAGCTGTTTAATTCAAACAGCATTTTCGTTTAAGGGGGATACTACCCAGAAAACAACAATTTCTGCAGAAAAAGCTGATTTTTAAAAATGCCATATTTACATCCACCAACATCTAGAGCAGGGATGGCCAGGCTGACCCGGCCTAAGAGCCGCAAACTAAGGTCCGCCAGGGGGGGGGGGGGGGGGGCAAACGTGTCCAGAGCAGTAAACGAAACTTAAACTACTTTCAATCTATCCGAGTCAAAGGTAGTTCAACTGTACGTAAGGTAGTATGTAGTAGCACAAGACTACCAAACCACAACCTGTTTTTCAATTTACAATGCGTTGCATTTCTCTTTTTGGGGAAGTGGTCGTGTGACCGGGACGGGGGCAAGGTAAGGGGGGGGGGGGGGGGGTAAGAACCGCGAGCCGCACTTTAACACACGAAGAGTCGCATGCGGCTCGCGATCAGGGGCAGGTTAGCCACCCCTAATCTAGAGAGTACTATTCCCAGAAAGTTTCATTAGTTTACACTGCATAGCTAATTTTTTTATAAATTATTTTCGGTCCACCGATGCTAAAGAAAAGGTAGAGGTTGGAGCACTTTGAACACATTTTTCTCCATTCCACTTTTTGCCATAAATTTCACTTTAGGAAAACTATTGTTTGTTAATGTGACAAAAGGCAATACTCAATCATTGTTTTTCCTAACCAAAATTTTCAGGGCAATGCAACTGTGGATTTGTTTTTTACTTTCTGGACGTATTTTATGAAAGACGTTAAGATTTTGTCGACAACATAAAAGGCAAAAAGTTTATCTGATTTGTCACTGCAACGTTAGCATAAAATAAATTACTTTTAGAAATTTTTGTTTTCACAGTTGCTCTTTCCCGGCATTCTGCTGCAGATCTAGTGAAAAAAATGTTGGATATTATATTAGTTTTCTAATGATAGTTTTAATAAACGAAGTAAGTGTGTTCCTGATAAAAACAACTATATTTTTGTTCACAATTTATGTATTACAGATGAGACTGCACTGCATTCTGCCTCGCAACTGCCAGTATATACTGGAAATTTCATTCATATTCAGCCAAAGGTTCAAAAGCCGACCCTCTTGGGCAGTGCCCCCCTTGATTCATACAATTTGTTTATCACGGCGGGTTAGCCCCGTCGAGTGCACTTCTCACCGAGCACCTGTGAACTGCGCAATAGCAATAACCGCGAAGCTCGCAGTCATTGCTTTTCTGCAGTACGCGGGTGCTTGGTGAGAAGCACAGTCAATGGGACGAAACCACTGAGATTATGCAAGCAGAACTGTCCTGACAACCTGCTTTCATTATTCATGCTTGTTTTTTTAAGTTTTCTATAAGGAAAGAATGTTTGCATATAGCAAGCAGATTTATATATTCCCTCCATTAGGATAACCGGACATCTCTTTAGGTTTCAATTTATGTCAAATCTGTCATTTATATGCCACCCCAATGTACCTAGGCGTTGGAGTTTCTGAGGCCACGGTTCATAGATATAGTTATATTAAAACTAACTCTTCCTAAAAGTGGACAAGTGGAAGGTTTGGAACAACTATCATGAGATCAGCTGAAGTTTTGTTTAAGCATGGTTCAACAGTAGTAGAAGGCTTGGAAAAACTATTCGATATTCGATTCGAAAATATTCGGCCAAAACCACTTCTATTCGCTTTGAACTTCACCAATGTTTTTTGTGTGTGCTTGCTTATAAATAAGCCTGTGTAGAGGCAAGTATAAAGAATCTGCTTGGTGTGTGTAGTTATTCCTATAGCAAGTCACTACTTTGCCTCATATCATATTTAGATGAATTTCTGATAATTCAAACTCAATTTTGTGACTTCCTGGAGTTTTAATTAATGGGAGTCGACTGTGACGAAAAACCAGTGCAAGGAAATATATATTTTTCTAATTGCCTTCCGTTGTCAAAATCAGAAGACCTACACTTATTTTCAGGACATTCATGGGCAGGGCAGATGATATACATATTTCAAACAACTCATCCTCATCTGGTATGATACTATAATTTACTTGGCAAATGTGGGTTTGTGAATGGTACATGTTAACAAGCTCAACAAAGCTTTCTGCACTGGGCCACCGAGGCATTTAATTTGATAAACGTGACTACAAGCAAAGTCAAAGTGTTTGCCTCAACTCCTTACTCAGTAGTTTCTCATTAAAATGACTATAGATAGCTCAAGCATTTTACGTTTTAGCTTATTTAAACTGTTAAGGGTTAGGACTTGGACATTTTTGCATTGTCATACATTACGAGACCAAGTTCTGTTATCTATTTAAAATTGGTCTATTCCATTTCGCCTGTGGTGTGTTGAGGGTCTAGTTTCTGGCAAAGAACATCCTAAGACATTCTACTAAAAAAAAATTATCTTGCATAAAAAAAAAAACGTAAAGGGAAGACAGGAACGTCTGAGGATTTCTAAATAAATATGAGTTAAAAGTCTATCTTTTATCATTAATTTTTCAGCATTTAAGTCAAGCCCAAGTAAGCCAGTTTCAAGAAAATGCTATACTGATAACAAAAGTTATTCACCAAAAGGTCTAATTAATCATAAGTAAACAAATTTTCTAGTTTTACAGCAAGGAAAGCATTATTTTTCCCCATTTGAGTCTGGTAATTTCACTGCAATACTTCATTTCAGTTTACCCAGACGGAGCTGATGCTACGAGCTGATGGTACCAATCAGACAGAGTCAAAAAGGGTGCCATCATGGTGTGTATAATGTTTCTGCTTGTGCTGTATGATCGCTGAAACAAGCATAAAGAGACAAGGCCCAGTAGCCTGTGCTTCTGACACTGCTTCATTGATCCCATTAGCTCGTAGTGTCGGCTGCATCTGGACTTAAGCTGAAATGAAGTACTGTAGCTAATATACTTTTGGCATGCACAGCACGATACTTTTCACAAATCACAATATGTGAAATGCTAATACATATATGATAGTGGCCAAAGACAAGGACAAAAGGAGAACTGGACACCATTGTGTTCTTCTCAAATTCAGCACCAACTCGTCCAAATATCAGCACTGACCAGTGAAGTAGACCTGCCAAAATCCCCATGTTTTTCTTTGTAATCTTATTATTTTATTTTATTACCATGGCTAGCAGGATTTCCCAACATCCGAAGGTTTGAATTTACTTTGTAAACCCAAAATAAACATGTAACAATTTAAGCTTGTGAACTTTATCTTAACTTTTAAATGCAGCAGCTCACACACGCAACATGTTAACATGGAAATAAATGACCACTTTGATTTGAAGAGATAATAATAGAGAAAACTACTTCCGACACAGCAAAGAGGAAACCACAATCAATCCTCAATATCCGACTGTGTTTTTAGCTATTTTAAAATTAAAACAGACCACCTTTATGATTTTAACAGAACTTGCATATCAACATAACCAAGCAAAAAAAATTGGAACAGCCCTTTAGTAAAATATTTTCTACATAAGAGTACTGCTTGATTTTCTAGCAAGAATACCAATTTCACTAACTGATTACATGGGGCTCTGAAGAAACCAAGTAGTTCGACAGCAAGCTTACCCTCGAGTCTCCGCCGCAGTGTTCTGGCCGATGGCAACGGAAACCCCTTGTCCAGTAGCAGGTCATAACCGGTGCTGCCACAAGCAAACCGTATCTGCAATGACGACTTAACCGTTGCATTTGACCACTTCGACCCCCTGTTTCGACCCCCTGTTGCTACTCCTTGACAAGGCAGATAAGTGGTCTGCAGAAAAGAGTTTTTGAAGATGCGCATGGAATGTCTCTTCCTTAGTCTTCTGGATGGCAGCCTGCCTCGATAAGCGACGATTTTCATTTTCAAGGCGCCTGATGGTTTGGGTCATCTGCTCAAACACATCGTCTGTCAGGCCAGATTGAAGTGTCGATGAAAACACTGGCTGGAGGGTCCCACAGCCCCCGGCAGCAGGTTCCTGCGGACAAGGTTTAAAAACTGGTTAGAGCCAGAATTCACACCAAACTGTGCAAGGACTGTGATGCGTACCAAACGGGCAGAGGCCCTCTGCTGGTCAGGGGCGCTGGCAGGATACTGCTGCAAACTGCCGGCTGCCTGCAGTATCAGGGTCGGTAACGTTAACCCTGAGCTACGGAGGGAGCTCGAAGATGCTTACGAAGAAGGCTCCACTAGTCGAGGGCACGGGCTGTTGGACAGCTTGCACCAGAACCGCATGGCCTCCGGCAGCAGGCTCCTGCGGACAAGGTTTAAAAACTGGTTATTGCCAGAATTCACACCAAGCTACGCAAGGACTGTGATGCGTACCAAACGGGCAGAGGCCCTCTGCTGGTGGGGGTGCTGGCAGGATACTGCTGCAAACTGCCGGCTGATTGCAGTATCAGGGTCGGTAACGTTAACCCTGAGCTATGGAGGGAACTCGAAGATGCTTACGAAGAAAGCTGCACCAGTTGAGGGCACGGGCTGTTGGACAGCTTGCACCAGAACCGCACGGCCTCTGGCAGCAGGCTCCTGCGGACAAGGTTTAAGAACTGGTTAGTGCCAGAATTCACACCAAGCTACGCAAGGACTGTGATGCGTACCAAACGGGCAGAGGCCCTCTGCTGGTCAGGGGCGCTGGCAGGATACTGCTGCAAACTGCCGGCTGCCTGCAGTATCAGATTCGGTAACGTTAACCCTGAGCTATGGAGGGAGCTCGAAGATGCTTACGAAGAAGGCTCCATCAGTTGAGTGCACGGGCTGTTGGACAGCTTGCACCAGAACCGCACGGCCTCCGGCAGCAGGCTCCTGCGCACAAGGTTTAAAAACTGGTTAGTGCCAGAGTTCACACCAAGCTGCGCAAGGACTGACGCGTACCAAACGGGCAGAGGCCCTCTGCTGGTCAGGGGCGCAAGCAGGATACTGCTGGAAACTGCCGGCTGCCTGGAGTATCAGATTCGGTAACGTTAACCCTGAGCTAGGGAGGGAGCTCGAAGATGCTTACGAAGACGGCTCCACCAGTTGAGTGCACGGGTTGTTGGACAGCTTGCACCAGAACCACATGGCCTCCGGCGGCAGGCTCCTGCGCACAAGGTTTAGAAACTGGTTAGTGCCAGAGTTCACACCAACCTGCGCAAGGACTGTGACGCGTACCAAACGGGCAGAGGCCCTCTGCTGGTTAGGGGCGCTGGCAGAATACTGCTGCAAACTGCCCGCTGCCTGCAGTACCAGGGTCGGTAACGTTAACCTTGAGCTACGGAGGGAGCTCGAAGATGCTTACGAAGAAGGCTCCACTTGTTGAGGGCACGGGCTCTTGGACAGCTTGCACCAGAACCGCACGACCCCCGGCAGCAGGCTCCTTCGCACAAGGTTTAAAAACTAGTTAGTGCCAGGGTTCACACCAAACTTCGCAAAAACTGGAACGCGTACAAAAAGGGCAGAGGCCCTCTTCTGGTCAGGGGTGCTGGCAGGGTGCTGCTGCAAAGTGCTGGCTGCCTGCAGTATCAGTGTCGGTGATGTTAACCCTGAGCTACAGAGGAAGCTGAAGGTGAGTCTCCACCGGCTGAAGGCAAAATTCATTCTCAGTCTCCCAGTGTTGCCTCGATCGAAGAGTCATAGCACATACCCAGTTAGCCGAAGCTGATAGTTGTCGACGGATGCAGCAGCACAAGTGAGACTCATATATGTGCCTCTTTCCTGGAACTTAAGGTTTGCACCTACATTGCACTAGGGAGCAGGAGTGGATCAGCGAAGTTCACCAGATGATGGTCGGTGCTGCATCATGCTGGAACACTGACTGATGATGTCTCATGCACTCTTGCACAAATGCATCATACTCAGCAATCAATATGCAAAATGGCCCTGAGGCTGGGGATGTGCGGATATCAATATTTCTTTTTTTTTTTAACATGCATATATAGACACTATGTTTATTGTAAGGATAATGACAGATGTGTTTAAGGTGTGGTGTTGCACTGTATAACATTTTCAGAACTTATAGACATCTTCATGATTTTGTTTTCGCTTGTGCAGATGGTCGCAGAGCGTGCATGAAGTTTCCAGGACGCATCACCGCACATTCATGTATATATCCCACCAACACATAACGGCTGAGCTAGTTTTCTTCCGTCGCGTCGCACTTACTTGGCCATTCGGTTGAGAGAAAATGGTGGGAACAGCTGTGCTTTTCAGCTTCCTCCAGCCATCATAACATCTCGTCTGGAACTGGGAAGGGTCGAAATGGGCCTGCAGTTAAGTCGGTAAGTAACTTTTTGAGCGACATCAGCAGTAAGACTGCAACCGCTCCAGCATACGAGAGGAAGGTAGGTCTGCGCTTTGGGAACACGTTTCAATGATTCCGTAGTCACATTTATACAAATTAGAAGACATTAGCAGCGACCCCGATCAACAGAGCGGTTACCATCCAAGTAAGATTAGGATACGTGCCAAACGTCCGGCACCGGAGACGTGCCATGTGGCACGCACCATCGAAAAACAAAACTGGGGCTTAATTTTGACCACCTGAAAATATTTTGCAATAAACCGCCGTCAGATCTTGAGCACCTGGTGATCAGTCATCTTTCTGCAGTGCAGCGGAAGCGCGCAAGGACGCTGCAGAGGCACTGCAAAAGCCTCACCTCGCAAAGGAAAGTATAGTCCAGGGGATTCCACTTCGCGCCGCGTTTGATTCGGTCCAGCCACAGCTTCCTTCTCCTCGGCGATTTCGGGAGTTTAAACACACGAGTGACGTCACGAGGGTCACAAGTGACGTCACTCTCATGACGTCACACGGGCATACCCTCCCCTTCCCTCCTCCTCCAGAGCTGCGCTCTAATTCGGCATTACAGAAGATTGCAAACGTCTTTCTTTTTTTTGAAAGGATGACAGAAGTGCAGGGTGTCTCCTTCAAGTTTCAGGCCTCCAGCACGCATTCGTTGCCTCCCATTGGGCTTCAGCGGCGCGCACACGTTCGAAGATCACGAGATGTCGCAGTGTTTTCGAGGTTGTGCTGGAAGCGGGAGAATTGAAGGACCTTCCTGTCGGTCTTATTCGCCGTGGGAAGCTCAATAGGGGCGTTTCTGTTTTCCTGAATCTGGGTAGTGCAGGTGTTATCCACGCAGTTATGTTTTAATTTTCATAACGAATAGAATCACAGAAGCTTGGCATTGCACGGGCTTGCACCAGAAGAGGACGTTGAAGCATCAACACTCTGGACTGTAAAAAAATTCAATCGGGCGGCATACCCAAACTTCTCGCCGTGAATAAGCTGACAGAGGAGCGCAATCTCTCTTTCTTTCTGCCTTCCTCTTTCTCTCGAGTTCTTTCTCTCTCTCTCTCTCTCTTAAATTGGATTCTCTCTCTGACAGGGCAGTGAAGGCGACAAGCTGACACGCGCGAGCTAGCCCTGCTCCTTGCTTTGAAATGTGTCTTTCTAGCGCAAGCGGTCGTTCGCGAAAAGCACGTTTCGAAGCCGCGATCAAGTGCCTGCCTTCACTTTCTTCCCAGGAAGTTCCGAGAAGCATTGTGGGTGGACCGGTTGTTCGCGCTAATTAAGAATTTGACGGAGCTCCATACTCTCGGTCCTATTGTTTTTTGTTGTCACTGCTCACAACCTGGAACATCGAGTATAGATGATTCCATTCTTAGAAAAATAAAAAAGTCCACACGCCCGTATGAATATTTTGGAGCACGTCCCGTGAAATTGAACAAACAACTACATATCTCTAGTAACTTTGGTTATAATTAAACGATAATTGACGGCTATATATATATATATATTCTTTTTTTAAGGATTGAAAGGTTACATTTGAAAACGTAATGTGCAGTCATCTTTCGGGTCACTAACACAAAAATGCAAACTCTGACACTCGTCAAAACCCTGTCTCAGTAAAGGCTGGATCACACAACACTTTTATGACGGCTGCGTTCACAAAACACAGAAACGGACAGAAACGATCAGAACACCGCTGGGACCGTGACTCGTGATGGCTTCGTGAAGCCATCACGAGTCTAGCTCGCCCCGTTGTGAACGGCCAGCACTTGTTCCGGTGACTTTGTCGTTGCTGACGCTTCGGTTGCTGCGAACGGTCCAACCTTAAAGCGCAAAAATAGTTTCGATGTCGTTTTCAAATAGTCGCCGACAGCTTCGAAAACGCAGGGCGGAGATAAGCCCTTGGCGGGGCTATAGACACTTTTATCGTGTAAAGTGCCATTTTGAATACTGTAGTGCCATCTAGCGAGCGCCAGGTTCCGCGGTCATATTGAGTGGTTAGAAGCGTTGGCGAAAGTGCTCTTCAGAACGCCGCTCCCGCTTTGGGTGTGCTAGTTGGGCGCCCCAAAGCGCTAAGTATACGCCTTGGGGCACGTCTTGTGTTCTTGTGTGCCGCGGATGACCTTTTCTCAACTCACTGGTAACTTTCCTTGCTCCGCATGATGGCATCTGGCAGTGCGGCGATGCCGAGAAGTGCGGCACTGAACGTGCCGCAGATGGAGATCAGGGGCGAGTTCTCAAAATATTGTATCAGATAGCAGCAATTGAATTTCCCTTCAGGTTTCTTGTTTTAGATGCAATACACTGATCATATTTTTGGTGTTTTGTGTCGTCCACAACAATAAAATATAATGTGTACAATGACGCGCAAAATGAGAACATTGCAAGGAACGATCAAAGAGCTCCCTCCGGCTTGCAGATGTTTATACTAGTTTTAATCGAGGATCCTGTGTCGACGAGTGTGTCTTTGGTTGAGAACTGAAAAGAACAGGGTCGAGATTGGCATACTGCCGGAGGGAGTCGATCAGTGATTCAATAATTTGAAATTGATGAATGAGCATGCATCAACATTAGAATTTGAGGTTTTTTTTCAGCTATATTGTGTACTAATTTTCAAAATAAGAAGAATCCACTCGCATTGTAACGGTCAGCATAAGTTCACGGCTCTTTGGTATCGGGCAGGAGATCGCGATTCAGAAAAACCTCTAGAACTAACTTTTTGACGATCCCCAGTCGCACCCGGCGGAAATAAGCCTTCAACTAAGCGTTGTAGATTATAAAATTGAGTCAATCTCCCCACTGCAAATTATAAAGATTAACATAAATGAAGTTACGAAAATTTGCAAGCTGAAACAGCCAATTCTCACGAGAAAACTTGCACGCACCTTGCGAGCGTACGCCATGTTCATCGACGGTACAGCGTTAAGTTCGGTGCGCGCTCCATTCACAAAATGTTCCGAGCACACTCGAGAGGATGGCATTGAAGGAAAGACTTTTCGGTTTACGGACGCAACCCACTGCCGCCGGAGGTCTTTGTCATTTGGAAAGCGATGAAATTTGAAGACACTGCAGCGGCAAGTGCCTTGTCGGATCTCGTGCGCGATACAGATCTCCTCCGATAATATTCCTCACTTTTGATAGTTATTTATGCAGGTTATTACAGAACAATGGTGTCCCGATGACCAGGGGATTGTCGTCATTGAATCTGCTAGCTCTAATGAAATCTGGAAGTAAAGAGATGAAGGAAACAGCGGAGAAAACAAGCTAACAAAAGAAGCAACACGCGCGTCCAAGACGTTCATCCGCGTCTTCCGCTCGTTCCTAACTAACCAGCAAGGAGGAAAGCTCCGGTAGCCCTTTCCCCTTTCCTTTCTTGCCCTCTTTCAGTAAAACGGTTTATATGCGCCGAGAAACTGAGAGAGATTAGGAGCAGAGAGCGTGCGGTAATGCGGGAGCGCTGAGCCCTGAATGAAAGGGTAGTCAAAGTCCGTTGCAACTCAAGAAGGTAGGGCGAGGGTTAGACGGGCTGGGGGAGGAGGAAGCAGGCGGAGTGCTAAAGAGGGAAAGATATTTCCTTTTCTCTTCTCCAGCGTTCCGTCTGCTTCCTCCTCCCCAGTCCGTCTCACCTTCGCCGGCTGAACGCAGTAACAAAAAAAAAAAAAAAACGTATATCCGCTGCCCCGCATTGACGACACCCTGGAGCAACTGCGCCACGCCCGTTACTTTTCGTTGATGGACTTGAAGAGCCGGTACTGGCAGATAGAGGTCGACGAACGAGATCGCGAGAAGACGACCTTCGTCACGCCGGACGGACTGTATGAATTTAAAGTAATGCCGTTCGGACTGTACACAGCGCTGGAAACCTTCCAGCGCGTTATGGACATCGTCCTTTCCGACTTGAAATGGCAGAGCTGTCTCGTGTACCTCGACGACGTTGTGGTGTTCGCAAGCGAATTCGACGAGCACGTGACACGACTGCAATCCGTGCTACAGGCTATCAAGACTGCTGGGCTGACACTCAAGCCTTCCAAGTGTCGGTTCGCCTATGGTGAGCTGAAATTCTTGGGACACGTTGTGAGAGCTCAGGGTGTAAGCCCTGATCCTGCAAAGACGTCCGCTGTTGCCGAATTCCCGAAACCATCAGACAAGAAGGCCGTCCGAAGGTTCCTTGGGCTGTGCATCTACTACAGACGTTTCGTTTGTGACTTTGCACAAATTTGTGCACCGCTGACGCATCTGACGAAGGACGACGTGCAGTTCCAGTGGGTAAAGGAACAAAAACAAGCGTTCGACGAACTCAAGCGAAGGCTCCAGTCGCCCCCTATCCTCGGGCATTTTGATCAGTCTGCGGAGACAGAAATCCACACAGACGCCAGCAATACCGGTCTCGGTGCAGTACTCGCTCAGCGACAAGAAGAAACAGAGACAGTAATCGCTTACGCAAGCCGGGCGCTGTCCAAGGGTGAACAAAATTATTCAACGACCGACAAGGAACGTCTTGCAGTCGTCTGGGCGATAATTAAGTTTCGTCCGTACTTGTACGGGATCCCGTTCCGCGTGGTGACCGACCACCACGCCCTCTGCTGGTTCGCCAACCTCAAGGATCCGTCAGGACGCTTCGCCCGCTGGAGCCTTCGACGGCAAGAATTCGACGTAACCATTGTGCATAAATCCGACCGCAAGCATAATCACGCTGACTGTTTGTCTAGGGCTCCGGTCGAACCTCCAATCTCCGGCACCGACAACGATGACGACGCCCGCTTTCTAGGCGCAGTTAACGCTACCGACATGAGGGCACTGCAAAGCGACGACACGGAACTTCGCTCCGTGATTGACCACCTCGAAGGTCGAGGAGGCTTTGTTCCACGGGTCTTTTCTCGGGACCTACCGAGCTTTGCCTTGCGGCGAGGCGTGCTCTTCAAAAAAAATTTCGGAACCAGCGAAACTCCCTGGCTACTGGTTGTCCACACCAGCCTCCGAGAAGAAATTTTTCAAGCGTGCCACGACGACCCAACGACCAGACCAACGGCTACAGCAGGATCCTTGCCCGGATTCGTGACAAGTACTACTGGCCAAAACTCCCGAAGACTGTTCATCTGTACACACGGTCATGTCACGAGTGCCAACGGCGTAAGAAACCTCCGACGAGACCTGCGGGATTCCTGCAACCGATATCGACCCGTACTACTCCTTTTTAACAAATTGGAGTAGATTTCCTTGGGCCCTTCCCGCCATCGACGTCGGGGAACCGCTGGATAATCGTTGCCACGGATTACCTTACCCGGTACGCGGAGACGAAAGCCCTTCCGTCGGGAACAGTGGTGGAAGTCGCCAAGTTTTTCGTTGAGTCGATTCTCCTTCGACATGGCGCCCCCGAAGCCTTGATAACCGACCGAGGGTATTCGTTCTTGGACCCAGCTCTCGCAAGAGGTCCTTCGGCTCAGCCACACCAGCCATCGTCGGTCCACCGCGTACCATCCGCAGGCCAACGGGCTAACGGGCTCAACAACACGATCGCCGACATGATTTCCATGTACGTCGATGTAGAGCACAAGACGTGGAACGAGGTATTTCCATACATCACGTTCGCCTACAACACCGACTCAAGAAACAGCCGGGTTTACACCATTCGAGCTTGTGCATGGAAGAAAAGTAACAAACATGCTGGACGCGATGCTGCCCCATGAGCCTGTGGATGACGGATGCGACGATGCCCATGTGGTCAGTCAGAGAGCAGAAGAAGCACGCCAACTAGCCAGCTTTCGAATCCAAGATCAACAGCGTGTCGACGCTCGCCGGTACAATTTTCGTCACCGCGCCGTCCACTTCCAACCCGGAGACCAGGTATGGGTTTGTACACCAATACGGCGCCGCGGTCCCAGCGGGAAGCTTCTGAAACGCTATTTCGGACCCTACAAGATCATCCGACGCCTCGGTGATCTGAACTACGAAGTCCTTCCCGACGCAACGCGCCCATCTGCAAGACGTCAGCCGCGACCCGAGGTGGTGCACGTCGTCCGGCTGAAGCCGTATTACAGACGATAAAACTTTCCACTCTCGTCGACGAGTGAACTGTGAACTGTGAACTGCGAACTGCGAACTGCGAACTGCGGCTCGCGATTCTGCGGTCTTTTTGGTGTGGATTTTTTTTGTTGTTGTTGTTGTTGTTTTGTTTTGTTTTGTTTTCGTTTAGTGCTGCATCGGGACGATGCACTTTTTCTAAAGGGGGGAATAATGCCGCGAGTGCAGCTAACCAGAAAGGAAGCGCGCCCGTGGCCTAACGGTTATCGCGCTTGCCTTCCACGCAGAAGGCGAGGGTTCGATTCCTTGCCGCGGCTACACATTTTTGTTGACACTGTAATGTAATGTTCTGGTTAATTCGAAAACCGTCTTGGTGATTCGAGGTTAGAATGTTCTACGCGGCGAACCTTCTACGCCTAATGCAATAAAAAAAAAAAAAAGAAACCTTCTACACCGAATGCTCCAGAAGCCCACGCGTGCACAAAAGCGGCTCCGCGTGGCAAGCCGGGGTCAGTTTTTCCCCAGTGTTTGACTCTGCTGTCACGCCGACTTCGACGCCCGCGACGCTCTGCTTTCTTCTGTTCCCTTTTTATTTTTGGGCGCAAGTTCGCCCCAATAAACGTTTTGTTTCTTCAGTCATTATCGCATCATCAATTGTCATTCGTGACAATATTACACAGCCCTTTTCTTACTTAAGAAATGTCGACTGGGGGCTGAAATAACAACGCAACGCTTTAAACGTAATATCTAAAAGCTCGACATTCTCGGCAGCTAATCTATTCAGTAATCTTGGTAGTTTGTTTTTCAACATATCTTGCCCATGGATTGTTCAATAAGTGCTAACATTCCAAGGCTCACCATGGCGTATTGTGTAGGCTGTAGTATTACTTTGTAAGTTAGCTAGACCTTTTAAAAACGATGATTTAGTTTTTACTTCTTGTTTAAAAGCATTAGAAAGCCGATAATCCTACGTTTCATGCATTGGTGTAATACATTATATTTTACAGACAACTCATGTGTATGAAAGTAAGACGGAATATTTTCAACGAGTCTTAGGAACGGTTTTTACAAGACATGTATTTTTTGTAGATTCGCTTGAGTTGTGGATGCCCAGAATAAATGACAGTAGTTGAGCCTAGATGAAAACAAGCTATTATAAATTAAAATCGTAATATTTCGTGGCAGAAAATGCCGATTATGATATGCAAGTCCGACAATTTGGGACAGGTTAGAGGCTACGGAATCAATATGTGTATCCCACGACAAAGTTTCTTGAAACAACCCCTAGTACCCTTAAAACGCGACAACTGCAACGAGAGTCAGATTTAGCATTATTAGTTCATTTAACACGACATTTTTATTTTTACTACGAAATGAGACGGCTTTAGGTTTGTTTATATTTATTTTAAAGCTATTTTGGCACGCCCTTCGTCTAGTTATTGTAACGTCAAATTTGCTTAATCGACTATCTCATTAGATATATTTCCGGTTATAAATATGCTGGTATCGTCGGCGTAACTAATCATATTAACATCTGATTCAACAGAGACGATGTCATTTATATACAGATTGAAAAGAAAAGGACCCAGAATACTCCCCTGTGGTACGCCGCAAGAGACAGAAAGTGGATCGGAATAATGATCGTCTATACGGACTGTTTGTACACGATGATGTAGATAAGACATGATTCAGGATGCAGCCTTCCCTCTGAAACCATAACGCTGAAGTTTTTTAATAATGTATGATTTACTTGATCAAATGCTTTAGTTAAATCAGCAAAGATACCAAGAACCAACTTTTCTTCCTCAAGTGCAGTCAAGATTATTTCTTTCTGCGCGAAAAATGCGAACTCTACACCGAGTCCTTTACTGAAACAAAATTTAGATTCATTTAGGAGGTCATGTTCCTGCTCAGTCAATAAAACAGTTTCAAATTATTCTTTCTAATGCTTTTGAAAAAATTGGAACTATTGACACGGGGCGGTAGTTTCCCATGTTATTTTTTCACCTTTTACAACACGTTTATATGGGCAACTCGCATTCTTTGAGGAAAAACACCCTCAATAAAGCAAAAGTTAAATATATGCGTTATGTAAGGTGCAGGATGGTGAACAGCGTGCTTATTTGGTTTTATCTGAAATCCATCAGCGTCTTTAGCCTTGCTGTTGCTTAAATTTGTAATTGTGGTAATAACTTCTTGTTCATTTACAGGGTTAAGAAAAATAGAATTAGGGTTGGACAGAATGTTCACAAGGCTGCAGTCAGTAACGGTTTTATTGACAATATTCACGAAATATTTGTTAAAAGCATCTGCAAGTTCTTTTCCAAATAATTCACCATTATTTGTGCTTATCTTGTTGACTTTGGGGGGGGGGGGGGGGGGGCATTATGCTTTAAGACGGCATTTAATTTTTCCCACCTTAGTTCAGAGCACTCTGTCGCAGAAATGAATTGAATTGCGAAGTAATCGCGTCTTGTCATTTTTAGTTCTTTATACAGACGATTGCGACAAGTTTAAAACTTATGTAATATTCCTTGGTCTTTAGTTTTAATAAATTGATTGTTGAGCTTGTTCTTTTTATATATACTTGCGAGAAGCTCGGAGTTAACCTATGGCTTACGAATTTTACTGCTTTTTCTAATACGTACACAAGGAAAACTTGCTGAATAACGGTTTTAAAATGCTGAGAAATTTATCATAGGCGTCTTTGCGTCATTAGCGTTCAGTAGAATTTCCCAAGTTGTTTGCGCAAATTTATCACAAAAGACGGTCAGGTATCTTTCTGTTATTCTCTGTATTGGGTGTGCAGACTGTAATAATTTATTTTTTACGTGCCCCTTCGAACAGATAAAAATTGGTAGATGGTCACTTAGGTCCCAGGCGAACACCTCTTCTTTTACTTGGTTCAAGCTTATATTTGTTAAAAACAGATCAATTAGAGATGAAGAGTGCTCAGTCACTCTTGTGGGTAGCATAATGAAATTCCGCTAATTATGCGACATTAGTCAAAGGTCTAGTTTAGACCTCGTTGAGTCACTTTTTACCATATTAATATTCATATCACCGCCGCAGATAAAATTAAAACGATTTTTTGTACTAAAGTCAAAAAATGGTTCTAAGCAGTCCAAGAATGTAGTTGCGATACCACTCGGAGGGCGGTAACAAACGACAATTACCGTGTTTTGTATTTTAATTGAGACAAGTTCACCATCAGTCGTATTTACAGTAAAGTCTGACAATATTTCACAGTTGTATTCTTTTTTGACTAAAATGCACACTCCACCACCGCGGCTACTAGGGCGATTAAAATACGAGGTTTTATACGATGGGAGACGAAATACATTTGTTTTATAAGTTGAGAAAGTCTCGGTTAGCAATATTGCATCAAATTGCAGCCCAAAATTATCAAATAAAAGACAGAGATCGGATTCTTTATTTTTTAATTGAGCGTGTATTCAAGTGAAAACATTTAAACGATCGCAGGAACGGTTTTCCTAGATGCCTTTCAGAAGAAATCGGAAGCAATTGTGATTCGCTGGCTGTACTTGCCATAGATAGTCGATTGCTCATTTCTTAACGAAGCTTGTCAAGGTCAGCGATACTAGAGATTACCGCCGCGCGGTTTCCGTCAGATTTGCGCACAAGAACTCGGCCATTGCTGTGCTACGCGTATTTATAATTGTTTCTTTTGGCCCAGGCTTTCGTTTCGGAAAGCAAAGAACGGGATCGTCTTGTCAAGTTTTCAAGTAGAAGCAGAGTGTTTCTACTTGAAACATTCTGTTTCTATTTGATCGGATGGAGTCGGTGGATAAAGATGAACGAAGGCACTAGCCTTTTACGTCTACCCACAGCCCTTCCAATCAGAGCTAGGCGCTCTGACGTCATCGCACGTTCTCGGCTTCTTCTCTTCAGTTTGTCTCCATATGGCTATGTCGCGCTGTTGTACGACGCTGTCGATCGAAGCGCCTGCCACCGGCGCGCAGTCCTACAAGCGTTGCGTTTGCGCTCACTCTCAGTGGGCTTGAGAGATTACAGATTATGCGAGAGGCAAACGTATAACAGGCTTCGCGAAGATTTTTTTTTCGTTTAATGATAAAAAAAAGAAAAACAAATGTAATTTTATTTTAATTTGTTATTCTATTTCGTGTTCTGCAAATTTCACTCGGCCAACTAGACCGGTCACGTGCGCACTTCGTGGCAAAAGTTTAACAACACGCATCTTCTTCTAAACTTTTTTTTTTTTCGGAGACGGGTTTGTATGCGCTTTTTTCAGTGATTGCCAGAACACAGTTAGGAAGAAAGATTAAGAAAACAGAGGCGCGCGGCAACGAGGAACAGAATCCCCAACCTCTCAAGAAAGATTGCAGACGCCTGGTCCTTGTCGTGCACGCGTATACACTCGAATTCCTCCTCACCCGTGCATGTTCCGACACACACGAGCAACCCTTCCAAACAACGTCGAGGTCAACGACTGCAGCGGGCATCGCGCGGCGCACTCCTTCTCGAGAAAGAACGCAACGACGGCTCTCCTGTTCCGCGCCCATCAACGCCGACAACATCGTTCCCACCGTTGTTTGTACAAAGTTCGCCGTCTCTCTCCAGCGCACACAAAACACAAAGACGGGCGCGCTGAGCCCTCCATCCAACTCGAGAGGGTCCTCGGGCGAGGGGAGTTCCGAGGGCGCCGATCTATGGAATCTCGGCCCGAGCCGTGGATCGGCGAGCGACGACGAGCTGTGCGCTTATTGATTGATCAGCTTCAGTTTTAACGAGCGGGCCAGCTGCAGCGAGGCGTCCCCTTGCCACGGCGGGCCGACCTCCCCCACGGCTGCTTCTTCCGGGTCCCCGTTGCCCCATCCTCGCGGATCGATTCCCCCGATGCGGCCCTTCTAGTACTCCGTTCCACCTTACGATGGACCGCGGCAGACGCTACAAAACCGTCCAAGCCAATCGCCTGCATCGTGAGTGCCACGTGATCTTCGGGAGGGCGCAGAGGAGTGCGGATCTAGTAGTCACATGATGGCCTCGCAACACTGGGTTGGCTGAGGTGGCTCGTAGCTCCCGCTGCAGTCCATCATAAGGAGAAATAGATTACGGTCCTCCGGTTCACCTTACGATGTACTGCGAAAGGCGCTACGAGCCATCCTCTGCCTATCCAGCGGTGTGAAAGCGTCACGCGTGACTATGCGTTCCGTCGCGTCCCCAAGAAGTCACTTGACACTCGCACGGTATCTGATTGACTTTTATTGTTTGTAGCGTTCTCTGCGGTCCATGGTAGAAGGTAAAACGAAGTACGGTCCTCCGCTTCATTTTGCGATGAACTGCTACGAGTCATCCAAGCCGATGCAGCGCGCTGTGGAAGGAGCATCGTGGGTCTGCGCACTAGGCGCGTCGCTGTGCCCTTTCCCGAAGGTCTCGTGACGCTCGCGTGGCTATGGATTGGCTCCGACGGCGTGCAGCGTTCTCTGCGGTCCATTGTGCGGAGTAAGACGGAGTACTGTCTTCCGTGCCGTCGCCTTCTCCGGAGGCGGCTGCCGCTGGTGCTGCCAACGCTGCCTTCTCCGCTGCGTGCCCGCGCTCTTTCGTCGTCTCCTCGACGTCCCTCTTACTTACGTCAGCATCGCCGTCAGCGCGTGTCTTGCAACGTCTCACAACGAGCGCGACGCTCGCACGCGCTGACGCCATGACTTAATTCGGATCAACCCTTTTCTGAAAACAATGTGGCTTTTGAACGATATTTGAACGATTGCTGCCCAGTAATCGACCGTTTCTGCTCAAAACGTCATCCTGGCATTCGCAGCCGCCACAGATTCGTGGCTAAATTGAGCGCATAGTTCTCTCATAAACTGTTCCCGAAAAGCTCGATACTCTAGCGGATGGCAATGTTGCGGCGGTGGACGTTCACCCGAAGTTGGTTTGTTTCGCAACAGACGACTCTTGGCCAGCAGACGACAGCCGGTTCCATCGGGCTTCGTATTTGGCAAACTCTCCCATGACGTGGTGCCGCGTGCTTCGCTCAGAATGCTTTTATTGGGTCGCGGGGGCCGTAGCCTCCACAGTTCACCAAGTTATCGTGATAGGGAATGTAGAGCTGTAAAGGGAATCAGAGGAAGCCACAGAAGTTGCGAAGCTTGAGAAAGAGTGTATGGAGCTGCAAGGAATGATCAAGCTGTTGGAACCTACCGAAGATGAAACTAAAGCCGCGGTTTGCGCAGCAGATTAGCTTGCACAGGTCCTCGGTGTGAGATATATAGGTGCGTGGACACAACACGGCAAACGCTGCACGCGATCGACCAGATTAAGTCCCATTGACGCGCTCCCAAGTACGAAAGTAAGGGCACGTCATTGGCCGAAATTGTTTCAGTGACCTTGGGAGTGTTGATTGACAGCTCTTGTGACCAACTACAAGCCAGGAATATTCCACTAGCGGAGGCAGTGAGCTTAACTTACATCCTTCAATTGCAATTTGTAGCTAAGAATGTAATCAAGTATTTCATTCCATCACTCTAGTAGGCTATGCAAAAGCTGAAGTTTGCAACTCTTCGTAACTGAAAGGGCAACGCACGTGACCTTGTCATCACGGCGACATTCAGAATGCATTCAGTCATTTTTGCCACGGCCACGACCAAGTGGACAGTGAAAACAGTGGACTTGGCTCCGTGGAAATTTTGATTCTGACCCAGAACGCGCGCCCCATATTCGCAGTTTCGCCTCCTGTTTCAGGAAACATTTCTCGTCAACATCACCTTTTCTGGCTCTGTAAACACACTCAGTACCTTGAAACTCCCTATTTCCATCAATCTCCAACTATTATTCACTCATGTACTTGCAGCCTCATTCAGAAACAAAAAATACTCCCAACCTCAGCCGACACAATCTCCGCCGTCCAAACGGCGCCATTGTTGCGGAGTTGCTCCTCCGGGGTTGGAATGATTCTGGAATCATTCCGCACTTTTGCGACCCCAGAATGGAATGGGAGCGGAATGGCGGCAGTGCTGGAGGGATTGGAATGGGAATGGATTTGGGTGTCTTTCGCCCGATGGAGGGGGAACGGAATGGGCTCTGTTCTTAGGAGAGCTGTGTCGATTTTCATCTAGGGCTTACGGGCCGATGGCGCAATTCGCTAGCGCATGCAAAGTTGCTCTTGAAACAGCACCATTACATTGGAGGTGACTGACGGCTTGATTGTCTCACTGGCTTGTACTCCTTCGAGGATGACAATAGCGCTCCCTTAGTGAAGCAAAGGGGGATCGGTGGCCGAGTGGGCTAGCGAACACCAGTTCGGAGCACGTGGAGCGGAAGCTCGCTCTGCAGAACCCAGGGATCCTGGGTTTAATCCCCACCCTGCCCTTTTCGATCTGGATGAGAATCGTACCGGAGTGCTATTGTGTATTACTACTGCGTGGTGGACGTTAAAGACCCCAGGCTAGTGGTTGTACCGCACTGGCTAAATTGCTAATCTACAGCTGAGACACCAGACGCCTACTGAGGCAGACTAACTTCCGGCTGTACCAACATACACACATCATTTTTTTTTTGGTAAAGCGATTAAAACTGGATTGTTGTAGACTGACATGGTGTCGTTTCTGGCACCGCGAGACGCGACAAAGCAACTGTTGTAATCATGCGTGATTGGCATGTAGCTTATGACCAGGGTGTCGAACCGAACCCGAACCGAAAAATGAAGCGAAACCGTTAGTTTTAACTGAAACGAAAAAAAAGAAATGAGAGCCGTTTACAATTCCCTGTAACGCCGGTTAGAGCGCAGCTCTTGAGGAGGAAGATGGAAGCGTACTGAGGGATAGGTGACTCCTTAAAGTCACGTGACCTAAGGGGGCTCGCGTGACGTCAGGGGGGTCACGTGACCTCGGGGGTCGCGTGACTTCAGGGGGGTCACGTGGCCCCAGGGGGTAACGTGATCTGAGGCGGGTCACGTGACCGGAGGGGGTCACGTGACCTGCGGGGGTCACATGACATAAGGGGGGTCACGTGACCTCAAGGGGTCACGTGACTTCAGGGGGTCACGTGACCTCAGGGGGGTCATGTGACCAGGGGGTCACGTGACGTGACCTCAGGGGTCACGTGGCCTGAGGGGGTCACGTGATTTAAGGGGTCACGTGACCTCGGGTTGGTCACGTGACCTCGGGTGGGTCACGTGACCTCGCGGTTACGCCGACGGCGACGCCGCTCAAGCCGGAAACGGGCCCCTAAGAGCTGCGCTCTAAAAATGTAACCGAAATAAAACACTTAATTTTGAAACCAAACCGGAACGGAACGTAATCTCGTGTGGCAGTTACCAGTTCACTGGAAACAAGTTGAAGTAATAAAATGTGAGCCAGACCCTCTTCGCTTTTGAAAAAAAGGGGAGTAGTACTTCGTCAATTTCGGGGACAAAGTCGATGTCACTGAGAGTGATCCCCCAAAACTGCAAAAACTCAGTTTGGTCCCTCCTTTTTTTTTAGACCCTTTGCAATGATCCCTTTAGGTCGAATTTTTGATCCGTTAAAAGGAGTATTTTCGATACCTACAGCAGCGCCATCTCCCTATCCGTAGCCGTTTTATTCCTTTCTCTTCTCATTGCGGCCATGTGGCTTGCTGTGAAATATCAATGTTCAGTCGTGGGCGAGAATGCTTGCATCTGCCGAAAATTAAAAAGATCGAACTAAAAAGGCCTCGGATATAGTAAAAACTCTCAGATATTGCGAAAAAGAAAGGACGGACAGAAACAGGTGTCTCAACTACCACCATCACGTTCGCACCCTAAAATTCTTTTCATAAACCAACCCCGTTCAATATGTCTGCCTTCCACCCGTAGTCGAATCTTTTTTCTACATCGCCAGCATTTCTTTGATAACATTCAAGAGACAGACGAGCCTGGAAGCCTGAAATCAATAGTTTGTGGGAGACGAGGGTGGAAGGCGATGGGGCGAAGGGCACGTGAGAAATGGTCGGCCGAAAAAACACCAGCTGGCGCCGGACAGAGCCTGCTGCATAGAGTAATATAGACAAGGTAAGGAGCGGACACTGCCATAGGTCCCAGCGGCCCAGATAGATCAGCGACAGCTAGCGCTCCTAGCGAGGCTGAAGCCGGGCAAGAACGATGAAACCGGTCTTGCCCATTGCGATCACCGGACCAAGACCGGCGGGAACGGCGAGCCCGTCCATACGGGCCTGGAACATGACGATCCCGCAGTGGTTCCGCAGCGAGACTCGGGCTATGATAGCCCGGTACAGCTAGTCTACGCAGCGCTGGCGTAGGAAGGGCGATCCGCAGGCCTGGACACGGACTCCGACTGCGAGTTCTGAACGACGGCAGACAACCAGGGTCCGCGGGTTTGGACTGCCACTCTCGAGGACGGGCAATCGGGAAGTACAGTAAAGCCATTCGCTGTTTTCTCGGTGAGTCGTGTCACTCCCTGAGAGACGAGCGAAGCACAGGCCGATCGGGCGGTGCTTCGCATATAAATGGCGCATCCAACGTAGGGCTCGGTTGGTATGCATATGCTTCTGTTCGTCCTCATGCAGGGAGTCCCATGGATTCGTTGAGCGGGTTGTTCAGTAACACTAACGATGCTCGTTGATATAGTCTGTTGGGATTTTGGCGACTTGTCTCACAGCAGAGCTCAGCAGGTGTCTCCTCATGTCGAGTACCGAAAGGACTCGAAAGGCGAGGTTGCGGACGCGCTCTGTCGAGTACCCCAGGATAGCGGCAGGGAGGAGGTGATGCAACCGGGGGGAAGGGGGGGGGGGGAGGCTATGAGGGGTGCAGAAGATGAAAGTAAGTCGTCTTTGGAGGCAGAAGAAAGGCACCGCATGTTCGCTGGAAGGCAGGATAACGACTGCCAGGAGGGGAAATAGCAGGACTTGTTGCGGATTTAGGGCGCTTGACGAGTGGACTAAAGGTCGTGGCTTGGGGTGATGTGGTGAGCAAGTAAGCACTTGTCGAGGCCCGTGGTGCAGATGGGTTTTTGTCAGGGGGCGTTGGAAAGATTGCGGGAATAACAGTTGACACCGGGAACACTGGTGGACGAGATTGTCAGCGGGTGTCGGCAAAATTGGGGAACAGCAGTTTACACCGAGAACGCTGGCGAAGGAGATTGTCAGCGGGTGATGGAAAAATTGCGGGAACAGCAGTTGCCACCGCGAACGCTGGCAGGTGAGTTAATCAGCACTACGATTCGTATCTGCTGGGCCAAGACGGCTTGTTGTTCCGTGTCATCCCAAAAATCGACGAAGGGCAGAAGGACGACACCCTTCAGAGGGTGGTTCCTAGGGAAGGTGATTTATAGGATGCTTTTTTGACTTCATTCTGGCCGTTCGTGGCAGTGACAGCTAGCTTTTCCTAAGTTATATCGCGTCACGACCTGGACGGGGATGAGGCGGGAGACATCTAGGTGGGTTCGTAGCTGCCCAGCTTGCCTTGAGGCGTGAAAGGTTCAAGCGGGCTCGCTGAGCTGCCGCACCCTCTGAGGGCCGACAAGTCCTTGGAGCCCGTATGCACGTGGACGGGACGGGACGCTAACGCTTACATGGAGTCGCACGCGGTATACGCGGCCGTTGCGAAACACGGGTATGGTATGGCCATCCTGCCGCGGGCTTTGGATTGCGCAACAGATGGACTACGTTTACACCATCGTTACCGAGTCCTGAAGGAAACTCGCGCTTTGAGTAATGCAGCTAGCGGTTTTGCCGCATCGCTTGCTCCGAGGTGAGAAGGGCCCCCGAGGCAAAGACGCGAGCGTCGTGTCTTACTTATAGGCTCACTCGGCGCGATACAAACCAGGAGTCTGGCCCGGTTCAGATTGCTGACTTGAAGGGATACTACCATCGCGATGGGGAAAGTGATTAACATGAGGTTGCGGTTGGACATAAGAAATCCCTCTTCCTGGCTACCCAGGAGAGAGCTCCGGAATGCGTACTCGTCGAGTTAGTCGCACGGTACACGAACCCGTCGGCACGTAATTTGGCAGTGGAGGCTATGGCTGCTGCCACAATATGCGGCAGAGTATTTGTTCATTATATGTTGTTTTAACACTTTGGTCTACGCAGAATTGCTTGTTGGAGAGACCGCCATAGGCGGCGTCACCCAGATAGTCCACCGGGAGGAAACACAGGCCCATCCGTTTTCCCAAGTGCACAGGGTTGCTGACACTTGTTCGGCCTGGCGAACGGTTCAAGCGGGCAGTTCTACACCCGCGGCGACCTCCAAGCGGAAAGGGGCAGGTCCGTCCGCGTCGGGGGGACCAGCTTAGAGCAGGTTCCCTGCTGCATCGTGGTGGATGGGACAGCGAGCGACGGACAGGTCGACATTACTTGCCGGCTTCGCTAGAAGAGCCAGCTAAGGCCGTCACCAAAAAAGACCGGCGCCGAGGGTCCCGCCACGACCAAAGCCGCTTTCGGACGCTGCAACATGGCCACTCCGGAAACACCACCAACAGCCACCTCTCTGACACCTCACACGGCCCTGACCAGAGCGTTCACCTGTCTTTCCAGTCCATCGACGTGGAAAACTCCTTCCTGAGGCCCATGAAATCCCGTACACCGGAAGTACTCCAAGGTCCAGACCTTGAGGGGGTGAGATTGTGGGAGACGAGGGTGGAAGACAGTGGCGCACCAACTTGTCTTTGAGTGGGGCGGGGGGGGGGGGGGGGGTGCCCGTGGTATCTCTTAGGCGCCGACTGACAGTATTTGCCCTGCCCAGTGGCGGCTGTTTCAGGGGGCGGGCAAAACACATGCCTGCCCCCCCCCCCCCCCCACTCTGAGAACTGGGGGAGGGGATGGCAAGCCGCCCTGTTTGCCCCCCCCCACACCCCGGTTGGTACGCCCATGGCGGAAGACGACGGGGTGGAGGGCACGTGACAGGCGGTCGGCCGAAGAGACACGAGCTGGCGCCGGACAGAGCGTGCTGCGCGAGGCTGGAGCCGGGCAAGAACGATAGGGTCCGTCAGCGAGATTCGGACCAAGACCGGCGGAAACGGCGAGCCCTGGCCATACCGGCATGGGCCATGACCATCCTGGAGAGGTTCCGCAGCGAAACTCGTGCTTTGACAGTCCGGTACAGCTAGCCTACGCAGCGCTGGTGTGAGAAGGACGATCCGCAGGCCTAGGCACGGACTCCGACTGCGAACTCTAAACGACGGCCGACAACCAGTGTCGGCGGTCCCGGATTGCCGGCTCTCGAAGACGGGCAACCGGGAAGTACAGTAAATTCCTTCGCTGTCTTCTCGGTGCGTCATCCCCTGGGAGACGAGCGAAGCACAGACTGGTCGGGCGGTGATTATTATTGAGCGACCAGCATAAGTTTAACGAGCTCAATAATCAGATACCACTCACTATTAGTTCAACACCTTCTAGGTCGCAAGACCTTAGTGGTGCTGTATTCTGCCACCTCTCATAGGTCACTGAAAAAAAGCAACCGATTACAATTAAACTTACTTCTTTCTAAGAAGTAACCGATTACAATTAGAATTACAACCTCAAAAAAGTAATAAAAAATTACTCTAAAGTAATCGATTACTTCCCACGTTACTTTTCATACAACTTTTTTTATTACAATAGCACATATACACATTTATATAGGTGTTCCACATTTATACATTTCTTCTTCTCCTTTTTTTTTCCTTTACACCTTGTTCAGTTTCAGCCACAGTTGTATCTCGAAGTTTGCGTCGGTCATCCACCCACGAATCATGGTGTCACGAACAGAGCACCTAGTTTCAATTGGCACAGTTGATGGAGGGATATTATTCGGGAACTAATATTAGGGACGAAGACATAATTTTGACAAACCCAATGAAATGTACTAAACAAAAACTGAGGATAAAAATGTTCAAAAGTGATACCCCCAAACCAGTCAAAAACTCGTAGGAGCATGCTAATGAATTTGAATACAAACTGTTTGCTGGTTAAAAGCCAAAAACAGTCCAAAGACACTGACAAGAACGAGAAGGCAGACGAACAACAGCGTTGCTGGAAGTATGCGTGGAAAATAGAGTGGTCAGTAGAAAACTAGAGCTTGTCACCTAAAGCTGCCGAGCGAAAGTTGCTAAGCATCCCAGAAATTAAGGGTGTTATAATTAAACGTTTTAAAATTGCGCAGTAAAATGATCAACATAACAAAAAAGCACGTTACCTTCATGTGCGTATGCAAGTTGGAGTTGGTCGCCCTTGAACATGAAATAATCTTGAGTAGTGGCCGACAAAGCAAACACTCGAACGTCACATTGATTTTATCTTTCATTTTTATAACAACGAGAAGCGTACGTCACTTCCACCGTGTGCAAAAAAAAATGTATTGTTAATTGGATACATCAATTTCCTCTGAAGAGAAGTTGAAACCTACAGGATACAAGAAAAAGCAAAAAAAAAAAAAAAAAAAGACAGCGGGCCAACAGCGGGTGCTATGAGCACTCAGAGCCAATCCAAGACCGTGTGAGTGTCACGTGACCTTGGATAGGGGGCACAGCGACGCGCGGAAAGCGTATCATGGACTACCTCCACAGAGCGGGACTGGCTAGGATAGCTTGTAGCGTCCGCAGCGTCCGGACGTAAGGTGAAGCGGAGTATAGAATCTTCTAGGTGGCGAATCTTCTACAAAAAAATTAAAAAAAAAACTGAACGCGAGATTAAGAAAAGTTTACGAGGGAGAGATGAGAAAGCAAACGCAAGCTTGGAGTGGAGAAGAGGTATCTCCTCTCTGTTTCGTTTTAGGTAATTTTGGCGAACAGAACACACAAACAACCCTTCGCGCCGGAGTCAGGCTGGAGGCTGAGCTCTCGGTTATTAAAGATAGAACGAAATCAAAAGAAGAGACGCCTCGTTTACGGGGCGCTGAGGTTACGCGAAGCGGGGAACGGCTCCGCGCGAATGGCGGTTCTCGTTCGCTATCAGGGACTTCGGAGCCCACGAGCGACGGCGACTCCACCTGCTCCATCTCCCAAGCTTTCGTCTGCTTCCTCCTCTCCAGCTCGCAGATATTTCTTAACCTGTTGACCGGTTTTGCCGAGAACTGAGTGACTCCAACGCTTCTAAACCCTCTCGCAAAGAAAAATAAAATTGAGAAAAATTGTAATGGGTAACTTTGTAGTCGGCTACAGCAAGAAGGTAATTAAATTACATGGGTCGTTACTTGTTAAAGTAAGTAATTGAAGCGTTACAAAATTACAGTAAAATGTAATCTATTACAAGTAATCCATTACTTGTAACGCGTTACGTACAAGTATGGTACCCTGCGCTTAAATGTAATAGTTGAAACAGAAAATCCAGCACTAAGGTATTATTTAGGAGGTGTTACGCCAACTCAAAGTGAAAGTGTTCTTCAGAAAGCAACTCCACAAAAAAAAAAAAAAAAAAAAAAAAAAACGCATCTCCACGTGGTGAGTGATGTTGATTGGGGCGAAGCTCTGGTGGTGCTTGTCTGCGTAGACGCTGAACCGCAGCATGCTGAGCATTTCGTTCGTTTTCATCGATGTCACGCTGCGGTCAAATGCTCAAATGCGTATATAACCACGTTCCATACCACACATTCTCTTTCTGACATGGATGAAAACGAACGAAAGGCTCGGCATGCTACGGCTCACCGTCTACGCAGACAAGCACCACCAGAGCTTCGCCCCAATCAACATCATTCACCACGTGGAGATACAGGTGGAGATGCGGTTTTTTTTTTTTTGTTTTTTTTTTTGCCCTACACGAGCATGGGAGCACGTGAGCGCGTGAGCTCACGAGCAGGAGCACGAGCCCCTGACGCCGGACATCGGACGGACATGGCTAGCCCGTAAGGAGCTTCGCTACTAAAAGTCGACCCTATCGAAATGACTGATATCGCTTTAGGGGGTCAAAATACGGTCATACCCAAAATATCACGTCAAACCGACGCCGCATTACCGATTAAAACCAATATTAAAAATGTTCTCCCGGCTCGGTTAGCGGCGCGAAAGCGGGTGAGCAACGCTGGCACCGGGTGAGCTAGTGAAGCAACACTGGGCAAGGACGTAGGTTTAGTCCTACGCTCTCGTACGGACGCTGCGGACGCTTCGTTTCCCGTGGCATTCTGCGATTCTGTTAACGGCAAGAGGTGCTTACCACGTTATCCTGTGTTTTTCTACTTTTATTAGCGTCCAGGCAGTTCATTTAACTTTAGCATTGCTTCCGCGACAGGGCGGAAGAGAGCGAAGCGGTGCTGCTCGCTCACGCGCGCGTCGTGGAGCCGGAGAAACACGTCGGACTCGCGTTGGGGAATGTCGAGCACGACTTGTTGCGCTGTGGGTTGCATCAACAATCCGGTGTGCAATCCGGAGCTGCGGTTCCACAAGTTCCCAAGAGACCGGAAGAGGCACAAGGTGTGGGTCGGTGCCGTTCGCCGGATAGACTTCGGAAGACCGACGACTTCGAGCTCCAACGCGAAGCTCTGCTCCCAGCACTTTACGTCAGACACCTACACATGGAATCTGCGGCTGCTGACTGTTGCGTGTTTCTCCACGAAACAGGCGTCTTTGAAGAACGATGCGATGCCGTCGCTGTTCACGTACCGTCCGCCGGCTGCTCCAGCACGATCGGCCGGACGCAGCAGGTCGCGGCTGATCTAACTAGCGTGCACATAAAGGCACCTTAGCTTTAACAACTTAGACCGCTTGTGGATACATCTGTCCACATATCTCCCATTATTTCTTTTTCTGTCGGTCCGCGAGCAAGAAACAAATGCAGTCACGCTGCGCCGGCACTGACCGCGTCATATTTATTGCAGTCGGATTCGCTTTTTGGCCCCGGCAAATTTATCAATACATACTAAAACTTACTACATTTGGTGCATATTAACAAAGTGAAGCGGTAAAAAAGAAAATGTGCAGCTTACCTTCTATTTTGAAACTCCACGTGCGACTGAGCCGACATTGTTGGTGCGTCGGCTCGAGAGCGCGGGACGAGAACTAGATCATGCCGACGACGCGTCACTAGTATCAGTGTTGCCAGGCTGCTTCAGTCGGTAGTTTCGGTTTCGCCGTGCCGCCGGGGCGATACTTGGACTCGCGGTATCTACAAAACTTTACACACTACCGAAAAACAAATTATATCACGTGATTCAGGGTCGCCGACTTCGACTAAACAGATCATAACCCCAAAATTGTAAAGATGAAGTGGAGTTGACCTTTCAGTGTAGCTATAGAAACATTTTGTGTCATTATCACCAGTGTTCATAGCATTTCCAAATTTATTTTTACGTGACTTTGTTTTTCATCTTTGCTTGTGGCTACTTATGTTTAAAAACGACGATGCTATGTAGTTTAGCCCTATGCTTTATGTCAGAGACTGTCATAAAGCATAGTGTCTGTCATAACCAGAATTTATTAATGCAAAATTGAATGACAGTCAAGACGAGGAATTTATACCTTAAGATAAAAATGATGGCAAGTCCTTGCTACCTGAAACGTCGTTGAAAACAGCCACCGGGAAAGTGAGGCACCACTTTCTACACACAAATATTGGCACTAGACCAAGGTATCTACATTTCAGTAAAAAGTTTAATGTTAAACTTCGCTTATTATGCAAAAGTATATGCTAGGCAGCGATGTCCTTACAAGCTGCATTCCTCGTTCGTGCTGTTTTTTTTTTCTATCATCTTTAAGCGGAGGTTGTTGACATGTGTGCCTGACTTATATAGTATAAAACGGTTACTCAAGTAAACCTTGGTTTCATTTCTTTCACAAAACTGCACTTTTAATTATTTCAAGAATGTAATAGTTTTTCGTTATAGAGCTTTTTGGACAATTTTTTCGCAGCACGACTATTCAATGTTCAACTTGAAAATATTAGACCAAAATTACCATTCGTTTTGAACTCAACATCAACTATTGCACAGCACTAGTAAATATGCTTGCACATACTGCTGGCGGCCTGTTATAATGGCGAGGGATATAGGGTAACGGGCTAACGTTGAGCTAGTTGGTACACTGATACAAACAAAAGGTCAGCTTGAAAGTTAGGGGCAAAACCGTAGAGAGAAGAAGCAGACATACACACCGCTGCCAGCTTCTATCTGTATTTCTGGCCCTCACGTTCTGATCTCTTCTTTGAGGGGTAGGAATGTTAACCGCCTCCTCAGCCCCCTCGAGTGTTTCGCTTTGGTGTTGAAAAGTACGCGACACTACCAGCGACGTATCCAGGAATGTTTTTTTCGGGAGGGGCTGAGGTGGCTGGGATGTCCATGACTTGGGGTGCGGAGGGGGAGGGGGGGGGGGGAGGTGTCAAAAGGCATATTTATATACAGTGTCCGCTGAATTTCCGGGGGAAGGGGGGGGGGGGTGCTCAAACCCTATAAACCTCCCCCAGGCGCGCACCTAAATATTTTATGTGGCTTTTGTGTTTAGGAAAAAAATGACCTGATATTTAGAATCGAAATGTGAATAAACTTACAAAATATCCAATTCCAAAAGGTTTTTGCAGGCAAATCTTTTTTTTTTTTTTTTTTTTGTGCACGAAATATTTGGCTTGTGTCAACTTCCACATAAAGCATCTTTACGTCAGGAGCTATGTTTTCCGTTTTGTCGATGTGGGCTGTGATTGTCTTCCGAGCAGACGCCAATGCTCTTGACTGCCAAAAGCAAAATACACAAAGTAAGTCAATCTTGTTCAACATTGCATATTAACAAGTGTCAGCCTTAGAAACAACGAAAAAATAACTTATATAGTATATACCCAAATGTTTTTAATTCTTTTTTATAAAGAATAGTTAGTGGGGCAGAAAAATGATGGAGCATTCGCCTCACTTGCATGAAGTTCGATAAAGAGTTTGTGAAACAAGAATAGAAATAAAAAATAAGAATATAAATAAAAGATAGAAATAAAAAATAAGAATAGAAAAGTCTCATGGGGTAGTAAATATTTTTGAACAGATCAGTAACTGTCACAGTTGTTTTCTGATATGCGCCCGTACAACACACAATTCAATTTTACCGTCACTAATTAAAAATCTTATGTGTATAAGAAATTTCTTGGTCCAATAAACGCATATGATTAAATAAGAGCATACAAGAACCTTACAAGGTTCTTGTACGCTCTTATACTATCTTATTTAATCATATGCGCTTATTGGACCAAAAAATGTCTTATACATATAAGATTTTTTTTTACTAAGGATATGAAAAGCCCATACGAAGAAAAACCTGATAACTACGTAGTTTATTAGTGGACATTGAAATGTTCAGCGCTTAGAGACAATTTCCCTTATCTTATGCACTTATGCACAAAAAATATATTGTGTGCTGGTGCATGCCACATTAATTGAATTAAAACATTCATAACTGGAAAACGATTACATAAACGTGGAAGAAAACAATTCCATTTATGTCACATCTGACGGAGAAAGTTTGGCAGACTGCCTTGACCAAACATCAAATTGGACTGTGCATTCTGTACTGACAAAAAGGCATATTATAAGCCACACAGATTTTTCATGTATGTACGTAAATGACGAGCGTGTTAGGGGCACTGAATATGATCGAGGAAAGGAGAGAAGGACGGACAACGAATAATTAATCACATTGACCAAACTTTTAGAAGTGAATGCAGATATTAATAAGCCGGGAATTATTTTGTATCTTTATGTTTAATAAGATCATCAATGCCATGATCATCAATGTGCAAAGCCCTGCTTTGCACATTGCATGCCTAATAAATAAACAGCAAAAGTGTCCTAATAAAACCTAACCTAATAAACAGCAAAAGTGGCCGACGCGTGTCTCGAAGTTAGGACTAATGGCTTTTTATATCTTGGATAATGAGGCCCAAAAAGAGAGACAGTATAGCCACGTTATACAGAGGAACACAAACTTGATGTCCCACCCTGGATTCAAAATTCTAGTTAGGCAGCTTCACTATTAAAAAATAACGGCTCTTCGCTTTATGTAGAAAGAAACACTGACTGAAATTTAACGAGCAGACATGTAAGATTTGAAAGCTTAAAGGACCACAGACTTAAGACATCTTAGCGGGAATAGAACTTGAGCACAAACGAAAAGGCTCCGAGCCCAAAGCAAACAAAACAATTACATAAACAACAGCATACAAAAGGCAAAAAAAAAATTAAACGAAGTTTACAAGAGCAGCTCTGAACAATACAATACACATTCGAAGCCGCGAGCACATCATGTTACACACGGGGCGTAACCAAACTCCGAATGAAGATCTCAAATGCAGACAGTATTACAAAACGCACCTGCGACGCGGGGCTCTATAAACAAGTGTATCTTCACAGCTTTCAAGTTCCTCCCAATTTGGTGACTCCCGACCAAGGTTGCGGGGTAGCCACTTCGGATTTGAAATGATTCCGGAATGATTCCGCACTTTCGCGATCCCGGAACGGAATGGGAATGGAATGGCGGCAGCGCTGGGGAGAAAAGAATGGGAATGGAATTATATGCCTTTCTTCCGGAATGGAGAGGAAATAGAATGGGGCTCAGTTCTTATCCGATCTGTGTCGGTTTCATCTAGGGCCTATGGGCTGATGGCGGAATTAACTATCGCGTAGTAAGTGGCTCTTGAATCAGCATCATTGCACTGGAGGTGACTGACAGATTCAATGTCTCACTAGCTTATGCTCCTTCGAAGATGCAAAAGGTGAAGCAACCAAAGGGTAGACAGACAAGGTGTCATTCCTGGCGCTGCGAAACGCAAGAAAGCGGCTGTTGTAATCATGCACAATTAGCATGCAGCTTTTAGCCAAAGTGCCGAACCGAACCCGAACCGAACCCGAACCGAACACCGGAGCAAAACCGTTGTTTTTGACTGAACCTGAACAAAACTGTAACCGAAATCGAACATTCGATATTGAACCCAAACCGGAACAGAACCGTAATCTCATGCGGCGGTTTCCAGTTCGTTGGAAACGGTTCGGCTTAATAAAACGTGAGTGGCGTCGCGAAGTCAAATAAATATTCACGACGGTGAGGTCAGCGGCTCAATTTTGACTAAAACAAACCGCTGCGAAGACATGGAGACAGCTCAGTAATAATGAAACAAATAAGTGTATTTCTTCACGTCTATGTGTAGCGCGAATTGGCGTCGGCGTGAAAACGCACACTTTTAAAGGTTGCTTCAGCTTAAAATAAACCGCTGAAAGGACACTTCGAGTCACCGGAGCCAATTTATAGCTCAGAGGGCGTCACATGCCCCTCCGATTGGGCGGAGCGACACGGGGAGCGCGAAGTCTCAAGGCAAGCTACGAGCTACAGATTGGCTCGTGTAGCTCATAGCGTCTATCCCGGCACATAGTAAAGTGAATCGGAGTATATATGACTGTGCCGACTCGGCACATAGTAAGGTGAATCAGAGCTAGTATATACAAGGTGTTTCAAAGAACGCAGGCCAAATCGCTCCCGCGAAAACTACTCATCGCAACGAAAAAAGGCTTGTGGCGTTTTGGTCCTGGGCCGGGGGACCATTTAGGAAAATTATTAAAGTCCGGGATAATTAAGTTGTTAATTATTTTTGCGTAATTAACTTTTTTAATATTGTGTTTAAGGGCATGGTTTGAATTAGAAAATTGCTCGCGAAGCATTTTACGGCTTTCTGAAAAACCGCACAAAATCGACGGGTTTTTAAGTTTCTGTTTTTTCGTCATTTTTATGGACATATCAAACAAATAATACGCAAACCATATTTCAAAAGAACATGGGTGGTTTTACTTTTTGGCGTCTATTGCGACTTGCGAGACGTTTACGCTTGATCGCGCGATCGATGTCCGAAGTGACACCAGGTGTCACGAAGCGCTTTGTGCGAGCACCCTTCGACTTAGTAGATTGAGTGCTTTCAAGAAGCTCTTGCAAACCTTTGCAAGAGCCTCTTTCATTAGGCCGCGAGCTCGCGGACTGGAGCCCGAGCACAGCTCAGGGGCAGACTTGTGCCTATCTTAAATACTCTACTCAAGATAGTGTATTTCAAATACTTTTAGTAATAGAGAGTTTTAGTAGATCGTTCCCATGACTCCGATAACGATACCCGATACTCCGCCACCGCCTCCCTTGAGCATGCATAGTATCGTTATCGGGGCTATCGGAGGTATCGGAACGATCTACTAAAACTCTCTAGTATTTTGGTATCCTGGAAATACATTTCGTCTAAAGTATTTGCTACTCTATCTTAATTACATTTCTCACATCTTGCACTCAGTAGCTCAAACACATTTTTCAATCTTCGGAAATATTTGTCTCCGGTACAATCTACGCAGGTCAGACTCCAGGACAAAGCTGAACCGATTGCAGACTTGGCGGCAAGCTACCATACACAGGACACGGAACGAGGAACGAGGCATGTCTCCGAATACCAATAAAAGACCAAATGGATAGCCCCAAGTGCGCCCGCCTTTATGTGTCCTCCTGTTTGATTTGTTTTTAAAGTTTCAAATTTAAACCGTTCACACACTTGCAACCGAGTAGGACCGAGAGAAGCAAGGCTGGTTTTTAAGCCTCTTGCCATGGCGTAGGACCAGATGCGTTGCTGCGGAGCAGGTCTTACGCCGTCACAAGAGGCTTAAAAACCTGCATTGTCTCTCTCAGTCCTACTTGGTTGCAAGGTTGTGAATGGCGCTTTACGCTTGGATTGAGCAAAGTGCTGGAGACGCAAACGGGATTTTACACCTTTCGTCTGAAGCTAGAGTTGTTCCTTTTGATGCCAACGCTTCGTATGATCACAATAAACCATTTTCAAAAATCGACGGTTGATAGAGGTTTTGGAATGAAAATGCCCGAGCACGTTTTCAAGCGAACGCGATCACTCCCTCGGCCAAGGAAACTATAGATACTGCTGGTTTTATTGAGGTGCAGTAACCTAGATCGGGCTTCCCCAAAGCCCCTTGCGTGTCTATTGTGGCTTAACTTTGGATCCTAAGCTCGTTCAAAAGCGTTTATTTTATCTCCTTCCGAATGCGCACATTGTTTCATTCTCAGAATCCTTCAACCCAGTTTCCCGCCAGGTGGAGCCAGGGATATAAAGCGGTTCCGTGGACACTCTCTTGTGTCACTTCTATTTCCCATTTGACCTTCAAATGTCCTTCCTTTTTTTTTTTTTTTGACTGCTTAGAGGCAGAGGCGCTCCTCCTCGTCTTTAGCTGGGGAGACAAAATACTCGCTGACATGACTACAATACGTGAGTCCCCTTTCTTTCTAAAATCTTTCGGTGCCCATTATGTTGCACATCCCGAATTATTTCGAAGTACACTTCAATTGCAGCAGCTAAGTCGCTTCTTGAATGTCATAAAGAACATAGCAGAATGTGATTTTCAGCGATGTCATTACAAGTAGAGCAACCCCTTCTGACTTTTTTAAAATTCTTATATTACCAGTTTGCAACCTACTTATCTTCGAAAGTAACTCAATTACTTTTTCAAAGTATTTACACTTTACTCAAGATAGGTCGTAGTGATAGTAACTTAAATACTACTCTACATACAGTTTCAAATGGGTATTTAGTATTTCATCTTAAATACTTTCGTTGAGTATTTTGCACAACAGTGCTCGGGGTACGCCGACATGGAGAGCCTCGGTGACCTTAAATTCTAGGTGCCCCTGTGCATACTTTTTACTTTATGCTGCTTGACATTTTCACCTTCAATGTTCAAGGTTTTTGGCAACCCAGACGAACAGCAGCGTGCGGTTGTGCATTTTGCGGGCTTTGTTAGCGCGGACATCGTTTTTTAAGAGACCAATTTGTTTTTCAATGCGTGACGTTGCAGCTTTGCGCCTTCTTTTCGATCTTGACTGTTTTTTTTTTCCTTTGCCAATGCTCGCTGTCGAGCCGTAGGCGGGCTGATTTTTTGCCGCTTGTTTTGTCCCGGGTGTTTTTTGTATTTTCGTATTTTCAATTACACTTGCCGCGTGCTCGCGTTTGACCTTTTTGCTGAGCAGCAACGTTTGCGCGCCAAGATGTGTACGGGTCCGCCCAGATATCTTTGTCGACTAGTTTCTTCCAAGAGTTTGATGCTTTCTTGCTGGAATCCCACCCTTTTCTTCTTTGGGAAATTTCAACTCTCCTGCACACCAACTGCGATGTTCCCGGGCTAGGCCAAGGCCGGAAAAATTGGAACGCTCGGGAGCTCCAGCGCCACGTCTGGCAGTTTGATTTGTGCGATGTGTGGTTGTTGTTGCTCCTGTTGTTGTTGGGTGTTGTTATACACGGGAACAGGGTATGCCTGCACGTAATGTTAGCCTCCTCGGGCAGAGGCAAGACTCGCGCAGGTGGGGAAAGAAGGTGAGAAAAGAAAAGAGGGGTTGGGGGTGATTTGGTCATCAATCTCTGGATGGGTAGGGTCGAATCGGGGAGCTATTTTCTTTAGGGAAAGGGAACACTGCAGACCTATCTTCTGGTAAGGAGATCACAAAGCAGCCGATGACAGTTAAGACGAGAAGGCGTAGCTGGTCTGGGTGGCGGGCCAGAGAGCGTTGCCAGTCCTCTGGCTTGGGAGTACACAAGAAAAGATCTATAAACAAGTTCTCTTCTTAGTCGATAGATGAGAAAAATGATGTTTTTTTGTTTTTTTTTAGTGACAGACGTGCAGGCACTTAGGATGGCGGTAAAAAAGACACTCGAGCTTGATCGTCATGTGGACAATCTAGAAGCAGCCAGATAGGCCTTGAAAGTACTAGTCTTTTCATTAATTTCCCCTCACAACTGGCAAGAAAAATTGGCCCTTAGGATTCAGTCCTGTAAATATTGCTTTTATTATAATCAACGGGTTTTCCTGGCTTTCTGATGGGAACAACTGCTGAGGTGAGCCATGTTGCAAGGATTTTTGCCGTTCTCCATATGTGATTAATAGACTGTAGTAAAGCCCTTCTACGCCGGAAAAAAAAAAAAAAAGATTTCTCTGTGCTTGAAACGTTACGCCATCCGGTCCCTGAACGATTCGACGGCGGTAGCGTCGGAGGGCAAGATCAAGTTCAGTGATGGTGAAGTCACCATCCATTTCTGAGCAAGGATTAGTTTTCAATGGAACTTGAGGCTGGTCCCTCTATACCTGGGGTCGCGATGTGTGGTACGAGCTCTACGGCTCCACCTTTGCCGCCACGTGATCCCGCGCTGGCTCGAGCAGTCGTTTCGATCGTGCATACTTACCGGCCGCCCTCGCGTCATGCGTTTCGCGGTGCGAGGTACTCTTGTTTTCCTCCACAGCACGATACGTTTTGGATCATTGCCCCTCTTGCGCTCGTTGGCCATCTTTGGCGCTGGCAACACCCAGTGCGTGCTCTGGTGTTTGGAAGTGCGGCTCCTTCGAGATTGGGACGCAGCACAGTCGCCCCGCCGGGTCCTTGTCGAGGTGCTTCAGGCCATGGGCCCAGACCTTGAGCGCTGGGATAGTCTGAAAGAACTTTGGCGCACCTTGTGTGTGCGTGAGGGCAGGTGGAGCAGGCGTCAGCTCTCTAACAGGTTTGTTGTGGTCCTCCGCCGTATACGCGTTGTTTTAAGAGGTGGCTCCACGACGCTTCCCATGCAAGAATACCTAGACACGTTGCGGATTCGGTACTCGCGCACCTCACGTGAGCATTCAGGCACCGCGGCGCTGCAGCCCGTTCAGAACCATCCAGTGTCTTACTCAGAGGTTCTCCTTTACCTCCGAATCTCTCGCTCGGGCAGCGACATGCCGAGCCACATTCCGTCAGTCACCCTGGCCGACAGTGATGATTCGTCGTTGCCCGGAGATTTCCAGTGGGTCTTTTACGACCATTTTTGGCTTAGTCCGAGTCCAACAGTTCCTGACGGCACGTTCTATATCCGCGTCCTTTCTTTTTGCGGCGCGATCCCCCTTGTGCCACAGCCCGTGCGAGAACCCCTCTCTCGTCTAGTCGCGCTTCAGGAGGCATCCGAAACCCTGAGGTGCATAAACTTTGGCTCTTCACCGGGCACGGACGGCCTGCTCGCGGAAGTTTACTGTGAGTTTTGGCCTCCAATAGTTGCAGCGCTTATCCCCATTTTCAACATGTTTCTCCGTGGCGGCGGCGTCCCAGACTCCTTCCGACGTGACGGCATCGTTCTGCTCAAAAAGGAGGGTGAGGATCACTCCACGCACAACGCTTGGGATCCCATCACGCTCCTTAATACGGATAACAAGATCCTGGCGGCCGTCCTCATTCGGCGTCCTCGATACATCTTGCCAGGGCTCGTCAGCCCGCACCAGACTTGCTACGTCCCGACGATGTCTCGCTATTTGTGCGGGACTCAGACAGCCTCATCCCTAACCTTCGACTGTAGGATGAGTACGCCGACCTTTCTGGGATCCAGCTGAACGCGTCGAAAAGCAAGGCCCTCCTTTTTGACAGGTTTTCTGACCCTATTCCAGGCGGCATCCTGATGACTGAGGCTGTCCGGGTCCGGGGTGTCCTTTCGTCACTGTCTCTCACTCGCGGCCTGCTCCAGTACGTCACATCGCGCGGCCTACGAGGAGCCTTTATTTCACTCGACAAGGACAAGGCTTTTGATTGCCTGGAATATAATTTTTCCGTCCTCCAGGTGTTTGGTTTTTCGGCTGATTTCGTCGGGCGGCGGAGAAAAGCTCACCGGAGAAAAGCTCACCGGAGAAAAGCTCACCGGAGATAAGCTCACCGAAGAAAAGCTCACCGCAAAACCGGCAGATGCAGAGAAAAGCTCACCGGCCTTTGAGCGGATGCGGAGGAAAGCTCACTGATTTTTTTTTTAACTTAGCGGATTCTGCATCAAACGTGCCAATTTAACACAATTCGCATTCTTCGCTTTATTAAAAATATGTCCTCTTTTTTGTAATTTTCTTGAAGTCCATTGGGCATATTTACTAATTCCTCGGGAATTAGTAATCACCCATTCTGTTCATTAATGAAGCCGCAAGTATAAAATCAGAACTTCGTAGACCGCTAAAAAACGCAGCATTTTATTGACAGCTGACGGCTACGCTGTTTTCTTTCTGTTAATTTCACTAACAAACCTTTAGCTGCTAGAACAGCTCCGTCCTGTCGTGTTTGTTGTCTTCACTCCGTCGTCGTCGTTTGAGCGGTTTTCATCATGTGTAACGTTTACCAACTCGCCCTATTCGCTACCTTACAGAAGACTACTTCTTATATAGGTCACGAGTAACAATGGTGCCAGTGTGCAGCTCTGAAAATCATGGGTCGCTCACCGTAGAAGGGCACTATCACACAAAGGCAACGTGCGGAAACACCAGCACGAACGGCTAGAAAACGTGCATGTCCGTGGAAGAAAGAAGCCTCGATATCTTGCTGACTGTTTTATCCTGTTTTCAAAGGTAAACAAAAGCTTCAAAGAGAATTTCAGGCACCGCGTTGTTGCGCATGCGCTTTCGGATTTTCGGCATTTACAGTTTTGATTTTTAGGTTTTAGGCAGACATTATTAAGTTTTCGAACTTGTTCCTGTTCTTCAGGTTTATAAAGTTTTAAGTTAGGCTTTCGTTTATTAGAGAGTAAACCACAGAAAAAACTCGCCGGCAATTATTGATTGGGGAACAATATACCCAATTAGCTTAACAAATATTACAAAAAAAACATTTTATTTTTTGCAAAGCTGGCGAATTTTATGATAATAAATTGATATATGTTACGCATGATCCAACAGCCTACATATAAAAAGAAGAAAAATCGGTGAGCTCTTCTCCGCATACGCTCAATGGCCGGTGAGCTTTTCTCCGCATCCGCCGGTTTCGCGGTGAGCTTTTCTCCGGTGAGCTTATCTCCAGTGAGCTTTTCTCCGGTGAGCTTTTCTCCGGTGAGCTTTTCTCCGGGATTCGATTTCGTCCGCCTCTTTGAGGTTCTCTACGCCAACCTGGCCAGTGACCTTGTAATCAATGGCCGGGTCACGCCATGCTTCTTAGCGGCCCGGAGTCTGTGTCAGGGCTGCCCTTTTAAACTTTGTCACCCTTAAGGCCGGTTCACACATGCAGCGAAGCGCTGATGTAGCGCTGCTCACGTGCCGTCAGCTACTTGCCGTCTGCCATGAGCAACAGTTTTGACGGTGCGATACAAAGCTGGTGAACGCTGCCGTCAGCACGCGCTTAGCGCGAGGTCAGCGCTATGCTTGGAGCGCTCCGCTGCATGTGTGAACAGGCCTTTACTTTTTGTAGTTTGTCTGGACCCCATGCTGCGCCAGATCAACGACTACCACTCGGCGCATGGTTTTGCCATCCCTGGCTCTGGATCCGTAAGAGTCTCAGCCTATGCCGACGATGTCTCGCTATTTGTGCGGGACTCAGACAGCCTTATTCCTACCCTTCGACTGTAGGATGAGTACGCCGACCTTTCTGGGATCCAGCTGAACGCGTCGAAAAGCAAGGTCACCCTTTTTGACAGTTTTTCTGACCCTATTCCAGGCGGCATCCTGACGACTGAGGCTGTCCGGGTCCTGGGTGTCCTTTTCGACTGCTCCGGTGTGTCAACCGACCCTTGGACCGGTATCGTTGCAAACGTAGCGCACCGTTCTGGGTTGGCGTTAAGTTTTTCACACCCCTTGCGGGATCGTGCGCACATTGTCAAGCCTGTAGTGTCTGCCAAGCTGTGGACTGTATGGCGCGCTGTGAGTCGACCCGCCTGCGGCCGTCGTGCGCCACCTCAACTCCGAGATCTTTTCGTTTTTCTGGGAGCAGCACACGAAGCTTGTCGCTCGGCAGGCTCTTCGCTTCCCTCGTACAGCCGGGGGTTTGGGACTGCCGTCTTTTGTCACGTCCAGTCGCCTCCTTGCACTTCGTTGTGTCTTGGAGCTGCTGGAAGATCCCCACTACCCCTTTCGCAGCCTCGTCCTTTACTGACTCGGCACTCACCGGCGCATCGTGGTGCTCCGCCCACCGCCGAGGTGTCGCTGCCGTTTTACCTCGCGCCGTATGTTTGTTTCGTTGTGTTTGTTTTGTTTAAGGTCCTAAGCTTTCAGGTTGGGATTGAGGTCACCGTTTACGGTTGAGGTGAAGACCAGTGTGGGTAGGATTGTATTGATAACAAAGGTTGACCTTGTGACGTCGGTGGTCGGTGGCTAGGGTGTGGATATATAAGACATTGAGGAAATAAACGCAGTAGCTGAAAAAAATAGTCAGAGTGCAGGCGAGCTGGTGTAAGTTGAACATAATTGTAAACCTAAGACTGAAGACTGAGTGATTTGTTAGACTGAGTGATTTGTTAGACCGGAGAGTGAGTGATATGTTAGAGGAAACGCACCTTTGAAGGTCAATCCCTTTGTTTGTGTTCAGTAATGTTTTCACCTACGTTCGCCGGGTGGCGGTGGTTATGCTAGAATGTGACCCTTTGTGTGAGTGTCCCACAGCCAAGGTCAAGGGAGATAAGAAAAGGTTTACCGAAGTGTCATTGTCCTCTTGTCATGCGCGTTTTTTTTTTGTTTTTTTTTGTAGAGACGGCGTTGGAGGGGGTGTAGCAAACGTGTTCGAAATAAACTTTGCAGCTGAGTTTGAGACGTTGCCTCCTCTTTTACTACCTTCTGTTGTGTTCTCTTTCTGCCCCAGTCTCAGATTTACAATCATGTGCAGTAGCTGAGTTTGAGACGTTCTCCCCTGTCTTTCTTCTTCGACCAAGTTTCTCTGCTTTTACCACAGTCTCGGGTTTTCTACATCATTACCTCATTATCTGCTGGTGGATATGCACGAGGGAGCGTCGTCACGTGGCAAAAGTGTGGCTGGTCCAACGAGCACGTAGCTTCCACAGCACTGTCAGCTTATGGGTGAACGGAGCGGGGAAAGCAATTTTCGTTCGAGTTTTGAGCGACGGGCTAATCTTCTAGGAGGAGAATGGCTGTGGGTCTGGGTACACGAACGAGGGTCCGAGCAACATGGGACTCCCTCCTTTCCGTCTTCTTGAACTGCTTGGTACAATGCGCGATTTGTGAGCTGAGGAGGAAAGCAAAACAGGAGAAAGTTGAAAAATTGTTTCATGACCCCTTTAATATGAACGAAAATGAAGATCCGCGAAATGGGAACACGAAGAGGGTGCATGGAGTTGCTGGAACGGCACCGGCGAATCGTCCTGCTGAGGCACGATTCTGGAAAAGGCGTAAAGGACTGGAAAGGGGGGGGGGGGGGGGGGGGGGGCGCCGCGACACAGGCAGGTCCAGAATGCCGTCGCTACCGTTGGACACCACTAAAAGCATTTGCATTATGGCTGCACCCGAAAAGGCTCTGTAAAAACCGTTATATTGTCTTTCTTGCGAGTCATGATCCTTTTGCTTCATGCACACCGTTTTTGGAAATCTGTGTGCTCATGATGTATCACCACCTTCACAAAGGGTCAGCTGGCAGCGTGTAGCAGGTACGTTTTCAGAAGCTGTGCGCTGCGCACTATGCACCACAACGTTCTGGGAAACGAATGGTACTGGGACCCGCCTGAAATATCTGGGGTTAAATAACATGAACATCTGGCGGATATATTTCAAATTTTATTCCATAAAAAAAACTGGTTCTTTCACGTGATAGATAACTGATCCGCATGGCTCATAAGCCTCTTCAAGCTTTGCTGAGGGTCCGCCGACTTCAGCTCCAAAAACGGTACAATGCTATTCGTATTTCTAAGCTTGCTCTACGCAACCAGCATGTACTGGCAGTACCGGTTGTTCCCAATGTGTATAAAACCATAGCACTGCCGGCTGCGCCTAGCAGAGCTTCTCAAAGATGGCGATATTTCACTGTGACTGGATGCCTCTATGATCTGCTCGTACCATGCAGGATGTCGCAGAACTTTTGGGCGATGGCCGATAAGGGTCTGCTCGGGCAACTGACCTCTGGCATGACAAGTTCTAGGCCGTAAGAGGGGCAAACTTTTGTGAAGTCCTTGCTAGTAAGCTTCCTACACTTCTTGTCCTCATATCAGAAACCCTCGCGTGGTCGCGATGTTGCAGTCATGTTGCATATAGGAGATCTGAATGCGTCCTTCAGAGAAAAGATATGAAAATTCTAATGTTTGCTCACCCTTTCCGCGAGCGGGAAATGTGCTGGCTAAACCAGCGTGTTCTATCGTCGATAACAGACCCCTCTCAAAAGTGCGCGCCTTGCCTGTCCGCTATTGCTTGGACACGAGGGCCGTGTCAGCATTCAGTGTGAACTCATCTCAACTGTTATTGAAAACGACTGCTCCGTCAGCGCTCGGCGAGGACTCGAATCTAATTACACGCTTTGTGCCCAAGAAATGGCGTCCGTCTGTGTTTCTTGATGAACGTTTACTTATGGAATGGGTCTATTCATTCCTTTTTTTTTTTCTGTGCTCATGTAAAGCAGATGTCCTGGTAATGATGCTTACTCAGTGAGGTTACAATTAGTCAGAAAGAACATAAATGCTAAAACATTAGTTATAAACATTAATATTTGCTGTACGGAGGGTGTTATTCGAGCGTTGTATGCGGGTTATGAGGCTAACTGAGATAATTTGATAAACATATAAAGTAGGCGAAACTCGTCAAAGTCGCCTCGGAAGGTGAGCATGAATACATGACGTGAGATCAGGGCAATAGATAATCCATGAAGATATTTATACAAAAAATATTAAATCTCGCTCACGCCTTCTTGAACTCAAATGTGGGGTGATTTCATTGTTCGAAAAGTCTCCTACATGCGTAATAAAATGTATGACCAATATAATGATAATAAGAATTCGAAATGCTTTTGAACACTTTTTACCATCACATGGCTCCTACGGCCAATACAATTCCAGACAACCGAAAAAAAAGCAGATTGAACCGCACTACCGAAACGTATAATCGTAACATGTAGGATAACCCGGAAAACTTGCGCGTAATTTTATATATAACACCCGTTATACGAAACGAAGCGGCGATTGTATTATACATGCGTACTTGAAAAGACAATTGAGAATCCATATGCAGACCAAGATCACGCGAGCACGACGCTGTGTAACGGAAGATTGACAAGATGATAACAAAAATGTATAGGTCCAACCTTCCCAGATAAAGATATAACGACAGTTTTAAAATAATTAAAACTCAATATGGTTCTACAACACCTATATTGCACTGATTTAACATCGCTCATTAGCATATCACAGCCCCTCATAGATAAGATCTGCCGAAACAGTTTAATATCGCTTGCATACTGCAATATGCATGAATGCTGAACCCATGTGTTCTAGTCATTTATGAAAATGATGAAATGCATTGGTTCAAGTATGAGCCAATATGGCACATCCGAGAGTGAAACATAAGGACGGGAATACCACCCAAGAACACGCACGAAATTTTGCCGTTTAGGAAAGTAATCCAGAAACAATGTGCAAGGCGGAGTACTCAGACCGTGATATTGCAATTTCAGTATAAGGAACGAATGATCAACCAAGTCAAAGGCATTTGAAAGATCGAAATATACTAGTATCTACCTGACCACGCTGATTGGCAATAGGTGAGACAAAATGAAAAAAAAAACACTAAATATGTTTACACTGATGCTCTTCTCGGGAAGCCATACCGTAAAGAACTACTTTTAAAAAAATTCGACCGATATAAAAAAAAAAGAAAAATGATATGCCTTCGCGAACGGGCATAGCAAAGTTACTGGTATGTCTTTTTTACATCATCCGTTTATTTTCCTTTACGTACTGACATCAAAGTAGAGTTTGTCTAACTCTAAGTGGAAGTGAGGGTTGATAATGTTAAGTTAAAAATATGCGATAAGATGTTTGTAAAAATGGGAGAGCCTCCTTTAACTATGGAACTTGCGATACCATGCAATGCGACTGACAGCTTGGGATTTATTTTGTTTATTTTAAGTAGAATGTCAGCATTATCAAAAGATAAGGTTGACAGGAATCCACTGGAATCGCTACTTACGTCGGGCACAAATGCTCCAGTTCGATTTCAATAACATACCGAGGCATAGTAGTTTGGGAAACGTTCGACATATCTTCAGGTTCGCTTAAGATAATGCCCGATAAATCAGCTATACTTATTGCCAAATAGGTGGTATTTGTGCGGTCCTTATCATACCGCCAGAAGTGCATGGGATTCCGATTTAAGATATACATTTAACTGAGTGACGGTACAATCCTTTATCACAAAGGCTGAGCTCGAGCACGAAACTCGGAAAATTTCACATACCAAAAGACTAAGTGTGCAACTAAATATTTTTTTTCATGATCATATTTAAAACTGATCTCAGCTTTTTAGAGCGTACCAGAGCTAATACAGAGTTTTAGTAGACCGTTTTCGCTTTCTCGCTCCGCTCTATGGAAAGCGGAGTCGCCATCGCGCATGCGCGACCCGCTCTGGGATTTGAGCGTGAAGCGTCAGCTCCGCTTTCGTCGCCATTTTAAGAAGCACGTTCCACTCTCAGTAAAGGTTCATTAGATGGTGTTCTTCTGGAAAGGAATTTGAAATGGGTGCTCGCCATTTGAAATCGTGCTTGGGAGCGCGCTTGACCGTTAAGAAAACCTCGCTGCACTAAGATGGCTCCACAGACTTTGTTTAAAACGGCGTCCTCCAGAAAACGTTTCACGGTGGTCAAGAACCTCTGGCTGCTTCGAGAAATCGCTGGCCGCAATCCTTTCATGGCCCCTGAACGGTGAGAGAGCCCGCTGGCTTGTCTAAGCCAGCGAGCTCGATTTTTCTATGCGAGATGACGACGACGTCGTTGAGTGGATGACACACCGGGCGACGGCGGTGCCTCAATCTAAGCCCTGGGCCTTGGTTCCTCGGAGGCGGCAGCTTCTACTTTGGCTGGGCTACCTCCTTGGAGCATGATGCTTTGACCCCAGTGGACCCCAGTGAGCAACAGCGCCATCATGTTCCTGGTGCCCCTTCATGCACTGATCGAACGGCGTGCAAGATCCTCATGGCTCGCTGCTCACCCGCCCAACCCGCCTCCACGAAGTCTGGGGGGCTATGTTGCACGTTTTGGACTCCCAGGCGACTAGGGAGAAGGAAGTGACGTAGGTGTAAATGAACGTATCTTAGCAGCACCACGCATCGTGTCATCAGCGACTCCACCAATCAACATCCAAAGAACGTTGTTGACGTCACTTCCTTCTGCGAATCGGACTGCCTAGTGACTGCCATCCTCCCCAATACCAAAAACCCATGTCGCCGTCATCTTGCACGTATATACTCATCACATTACCCTGTTCCCTAGACGCGGAACCGCGGGCCTCGGTTGTACGGGCTGCTGCCTTTCCGCGGTGCCGTGGCTCTCCAGAGCCAAAACTTAAAGGCTAAAGACCAAAGACTAAAGGAGTCGGCAAACGGACAGATATTTTGTTAGGTTACTTTAGGCAGCAAGACAGTGAAAATTAGCGAAAGTGAGTGCTCTATTTATATCTGTACTTTTTTTCCCCCAATGAAATGAATCTTTTCTTCTTCGTATGCTTCGGTTTGTGATAGAGTACCTTGGTGTTTATGTAACCTGCGCGACACTGTTAGCGGGAACAATCAATATCCTTTTTTTTTTTTTCACCTTAAATTCGAGGGGCTGACATCCGCCTATTGGCGTGGAATAAAGCGCTCGTTTGGGGCACTGCAAACTGCAAATAAAAGCGATTTTTTGCGTTCGTATTAACATTGGAGCGCAGTGTATGTATCTGCCTTGGAGGGTGACATGAAACCATTTTGATTGACTGCACTTACTTTTATTTCTTTTGTGTGTGTTTTGAAAATGCGTTTTTCAGCTTAAGCTCCTGCCTAGTTTGATCCTTACTTGTGCTACGGTCTTATCTTGCAATAGAAGGCCACGCAACACAGGCTATTTTTACAATGCTGAATTCAACAGTAACACTGTAGTTTGGTTTGATGCAATATTCACACGCACATCGGAGAAGTAAAATGGGAGTTGTTAGTAAATGTTTCTTTATTAAAATATTTCTAGATGCCTTTCAGCCTAGTCGGACAAGTATTTTGCCGAGTCCAAAAGCTTGAATATGATTTACTGTGAGCATTTTATGCATTCTACTATAAAAAAAAAGAACATGCCCATGGTCTTTGTAGGGTTCGTCCAGCTGACAAATTATGCCGTCTGCGCACATCACTGCCTGGTGCTTCACGACGAGCACCCTCTTGTGGTCCTCTTCTGATTTTTTGATGGACGGCATATGGGCATGCTGTGCGGTCAACAAAACCCCAACAGTTGTCCAGGGGTGCTCCCTTGTCCTTGACGGCCTAATAAAAAGAACAAAAAGGCACTCTTACAACACGGCAGTATTTAAACACTACCGAAACATGTAATATAGGACTTGTTACTCCTATAAGATAAAGCGTATTTCCATTGTAAGGTTGTAAAAAACTATGTATCGTCAAATAAAAAAAAAATATATATATATATATAGTTTTTCCTTAATTCCGCTAAGCTTTGAGGCCGTCAAACTGTGCATGCGAGGCCCGCTACGCCGGAATTCAAAACGAAACTTCTTAAAAACGTTCTAAACTACCACTATTGCTTAGAAGTCCAGGGTTGTATTTGCTAAATCTTGCATTGTTTATGCCTGTCTGGTTTTCACCAGACAAAAACTTGACGTGGAATATTATTTCGACCGCTATTGGTAACTCTTTTCAAAACACCACCGGGTAACATATTCGGCCGCCATATTTTGGGCATCGTTTTTAGTGCGAGACTTGTGACTAGAACCCATTTCATATTCAGTATTGACGCAGCATTCGTGTCTAATACATTTAGACTCGCATCCGCGACAAACAATGACGAAGCTCTCTTGCTACCTAGACACTTGGCCAAAATAAGGCGGCCTCGAAGAATGGTGGCACCATGGGTTGCACTTTTAAAAAGGCTGCATTCAAGTCTCTATTATTTTCTAAATCTACCGTGGAAATCCAAGGTGAACATTTCCGCAGGAAAGTTAAACAATTCAAAAGTTTCGAGCGAATGTGAATAAATAAAGTTGAGAGGGAATGGCTTCTTTGGTGCAGCTTGCGAGCGCTATGCTCGTGGTCAGCTTTCAATGACATTTTCGACAGGAGGACGCCTGCACAGGCATAATCGGCGTTCAAGCACGCGCTCCCGTACATCTGACTGCATAGCCATAGAACGTCCACAAAAACGCGACGACTTTACCGACGCCGTGCTGGTTACAAAGTGATACTCGTTCACTTCGTTTGATTATGCTGTTTTGTGTTACATAGAACTCAAATCGAATGGTTTACTTTTCACGCGCGGGGCGTACGCTTCACTTTTTGATTCGGCCTCTTTCAAGCTGAGGTCACGGTGAAAAACATCGACGCGTATTGAGTAAGTGCAGCCATCTTGAGATCTAAGCGATCACGCTAAGGACGCTGAGGGCAGTCCGCTCTACAACTTGTGAAGCGGAGCGCACGGTCACTCCGCTAACTATACGCTCCAACTCAGAGCGGGCAACGCATGCGCGGTGGGGACGATGCCTCTTGCAGGGCGTAAAGCAGAGCATAGAGGGCTCATAAAAGTGGCCTACTAAAACTCACAGATTAGAAACGCGCTCGTCGTGAATTGTCCTGACACTGCCCATATACACCTTGTTGTTGTTGTTGTTTTTTTTGACACAGATTACAAACACGCTCCCTTTCACTCCCTTGGTATAAACGTCTAGATTTTTTTGTCTTACTAGTACTATAAACGTCCACTTGTGAGGCTACGCAAGCAAATTTTTCGAACCCTTTTGAAACGCTCTTACGCTGAAGAAAAACGCTCTACTAAAACGCGTTTTTGGACTTCCGCTTTCCATTCCGGCGAAGCAGGCCGCGCATGCGCAGTTTGGCACCCTCAGAGCGGAGCGGAAAATGAAAACAGTCTACTAAAACTCCCTAATAACTGGAAGGTTGATGATGTCTTTTGGGAACAGAGAGTTCTGCGTTCCAGTGCAGATGCAATATACGTCGTAAATGCTTACACAGCACAGATTACATCAGTCATGTTTTGTATTGACGATATAGTTTGTATTATTTAGATATTGAAAAAGTCCAAGATAATCTACTCCTAGGAATGCAAACGAGTCACGGTTGGCGAACTTCACATTCTCTGCAGAAGCTTTGGAGGAAGCCAAGATGAACATGCTATTCATCAGGTAAAACAAGTAGATCCGAAGCACAAACAAGGCTATGAATAATAAAGTTGTTAAAGGCTAAATTCAGTAAAATTTCCGCGGGGTTTAGAAAACTGTTCCACTAAATCACCCCCCCCCCCCCCCACCCCATAAAAACTAACAAAGGCCAAAAGAAAGTTCCCTTTAAATAGATAAATATTGCCGCGTGCAAATTGCTGAGTGAGCAGCGTGGTAGACTCCCACGCCGCTGGCTGAGGTTTGATCCGAGCCATTGCTTGTCCTTTTTGTCTTTCTTTTGTTTGCATGGCTGGAATGTTCCAGATGACTCGAGAATTTTGTTGTTTGTTCGAACTCGGAAACCCCTGTATACCCACGGGCTTACAAAAGGAGCTTCGTATGGCTGCATGAGTCAGTCGTCCTTCCGTCGCCGTCAAAAATGTTTTGTTATTTTATGTTTCTCGGCACACGTTCGTCGCATTAAAAATTAATTTAAAGTTTTAGTAATGAAGGTTATATTCTTATTTGTGACATTTTGGTGGAGGTGCTGGTAACGCAATCTATGCCACGAAGCGTACCACCTGTGAACAATATAACTCCGAAAACGACGACCGTGAAGGCGAAATCCCCGAAAACGTCCAAGCATGACTCCTACTGTGACATCATCGACGATCTCAACTATGGCTTCGAAAACGACCCGGACCATGCACTCGATAACGCTCCTGGCTACGACCTCGACGATAACATGATGACGACTTCGACGACAACGACACCGACAATGAAACGAACAGCGACTCCAAAGACAAATCCCGGCTACGACGTCAACAACCAACCCGATGAATTCCTCGACGACAAACACTGTCTTCGACCCTGACGACGAGAAGGACGACGACACTGACGATAATACAGGCTTTGTTTGACTAGGAATGACGACACTGACGACGACTCCGACTACGACTTCGACGGCATCCCTGGCGATGACTTTGGCGGCGACCCCTGGACGACCTGGGCGATGACTTCAACGACAACTCCGACTACAACCTGGACGACGAACCCGAGGACAATGCCGACGACGAGTGTTATGTGGACAACGAAGCCAAACAGGACGACGACACTCGGTTCTTCACTCATCGAGCGGAGAAAGTTCGCCAGCTCGGCCACATTTTGATTCAAGCCGCACAGCTTACTGACGATGTCGGTTCAATCTTTGTCGCCAGGACGACCAGTTCCAGCCCGGCTGCTAAATGTGGACCTGAACACCAATTGATTGCCGCGGCAGGAAACTGTTAAAGTGGTGCTTCGGCCTCAGTGTTATTCGCTTCCTGGGGGACCTAAACTGCAAGCAATTGACGATTTGCAAAAAGCTGCTGCGCATGCGCGAGCAGAGTGTGTTGTTGCCAGCGCCCCTTCTCGGTTGGAAAACAAATGGGCGTGACGGCTATTCCTCGGCGGCAACAGGCGCGGAAGCGGGTTCGATTTGTTTGTCGCCATGCCAGCCCACTGTGTTGCGCCGACACGACGTACACACCGCTCTTCATGGACGGCGCACACGTCGCTCGCACAAGACCGAGCTCCTTGTCTGCGGTGTCGAGGTTGAGCATGACGTTCTGAACGTATCCCTCTTCCTTGAACGCCCAACCACGATGTGCCTGACGTATGTGTGACCGAGTTCAGGTAGCTCCAGACGCTATCACTTGAGATGCTACAGGGCGACACCTCCGACACCGACCCCGTGGCCCGAAACGGGACACTGTCATCTTCCATCATTTTGAAGCACCGGGAAATGGAGAAGAGGAAGCACTGAGGACAGCTTGCGTGCACGAGCTCCAAGGCAAACCAAAACCATGCAGCACGAGTTGTTTTCCAACCACCTTGTAGCCTCGCACCCAAGTTTCCGGCGTTGCGTGATAGGTGGCGCGCACTTTTTTGCAAATCGTCAATTGCCCGACGGAACAAGAACATTGTCACGCCACCCTCTGTGGCCCAAAGGTGATACCCGTCGTCCGACTTCAATTGAACCATGTTCGATAGAACTGTGAAAATCCATGTTTTAGGTGACTTTGTAGTTTGCCCTTCTCTTGCTTTTAGTTCTCAATCTCGGCATCCCGATGCATTTTTTTGAAGAGGGGAGAAATGCCGCGTGCGGAATAGCTGAGTCAGCAACGTGCTCGACTCCAACGCCGCTAGCTGGTATTTAATCACCACCAGCGCTTGTCCTTTTATCTTTATTTTGTTTGCACGAGTGGAATGTTCGAGATGACTCGAGAATCTTGTTGTTTGTTCGAGCTCGGAAACTTCTACATACCCGCGCGCTTACAAAAAGAGTTTCGTATGGCTGCTTGAGTCAGTCGTCCTTCCGTCGCCGTCAAAGTATGTCTTCGTTACTTTACGTTCCTCGGCACATGTTCGCGGCATTAAGCTTTAATTTCAAGTAATCAAGTTTATATTTTTACTCGTGACAATATCCTTCGACAAAGGAGGATATTCCAAATTATAATATATATTAGGAACGTCGACACCTCCAAGTATAAGGATATGATATTGGTCTACGTCCAGTTTATCACCTAGCATATCCAATCGATAAGAAAAGCCAAAGGCATTAAGACTTGGAGGAAAGTATAATCCGCCAATTAGCAAGTTAGTGTTATCTTGGAGGGTCATTTAAGTTCAAACAGATTCGCAGCAGAGTTATCCCGCCGGCGGACAGCCCGCAAAAGTTTCTTAACCGAAATAAGTACCCCACCTCCAAACTTGACATTCATATTTTTATATTCACGGTCTATACGAAACACTGAATAATCCAGGTGAAAATATTAAATTGACTCAAAGGAGCTATTCAACCATGTTTCACTAAATGAAATAATATTATAGTCACATAACACGGCATGGTTGAAAAACAGATTATCCTTGGTACGCAAACTGCGGACGTTTTTGTAAAACCCTGTACAATTAATTTCAATGAGCTCGATTGGCTTCAAAAGGGAAACCCATAGGCCAAACGTCTTCGACGTTGAGCGTGTCAAAATCTTCTTCATTCTAAGCAATGTGGAACGAAGAGTAGCTTTCGTGTTTCGCCTCCAACTTGGTGCACGTAAACGTTTTTTCGCTAAGCATTTCCCCAACATCGAGCACCCCTGCTCAATTACGCGCTTCTTTCAATAAATGTTTGACCTTCAATTGTTTTGCCGTTTCCGCAGCGCCATACAACAAGTATCAATGCGAACAATTCGAATGCGCAAGCCGGATCTTGCAAGCAGGCGACGGCTGCAATCACTCAGACCCACTGTCTCACTCCAATCGAAGAGATCAAACGAGTCGGTTGCTCCTCGCGCATTGTCTCGCGTTGAAACGTTGTGCGACGACGTTCGGCGTTCGAACGCATTCGAGCAGAGACAAAGGACGCTAACCTTTGCCCTTTGTGTCTACCCACTCTGAATAGGAGCTCAGCATTCTGACGTCCCCACGCCCTCTCATTTCCTCCTCTCCCTCATTTTCACACCGTATAGACCAACACGCGGCCCTGACGTCAGGCAGCTGCGGTGGCGCTGTCGACGGCACTGCGCGTGCGCAGACGCTTCACTCCACCCGAGTTCGGTTTGTGCGCACGCGCATTGCCCACACCAGGGTCGCTAAACTCGTCAAGCACAACTTTGTGCCCGAAGTTTGCGGAACGCGCTAATTGGACTCTCGCGACGCTGACGTCGCGCCGAGCGAGGTGTCAATCATTCGAACGCTCATTTCTTTGAGAGAGGCAGAATGCAGCAAAGTTCATCGAGCCGCGCGTGCGGCGCGTGAGGGGCGCGAGGAGCCCGCTGATTGAACGGCTTCGCCGATGACGTAGCGCCCATTTGTCCCTACACCCCTACACCAAGCTAAAATTAATGCTTTGCAGATTGTCCCTAGGCGACCTGCTGACGCTAAAAATCCCTCCGAAGTTTGTGTGAAAAAGAAACCTCGTTTGTCGAAGTTGTCGCTGACGTCAGAGTGACGTTTCCGAACTTTGCGAGAGCCGTGGTGTGAGCTCGAGATCTTCGCTTTGGATCGAGGCGAAGTTAAACTTTGTCAACATGGCGGTGCCGTGCGCTGCGGCCGAGCTTATCTTCCGCCACCGTCGGCGTCGCTAGTGAGACCACCGGGGACGCCTTTCAAATCCCCGACGACGACTTTCGGCGACAGTACCGGCTATCAAAAGCCGTTTGCGTTGACTCTGCGACGAGCTTCGTTCGCCGCCTCGGACCGTGGAACAACAAGTTCTCTGCGCGCTCCGGTTCTTCAGAACCGGTAGCTTTCAAGGCATGGTGGCGACTGACGAGCACCTGTCAGTCTTCCACATGACTGTGAGCCGAACTGTCAGAGTTTTTGCAACTGCCATCGTTTTTTGTTTTTTTTGTAACATTTGAAAAGATACTAATAAGCTGGTATACAATTCAGAATGTTGGGAAACAAACAAGAACCGGGGTAATTCTTGGGTACGGTCGAGTCTCCCGGCAGCCGGCAGAATTATTTCCCCGAAATTCTACTGGCAGTCGTCCCTCATTGGTGGTCAAATCAGTTCATCGAACGACATGTCATCGACAGATCGTTTCATCGGCACGCGACGTAATCACATGAAAGAGATTGTCTTCCGATAGAGGTATATACACATTAAACATTCTCACACCTTTATACATGTAAGTGGGGTGTCCCATAACTAACACCCTAATAAGTGTAGCGATGGACCTTATAAAAGAAATGTAAACCTCACACCTTTAAAATGTGTCATTTTTAAACACGTTTCTTTAAACGTGTGATAATGCACTACACCTTTTTATAAAGATGCAAGACTACAATATCCCCCGCCCCCCCCCCCCCCCCCCCCCACCCGAAATCTTCCATTTTGCTGGGGCCTCCACTCCTCCCTCCCCCTCATAGAGCACTTTGTCATGCCCCCCCCCCCCCCCCCCCCTCAAACAAAATTCTGGCTACGTGCCTGCTTCTCGTCAAGGTGTAATTACCACAGTACATTTTTTTTTTGGGGTGTACACAGTGTCCCGGGACCCAATAATATGACTGAAGAAATAAATTACACAAACAAGTCGCCGGAACAGCACGTTGCTTCTTGGCGAGTGTCGAGGCAATATCGGCCGAAAAACGGCTTCACTATTGGCCGGATCTACGGTTTTGCGCCTCGTCCCGACATCCGGCAGGTATGGGTGTACCGATGCAAATGAACGATTTATGTCTAATAGCACTGGCACCACTGATTTCTTAGGAGGCTAGATCGCGGATAGAGGCCTGTATTGCTGGGGTCGAGCGGCAGTACCGACAGTCATCGCTTGACACGATCTTATGAATGCTATAGGAGAAACGGAAAAACTCAATTTTACTACGTTAGTAGGTTGTTCTCTACCATGAAACTTCTATCGTGTTTCCGCAAATAACAGTTAGTATTGTGGGCAAGAATATTAAATGCGTTAGAATACCAACCTTGTTTAACTAAATGTTGTGTGGTTGAGGGTCCAGGGCGACTTTGTTGGGCGTTAACTGTGATGTGTTTAATGAGACAAGGGCTACCGAGAGTTATTGTGGAGTCATACGTGATTTCGAAGTCATCAAAGCTCAGTAAACGATGAGTTAGAATGCTTTTACTGGGGACATTCGCATCGTTTTGACCGCTTGTACATAGTGCTTCAGGGTGAAAGCTTTTTCTTTGAACTGCATGTGAGAGCTTCCGTGACAAACTGAAACTCGGAGCGTGCCGTTCAGTCGCTGAACGTGCCATTTATTTAGCAACCGAAGCAAGCGACGTCGGTAAAGTCAATCTTGCTCCGGCCAATCTTTTTTTAATCGATGTTCAAACGCTTGACGAATGTCTATTTGATCTCCAAGAACACGACATAATCATCGCAGCACGTCATAAAATGCTCGCCCTCGAGCACCGCGTACAAGCTTCCAATTTTTGAGTGTTTCTCCCTTAGACTTGCGTGTATTGCCTCATGGTGTGATAGGCCAAAGCAACAAGGACGAAAACGAAGGGAGAACTAGACAGGACGCGGCGTATTGCCAGTCGTCAAGCAATGGCCGCCGGTGAGGCCAGTGACGGGATCCCGATTCGCGATCCAGACTTGCATTGTTTGAGTTCTAATACATTACACCCGCCGAGTGCTGCATGGAGAACAGGCCCCGAACGAACTTGCCGAATGCACCGAGTGCAGAGTGGTGCTGGCGCCATAGATGTTGTAGGAAAGTACCGACCTCAAACCGAAACTAGCGCCTTTTTGTTGGACGTGATGGGTGGGAATGCGAGAGTGCCCATTCGCTGCAATCGTTTATCTATATAAACGTTGGTTGCTGCAACGTGGAACTGACATTTGCGATGACTTCCACTTAAGCAACTCGGCTGTCAGAGATATCTACGGACGGCGTAAATTTCCAAAACCAGCTGACTACAAAACAGCATACACTTGAGGATATTGATGGCACTGTACGCGCAAGAGCTTGCTTCGTTTTAAGCATGGTATTATGAGTGAACCACTGAAAGGATACAGCTTAAATCTAGTTCTTTAAAACATCTAACAATACGTTTCGTATAACTTTTTACTTCCCTGGTGAGGGCATTGAGAACGAGAGCTTTCTCAAAACAAAATATGACGGGGCAAGATAGCTGCCGCTCAAACATGACTTTGCTTGAGTCTCGGGCATTGTCTCCATGTTTAGCCTTCCCGGACGCTGAGTGAATGCGTCACAGGTTTCTGCTGTTGGAGCTTTGTCCAAAACATTTGCCACTTTTCACCCATACACAAATGATGCTAGATCTCGCGGCCTCTGCGTTTGTCCTGGGCCTTTCATTACACACTGGTAGGTTTCAGCGTCTGTACGGCTACAAAACGACTCAAATTTTGGGAATAAACACGGGCCGTCGATTCCTCCCTTCGTGAAATATTAGACGCTTACAATTGAAGCTCGCGTTTGAGTTTGTGGCCCGCGGGACGCGATTTCGAGCAGAAAACCAATTTTTTCTTTCAGTTCCGCTGTGTGAATGTCTCATCGTAGCAGACGAACTCTTGTCGTCTGCTCTCGCTCCTCGCCTGGACGAGGCATGACGGGAAATTCGGCGCTAGAGGGCTCAAAGACAACGTACAGCGAGCGGCGTGAACGCTCGCCTCCCCGCGCTGTCTCGTGCTCTCGTGCACCGCCTAGGGATCGCGGGGGATTTTTCGCCAAAAGTTGCGAAGTTGAGCGCGCGCAGGGAGGAGGAAACTTTGCGGCGTTCTTTTGGTCACTCCCCCCGCTACGTCAAAAAACGAAGAATGTTTTGCTCCACGAGTTTAGCTACCCAGGTGTGGGCAAACGCGGGCTTGTTTGTAAACAGCGTGTCGGTCTATAAGCATTTTATTCGTATGATCCGTTGACACGCGTACGTGCCCGCGTGATCGCACGCGTGCTGCGAAGGACGACACCAAGAACATCGCCCACCGTCTTCGCTCGTTGGCCGCGGAGTTCTTTCGGTCACCGAGACCATCGGAACGACATATTGACGACGATGCGAGAAGACGTTAATGCGTGAGTTGTCACGCGCATTGATTCTGCTGATGAGGATCGTCGCGGGACGATCAATTATGAAGGCACGGACCCTCGCGCGGGGTCTCACTTGGCTTCGTCGAGGTGCCCGGACATCGGACGAATGTTCGCATCGCATTTCGATGTTCGCATCCGCTCAGGCATGCGAGAATCCCCGATTGTCGTATGTCATTGCGGGAAATCACACAGCAAGCATTTCACATGAGACACTGCGTCTATTATATAGATGAAGGAATAAATGGTTTATTTTTAAAACGATTGTATAATTCTTTCTAAGTACAAGCATATTTTATGGCCGTTATTCGCAATGTTTCGTAGCGGATCTCGTGTGTGTTTCGTGTACGTGTTGACCCACTAGATCTAGCTGGAAAATGTATTCGTTAAATAGACCTTTTGCCGAATAACCCAATCATTAAAAGGAATACCGGGAACGTAGGTACACGTGCTGCGCGTGCTGGCGTCTTAAGCTAACTGTACGAAAGCATAAATCTAAAACAAATGTCATTTCGCACGCGCGTTCCACGGACGTTTTATTTTGGTTATTTACTTCGAATCTTTCCTATTGGGAAGGCGAGCACGTGCACCGACTTTCCCTACATTTTCTTTGATGGTTGGGTAATTCCGCGAAAGGTCAATTAAGTGGTAAATCAGTGTCTCGTGTGTGACAATAAAAGCGAGGGGTAACCAATAGAACCAAGTGACATTAAATTGACTGAATATCAGCTCACCTAGCCACGGAGTTTTTTTAAGTTTTTTAAGTGAATAGCAGCTCCAACCTCCAATTTACGGTCACGGCTGCCGTCGTCGCCGGCGATAACTTCATGAGTGAATAAGTAATGTCACCTGTCTGGCATCCAGCGGCCCGGGGCATTCGTCCAACATAGGAAAGAGAAGCTGAGATTCAGGGCGTAATTACATCGTGAGCGAGCGAAGTGGTTGCCGGACCCACTGTCCCTTGCGACACTCGTACATTGCGTAAGCTATGCTCACTGACAGAGTAAAAACGGCAAGGCCTGTCTTTGGGAACACCCGGCCTCCAGCACGCGCTCCATGCCAACCGCCGTGTTTTGGCTGCGCGCGCGCGTGGAGCCAAAGCGGCACGCGCGCTGGTGCACGGGCAGCTTAAAGGTGCACGAGACGCTGAATTCAGTGTCGTCGAAGTCCGATGAGTAACAGGCACGCGCTGGGATCATCTTCGAGCGTAGCCTCCTCTATACTGACAAAGCCTGGCAGATCGCCACGAGAAGCGGCCGCCGAAATTGAAAAGGTAGAGCGGCAGACAACGGATGAGAGGAGAGCCACGTGACGGGCGCCCCGCTGCGGCGAGACGCCGAAACTCATTTCTCCCGCGCGTTCGAATGTCCACTCGTGCTCCTCACGTTCCCCGCGCTACCGCTTCCTTTCTCGTCGGATTTGAAAACCATGTTTCGGATTCTTGGCGCTGCAAAAGCTGTGCGCTGACGTCCAGGTTCCCCGAGAAATGCTCTGTGCTACCATATCCTCGCGCTCCAAATCTGCGACCGGGCACTCTATGGCTCCGTCGTCGACCTGCCAGGCTTTGTGAGTATAGCTACGCCTCGAGGTGCGCGAATCGGTGTCGTTGTGGGTGCGTTCATGTGCGTTCTCCTTAGAGTGATTCCATCTGACCGTTTTGTTTTGAACGCATTTTTTTTTTTTTTTTTGTTACGGAGCGCGTGAAAGCGCGTCGCCTGGCACGAGCTTTTGGCATTGACAGCGCTGTGGCGGCATTTGGTTATCTGCTATTTCTTTGTATTTTTTCCTGGTGCGCGTGCTGTCAGCAACGCGACTAATAGAGCTACGGAGGATCGGCACTCTGTTCCCCGATATTCTGGAAGGCGCTGCAATCTTGGCGCGTGTGCAGAGGAGACGCAACTGCCGATCATCACGATTCAGAAGTGCGACTTCCTCAGCAGTAGATTCGGTGTTAGAAAGCTTATGTAATATTTCTTTGCTCTGTCGCGAATTGTTTGATCATTTGTGGAGTACGGAAAAGCGTTTCCTGCGATATTTCAAATAAAGTCTCAGGTAACTGGCAACAATGATTTTACGCCACAAGATGGGTAAGCGTCGTTACTCTAAAGCATAGTTTATTTAGGGCACTAGGTATGGAAAAGAATGGCATCATTCTAAACAGACGGACACTGAGGCACACTAAGAGTCATATTCGTAAACGAGACGGATTCTTGAAGTACAACGAACAGCCCTTGCAACGGCCAGCCTTTTTTTTCTTTTTGTGGCGGTATACAGAACTCTGCAGAGTTACGGCAAATGACGATTCGGCATTCGTCAACGTTACTTTTCACGCAACTCCCGCTGTCTGTATCACAAATCGTTTGGTCGGCAACAAGAAAACGGTTCTTATCTTGCCACTGTATGTTTTACACGTTTGCACGTTCTGTTTGGTATCAGAAAACAGCTGATGTGCACACTTCACGCGGTCATTTAACGAATTACGGTTCCGCATGGAAACGTTTGCGGCTTAATACGACCCAAGAAAGTGTTCCTATCGAAATCATGTTATTTCACTCGTTAGTATGACAGTAAAAAGAACAAAGGAAAGCCTAAAAAAACATTTCCCCAGTCTACGCAGGAGCACTAGATACAACATGGATATTCGTGAAGTCGATAAATGCTGCGTTCGAATATTGCTCCGCATGACTCGTGAGTTGATTGGAGTAACAACGTTTATCCAAAAAATTAAGCAAAACACGAAAAAAAAAATCGGGCCGACAATTTCTGACATTTTTACATTAGCACAAAGGTGGGTTATAAAAACCGCTCAAACCCGCATGTGGCCATCTTCCTACACATCTTCCCACACCGCTGTGAAACTTCTGGTTGAATTGAATGAGCCAGTTTCTGCATTGCTGAACTAGTTCAGCCACTTCAGATATATCGAATGCACCTTATAGACCTTTCCAAAAATCGCCTTTTGCGCGCTGCCATTTTTGTCTGCTGGGCTGTGGAACACCTTCAAAGCATGCGCTGTTCACCTGCCTGTGAGGTATATTTAACTCTGCGCAAACGTCCACAGCTCAGTGACTCAGCATTTTTCGCCAGGGTGATAAGCGATGCAAGGGTCTATATAGACCTCATTCGAAAATCACATGCCGATTCTTAGAAGTTAGGAAGTAATGTACAATGGCGGCACAACTGACATCGTGGAACGTACAAGTCCTTCCATAAGGTAGCTCAGTGACTCAGCATTTTTCTCCAGGGTGATAAGCGATGCAAGGGTCTATATGAACCTCATTCAAAAGTCAAGTGCCGATTATTACCAGTTAGGAAGCAATGCACAATGGCGGCACAACTGACATCGTGGAAAGTGCAAGTCCTTCCATAAGATAGCGAACGTAGGAGCGCGACCAACGCTACGAGTCGACGAGTCAATCGAACAGCGTCAGAAGTGCAACATCACTGAGCTCATCAACTTCTTCTTCTGTGGTTGCGCTTTTGCATTCTAATCCGACCAAACGCATAAAGTGTGCCGTGAGGTTGTGGTTTTAGTTCGCTGCTGTGCAGGGATTCCACAGCTGCCAACAGAGGGCAGTTTTTCTAAAGGGGTCTATTAATGTTTCCGTTTTGTTTTTCTTTTTTTTTCACTTCATTGTTTAAAAAAAGGGCGGTTACAATTGTTCTCGGTGGTGTGGTCACTACGACGAAGGATCATCATCTGAACATTAACAATGGACAATGTGACTGCACCGCAATGAACAGTACCTTGACGACGGACACCGAGAAGGAAATGCGGCAGCTCAAGGAAATGGTTCGGCAGTTGGAGTTGCAGAACAAGCAGCTACGCGAGGACCAGCGCTCGTCTGTTCACACGCCAAACGAGGAGCACAAGCAGTCCAAGAACCTTAGCACGTCGGACAAGAAGTCTTCTAAGGACAGCTCCTTGGAAGATTTGAGCACTATCGTCCTGGACTGCCGGCTCGAGCGAGACGACGACGAGACCTGGTAAGGATGTGCCAATTTTTTAAAACTTTTTTCGCTGTTGTTGTTTGTTTTCTTAGTGAGAACTGCCCGTGGTCCTGACAGGCTCTACGACCAGTCCGAGCAGTCATGGCCTTGGGCCGGCGCGAGCGAGGTCAAGGAACCGGCCACCACGATAGACAAGCTGGACGACATGTCCCATTGTGAGTAGGTCTTCTTACTACGGTGTGCCCTACGGTCATGATTAGCCGGAGCTAATGTACTATCGTGGACAATATGAGCTGAAACAGCGCTCTAGCCTGTGCACGGTACTACCTGCGCCGCCTGTCGCATCGCTCCCTAAACACGGCGCAGCCTGAGGCCGAGATAAATTATCATTTGCGCTCACTGCGCCACTGCGCTCTTCCGGCCGTCTGCTAGCCCAATGTTCACGTTTTCAGCTGACATGCATTTCAGTGCATTTCAAAAAAGCGCCAAAGTGAAAAATGCGCTGTCACGCTCCTATCTTTTCGAGGAGCGCTGCCTGACGAAGCTGCCTTGGCCCCTAAAAGAAGCCGATCTAGATAACATCGAAAACATTTGGAGGCGCATCAAGGTAGCCATGTCACGGCGTCGGCGTCCCCTCCACCGCGCCACTGCCTACAAATTGTGGAAAGCAATGGGAGGTGAATGGGAGTGGCTTCGGGGCTGAGCCAGACTTCGTGGCCGCGCTCAATGATTTCTTACCAGACAGGACGAGAGCCGCGGGTCAGGGCCCAGGGGAGTTTGACGCGGTATGAAATTATTTTGAAAGTTTTACTGCGCCTCAGGACCCCCTGAAGTGGACTTCTGCCGATTGGAACAAAGCTTGATGCTACGGTTGAGACACACTGCTTGACGCCGTTAACCACGGATTCTTTTTGAGGGTTGCCTCCTTCATCCCTATCTTCTTGTATAGTGCAGGTGAACTTCCAAGCCGACTATTAATCTTTTGTGTCGGACAATGTCCTCTGCAAGTATTCTTTCAATAAAGTTTCAATCTCCTTCTCTTGACGAATATATGACTGTTTGTCCCACCTTATTAAGACTAGGAATACGTAAACAAAAACTGGTGTCTTGTCAGCAACTTGTTTTGCTTAAACAAACACGTGGGCCCAGTAATAAAGAAATAATATTTTTGAACCCTTTCATACTAATCAAGGTTACAAAACCTTCTCAATAACATATATGCTTACCGTGTTTTGAACTCTGTGATCAGTGAAAAAAAAAAAAACATTGGAGCCGGACTAAATCCGGCGTACAGATTTTGGCCTATACTGTGCGATGTCCCACTTCGTGCATGCACCTATAATCAAACAAAAACTACCTGAAACGTATTCTGATATGACTTTCAAAAACGGTAATCGGAGTTTGAATTTAAGACACTTCAATAATTTTCCTTCACCAGTCAGCGTTTTTTCTACGGGATTTTGCGCGATAGAGTAAAGTAAATCAATACCAAAGGGGAACGACAAGTGCAATCTTTTCTTCCCCCCGCCACCGTACCACACATGCCCGCTGTCGCACCCACCGTCTCGCTTGCAGACAGCCGGAAGAGCGCAGTGGCGCAGCGAGCGCTAGCTTACGCCCAACTTTTAGTTGGGCGTATGCAACGAGCTTGCGTACGCAGGAACGTTGCGGGCCGCGAGTGCGCCTGCGCAGAACGTAACGTAACGTTGTGCTGCCAACGTGTGTACGCACGCAGTCAGACGTTGCGTGCGGGTTCCGTGGCCACTCTAGAAAACACAGGTATTCCAAGCGTAGTGGGGAGTCCGAAACGGAAGTAAAAAGAAAATGGGACACTTTTATAACATGTCGCCGAGAGGCATCCAGTTTGATCAATGCGAAAATTCAGAGAAAGGGTAAGGAATGGATGAGTAATGCAAGTAAGAAAGATAGAAACGCTGCCAAGAAGTTTTGGGAGCACTTGAACTCACTCGGTGAAACGACGCAAGCTAGACAGAGGTTCATACTCTCGCATCAGGGAGATCAATTAGAGGGAGATGATGCGATACAATATATAGGAGCAGTGATGGAGGAGAAATTTCGGGAACGGGTACATGAGGAAGATATGAGAACCGAAGGAAGTAGCAGTCCAGTTTGGGACATCGCGGATTTTGGACAAAGAGAATGGGAAAAGGCGGAACGAAGAGTCCCTAGTGGAACGTCGACAGGCACAGATGGTATCCCAATCAAGCTGGTGAAGAATTTGGGTCCTAAATCTAAGGCAAAACAAAGGGAGGTAGTGTGTACCATGATAACAAAAGGAAATATTCCAGATGAATGGAGGCTTAGTAGGATGAGTATGATATATAAGGGAAAGGGAGAAAAGTCTGATATTAGGAATTATCGTCACATAACCGTGACACCGGTTATTTACAGGTTGATAATGCAGATTATAAAGAACAGACTGGAGGAACGGGTAGATTGCGAGGGCATACTGGGCGAGTTACAGAACGGGTTTCGGAAACAAAAAAGGTTGGAGGACAATTTATTTTCTCTGACACAGTGTTTAGAAATAGCGTAAAAAGAAAACAGACAGCTCTGGCTGGCATTTCTGGATATCAAGGGTGGCTATGACAATGTGAACCGAAGGAACCTGTGGGGCATAATGGAGAGCTTAAACCTAGATGAAGGACTAACAGCATTATTAAGGAACATTTACAAAGATAACAAGGTGATTATAACATGGGAAGGAAAGGCGACAGGGAAAATAGAGACAAGACGAGGCCTTAGGCAGGGGTGCCCGTTATCGCCTTTGCTGTTTATGTTGTATCTGAGAGGATTGGAGGATAGACTAGAGAAGAGTGGGCGTGGATTCAACCTTTCTTACTGTAAGCTAGGCCAAAAAATTTAGCAATCCATACCGGGATTGATGAATGTGGATGATATCGTACTAATGGCTAACAAGAGGACAGAGTTGCAGGAATTAATGAGCATCTGTGGTAGGGAAGGAGAGGAATTAGGTTTAGAATTCAGTAGCGAAAAATCGGCAGTCATGATTTTTAACGAGGATGAAGTTGAGAGGCTGAAGATACAGAATATTACAGTTGAGAGAGCTAGTAAATACAAGTATCTAGGAGTATGGATATGTGATGGTGCAGAATATCTCAGTGAGCATGAAAAGTATATAATAGGTAAGGGCAACAGAAATGCAGCTGTAATAAAAAATAGAGCACTTTAGAATTACAACAGGTATATGAGGTGGTAAGAGAGATTTTGAAAGGGGTCATGGTGACTGGCTTGACTTTTGGAAACGCAGTGCTATGCATGAAATCCGAAGTGCATGCGAGACTAGAAATAAAACAGCGCGGAGTAGGTAGACTGGCTTTGGGGGCACATTGCAAAACGCCAAAGCAGGGAGTACAAGTAGACATGGGATGGGCGTCATTTGAAAGCAGGGAAGCGGTGAGCAAGATAGAATTTGAGGATAGGTTGAGGCAAACGGATGGGGAGCAATGGGCACAAAAGGTTTTCAGCTATTTATACATGAGGAGTGAAGACACAAAGTGGAGACAGCACACTAGGAAATTAAGAGGAAAGTTTTTGGGCTATAGCGAAGATACGGAAGAGCAAGTCTCAGTTAAGAAGAAAGTTAAGGCCACAGAAAGAGATCGGTGGCTAGAGGGAATGCAGACAAAGACGGCTCTGGAAAGCTATAGATTAAACAAAAGAGTTTTTGCCAAAGAAAGCATTTATGACAATTCTAGGGGAAGCTCATTGTTGTTTGAGGCGAGGACGGGTGTTCTGCGAACCAGAACGTACAGAGTGAAGTACCAGGAAATGGATACAGTGTGCACTGCTTGTGGAGAGGAGGACGAGACGGCTGAGCACTTGATACTCTTCTGTAAAGGGCTTCACCCTATGCCTACCGAAGACAACATAGATTTAATAAAGTCATTGGGTTTTAGAGACAGCGAAGGGAGAGTGGATTTCAAGACTGTAGAGATTACCAAGCAAAGATTAAGTGAATGGTGGCAGAAATCGAGAGAAAACTAGATATTTTCTTATTCACTGATGGCAAGGGGGTTTCATAGCCTCACTTTTTTTGCACTGCGAAGTGAATATAGATTTCAGATTTAAATATTCTAAGCTTAAATGGTAAAACAAAATGGCTAGGTGGCGTAAGCTACCGCCCGATCCAAAGGGCTCAGCCGTATTCATCCATCCATCCAAGCATCTGCGGGTCTGTTTTATATATCCAGTTGGAAGAACGCTAACGCACGTCAAACGCGTCGAACTAAAAGTGTCGTGGACGCGCCACTTGCTGCGTACGCAGCGCACCGAAGGTTGCGTACGCAAGCTTCCTGTGTACGCCTAACTAAAAGTGTCTAATAGCTCGGACTGAGGGTGCGCCATGTGTGCGAAGCAAGGCGACAGGCGGCGCAGGTAGTACCGTGCGCCGGCCGGAGCACTGTTTCAGCTCATTGTATAAATAAATAAATAAATTGTCCGCAATAGTACGCATAGAGTGACGGCGATCGTAATAACGTTGCGCTTTTGGCACTGCTCGATTGGACACATCGTCTCATAACGTTAGCTGCCCTCAGACTTCCGCCGACACGAAGTATAGCCCGACCTGTGCAATCGCGTTTTGACGCGGGTACAGATTGAACCCAGATACTGCGTCAGCTGACAGCGGGTATTCCTGTACCAGCGGCGTTTCAGCGGACACATGGTAGTGTCATAGACGATGTTTCACCCTCAGCAAAACAGTGAAACGGTTTTTATCAGACTAGGTTGTTCTGAAGAGCACATTCGGGCCCACGTTCTGACACTTGTCTGGTTCGGGTCAAGACGCATTGTACAGGGTCGCGTTGGACGTAAAAAGTTCTGAACAGAGCAGATCTCTAGACCTTGGCACTAATCCCAGTGTGTCGTTTCCAGTAATATCAGAAGGACTCGGGAGCCAGGTGGTTTCTGACTAATGTGTTGTATCTCTGCCAATGTTGTTTACCTGGTCGAGTTTTTGCTGCTTTTTGGCTGCTTTCGGAGTCGCAGTTGGGAGGAAAGGAGATCGGTTTTTTGCTGTTCTGTCACACGTACAGTGCGACAGAACTCAACAAAAGCGCATCTACCTATTCGACCTCGACTTTCTGGTAGTTCTGCGCTCCTGTTAGTGCACCCGCAACATACCGAATGATACGCACTCAGCCAGCATAGAAAGTGCCGTTCAGCGCCGACGACTGCAAAGACATTTGTTGTGACACTTTGCGACACATTCTGTCCAGACTCTGCCGACGCTACGAGCTGATGGGACTAATCGGACAGCGTCAAAAGCGCTCCGTCACGGTGTTAGTTTCTCTGCGTGTTCAATCATCGCTGAATCAATCATACAGACGCAAGGCCTAGTGACGTGCGCTTTGACGCTGCTTGATTGATTCCATTACCTCGTAGCGTGTTCTGCTTCTCGGCTTAAGCTGAAACCAACGTTACTACATTAGCTCTGGTGTGCAGCTCCCGCGGAGGGTGGTAGACCCTTCAGCTCTCCAGATCCCGTTGTTTCAAGCGCCATCTAGATTTCCGTTTCAAAACTGTGCGTTCCATGAAGTACGGTACAACGCCATCTATACGCTGTGCTCCAAAACATAGGCATTCCATAGAATACACTGCAGTTACTATAGCAGCCGTCCTCAAAACGGTGTCGCGTCGAACGATGGGAGGTGAGCCGTGAGGGGGGGGGGGGGGGGTGGTACTGCTGGTGAAAGCACAGTATGGGCAGTTCCGTAACTGAGCTAATCTTAACTCGTGTTCACCGCCAAGAACCAGGGTAAAAAAAGTCTGGTTCCTCGCAGATCATTAATCATTTCCTTCTTGATCTGTAAAATTACGATAAATGTATGTGCATTTTCATTCAGGTATGAGCTATTTTATCAAGATGTATGTACGTTTCACGCGCCACACGCATCGCGTCTTCCTCCGACAACCATTTCTTACAAGAACTACTGCGTGCGGCGTATAACAATGCGCAAAATTTATTAGGTAAAAATGCTTACAGTAACATTTTCTCAAGCGAAGTATAGCGAGAACAAGTGGCCAGATGTTGGGCAGCCGCTCAACCGCTTGGCCACTGGAGCAAGTGGTTGCTCTCGCCGCCGGGAAGTCCTGCGCGTGTATACGCGCGCACGACTTCCCGGTGGCTTTCCGACTTCCCGACTCCCCGCCACCAAAACCTCTCGTTGCCAATATATTGGCAACGAAATGTTTTGGTGGCGCTGCCTCGATGCTGCCCTTTTGTGACGGAGCTAGTGGGATGCGAGCAGACGACGCGCTATGTCAAAGCACGGAATGGCTGTGTTAGTTTGCATGCTTGCCGATTAAAACGGTTTTTTTTATTAAAGGAAGGTGTGACGTTTTTAAGTGATCCTTCTAACTAATAACAGCTCCTCAAAGTTGCTTTTCATATTAAAAACGGCACTTTCAAATGTTCAACCAAAAGCCTGGAGCTTCACATTGCAGCTTGCGCGGCGTGCCCTGGCACTATTCACAACCTCCACGATTCTATTTTTTTTTTTTTTTGGATTTGTGGAGGGTCTTGTAAAAAGCTTTTGCATTCGCCATATTAAATGACGTGCTGTCTTAGCTGTGTATGCGCGCACAGTTATGTTACAGGGCGCCGTACACTTGTTTTAGCTGTATTGAGCTCGTCGATACGGACGCTTCTTTACAAGTGACACGACAGTTGCTGGCGAGCAAATGCTTGTCAGTAACTGACGCTTAGCTCCACCCACATCGAATACCCGGCAAAAAAGTTTGTCACATCGCGACATCTGCTCGAAAGAAAAGCGGAAATGTTCATACATTCCTAAGATTGACGGACATAGCCCGTCAAATTCGGGCGATTTATTAATTTGTGCTTTATAATGTTTACTATTAACTGTTTACAAAATTGAAAAAGCTCGCTGAGAAGCGCATCCCGCATTATGCGCACTTCGTTCTAAAAAAAATTAAACATAAACGGTAGTATTCATAAAGAGCTGTACTTCATATTTTTTTTTATTTTTCTTTTTTTTTTTTTTTTTTTTTTGGGGGGGGGGGGGGGGGGTGGCGGTCGCTCATATGTCGTCGGCTAACAATATTTAAGACCTCGAACGTTTCTCGTCGACCGGGTGCATGCCAGTTATGTTGAGGAAATGTTCGTTTACTGGTTTGCAAAAAAGAAAACAAAGACTGAGGTGTTTAGGCGAGGTTTCGATATTTCGCTTTCCTCTTTTCTGTTTGAGACATTTTTTCTCAATTCTGTTTTGTCCTAATCATGATTAACAATACACACTATTCGTCGTAGATGTTGTAGTGAAGAAAAGAGCTGGATATTCTGTTTTCATCATCCAGCTTTTTGTACTGGGGTAGAGAACAGTACCCCTCCATCCCAGCGCTTCAACACCTCAGCGCTAAAACTGTTTGTTAGCGCGGCTACGCGTGCCAGGGTTTCAAGCTTTGGTAAAATGTTCTATACTACGAATGTAGCTTCACCAAATATATAAGGCGTGATACAACCCTTGCCGCGCGTTACCCAAATGGCGCATGCAGCGAACTGACGAGCCGAAGGATCCAAGATCTGGGCGATCTTTCCCAGTCTGTCCTACCCGTGTCATCATGAACGATGATGATGATAGTTAGAGAAGCGCCCCAGTAGTCCGCACACACCACCAATACATGGGCTGCACGTGACGTCATTCAAAGAGCGCTCCGATGACCACCAGAAAAGAGGACAAGGAGCTCCCCCCTTATCAGGATCCTCTTTTGTGCCTCCCGGATTTGCACAGGCTTCGCTATTCTCCTCCCAGAAGATTATAGATTATACCTGTTACTCAAAATTCTTACAGAAGCAGCTTCCCTTTCATTCTTTTACATGGCGGTCAAAAGTATGCGATCCATGTATAGCGCGCTCCTGCGGCTTCGTTAGCTTCGTTCGTCAGAATGTGCTGCCTAATGTCTTGGGTGCTCATCGGGATGCAAAGAAGACCTGAGGGAGAGGAGAAGGGGCGCGTGTGGACGACAGTCCGCCGGGCTTTGATGTAAAGGATGAGTGGGTAAACCTAACTGGGCGTGTCTCTAGTCTCTCTGCACTGTGCGAGGAGAAGACTACGCTCTTTTACATTCTTACTGGAGCGAGAGACTGTGCGAGGAGAAGACTACGCTCTTTTACATTCTTACTGGAGGCAGACAAAGGAAGCAAGCCGTTGCGTCTACCAACTAATTTCAACCGGAGCTCGGCACAGTAACGTAACCGCCCCCCCCCCCCCCCCCCTCCGCAATCTCCTCCTTTCCCTCGGTGCCTTCAGCGTGATAATCATATGGATATCGACGTACTGCATACGTGCAAGTGTAACCTAACTGACTGTAGCGCTTGCGGATCCCAGGCAATAGCCATACCGACACTCCCACGTTCCCGAGGCCTTGGAATCCTCCGCTTGGCTCAAACGCCCTTCCCACCACCGTGGCGACAGGGCTCCACGGACAGACCTGGAGACGACGCGGAGTGGCTCACCGGCGCACGGGACTACCCCTTCGGTCGCGCCCATGTCGGAAGTGGTCACGGTGCCCCTCGTCCTCTGCCGATGTGCACGAAATCGTCAGGGTCCAACGAGAAAGTAAGCATTCCTTTTCGGAAATGGTGTACAAATGCTCTTTTTAATAGTGCATCAAAAGAATCGGTTCAACCACGCCAGGCAAATATCGCACACGTTTTCCCAGGTACAGCAAACTAGCGCATAAATTGTCATACCACATGCAAAGGCCCATTGGCTGAATTTGACAATTGGGTTATTCGAGCTAAAACTTTTGGTGCCTGCGGCTCAACACAATCGCGCCATCTCACAAGAGCCCTGGTGACATCTGCTTCAAAATGTATTGAGAGCACTACTCGTGTTACTTTCCCTGCAAAATATGTATAGTACAAATACTTCGTTATGTAATTTCATTATTTTAGAGCGTAGCGCAGCTCACCCCAGGAACGGGCAGGCGCCCGTTTCTGGGTTGAGCGGCGTCGGTGTAACCGCGCGTTGCATTATGGGAAGTTTCCTATGATGACGTCACGTGTGACGTCATATTTAGCGGGAAAGAAAAGTATATACGTATATGATTATAGTGCATTTTATTGCAAAGTTGCAAGCGAGCTGTACAGGAATGACGAAAATGATCCCCGAGAAGGGGAACTAGAGGGACAAAGGACAAACATCAATCTCCAAACACAGCTAGGTGACTGGTGCGCGATTGAAAATCTGCCTGGTCCGGGAATCGAACCGGGTCCTCTCCATCTCCAGTGGAGCGCTCTACCAACTGAACTAACCAGGTTTTAGACGTTAGTAGAGCAAACATGCTTCATCGGCTGCCACCAGACTAACAACAACAAGGGTGAAAGGCTTGCATTTTAAGGTTATGATTATGATGCAAATAAATGCGAAGGCGCAAGCAAGCTGGACAAGAATGACGAAAGTAATCCCTGGAGAAGGGGAACAAGCGGGACAAAGGACACCACATATTGAGAGAATAATTACGCTGACCGTTGTGGTGGCGCCCTCAAGCGCCACCTTGTAGGAGTATCACCGACTATAATCTGAACTTGACATAGCGTAACAGAGTGGCGGGTCCTCGCACTTCCCACAATTGCACACGACGTCTAAGCACGAAAGATACATTCGCATCCGTGGCAGAGAGGTACCGCTTTGGCTACTGAACGAAATGTCGCTGGTTCGAAGCCAGCCGAGGGTCAAGGGCTAGAAGTCCTTTCGGAGGAATTAAAATTCGCAGATCTCACGGGACATGTCACGTGAAATGACATCAGACTTTGGCGACTACCAATAGATTTATCCATCGAGTGATGATCGACTATCGGCCGATGATCGATCGTCCGTCAATGATAAATTTATTGGTTGATTATCGAACATAATTTTTTCAAATATCAGACAGATGTTTCTGATATCTGAATAAGTTAGGATAGGATAGGATCGGCTAACTGGTCTCGCGCTCCTATTTCAGACTAGCTTCGCGCGACCGGATAGGATCGGTGTCAAGAACTAGGTACCCGGATATCGGACACATATCAAAATCAGAACCATATTATCTCGTCGGAAACGCAAGTTTTAGTATTGATTATGCGCCGTGATCTTGCCCTTTGTCTGCACGTGACTGGCTTAGCCGTTGACAGCACAAACACGTCGAGCGGCGCGACGATGCACTTTTGTCGCTGCCTTCTTGGCTTCATTGCATCGGATAGAGTTGGCTGCGGTCGGACTTCGTGTGCACGGAGTAGAACTTGATCATGCTAACTGCCAGGCCCGTTGGAGAAAGAGGAACACCAAGACCATGTGAAGTGCGGGAATGAGAAATAGGTTATATTGTTTAAAGGAGCGGAAGAACTATGAGAAAGAAAGATAAAAGTAAACCGTCAAAAAAGAAAGAAAATTAGCAGAAGAAAACAAGTCCAATAGAGAAAGCACTGCACGCGTCTCAGCACTAATTAATGTTGGATCAAGCCACAGATACATGAGGTGAATCTCGGCTCACGAGTCCTCCGTGCCGTGGCCTCGTGAAGGCGGTTTCATTCGCCTCGATGGTTGGAGGTCGTATCGCAGACTTGGCTAGGAGCTGTGCATGGCAGCCCCACGTGTCAGAGTCCGGCGAAGGTTCCGTCGACAAGACCAGTGGACTCAGCGCTTCGTTGACTGGCAGCTGTTAAGCGATCTGCAGGCCGACCGTTGCAGTCCGTGCTCAGCTTGCAACTGCCATATCGGTCGCACGCTCCCCACCTCGTCCTCTTCATAATCAAGCATTCTCATGAGGATCATGACACTGAAAAAGACCGTGGCGCATACAATGTGCTCAGCGGAAACGGTAGGCTTTAGACCCTTCCGTGGCGCCACCTGTCCGGTAGCAGGGGTACACTTCGCGGTCCCGTATATTTTCTATTTCTTTCGCACATTCTTTCTTTCTCCCATTTCTCCTAGGCAGTACGTACAGTCTCCTGCAATGTGAAAGACCCACTGGGAGTGCGTGGTCGAGACGATGGCTGGCGGGGGCGCTGCGCGCGCGCTCCGAGCGATTCAATTTTACCCCGAGGGGAGGATTCACTCAAAGCTCAACTAAAGCGCATTGCGCGCTCATCTGGTTTCGCGGTGTAGAGAAGTTCGTCAGCGTTATGCCACGGCTACGTGCTACTAACGACGCAGCTGCTCTTCAGGAGATACCGGCCTGAGCCAAGGCGATCATTCTATTAAAGTGCGAGATCTGTGCCATCCTTCTAACCAACGAATGCGCTCTCCAACCATTTTTTTTATTATTTTCAATATTGAACTCGGGTATCTAATATTAATATTTGTTTATTTGACAGTGCCTCTTCTGGTATTTTACACCAGAAACAACTGCGAAAAAGCAGTAGTGGCAAGCGTGTTTCGAGACTTCGTGACCATATATCTGGGCATGGCGCCGATGATGCCCGCACTTCCGCTAAACCGAAACCTAAAATTTCTGAACGCGTTCAGACCCTTTGAGCCCAGACTACCATTCTCCCCTCGAAACAGAATGGAGTCGCCCCGGAGAGCACGTAATGCCCCCGCCCGCCACCGCCTCGGCAACGCGCTCCCAGTCGGTCTTTCACTAGAGTTCCTGTATAGCTACCTACGGTAGCAGAGTTGCGCATTCAGCCTCGGCGCGTGGCCGTAGCGCCGGCTTTCCCGCAGGAGCTGGATGCTTTGCTCCTCACGTGACTAAATTTCGCGAATAGCGGCGCCGCGCGCGCCGCCGCGCATGGAAAACAGGAGAGGAGGAAAAGGAGGCGGAAAGCAGGGAAACATACGCCGGGGCGAGAGAAACGTCGGCGGAGCGACCGTAAAGGTGGCTTTCTTGCACGCCAACGGATGCTTTGCTCCTCACGTGATGGATCTCGGCGAATAGCGCGTGGCGGCGCGTGGAAAACAAATGCGCAACTCTGGCTCCCGTAGGGAGCCTATACAGGAACTCTAGTCTTTCATATTGCAGGAGACTCCGCATTTGACCTCGCAAATACTGCAAAACCATCGCTCTAGTAAAACTCAGTTCTAGAGTTGCCACACGAAACTTGGCGCCAGCGTGCCAGTCTGTTCTTTTGTGAAAGAGTTTGAGGCACTTCGTTTTAAGGAGTCAAGTCTTAACGGTCGAGAATAAGGATTTTTGATAAAAAAAAAAAAAAAATAGCTGGTACCATATGCTGTGTTCAGACAACCGACAATCTCATAAAATTCAGAGCCTGAGGAAAAAATTTTCATGTTTGACAGGGAAAACAAATTGCCACTCAGGCGTAAATTACTGTAAAAATATATATATATCACTGCGCTGGTGTAGCTTCTTAAAAGTGGCTTTAATTTACCGTATACAGTATAAAGCAAAAAAGCTGCACAAGTAACTTGACTAGTCCTAGCCTCCCCTCCCCTCTCCAGGTACACAGAAATTGTGAAAAGCGTGCACAAGGAATTATATAATGCATATCCTGCGCAAGCAATAAAGCAGTTTTTGTTATTCACATGTAGCGTGGAATAATTCACTGTTCCGAATCTGCGCGAAAAACAAACAAATTGCGACTCAACATAATAGCACCACACTATATTTTAAACAAAAATAAAATAAACCGCACGTGTGGCTACATGCTTTTAACGAAGCCATCGTTATAATTTATGCGCAGTAAATACCTTTTTCTTTGTCGAAATCTGGATACATTTTCTTGTGTTGCAGATTTTGCGAGTTTTCTCGAATGGTTTTTCGCGCATATATGGTCCCGCCTTTAATGCTCTTGTTTGTCGTTAGAGTGATTACCCAATTGATTTTCTTGGCAGGCAAGGGCGTTGACTGTCCCCACGTCTGGCACCGCGACAACACTGCGCTCCTCGGAAACAGACGACGACTGGAGGCGTGTGGCTAAGAGACAGAACGCAACGAGAGCGTAGCCTTTTTATGCTTCATTTTGTTTTTAAATAAACCATATTTTACCCACACGACCCCACAGGAGTCTATTTTTGTGCAAGTAACAACTGTTACGCATAACACGACCTTTCTACCGCCTTTCGGTGCCACCTGTCAAGTATACACTCGTGCTGGTGCCGAAAGGAGTGCTGCGCTGCAAAAAGTTTCTTGCTATAGTGTTACCAATACCCCGTTATTCGGTCAAATTTGACAGATATGGTCTTTCAGCGATCGTCAAAATCAATCATACTTATGAATGTTTCTCGGCTGCAGTGTCAACTAGGGTGGCTTCCAACACCTGGGCTGGTTTGCTGATCAATGCGGGTATCTCTCTTGGCGATTCTCTCACCCGCAAGAGGGACTTTGATGTCTCGTGCCCGGCTCCGTGGCGAAGGGAAACTAAAGGTTCATACACATTTACGTTGTAAATGTGTATGAACATGTATGAATATGTTGCACAGTGAATTCCGTAGCAGCAATCGGACGCCTATACGCCGATTCTTGGCGTTGCGAAGAGCACTTGTGCAAAGCTTGTACACAGAGTTCCGTTGACACTCATTAGACCGCAGTCAGGAGACAATAAGAACGACCTATCATCGCAAAAATATACGAAACCTAAGAAATAATTCGTGTTCACGAAACGACATGAAAGTTTTGCGCAGGTTCCTCTAAAATCCTCCGACAGCTCCGGAGGTGTCTTACGCACTTTACAATCAAACCAACATGTCCGACAGCGTCGCTCAGCTACTTGGTGGCGACGACCAAGGGATATTTACCTTTCTACGTGATCTTCAAACACGTCCCCGACTTCAAGCTGCAATAAAAAAGAAAGTACTTGAAACTGACCACGACTGAGATGAACGCTGAATTCAGACACCAGGAAAAAGCTACAACGGCAACGATCCAACCGATTAAGCGACCGGCCAAGTCTAGCTCAGCAGAAAATAGGCATAGCGGGCACTCCAACCTGCTACGACGGTTGCTTTCACGGACACTTACCGAAACCGTCTGCCCGAGAGCGGCTGGCTTGCTGGATGGAATATGCCCGCGCGACCCTTGTGGACCCTTTCCGTATAAATAGTTTGATCGCTGTCCCCAATTTTCGATTAAGAGGTCAGTCTTTTCCCTTTGTCATCACAAAGCTTGTTTTCAACGGCAGTTGTGGGGAACGCTCTCGTCGAAAAGGGACAGCTCCTATCGATTCTATAATTTCTCTTTGTATGTGTGATATAGGGCTCAATTAAACGCCATAAGAACTACCTCTACAATATACGCTATGTATACTTTGTTTTCAGGTAATTTTTATTCTGACACGACGGTACGTGAACACCATCGAGCTGTAACAGTTCGTGGGAGCTACGCGATGCCGGTCTAAACTTCCTTTGCTGAGTGTCACGTCAGCTATAGAGTTGCAGTTGTAAAGGATCGGTCCCGAAGCGCTTACCAAGAGGTGGTCTAACAGCGCGTATAGAGCGCTTCGATCAAACGCGCGAGTCCTCCGTGTGTAAATAGGTTTGCGTGGCTCTTGCTGACACACTCCTTAAAGGGAAACTGAAGCGGTTCTCTATTTGAGAAAAAAACATTTCAATGGCCTTCATTCTACCTCCAGGATCAGGAATATCAAGATTATTTTTCAATTTGGTGCACGGAGGCTTCAGAAATTAATTTTTAAAGTACCGCCGAAGCCCCTCCTTCCCGGGGCGTGACGTCACACTAGGGGCGTTCGGAATATCTGCTCTCGCGCATCTTCAGCGCCTGTCAAAGCTATGCACGCGCACTCTTGCTATTTTCAGAAAGGTCAGAAAGAGACGTCACGACTGGTGTCAGTGCGGGGAAATATACCTGGCAAGCTTGCCGTTGCACGCGCTGAACACACGAGCTACACGCGCTTGGAGGCCCGAAGATCCTAGTATGACGTCACGACTGGTCGAATGTTTTTTTCGCTTTTTCTCGCTTTTAGTTGCATCTTCGGGGAAAACAAAAGTGATATTCAGATTCAAGGGATAAAAATACGCCAGAATTCACCTCTAACTCGTTTTTTTCAAGAAGTGTTTCAGCTTCCCTTTAAAACGTATCTTCTTGGACGTCGGCTCGCTCCTGCGTCTCCGAGGCCGCTAAACACGCCGTGGCTATTTGTTTTCATATACGCCGCCTTGCAAACGAGCGGCATTGGCCGTCTCCTTTCAGCAACGGTGACAGTTGTGTTAACTTTGTAGCGATCGAGTTCGTAGCAGTCGACTAAAGCGGGTATGTATCTTGGCCTCGGCATTCGGGCCCTTTCAAATCGTGGCAGAGTCGACATTTCACTGCACGGACACTATCCCCCGACAAGCGTCGGCGGAAAGGCCACCTGCGTTTGATGTTCAAATTCCACGTGCTCTGAACCCTGCCGACTTCTCCGATTGGTTGTTCGTGTTGCCGAAAACGCTGTCATCATATCAAAAGCCCGCTCTCGCGGGGATCGGGAGCTTGGAGGACACCGGAAGTTCTAGTTTTTACGTACTGGGACGCCACTTTCCTCCTCTCTTTTAAGAACTCGTTCCTAAATACCGATTTCTCCTTTTGCGATGTTCGTAACTTATGAACTTCTTAGCTATTGTTGTCGTAGCCTAAGAAGCGCTTCGAGAATCTGGCCTGAGTTCCTCGAACGGAGAACCGGATACGCATCGCCGAGTGGCGTGAGCAAGCACGTGACCCTCTTTTCTTTCTCGGCTTCTGATTTGTCTACCGCAACGCTGGAGAAAAGCAACCTGTTTTCCACAATAATTTTTTGTGTGTGTGTGCACCTTTTTTTTTTTTGCGTTGTCTTTTCTTGTTTAAATGGAACCTCCGCCTTCAGCTCAAGCTTCCTGCCCTTGCTGACACAAGTGCAAACGCCCAGCACGCGCAATGTCAGGATTACCCTGTGTCTTTCAGCTCCTGGAGTGGGTGGTGATTTTTTTTAGATGTTGCTTTTGCAGGGTTTTGCATGGAAACAGATTTCGTCACACCCTTGTCTCTTTGCTACGCTTGCGCGGTTCCTTTCTGCACCAACCAAATACAAATCCTTTGTGCCGAATTTTTCGGGTCGCCAAGAGAGGAAAAGCACGCTTTCTTGCCCTTTCCACTCCTTCGTATCCCGCGCGCTTTATTTACACCACCTGTTCGTGCTTTGTTCCTTGCCCTTGCCAAACCTCTCCGCTCCGCCCACTTTCTCCGATCACCTGCCTCTGCTCCTCCAGTTCCTGTGTGCTGGGTCCGTACCTCAGGCGGCAGCGCACTCGGCTTCCACGTCGGTGACCGATGTTCGATCTCTGGCACCGGTTGCGGTATTTATCGATAGCTTAACGGTTACGGACTGACCGACCTACACATTTCGCGCTTACGTGGCTCCCGTGGTTGGTTGGCCCTATAAAGCTGCCGCTTTCAGTACCGACTTAAAAATATTTTCGGTGTTTCACTTGCCGCTTTAGGTCTGTACCTCAACATGTGCATGATTTACACGTAACGTCATCGCACCGTGATGGTGGTCATGCCCACTTGTTCTTAAGACGTACTCCGGCGAATTTTTTAACTGCGCCAACTAACTACAGGGTGATTCAAGGAGACGCCAGGCTCTTTAAAGGGGTCATGAAACGCTTTTCCAACTTTTTCCTGTTTAGCTTTCCTCCTCAACTCATAAATCCCGCATTCCACCAAACAGTTAAAGAAGACGAACAGGGGGTGTCCCCTCTTGCTCGCACTCTCGTTTGTGTAATCCCGGACGCATCCATTGTCCCCCTAGAAGATTAGCCCGTCGCTCAAAATTCAGACAAAAGTTGCTTTCCCCACCCCGTTCATTCCGAAGCTGACAGTGCTGTTGAAGCTACGTGCTCGTTGGGCCAGCCACACTTGCCACGTGAGCGTGTCAAATGTGGCTGCAGAGAATGAAGTCAGGTGATGAAAGGGAGGCGGCTGATTGGTCCGGCAAGCGCGTAGCTTCCACCACAATGTCAGCTTAGGGGTGAAGGGAATAAGTGAGGTCCGGTTGCGTGTGACGTCAGTTTGGACCCGATGACACGCTTTTGGGACCGCGGATGTATCACAGTGAAAAGGCAGAGAGGTTGCGAAGGGGAGGGGGTACGAAATAGTCCGCTCTGTTTTCAAATTTTCGCACTGAAAGTCAGGCTTTTGACTTTCTACCTTTTTTCTTTTGGTCCACTGAACGATGCGCTATTAGTAAAATCTCAATCTAAAATGATTTATCCCAACCCAAATATCGTTTCATGGGCCCTTTAAAGACACGACCACATTGGCGTCACGGTGGCCTGCGGCGCGACGGCCGGCGCTGCCGTTTGCCGACCCAAACCAGTTTTCGGCTTCAACGGCGCGACGTGCGGCGCCGGAGAGTCAACCGCTCCGTGCGCGGTTCAGAGCTCGGCGCCGCACGCCGCAGAAGAGAGGAGCCAATGGGAGGTGGCGTAGGTAGTGACGTCGCGATGCCATGGCAACGCTCAAGCCGGTCCTCGGCGCGTCTTTCACGTTCCGAAGGACGTGTTTCGTGTCGTCTGCTCTCCCTATTTCCCCCCGATGCCTTCCCCAACGGAGCGGTTCCTTGAAACTGTGCGACTGTTTCCCTTTTTATATGACAAGACGCAGCCAGACTACTAGATAAGGACGCTAAGAACAACCGCTGGGAAATTATAGGAGAGGAATTCGGAATTACAAGTGAGTTTCTCCGTGGCACTTGTTTCACATCGTCTGTGTTGTGTCGGATGTCGTGCTGATTTGGTGACACTTTCAAAGTAGACGTCATCTCTGGCGCGCCGCCGGGGCAGCAAAGCCCTGGCGGCGCGCCAGACCTGTCCTGTCCTTCGGTGTTTCGGTAGAACCAACTCGGCCTGCGCCTCCTTCCCTTCAGAGCGCGGCGGCGTCGCAGGATCAACGAGCAGGCTAGGATAATCACATTCACGCTGATCACCAGGTCATTATGGACTCCCACCATGTAGGCAGCGAGTGCGGAACGGAAAAATGTAACGAAGAGCAGACGACGAAAGAGCGGAAAATCGGACGGGAGGCGCGATCGCGGGATCCAGTGCTGTCACGTGACGCCTGCAAAACGGAGGCCAATGTGGACTCCTCTCGTTGGGACGACCCATAGAGTTATTATAATGTACGCTAGAGGTTCAACTGGCGCTAGTGTGCTGCTGCGAATTGAAGCAGACAGCAACCAGTCCGAAATTCACTTCCGGTAATGCATATCTATGGGAAAAAGCGGGTGCATTTTCTCTCTGCGCTCGATTATAAGAGCAAATATCACGAATAGTTTGTACGCACTAGGTAGCTTGGAACATTTCTCAGTCACGCAGACGAAATAATTGGTCAGTTACAGCTTTTTCATTTTAAATTCGTGGCATGAAAAACGGTGCTCAGACCGCTTCGTACGTGTATTTATGTGCACTGTCGGACACTGTTAGTGCGAACACGACGTCGGCGCTTTCCAGCATGGGGGATATACGTCCCAAACGAACGAAGGACAAGTGGAAAACCAAGAGAGACGGCAAGAATTTCGCAGTAACACTGGATACGTAATTCCTTGTGCATGCAGACGTTCAAAATAAATTGAAAGCCACGTAATATAGCCAGATTTTCAATAAATAAGTAGTGCTTTATTCATTCTGCTCATGAATCTGTGCGAATTGAAATCATTACCCGCACGCTCTAAATCTTTGCAAATAGGGAGAAGCCAGAGAACAGGTGCCCGATCAAAACTGCCCGACATAGGAAATAATGAAAAGACACACTTCGTAGCCCACATACTTCATTTTTTTCACAGATCGCAAAGATGCACGACGGAGTCATTTTAATATAGTGACAGAACGGGCATATTAGCAATATATGAGCGCCACCGGAATGCTAGCGAACCTTGAACGCACTCTACATTCCTTTCGATTGTTATTTTGCTTAGAATCGTCGCTCATTTTTACGTACCTGCCATGGAACAGTGGTTTGGGCCTGAAATATGGCGAAGTTTAACATCATTTAGTGGTAAAGAAAAATGCTGTAACTAAGTCAATTACACTTTCACAATATCAATAAAGGTGCATACTATCCGGTACAAAAAAATAAAAAAAGTTATTCGTGTTCTTCTCCGGCGAAGAGACAAAATTCACGCGCGTTTTCACATAGGAACGCACAGGAGCACCGCAAAAGTAGACTGGTTGCTGTCTGCTTCAATTTGCCTCCCGGAAGTCGCATAGACACTGGCGCCAGTTGAACCTCTAGCGTACATTATAATAACTCTATGGAATGGCGGTGGGCGGCGCCGTTCACGCTAGTGTGGTCAGGCCAGGGTGTAAGATAGACAGGTGGGGAAACGAGAGCCAAATGAGCGACCGCATTGTGTCCCCCTCGGGTTTCTCTTTTTCTGTGGCGCCATCTATGTGCAGCACCGCGAACTCTCACTGCGGGTGGGCGACCGATGGCGACCAGCTAAACTGGCGGAGATGATTCCTCATGGATTTTCAATGGAAGACTGTCGTGCGCTCGGTTTATTTTGCGCACTCTCCCATAGAGTTCCACGCAAATTCGATTCCGATTTTTTTTCCTCTCGCCGCTGCGCCATCTGTCGCAAGTCAAGGGAACCCGCAAGCAGACGAGTACACAATCCGGTCACGGCGCTGCGGTAGGCTTCTATGGGCCGTTTCCCCACCTGTCTATCTTACACCCTGGGCAACGTTACTAAAACACTCAGTTGGGAAACTCGCCGTCGAAACCTGGGCCGCTGGCGTCCACCGAGACCGAGCTAAATGCGACAACAGCGCCACTCTTTGTCACTTGTCTGTACTGTGGTCACCTTGAGCTTTTTGAAAGCCTGTTTTTGCGTAAAAACAAACGGAAAAGACTCTTTTTGTATGAAATTTATTGGAGTTTAGTACCATATGATGGGCGCGTGATGTTTTTATCATCTTTAGTTCGCAAGGTTTTGCGGAACAATTAATATTGTTTTTATACAACCATGCCTCAGCGGGCCTTTCAGGTAGCGCGTCCAGACCTAGGTGCATTTTAACTTCGGATGTTGAACGCGGCGCGTCCGCCGGGGAGACGGGGATTGGCTTGTCGTCGGGTTGCGGTCGCTCGTTTGTGTGAAGCGTCTCTAGTTTTGCACGCGCCCAGGGACCTCAATTTATTTGTGGTCCCCGGGGTTCGAAGCCTCCGCCATGTCGACGCCTACGAAGGCACAGTGTTTCTCTTTTAATGTTCCGGCGGACACTCCGGTAGATGCCATCATGGACAGCATTCAAGCCGTCGCCGGCGGGGATGGTCTGTCGTACCTGCAACACCACGGTGGAGCAAGGTTCATGGCAGCGGTCAGCACCATGGCCGCCGCACAACGACTTGTAGCGCAAGGTTTCTTGTCGCTGGGTAACGTGGAAGTCCCCTGGAGCCAGTGGGAGCCCACGTTGTGTTTGTCTCGGTGTACCGCCTTCCCCCGTACGTGTCGGAGGAGGCACTGGTGGAAGTCCTCGCACAGTACGGCAAGGTGAAGGCAATCAACCACGTCACGTTTCGAGACCGCCCGGACGTCAGGACCGGCACCCGGGTGGTCAAGATGGAGATGTCGAAGCCGGTCCCCAACTTCGTCCACATCCAGGGACACCGGGTGATGGTGGACTACCGTGGTCTGCGACGCGTCTGCAGCCGGTGCGGGCTGGAAGGCCACATCGGACCCGCCTGCAAGACCCCACGTTGCGACAGATGTGGCGTTTTTGGGCATGCGACGGCAGGTTGCACGGCTCCTTGCCAGCGGTGCGGCCACGGCCACGCGACCACGGACTGCGTCCAGCGAAAGTCGTATGCCGCCGCCGCCAAGCAACCCAGGGAGGACCGTCCACGCACTTCGCAGCGAGTCGTCGACACCGTCTCCGACCCAGCCCCCCAGCTTTCCGGTGACGACTCGGACCCGTCCATCCGCCCGCGGACCCCACCACCTCCCCCTGTTGTCTCGGATTCCGACGCTTCGTCGAACGCCGGAGTTTCCGACAGCCAAGCTTCGGGCGCTCCATCGAACGCGGCCGGCCCTACCGACGGCCAAACTTCGGACATTCCGTGGAACGCGGACGCCAACCCCAGCAGCCAAGCGTCGCGCGTTTCATCGAACGCGGCCAGCAGCCAAGCCTCGCGCGTTCCATCGAACGTGGCCGCTAAACCCGACTGCCAAACCTCAGACGCTTCGTCGAATGCGGCCGCCATCCTCGAATCTCACAGCATTGATTCCGAAGATCTGAGCGACGATTCTGACCGCCTTTTCATCGCTGAGGAAGGCGACGTGACCCCAGGCCAGGGACATCCGCCACCCACGCCAGAGGTTTCGACGACAACGACGTCACGTGAGTCGTCCGCAGAGTCGGCATCTCCCGACGCCGACATGCCGGACGACCGCTCCGATGCCAAACGCGTTTTCTCGCCTGCTAGCGGCGGCTCGGACGCGTCTCCCGCCTCGTCAGCTAAAAAGAAGCGGCTCGGCGCGGACAATTTTGACTACGCGGAATCGCTGGAATTCTAATCGACTGTCCGCCATGTTTTTCTTTTACTTTTTTTTCATGGGCCTACACATTCTGACGTTAAATGTGCAGGGTTTTCGGAATCCGAACAAGCAGCGCGAGGTGATACACTTTGCCCAGTCTAATCACTGCGATCTGCTCTTTTTGCAAGAAACTAATTTTTTTTCTGCTCGAGATGTGGCAGAATTTAAGGCCCGTTTTTCGATTCCTTGTTATTTTTCTCTCGCACCTTCTTGCGCGCGTGGTGTTGGCGTTTTAATATTCCGCACTTCGTTTTTGCGAGGTGCTTTTTCACAGTGCGACCCGGACGGTCGCATCCTTGTGTACAGTTTTTTTATCGGTCATGCCAAGTTTCGGGCTATAAGCGTTTACGCTCCAGTTCGTGGCGGCCACACGCCGGCGAGGGATTTTTTTAGAAGCCTTCTGCAGTATGTGCCCGAGGACGGTTTTTTCTTCCTCTGCGGGGACTTCAACTGTGTAATAGACTCCTCTCGAGACGTTAGCGGGCCTGGTCGCGGGCGGAATACCTCTGACGCTCAGGAGCTGGTTCGGCTTCTCGAACTGCACGACCTGCGCGATGCCTGGGTCGAACTACACGGCGCTGCGTACGACTCCACGTGGTCGCGGGGCACGTCGTCGAGCCGGCTGGACCGCGTCTATGTCCAGAAACATCTTGCATCGCGTCTCCTCAGCTGCGAGGTGCTTTCCTTTCCATCAGCTGCAGGCTATGTTTCAGATCATCGCCCGGTTTCAGCGGTTTTTGATGGGACGGGTTTTTTGTACCCACGCGGCGACACATGGCGCCTAGATATCTCGCTACTGCGGGACGAACCGTCCATCTCTAGCTTACGACAATCGATTCGGGCGTCACTGACGGCCGTTGCCTGTCCCCCGCCCAGTGGGACGCGCTGAAGTCTGACTGCCGGTTTTTCGCGACGGCAGCTGGGAAGTCGCTTCGGCGCCGCACGACGGAGGCCCTCAATGAGGTTGTCCGTCGCATTCGCATTGTGCAGCGTGGTGTTGTGCGCACCTCCTTGATGTTTGAGTACCTCACGGTTCTTCGCGATCGCCATCAACGTCTGTTGAGCATGTCCTCTCGAAGTGCTTTGGCGCAGCGGCTGCGTGACCAGCCGGTGGAAGACCCGGAGGTGCTCCGGTGCCTCCGTGCCACACGCGCCGGTGGGGACGGGTACTCGTACGTTCCCAGTGTACATCTCGCGGACGGTAGCCTTTCGGAGGACCTCCGTGAAATTGGCGCGGTGTTCCGAAATTTCTTTTCGTCCCTATTTTGCTCGAACCCCGACGTAAACATCTCGAATTTCGCCGAGCGGGTTCGCCTTTTTTGCGGAGATCTCCCGGCCTGCCCTGATGATCTCGGCTCCTCTCTGTTCCGTCCTACAACACGCGAGGAACTCTTTGACGTCCTCCGGGCTATGAAAGTCGGGTCTGCCCCAGGCCCCGACGGCTTACCAGTCGAATTTTATGTCACTTTTTGGGATGTCCTCGCGAATCCCCTAGTCCAGCTTGTGAACGGCTTTCTGGAGACAGGCGAAGTTCCACCATCCTTCAGAAGAGGTCGCGTCATCCTCCTCCCAAAGGAGGGTGGCTCTTCATCGGATCCTGCAGCTTGGCGACCTATCACTTTGTTAAACGCAGACTATAAGATAGTAGCGTCTCTACTCGTCTCGCGCCTCCGTACGGTCATGCCCCATGTGGTGAGCCCAGTTCAAACGTGTTCGGTGCCTGGGAGAAACATTTTTTCGTCCCTGTCACTCACACGAGACCTCTTTTCGTACGCGAATTTTACCCATCTGTCGGGGGCCTGTGTCTCCCTCGATCAAGCGAAAGCGTTTGATAGGGTTGAGCATAGTTATCTGTTCGAGGTCCTGAGAGCCTTTCGCTTCCCCGAGACTTTCATTTCGTTACTTCAGTCCCTATACAGCGGACTGACTGGCCATTTGCAAGTCAACGGGTGTCTTCTTCCGCCTTTTCCAGTAAGTAGGGGAGTACGACAGGGCTGCCCGTTGTCTCCCTTACTCTACGTTCTTAGTCTTGATCCGCTTCTCCGACGTCTTGCATCCTGCTCCAGGATTTGTGGCTTTCCGCTGCCCGGCCGGGACTCAGTCGTGGTTAGCGCCTACGCAGACGACGTCAGTTTGTTTGTCCGCAACTCTGACAGTTTTGAGGCTGCTGGACAGCTGTTCTTGGAGTATGGCGCACTCTCTGGGGCTTGTTTAAACACCACCAAGAGCCAGGCTTTGGAGTTTGGAGGCTCCCCTCCCGCTCTACCTGCGGATATCCAGATTGTGAACGAGCTCCGAGTTCTCGGCGTGTTTTTTGACTCTCGTGGAGTGGCACCCCGCACGTGGGAGGTTGTAGCATCCGCCGTTGAACGTCAGGTGGCTGTTGCAGGGACCTTTACGCTCTCCCTCCGCGACAGAGCTTACCTAGTAAGAGCTGTTTTTTGTGGGCAACTTTTCTATGTTGCCCACATTGCACTTCCCCCTTCTCGATTCGCTAGCCGCATCACCTCATGTCTCTTCCGGTTTTACTGGAGCAGGGGCACTGAACTAGTGACAAGGTCGGTGCTCCGCCTTCCCACGTCACTGGGCGGAAGGGGCATGCCCTGCGTCAGCACGGTGTGCCGCCTGCTCTCCCTCCGCACTGTTCTAGGGGTGTTAGATGACACGGATCACCCGGCACGGTCCCTGGCTCTTTATTTTCTAGGGCCCTCGCGCCGAGTGCTTGTTCCTCGCGCGTTGGGCAACCTTTACCCGAGCGCAGAAGCAACGCCACCGTTTTACCAAGCGGTGGTGGCTTGCCAAGAAGAGTTGAGGCGGGCGTTACCAGACCTCGAAGTGCGCGAAGTGCCACCGGCTCACGTCGTCGAAGAGCTCTGCGTGACCCGAATCACTCGTGAGCAGAGGGATCGGGCGAACGCCTTTCCGTGGACCTGGTTGGTTTCTCGCCGCCTTCCCGGACCTGTGGAGGATTTTGAGTGGCGTCGGGGCTGGGGTGTCCTTCCAACAAGACAACGACTCCACCGCTGGGGCATTGTTCCCGACCCTAAGTGCCCCAACTGTGGACAGGTAGAAACAAACACCCATGTTTTCTTTGATTGTCCCGTTGCGCGCTCATTTTGGCGTTTGGTGCACCATGGCCTCCGGGGTATCGGCATCTGGAACTTTGTGTCAGGCGGTAGGTGCCCCCGCGGGGGCTTCGCCCTGCTCCTGTTGGCAGTCGGCCAACTGGTCCTCTGGCAGAATCGTTGTGCGGCGGTTGGCCAGCAACGACGATCTCATGCAATGTGGCCAGTCCTCTCTCGACTGCGGGGTACCCTGCTCCGTCACCTAGACTCCGAGCTCTTTTGGTTGGGCGAGGAAGAGTTCCTCAGGCGGTGGTCTTGCCGCTACGTCCGGCTGGTCGGTGGTCGCATCCACTTGCTTTTCGCGCCTCTCGCACAGGTGTGAGAGGCGTGGGGTGGGGTGAAAGGGGGGGGGGGGGGGATATGACGTTAGCCAGCCGAACGCTACGCCTGGCTTACACTGACATTTCTTAGGTAAAGGAGAGAACCCTCCTCGTGTGTGCTGATGAGATGTAAACAGCGGCCATATTTGGTTCGCTAAGTTATGTTTTTTCGTTACCTCCGTCCCTGGATCTTTGTAGCGTACATGTTCCTATTGTATACCGGTGTGATTTACGTCTTGCAGTTTACAGTGTCAATAAACTTTTCTTTAAACCCTGTAACCTCTACCACTGTATCTGTTCTTAGCCAAAATAGAAGTCACGTGCAGTTCCTCGAGAGGCCGCTGCGGGAGAAATGGTGGCGTTGTGTTCGTCACTAGCTCGGTGCTCGGAGACAGATTGGTGCCACTTTTTCAAAGCTGTCTCTATGGGAGTTTCCCAACTGAGTGTTTTAGTAACGTTGACCCTGGGTCAGGCCTTAAATCGACCGTAAAATTCGGTTTCTTAACCTATCACGCTACGACTTTGTGCAGCGTTGCCCACAAATGGTGCTTTTTTTTTTTTTTTGTAAAATTTGCAAAGAGCGAACTTACCTGAGGCAAAAGTAAAGAAAGAAAAAGGCTTAGCTCCTATGGAAACGCAGCGACGCCACAAGTCTTCAAACAACACGGCACCGTTTCGCACAGAGACAAAAGATGGCGCAAGCGGTCGCGACGCCAACTGCCGTCAACGAACGAGCATACGTACGACGCTGAGACCCGGCGCCTTTAGCAGACAAGGAACTGCACTTTCTTGTTGTTACCGCGCCTGTTTTTGTTTCTGCGACTGTCGCCGCCTGCGGAACGCGCGCTGCTTTTGAGTCGAAAAGATTGTCTGCTAAAAACGCCGGCTCTCGGCGCCGTATGCTCGTTCGTTGGTGGGTTCGTTGCGCCATCTCTTGTCTCCCGTGCGAAACAACGCCGTGTTGTTTGAAGACCGGTGGCGTCGCTGCGTTTCCATAGGAGCTAAGCCTTTTTCTTTCTTTGCTTTTCCTTCAGGTAAATTCGCACTTTGCAAATTTTACAAAAAAAAAAAAAAAAAAAGCACCATCTGTGGGCAACGCTGCACAAAGTCGTAGTGTGATAGGTTAAGAAACCGAATTTTACGGTCAATTTAAAGAGCCTGGCGTCTCCTTGAATCACCCTGTATATTTTAGGGATCAACGGCCTTTACCCTTTCTGGTGTACTATTTAGTATCGCGAAATTCAAAATGTTTACTGTGAAATCGGCAAGTGAAAATGATGTCAAAACCAACAATATAACCGCGCTTAAGGACCAAGTAAGTAGTCTAGAAATGGACTATGCCGAGAACTTGTTCTGTGCGAGTTTCCAAAGCAATCATCTGACACCGTCGAACTGCAGTTGTAATCAGCTGGGAACAAACTCTATAGAGTCCAAAGAGGGACCACCTGCCTTCCGCTGAACTGAATTTTTCATTGCTGACACTCGGGACTTTCACTTTGAAAAACATGGTGAGGACAAATACCTTAATTTCAACAACTTTGGGCCTCTATTTGAGTAATTATTTCAGCGATGTTTGATGGTGTGTTTTCAGGAAAATGGGGGATTGCGAGAAAAACGCTGGACTACCCCTTTAAGGAGAGCAAGAAATATTTCAGTGGCGCGAAATGCATGCTAAAGAATCAGTACGCGCTCAGAAGCAAGACCTCCGCAACGGCCGCCGGTGTGATGCCAATGCAAGCCACGCATTGCGGCTTTTGCCCGGCGTTAAGAAAGGCACTGCGTTACGCCGCGGATATGTTTCTCTACAAAGTATACGTGCATCAAACTACAGATGCTCGAAGAGTCGGATAAATAAGGCTGGTGGTGTGAAAATCATCCGGCGTTTGCACCGCCAGCTTCGCTCTTGTTGTAAGTGGTAACTTCAGCTCACCCACGCGATTCCACACGCATGAAGTATCTACAATTCAGTAAATTGGTGGTTTTCAACGATGCTCGGCATGTCTCTATATAAAGCCACAAGTTTTTGTTCGCTAATTAAAAAGTTGGTCAACATATTTTAGTTTATTGTTCGACTTCTCTTAACGATTACCACAGACCGCATCAGTGTGCTTTTCACGGTCTTTCAACTGAACCTTTTGTGTAACTGCCTCTATGTGGACAATTCTTGAATTATTTTTTTTTAGTTACGTAGTTTACGTAAGTCGTCTGTATTAGTAACGGAAGTAGTATATGAGGTATCCGTATTTTGAGTATCATCCTGCTTCGGCGTCCGATGAAACTATTGGGACCTCAGCACGGACAGTCCGAGGACAACAAGTCGGGCTCGAGGGACAGCTCGCGTGCATTCATAATTGATCGTGCCGCGAGGATTCTGGGGTCCAGAATCAATACAGCCGACAGCTCAGGCGTAGACACCTCCTCTCACCGTCTCTAAATACATCGTTCAGGTGGTCTCGATGACCGAAATACGACTCCTCACTCAGCTGATGGAGATGTTATAGGAGATGATAGCAAGCGGGGACGTCAAAGTGCCGAGCTCTGATTGGAAGGATAGTGGATAGATGCGAAGACTAACTGCCATGGCCTCTGTTCATTGAACAGACGCGTTCGGACTCTGAACACCAGCGTCCAGAGTTCGAACTCGAGACAGTGCGCGAAGGGTAGACAACGGTCTTGTTTGCTCAGGTTTGAGGAAAACAGTTGATATAGAGACAAAGGCAGCTCGTCTTTGCGTCCACCCACTCATCAGGAAAAGAAATCGTGATAATTAAAAAAAAATTAGATTGATTTGATGTAAGTCGGACTTTTTCGATTTAAATCTATGTAGAGAGCAAAATAGTGATTCTTTACTACTAAAGGTATTTTTCAACATGGCAGATTGATTCATCAATTCGTCCGGTCACTTATAAGGATGCCGAAGAAAGAAGTACTGTAAAAATGAGAAACTTTTATTGCTATAATCACCGCCATGATAGGAAAAAAAAAACATGTTTTTTAGTTCGTTAAAAAAAATTAACTGATTTTTTTTAGTATCTGCTTACATTGCAATGGGACATTACTTTTTTTCTGGTTTTCGTTTCTTTCTTTTGCGTTCCGATTTTGTTGCAATAGGACGTAACGCAGCTGACGAACAAAGTGAAAGGTAGAAATCAAGATCAACGCCCCGATTTGCTAAGTACACTCCTTTTTGCTCGTGTTCAGATATATATAAATCTTGCGTGCCCTACGATTTATTTAGTTTAAATACAGAACAAACGCTTATCAAAAGCATCAGATGATAGACAGACGGTAAATATAGAAAAATGTAATGTCGGGAATATTTTTCTAGCGGGAACGGTTTAATTTAAATCATCATAATAAAACTGGTCCGATTTAAATCACTATTAAATTATGGGCTAAATCACGATTTAAATCACCTTGATTTTTGTTTTCCATCCCGCCACTAATCCTCCCAATCAGAGCTCGGCACTTCGACGCCCCTGAGATCTTTTTTTCCCCCCTCCTCTTAGTTATTTCACCGTACACTCGTTATCCGTGCCGCTTCCGGCCGCCATGACGGGGAGACAAAAATGCTTCCAGTTCTTTTATGTCTATCTCGTCTTTGGTGCGCGACGGCTCTTGGTGCCCTAGCGAGCTATTGCGTGAGAGTTACGCGCTAGAAATGCCCAGGGTCGTGAATTTGAGTGGCCGACGCGCGCCGGCACGAACAAAATATGACAGGGGAAGTTCTTTCGATTTTTTTAAGACGAGGGACACCCAAAGTAATCTCGTAGTCGAATAATCGGGGCTGCAACTACTAAATAACACGCACAATTGAAAAGGGTCTATAAGGAGTGTTCACTGGGCGCCATATTTGTGGGTGATGCCTAGAGCGCACGCTCTGAACGAGCCCACATTAATAGGCTGCTAAGACCGGCAATCTTGAGGGTGCGAAATGCACGTTAGAAAAGAACTGTGGAAGCTCGCCATCAGCACGCGCTCAGCAGTCGCGCACACAGCTATGGCCGCCAGTGAATACTTCCTATAGGCCCCTTCAAAAATTAAGCCCTCTCGTTTACAGTGTATACTCTTTGTCGATCTGAAAGACCGCAAAGTGACGTGTGCAAAAGACACCATAAAAATGTAAGTCTATCCATTGTATAGGGAGTATTCACTGGCGCCCATATCTGTGTGCGCGAATTCTGAGCGCGTGCTGATGGCAAGCTTCCACAGTTATTTTGTAACGTGCATTCCGCACCATGAATAGTGCCGGTCTTAGCAGCCTATTGATGTGAGCTCGTTCTGAGCATGCGCTCTAAACAGCACCCACAAATATGGCGTCCAGTGAGTACTCCCTATACAATCTCTTGGGAGTGAGTATTATAACAGTTATAGACTTGCCAGCTTGTTGGTGTTTTTTGCTCACGCCAGTTTACAGTATTGTTAGATCGACCCTAACAGGGCGTAATTTTTGAAGGGGTACAACAGGGAGACCATATTCCGTTTTACTTTAAGGATAAGCGTGGCAGCAGAGGTCGGCATTTTAGGTCGCCCTCACTCACCCTCACCCTCACAGCCACACTCACCTAAGCCCCTCACTCACCCTCACCTTCACAGCTACACTCACCTTCAGCCCCTCACTCACCCTCACCCTCAAAGTCACACTCACCTTCAGCCCTTCACTCACCCTCACAGAACCTCACGGTCCTCACGGCCCTCACGCCCCTCACCGCCCTCACGGCCCTCACGCCCCTCACTCACTCATGGCCCTCACGCCACTCACCGCCCTCACGGCCCTCACCGCCCTCACGGCCCTCACCGCCCTCACCGCCCTCACGGCCCTCACGCCCCTCACGGCCCTCACGCCCCTCACCACCCTCACGGCCCTCACGCCCCTCACTCACTCATGGCCCTCACGCCACTCACCGCCCTCACGGCCCTCACCGCCCTCACGGCCCTCACCGCCCTCACGGCCCTCACGCCCCTCACTCACTCATGGCCCTCACGCCACTCACCGCCCTCACGGCCCTCACCGCCCTCACGGCCCTCACGGCCCTCACCGCCCTCACGGTCCTCACCACCCTCACGGCCCTCACGCACTCATAGCCCTCACGCCTCTCACCGCCCTCACGGCCCTCACCGCCCTCACGGCCCTCACCACCCTCACGGCCCTCACGCCACTCACCGCCCTCACGCCACTCACCGCCCTCACGCCACTCACCGCCCTCACGCCACTAACCGCCCTCACGCCCCTCACCGCCCTTGCGGCCCTCACACTCCTCACGCCCCTCACGCACTCATGGCCCTCACGCCACTCAGGCCAGCTTCAGATGGGGCGATTTCGCCCAGAAACTTTACGTTACGTCGCAACACCAGCAACACGGGCCGCCCGCGATCACATGCAGCAACCAATTGCTGCAATTTGCCATCGTAATCATAAAAGATTTATTTTTCTTGCACAATTTAGACAGAATTACGCGTTATAAACGTGTTTTGATGCATTTAAACCTCGTTAAGAATACTAATGCACCTTTCTGAAACAGTTTATTTCCAGAAAAAAGATCGATTTCAAACCAGAACCAAGTCTTTCGGTGTCATCATCACCGGCACGATGTATCACGTGAAAATTTTGCGTCCCTGACTGGATACAGCCGCTTCAAACGTATTCGAATTGCTCCGAGTTGCTTGCTTATTTCGAGCCGGACCCGATTTCAGCAATTCGTGTCGATCTAGGGAAAGCTACAGAACAACCCGCCATTAACACCAAAATTGCTGAGAAAGATGCTCGATCTGAAGGGGGCCTCGCGCACTCACCGCCCTCACAGCCCTCACGGCCCTCACGCCTCTCATGCCATTCACTGCCCTCGCGCACTCATGGCCCTCACACCCCTCACGCACTCACCGCCCTCACACCACTCACGCACTCATGGCCCTCACGCCACTCACCGCCCTCACGCTCCTCACGCACTCATGGCCCTGATACCCCTTACCGCCCTCACGGCCCTCACGGCCCTCACCGCCCTCACGGCCCTCACCGCCCTCACGGCCCTCACGGCCCTCACCGCCCCCACGGCCCTCACGGCCCTCACCGCCCTCACGGCCCTCACCGCCCTCACAGCCCTCACGGTCCTCACGGCCCTCACCGCCCTCACGGCCCTCACCGCCCTCACGGTTCTCACCGCCCTCACGGCCCTCACTCACCCTCACACTCATGAATTTTCCTGGTTCAGAAACTCAGGCAGTTTGATACTTTAGACCCATGTTCCGGATAAAAAAAACAGGACGCGGGATGGCCAAAAAAACCTGCTTTTCGTGCAAGGCTCGTCAAATTATGAGGCGCTGGAGAAATGCAGCCTTCTGCGTTAAGTCCTTATTTCGAACTCTTTTTGTTCGCCTTCCGCCCATTGAAAAGCATGCGGCAAGGGCCTTAGAACGCGCCTGGTATCGCTGCGCCGCAGCGTTCTTCCGCATCAAAAAGTTCGTCTGCTTTCCTCGCCGTCACCATGGCAACGAACGCCGAATGAATAGAAGCACGCACGGTACCGCCGCGTGAAGCTAGCAACAGCTGACTCCATTTTTACGAATGCCGTCTGCTAGCCAAAGCTCAACGCGGTGTGTCAGATCAACCGCCTCCGCCGGTGCGCCGCTAGCAAAGACGACGAAGCTGAGACACGCCGACGGCGATCGAGCAAGCAACAACACCGCGGGACGGCTGCAGCGGCGGCATTTATTCGGATCAAAGGCCGCCTTCGCCGGTGCGCCGCTAGCAAAGACAACGAAGCTGAGGCACGCCGACGGCGAATGGGCGAGCAACAGCACCGCGGGACGACTGCAACGGCGGCATTTATTGGGATCAAAGGCGCGAAATAAGCAAGAACAATTTTTATTTGAATCATAACACCAAATATCCAAGTTGGGGACCACATACCTTTGCTGGGTCTTTCCTGTGAACTTTTTACAGAGACAGGGGGTGCCGCATTCAAAACACAGCTCCGTTTGCAAAATATGGGGGCCCTGAAGAGGACCGTTGAGACCGCTACCAGAACCTATAACTGACGTAACGAGCACTTGACGAGCGGTTGGCGCATAAGTCGTCTTTACGCATGCAGGCGGGTGACGGGCTCAGCGCAGCGGATCCCTCGAAGTCACCGGGGCCGTCAGAATCCTCGCCCTGTCTGCGTCGGGGCTCTAGATTTTGGCGGCCGCGGCGACGAACGACTGGAATCTATCAGTGTTTCCGCGCCTTCTCTCTCCTCCAAAACATGAACTTTGCAAGGTGACCAGTGAAATGGTGGCTCTCGCGCCGTCCACGTGGAAGAGAGTTTTTGACGTGGGCCCAGGTGCCCTCCACCGTATTGGTGTGCGCACCAGTGTTCGGGTCGACAAAAGTGCAGCTTGTGGTTAACGGTGAGGTGCGTGAAGCGAGCGTCATCTGCAAGCTTGCGATAGGCAGCCCAACAATCTGTGATTATTCTTGTTCCAGGGCGGACCCACTTGGCTATTCGCCCTTGCAGGGTTTTAGCGTCACGGGTCTCCACGGGAACAAAAAAGCAGCACCCGCTGCAACGCGCCACACCACCGAAAACCCACTGGCCAGGCCTTAAATACCTGCGATGGTACTTGTGCCAACCGATCATACTCTCGTCTAGTTCTACAGTCACGCCTTCGCCACCAATCATGTCTGAATGCTTACAGACGGCATTTACCACAACCTCCCGACAAAGGCTCGCCCAATCAGTTATTGTCTTACTTGCGATATCAGCCTCCCGCTGCATGACGGCGCACGGTAGGTTCTGGCATCCGGAGGATGATTTTCATGAGTTGGAGAAACGTGAGGTGCGTGCGATCCTTCGAAAAAGGAACCGCTCCGTACCGAGACCTCGCCCCGGCACGGAACTTGGACCGGCTTTCTCTTGGGCACCTCACGAGTCATCCACACACCGCAACCCCCCCCCCCCCCCCCCCCCCCGTGTAGCCATCCGCAGATCTAGCGCGGACTTGCAGCTTGTCATCGCAGCTTCGCACTCTGGACACGCACGAAAACCCAGGAGCCAGGAGCAGGCCAACGCGCTGAAGCAAATTAATTGCTTCAAGAGGGTCTTTCATGGCGCCAAGAAGACGGCACAAGTTGAACGCCATGGCACTGCGATGCTCGCCTCTTGAAGAATAAAGCGCCGAAGGGGAACTGCGCGCTTCTTTGCATTTATTATATTTATTTCATCCGCCATTTTATACCTCGTGACACAATTCTAACAAACTCATTGGTTGATCTGTCGGACCACACCATCGCGTGACATAAAAAAAAAAAAAAAGAAAGAAACGCCAAACGTATGTCCACGGACGGCATCGTCACAGAGAAGGGAGCAGTCGAACCCAACAACAAAATGAAGTAACAAAGTGAATAAAAATAAAAATAAAAAAATAAGAAGGGAGTCGTTAGAGTTTCGGACGGCGTCTTCTTTGATGAGAGGAGCTGCTCTGTCCAGAGCGGCCAGAGCAGCCGTGGTGCTCTGGCTGCTCGGAATGTTCCTTTTTTATTCTTTTGCTTACTCTACTGGGTGCCACGACCCTTATTTGAAGCTGATTTGTTAAAATAATAACAAACAACGCGTTGGAACGGAGGAGGTAGAGAGTCTTGGCGTCAGAATTGGACGTGGTAGAAAAGAAAAGAAAATAACGAATGCACAATACATACCGTATGCCAAGACCGTTATACTCCGCACTTGGCGAGGCCTTATGACGCAGCCGACGACCGTTAGGCTATTTATTTTGTTTCTTTAGATTTTTTATCGTGACGACTACTCCACTGTGCCTCGGAGTCTCCAGCGGAGATCCGGCAGTTTTTAATTATTATTATTGTCGTTTGAAGGGTACTCTTTCTATGCTGCTTCGTTCCTGACGCCATAAAAATATGGGGCGGGATTACTTTGCACCACGTATAAAAAAATTAAAAAAATGCATAAAGACGACTTATGCGCCAACCGCTCGTCAAGTGCTCGTTACGTCAGTTATAGGTTCTGGTAGCGGTCTCAACGGTCCTTTTCAGGGCCCCCATATTTTGCAAACGGAGCTGTGTTTTGAATGCGGCACCCCCTGTCTCTGTAAAAAGTTCACAGAAGAGACCCAGCAAAGGTATGTGGTCCCCAACTTGGATATCGGGTGTTATGATTCAAATAAAAAATGTTCTTGCTTATTTCGCGCCTTTGATCCCAATAAATGCCGCCGTTGCAGTCGTCCCGCGGTGCGGTTGCTCGCCCATTCGCCGTCGGCGTGCCTCAGCTTCGTCGTCTTTGCTAGCGGCGCACCGGCGGAGGCGGTTGATCTGACACACCGCGTTCGGATGTGGCTAGCAGACGGCGTTCGTAAAATGGCGTCAGCTGTTGCTGGCTTCACGCGGCGGTACCGTGCGTGCTTCTATTCATTCGGCGTTCGTTGCCATGGTGACGGCGAGGAAAGCAGACGAACTTTTTGATGCGGAAGAACGCTGCGGCGTAGCGATACCAGGTGCGTTCTAAGGCCCTTCCCGCATGCTTTTCAATGGGCGGAATGCGAACAAAAAGAGTTCGAAATAAGGACTTAACGCAGAAGGCTGCATTTCTCCAGCGCCTCATAATTTGACGAGCCTTGCACGAAAAGCATGTTTTTAGACCGGAGTTTGGAGATAGTTTTTTTTACAACAACATGGGTCTAAAGTATCAATGTGCCGAAACTCACTCACCCTCACCTCACCTGTGAAGATGAGGGTGAGTGAGGGTGAGTGAGGGCCCTCATGAGTGAGGTTTGCCGAGGTATGCGTGGCAGAAGCTACAAGAGCGAGGTCCGGGCTTTTAACGTCCCAACCAAGTATACGCGCGCTCGTGCAGCGCACGTTCTGTTCAGGGCCACATGCTCGCGCTTGTAGCTTCGACCTTGCTGGCATTTAAATTGAAACGGAGCATAAGACATTTCGGTACCCGGTTATTTCGGTACTGGGCATTTCGGTAGGCGCTTGGTTAGTTAAGTTGTCATATAAGGAATGCACGTTCAGGGGACTTACTAATATTGCCGCGTTCATTTCCGAGATGGAGCGCCACACCATACATCTAGAAAATTTGCGTTTACTCGTATGCCTAATGTTCGACGTTCGAACATTCTAGGCCACAGGCTCGAGATACCCAGTGTAGTAGATAAGGAGCCCAGCGTGGCTTTGCCGACTCACTTTCGCGCTAGTCAGCTGTCACGCCGACACCTCAGCGCTAGCTGCTGCTTTCTCGACGCTCGTTCTTTGCTTCTGGCATAAGTTCACCGATTAAACCTTTACTTCTAGATTCACGCCTGTGGACCCTTTTTCATACGCGACAATATGCTGAGAGTTTCGCACTTGAACGTCTTGGAGGGAAGTAGACATCAGGTAATGTTCTGATGAAAAATCACCGAGCAACGTGTGACAACGCATATTACTATTTTTAAAACGCAAAGCTGGAAAGTTCCGTTCAAGCTTTTTGTTTTACAAAAAAAAAAAATATAAAGTCCTGCGTTTATAAAGATGACGAGCTCTTATTCATGTCTTTATTTATTTATTCCCTTAACCTTAAAGTCCCCGGTGGGGCCGTTGGAGGTAATTTTCTAGATTTACGAGGTAAAACGTGAATTCTAGTCGGAATGAACGTCTCCCCACCAATCTTACGTTCGAGCCTTTTAGTGTTTTATTGCAAAAGCCACGTAAATACTGTTCGCATTGGGAGCGGGACCGCGAGGGCATCGTGCTGTTTTACTTCATTTTGGTAATCGCTTCGGGATTGATCTTTTACAACCAGTTATGAAGGAACCGCTGGGCCACCAGTCAGTCGCAACTCAATGCTGTTGTGACGCTCGGCAGAGGAAGGTTGGACTGACATTGCGTAGTTCACGAAAACTGCTCTAGCCCGGCACGTGTTGACGTACCCTCATGTCAGAATAAAAGGGACATACTAATAAAAAAAAATGAAAGTCGTTTACAATTCTCTGTAATTCGGAATTAGAGCGCAGCTCTTTAGGAGGAGGAGAGGGTATGCCCCTCCGTACCCTTCCTTCTCTTTTCCTCCTCTCGCGTTCAGCGGGAATTTTTCGCTAAACTTCCCGCTAAATTTAGCCCGTCAAGTTTCCCCGCTAAATTTAGCGGGAAAACTGTGACATTCCATAATACAACGCGCGCGGTTACGCTGACACCGACGCGACGCCGACGGCGACGGCGACACCGCTCAACCCGGAAATGGGCGCCTCAGAGCTGCGCTGTAAAAGGTGTACGAATATGTTGTGCAGGTAATCCATACAGCGTTTAGAAAGGCTCTATAAAACACGCGACGGAATATATAATAGATTAGAGTGTTCTTTTCCGACAAGTGCGTTCGCCACCGCTGCTTCTGAAAACAAGGGGAAAACGAGGGGAAGAGAGTGGATTTTGGTCAGGGTTCAAGCTATTGAAACAGGACAGGTTCAGAAGGGTCTCGCGGGCATATTCCATTCAGCGAGCCATCCGGTCGTGGACAGCCGGTTTTGTCCAGGGATCGTTGGAGCAGCGTTGTACCGGAGTGCCTTGCTAGGCCTAGTGTTCCTAGCTAGTTCTTGGCGGTCGCTTGGTCGGGTATCCGTCGTATACGACGCAGAGGCTAGATGTCTTTGTCTCTTGCCGCTTACTCCCTCCAATAAGAGTGAACAAGATCGGTGTTTACTTCTTGCGCACTGTCTGGCGTTCGAAGGCCTGACGCTGCGGCTTTCGGCGTCGGGACGCGTTCGAACATGAAGTAGAAACCACGGTGTAAAATATATAAGCCGAAAAAATTGGCTCTTGCAGGAAAAAAGCTCAAACTTTCCACGAATGTGCACTGTACCGGTCAGCTTTATACTGAGTGAAAGTTTAAGGCCTAGTTTCCCTGCCTTTGAAAAATGTGAGAAAACAACTTGTCTCGGTCATGGTTGGGCGCGTTCGCCGACGACCGAGTTGGCGACGCTATTTATTTGTGGTACCATCTTCCAATAGGCGCCGCGAGCAGACAAAAGAGTGCGTCGTCTGTTCGCTGCACCTATCAGGAGATGTCGCCACAAGTAAATATCGTCGCTAAGTCGGTCATAGGCGAACGCACCAAACCTTGACTTTGGCAAGTTCTTTTTGCTATCATCATTTACAGAAAGAGAGCAGCACCTTGAAATTTCACGCAGTAAAACGGACTTAAATTCGATGAAAGTTTTAGCTTTCTATATGCAGGCGCCAATTTTTCCGGCTCATTTTACCACGGAAGATTTGCTTGTGCCACCATATATACAGGGTGTTCAGAATGACTTGCACCAGACTTTAAAAAAAAGAAAAAAAAAAGAAAGAAACGAACCGTTTAGCCAAAGTGAAACCAATTGAATGTTGTTGGCAAGCATCTTAGAAATGTGCACAAACATAATCAGTGCTCCTACTTCTTTAATTAAGACTAATTAGCTAAATCATTATTATTCGTTTAAAAAGGTGCGGAAACGAAATGTTCGCTCTTATTTTATTGTTTAGATGTGGTCTATGTTGTGCCGCCAGCCCAGAATCACTAGCCTAGACTAGTGTTTCTGGGCTGCCAGCAGAGAAGTAGGAAAAACTAACTTTGAAACGAATTAAAAAATATCAAAATTGCGTCTGGTGGCGGTTTGTGAAGCTCTATTGGAATGCCGCCACGTCATGAGTTGCTTAGAAGCAGCGCCACTTCGCTGCAGTACGGCTCGCTCGTGGAGGCACTTAGTCCTGAATGTGACCCGGAGAACAACGCTCATTTGATTACTACGTTGTGTATGTTAAAGCTTCCACAGTGCTTCCTCAACGTTCACCTTGCACCATGAAGACCGCCGTTCTTTGGAGAAGTTAGTAGGAGCTTGGTCTGAGGATACGGAGGCAACTCCAGGCTAACCATACTAACCCCCCCCCCCCCCCCCTCAACTGGATGCGCTGTGAATAGCGCGCTCAAATATGGCACCTCGTGAATGCCTTATATACATAGCTTGCAGGTGTCGCCATTGATGAGTACAGACGGTTATTTCTACTCACTTGTTCCCTCAAGCCGCTATTTCAGCTTTGTAAAACTAGCGTGGTGAACCGAACGCTCGTGGCGCATAAAATACCGGTACCGCAAATGACATTACGGACAAGCTATGTGTAGGCCAGAGGGCGTACAGTCCTCGAATAACACTACTATACTCGGCGACAACTTTTCTTGGCAACGCAGTGGAAGGTACGTCCCGCGTCCCCTCTCCCATTTCGAGTGTACGCAGGCTTTCCTCCTCCCCCATTTCCGGGGAGAGGAGGAGAGCCTGCGTACACTCAGAATGGGAGAGGGAACTCGGGCCTGTACCTTCCACTGCATTGCCAAGAATAGTTGTCACCGAGTATAGGCGAGATTGTCACGCGTTGACACCACCAAGCGGAAACGCTCTCAATTACAGTACCCTTGGCCTTGCAGGAACTATTGACTTCACGAGCGCGATACGGATTGCGCTCCTTGCTGGCCAACTTTGAAATGAAAACAAGAGACGTATAAGTAAAGGGGCACGTCAATTTGTTTCCGTACCCCTGTAAGGGCAAGGGGTGAATTTAAAGGTTGTAGAGCGTATTAAGAAAGACCCAAGTGTGGTGTTTTCTACGTGATACGTTTTGCACACTTTTTTGTGTTAGCCTAAAAAGAAAGCACGCGATATATAAAGAAAGGACCACAGGACAACGCGCTAGCAGCGCTCTCAGAAGTCCATCTTAACACTGGCGCGCTGTCCGAGGTAGGGCTCTGTGTTAAATGAAGCGCGCAAAGGGCTATCTGTAGCAAACACCAATGATTTGAGTTTCTTAATGCACTCTAGAACTTTCCAATTAAATCCTCGGAACTTAAACGAATAATTCAAAAGTTAGCTAATAAATCTTATTTATTAAAATTACTAGGTGCGCTACGAAAATTAGTGGACTTTTCTAAGACGCTTGCTTACAACATACAGTGAATTTAGATGCCGCAGAGCGCTCCGTTTTGTTTTTAATTTTTGGTGCAAGTTATTTGTGACACCCTGTATATATGTATGTGTGTGAACACACAGTACGGCGAACGCTGCGAAGTAACCCAGCAGATAATGTCCCATTGGCGCTCGTCCTAGTAGCTTATTCCGATCGCGCCTCCGCCGGCCAGACGGCGCAGTTGAGGAAAAAAATAAAACAAAAAAAAACCTTGTTGCAGAGATTTTTCCGTTTCAATCCGTCCCTAAAACCGTTCCTGCCACCATTGAGGCACGAAACTAAGCTTAATGACAATGTTGTGTCCAAGCAACACGCGAAGCACAAATGCCAAGTTCTACAAGACGTGGCACATCCAGAAAACGACTCTAAAAACAAGCATGTCTCCCATAGAGAAGCATATGGAAATCCAGGACCGCCAGGAGCATCCCTTTTGCGATTATCGAAGAGTTGTTGTTAGCGTTGAGGAGGTAGAAAAGTGGAGGAGAGTCAATCGTGGTACTCGCCTGGTGGTTATCTGTCACTGACTCTATCGAAGAGTCATCTGGTAGCGCCGCTTGCAATCGAAGCGAGAAGAGGACCTTAACTGGCAGCTACGACGCGCGCAGTGTCCATTTTCAGATATAGCGTACACCACGGTGTAAACTATTCGCAGCTTTTCGCGACTCCAGCGACCCCTAGGGGACACCACTATCGGGCAGATATGGCGGTCTCAGAAGAGGTCGTGCCGCGTATATGTGCCAGCTCGACGCACAACGCTCGGGGTCTAGCAGGCAAGTATTAAACTCAAAATGGTGCGGCCCGATTTTTATTCACTTCGTTTTAAGCCTGCGCCAATGTGGTGGCGTAAGCGAGCTTCCAGAGGCTTGACTTTCCCCGGGGAAGCGACGAAAGGACGTGCGGTGCTGATGAACGTTGATAAGCGTGTATGTCTGGCCCACGTAATACCTTAGGTTGCGTCCAGAGCAACCTGGGAAACACGCTTGTACGACAGTAACAACATAATCTCGAGAAAAAGCTGTCCCATCGCGCCAACCGCCGACTACTTGTAATCACGGAAGAAACAAGGGACGAGCGGAAATCGGGAAAGGACCTGTTTCGTTTATTGCAGGGTTTTCGCACTAGATGCCGACCGTCCTGCTGGACTCGCTAATACCCGTGGACAAACGTTCTGCGGCATTTTCGACGAGAGGAGGAGGGCGCATGTAGAGCTTTAATCGGCGTTCATGCACGCGCCCCGGTATTTGACTGCATAGACACACAGAGTTGTCCACTAGTGGAACCTTTGCGTCTACGCACTAAACCTACCATGCAGAGATCAGCGCTCCGACGTCCCAGCCCGCTCTCATCTCTTGGCTCCTGTCCCGCAGTTTCTCTCCGCATAGCTTCCTCCTAAGCAGCCGTCTGTGATTACGGGAAGGCGTACTTGACGAAATCCCGCAACGTCACGTTTCTGAGCTTCGATAAAGAAAGCAAAGACAAATTATGATTTGTTTTTGATCCGCCAGGGAAGCCCCTCGACACGGACGGCTGCTCTTCCAATGACAACCTGATCTCCCCCTCCCCTCCTCCTCCCCCTTTTTTTTGTCCTTTTTTCTAAAAAGGAGGGCGGGGGGGTTGGTCCCCCAGTCTCGGGATTAGGGCGCGCCAGTCCCGGGCCCACCCAACCGGGGAAACGTTTGATACGGTCATCGATCTTCTAGCCGGTCCCTGGTATAAGAAACGGGCTTTTCACAACTCCTTCCTGGGTTCGTTGACCCGTCCGTTCGTCCTGGCTTCTTTTTCGGCTCCGTCTCCTCACACCGCCAAATCACCGTCGCCTTTCTCGCCAGCTCTCCCGGAGGCAAACGAGTCCATATTTGGGGAACTCTCCAGCTCACGTTTTTCTCTTAAACCTTTTATCACTTACCTTTTCTTTTCTGCTTCTGCTTTTTACAGTTCCTTTTATATAATATACGACTCAATTGGTATACCCTTTCAGAAAAAAGCTACGATGTGCCCAGATTTTGAGTTTTTTTCTTGTTGTCATGTTTGGTGAAAAAGTTAAACCATCTCGAATAATCAAGGCCTGCGGACGACCTCCTCTTCCTCCATAGAATGCCATCACAGTCGGATGGCGCCAACTCAGCAATCGGACCCGAGCCCGATGCCGAGCGTCCTTCGACGCGTTCATTGGACACGAGGCCCGGCCGAACAGTGACGCAACGCTCGTGTCCAATCTGCGTCTTCGCTCCATCTCACTCTGATGACGTCAAATTAATTTGCACAGGTTTGATTATTCTAGGCGGTGATGGAAAAATGCCCCCGGGATGACATTATCAGAAGACAAGGAACATAACGTAAAAGCAACGGGATCATGTGAAGATCTTTGAAATGTTTCCGTCTGCAAGTAGTGGCAAGTGTGCTGAAGCGTGCGTGTCGCTTCTCGCAATCTGTATCTCATATTGTTTAATTAAAACTTATTATCTATATTGTTAGAAAGAAAAATGGCGTGCTGGTTCCGCACACTTCTTGGAACACAAGCAAACAAACAAGCTATATGCTTTCGTATTTATTTCGCGTAAGTCGCAAATACGCCCTTAAGGAAATACTATTTGCGACTTATGCGCAGTGAATCCAGCCTGTTTTGCTATTTTTTGTATAACCGAAAATTGAATTTGCATGTTCGTTGTGTGGAGCGAGTTTCGGTTAGCTCTTCGCAAATGGGTTCCGGCCTTTGGGGGGGGGGGGGGGGGGGGGGGGGGGTTCAACTGGTTTATAAAGGAAGTTGAGTGTTTGCATACCAATAGCCGAGCTTTCGGAAGACGGCATGAGATCTTCCGATGGTCCCCTCGGACAACGATCAATCACTGCGTTTTTTTTTTTCTTCTGAAGTTGGTAATATGTGTTCAGACTTCTTTCTTTTTGGTATAACTCCCCAATGCCGTTTCATCGACATCAGTGAAAACCAACAACACACACAAAAAAGAAGCTGTCCTAAAACAAAAGTTTATGTTTTACGGGAGAAAATTTGCACCAATTGGATCATCACGTTGCAAATGATTGGGGAGCACAATATGTGTTGAGCGCAAACTACCACTTCTTCATAACCACCTAGCAGAAATTGACGTCCCGTGACCTGAAGTAACTCGTCAAGCTAATTTCCCCGCTAACTTTAGCGGAGGAAATTTACGTCACGGTTCTTAGTTACGGTCTTTCGTGATACACGGTCCTTATTGAACTGTCCTCTAATCTCCTGTTCCTCTTTCATCGGGAGCGGTACGCTTTTCAAGTTTTCGGATCGCGCGCATGTTCCTGGATTCTGAGGAATTCCACAACCGTGTACTTTTTTATTTTTTTTTTATTATTTTTTTCTTGAGGATGAGTTTTGAGAAAGTTGAATTTTTTGTTTGACACCAAAAAGAAACACCGATAGACATCGAATCTAGCTCTCCTCCAATTTGAAGGAAATAAACCCCCGGAAACACGGAGCCCGAGTTATTTTCTTAGTTCGTGCTTTGCTTTTGTAGTTACGTTCATATAACCTTATTTATTTGTACGTCCCACTCCCCTCTTTAATGCCGTCGGCCCTGGGGGGATCGGAATAGACAAACCTGAATAAATATTATGCTTCGGGTAATACTTAGTCCGCGCTCAGCGCTATTTTTTGTTTAGACTAATGCTACGAAGAGGGGTGCTGGGCAGGGGTTTCAAAACTGCGGAATACGGCAGACCGCCAAGGAAGTCGCGAAGGGCCTCGCAGTCTTTATCGAACGTGAGTGGTAATTTGATGTAAGCTAGCAAAAATCGCAATTTCAAAGAAGCAAAATACAAGACAAAAAAATTGCAGGGCCTCTTATGTTATCTCTGAGACGATTGGAAGGCGAAAGGCAATGTAAACGTGATAGCGAACCCCCGAAGACAACGCGCTCTCTGACGACGCAGTTTTGGCGCCGTTTCATTGGAACCTTTCGTTTTGGTACTTTTCGTGTCGCCGACGTGTTTTCGCTCAAGGACCTTGAAGGTTGACTGAACGACGAAACATATAAGGCTTTCGCCTTATATCTTTATATGGCGCCTTATATGGTGCCTTATATGGGGCGAGGACGCGGGTTCCCGCCGAGGGCGAGGAAGGACTCTGATGGCTGTCTGACTTCTTTAATCCAAATCCCAGGGTCAACTGTTCCAAAGCGATACTAACATGTATGAGCTGAGCAGGCGCCACGGCGAGTGGGGTACGCGCTTCCCTCGTTCCGAGTTCGTGCCCGCACGACAACTAAACTCAGAATACTACAATAACTAGTTGAATTCTTTTGAGAAGAAATATTTAAATCCTTGCTCTGTTTTTTGCTGCACATATTCATTAAGCTCTTGGCTAAAATTGTTTAAAAATGCTCACGAACAATAAAATATTGCGTTTTGAGACGGTTGTTTTTAGAGCAGGAATAGGGATGAGCCGTCGAATGTTTTTAGGCCAGGTTCGTATGGAGGTGCAAGTTAATTAGCATAAACGCGACCAGGAACATTTAAAAATAACCACAAAAAGCTTGTATAATTTATCACGTTATTCTACTATATGCGTCAGGATTTATAATTTGTGGCGGGAATATGTTGTCATACGTAGTTTTATTGTTTAGTTGTTTTTTGTGCTCGGATATGCATATAGTTTCCTGTAACGATATCCAATGTCGCTGACAAATATGTTGTCCTCAATTAACTCATGTTGCAGGCTGTTACGCATCTCGGAAGTTATACCTCACTCTACCTATTTTTTGTAGTCACGTTTTAGGACACTGAAGGAGCTTTCGAGATTGAAGGTGACAGCGAATATTTATTCGTACAAAGTTTGTGCGAAAAAAAAAGAGAGAAATACATTGACAACATTTACTGCCAAATAGCACAGTTCTTTGAGGCAACATTTGGTTTGTCTGGTAATTTAGGCCTTGAAAACTAAAAAAAGCTAAGGTATAACTTAGAATGATATTCTTTGGACAGGGACTGGATATTTTGGCCCTGCAGTGCCAAACAAGCGGCGTAGTTAGGCTTCACATCCCGGGTGTTCAGTTACCACCTGGCTTCCCGATGAATTGCCATAGCTTCAGTTCTGGTTGATTGATTTTAATTTCGCCTACTTGGGCCCAAATGGCCAAACAAGTGCAAGAATTATATGCTTCGCTGATAATTCATTGGTGTATTATTTTGGTTAATGTCTGACACTTTGGCAATTACGTGACGAACCAGAGAAAAGCCCCAGAAATGCCGAGAAAAGTGCTTAGGCCCTAACTAACGCCTTGGAGCAAAACCTTAATAGGGTCAAGTTAGACCCTTAGAATTGTCAAACTTGGGCCAAGTTCAGCGTTTCTCTGGCGAGCTGCCCGGGGCAATATGAGGTCGGGTGAAGTGCTTCCTGTAGCTGTCTGTTGGGTTTTTAGCGTTCTTTACCAGGATCTATTAACCTGGGACTCCGAATTTGGATGGTATGGTATAGATATCGTAATGAACGCCTTGGTATACCGCGGTCGAAAAAAAGTAAATCGGCCAGATTCAGATTATGAAGCTGCTATTCTGGGTACAGGATCGTTTTTAAGGGATACAAAACGTTTAAAGAAGTGAATTACCTTCGTGTGGACACCAAGTTCACAGCATGTGTAGAAATCTCGGTAGACATTAGATGGGGAAACAAGCATCATGATACTAGAAGCTGCGCCTTCAGCGCGAGCTTTCTGCCCTTGCTAACACAAGTGGGAACGCCCAGGCACGCGCATCCAAAGCACTGCGGAAGGCAGCGAGCTCTCGCAGAAGGCGGAGCTTCTAGTCTCAGCTTAAACGGAGTGTAGTTGAGCAATGGCATAAAATGAGCTAATTAACGTTTTAAAACTTGTTTTATCGGGGGGAGGGGGTGAAAGAAAAAAAAAACAAGTTGAAATTGCAGTTTTGAAGGCAGTCCTTTTAAGAGGGTAAACCAGTAAACCAGTTTATAGAAACTGCAAAAAGGCCACGGGCTTCAAGATCTTCGTGAATCATTGTTCACGTTTTTCTTTCTTCCAGTTTCAAAACTAGGCACAGAATGAGCAAGTACATTACTACACTCGTAGTCACCTCAAAACCCTAAAAAGAACGAAAAAAACAAACAAAGACGTGTTTTTTTTTTGTCTTTTTGTGGAGCATTACTAACTTCGCTCTTTATGCGGCGAATTAAGGTTTTTATATGAACATTTAAGTTAAATTATTTGTTATTTTATCAGAAGGTACAGGTTTCCAACGACAAAAACATCTTTTATTTCCCGGACAACCGAATCTTGTAAAAACTACTTCAGGCATCGTATGAAACTTAATTTATTTTATATTCTTTACCTGATAGTGAGTTTAGAGGAATACATTCTACTCCACTTATTTTCACGAGATAGCGCGCCTATCTCGTGAAAGTAGTAGTGGGGACATGTCGCTTCCAAAAGAATCTTTGCGTATCACGCTGTCCGCCCTGACGCATTTTAGCGCTGCACCGACAAAGGGGGCTTCCGCCAACGCACCGAGATACCGGATTGGCCAGGACAGCAGAGACGGCTGCCACCGCTGTCTCGAAGGCTGTCCACGACGATAGGTGACGACAGTCAGTCCTCTCAATTCAAAACCCAGACGCTGCGCTCGTCCAGCCGATCTTACTCCGCGAAATCTCTCTGCGCCCAGGTTATTGGATTTTTGCGGGGTGAGATGCACTAGTTCAATATTTGGAATGAGCGCCGTAAGCTCCCCTCACAATAAGGCGTTGAAGAGTGACGTACGACTCATAAGGGGCTCGTTGTCGTTACCCCGAAGTCTTTCCTTGGTGCTCCCACCTATGACACACTACGCTACCGAGATAACGACAACGGGCTTGTCACGAGCGTGGCACTCTTCACTGTATCGCTGTAGAGAGTTTTTGGCGCTCCTTCTGCATCCAGTTGTGGTAGATGAGAAAACAAAAAATCCCAAAGCCTTTTTTTATTTATTTTAGATATTCCAAAAATTAGTTTAACTTTTAATATGACCACCTTCACAACTGCAAGGGCAACGTGAACTATGAAACAAGTTAAAATCAATTTTCAGGACTTATAGTTAATTCGCACACTAATCGAAGCCGTTATCTTCTATCCAAAGACCACCGAGCCCGATAAACACAAACCAAAGACGGTGTGAGCCTGGTAAGGGTCACCCCCTTTTGTTAGATAATGGTGTAGAATAAAACAATCTCCCCGCCCACAGAAAAACAGGGTGTAATTTTACACCCCTTGTGACATAAATACACCCCAAAACTTCAGTTTGACGTACAGCGCACTGTCGTTGAACCGACGGTACCAACTTTCACGAGCGGCTTGATTGCGGAGTTTTACAACTTAGTAGAGTATATAATGTACGTGTGACTGACTACAAAAAGTAATCGGTGTTTTCTTGGCCTTACTGCAAAGCCTAAGTGTTTTTCTTTTTGTAGTCTTTTATACGTACTTTAGTTGTTCAGTATTTTACGTCACACCGTCATCAAGCCTCTCATAAAAGTTGGGGACGTCAGTTCGATATCAGTGCGCTGTACGCCGAACTGAAGTTTTTGGGTGTCTTTTACGTCACAAGTGGTGTAATGGCTACACCCTCTTTGTTAGAATGCGTATATACAGTGATGTTGATTCTGGGTAACATTAACTATGTAAGGGCGTCACGTGTCTTGTTCTGAGCACTGAATAACTAAATAGTCACTGACAAGATGGGAACGACAAAGCCTCTCTTTGGAACGCCCAGACTCCAGCACGCGACTGTTGCCTTCCGTCATGCTTCGGATGCGTGTGCACGCTTGAGGCTGGCTCACGAGACGCCGAAGAGTTGCCGAAGGTGGGTCACTTGTGCTAGAGGCGGGACAACCTAAACTCTTTTCTGTGGGTCTCATTACGTAAGTTACTATTGGTGACCAGATGTTCCGGTTGTGTGGCCTTGTGATTCCTGCCACTGACGTCGCGATCAATATTATTAGAAGCGAGCGACAAGTTCGATGTTTCGTAAAGAACGCGGTGGAAGCCTAGTCACGACGTCCCTAAATCAACGCCGTCGGAGTTGAGCCCGACTTTGCTCTTATTTCTGCCGATAAGAGCTGAAATAATCCTGCCTAAAATTGGGTTGTGTGTATGTTTATACAGCCTAGAACTTGGTCTGCCTCAACGGGCGACGAGTCTCCCAACTGTAGATGAGCAATTTAGGCAGTGCAGTACAACCTGGGGTCTTTAACGTGCACCACGCAGTAGTGATACACGACCGCACGCCGGTACGATGCTCATCAAGATCGAAACGGGCAGGCTAAGACGCCATAGCCAGCGTTTGGCCAATTGTGGAAGGCCATTCGCAGCTACGCTTTTGGCCGCGCACGCCGCCAATAGAACAAAGAGAGAGCAGCCACTGGGATACCATACACCACAATACACCATTCCAGTGTTTGCAAATTTACAGCCGATCTCCATAGCCACGTTCGTGTTCGTGGCTTTGGAAAGCGAGCGAAGCACGTGCCAGACGCGCATCACTCCGAAAATGGCACCGGCCAGAAGCCTTTTATTCCGGAAAGATGTGGTATTCGCTGGACGCCATATTTGAGGGCGCTGTTTAGAGCGAATGCTCAGGACGAGATCACAATAATAGGCTGTCATGACCGGCAATCTTGATGGAGCGGAATCCACGTTGCAAAAGAACTTCGGAAGCTCGCCTTCAGCAGCCGCTCAGCATTCGCGCGCAAAGCTATGGCCGCCAGTGAATCCTGCCTATTGTCACTGACAAGGTGAAAACAGCAGGGAGGAGTTTCAATTGTTCCACCTCCAGTGCGAGCTTCCCGCCTTCAATAACGCTTCAGCGTTTTTTTTTTTTTTTTTGGTGTGGGGGGGGGGGGGGGGGGGGGAATTTGAGCATGTACAGTACATAGAGCCCAAGCACGACGAAAGTAAGCGTGTGCATGCTGGGGGCCGGGCTATCAAACCGGACGCCCTGCCGATCTCACTTTCTCAGTGATTGTAGAAACGTTACCGCGAAAGAAGAACGGAAACCTCCGTTATCAGTTTTTTCATTGTCAGCAAAACGGTCACGCACTTTGCGCTTTAGTACCGTTACCTCCTCTCTTGTCTTTTGAAAACATTCCCGTTTGCAAATCGTGTGTTTGAGGCAGTTACCTGAAGCAGATGGACGGAAGCCGCTGATTTCACTTGCGTCGGAAAGGGCCGGCAACACGTTGAAGAGCCGCTACAACATCGCGACGAGCACCTTACCTTTCATCGGCAGCAAAGAAGGCCGGATTTTCCGCGGGCCGCTGGCACCCTGCACCTAACGGGGTGCCTCGTGTCACGTCGCAGAGCGAGCAGCGAAGGTGGTGTGCCTAGATTTAAGAGTGTTTCCAACTTCTCGGTTTGGGTCATGTGGTGTATGGGCCGCATTTGCAATACAAGCTGCGAGGAGGAAGCGAAAACGTCGATCATCTGCCAGCGTCTCCAAGCTTTTACCCGGCTTCTCCAAATACTTTACCAGGGGGATACATTCTACTCGGCTTATTTGCGCTCGAAAGCGCGCCTACAGCTTCAAATCCACCCCTAGCGGTGGGGACAGCCAGCTTCCAGGAGAACGCATGCGCATCGCGCTTTGGCGCTGCGGTGAGGGAGGGGGCTGCCGGTGACGTATCGGGATACCGGATTTGCCAAGACAGGTATCGAAGGCTGTCCACGACGATAGATGACGGCAGCCGCCGCTCCAAATTCAAAAGGGAGAACCCCAAGGCTGTTTGTGTTCAGCAGTCCCTACTACGCAAAAGCTGTTATTTGTGAGTTTTAGTAAATCGTTCCGATAACTTTTATAACTATACCAGTACACCCGATACTCCGCGCCGCCTTTGTGCATGCGTCGTATCGTTAGGGAGTTTTAGTATAGACTGTGTTTCCCCCTTCCCTAACCCTCCGCTACGAAGAAACCGCCACTGCGACTGCGTGCCGATGGCATTGGCTGTAGAGTTCCGGGTAGCGGAGGGGCTTAGCGGAGGGGAAAACATGGTCTACTAAAACTCGCTATTATCGGGCACCGTTATCGGGGTTATCGGAATTGTCGGAACGATCTCCTCAAACTCTTTATTGCAAAGGCCATGGGATATCCCCCAAGTAAGGTGTATTCCCTAGTAAAGTATATGGCTTGTCTACTCTAGGATCCTCCTTGCCACTTGACAACGCGCGCATGTGCACATGCACCCAGTCCGCGCAAGGAGACGCCCACCGTTAAATTGCAAACGCTGTCCACCGGTTTGAGTTGTTCTCTCTCTTTAACCTAGGCTCACCCAGTGAAAGAAGGGACGCTGAGAGAACAAACATGTTTACTCGTCTTCCAAACGGATGCAAACATACTCTAGTTGAGCTTGCTGTCGTCCACGCCGGGGGGCGGCGTGCTGGGTGGGTGGGGGGCCTCGCCTCCGGAGGCCGCCCCCACGGCAACCGGGGCGCGCCGCGGCTGGGGCAGCGCGCGCGCGCCGCGGCCTCACGACGACGGTACAAAGAGTTGTGGTTGCATGAGCCCCATGCGTGCTCCTTGGGCAGGAGCGGCAGCTTCGGCGGCGGCGGCTCGTTCCCGATGCCCGGCCGCGGATGTCGCTGGCGGCAGGGGGCACAGTCTTGAGCAAACAGTGGCAACTTCCAGATACTTTGAGAGGTGGCCCGAAAGTCGCAGCTGGCGGGGCCCCGGGCGGGGCCCCCGGGGGGCCCCACCGCTGGCCCCGAGACGGTGGCACCCGAGGGAAGAGCAGTCCGCCTAGACCTAGGTATGTACAGCTGAGTATACTGGCCTGTGTTTACGTATAGATGCTTGTGGGTTACTCGCTGGGGGCCTCACGTGGGCTTGCCGCGGTGGATCTCGATGACCTTGTCCTGGTCCACGTACTGGAAGATGTGTGGCGCGTCCAGCAGAATGCCGATCGTGCCGGCCGTCGTGACGGCGAAGAAGATGTACAGCTGCAGCCGGTCGATCACCATGGCCACGTACTTCCAGTCCTCCCGGATCTGCGCGAGGCGGCAAGAAAGAACCCCAGGCTAAGGCACACGCACGGCCCTTTGGGTTCAAAAAATGCGCTCTAGACTCACTGGGCCCTTGTTTGAAATAAATGTACACGCATATAATGAAGCCCATCAAGGATACAAAAAAAAAAAAAGAAGTATAGGGTTCCCACAATGAATCCCTTCGCTTCAAAAAGAGCCTTGAAAATTGGCGCCTGCACATAAAAATCTCAAACCACCACCGAATGTGAATATACGTAGTGGAGTTTGCCTGGTGAAATTTCAAGGCGTATAGCAGCTTTTCTGCGAGAAATAAGACAAACAAACGTTCCAGGGTCAACTGCGGACGTGTTTGCAGACAACCGAGTTTGCGATGGTTCTCTGCCGCTAGGCGCAGCGAGCAGGTGGCGCTGCTCGATGCGCCTAGCGAGCAGGCGGAGCTGGCCACCGAGTGCCTCCGCGCTTTTTTCGGGCTCTTCGGAATGCTTCCGAATCGCTTACACCATTACTGTTGCTCCTGTTGCTGTAGTCCCACGTGAAATGACAAAGTTAAATGACGACGCCACTTTCTTTTTCATCTCCCTCGTTGAGGAGTTCCCAGCGTTGTGGGACACAAGCAGCGATCTCCACTCGAAAGGAAACATCAAGGCTTCGATATGGGAACAAATCGCCGGAAAATGATGGCGTGGTACCTGCAATTTTCGCCGACACAGTGGGTGAGTGACATCTTTGTTCAATGCATATATGCGCTCTGCGGCTACTGACTTTAAAACACTGTCAGAACCTCAGAAGACGCTTCATGTTTCTTATCTGCTTCTGCATTCGCGGATGGACGCGGGCCAGTGGTTCGACGAAGACGTCATGAGACACCAAAAGGAGTCTTCGACACTCCGAGGTGTCATCGCTTTGAAAAAGCTCTTCGTATAACGTTCTGTATGCCAAGTTTTTTTTTGTTTTTTTTTTCTAAATTTTTTTTTTTTTTACTTATCATATTTTTTTAGCAGGTAGAATGTCATCGTCGTCCGTTTCTAGCAGCGCTGCTGCCATAACGGCATACCGCCGCGTTGTTGTGTAGAGTGTTACCGCTAAATTTGTCTGGTAACACTGATATCTCTCACGCTTCCTCGGCACTCCCCGCCGTCCGTATGACTCGAGTGTACTAGAAAGGACGAGTGGGGCCACCGGAGTGCTATTTTGGTACCTCCGCATGTGAGAAAAAACGGCTAATCCAAGCCACTTCGTTCGTAGCGCTCTCTCGGGCGCTACGAGCGAAGCGGTTCGGGTTAGCCGCTTTTTATGAAAAACGTGTTTCGTTCTAACGCCAAGCTCGACCGGCACACTGGTCAAGGTCATAGAAACGATAGAACGCCGGACTTTATTTTTATACAACCTAAACGTCAGGCGTCACGTACATAAAGTCATCGCGACCTGACTAGTCGTAACAACGCCATGCGACATCAGGACGACACCTTGACGTCAGCGTCGTCATCGACGTTGAAAACGTGCGTTACACGACGTTAAGACTGCGTTCTGACATCATATTGTGTTGACAACGAGGACGATGTGTACGTTGACGTTGATGACGACGACGACAACGTCAAGGGACGTCAAGATGACGGCGTCCTTGTCAATGCAACGTCATAAGGACGCTTGGTGTCAGTTCGTTTACGTCGTTGTCGCCATGACGCAACTTGACGTCACTAAGACATCCCGACAGCTTCACGACGTCGATGCCGTCGTCGACGAAGTTACACGACGTCAAGACTTCGTTGTGACTGCGCGTCGACGTTAATGCTGGCGAAGGCGACGACGTTAAACGCCGTCGAGGCTTCGTCATGACGTTGACGTTCACGATGACGTCAGGACGACGTTAACGTGGCGTCATAGCGATGTTTGACGTTGCGTGGGGCGTCGACGTCAACATCGGCATCGACGACCACGTTCACGTCGTCCTCGATGCGGCGCGCGACGTCACGACCGCGTCACAACGGCGACTTGATGTCGCGTAACGGCGTCGTCCTCAAAGTGACGTCACGACCGTGTTACAACGGTGACTTGATGTTTCCAAACGGCGTCGTCCTCGACGCGACGTGATGTCACGACGGCCTTATGACAGCATCTTGGCGTCGCGTAACGTCGTCGCGTCGTGGTGCTTTGACGCTACCTCTGAAGTCAAAATCATAAAAAATACACCACAGCCCCTAAGGGGCTATATTTCCCATATGATCTTGACCTGCGTCGTTGCTTGATCGCAGCGAAGGTGGCGCAGCGAACAAAGTGGCCTGGTTCCACCTGATCGTTTTCCACATGTTGAGGTGCAACTGAAAGCATGAGCGGTGCCTGTAGCTCGTCCTACTCGTACCTTCTAGTACACTCTAGTACGACTGCAGCGGACGGAGTTTCGCGGGCTGTAGACGTCACGACATCCGTTCACGGAATTCTCCTGTTCCTCCGCCATGCGCCAATAGTCCGCTATACTCAGGGTGCACGTTGCCCTGACGTCGCATAATTCGTGATATTTACTTTAACGGAGCGATTTGATGCCCTGCCTGGTACGTGGTAAGGTTCATTTGGCGCATTCTTATATTTATAGTCTGAGTATATACAATATTCTTGGAAAATCACACCCGTGCAACAATATTGTATTCATTCTTTATAGACGAATTTTAATTTTCAGGCCCTACTAGTTTTTTTTTTTCTTCTTTTTTTATTTTACAGCGGAGCTGTTAAGGGCTAGGTTCCCCAGCATCGTGTCCGTGTATGTCAACACAAACCTACCTGGACAGCTACCGCCGTCTATAAGCGACGGCGGCAAGTACACAACCAGTATGGTTTCCGCCGACGCTCGTAGATGGCGGCAACCTTTCCAGCTATCATAGAAGAATGAATAGTTGGGCGCGTTGGTGAAAATTCATCGTAGGAAACAACGCGAAAAACAGAAGACGACGAAGAAGAAGCACACAGTGTATCGAGTACAGCTCCGCTGGTCTTCCTTCTTCACGAGAGTGGAAAGGCTGAACGTTTTTCTGTTAAATTTATATTTACACTAATGCGGTTTGTACGACTGAGCCATGCGACTAGGGAAACATAGTATATTTGTCTAATTGTAACGAAACGTCGGAAAACAAAGTTTTTAATTATCTTTTTAAGCTGTAAAAATAAAATGGTTTTAATTAGAAACGTGTCCAGCGTCATCGAAAAACCAATAACTCAGTTGATTTTAAAAAGATTTGGAGCGCCTGGGAAGAGTGTTACGCTGATGATACTTTTATCATCCGCGTTTTCGCACTGGCAACCTTGAGCCTACATTTAACGAGTGGTTAGTTTAGCGTAACAGCGCGCTTCCCCATTTTCTTCGTAAATATGTTTGAATTAAAATAATATATCCGGTATGCAAAATGTAATGCGGGTCGTGGGAAAGGACGTGGATGCCGAGAGATATGGGGAACGCCGCGTTTTACTGCTGGAAAGTGCCTGAGAGGCGTAAGTCTCTTGCCTTCCGAGCAAACAGTGATTTTACCGTTCTGCAAGCAAGACTACCGTTCTCACCAACGCTGCGTAGTTGGCACTCCGAAGTTGGAATGATTCCAGAATCATTCCGGAATCATTCCACACTTGTGCGACTCCCGAATAGAGTGGGAATGGAATGGGCTCACTTCTTATGCGACTGTGTCGATTTTCATAGGGCCTACGGGCTGATGGCGCAATTTTCTAGCGCATGTTAAGTTGCTTTTGAAACGGCATCATTGCACTGGAGGTGACTGACGGCTTCATTGTGTCACTGGCTAATGCTCCTTCGAGGATGAAAATGGCGCATCCTCGGTGAAGCAACCAAAACTGAATAGTTGCAGACGGACAAGGCGTCGTTCATGGCGCCGCGAGACGCGTCAAAGCGGCTGTTGTAATCATGCGCGATTCTTTTAACCATGGTGTCCAAGCGAACCCGAACCGCAAACCGGAGCAGAACTGTTATTTTTAGCTGAACCGGAACAAAACTGTAACTGATATCAATCGTTCGATATTGAACCTGAATCGGAACAGAGCCGCAATCCCCTGTGGCGGTTACCAGTTTGGCAACAGGTTCAGCGTAATAAAATGTGAGCCGCACCCTCTTGGTGGTGGTGGCGGGAAGTTAATTAAATATTCGCGACGGTTGCGTCAGCGCCTCAGTTTTGACTAAACAAATGGCGGCGACGACATGGAGACAGATCCGTAATAATGCAACAAATAAGTGTATTTTACATCTATGTGTAGCACGAAATGGCGACGACGAATCGGTGTGGAGGCGTACACTCAGACGTGTACGTAACACGTTACCAGCAAGGAGTTACTTCTGTTTAGTTACTTTTTCGGTAACAAGTAACGTCTTTAGTTACCTTTTAGAAAACGAGCGAGTAACGTACTTAGTTACTTTTAGGGCCAAGGAACGAGTAACGGTATTTTGTTACTTTTGAGGAGTAACTTGTTCAACACCGTTTAGACGACCTCGTTTTAATTCAAACCGGAGTATTCGCCTATGGCGACAAAGGCAGATGGGCAACCCGCAAAATAACTCAACAGTGTGACAGTATAGCAACCTTTATCGCTGAAGTCGACGGTCGAGCTCTACAGCTGGGAATGTCCTTCACCCGGCGAACAGATAAGTTTCGTTGGTTGAACCTTCTAGAATCGTGCACTGGTCGAATGAAAACCCGGAGGTTGCGAACACGGGAAGGCGCATATCCCATTGTCAACTTGGATCTTTAGAAGCAGAAAGCGCAAAAGAGGGAGGGGAATCCCAAATTCAAGATCTTCCTGGAGCACAACACTGCCGTTACTTCGAGCGCGTCAGTATAGGACTCTTCAGCATCGATGGAGACGTATTCGCAAGGAAGCGGGGAAATATGACTGATGAAAACGAAGAGGCAGCTACTGGTTTAAGTGCAACGTCTACTGAAAGGAAAACAATAAACCAAGAAACAAAAGCAGTTGTGTATTTGATCATCGAAGTAACGAGAAAAGTAACTCGGTAGATTTGAGGTAAAGCAACGGGTTCCTTTTGAGGATCGGTAACAAGTAACGTGTTTAGTTACTTTTTGAGCGATTAACGAGTAACGATATTTACTTATTTTTTTCGGGTAACATGTACGTGTCTGCGTACTCTTCTATACTTTGTTTCACGCTACGAGCCACCGGGGCCAATTCGTAGCTCGGAGGGCATCACGTGTCCTTCCCGTCGGGCGGAGCGACGCGGGGAGCGCGAAGTCACGTGATAAGCTACGAACTATATGGATTGGCTCGTGTCGCTCGTAGCCTCCGTCGCGATACATCGTAAGATGAAAGGGAGTATATCTAACTATGCCGAGAGGCTAAATCTCTATTCTTCGTGTATGTGTCTTCGTTTGTGTGTGTGTGTGTGTGTGTAGTTTCTTTTCGTGCTTCTAAGCAGTATGCCTGAAGGAAAAATACAAACAAACATAAATATTAAAATAAAAACAGACACACACCGAACATAATACCGGCAGAAACAACTATAAAACCGAGGACACATAAGCACTTCTTATGAGTTGTGAATGCGAAAGTATGAATGTCGTTCTTCCGCCCCCTTAGTTAATCTGCGGTGTGTGGACGGTCACGTTTCGCTACCGCCGACGTTGCGGCCGCCGAGATGCTTCAGGCGCCGCAATGTTTTTCGGCGCCGAGAGGAGCAGAAGCGGCCGCAGCCCCCGCAACGCGTGACACGAGAGTGGCGGCCGAGTGCGAGCCACGGGGTACGCGCTACACGGAGCCAATGGGAATTTATCCACCAATTCACTCCTACAGACTATCGACGCTTTCAGGCAGCTGTGCATGGGCGCCGCCATAACCGACCTTCAGTTTTTGTTCCATCTGATACCGTTCGCTCCACTTCATCATCACCACAGCAGGACAGGTTATTGCCATTTTAAGTGTTACTGTGTCCTTCTCCCCACCATAGGCCCTTGTGGAGACCCGTCAACGCCCGCTTCAGTGGCTTGGCATCTCGGTAAGACAAGAGAAGGTCGGCAATCGCGGCTCCATCTAGCGAGTGTTTAAAGCGTCTATAGGCTTCGCTCAGGGGGATCGGTGACCGAGTGGGCTAGCGCACACGAGCTCGGAGAACGTGGAGCGAAAGCTCGCGCTGCTGAACCCAAAATCCTGGGCTCAATCTCCACCTCTTCCCGTTTCGATCTGGACGAGCATGGTACCGGCGTACGGTCGTGTATCATTACTGCGTGATTCACGTTGAAGACCCCAGGCTAGTGGTTGTACTTCACGGGCTAAATTTCTCATCTCCAGCTGGGAGACTCGTCGCCCGCTGAGGCACACTAAGTTATAGGCTGTATAAATATACACACAACCCGATTTCTTTCTCTACTGCACAAGGGAATTTAGGTGCCATCTGGCGTGGCTTTAAAAGCTGAAAGCGCCTGTTCGCTCCATGCTTAAGTTAATAATAAAATTAAAAAAAAAAAAAAACAGCGCGAAACACAAGGACACAGAGGAGAGGAATGCACGCAGGAAAATGCGCTGTTCTCTGTGTATTTCTCTCCGCTGCGTATTGTGTTTCGCGCTGTTTTTCATTATGAATGTATACCAACTAGCCCAACTGTTTATTCTAGACAGTTAATGCCTTCGCATTAAAAGTAGACGGCTCTGGGCACATTTTTTCCGCGGTGGTAAAATCTTCAAGCACCGAGAGGCGAGCCGCGCGCGACGAGCGCGACACTGTGGCGTCGTCGCAGGGACGCCAGTCGCCCAGAGCCCTAGACGCTGCTTTGTGTGGGCTTATTATAGAAGCAGGAGGTCTCCCGTTGTATTTTTGTGTCCTTTTTTTGTTTGAATTTTCTTTCGACCGGCCTTCGCTTTCTTTCTCCTCTTCAACTTAATCGTTCAAGCAAGTCATTTGTGCGCGCGGTGTGGGTTGTTTTCCGTTTCGATCAGGATGAACATCGTACCGGCGTGCGGTCGTGCATCAGTACTGCGTGACGCCTGTTAAAGACACAAGGCTTGCTGCCGTACTTCACTTTCTAATTGTCTCGTCTACTGTGGGTAACAATGTCGCCATACTCTGACAGACTAAACTCCTTCTGTCTAAACAACTAACGAATAATTTGTTTTTGTGGATAGTTTGCGAGTACGATGCTGGCTAAACTGTGCGTGCTGGCTGATCGACTTCACATGTGAGTCCTGTACTTTGGTGCTGCTTCCAAGCGCCTGTATAACCACGTAATATCCACACAACGGTGTCTACGTTCAAAATTCAAGATCGCAAAGTCATATATTTGTTCTGCTGTCCTGGTTTTCGCTGCACGGCTTCTGGTGACCTACTTTTTTTTTATTTTTTTTTTATTGAAGATGCCGTTGTGTTGAACTCACCTATTCTTAACCATACGGAGCTGCGAAATTTTTTCGAAAAACCGGTTTTAAGTGGTTCGCGCTTGGTGGAACCGGTAACCGAACCGTTATATTTAAAAGCGTCACTGAACCAGAACCAAACCGGAGCAAAATGAAAGCAACAAAAACCCGAACCGAACCTGAATAATGACCGGTCCGACTCCCCAATTTTAACCCAGCCGATCTTGCAGTGCTTGCGTGGAACACAAATAAAAATTCGATTGCGTACGTTAAGAAATCGCAGGAATCGTACATCATATATAAATTATAATCATGTAACCGATTCGGCGAGCGACGAGACAAGTGATGGCGACCCGTTTCGCTGTCGCTCGGTCAGTTGCGCGACGAGGCAAACTGCACGAAAGCTACGGGAGCAAGCGACCAAGGCGATGAACGACGTTTTCTATAAATCTAGCAACCGAGCGTCGCGACGAGCGACAGTGAGACATCTCCGTCGCTCGTCGCCGTCGCTCGCTAAATCGCTTACATGCGCTTAAGCCTTAAAAGTTTACATTTTTAAGCAGGTTTCATCATATAGGGCTACAGTTCCTTCTGCTGCCGCCATATGCCGACTACACTTCATCAGTGGTTTTCAGTTCTTGCCGCAGCGCATGGAGATTTGGGGCAGGTATACCCGGCGTCGCTTCTACAGCACACTAGCAGTGCTGTTGCGCAGGTGTTCGAAACGGAGAGCAAGATAGGTTTTTCTAGTGCCACGCACGAAGTAGACATTTTTAAGGCCTTATTCTTAAACCTAACCTAACCTAACCATGTATCTCTGGAGGGTATACGGTCCGTTTGCAAAGAATATGGGTGGTTTTAATTGTTTGCCTCTGTTGCAACTCGCGAGCCTTTTACGCTTGATGGCGCGGTCGATGTCTAGAGTGACAGCAAGTGCCGCAAAGCGGTTTGTGCAACCACGCCTCGGCTTAGCGGAATGAGTTCTTTGAGGGAAATTTTGCATACTTCTTCACTGGTCTTCGCATTTGATAACGTCAGCAGCTTTATGCTGCTGTTTTCCAGTAACAATGTAAATATCAACGGCCATTTTGTTCGCGTTTAGGAATGAGTGGGATGGAATGGTGGAGTTTAGCCATTCCAGGAGTGGGGACCCAGTGTCTCCATTCCGAGGAGTTGAAAGGAATAGAATTGTCGGGAACGCTAATTCCCTGGAATGGAATCGGAATAGAATGGGGGTGCCCATTCCGCAACACTGGTTCTTGCTATTACGACCTGAACCGTTGTGGAAATATCGGAGCTACCAGAGCAGCTGGGACTTGCTAGCATAACATATACTCTACTAAACAATCGCACCCGTACTAAGAATAAAGGTCAGTAGTATCGAGAATTCATTTTGCTAGGATAGGAAACGTCTGTTGTGTTAGCATCCAGGAGAATGTGAGGGAAGAATTTTCGCAGAACGTAAACAATATGCAAAAAAGGCAGAAAAAAGTAAAAAAAAAATTAAATACGTTCGCAAATCTCTAATGCGAAATTAGAGAACTGCTCTTGAGGTATTTTGATTTTGCGATATGCCGTGCTAGACAATTTGAGAAAAAAAATATATATATGTGTACAAATATAGACCACTCTCCTCACATACTGGTTCTTTAAGTACCAGCCCTCTGCCAGTCCTTGATTGTTACGAGGGAAGCCGTGATCACGTAACTTCACTTGATCACGTACCCTTCTTCCTGCACCCTCCTCCTCTACCGTATCCCTCCTCCTCCGTATCCTCCCTTCCTTCTCCTCCGTACCCTCCCCTCCTCCTCCATACCCTCTCTTCCTCCTTCGTATTCTCCCCTCCTCTCCTTCATACCCTCCTCGTCTCCTCCTCCTCCTCTGTACCCTCCCCTCCTCCTTCTGCGCATCCTCCCCTTCTCCTCTTACCCTCCCCTTCCCCTCCGGTTACGCCGACGCCGTAAAACACGCGAAGGAGCGCCTAAGAGTTGCGCTCTAAAAATGTTATAGGTTTGCATGAAACTTTACGACGGGTGACATGGACAACGAATATGTGCTTCCATTTCCAACTACATATTCGGGTATAAATGTTAATACTCTGAAAAATAACCACGACCCCGTAGTACGAGAAAGAAAATCGATTCGCTATGCCGACCAGCCAGGAAAGGCAGTATGCATGACGATGAATCGATGGACACGACTGAAGACTATTTAATCGGGCGGAGGTTTGCGCCACCCAGCCAAAAGTTTTATTTCAAAAACTAACAGATTTTCAATTAAAATACAAAATAAAAAAAACACTAAGGCCGAGATTTTTTAAGCTACTGGCGACGTGCGCGACCGAAAGCGTCGCTTGCCTTCCACGATTGGCCCAAAAGCTGACTATGACGTCGGAAAGGGTATACCATCGACGGAAATAAGAGGAATGAAAGAACTTTAATTTCGACGGTGTTGGCAGTGTTGCTTTGAGAGCGCAATGATTTCAGGCTTCCTTCATGCTATTTACAAACACCATCGAACTTGTTGTTCGCAAGGAAATGACGTCACAAGGGGGAGCCATAGGAGGGCGCCTCCAAAACATCTCGCCGCTAATATTTCAAAATCCGGATAAAATAATGCATAGTAAATAATCCCGTATTGCTGCTAAGCACGATCATTCAGTGAACATTCCTCACAACCGAAAGTTACCATCTGTGTGACGGTGTTTCCGTTTTTCGGATTGAAAGAAGAATAACAAAACCCGTCATTCTGACGTCACCGCGACGCTCATCTTGGTCACGGACTATTTTCGTATCGCGGAGGAAGAGTGGTTATCTGTAATGAGGGTGTGAAAGGAGCTCCTGGCGCATTCTTAGTTTGTATCTGACAAATTAATTACCATAGTTTTAATTCAAATGGCTGAATGGGACCGGTCCTAGAAGGCTGGAATCGCGATAAAGAACGGAGAAAGTTCTGGGGCCTCGGCAGGATTTAACTTGTTAACCCTTGTTTGCTCCCTCGGTCCATGAAGCTCTATTAAAAATCATTAAAATTTATTTCGTGCGCATCTGACTTTTTTTTTTTTATTCAGGTGTGCCAGCGTCAATAACAATAGGTGATTCCTGGAGGCTGTATTAAACATCGATTGATCGCTCGATTGATTGATAAGATAAAAAAGTATTAGAACTCCAAAGAGGGAATGTACGGAGGCGAACTGGTTAGGAAAGTTCAATGAAAAAAACGCAGTGTCAGGTTTTCTTTCAATAATGATTGAAACTCGACGCTTCGCATTCAATCAAATGTAGAGCTCAAATTCACGAATTATTTTCTTAATATTTGCCAAAACTGAATGAGAATTAAAAAAAAACACATTAAATAAGAACAGAAAACCCTTTTAGCCATTGGTGCATCATCCTGATTACCGAAATAAACGAAATATCATTATTACTACCATTAACTATTAACATTAGGAGAAACTTTAAAGGTCGCATTTCTCATCCCAGTTCAGTTTTAATGGCACCGTAGGTGCAACAGATTTTAATATGCAAAATGGAAGACAAAATAAAATTAAAACAGTAGATAAAAATAGCCAAAGAAAACAATTGTTTCATTATCGAAAACCGATGTTCCAAATATCTGGGCCGGGCCCCTCCATCGTTTCAAAGAAGTTTCCTTTAAATATGGCGTTATGGGATTATCATACTAACTATTCCACCCCCCCCCCCCCTTTCCCTTTTCATTTTTGCGCAACAACCCGTCGACTAATCTGCGTGTTTCAACACCACGAGCAAAGTAAAGCGTTAAGGCAACATTTATTGACATCTCGCAGGCGCAATTTATAACGCCGCGAGCGTAAAATTTGTTCGTTCGTTTTTTTATATAGAGCTCGATCGATCTATAATCCTGAAATCCCGTTTATAAGTATATATATTTTTTTTTGTTTTTTTTTGCGTTAATCGACTGGTTTGCCTTTGGTCGCTCCGTCGGGCAATCTGGAGCAGCCATTACGCGACGCGCTGCATAAGAACAAAGATTAGGACGATATTTTTCAAGGTGACCAGGAAGGAGAAATGCCTGCTCTCTCCCCCGCCGTTCGTTTTGGCTTGGCTAGCGCCACCTATTGGGAGAGTGCGACACCTATAGACCTTTCCACCGACAGTCTCCAACCAGGCGATCTACGGCGCGCTTCCCTGGTTACGAGCGCACGTCAGTGTTGCCCGACTGCGCTGGGCGGTGGGTTTTCTCATCAGTAGTCTGTGGCAGCCTGCATAGGCGCAATTCCTGACGCTGGTTACGGCTAAACTGCTGCACTTTATTGTTTTTTTTTTTTTTTTTTTGTGCGTGTGTGTTATGTGGCAAACGAAACTTCATGGGGCCTTTGGGAAAGCATTTTACCATCTCTGGGGACAAATACAAACAAATTAAAGCTATTTTAGTGAGTTCGTGCGCGACAGAGCGAAAGCAACTAGAATGTTTGTTTCATTTTACGCAGATTGTTTACGTTGTCAAACATCCAGCCGTGCCAATCTGCAAAGATGGAACTGTTCAAAATATGTGATCACACAAGATAGCCGAAAGGTATGGGTATTTCTCGCTCACAACACAAACATTCAACAAGTGTCATAAATCGAACAACGTATTGTACGTACCCCACGGTGCCGTGCTATCCAAACAGGTTTTATTTAAGAAGTATCTAAAATAACACAGCATATCCAATTTACAGTGTCGACGACAGCCACTTCACGACTATTGGACGGAATCCAGACTTGTTTTAGGACACGCTTTGAGGAGAGATCGTATTTTGCACAGAACCGACGCAAAGGAACGGACGTGTCTCAACTGCCCCCTACCACGCTCCCGAATGCCAATTTTTTGCGAAGACCGTCAAGGCTTTCCAGAGGTTATCTAAGCGGAGATAATCCTCAAAGAACGTAGCAAACGTCCTCGAAAAACATAGCACACTTCGAACGGCCAGCGACGTTCGCTTTCTTCGTTCGTTTTGAGCGAAGGTCGAGCAGCTTACCAGGCCTGACTTTCGCTGGTTCTCATAGTGGAAGACAACACTAAAAAGGTGAGCGTCCTGAGTAGGCCAATGAAGTAAAAACTTTCAGGGAAGGATGGCGAAGTTCGAACGTACAATGTAGGTGTAGCGTCTCGCTGAACGGGTTTCCCCGGTTACCACAGCCCAGAAGGGTGTCGAGAGTCGCAAAATGGCGCCAGCCGGAACAGAACCACGAAGGGGGGCGCCACTGAGCAACAAGTGAATGTCACAGGATATCGGAAGTGTGAGAATGCCCAATTTGCTTACATCGCGCGCTCCATAGCGGTACGGCGAGATCGCTTGCTTTAATACGCGGCGCAGTGGCTCGTTACTGCTCTGCCATCTTTGGCACAACAGACGCGACCGAAAAAGGTGTAAGTTTTTATTATATACAGGAGAAAAACTACCGGGGAAGTATCAGATGACGTTAAAACAGGACTAAAAGGTGTGGGCGAGCGCGATTGTGCGGTCGAACCACTAATCAGATGCTTTCACGACGAATCGTGTTGTATATTGTATTCTATTTTACTTTTCTTCGCGAGTGTCTGTTTCGTCCTCCGTGCGGATTCCACTGGCGGGATTCGGCGACAACTATAATCCGATAATCCGGCTTTCCTTTTCCCCCGCACCTGAATTTCTTTTTTTGTGTCGTCCGTGTCACCTGTCGCGCTGCAAAGTTCAAGGAATCGAAAGTCACCTTTATGTTGTTCAAAACGAAAGGACTCTCCTCTGTCTGTGCAACAAATCGGGCCCCGAGGATGCCATAATCGAGCAAGTCTTGACTTTCTTACGGTGCAGTAGCTCCGGCGCTGCATTGTAATCGAGAAAAACAACAGCAACAACTTATGTTGGATGTTTCACTATTTCGCCTACTCGTAGACGCCATTGGCATATATTTTTCTGTGCCATAAAAGGTCGGTTACTGGACGTTTAGGCTCAATACTATAAGCGTTCATTATTCTAGACGGCTTATGATAAGCAGGGTAAAATGTTATGTAACGTCCACAAATACTGGCTGTGGTCGTGAGGTCAGTTCTGTTTTATTGAGAGCAGTTATAACTGGAACACAACAGTGCTTTCTTCACTCACAGGTCAGATACATATAAAAAAAAAAATCCCCCATCTCCTATTTTAGGGGCAAAGCTCCTTAAGGGGTATTCACACAAGGGAGAAATCCCGGGGACTTCTTCCCGGCACGCGCGCATCACGAGATGAAAACGCGAGGCTTTTGCACATCGCAAAGCCTGACGTTTTCATCGTGGGATGCGCGTGCCGGGGAGAAATCCCCGGGATTTCTCCCTCGTGTGACAACCTCTTTAGGTGCTAGCCATGTCCGTATGTCCGTCCGCCGTCCGGCGTGCCCCTGCTGGTGAGCTCACGAGCAGGAGCTCAGGAGCTCCTGCTCTTGAGTTCAGCAGCGAGAGCAAGAAAAAAAAAAATGAAAAAAGATGAAAAAAAAAATAAAAAGAAGAAAAAAAAGTGTAGGTGTTCTGAGCTGCCATCCCATCTGTCTTTTTACAAAAAGGAAAAGAAGAAAACCACACATTCTTCTACTGACATGAATGAAAACGGCACCATCAGCACTACCTATGACCAAAATCAGTATCATCAGCACCACCCGAGCTTCGCCCCAATCGACATCAGCCACCACGTGGAGATGCGGTAATTTTTTTTTTTTGTAATTACGGTCATTACATAATATCAATATCTGTGCAAGGTCTCAATGGCTGCGACGGAAGCGTCAAATATCAGCCAAATGATTTGTTAGTCTAAACGCACGATCTTAACAAAACGACCCGATGATAAAAATAATTTTACAAAACGGTTTCGACTAAAAGCCTGTTTGTGTTCTTTTATCATTTTAATTGAGTATAATGGTTTGTTTTTGTTTCTTAAATTCATTAGACTTTTAAACTGTGTCCCTCTTCAAAATACAGCCTTTCTTGTTGCATTAACTCTTCACTGTAATTACCCAAATAATAAACAGGGTGCTGCGAATGATTTTATTAAGCTCGGCAAAGTCCAGGATGTGTATAAAAACAAATGGGTGCCGGACTGCCCTGAAGGGTGCGGGACTGTCCTGGCTTCTTCAAGGGAGGAAGCCAGGACAACGTTGGCGTTGATTGTTCTCCAAGAAAGTGGAACGAGAACTTTTTCTGAACATGTAAATTAAAGCCGGACAAAAATATCTAAATGTAAGCCATTAGTGAGCTAAAACCGAGCGTCTTCACTGTGCTTTGCCCAGGAAAAAAAAAAATGTTCTCGTTAGCAGCATTGAAGCCTATGATGAATACCTGCCAGACGCAAAATTTTAATCGTCTTCGACGAATTCAATCACATCTTATATATAAAAAAAAAATGCAAAACGAAAAGTTACTAGCGCGACAGCGAGGCTGAACGAAAGCTCATTCAGCTCTGAGAACTGCGGCGGCGTCGGGAGCGTCGGGAGGGTCCTCACTTTGTGTTGTGCCGGGCTTCCGCTGGATGGCGACACCGAAACTTCTCGCCACAATATTTCCATAGAGCGCTGCCGCCGATTGATCACCAGCACCCCGATGGCCGAATAAGGCAACACTGGGAAGGCTAAAATCGGCAGCGCCGCCGGCGTAGGCTTGCGAGGTGACGTTTTTACTATTAACTCCGAGCGCAGTGTTGTCGCACTACAATAACAAGTGTTTTCAAAATGTATGGGAAAGATCACAATAGACGCCACATCACATTTTACTCTCCCATTTTGTAAAATGTATCCCGCGCGTTTCTTGAATTAATAATTATATTGGTAATATTATTACGAGTATGAATAATTTTGATTCAACCCGTTCACGGGCAGGTTTTTGGGTAATTGGCACACTTTATCACAAATGTGCAACCAGAAAACACGAACGAAAGCAACTAGCTCAGAAATATAGAAGAGTTTGAGTATATCTACGATTAAGTATGCTGCGGCAAAGCACATCAAACCTTACAAGGAACATCTACACTCGAAATCACGCTTACACGAAGACGGTGTTGAATTTTAAGTTGTTAATAAAAAGAAATAAGTTTGGCAAATTGCTTTGCAATAGTGTTTTGCTACGTGAAACGTTCTTGGTTTGGGGCTAGTGGTGCTAAACCCCTAGCGCCAAACCAGGTGTTTAGTGTTGAGGTCACGTAACGTCAATTTTCCGCTAAATCTAGCGGAAGAGCTGAATTTGCGTAAAGGTCACGTGACATGAAGCCATGTGATGTCAGTTTTCCCGCTAAGTTTAGCGGGGAAATTGGCGGTTACGCTTCTTCAGGTTTCCCTTCATCTGAGAGACTAGCATATAAACGGTTCGCATTAAAAAAAAAAAAAAAAGCTATAGACTCCTTTTAATCTTACAGCGAACCGCTGTGAATAAAGCTTAATACTGTATTTTCTTGAGTAATAGTCGCACTATTTATGTACAAGACCCTTGCGTCTACTTTCCCACAGAACACATATACAGCCAATCATTGCGTTGCGTATAAATAACGCAGCGAATGACCAAATCGAGAACACGATTCGCCATACAAATGCAATCTTCAAAGAAGGTATCTTCGCACGAAGACGTTATCTCTGTCCTGTAAACAGCTGGAGTCAGGCTGTTGATCGCGGTGATTGGCAATCTGCGTGCTCCACGGAAAAACGAACCCTCAGGTTTTCTTTATATTCAGTGCGGCTATTACTCGAGTAAATACGGTACTAGTGGTGCATATTTAGGCGAATTCAACTCCTATTATGGACGCAGTGGAACAGATAGACGAGGCAACTCGACATTAGCGCGAAGCCACGGACGAGAACGTAGAAAAAATAAAAAAAGTCAAAGCATGCCAAGAGTAGGTTTAGTATTGTGAGTGCGATTCTACTATGGTCACGGACAACTTAAGAAACGCAGGGAGGGCGTGGTAGGTCCAGCGCATCTCGTTATCGCTCCCTCAGCCAATCAGATTGTTGCATTGTTCTCAAGGGACGCGGAAGGACGCGGAAGGACCAATCACGAAGCAGGAAGCCTGAACAGGATGCGCCGCACCCTGCGTTTCGTTAGCTTTCGGTGACTGTAGCCTGTACAAATTTGGTAAGCAAAACGAATTCCAGATATTTTTTGTGAGAAACTTGCCTACCGCTAAATAGGTAAAGGAGTCAATAATCATCTTTATTTACTTCAACCTGTATTCTGACTTGTGATGAAGAATCCCTCAAAACTAAAAATGACGATGTTAAAACGCAGAGAAGGCATGAACCACAGTTGAGCCTAATAATAACAGGACTAAGACAGCAGCCTCATTGACAACCTTCATAATATTCTTGTCATAGCCCTTTATAATTTTACGCCAAAATGAGCCGTACAGTCATCCTTTCCATGCCCCCCCCCCCCCCCCCCCCCTCCCTCTATCCACAAGATTACAACATTGTTTTGAGGTGATTCCATGTTCATCCATCTGGTGAGTGAGTGAATAAACTTTATTGTAGCGACGTGTGCCAAACTCTCGGGTGGAGCCCCTAGTCCGGGACCCCATACGTGGCGGCGACCGCCTTGGCGCGGTCCACCAGCGATTGCTGGCCAGTGGCCGTGTCATCGGTCAGCCGCTCCTCCCAGGAGGTGGGGGTGGGATTGGGATTGAGTGGAATGGCGGGAATAAGCTGGCACTGCCAGACCATGTGAATAAGGTTGGGACGGTCGCTGCAGTGAGGGCACTGAGGCGGGCTGAGTGACGGGGAGAGGTAAGAGAAGAAGAGGGGGGTCGGGAAAGTTTCAGTTTGCAGTTGTCGCCAGAGGACGGCGTCTCTACGAGTAAGGGAAGGGTGAGGAGGAGGATAATGTTGCCGAGCAAGGCGTGGCTTTGCAAGGTGAGTGCTGTAGGAGTAAGGGGCTGGTTGGATGCTGACAAAGTCTTCCCCATGCGCCCGGTGTGAGAGGTCTCGGGCGAGCGCATGAGCGCGCTTATTACCGGGGACGGCTGCGTGCCCAGGCACCCATACCAGCCGGAAATTGTGGGAGGTGGAGGATAGGAACGCGTCGAGTAAAGATGCAGCGGAAGGGTGTAAGGTGTTATATAGGAAGTGCCGACAGGCCGTCTCCGAATCAGTGAGAATGTGAATGGGGATGGAGGAGGAGAGAAAGGAACTCAGGTAGAAAGGATTGCCCTGGCCACCGCTCGTTCTTCCAGGATGGACACGTCGGTAAGACCACGTTCAGTGGCCGCGTGGACTGTCCTGAGATCAGAGTCCACGACGACCGTAACACCCCGCGCACACCATGTGGGCTGGCGTCCGTAAAGAGGGCACGAACGGTATCGCAACCTACCGGATATGAGCGGCGGAGGTAGCGCGAGCGATGGCCGCGCCGAGCCGAGTGTCGGGTAGAATTCACATGACTTGGGATGGAAGCCACAGTGAGTCTGGCACGCGCAGCGGGGGAGAGACCCTCAGTTGCGAGGGAAGCGAGAAAGGGTGGAAAACCAAGGGTGGCAAGGAGTGCCCGCCCCTGAGCCGTGCAGCGCAAGCGCGTCAACTGGGTAGCCCGACGAGCTACAATGAGCTCCTCCAGAGTGTTGGTCACCCCAAGCCTTTCGAGGCAAACGGTGGCTGTGCGAACAGGGAGGCCGAGCGCAAGTTTCTTGCCTTCCGCAGCAATACAGACATACGAGTGTGTTCGGTCTGGGTGAGGCTGTGGTAAGGAAGGTGGTAGGTTAAACGAGTCTGTATCAACGCCTGGACAAGGCTTAGGGCATGCGCCTCTTTAAGGCCATGTCGACGATTTGAGACGCGGCAAAGCATGTGCATAATTTGGTTGCACTGGGTGGTGAGTTGATGGAGGGTTTGAGTTGCTTTAGCGTTGGATTGTAATACAAAGCCAAGCACCCGTTTGGCCAATTTACGCCGGACGGGTTTGTCGTCTCATGTGATGGTAATGGGAGGTCGGTCTGTCCGCGAGCGTGTTTCGTCACGATTAGTAATTCTGACTTCGTAGGGGAACAGGTCAGGCCTCCACGCTGGGCGTAGTGCTCGATGGTAGGGGCGGCTTCTTGTAGCTGAGTCTCTATGTGTCCGAGGGAGCCTCTCGTTACCCAGACAGTAATGTCATCTGCATAAATTGCATGTCTGACATCCGAGATCTGATTCAGAAGGGGAGGAAGATGTCGCATGGCAAGGTTAAACAGGAGCGGAGAAAGTACAGAGCCTTGCGGTGTGCCATGGTTTGCCACTGGCGCGGAAGGAGAGCGAAGATGACCAAGGACGAGGCTGGAAGATCGGTCACGGAGGAAATTGCGGACGGAATTGTACACTTTTACTCCGCAGCCAGTGGCTGACAACTGTTCAAGAACCAGGTCGTGGGAGAGGTTGTCAAAAGCCCCCTTAAGGTGTGCATCAAGGACGGCAAGATATTGGGCTGTGCTCGGTGAGTCTAAAACATCATGTTGGAGACGGAGCAGAACGTCCTGGGTGGAAATGCCACTACGGTAGCCATAAAGAGTGTCAGGAAGAGCGGATGTATCCGCAAGAAATTTGTGGAGGCGAAGCTGTACAACCTTCTCAAGCAGTTTGCCCAGACACGAGGTAAGAGAAATCGGGCGCAAGTTTTCCAGGGAGAGGGGTTTGCCAGGCTTGGGAATCAGAACCATTGTTGCTTCCTTCCACTCCTTGGGAAGGGTACCCGACTCCAACACCTTGTTCAAGTAGGTAGTAAGCTGCGTGGTGTCCGAATTAGAAAGGTTGTAGAGAAAAGAATAGCGGATCTGGTCAAGACCAGAAGATGTGTTTCCACGTATGCCGGTGAGTGCAGTACGAATCTCAATGGCTGCAATCGGTGCGATCGGCGCGTTAAGGCAAGTGAGTGTGTTGGGGGGACCCATGTAGTCCGCGTAACGTGGAGTGTAAGTGGGAAGGTAACGTTGTCGTAGCTGTGTGAGGCATTGGCTGTCTGTTAGGTTAGTGGCCCGTAGAAGTTTATGAATGTCCTTAACCCTGTCCGATTTGGCTTGACCAGGCTAGATGACGGAGTAGGGACCACGTTCGTGCGATACCGAGCGTGCCATTGATATTGTCACATAGCGCGTGCCAGTTTTCACCAGTAAGGTTGGCAGCATAGTCTGCAGCATCAACAGTAAGTTGGGCAATACGTAGTCTTAGCTTCTTACTGTGGCGTTGACGTCGCCACCGTTTGGTTAGGATACGACGTGGTTCCCATAGATGGAGTAGGTGGGAGTCTATATCCGGTGCAACTGGAGTGGTAGGAAAGGTGCGCGTGTGTCGGTTTAGCCGGGTTTGCAGTGTCTGCACCGAATCGGTGAGTGTGTCGGAGGAGGTATAGGAGGAGGACGATGCGCGAAAGGCAGGCCATTCTGTGATACGGATGTGGCGTGCTTTCCCTGTGAAGTCTTAGTGTACATACAAGTTTCAGGAATTGAATGGTCACTGCCGAGCTGTTCGTCAAGGTTCTGCCAGGTGCAGGGTTTATTGCCTCGGTACATGGTAAGGTCAAGGAACGTGTCTCGTGCAACGCTGGTGCCAAGACCTGTGGGTGTCGATGGATCAGTAAGTAAAGTGAGATTGTGTTGTTGAATTAGTGTGGAGCTTTCGCCCTTTAGGTGTGTCGCGAGGGTAACCCCAAGTTGGATGTGGAACGTTAAAATCGCCTCCAATGAATGTGGCGCAACCCTTGCAGCGTGCGGCTTCAAACAACTTGTTGAACCGTGCATGGCGATCTTGAGGGAGGCTGTAGATATTGAGTAGACGGAGGGATTAGGTGTTAGGCATGCGTAGATTTGCAGGAAGGAGTTCAAGTAATACTTGTGGAGCGGCCTCGCTGTCGAAAGTTAAGTCGGCAGCGATATGAACGCGCTTGACAAGAGTTGCCACAAGGTGATCTTGATCAGGATCATTATGCGCCCCAGGAAGATTAGGTAGGGTACGAGGCTCTTGTAAAAAGGTGATGTCGGGTGGGGGTGAGTGCGATTGAATATACTGGATGAGACTGCAGCGTTTTTTTCGGAAACTTCGGCAATTCCACTGCCATACCGTAAGGTCTGAAGAAGAAGACCGTGGTGCAGTGGATGCAGGGGGATTACAGCTCGCCATTTACAAGGATCGAATAAGGGGAAGGGCCAGTTGAAGAAGTGTAAGAATGCTACGGGCCCATTCTGCATCAACCACTTCCAAGAACCTGCAGGCGAAGTTTGCTGCTGCTTGAAGCTTCAGGACCCACCCCTTGCTTGGAGCTGTGTCAGTTGAAACAGGAGTCCTCCGTTTTGTTGTTCTGCGTTGTCTTGGATCGGTGGGCGCGTTCCCTGTAGTTTACGGATCTTCGAATGGATTTACTCCGTTTGAACTGGGCCCTCTCTTGGTCGGGGGTGCCTTTGGTTTGTCCTTTCAGGGAAGCTTGATTTAGTGTAGCATAGGTCGGTCTCTTAGGCCGCTGGTTTTCAGTCTTGGTAGTCCAGGTGTCTTGCATTGTTGAAGAAGACTCTTCACTTTTTCTGGGCAACTCTGGCCAGTCGGATGCTTGAACTGCAGCTTTGGCATTATAATAATTGACTGCATGTTCCTCGGCATAATTCCTCGTCTTTTTTTCTTGCTGCCATTTGGAACAGAATGTTGATGTAGCCAAGTGAGCGGCTCCGCAATTTACGCACCTCTCTTGAGCAGTGCAGGAGTCTCTGTTCTCGTGCGTGTTACCGCAACGCTTACACACAGGACTGTGCTTGCAGGAGGCCTCACGGTGCCCATAGCAGCAGCACTTGCGGCATTGGACAGGTTTCTCTTGGTATGGAGTAACTGGATGCCGAACAAGACCAAGGTAGACGAAGCTTGGCAGCGAAGATCCGCAGAAAGAGATCTTAATTTCCGAAGTTTTACCTAGTCGTCGCAAACGTGCAACTTTGTTTTTAGGACAACTTAATTTGTTGGTGATCTCCTCGTCAGTCAGCATAGTGTTCACATCTTTGATTACACTTGTGGCGCAGTGTCCGGGGAGAGGCTCGTATGCTCTGACTTTGATTCCGCAGAGCTCTGTGCAGCTTAGCAATCCTCGCGTTGTCTGTTCGTTTCTCACGACTACGGCAAGAGAGATTCAAGCGGCTGTTGTACCTGATCTCCAGGATGCATGCCGGCAACGTCAGAGTATTGGAGAGTCTCAGGCGGCTCAGTGACGTAATAACTTCGTCCTGTTTGACTGACGTAAATATAACAGTAAGTCCTTCAGGTACTACTGCAGTACTGCGGACTGTCTCAGCGCTTAGGCTGGAATTAGGGCTATTCTTTTTCGTTTTTTCCTGACGACATCAGTCCAATCTAAGTCGTCAAAATTGGACAGTTCTATGTCACTGGATGGCACAATGACTCGCCGCGAAGAGGCTGTAGCCCATTCTGACCTGGAGTGATGTCCTCAGCGCTATTCATGGGTGTGTCCTTGTCTTCTGATTCAGCGATTGAGCTGCCAAAGACGGACGAAGGCAGACTGTACTGATCAGTGGAGGCGGGATGACAGGAATGTGGCGAAGGTGGCGTTGGCCCAGTAGACATGACCATGGTCGATTCACGGGCACCAGGGCAAGCCCCAGTGCGGCAGACCACATCGTGGACAGGAGTAGGCAACGTACGAATGAAGTTCGAATGTTTCAGACCGTCTTATAATATTAAAATGTTGATCCAGAAGAGCGAGGCTCAAAACCGCAACCGACTTCGAATCACTTCTTCTTCGTCCCTCAATGAAAAGTCTATCTCCAACTGAAGATGGCATATGAATAGTTGCTAAAATGTTCACGCGAGGTGAAGCGATGCAATTACACAGGATCCTTCGTGAAACGTCGGTCAGATCGTTCCTGCAAAAATATACATTTCACAAAAAAAAAAATTGCATGGCAGCTTGCCTTGCAATTGTGTTGCTACGTGAAATGCGCTCTTTCCCCGCTAAATCCAGCGTGGAAACTGAATTTGACAAAAGGTCATGTGACATAATGTAACGCGACATCAAATATTTTGCCGAATTTAGAGGGGAAACTGATTTTGTGTATAGGTTAACGTGACATGAAGTCACGTAAAACCATTTTTTCCGCTAAATCTAGCGGTGAAACTGAATTGGCGGTGAAGTCACGTGACGTCAATTTTCCTGCTAAATCTAGCGAGAAACTAAATTTGCAAAAAGGTCACGTGACACGAAGTCATGTGACCTCATTTTTCCCGTCAACTTTAGCGGGGACACTGAATTTGTGTTGTGGTCACGTGACCTCCATTTTTCCGCTAAAGCTAGCGGGAAAACTGAAGTCGTGTGACATCACAGGCCACGGCTTCCCGAAGTGAGACTTCGCGAAATTCGGAAGAACTAAACAAAGAACGTTTTACGTTCAAAAATGTTGATGTCGTATTGGCCTTTGCCAAAGGGCCAATTTGGGAAAACTATTAACGTTCGGCATATTTCTCAGTGATGCGTTTTTTTTTTTGTTTTTTTTTGCAAGAACGATTTGGCCGACGTTTCGTAAAACACATGTATACCAGGAATTTTTAGCGACCGTTACCGTGCTCCGCGCACCGTACTGTCGGGGCCTTTAAAGGAACACTGACACGCCCCAAAGTTTTTTTTTTCTTTGGACAATTTATTATGGTGTTAGAAGACTACCCAATCAATATTTCGCTACAGCGTCACGTTTAATTTTAATAAAGTAAAAAAAAGAAACGCTACTGCTCGAAACCGAAACTGGATTGGAGAGGACGAAGAAATGTAGAGGAGGAGGAGGAGGTTTCCGAAAATCACGTGACTGCGGAAATTATTTTTTTTTTAGATCAGCGTATTTGCAGTTTTTTAGAAGACACAAAAAAAATGCGTATCATATTTTTGTTTATTTTTAGTATTGAGTGTGTGCCTTCGATGATGACCCAAGATTTTGATTATCTTTGGTGGTTGTGCCTAAACCATTAAAAACGGCACGTGACCACGGAGAAGAAAGTGAACGCGACTCTCCGTCGCGCTCACTCTCCACTTTGTGAAGAGAATAATTCTTTAGGAGTGGCGCGCCACAATCCGGCAAACTACTCGAAAATAGGCTTCGTCCCGCCAAACCACTAAAGCAGTCGTTAAAATAAAAAAAAAAATTGAATGCTGTCCATTCGTTCATTTTATTTTAATTTATTATGCTTTAAGGGGAGGGGGGGGGGCGTTACATAAGGAACTAATTTTAAAGACGTTTTAACTACACTTTAGGCTTAAAACAGTTGGAGGACGCTTAACCTGCACTTTTAAGAGTGAAACGCAATTGCGAAACATCTAAACAAACCCTCGCTCGTTCCCAAGTAGTGCAAGCGTGTCTTATATGGCGATTCCGCTTCTGCGATGGCAACGGCAACATCGGCCATTGCCGGCCGTGGTTCTTTGTTGTGCTGTTGGCGCATCCTCCTCGGAAGAGTAGAAGTTTGTTTTACCGGCCAAAGTACCTACAGGGTCAACAGTTTTAAATTCGGTCATGCTTCACTGCGACCTCAAGGGGCGTCTATATCGAATGAAAGATTTTCGCCAACACTCAGGCGCATTCTGTTTTATCTGATATCACCTCGCTCGGCGCATATCAGATGAATCATGTCTGGCTGGCCACGCTTCGGACGCCCAAAGCCAAGGAGGGGCTGGTTAACGCAAGGGAGCTGAGCATCAAGAACCTACGGTGCGTCGTCGTTGACCCTTGCTCCACCGAGGTGCGCCTCCGCGTATAGACCTTTCCAAAAAGAGCGCTCTGGTCGCCGCCATTTTGCGAATCGAGCGACCCCTATCAGCCAGGAATTTCTGGCACCTACCTGAGCTGTGGAATCCCGGTCAGCGTGACTCCGCAGCTGCATTGTGCATTCGGAGTTCGGCGGCTTTTCTTGGAAGTTTTTATTTTATTCCCTTGTTTAGGATGTTTACCCTTTGTATGTTATCTTCCAGTGTGAGAACCAGGGAATACCAGGGCTCGTAGCCCGCTCGGCCTTCGCAGAAAACGAACGAAGAGAGCGAACGTCAAGCAGCCCGCGACGCAGGCAGTTCGACATGCTTGGAGGATTATTTCCGTCGAGATAATCTCCAAAAAGCCTTCCCGGGTGTGTTCCGTGTCTTCGCGAAAAATAGCTGATAGGGTCGGGTTCGGGGTGTGGGGACAGAATAGACACGTTCGTTCATTTGCTTTGAAGCTGTGCAAAAAAAAAGCGGCTCTCTTCTACATGTTACCTAAAACACGCCGGATTCCGTCCAATTGTCGTGAAGTGACTATCGTCGACACTGTATATTGGACATGCTGTGTTATTTGAGACCTTTCTCAAATCCTGTTCGGATAACGCGGCACCGTGGGGTACGTACAATATATGTTGTTCGATTGATGAGACTCATTGAATTTCATGTTGTGGGCGGGGAATATCCATTCAGTTCGGATATCCTGTGTGGTCAAATATTTGGAAGTATATAGATTGACACGGCTGAGTGTACGGTGCCGTAAAACGATGAACATAATATGAAACAACCATTCCAGTTGCATTTGTTCTGTCGCGCACGGACTCACCAAAACAGCTTTCATTTCTTTGTTTTTGTTCCAAAAAAATAGAGCACTGCTTTCTTAAATACCTCTATAAATTATGTTCGCCACAGAACACAAAATAAGAAAGAAAACGCGGCAATTTAGCCTCCACCAGCGTCCGGAATTGCGCCTACGCAGGTTGCCACAGCCTACTGACGAGAAACTCCACAGCTCAGCGCAGTCGGGCAACACTGAGGTACCCTCTCAAAACCAGGGACGCGCACTGTAAATCGCTTCGTTCGAGACGGCCGCTGGAAAGGTCTATACTGGGTCCCCTTACACGTCCAGGAAAACGTGGTGAGCAAACTGTTTGAGCCGTACGGCAAAGTTATAGAAGTTTCCCGCGAGAAGTGGCTTGGTCGAAGGATTTGAGGCAATCGAGTCGACGACGCGCATCGTGGGCATGACGCTCAAGAATGTCGTCACGCCCGACAGCATGCCCCACTAAATCAGTCCAGGGAGAAAACGTCCTCATCGTCATCCCCGGGCGAGCACCGGTCTGTTCGCGTTGCAAGCGCGCCGGGCTCATCAGGCGCGACTGTCGCGTGCCAAAGTGCACGGTGTGCTTCCGCTTTGGTCACGACAAGGAAGAAAGACTGCGTGAGGACACACGCCCGCGTCACTGGTGAAGACGAGAGAGACGACCTTCCATCGCTGACCATGAAGGTCGACGAGGCAGAGTTAGGTCTTCAAGGTCTGGAGCAAGACGCCAAATCGCCTACGCAACCACAGGGGAACCCCGCCGGGGACGCTGGTCCCGCACAAGTCTCCGGTGCAGACAACGAGGACAAGTCTGCCCAGCTTGTTCCAGAACAAGGTTCCGGTCTCCTTTTCCTTGTGGCGACGTCGACCGCGGTCGGCGCGGTCCCGCCCACTGCCTGTCCCTCAATGTCTGAAAAGCCCCCCCCCCCCCGCCCCCCCCCCCCCCCCCCCCCTCCCCCGTGGAAGGTGTCGTCATGGATGAGTCGACCGACTCCCCCATGCACGATCTCGAGGACACGCCCCCATCCCCCACCGCTAAATGTTGGAGGCCTTGGCGCGTAACAAACAGTGCCAAGAGCAACGTTTCCTAATGAAAACGAGGCCCAATTTCTTAGCGTTCCAGGAAACCAAGGTGGCTGAGGAGGAGCAGCTAGCCAGTACACTAAAGCCTTTCAGCTTTCGTATGAAGTTCGTGTACCGCACGCTGTCGGTGTTTCGGGAGGTTAATCATGTCGTTCCACATCTGCAACTGTGGCGCAGAAAAGGAAAAAGAAAAAAAATTCTGTCGAAGGAATAGACAAAGAAGGGAACGTTTCAATGTGTCTGTGTCGGTTCCTTCTACTAAAAGTTTTTTTCTTGCCCTTCCTGCACTACAGTCTCCGGTGTTAAGCGACATGATTAGCTGTTGCCAGCTCGCCAGCGCACTTAGTCTTTTCGGGAGAGTGTTTTTTTAAATCTCTTTTTAAAGTAGTTTTTTTTTTTTTTTGTCGGAGTGGGCCGTCATTACTGACACGGAAGGACGTTATTATGTGTGATTTTACTTCTGCAGCATGCAGTTCACTGGCGGCTTATTTGCATACATGCCCCGAGTACGGTGAAAGACCGGGTAATGTAATTTTCTAGCTTACTTCATCTTGTCGATTCCGATAGGACGGTTGTTTTGTTAGGTGATTTTAACTGCGTTGTCACAGAAGAAACAGAACGCCATCTCAGCAGCGCCCGGGTGAAAGTGCGGCAGTTCTGGCGGAATTGCTTGAGAATTACGATCTCATAGACGTTTGCACAGTTAAGAACGACACATGCGAGATGCGCTTCACCCAATTTCAAGCTTCATCTCATGCCCGGTTAGATGGAGTGTATGTCTAGCCTATATGGGCCACGTTGTTAAAGTACCACGGCACCCCCGCGTTTTTTTTTTATCATTATTTAACTTTAACAACTATTGGTGAAAGAGCGCAACCGAAGGCGAACTTCAACTGTAGGGTTTGGAAGTTGAATATAAAGTTCCTAAAGGATGAGGTTTTTCTTGAAGAAGCGGATAAAGCGTTCGCAACATTTTTTGAGGGAAAGGAGTTGCCAATCAAAAGGCGTGGGAACTCGCCTAGCAGGAAATTAATGGTGAATTCGGGTGGTCGCCTCTCTCCTCTGACCTTGATTCAGCAGAGCGCCCCCTCCTCGCCGCCAGAGCTACTCGGGATCCTTTTCAGCCGATCACAACTGCTGGCTTCAGAGCGCTCCGAGATTCTCAGACCGGTCACGGAAGTAAAATTTCTTGACATTGGTAATGCATTAGAAACAACACGATCTCACAGCATACGGTGGGCGATTGAGCAAAATTTACGCTCGCAACGTGATGAAACAACGGTTGTGACGTAAATTGTTTTACGCATCTGCATGTAAAAAAAAGAAAGAAGAAAAGAGCAGTATGCGAATTGATTTTTGCAGAACGGAACGAAAGCCAATGCTTGGAAACAGTTGTCAACTCATCGCGTTTTCGACAGTAAACGCGCTGCGATAGCGATCATGCGTACGACAAAGCAGGCACAAATAAAAACGCTAACAAACCGCATTTTTCTCACGGCGAAATATTGTGCAAGCATCGCAATGTGACACAAATCAAAGTGCATTATATTCGGCTCTCCCTTTATTTTACAACACAAACCTTTGAACACACTTTTACCAAACCTCAAAATTTCTTGAAGCGACCACAAAACCCGGTAAAACAGCGGCGAGCTCTGCGAGCTGATTCGACGCCGGTTAGGCTTAGCGGATTCACCACCGTGAGATGAAAAATCTCGCGAAATCACTGGGAATACTTAACACGTCGACTTTTCCTGTTACGGTCGCCAACGAATGTCGTCCCGTCCGTTGTAATCCTCGCACCGTCGAATGCACAAGCACTTTGTAGAACCACATATCAATCGCCGTCATGCCGTACCTCGCACACCACCACAGACCACTGCCGGCCATCGTCAACAAAACCACGTGATCCCCATGCAAGTAACATGTGACGCCTGCGCCGCTCCGCACTCCGACGGCTACAGACGGAGTGCCAGGGAGCGCTCTGAGAGGGAGAGGTGCCCTCGGAATGAACCACCTCGAACAGGCCACAGTACTCTCTTTCAACAACCCGATTTCGCGCGCTCTCGAAAGAGCGCTCGAGAGCGCGCAGGAAGAACCGTGCGAATTCGCCATAAGATTCTCGCTATCGAAAGATATTCTGTCTTGGTGTTTGCGGCGCGCAGCAGTGAGCGTGAGATGAGCGAGAATTTGCTAGCTCATTTGAGGGCAGAGTGCACTCTTGAGGCGGAGAGCACTGACAGGTAAAAATCATTTTCTTTTATTTATTAACCAAAATGAACGATTACGATGCCTGGACATTACCTTCAATATTCGAAACTTGAGAATTCAGTATTTGTGAAGTAAAAAAAAAAACAATTTCGAAATGCCGAATTCGAAGTTCCCGCGCGATCCGTGCCAGGGCAGTGACGTCAGATATTGAGCCGTCCTCCTGCGAGTCGAGTTTCTCTGACGCTTCCGAACCGCCACCCCTCAAGGTGTCGTGTTCGCCAGCGTCCCGCGAACAACCGGCTGCGAGCAGACGACGCTTGACTTTCGAGTTTGAAGTTCTTTTAGGGCCCTTTCAGCCATCGCAAATTCTTTGAAACGGTGTGAGATCGAAGAGAACGCGTAGTGGACTTTTGTGAGCGACGTGAGGGGCACGTCGCGCCAGTTCGGCGGGAAAAGCTGCCCCAGCGGTGTCACTACGGAAACTACGATACACAGACACCGAACCCAGTTGTTCTGACCGTTTGACGATTTCCTTCTCGAAGTCTGAGAGGTCGGCGGACAACTAAGAAGGACAACTTCGTCCGATTCCCCGACGCACCGATCATCCTCTGCTACATGCGTCAAGCGGCGACATGTTTTCCGAGGGACGATAAAAAGCCAGGAGGCGACATCACAAGGGACTCGGATTTTCGGTATTTCTAAAAGAAGGGCCGTAGTGCGTTCGTTTTTCCGTTAAACAAACACAAAAAGAAAACATGTTTCGCGAATGCCGGTATTAAATGTTATAAAAATGTCGCTTACAAAGCTTAAAATTTCATAATATTTGACGTCACAAGTCAAACGAACCGAGGAGGTGAGGAGCGGGAGAGAAAAACGCCAAAAATAAAAAGGCACGCGCGGGCGTGGCGGAATTGTTTTTTGCGGTGCGATATTTTTTTTTTTTTTTTTTTTTTTAGTGTCTATGACTACAACTTGCACCGTTTTAGACAAGAAACAAAAATGCCACCTTTGCGGTGTCAGTGCCCCTTTAAAGACACAGAAAGCGTTAGAGCTCGAATAGAAGAGTTACATTGCAAGCGGTGCCGGGGTGCCATAGTTCGTGCTCGGTCAGAGAATTACCTAATGGGAAAGCACGCGACAAAACGAGCCTTAGTGGAGGAAAAACGCTAGGCACTCCGCAATGAAATCGGCGGGATCGAGTACCAGGATGTAACTAGCATGAGCGCAAACCATATTCAGAAGGCTTTTGTTGACCATTATAGGGATCTTTGAAAGCCATGCCAATGGGAGGAGATATCCTATGTGTGCTACCCTTCTTGAAGCCCTACCTCAACTAGGCGCAGAGGAGCAGGAAGGGCTCAATCAGTCTATTACGCTGTAGAAAAAAGAAAAAGCGATCGACGACTTGCCAAACGAAAAAACGCCGGGGCCCGAAGGGTTAGGGGAAGAGTTTTAAAAAATGTTTCAGAACGTAGTTTTTTGCTTTGTGTAATCTCCGAAACGTATGAACGTAAGGTGCTGCCACCGTCGTTTGACCGAACGTATACTGTTTTAATGCCCAAAAGCGACGACATTGACAAGCGCAGAAAAGTCAAAGGTTATCGACCGATAACGCTGCGCAACGTATATTATAAAGTTTTCGCGATAAGTCTGGCGCGTCCTTTTCAGAGCATTGCCTGCCAGATCAGCGAGTACCAGACTTGTGGGATTCAGGGGCGGTCTATAGGAACAAATGTTCAGGCTGCGCATGGGTTTAGAGGCATGCGACCATTGCAGAGATCAAGTCGCTATACTCCAAACAGACCTTGACAAGGCTTTTGACCGTGTTAAACAAGCGTTCCTTTTTATGTATTGGAGCGCACCAATGTTGCTACAGTCATTTCGGAAGGGAAAAAAATGGTGCATAGGGGTTGTACGACAAAGAGGTTTCCGGTCATTTGTCAGGCGATGCTGCCCTCTGTCACCTTTATGTTTTAATGTGTCATTGGGACTGTTCTGCTTGAGTATTTTAGGCAATGAGCATTGTCGTGGTTACCGGCTGAGTGACACTGAGTTCAAAATAATGAGCTATGCCGATGATGTTCTAGTGTTCTGCAGCGAAAAGAAAAGTGTTAGTGCTGCTGTGGCGTTGTAAAAAGCGTTTTGTGAGGCCACAGGGGCACCAGTATACTGAATGGTGAAAATGCCGTGAATTGTGACATGGGGCGTGGGCAACAACGCCTTTAGTTTTTGAAGGCTTCAGCTCGGAGCGGGCACCGTGCACATACCTCGGCGTGCCTTTAAACTGCTATCCTGAAAGCGAATTGTGTTGGTCGGGTGTCACCACCAACCTGGACAGGCGCACCTCTCACTGGAAGAGGCGGGACCTGTCCATTTTCGCGCGCGCGACTGTTTGCAATGCTTTTTTTTTATTACCAAGTTACGGTTTGCAATGGAAGTGATTCATTGTGCCCGCATGAACGTGCAAAAGTTTCACCGCGTTTTTGCGACATACATCTGGAACTCTTATTGGGAGCCCATGAGGAGCCACAATCTGTTTCACCTTGTCAGTGATGGCGAATTGGGATCATCGCATTTGTTTCATATGACAGTTGGTGTCATGTTTCTTTTTTCTACGCGATCAAGACTACCCTTCCATACGCAGCTTCCTTTAAATAAAACTGTCAGCTTATTTGCTGACCTTTGTTGTATCATCCTACAGAGGTGAGCCATTAAAGCTGTATGGCTTTCAGAAAGAGGTTGTTGACGCATTCCACTTTTTGTCATCCCGTTTTTCTTTGGAGTATCTGTCTAGGCAAGAAAACGATAAAACGTGACTTGGTGTAAAGCGTTTTTTCCTTCCCTGCTGTGCAGAAGTGTCGCTTGCAGCGATGGTCGGAATGTATTCAAACGTGTTAAGCGCATGTGTGTACCCCCCCCCTCCCCCCCCCCCCCCCCCCCACGCTGTCAAAACCTTCATTTTTAAATTCCAGAGCAATACGCTTCCAGCTAGAGCTTGGCTTAGAGAAAAGGGCGTGGGTGTGCCATGGCCGGTGGAGTGTATGTTGTGTGAACAACCCAAGACCGTCGAGCACGTTTGTATTTCTTGTTGGGACGCTGGTTTTTGTTTGGGGGGGAGGGGGGGGGGGGGTTACCGTACGTTGAAGGAAGAGTCCTGTATCACCCCATCGGGGATACGTTTTATGAGCGTAAGCAGCAATAACTGTGTACCACTTTATGTTTTTTTTTTTTTACCTGTGCAGCAAATGAATGATGCCGACCCCAATACCAAAGAAGTTCGGTTTTATTTCTTTGACCTTGGGAAACAAATAGAAAGTGTTATTTTTTCTCCTGTGAGCCCAAACCCGAGTTCTTACGCCTTTGCAAAGAGCTACTGGAAATAAAAGATTTCTAACATGCCCTGCAAAAGCTTTGTAGCAAATTTTTATTGTTATTTGACATGTGTACGCTGCTTTATGCAATAAAAAAGAAATAAAGCGCGCCTTGCGTGGACTAGTAAGTAGCGTGTCTAGCTCGCGACCGAAGGGTCGTGGGCTCGAACCCCGCCTAAAGTTCCTCTAATTCTTCTTTGACGCTAATTAATTACTTTATAGAGTGAAACTATCTCAGACATGCGGCGACCTTTCATTCGCATTACATGTCATGTTTCTTAATCACTTTCATTCAACGCGTGACGTGAGCTTTGTGGGTTGTTTGAAATTGCCGCGCGAGGTCATGTGGTTGCGAAGTCATGACTCTACCACCCAATCGTGGATTTTAGTGCACGCCACCGACGGTGGGTTTCTGTGACAAGAGCTCCTTAACGCTTTCGCGTAAAATATACAAATGCAGGAACAACCATTCACTTTCAACAGCTGCTTGTAACATTCTAATCTGCGACGAGACATAAGCGTGAACTCTGCTATGAATAAATCGTGATCAGTAATTGATACAATGGACTGAGGTAGTGCATTCCAGTCACTTATTCACGAGTTTTACAGAGAAGCTGTATATGGGGGACTCACAAGTCGGATTTACGGAACTTTATCGTGTCGTCGACCTCACGAAAAAAAGATCTTCAGCGATTGAAGCAAAAAGTGCATATCACGCATGCAACATATATCACAGCGTTTCAATAAAGAACAAGCCCAAAACAAGCATCCGAACCACATATTTGATGATAGGCGCTTGTTTAAACAATGCGAAGCACGTAGCGCTCACCGCATACATTTCTCGGTAAAGATTACTGTTGCGCAAGCTGCCGCGGCGGTGGCACCTTGCGACGTGGGGAGGGACGTCACTAGCCTTTCATATATGAAGAGTTTTTGTATAGTGCATTTACGTTTGTTTTGTCCATCATTTGGTATAGACCCTTTTGCTCTTTACAAAAATGAACTATCGCTTCCGTCCGAAGCGACTTCCGGTCGCACGGTCTTTGCAAGCCTGTTGAACTTGCTAGCTTATGCCACCAGTGCTAGAAAGCATACATGCTACCCGGACAGCAAAGTTGAAGATTTAAACAGTGCCTTCGGCTGTACAATTTTACATCTTGGAGGAGAGTCAGCGGACTGTCCTTTTATTTATTCTTTCAACTTCGCGTTTTCATAAGTTCGAGCTGATCGAGTTCCCAATTTTCTACGCGCCGAAAGTTCTACGCCGAATGTTCCAGAAAGCCACGAGGGTACATAAGGGACTCCGCATGGCAAGCGGAGTCACTCGCCCCAGCGTTCGATCCTGCTGTTACGCCGGTATCGACGCCCGCGACGCTCTATTCTTATCTTCTGTTTCCTTTTTGTTTTGGGCACAAGTACGCCACATTGAACGTTTAGTTTGAAGGATCAAGTGACCGCCAGCACGAAATAAAAGTGGCAAGAAATATTTTACCCCTCATCAGTAACAGTTAAAAAAAGAAAAACATTGCAAAAGTTGATATTTAGTAACTATTCTAGAACTGATGCCTTGGACGGACTATAGCCATCGAAGTCGAATCTTGAACAATAAGAAAGCCCGGATATACAGGAACCTCGCGGGGCATATATAGGGGCTTGTATAAGAACGCCGTCGCAGCATGCGGGTATAGACATTCACATTCTTTCGATGTCGAGAAAGATAAATTCGGCGCTGCAAAAGTGTATCTATGCGGATGGTACACGCGCTCCGAAGCAAGGCCGCCACTAGTGGCCACCGATGTGACGCGCGCATCAACGCGCGGCTCTGACAGCACGTGACTGCTGCCGTCTGCGCGGTGCATGCGTACACGCTTCACTTTGAGGGAATGTGTGTGATGGGTCTGCGCACGCGCACGATATACCCCCATCTGATATGGACGAACGTGAGACCTGTCTAGCGCGTTGACCTCTAGCGTATTTTGGGCGTTTGTGCCCCCTGTACTCCTCGACGGTTTTCTCGATAAACTGTGGCTTAGTGCAAATTAACGTATTCAGGTTTCTCTAAATAGCACGATTTCTAACAGAAAATTAGCATTCTGCAAACAAAATCGCATTTTTGTGTTTAATTTAATTCAACTGCCCGAAAGACGTTCTGCAGCTATTGAATAGCGTCGTAGGTCATGGCCCTAAAGAATATAAAGAAACGTTCAATATTTTATTGCAACCTAACTTTGAGGCAAATAATAAAACTTATGGGTATATCAATCATTTATATAAAGGCTTATCGAAATATCGTTGATAACAAAAGCTTATGTTTATAATAGAACACAAAGCGCATCATAAAATTTGTATCAAATCGTCCATTGTTTCAGGGAAAATTAATACATAAATACTAGTACCACTTGTCACAATGTTTAAAAAAAAAACAATAATTTCCACACGGCGTTGAAAGTACAATGTAAATAAATGAATAAAGAAAAAATCCACTTATTTGTTGCCGAAACAAAAAGGACACGTGTAAAATATGATGTGAAGCGCGCACGCAAATTACAAAACGCGGCCACTCTCCTGAATAGGCTTCAATAAATAAAATATGGGACTCCAGTTTTCAACCAGCTCCTATTTGTAATCCGTAGTGTACGGACACCTGGTATAATTTCAGTGCTTACTTGACGGAAAAATCTAACTGGCCTGTGTTTAACGACGATGTAAAACTGCTGAGGCAAATGGTTGGCTGAGGTATTAAATTCAAGAGTTACAGCGACGACCAACAAAAGAGGAACACACGTCTCTGTGTCATGTTTTTGGAGGTGCACAGATTAAACATCCCCGCCAGCAGACATTGAATTTAAAATTTATACTTTCATATCGGTACACAAAATTTGCCGCAGTAAAAGCTTTGGTCAATTGACCTTGGTATTGGCTATGTTAAAATCCGCTCACGTAGAATACGTGTTTAGGTATTTTCGTTATATCGATCCTGACTAGGCGGCATGTTAAGAAACGCCAAAGATCGCGGAAAGGCTGCTTTCCCTACAGACCAGGAGATAATTGAGAAATCTTATACCTTTCATTAAACTCAGGCCCTTTGTACAACATTCCCCAATAATGTTTGAGACTCCAAAGCCAAAACAATGCACTCAGCTCAGTAAATACAGGGTGTCACAAAAAAAAAAAATTCAGAGTTTTTGTCACCGCAAAAATAACCTAGGCATCGCCGAATGCTCATTCTCCGCCCAAAGGTAGCGCTAGAGGTCACAACCAGATGCCAAAGTTTCAGCCCGATCCGATAGCGTATCCCTATAACTCCCTATAGATGCAACGTGGCGAGTGTAGCACTACGCAATGTGCAAACTGAAGGAGACTGACATCATCGTAGAAAACATTTGCGAAGTCCGTCCTATTATAAACCACTTCAACCTGGTCAAGACGCGGAAGCTTCACTGTCCCGAGGACGATGAGAACAAGAGCCAATATGGTGCCAGCGACGCAGTGGCTGGCTTACGCAACACCAGCTATGCGGAGGGCAAGTTCGTCTGCTTCTTGCGCAGGGGGTAGCGGTGACGTCAGAACGCCGAGCCCTGATTGGCTGATCGCGACCCTCTATCTGAGCGTCGTCTGCTCCTTTGCAACGTCGTCTGCTCGCAACGTCGTCTGCGTCTGTCTTACCTTTCCTGCGACTTTCGGAAGTGCAGAGGCCAGATTCACGAAACGATCTTACGGCAAAAATGTGCGTAAGACAAAACTTAAGAACAAATTCGTATTCACGAAACGAAATTTTCTTAAGTTTTGCGCAGGTTACGACGAAATCCTACGACAGCTCCGAAGCTGTCTTACGCACTTCTTACGATCAAATCAGCATGGCCGACAGCGCCGCGGTCGCGACGACCCACGGACGTTTATTTCTCTACGTGCGTTTCTCACGCGTTGCGACTTCAAGCAGCAAGCAAAAAGTAAAAAGTACTTGAAACAGACCACGACAAACAAGAACGCTGGATCCGCAAACACCCGGGAAAAGCTCCAACGGCCAGGGTTCCACCAAACGCGACCAAGCGAGCTCGGCAGTTAGGCCTAGCAGGCACTCCGCGACTCGGTGACCGTTTGCCCATGACCGGCTGGCGTGCTGAAGGAAATATGCCCGCGCGACCCTTGTGAACCCTTCCCGTATTATACTTTGATCGCTGACCTCAATTTTAGATTAAGAGATCAATTTCTTCCTCTTGTTATCTCCTTGTTTCCCGAGGAAACGGTGACTCGCCGGTGAAAAAGCGGTGAATCTCCAACAGACGCAGGAAAGGTAAAGCAGCCATCGCTTTGACTAGCAGACGTAAAGCAGACGACGTTAACTGCGCCAACCAGCCTACGCTGTTAAAGAGTAAGGGGTTTCGCCGCACACGAATGGAGGGAAAAAGTATTTGGGAGGGAACTTGCGGACACTAACACGCTCACTCTCGGTTCTTAGCAAGCAAACCTCGGCGCCTCGGGAGTCGGGACACCTCCCCAGTGAGTCCTTTGACTTCCCTCCTTGATGCGCGTCTGCTAGTTGTTAGACAAAAACAACGTACCGCTCGAGTTATTTCATCTGCCCTCTCTGAAAGGCGAAGTCGAGTTCGCTCGTAAAGACCTGCACTTCCGAAAGTCGCAGGAAAGGTAAGACAGACGCAGACGATGTTGCGAGCAGATGACGTTGCAAATGGGCAGACGACGCTGAGATAGGGGGTCGCGATCAGCCAATCAGGGCTCGGCGTTCTGACGTCTCCGCTACTTCCTTTCTCATGCGCAGAAGACGAAAATGAGCCCACTTGCGAGGCGTATAGTTAGTAACAGGATAAGAATGTCAGAGCGTCTGCTTTGAGACCCGGCCTCCAGATGCGCTGGTTGCCTTTCGCCGTGCTGGGGCCGCGCGAGCACCATCAAGGCACACGAGACGCGTAAGCGAATTATCAAAGGTAGAAAGCTCGCGCTGGAGGCCAGACAACTGAAATACCCCCTGTCGTTCTCATCCTGTGAGTAATCATCCGCGCACTTTAGACGTCATCACGGTGATACCGAGCGCAGATTGGACACGAGTACTGCCTCAGTGGTCGGCTGAAACTCGTCGGAATGTCGAAGGAAGCTCAGCGACGGGCTGGGGCCGTTCTGCTTGCGCCATACGAGTGTATTGGCGTAGCGTGAATAAAGAGGATGCACTTCACAGGCTTTGATTATTCAAGCTGGCGCTTGGCGAGCAGCAAGCAGACAGACAGACGAACGCACCTGAATGTACTCGTCCTCGCAGCGCAGGTGCTCGGCGATGAACTCGATGGCCTCGGTGGCGCGGTACGCCTCCGGGCTGAGGTAGAGCACGTCGGCGTTGGCCGAGTCCGGGGCCTCGGAGTCCCTGCGGCCCAGCGACGGGGGAGGGTGCGGCGCCCCGAGCTTGCGCGCGCAGTTGGGATGGTGCACGTCAGCAAGCTCGAGGCACTCGTGCGCCTTGGCAGGCGCCGCGTGCGGCTTGAGGGGCGGCGGCTGGAGCAGGTGGGGCGGCGGCGGCGGCGGGGGCGGCGGTGGGGGCGGCGGAGGCGGCGGGGGCGGTGGCTGGCGCGGGTGGTAGTGGTGCATGCCCACGCCGGGCATCTCCATCATCCAGCGGAGCCGCGTCTTGTTGGGCCGCTTCATGAGCAGCATGGCCGGCAGGTACTTGAGGAAGAGGACGCGGATCCAGTTGGGCATGCGGTGCGTGCGGGGCCCCCGGAAGTTCCAGTTGATGATGATCACCGTCACCAGGATGGACATGGTGTTCATGAGGAAAGTGAACAGCAGGTACTTGGCGATCAGTGGCAGCACCAGCGACGTCGGCGGCAGGATCTTGGACACGAGGAGCAGGAAGACGACCAGCGACAGCAGGATGGAGATGCCCAGGGTGACCTTCTCGCCAGCTTCGGCCGGCAGGTAGAACACGAGGATGCAGAGGAACGAAATGAGCACCGTCGGAAGGATCAGGTTCACCGTGTAGAAGAGCGTCTTGCGCCGGATGGTGATGTAGAAGGAGATGTCCGTCTCCGTCGGGCGGCTCTGCTTGCTGTTGTTGTGCCGGTTCAGGAAGGCCGGCACCTCCACGATGTCCCAGGTGCCGCTCTTCCAGTAGTCGGACAGGTCCACCCAGTAGTTGTCGTTATACAGCTTTAAGGACACTTGGTCGCCGTTGAACGTCCACGAGCCGAACTTCATGACGCACTTCTGCTGGTCGAACGGGAAGTACGTCACGTCGATGGTGCACGAGCTCTGGTAGATGGCCGGCGGCACCCACATCACTTGCCCGCTCGGGTAGATGAGCACGTTCGACTTGTAGCGCACCTCGTAGTTGCCATCCGCACTGCACGGGCCCCCCCACGGCCCCGCGAGGCCCCGTTAGGGTACCCGCCACAAAAGGAGGGGGCGCGCGCGAGCTCTTACTTGTTGAACAGGACGATGTCCGGCTTCCACACCTTGTCCGGAGGCAGCCGCAACACCGAGATTCCCCCGTAGTCCGCCTCGTCCCACTTGAGCTGGTAGTCGGTCCACACCTGCAAGGCCACGGCTCGCGGCATACCTGCACCCCCAACGAACCTCGGGGAGGCAGAACTCGCACTCACCAGCTGGAGCCATACGTTGGACGTCATGATCTGGTTCTTTTCGTTCTGTGAAGAAAGAAGAGCGACATAGGGGCATCAGCGTGGGACGTGCGCGTCTTTCGCCGAGAGGCAGCTTCGAAAGGGGTCCGAAAACTACGACGACAATTCCGGAGGAAAGGCTTGGCGGCCACACGATCGCAATGTCTTTCCCGAAGAAGAACGAGAGGTGGGACCATCAGAGGCCGCGCACGTCCGATGGTTCGGCGAGGATCAAGTGGGCTCGCAAACCGAGAAAAATGGCCCAACTTTCAAAGCCGTATTGATTTTGACGCCGAGTCGGAAAGTTTCGGGCTTTGTCGGACGAAAAGGGAGATGGGCGGTGCGGCTCAGGACCGCAGATTTATGGCCCTGCTCGGCATGCTGCTAGCACTAGCTTTTGGCCGACCCCCGCAAGATTGACACGACAACTTCGGGGACGACTTCGGGCTCAGCCTTCGTGTCGCCGGCGACACAATGGGCAGCCAATGCGGGCCTACTCGCTTCCGCTTTATCCGTCCTCCCATTGGTCTAGACTGCGTTTATGACTTGCCATCTGAAGGCAACGTTAACCGACTGGCAGCAAATGGGTTGTCGTTTCTACTTCGTCCGTTCTCCTATTGGTGTACACTGAACTGAGCTCATGACTTGCCACCCGAAGGCAACGTTAAAGGGAAGATGGGGCACTTCTACATTTGAGAAAAAACGCTTGAATTGCGTTCATTTGGTCTTTAGAATAACAGATATCAAAATTATATTTCAATGCGACGCGCCGGAGAACCACAAGAGCAATTTCAAAATAGGGCTGAAGCCCCGCCCCCCTAGCCTTGGGCAGCCAAAAGAGCCGTCGATGACGTCATGGACAGCGACTGTCTTTTGCGTTTTTCTCGCGTTTAACAATACTTACGCAGCAAATGGTTTGGGTATTCGGGTTCACGGGGTAAAAATACACTAGAATTCACTTCTAACTCATTTTTTCCAAGAAGCTCCGTAGCTTCCCTTTAACTAACTGCTCAGGGTGCAGTAAGTCTACGTCCAGCTGACCCACACTCTGGCTACTTCGTCACGTCACTTGATTCCGCACTTACACTATCATAAGACTATAGACAGCTTATCGACGCAGACAACTATGGCGTCACAGTTGAGCTGCGACGACTCGTGGTAAAGGTTGGTAGTGATCTTACAGCTAATGTTTTTTGGTTCGAAGGTTAATTTAAATATAGAACATGTATCTGTACCACGCTAGTAAAATACTGCAGGTAATTTACCACCTATGTGTTTGGTTAATCTAGAAAGAAAGCCCCATCAAAAGAACCTTAATTGAATGCACAGCTAAGTCAGTGACATTTGAGGAATAGTCCAATCCTCATTTCAGTGGCACCATAAATGCTTAAAACCAAATCACGTGTGATTAAATACGCCTCCAACTTATTTGCGTCCTTCTTCGTTTTCTTTTGTTTTTACCTTTATCCACCGCAGATAAAAAATGGGACGCTACGTTGATTCTTAGTAGTGCAACCACATGCTAGTAATAGCGTCCGAGAGCTGACGAAGTACTGGCTCGTACGCCTCGTACTACCAACAATTTACTTGCCCACGTCATTGAACAATGCCAGTCATACCTGTCGTTCTTTTTACTTGCCAATTTCACAAATGAAAGGTTCTGCACGGAGGCAAGCAAGCTCCTTTCACATAACGACTAATGGTGGCATGCGTTCTGACAAAAAAGGGAGCAGCTATTTCTATGCTTCATTCGCCATTATGTTCTAAGGGCAGTGCTCCCCCCTGGCATTGCGCAGTTTTGCTACGGCATATGAAAGGCTCGTCCGGAGGAAGAGCGGAAGTAGCCCCTCGGCAAGAGTTATGATGAAATAGTCCATTTTATGCCATATGCTACCTAGCCTCAACCGGGCATGTCAGAGGAGCTGGGTCATTATGGCAACCTCTGTGTCACTCGTATAGAAAAACAAAGTTGCGAGTCTTTGTTTTTCTATGCGAGTTCATGATAAAGTTACTGTACACTTCACACTAACTTATTCTACATTCATGGTCAACTTTCACGTGTCTTGTTTTCTGTTGCTTCGTTCCCGTAGCTTTCTTTCTTGGCAATCTTATGGTACGCAAGCTTTGGAAATATCAAGATTTCCTAGGCTTGCAAAATGATCAAACAAAAAGGAAGAGCGACACTTCAGACGCACATTTATGGCTCAACGTGATTGATGCAAAGCGAGAACCTCCCACATTCAAATGCAAATATGAGAACACGATGAATGGGTTTAGAAAACTTAATCCACCGGCTCCCGGATGTCATGTCCACGAAGCTAATGGGCCCCGGAAAAAAGCAATCACAACAAACTTGTGGGTCATACAAATGGAATGTAAATTTTATTACTGGCTGGCTTGTGTCAAATTGGGCTTCCCGAGACAGCCTATGCGGAGCGCAAGTTCATCTGCTTCTTACACATGGGTTTTCGATGATGTAAGAACGACGAGCTCTGATTGGCTGATTGAAAGAAATAGTGGGTAGACCTCAAGGCATCTAGCAATAAGGTCTGCCCACTATCCTTCCAACCAAAGCCAATCAGAGCGCGGCGTCGTTATGACGTCACCGCAACTCCAGCGCAAGAAGAAGACGACTTGCTCTCCGCATACTCACCTAGAGCGTAAGCAACACCGGGCGTGTGGAGTTTCGAGCAGTCTGTTATTGTCAGCAACCAAGGGGACAGCGGTATTACCAGACAAGAAAGCACACATGAAGCAAAAAAGCGTGAACACAATCGGCCACCCCTGAGTTTCTTAAGTCGTCTGTGACTGTAGATTCTAGCATATAGAGGGTGTCCCGAGTGAACCTTCCGCCGTAAAACGAGCCGGAAAACTCGCCGCTTGCACAAAGAAAGCACAATCTTTCAAAGAATGTGCACTGAACAGGTCATTTTTACCGCGTGAAATTTCAAGGCGTATAGTTCACTTGCTATAAACAAATGAGAGCAGAGAACCTGACAAATTCAAGGTTGTACGAGTTCGCAGACGGCCGGAGGTAAGGCCTGTCCAATCAGGACACTTCATAAATCGTGAAGCGACACGACTCCGGCCAAAATCGTAAAAGTTGAAGCGTCCGGCAGTCCCATGTTCGTTTGAACATCACCGAGCCAAAATAACGATTTTCCTCCTCGCTTCCTCCGCTTTTCGGTGAGCTCAGTGCTGGTCAAACTTGACGTCACACGCCACCTGTCAATGCTGTCCGTTTGTCCTGCCGGGCCCCCGTATCTTTTGAAGTGGTCCAAAATGTACTCGATCTTACTCCAGGGTAAGGCTTTTGTACCTCTGCGTTAGAAAACCTACACGCGTACAGCGTCGCTCTATCTGTATTATCACGTGACACGACCCGCCGGTGTAGCTCGGATCTATTTGGTTAAACTTTGTCGCTTTTCCTTTCCTGCTCTTTCCTTTCCCGCTTTCAAGACCTAAAGAGAAGTGGAGGCCTTGAGTGATTGACCGACAGCCAACAGAGCTTGTTAGTGGCGGACGTGATTGACATGCTCAGGGCCCCCGTGGAAAACAAGGTGAAATTTGACCAAAAAAAAATGTAAACCCGGCAAAAAAAAAAAAAAAAGAAAACGGACGGAAGCGGACCACCGAACGACTTATGTCGGAGTCGTGTCGGCTCACGATTCCTATTCGGACAGGCCTTTAGCGACGGGTTTTTTTTGTGGCGCTATTGCACCATACGCGCCGCCAGCAGACAACGGAGTCCGTCGTTTGCAAAAGCGTCTATTGGGAGATAGCGCCATTAGTAAATAGCGTCGCTAACTCGTTCATCTGCGAACGCGTCCAACCTTGACTTTAGCGACAAAACTGTTCGTCTCAGTGCACATTCGGTGAACGTTTGAGTTTTCTACAGTACGTGCAGGCGCCAATTTTTCCGGCTCATTGTATACCGGAAGGTGTTCTCGGGACGCCCTCTATTTGTAGAAACCTCGAATAGAACACGCTAACACATTTCGTCTCAACGGTCGCGGGCGCCGACGTTTGGTGAGCAAGTTGGGCGTGCGTGTGACTAATTGTGAAGTCATGTGGTAGAAGAGCCCCCCCCTCCCCCTCTTCTTCTACACACACACACTCGCGTAAGGACATGCGCACAAAACGTAAAAGCATTATATATATAGGTAGCTGCGTTTTTGCAGGGGGTCAAAACGTTTTGTCGGGATTGCTTTTAAAGAAGGTTTCTTTCTCATCATCCCAAGTTACGATACGATGCGAACTTTATTCTTACCACAGATACACGCGGTGAATGGGAGGGCATAACGGAAGCAGCAGAAATGCAGCTTAAGTTTTCTGTGCTCTATATGTAGTTTACGCGGATCGATTAGCTTTCATGATAGGTTTGAGCGCGGTCGAAGGCTTAAACACATACAGACACCGGCACACATACTAAACTCGCAAGCCACCGATCATTCACTGCGTTTGATTTTCTTAGCAGATGATAGAAAGCGTAGAAAAGAAAAATAGGAAAGCCAAAACGTTGCATTCATACCGCTGTTTGATTGGGCCCATACGGCTCATAGCGTCGGTTGTATTCGGACTAAAGGTGAAACGAAGCGTAGCGTTTCTTTTTCGTGCTTCATATATTTAACTCTGCTCGACTGATGACTCGAATCTTCCATCCAAATCACCAGTCGCAGCGCCTTAGTTGCTGTTTTGTGCCCCCGATCATGGTTCTGCAGACAGTCCTCAAAATGGCTACCTACGTCTTCCCCAGAATAAATTGAGTCACGTCTTTCCTCCTCATTTCCTTCGTTCCCCAGGTCTGTCAACGAATTGACTGCCCTCTTTGCTTGAACTAAAGTTTCTCGGCTCCCGAATCTCGCTTGGCTTGTTACCTGTTTTTGGTTACGATACCAGTATTACTTCGGGTTAAAGTCTCCTCTACTGGGAGAGATCCAGCCATCAGTAAGGCGGCACAGCTGCTGGCGATGAGTACGACCAAAAGCGCCGCTGTGGTCACCCTTCGCGTTGGCGAAGCGCTCAATATGACGTCTTGATTTGGAATAATTCTGCTTTCACCGACGGAAATACGAACAATGTCGGACTGTAAACCTTGACGGTGTTGGTTTAGGAATATGATGACTCCAAGCTTCCGCCGTGTTTTATGCACACACCATCGAACTTGCGGTTCGAAGCTAGTAATAAAGACCCGTGATTACAACTTGTGACGTCACGGTGAGGCAGACCCAGGTCATGATGTAACGAACGGACACCGTAGAACGCCACCGAAACATCTCGGCGATAATTGCGAGCATGGCGTCCCGACTGCTGCCCCGTGCAACTTTGCTAGATAAGATTTAGCCTCATGTATACAAGCACGTGCAGCTTGCGCGCGAAGATAGCTTTGGCAGGCCTGCAATTACCCTCGCTTGATCAGATCAGGAGGAAGATGGCGGCCGCCAGATGGCCTGTTTGGAAATGTCTATATTCGGGGACAACTTTGGCAATGCAATCAAAGCTATGGACGCACGGGTGTTCGAGCAATTTGTGCGCCGATCAACGTTGCTCAAATATAGTCCTCACTTCTGAAATGCCACAACCAGTATGGCAACCGCGCGAATTGCTTCCCCGCGCTTAGTGTTCCGCCATCATGCACCTTCTAGGGTCCCTTCATATGCGCTTTCTTTATGGTGATGACATCTGACCATTTTGTTCCGAACGCTCGTGTCTCTTTTTTGTTACGGAGCGCGTGAAAGCGCGTCACCTGGCACGAGCTTTGGACGTTGACAGTGCTGCGGCGGCATTTTGTTACCAGCCATTTCTTTGGATATTTCGCGAATGCGCGTGCTGTAGGCCTTGTGTGCTACAAAGAATGGCATAACCCTAAACAGAACGACATTGAGGCACCCTAGTGCTTACCTTGATCGAGCCTGAAAGTAGCTTGAAGTAAACTACTACGATAAAAATGTTTGTCTTTCGAATATTTTTATAGGACATGGTCGTTTTGATAATGGAACATCGAGACCTCGTGCTTAAATAGACCATTTTCAAAAGTGCTCGCCTTCTAGTAGTTGCTGCACAAATTATTAGTCCACCATAGTTTTATCACACAGTGGAGGCATGGACATGAAGGCGCGGTTGGCGTTCGTCGTGAACTCGGCTCGCGAGTTGCGCTCCGTTTCCGGTGAAAGTCAACTTATTCTTCCGACAATAAGTGTCGCGTCACCGTTTGGTGAGAACTTGAATCCAATCACACACTTCGGGCCCAAAATATGATGACCGCCTACGTTGCTTGGTGGGATTTTAAAAAAAGGTTTAATAAAACGCCCGCACTCGAAGGCGCACGCGGCGGAATCGAATACCTCCAAGCCTCGGTCAATTTGTAAACCGCAGTAATTGAATCTCCGTGAGCTATGCGGTGAAGTGAACAATTTGAGCCAGCGTTTTAGAGCGTTAAGACTTGCCCCACTTTTCATGAACTGGACAACATCTCCTATAGTTTACGTTTTGTAGGAGCCAAGTATACTAGAGCTTTTTAGAGCTAACAACTTAAAAGAAAAAACAAATGACAAGGAGAGGGTCAAGGTCACTCACCACGTTGATGAGCTGGATGAAGGACAACCCAAACTGGACTTCCACCGTCATGTTCATTATTTCCACGGGCCGGATCAGCTTGTTGTAGTCCCGAAAAAGATCTCGCACCAGGCGCTCCTCGTCCTCGGAAGCCAAAACTTTAAAGGAAAGAGAGAGAAAAAGAAGAGCTTTTTCAACAGTACGTCCTTTGACATTAGAACTCTAACGTCATACAAGAAAAAAGGCGACGTATGGTATTTTTGTTTATTTCCGTTTGCGAATGACGCTTCGCAGCAGACGAACCGCGTTCTTCGCTCGCGTTGACAGATGCACCGTCTAGGAACGCTATCTACGCTCGTTTTGCGAGAAGCTAATTGAACTTGCTCTCACCCTCGTGACCAAAATCGGACCCCTGGAGCAGCTGCTTTCCTGCAAAGCAGATGCTGCAACCTATGAAGGGGGCTAGTCCATTGACAAAGCGAAACATGTGTTACTTAAAGAAGAAAAGAAAAACTGCCACAGCGTAGATTTTGTTATGTTTAAAAATAGTATCCGCCTCGCCCTTCGCCGAGCTCCGTCCGTAGATTGCGGCGATTGGCTCTCGAAATTTCTTTGCGGAACAGTAGTCGCTCCAGATTTCTTACAGTATATGTTTGGAGGCAGACGAACTTCCTTCTGTACTGAACTTTTTCCGAATTGAAGCAGGCTGTAACGCACAACCTTTAGGGTCCTGCTTGACCACTTTCCAAGACGACTAATTTGATGCAAGATAGCTTTGATATATAAATTGGAATCGTTTAAAACACACCCTCGATAAGTTCGCCTTCTCTTACCAGATTTCTTACAGTATATGTTTGGAGGCAGACGAACTTCCTTCTGTACTGAACTTTTTCCGAATTGAAGCAGGCTGTAACGCACAACCTTTAGGGTCCTGCTTGACCACTTTCCAAGACGACTAATTTGATGCAAGATAGCTTTGATATATCAATTGGAATCGTTTAAAACACACCCTCGATAAGTTCGCCTTCTCTTACCAGATTTCTTACAGTATATGTTTGGAGGCAGACGAACTTCCTTCTGTACTGAACTTTTTCCGAATTGAAGCAGGCTGTAACGCACAACCTTTAGGGTCCTGCTTGACCACTTTCCAAGACGACTAATTTGATGCAAGATAGCTTTGACATATCAATTGGAATCGTTTAAAACACACCCTCGATAAGTTCGCCTTCTCTTACCAGATTTCTTACAGTATATGTTTGGAGGCAGACGAACTTCCTTCTGTACTGAACTTTTTCCGAATTGAAGCAGGCTGTAACGCACAACCTTTAGGGTCCTGCTTGACCACTTTCCAAGACGACTAATTTGATGCAAGATAGCTTTGATATATCAATTGGAATCGTTTAAAACACACCCTCGATAAGTTCGCCTTCTCTTACCAGATTTCTTACAGTATATGTTTGGAGGCAGACGAACTTCCTTCTGTACTGAACTTTTTCCGAATTGAAGCAGGCTGTAACGCACAACCTTTAGGGTCCTGCTTGACCACTTTCCAAGACGACTAATTTGATGCAAGATAGCTTTGACATATCAATTGGAATCGTTTAAAACACACCCTCGATAAGTTCGCCTTCTCTTACCAGATTTCTTACAGTATATGTTTGGAGGCAGACGAACTTCCTTCTGTACTGAACTTTTTCCGAATTGAAGCAGGCTGTAACGCACAACCTTTAGGGTCCTGCTTGACCACTTTCCAAGACGACTAATTTGATGCAAGATAGCTTTGATATATAAATTGGAATCGTTTAAAACACACCCTCGATAAGTTCGCCTTCTCTTACATTGTCGTGCAGAGAAAAATATAAAAAAGGTAGGGGCACAAAAATATAAAATTTAACCGCTTATTATTTTTATTAGTTTACGCGATCTTCTCCCGTTTAACATACACCGAAATCTACATTTGATACTTTTGTTACGCGAGAGCGGTGTTTTGCCCTCGCTTGCACTCAATCTAGGTTTTCTTTTATTTTGTCTTTATATTAAGAAACAAAAACTATTTGTTCTACAGGTACACACCAATTGAATAAACGCATAGGACGGAGCACAGAACACAACATCTTTGAAAGATGTCGTGTTCTGTGCTCACGTGTTTTTTTCTCTCGTCTCTAGTCCGTACCAGAGCTGTATATAGAGAGAGCCTGGCCACACACTGCGACGTATAGGAGGCAAATGAGGAGGCACCATTGCTCGAAAGCGAACTGGACGTGTTCCAGGGCGTCTCCACAAATTCGAATGTGGACAGCAAGAAGCTGCGAATAATACCCTGGCGGGGGTCGCGAAAAACAAAATTATTAAGTGCGTCGGAGTTACTCTCGGTGACGGAAAATATGGGGCACATGATTTTTTTCAATCACGGTCATACCATATACAAATCTAGAAGAGCGATCGACGTAATCCGTACGCCTGGCGCCGATGGCCCAGAGTCTGCCGTCCGAGCGGTCAGACTCCGTCCGAGCCAAACAGTATTCGAGGGGCACATTCGATTCTTACATCTGTTTGCATGGTCATAATCGAAACATCACGTGCATCATATGTTCAGCCATGAAGAGTTACTACATTTAACTCTTACGCGCTTAATAAAACTGCTTCTCGCTACTACCGGTAGGGGATTGTTTTCGGATTATGTTTTTTCAAGAGAGCGTGTCAAGCTCTCTTTCTGCGTCTGGTGTACGCCCTGGCTCTGCCCGCTCCTTTCATTCACCGAACTCTCCCCACATACGGCTCTGGTCTGTACCTTACCATCACACTTGGTTTTTAATAATAATGGTTCGACATTTGCGCGGTGGAGACACCTCCGCGAGCTTTCCGGGTGACTGCACAATGTAAGCGCATTTGTGCCCATTGTGGGCAGTATGCATCTGTTTTGCGCACAAGACGGAGTAGAGTATCTTCGTTCTTTTTTAAATGTACTGGGCGTTCATCCGAAGGCATAAAATGCAAACTATATTTTTTTTCATGCTGACCTATGCCGTGCTTTTGTAAAGATAGTGAGGGGTAACAAAAACTTCGTCGAATCTTTTATACGACTGATGTCGCACATTTACACAGAATGTCAGCCTAGAGACATTTTAACTCGAAAATTAGAGATACAAGTGATTCGATCAAAAGGAGATAACCCGTTTATCCATTTATTTATTCTTGCCGCAGAAACAAATGACATTTAAAGTTATCGCTTGAGTGACTAACAGGGGAAGGGAATCACGTCGCATCTTTTTATTAGGGTACATGCCTATATGAACGGAGGTAGAATCATCAGAATCACGTTAGAGTATTGTTTTGACTATAACCGCTTTCAGCTGGCGAAACACCTATTACGTTTAGGATTCTTGCTCCGCGATTCGATCTTCTGCGCTCTTATCAACTAACGCGACACTATCGTGAGAGCGACAATTAGATTCTTAAGGCTCACCCCGCCCCATGTTTCTTATGCTGTCAGAGAAAATAATCCGACCCTGCAATTGTCCAGAATAGCACCCAAAAAAACGTTCCCTGCGAAGCAAGACGGACTGCATTAATCGTTTCGCGTTATTCGTTAACATAAAACCACATACACGTACAGAGCGCGACACTGTTAGCGCGAACAAGCGATCGGTGGTTTTTCCAGTTTTTCTCTTTGAAACCAAGAGATGTCATCCAAGTTATTATTGCTACGGTAAGAGCTCATTTAGTTCTATAATTTAAGTGATGAAATTTCGTGTTCGCTAATACTATTTAGAAGTAAAATGCGAAAATGCGCCGATGTCGTGTTCGCGCTAACAGTGTCGCGATGTGTACCAGTATACATCCTATACTGTTAGTTTAATTACTGTCAAACTTATCGTATCGGTAAAACTCTAATTGCTGTACAAGTTTTTTTTTTTTTTTTTGCACGTCTTTTTTCTATTTTTTCACTCCATATACGGCCTGCTCACCAACTGCCTGTGGGTCGGTGGACTAATCAAGCTTCATTTTGAAGCTTTTTAATTCTCAAGCATTAACTGTCTCATGGAGCGAAGCCGGCGTTGTCTGTAGCAGCAAAACGAGCCTTAAATTCCCATTGGCTGCGACGTGGCATATCAGACGCTTTGTCACAAAAGCCGGCGGGGCCGCTCAAGATCAAAGCGGACGCGCCTCAGAAATAAAACACGAAGAAAAGCACAGAAACGCAGATGGATCGTCACGGAAGCCATGGAGCCAGCGGCGGGCACCGCGCATGCGCAGTGGGGGAGCGTGATGTCACCGCCGGTGCGCCGCGTGAAAAAAGACTTTGAGCGCTGCTTGCAGGAATGCGCTGCGTGTAGGAAGGCTTTCGTATTCCTACACGTAAGCAGTCTTAAGTGTCTTTCCTAGCTTTTTTCTCCTCCTTCTCTACCATTTGTACAAATAAAAAGGAACAATGTTATTATAATTCTAATATTATATATCTGCTGGACTCTGCACTCGGCCTGATAAGGAGCCGCGCGCTGTTGCGTTGTACTTATATAATTGTTGGCGACATTGTTTTCTTCTATTTTCTTCCCTTCCAAAAAGCCCAACATTGACTGCCTGAAAATAGCAAGAAGACGGAAATGCTAGAGTCATAGACAGGCTCGTTGAGAAAAACCATCGTTAAAGTGAAGATACTACAGTATTGGGCGAACCATTGGTTCGTCGTCTGTACCTGTTTAAAAGTTGAAATTTTAGGCTTTCTATCTACAAGTACGGAAAACACGGGGATTTGTTTTTAGATAATTCCTTATGACGCGACGCTACAAACTTTGCAAATGGCAGCGTGTGTTAATTATGATTTATATAGAATCAAAGCTTCTCTGATTGCTAGTAAAGCAGACATTTGTCGAGACATGTGAGAACGATTCACGTGCGGCACCAGATGTGGACGGCGCAGCGGTTGCGAACTATGTGAGAAAAAACTTAATTAAAAAAAAAAAAAAGTGCACCCGCGGACTGCGCACCGGATGCGTGTTATAGCCCAAGAAATACTGTACGTGAGAAAAAAGGGTAACTTGTCGGACATTGTTTGTGTGTGTGTGTGTATGTGTGTGTGTGTGTGTTAGCGTAACCTGACGATTGTGTACGATGTTCTTAGCTTCCCTCGACTGCTGGCTTTCGAAGAAGTTATTCGAAAATAAATATATAATTCAAGTATGAGTCTAAATTGATTTCCGCTGTCCGCAAAACAGATTGACATTTATATGCGCAATATAGCGCTTTTGTCACATTCATACTAGGGACTTTGAGCAAGCCGTAACCATGTTCTGTGTACCGCAGTACTGGAGCCTTTGAGGCATGCTCGTAGCCGAGTGATACCGTGACCGCGGTGAGCGCGCTTAAAAGTACCCTTCAAAGGCTCAGGCAGTGCGGTACACTGAACACGGTGACAGTTTGCTAAAAGTCCCTAATTCTGGACATCGTTCACGGTCAGTGAATGCTACTGAAGCGGTCAAAGAAGACAGAACGAAGCCCGGTACTTGGGACATAACAGAGTTTTGGAATAGGCGGCCCCCACTCTTTGTGTCCCCAAACGTGCTAGGGGCGTCGCACTGCACATGCGCAGACGTTCTGCGCATTTGCATTTCGACGCCCCGAGGATTGTTTGGGAACACAAAAAGTAAGGACCGCGTAAGCGTTTTCAACAGTAAAACCGGCGATTTACTGGGCGCCAACTTTCATAGCGCCTTCATTTCCTTAGAATGTGCCCTGCCGCTTTCCTCGTCGTCTTTCCAAGTTACATTTATTTTCTTTGCTAGCGATAGAGAGGCTTTGGCGGAGGTAAAAAATGGGCATCCACGATAGCTTCCCCGAGCAATGATACGTGGTTCATGCGCACACTTGCGTGCTAAAAAGCAACTCGGCAACAAGAAGGACGCAGCCTCCGGTCTCACGTTCCGTAAGAAAAGAAAAGTTCTGCCTCGCTCCAGATCCGACTGCGGGTGATTCTTTACGAAAGTTGAGCGCGCGCCAAAGTCGTGACACAGTTTTCCAGAATCGATCGGTGGGTCTGTTCTCGACCCTTCGATGCATTATGGCGAACGTACAAAAAACATTCACAAACCGAAAAAAAAAGTAAAATAGGAGGGATGAAAATATTTTAATCCTGATTCGACTACATAAACTACTTCGGACGCATAATTAAAAAAAATTAAGGACGTATTCAATATATATATATATATATATATATATATATATATATATATATATATATATATATAAAATTGCAATATTTTAAAACTATGCGATGTTACGTCCAGATGGTTTCAGAGAGCAAAAATGATTCATTTCTGAGCAAATAAAAAAGAAACATAAAAAACTTCTAGACAAAAAAGACTTTTTTTTTATTTAAATGAATGCTCACATATCCCCATGGCTAACGACTTGAGTCATTCTTTGCTTTAATTTGATTTGCCTTATTGGGCCAACATGAATAAATATATTCACTGATCGCGATTAAGAACGCCATGATGCTTGAAATTGATTTGAAAACTCGTCGTTTTCAAATCAATTTTTGATAGATACTAGCCGCGTAAAAGACGCCGGCGGTGCCAATCCTGAATATCAAATGATCACTCGGCGGCCAATGAGATTGCTGCATTAGCCGATACGAACGCAGAACGACCAATCGCGAAGCAAGAAGCGCGAACATAATGATGAATGCTCGTTTTCAGCTGTCGGCGATCATAACTGTTCTCACTGAGTGCAGCTGTCGCTTGATAGAAACGAGCCATGATATCTATTACGCGCATCTGATTGAAACCGCTCTGTTGTTCTTGAAACGTCAACATACAACAAAATGAATATCGCAAATTCTTGCGGTATTAATTTTTCAACTTTTATAATGCACGGAATGCGCTATTTGAGAGAGACTGTCCGTATTTTGTTTAGAAAACAAAATTGTTTTGGCGAGAAAAAAAATATTCTATATATATATATGTATAATTGTTTTAAATACATTTTGCCGCTAAATTTAGCAGGGAAACTGACTAGGTATAAAGTTCACATGACGTCAATTTTTCTGCTATATTTAGCGGGAAGCTCAATTCGTGTAAAGATCACGCGACGCCGATCTTCCCGCCAAATTTAGCGGGGAAACTCATTTGGTTCGGTGTACAATACCCAGCTAACTCTAGGGGAGAAGCGAATTTGGTCTGCAATTGTTGTGACGCCAGGTCACGTGATACCGATATTTGCCGATGAATATAGCGGGGAAACTAAATGAACGTTTAGGCCACGTGACATTGATTTCCTCGAAACGGGAAATGCAAGGACGGACAAAAGTTTGGGATTCTGGGATATGGCGGGGGGAGGGAGTTTTATGAAAAAGTATTTACTGCTTCAAAAAAAATGGTGTGGCACTTCATTACAAATGCTATAAAGTTCCAGGCCCTCTTATAGATCAGGGCGGAGAGGTCGTGCTGCTTTCCGGGTGTCTCATTAAAAGCCTAGACTGAGGAGTGAGTCCACCACCACAAACCACGGGAAGCTTTCGCAATTTAATGGCGGATACCTCTTGCGGCGATCGGTCGCAAGTGCCCAGGGGCTGAGTTTTTGCGTGGCGAGGAGGAAAGGCGGAGGCGTTTGCAGACGATCATCGCTCTCGTCGCCTCCTCGCAGCTCGTATTGCAAATGCGGCCCATAAACCACGTGACCTCGATCGTGCAGTTGGACACTCTCTCTAATATAGGCTCTCCATGTTTCCCACAGGCACACTACACTCGTTTTCCCCTCAAGAAAAAAAAAAGGAACTTTTTGCGCATTGCTCATGCGTCGCGCAAAGTAGTTCTTACAAGATTTGGTTGTCGGAGGAAGACGCGATGCTTTTGAAGTTTGAAACGGGTACGTCTTGATAACTTATACATCTAACCTAATTTCACCCTGCATACATCTTAATTCTCTACATAAAGGAGTAAACTAGTAATGCTCCGCGAGGAGCCGGACCTCTTTTTGTTTTCATACTATGGTTTATGAGGTGCAAACGAGTATAGTGCTTCCTGGCTGAGTCGCAGGGAGCAAGTTTTATTTTTACCCAAATGCACAGTTACTTGCAGTCGCTGACACCTTAAGAAACGCAGGGTGGGGAAATTTTTATTATGGACAGATACAGCTTTTTTTCTTTCTATGTCGTTTCAAGCGAGAAAACATCAAGTACACTCGAGAGGTTACCAGACATTTCCAAGAATGTCCGTCAGTAATCAACTCAGATCTATAGCTATAATATAAAAAAACCTTGAGAGATTTTCCTTATTTCAACTACATTCCTTTCACAATCTTTTTTCATTTATTTTTTATTATTTTTCTACACTGTAGATCCGTGTTTGCAACATTTTGAAGAGGTTAAAAACACTGTTTCGCTAAATATTTTTAGTTTTAGTTTCAACTGCTAACAGTCTATCCCAAAGCAACTAAAATCGCCGGTAAATGGCACGTTGTCGGCGTGTGGTAGCCACATAGTTTACATAATAAATCTAGTGGAAAAAGTCCACAATGTTCCCCTACATTTCGGTCACTTGAGAACGGCGAGGCATAGACGGGGACATCGTCCACCCCAGAGGGCCCATATCGCCTATGACGATGCGTTCACACAAAAGAATGGCAAAACGACTCACCAAATGTCGTTACCTTGTTGTTGTTGTTTTTTTTCGCTTTTTTTTTTCTTTGTACGAAAACACCGGCGCTTTGCATTAAAAATAAAATAAACTCGACAAGCACTCCAACAACTTCGACTCGTCGCGGCAAAACGACCACGCTTAACCTGTCGTCTGCTTTCTTTCTCCGCTCTTCTGTCGCTCCCTCTCTCGTTCTTTCACCTGGACGGCCGATGTCCTCGCTTATACGAATTGACGCGTTCTGCTCCCGCCTTTCCTCCCCTGGCTGTACCGGGTTCTTTAGCATAGTAGCCTTTAGTGGGAACGACATTCAGCGAGAACGACCTTTAGTGCGCCATCTAGCTGACAGATGTGTTAGTCACTCATGATCTATCTGCGATTAATGCTCGCACCTAATGGCTCCACTAAAACTTCCGTATGGCGTAGCACATAGCAGATTGTAAGCACTGGCCACCTTATGAAATTAATCTATTCAGGAAACGTCGATGCTGGCTGATGTTCCCATAGCCGTAATAAAATAGGATCGAAATGTGCAAATAGAGACTGGCAGAAAACGTAATTCATTGCAGTTTTAAACAAATCTCAATCGCATCTTTTGTACGCCCCAAACGTCTACAATGCTTTATATTCACCACTTTGGTAATGGTACAAAAGAGGCAAGAGAGGAAACCTCATTTCTGAAACGGTTCCAGAGCGCAGAGCGCTCGAAGATATATAGTTTTTAGCAATTTTTTTGGTAAAGCAAGGTTTGTTTTCTTGTGGTTTTTCTCTTTTCCCTCTGTCCCAGCCACTGTTCCCGGTACCTGTTTCACATGCAATGCGTATTCCAGGCCGCCACACATATGTGTCCTGCTTTTGAACCCGTCAAAACTTTAGTCCCCGCGACGACGATATGTTACTCTACCCAGATGTTAGAGAGTTTCAGTTCACCGTTTTTGCACATCTGATGCGGTACAATGGGCCCTCTGGAACGAACTCGCATTTGGGAGTCTTCTGCGGTTGCACATGCGCAGTTCGTACCGGAGAATTTATCGTATCGCATCGGTTGTGCAAAAACAGTCCCCTAAAAATGTATTTTTAAGACATTTAGCATACCGTTACTGTGTTCTCCGTACCGCACTACCGGGAGCCTTTAAAGCATGCTTTTAAGCGCAAGCCCGGGTGATATCGTGACCGCGGTGCTCGCGATTGAAAGCATGCTTCAAAGGCTCCGGTAGTACGGTACGTGGAACGCGGTAACGGTTTGCTAGAAGTCCCCATTCAATAAAATAGTACGCTATACAGCGTGCATGGTAAAAGGTGGGCCCGACTCAAGTATGTTCGAACTATGTTTGCCTCATAATAGGCACACTTTGAACAAGTCTGCAGACAGTTTGTTTTATGATCAATGTAACAGGACCAATATGCGATCAATGGAGCAGGGCCGATATATATGTTAATGGATACACCCTCTGTAACTCGCGGTAGCTTGCGCCACCTAGCCAAAGTCTAAAAAGACAACCATATGATTCCTCCCGCCCTTCTAAGCCAATTTTCTCCCCCTAACTATCACCACGCAGTAAGGAACACGACCCAGACACTGTTTCCAGACTGTCTTTTGTACGATGTATTATTAGCAGTGGGAGTGCGGCTTAATACGTTTGGAGCGCCTGCTTTCAAGCAGTGTAACGGACCCTTTTTCCAAATTTTGATAGGATGCATAGATTGTGTGCGGCCGCCATTAGTTGGTCATGCACTGTGAGCACGCATTGGCCACGAGCGTTTCGTCAGCATTCGTACTGCACTCGGATCGAAACGCATTCCACACGAGTGCTGCGTCACTGCTCGATGGGAACTCGGAACCAGTCACGGGCTTCACGCCGGAAGCGATGAGACCAACTGAGGATGGCTGCGCATAATCTATGCATCATTTCACCATTTCGGAAAGGGTCTATTGCGAGAGGTAATCGCTTCATGTTTATGGTGGAGCTCGACGAAGGACGAGGCGGATTGGCTCCACGAAGTGTTTTGGGGGGAAAGCCGACGATTTAGGTTTCTTAAGAGCAGTGTTGGCGGTAACGCCGTTGCTTTTTCAGAACAGTAGGGAGTTTTAGGGAACCGTTTCCCCGCATCCGATACGTTACAACGGGCCCTCGGGTACGAACTACGCATCTGCGAGTCTTCTGTGCTAGCGCATGCACAGTACGTACCGGAGGGCCCATCTGATGTGCAAAAACGATTTCACAAAACTGCCTATAGTTGTGACGCACTTACATTACTAATTACGAGTAACGTAGAACGTATTTACGTTACTCTTTACTTTTTCTTCCCAAGATATAAAAATATTACACTTCATTTTTGGTGTCGTGTTTCTAAGCGCTAAGAGAATCTAATTTTTTTGGGGTCTTTTTTATTTGCGTTGTTTCTTGTAAGTATTTAGGTGTCGCCGTAAAAAAAGATCAAGTAATTATGCTCAGTTTCTGCATTATCTTAATGTTTCGTGTAATATGGAGCGTATGCATACCTGTAATCTCAAAACAGTAAAACGTGTTTAATTCACAAATAGAAAAGTAGCCTAAAGCTAACGTGCGTTACTATTTAACGGTGATGGTAAAGCGTTCCTTCTATTTTGAGGTAAGGTAGGACTGTAACGCGTTCCTTTTATTTGCAAGTAACGAGTAACGTATTTCGTTCGTTTTTTTGCAGCGAAGCTGTATATGACTCACAGGTCGGATTTCTAGAAATTCTTAGTGTCGTCGTCCTCACGCAAAAAAAAAAAAAAAAAACTTCAGCGATTGAAGCGAAAACTGCATATCACGCATACAACATACAGCACAGCACTCGTTTCAATAATGACCAAGCACAAAACAAGCGTCCGAACCACGAAATTGATGATAAGGCGCTCCTTATAACAATGCAAAGCATGTAGAACTCACCGTATACGTTTCCCGGTAAAGATTACTGTTGCGCAAGCTGCCGCGGCGACGAGAGCTTGCCACGTGAGGAGTGACGTCACTAGCCTTTCAATATAAAACGTGTTCGCACAGTGAATTTACTTTTCTTTCGTCAATCATTTGTTAGCCGCGCATGCTAAAAGCGCGAGCTATTTGCTTTGAATGAAGCCTCGGCGGCTGCACGCGCGCTCGTTCAGGGAGTACTCCAGACAAAGCAGTCAAGGCTAGCCGCTCGCGCTTGCACAGCCTCGCAGTTAGCTCATGCACAGGTGAGGCGAAGTATAGTCCCTTTTGCTGTTTACAAACACAAACTGTCGCTTGCATCCGATGCAACTTCTGGCCGCATTGTCTTTGCAAGCCTCTTGAGCTTGTTTATGTCCCAAATGCTAGAAAGCATAAATGCTGCACGGACAACAAAGTTGGAGATTTAACTAGGGCCTTCGGTTGTACAATATTACATCTAGGAGGAGGCAAGTTGTTTTACAAGAACATTTGAAACAGTTTTAAGAGATGCTGCACTCCTTCGTTCTTTTGGCGTTCACCTAGAGAATTAGTGGTTAAACGTTCAATCTACATTTCAAGCGGTGGTGTTAAGGTGGCCTTTGTTCATTATTTTGATAAACCGGAAGTTCTCTCGGACGTCAAAGACTGGAGCACCACCTGGTGAAGCTTGCCATAAAAATAGTCTATAGAGCAGTCCACAATCGTTGCAGGAGATAGCACAGCTTCGCTGTCCAACCACCTTCATAGCGTGGATTGGAGTCCCAACGTTATCTGCGGTAAAGCCTACAACCCTGCTTAAGAGTCTATATAGCTATTTCGAATGACCAATCTCTAGCTTTCTTTTGTGTTTTGCCCCGGCTTAAACGATGTGGCCCAAAACTATGAGTGTACTTCAAACGCGGTCATCTGAAACACTGAACTTGGTGGGTATAATTTGGTTGTTCGTCAATTCCCCCGCATAAGAAAAAAAAAATTAAGTGCTATGGTGTCGCCTATGTTGTACTTTATGTCTTCATCTCAGGAGTTTCTTGTAGCTGTAGTAAAAGACAAAGGTTCGAGGACTGCAAAATGCTTTCGAAGTGATTATGTAGCGGTTTTGAATGTGATTTCCAACGGGAACCAACAGAAGAAAACCACTTTTTCAAACCACGTACTAGCATCCCCACCTTCCCCAGCGCTAAACATCGTTCTTGAAGGTAAGTGGACTCTAGCCGAGCACATGAAACTTGCATTTTCTTTTTGTTCGCTCGTACGAGCTTTTTCGCTCACCCATGTTCGAGAGGAAGAAGTGCATGATCTCGTTGAAGTCTTTGTGGAAAGTAGCATAGATCCTAAAAATGATTAGTATTTCGTGTTTTCTGAGTTTATTTCTCGTAAAATTCCGAGGGTGTATTTCGAAGTTTATTTTTCGCGGAAATGCGGGGTTTATCGGAATTTGTTTTTGTTCTTTGTGAGCTGCCACTGCTGCTGCTTGTAGGGAGGGGGCCGAGGACTCGTCAAACTGCATTTATGCAGCTTTTTTCCTCAGTCTCCTTCCATCATGAATGTGATAGAGAAATAAAAATGTATTCATTTTATACATTTAAAATCACAATTTTTTGAAATTCAAAGTTTATTTTATTGTGTTCCCATTTTTTAAACTTCATAAGCACAGTAAATAAGTTCGGGTACCTTAAGCCGTTGTCCTGGAGGAGCCGTAACAAGCTAAAAGGCAAGTCACTTTTGTCAGCAGTCGAGATTTCAAACGAAACTGAAGTGGCATTTCCTAAGGATCACTCACCTCGTGCTCTTATAAAGTTTGTTTGTGAAGAGAGGTATTATTATTATTTTTTTATTTTGTCGTTAGGAGCTCGAGATGGTAGTTTTCCCAATAAATCTGAATTTATAAAAGACGTTCGGGCAAGTATTTTCCAGGTGTTCTTTTTATTATTTCTTCAAAGACACGAAGTTATATCTATAATCCGCCATCTAACCTTGATGAAATAACAACATTAATTGTTTTTTTTTTGCATCACCAAGATGTCAAGAAATTAAGCAAATAACCTTCAGTAAAGCTCTGCGTACAAGTAATTAAATATGCAAGTCATCAGCAGGTTTTAACGGTAATAAAAGTACCGCACATTTCAGTGCATTTGTTTTATCTTTATTGAGTTATGCGCGAGTGATTTCACAGATGGTTTCCGGCTGTTGAATAAACATGATCAAAAATGCTGCCAAAATTAATCTGAATTGGAATAGATTCCTTATTATTTACATGTGTATATGTATATGTTACCATATTTACTCGAGTGATAGCAGCACTGTTTATGTACAAGGTCCTTGCGTCTACTTTCTTACAGAACACATATACAGCCAATCATTGCGTTGCGCATAAATAACGCAGCGAATAACCAAATCGAGAACACGATTCTCCATGCAAATGCAGTTTTCAAAGATGGTATCTGCACACGAAGACGTTATCTCCGTCCTGTAAACAGCTGGAGTCATGCTGTCGATCGTGGCGATTTGCAATCTGCGTGCTTCACGGAAAAACGAACCCTCAGGTTTGCTTTATAAACAGTGCGGCTATTCCTCGGGTAAATACGGTATATTTACTGTTGAAATTTGCCGCGAGCCTACATTACTCGTAGAAAGTGCTCTAGCATCTGCATTTCAAATTCGTGCTAGCTCTGAGTACTTCAAAGAAAAGATTCGGTGCAAGGCGCGCGGGAATTCGGATATTACTAAATTCAAATATCTCATCCTTTTTTCCCCTCTTCCTTATTCTTGAGATACCAATTCCCCTCCAGCTTCTCTCTTCAAGACTCGTCATTTCCATCCAAACAAAACCAATCGCTCAATTTCCCTTCGGCTCGCAGGTCACGGGCAGTGACCTTCTCCCACAATCTTCACGCTTCGTCATTTGGCTTCTTCAACATGTTAATTCATTCTCCCGTTTCTTATTTTTCCTAAGCGCGCGCGTGCATGACCGTGCGTTCCTACTCGCTTTATTTTATTACTATTACATACGTCCTCGAACGAAAAGCGCCGAGACGTGACAAGCGTGTGCAGTTCGTCCCGGTCGTCAAATCCACTTCTCCCCTTAGCTCCGGTGCGTGCGGGGAAGCGATAAAAAAAGAAGAAGGAATTCCTTCGGAGAGTCTACGATTACGCCAGTGTCCGCGGAGCACCAACAGAGCTTTGCCTGCTGCCGGGCGTCCGATACGAGAGCCACCTTTTCAGATTGAACCTAAAGCGTCCCCCGATTCATCGAAGCTTTTATCATAATCTGCGTTCGTTTCGAATTGCCGCGTACTGAGTCGTGTGATAGATTTCCTGAAGTTCTTGTTGACGGCGTACCGTTAGCCGGGAGGTTCAACCGTGAAATCATATAACGCAACCATTCATTTCTTCCATCTGTTGAGTATTTTATTTCCGACTTTTATATTTAAAACATCCCGTTTATTATTTCGGCGTATTTTCTAGAAACCCCTTCCGAACTACCGGTCAGAATCTGTAAAGCCGTCGATACTTTTTATTTGTTCGTTCGTATAGACCGCGGAGCGCAGCTTCGCTCGACATGTTTCTTACTCTTCGTGAAGCGCTGCATCGTTAAAACTCGTTAAGACCACATTCACTCTCGCGTCCTGCTACAAAAAACGAAATGTCGTTGGGCAAAAATTACGATTTTTATTCAACACGTTTCTTCCCTCGGCAGCTTTTAATCGTATATCTGGATCTCGCTTTTTTTCATGTATTTTTCCGTTTAGTTCTGTATAATCGCTGAATGATTAAACTGACGAAGGGTGTGGTGAGCCCCGAGGATCCTGTTACCATTCCGTAGCCAATCAGATCGCGTCGTTAGCCAATAAGAGTGACGAAGAGTTAGTCACGAAGCGCGAACACGGTAGTTTACACCCTGAGCTTCTTCGGACCTGGTGCCGTTGACTATACTATCAAAAACATCATGAAACTTTGTCATCGATGTACACACCTAGCGCTTCAGTTGAGCTAAAAAATGCGCTCACGTGCTTCAGTTTCCTTTCGACCTTAACCAATAAAGTTTTTTTTTAATCTAAAAAAGAACAAAGAAAGTCGGAACGCCTCTCTCTTATCTCTATTCTTTTTCGAGATGCAATGCAGAAAAAAAGACGCGCTTTAGGGGGATATTTTCATAGCGCGTATCGGCGGATTTTGTGAGTCGGCCTTTTCGTTTGCGTTTAACGCTATCTGTATCACTCAAACTGTTCCGGCTACAACTGCTTGCGGTCCTTCCGGAAAGCCTTCGGGTCCTGATACGTTTCGAGTCTTTCCTTCAGGATGTAGTCAGAGCTGGTGAAATCAGATTTTTTTTTTTTTTCCTGCGAGCAAAACCTCAGATCTCGTATATCATAATTACCCACAGAACTTGACCTAAACAGAAGCCAAAAAAAAGTTTACTGTATACATTACGTCCCATCGGAATAGCTATTGCTACATCGGAAAGTAAATGTTGGTATCTTTTGTCAATAAATAACTAGGCCTATAAGTGACACCACAAACATTCCCTGCAGAGGGGGACACACAGCGTCAAAATGTAAAAGTTACCTATGCCGTTACATCGAATGAGCAGTCCCAATGTTCACCCAAAAATATTTTCCACAAAATAATTTCGACATTCTAAGCAGCCCTCTTCCCGCCTATTATGTGATGTCTAATGTAATCTACGCAGTCTTAACCGCCCTCCTCCGCAACTACGGTTGCACTACAAAACGCCCAAAGCGTCTGACATTATTTTCACCAATTCGCGATGGCCGGTCTCGTTTATAAACGTTCACACATTGCTTCAAAACCATCGTCATATCTAACTGTATGTCAGAATATTGGCGAAGCATCAGCTCGCATAACTACGTTTGGTCTCTTACCTATAACCCTACGTTCTGGGGCGACGACCAATGTTGTCTTTGAAATACGGTATTCCGTAAAACACGTCGAATTTCGGTTTAAAAAGTGCTCGACTATGGAATTCGTCTTTTCAAACTACAATGCCTGCATTAGCTCCAGCCTCTTTTCTTAATACGACAATCAATATTGCTCGACGAACTTTCGAAAAAAAAGAAAGTGTCTGTATTCCGTCGTTATATCTGCTGCAGCGAACGCGGTGCCTTTGTTATACGATGTATCACCAGTGCTGACGTACGGCTCGATGATGTTAATACGCGTTTTGCATCGAAAGTATTCTGCTTTTTCCCATCTGCGTGTCCGATATGTGCACTATAAATCGCTTAAAACAGACAGACACCATGGGGATCCTCGTAGAGGGTTGGTGGTGTCACCGATATCTCGAAAAACGCAGTGCGTAGCGACTCATCGATAACCTCATTATCGCTTCTAAACCAATCAGATTGCGGCATTGGCCAATCAGAACGCCAAAGAGCCAATCAGAAAGCGAAGAGCGCGAACATGAGCCACGCCCTTGCTGACTATAAGGAGCGCAAGTTCGTCTGCTCCTTGTACCAGGGGTTGCGATGATGTCAGAAAGCGGAGCTCTTACTGGCTGATAAAAAGAAAAAGAAAGTAGTGGCTAGACCTCAAGGAGCTCTTACTGGCTGATAAAAAAAAATAGTGGGTAGATCTCAAGCCATTTAGCATGCAGACATACCCACTATCCTTTCAATCAAAGCCAATTAGAGCTCGGCTACGTTCCGAAGTCACCGCAGCTCCCGCGAGAAGCAGACGACTTGCTCTCCCCATACAGCACGTAAAAATGTTGCGATTCGACCGGAAAAGTGTAAATAAGAGAGGAAAAGAACAATCTAGAGATACAGCTAGAAACCAGTAAAGAAAGAGGGTGGATGTCGTATATACCGTATATATCTAAAAATTGTAGAGCGGTCGCAACAAAAAGATCAAGGTCGAGATCTATATGGTAGTGGACGGCAGGAACTGACGATGTCATCCCTGAGGTCGACGGCCGATCGATTCGTTAATTTTCTTTGACAGACGGTGGACCGGCGGCACCTCGTATGAGACGGGGGCCGTACACCCCCCTTTAATATGGGAAGGTGATGAAGGGGTGACAAAGAAAAACGATCATGCAGCGACGCGTTCGTGGCTGATGCATCAATTTCTGCTCGATGACGGCACTGACTTGGCGTTACGAATTGCTTTATATAGTACAGTAGTCGCGTTGCGAACTGGCTTTATGATTTAGTGACTCTGTAGGAGAGTGAAATATCGTTATAAACGGAACGTCTTCTTTTTTAAAAAAATAACCTACACCTTTTTTTTTACGGGGAAATTGTTGTTGTCCGGCTTTTTTGACAAAAATAAATTTCTGCTAAAAAAATTTTAACCGTGGCACTTTTTGACAGTCATGGCAAGGAGTAAAAAAAAATAAAGACACAAAAAGTAAGAAAAAAAGGAAGATAAACTACAAAAGGCGAAAGAGCTGTTTAGGAACACGTCCTTTTTAAGCTAATGATAAAAAAATAAAATTAAAATTTTTCTCGTTCGTGTGAAGAAACGAGAGCCAGTTCGCACGAACCATATCGCGTCACATTTATTTTATTTTTTTTTTCGAGGGGGGGGGGGGGGGGGGTACCGCTTTCGTGATTTTCCACACGCAGCGCACGTACCGCTCCACCTCCTCTTTTCCTTACCCCCGTTCGAAACGTTTTTCTCGCTCTTCGCGCGAGGCAACCGAAAAGAAGTCGTCGCTCGCAAAAGAAAAGAAAAAAATCCGGTTCAATTCGGGTCCGGGGTTCAAAGCCGACACCGAGCCGGCTCTTGCATCGACCCGGCGCCGCCGCTTTGCCGGGACCCGGGCGGGGAGCTCGGCCGACCGAGTCGCTCGGGAGGCCGACGGGCTCCCCTTTCGACGCGAGGGCGACGCGAAGGCAACGCGATAGGCTCCTCGGGACAGGGCTCGCGTCCCTCGCCGGATCCTCAACGCAACGCCTGATAGACCTTAAGAAATCTGGAGCGCCTGCTTTACCGCAAAACACTCGGAAGAGTCGATCGCTGTAATTTCAACCCCGTCAGCCCAGCGGTGGACAAAGCTGAAAACGTGTTTCGACCTAAGAAGACAGTCTGTGCTGTGGGCACTGACCATGATGTTTCGTCATGCTCAGTGCGTGCTTTTTCCTGGGTTTGAACATAATTTTGGCGCCGTCATTCCATTCACCAAGATCTCTCCCCGTAAAGTGTGTGGATGGGTTTTCACCAAATGCTTTGCTGGCAACGTAGACACTCCGGATTTCTTAGTGTGCAAGAGGAATGCTTGAGGATTCGTGCCCCGGAGCTCGGGGGAGGTCCGCCGCCGCCGCAGACGCAGACGCGGCTCCAACGTCATACCTGATAAGGTTCTGTGTTTTCGGTCTATACACCAATAAACTGCAAAAAACAACTCCCGAGCTGTTTTCTTTTAATGAAAGTCGCGGGGGGGGGGGGGGGGGGGGGCGGGGGTGAAGGAATTAAAACCCCCAGTTGAAGCTCTCCTTTATATCGAGAAACCCAAGCTTCCCGGGAAAAGTGGAAAATCTTTATTTGCAGCTTTACTTTGCTTTGAACCGTGATACAAACCTCCACCAAACTGTACGTTCCCAAGAGAAGAGAGAGAGGCAAGATAGACGAATGTTCGGGAGATTTCGGTGTCTATTTGCAAGGCTGATTCTTGCTTCAGGAACACCCCCCCCCCCCCTCTTTCATATCTTATTTTGTGTCTTATCGCTACCCGAACGTTTTCCAAGTATTAGCGTAGCGGGCATGTTCACTGCACGTGAGGGAATTCCATGCCCCTTTCCTGTATCCTTCCAGATAGGCCAGGATGAATACTGATTATTTTTTTACCCAACACACACACAAAACAAAAAAGCCGAATCTCTGGGGAAACGAAATAAAATACCGAAAAACCACCCCCAATATTGATTGGAAAGAAAAAAAATACCGAAAACACGAAACCCTATTTCGAGACCATACTCATTACGCGCGCGGGTTACGCGTTTATCTGTTAGCACGGATCGAATGCCCTTACGGCTTCTCTTTTTCGCCACTAATAGGAAAAGGCGGGGGTTAATGCGTTTGATGGAAGAATTTTACGACGAGGAGTTTTCTAGCGGAGTGAGTCTCCGTAACGCTGCAGCCAACGCGCGCCTCAAAGCAAGCTTTGAGGAGGCGGCGGGATCTGAACCGTAGGAAAAATCGAACGAATCAAAATTCCTTTTACGTTGAGATGGGAAAGCAATGGTCTTTTTTACGCGTTTGATTGACTGGTTCGGAGTAACAGATTACATTGCGAAATTTAAGGTCCCTGTCAGAATCCAAAGCAATGCGGAAAACACACGGACATCTTCGCTGTGACGGAGGAGAGGACGCCTCGGGGGAGTTCAGGGAAGAGCGGGTTTAGAGCGGGAGTTCTCCCGACTGAAGATTGCCGCACCGTCTTCCGAATCGGGAAGCTCGTGGGGAGAGCCGCGGCTTGCTCCACGCTGGAACCAAGGGCGCGCCGCGGAGCGCTGCCTAGACGGGACTCCCCGCCGGCCGGCCGGTCCGCGTTCCTGAGACCTCGCACCCTTTCGTTCCAACCGGGGTTGTCGACTAGGGGAGGGGTCGAGGGTGTCGGGTGGCTAACAGACCATGGTCGCCGACCCCCGCGCGACGTCGACACCCCGCGGCACGGCCGGGATTCCGAACCGGGGGAAATCGCGTACAATCGATCCGAGCGCGCCAAGCGGCACCCATTCGGGGGCCGCGTGTCTGGGACGCCCGACGCGAAGGGGTCGCGTTCCGCAACCCGCGAGAGGGGGACCCGTTGGCGGGGGGGGAGCGCGGCGCGGGTTTTCGGGAAATTCCGGCGGCGGGACCCCCCGCGGATTTTCCTCGGGGCGGCCGTGGGGTCCGAGCACGTGGCCCGGCGGGTCAGGCTGCGTTGCCTGGGCGGCCGAGAAGCACGGGGGGTGGTCCGCGGGGGTCGCGACGGCCCTCGGGAGGGAGGGTCCAGGTCCCCGACGGCCTCGCGCGGGATCGATGCGTCCCGCGACCGCGCGCGCTCGGGTCGGCGGGGAGCGCCCGACGGGTCGGACCGGGGGCCCAACGCGACGGCGGCGGCGGCGCGCGGGCGTCGCCGACGGTCAATGGCGCGGTCCTCGGGCGTTAGGCCTAGCGGCTAGGCCTGTCCCGTGGGGTGCTCGGGGGCGCTCACCTGGCGCGAGCCGCAGGGCCAGGAGCAGGATCGTGCAGGCGGCGGTCATGGCTGGCCGGGGGAGACGCGGCCCAGCCCGGGCGACATGGCGGCGCTTAGGCGTTCGAGGAGGCCCCGGGGAAGCGGAGCGGGGGGGCCCCGCCGGGGCCCGGCGCCCGGCTCCCGCCGCTGCTGCGCCCATGGCTCGGCCCCATGGCCCTCACCGCGCTCCGCACATCGGCCGGGGAACGCCGGGGGGCTCGCTGCTCTGCTCCTCCGCTGCGCCGTCTCCTGCGGGGGGCTGTGCGACGCTCGCTGCGGGCTCCTCCGCCGACGCTTCCGCCTGCCTGACGCGGACCCCCGTCTGCCGATGGCCGCCTGCGCGCGCACTGCCATCGACCGGGCACCAGCAGCGCCGCCGGTGAAGCCTCGCGCGCAGCAGCGCCGACGCCCCGGACGCCAGTCGCCCGGACCCCAGGCAGGAGATGCCGCGGACGGCCCGCCACCGCGGCCTCGCTCGGGCCCGCGCGTGCCCTCGGACCTCGATTGATCGGAGGGGGACCCATTCATCGCCGCCGCAGCGTTTCACGCCTAAACGCGTCGCCCGTCAACTGGCCATTGAGCGGACCCGCATACCGCGGCACCTTCTTCCCGTGCGCGCCGATCCATCAGGCGGCACCAGTCTCGCCGCACCACTCCCGTCGCGCCCCTTTTTCACTCGGACGGGCCCCGGTGTCGGGCCTCTCTCTTTCTGGCAGGTCACTCTGTCGGACTAAACTTCCGGTTAGGTCAGGTATTTTTTTAATATTTCGAGAACGGCCTCTTTCCCTGGTTCCCAGCGCTCCCCATCTCATGAGCTGCTCTCCAATCGTACCCTACACTTTTTCACCATAAGTAACACCCCGGTCAAATGCTAGAAGGCGGACAGTTTCTAACAATATGAAAGATCCATTCGATGAGACAGGAGGTTGTGCTTACTCGACACCACCTAGAATAATCAAAGCCCGGGCATTTTTGACGTTATCACAATGAGCGCAGACACAAACTGGACACTAATGCTGCTCAGCATTTGACTGCGCGTCCAGTGAATGCGTCAAAAGATGCTTGGTGTAGGACTCGGGCCCAGTCACTGACTTGGCGCCATCCGAGTCTGAGGACGTCACATGGAGGTTAAGGCTTTGAATATTCTAGGTGGTGTTGGCTGAGTTCACTTTTTCCAGGTGCACATTAATAAGGGTGGAAGAAAATATCATTCTTTGGTACGCTGTCCCTTTTAAAATAAAGTCCATCTCACCAAAGTGTATTGAGATCCGCCACATCAAAGATCTATAGCGAATGGGTCTTTGATGTGGGAGACTGTACAGAGAAACGCAAACTAAAATTCTAAGTTCATGGTGCATTCACTCCGCTTGGCTGGTTTATCCGGTTATGGGGGACACGCGAAAAGATGACAAATGCCGTGACGCTGAATGTTTGGCCCTCTTTGATCGGCCCCATCCGCTCGTAGCGTCGGTTGAGCTGTAAATAGGAATATTTAGTAAGCCGTTTTCATATTAATAGTTCGTCCCATAAACAAATTTGCACACGCCGGTTGTTTCCTGAGTCCTTTTGAAGCGATCGATTCGTCCCTGAAGGAGCTTGGGAAAGGTTCATCTGAATTGTTATGATTTGCGGCACCGGTCTAGTGCGAGTGTAAAAGACCCAGAGATTCTCAACAGGGCACAATGGAGCAGGACGAGCTTGGACGAGTGGTGGAAGCCACATCTCAAGGCGGTCCAAAAGATGCCGCTGTGGTTTCGTTTTAAGTTAGAAATGTTCGTCTAGGCGCCATTCGCCGACCTCTGAAAGAACCGAGTCTGAATGTCGTCGCTGAAAAAACAGCGCTTCAGTCACCTTGCGTTCCATTGAACTTGTCTCTTTCAAAACTACGCCCACTTAAAATACAACACGACGGCATGCGCCAAGAACATAATCAGGCTCGGAAATTCATACTTTTACTTCATACTTCACTTTTACTTTCAAGCATTGGCATGTACTTCTCGAAGTCCATGCTTGGCGGTGTTGGACGTTTATTTTCAAAGCTCTTGAAGGAAAGCGTTTTATTTAAGATTTAGTTTGTACGCTGGCGTGCCGCCAGACATTTTTAGCATAACAAAGCAAGACAACAGAAACCAAAAACAAAAAAACAGCAACTCGGTAATGACCTACAAAGCGGTAGTTTTTACCAGTTTATTGAAATTCACCGCCTGGAATCGTGGTCCCGTGATGGTGATCATCGGTCCGAGAATGCCAAACGGAAGATGGTGAACCGTTTTCAGGACAGCATACGCGGATGCGTAGACGAAAATTTCTTAGGTGAACCTTTCGCTTTGAAACAATGCATCCGTTTTTTCATTGGACCGCCTTAAGGTTTGCGATGAACGGCGTATTTACGTTGGTCCTTCTTGGTCCCCCTCCATCCGCCATGTTGAAAGGTTTTTCTTCCTCGTTTACTCCGGTTCACATGACTACCCCCTTCCAAGGTTCGATCGTTGCACAGATACGAAAGGTTCTTGGCACCTCATCGCAACCGCCATGGATACCAACGACCGACAAGGACAAGTCACTTAACCAGCCGACATGTCAAGCGACCCTTGGACGCCCCCGAACAGGGGTTTTCAAGGGTCAGAAGATGCATACCGGAGGCGGAGCGGCTAAACGCACCGCCGCTCTCGCCCAAGCGATCCAAGAAAGCATTGAAAGCCAGGCATCCTCGACCGCCGTCTTAAAACGGAACAGCGTCATGGACGCAGGATACTTCCTGACGCGCGCTACCAACAAGGGTTGGGTCAAGACCTGCATGGCTAACCAAACATTCCTTAGACAATGCTTGGAGCAGCGAGAGAAACTCCTATCACTCCTCTCAAACAACGAAAAGAACAATGGCTTCAAAGAAAACCATACCGAAATGACACCTCTTTGTGACGAAATCTCTGCCATCCACGAAAAAGTCTTTCCTACTCTTGCAAGTAGCTCGCACCAAACACGCGAAGACCAACGTGGCCCCATCATGCACGATAAGAACGACGATGGCTGGCAGACAGTGCAACGAAAGCGAAAACACAACCAGGCGGCAGCAGGCCAGTTGGAGACTTTCGAAAGAAAAGTTGCAAAACCACCAACCCAGACGGTTGTTCTCCACCCTGTGTGCAAAGGTAACATCAAGGACTGCTCGACAAAGTAACTCCGCACCGCCATCCAGAAGGTCGGGGTAAACAACTTCGACGAGTTCACCTTGCACTGACACAGAAGAGCGAACACATTGTCATCACCACTAGGAACAGCTCACTGGTTTCCAAGTTCCTGGGGATACGGAAATCCCATACTAACAACATGGCCCACTAGCTGTGCAACCCTACAAGGCGATAAGCTCAAACGAAGTGCGAGGGATGGTATACCTTAATTCAGCACATGATGACCCAGCGACTTTCGTAAACAAGCTCAGGTGCAACACGCACAAGATTGTCGCTGCACGAGCCCTGGACATCAAGCAAGAGACCATTCTCGTTACCTTCGAAGGCAAAACAGTGCCCCGGCATGTCCGCTACGTCTTTGAGGTCTACAAGGTGTAAGAATACAGGCCAAGACCACTGGTCTGCTACGGGTGTCACCAACTCGGCCACAAGTCCGACGTATGCCCGTTAAAGATCAAACGATGCGGATCGTGCGGACATGAACATGGAGAAGTTGAGGAATGCCAGGCCACACCCAGGTCCGTGAACTGCGAAAGACCGCACATTGTCACGAGCAACGCGTGTCCGAAAAAAAAAAAACTTCCACCGAGAGACAACACGCGAAGAAATAACCAAAGTAAGAGATCTGCCACAAGGGGAGGTATGAACTCGAAGTTCTCGCTAAGTGTGCTATAACAGAGATCTTCAAGACCGACGAAGACTCTCTCGGACAATGCGTGGGCTAACATAGTAACACTGCATCAACAAGAAACCGATCTGGCACACTCCACAACCTCAACTCCACCGGAAAACGCGCAACAACGGCAGCCGGGGGAACAGAGCCAGACCTCACTCCTTTCAGATATTCGAACAAGGACCCAACTCGATTGGAAAGCAAGGTTAGAGGCACTGAGCCGAAGGGTTGAGCAGTTTCGCCAACGTCCACACCAACACGAGCCGAACAGAGCATTTAGAATCTCTAGCAATTTAAATCCTCACCAAGGTGAACTACATCGGATTAGAGGGTCGACAAATACCTCACTGTCTAACACCCACCCGAGAAAATATGAAACCGGACGGCTTAAACTACCAAGCTACGAAGGTACACGCTCGGATTTTCCATTGGGATTGTAGAGGCTTTGCAAACGAAGCTGCGGAGCTCAAACTTCGACTCCAAAGAATGGGAAAGAGAATACCAGCAGTATTTTTCCTCCAGGAAACCAACCACGAAAACGTCAAACTTAACGGATACAAAACGTACACAGCACCCTCCATGACGAGAACGATCCACCACAGGAATGACAAAGATGCAGTGACAGCGATCGTCGGGCAGTAGGCCATTTCAGTTCAGGAACAAGTTCCACACGCGCGTATAGAATCGGCACACCTGTGCAATGAAGCAAGAGAGGTAGTTGCTGTGCAGATAAATTAAGCACAAAAAAAAGCCTCTCATAATTGCTTCAACCTGCATCTGAGCTAACATCAAAAACGAAGATGACATGAGCTGGCTCACGCACCTCAGACCCAATAAAGAACTACTCATAATCAGCGGATATTTCAACGCTCAGCATGAGTACTGGGGCTATACCCGCACACCAGCTCGAGGCAAGACACTAAAGTGCAATGTGAAGGCTTTTGGATTAGTACTAATAAACCAACCCGGCATACCAAAGAGGATCGGACTTCATGCAAAACAAGGAGACGCGACGCCCGACCTCACTTGGGCAAGCAAGAATACCAAACTCCCCTGGAAAACGTTTCCATAGGCGATGGGCAGTGATTATCTGCCGATCAGGATCTGGCTCCCTACCAAAGGCACCGGAGACGAAACGCACCCTTCATTCGATGTGACATGTTTTGCGAGACCATCAAAAAGGTCCCTTCCTTACTCACCCTCGTTCATAACATCCAACTGGCAGACAAGGCGGCGACGAGGACCTACCAAGTCGAAGAAGACACTCCCAACCTAGACATACATTTGCTGAACCTTTGGGCAAGCAGACTCCAAGCGCAGCGATAGCGATATAGAAAAGCATAACATTTGATACAAAATACAACTAAACATCGCCACGGCTGAGTTAAACATTATACAAAGAAGAGCAAATCTGGAGACGGCGCTGCAATTCGTTCAATTAAAAAACCGGCATTAAAAGAATGTGGCGGACATACAAATGCGTGTCCGGTAAGAGAAATAACAAATGCACGGGGCAAAATCTCGCTATCAAGCTCAAAATTACGGAAGAGCAACTTGCAGTAATGGCAGGGAAACACTTCTTGCCGCAACCAACAACACATCAGCTGCAGCAATGCTACAGAAGAAGGATTCTTGAGTTCGACCATCGGTAACCAGAAGATGCCCTATTTAACATGGGGGAACTTATAATGGCTCTGAAATCAGCAAAGAACACCGCACCCTGACCGGATAAGGTTACCATCACGTCTCTCAAGAACCTGCCGGAGGAAAAGAAGACGGGAACTGCTTGCCTGGTTCAACAAAATATGGGAAACAGGACAGCTTCCTGAAGAATGAAAGCTGTCAATGGTTATCCCAATTCCCAAACCTGGCAAGCTCATCGACTCGATCCAGAATCAAAGACCTATCTCCTTCACTTCCATTTTGTGCAAGACCATGGAGAGGATAGTCCTGTTGAGAATTGCGTGGCTCCTCGAAATTGATAACCAGGCTTACTGCGCCAGACAAAACGGCTTCAGACCAGGGCTCTCAACGAAGGATAGTTTGGCGCTCATTCACAAGGACATCACCTCCAAACGATCATGTTACCATTCACGGCTGATTGTCATGATCGATATAAATAAAGCATTTGATTCTGTGCCCCACGATGCGGTCATACGCGGCACAGTAAACGAGGAATCAAAGGGAGACTCCGGAAATTCGTTCACTCTTTGCTGGACAAAATAAAATACAAAACGGTCATAGGACCAACCAGAGGACCGATGTCTGATAGCAAGATTGGTGTCCCACAGAGAGCCGAAATCTCGTCAACACTTTTTTTGGGAACGAGACAGAACATCACACGACAAAACAGCACGCGACAAAACAGCACGGTCAAAACAGCACGCGTCAAAACAGCACAGCGTCAAAACAGCACGGCGACAAAACAGCACGCGTCAAAATAGCACGCGACGAAACAGCACAGCATCAAAACGGCACAGCGACAAAAGAGCACGTGCCAAAACAGCACGGCGTCAAAACAGCAGAGCGACAAAACAGCACGCATGTAGCAACTTCGAGTGCGCTCTTCACCTCTCTCAGCGCAAATAATTTCGAACCTCCTTGACCCTTTCATTTTTTGGCGCTAGGTTGTAAAAGATGGGGGCATACTTGAAGAGCTTGGGTAGTTAGAGGTGGATATCATCGCGTCGATGTTGGCCGCGTTGTCTGGTTATTGGGAAAAAAAAATTTATAAGTTATTGGGAAAAAGAAATCTATAAGTTCAAGTTATGAACCGTCTGGTTTGCGGCGGTCCGGTAAGGTTCCATAGTACTCGTCTTTTCGTAATTACCACCTAAGCGAAAAACGCCCCCCCCCCCCCCCCCCCCCAAAAAAAAAAAAAAAAACAAAAAAAAACAATGCGAGAAATGCGCCGATTACAAATGCATTGATGGAACCGGTAAGATAAGCTGACTTTAATGCTTAGCGTATTCAAGGTGTACCATGGGCACCGATTCTGGGCGGTTCATTGGCCGTGAATAAAATGTACAGAAAACACGCGCCTGTAGCTTGCAGGCGAGAAGTCGGTTTTAATTAAATTCACAGATTATTTCCGACGAAGGCCTCGATCGAGGGGAAACCGATGAAGCAGAAACATGCCGTCCAATTAATTAGTTTTGTTTTTTTTCTTTGTAGACGACATTGGCAGCAAACTTGCGCGTCAAAATTAGCAGAACTGCTCGAGAAATGGCCAGAATACGCACAAGCAAAGGCTTCGGTACTGCCCAGGGAGCCTTCATGTGCCCATCGAGTATACTCCCCCCCTCCGAACTTGCTCCCAAGAAAACGGATTTCACAAATCGGCCCTCGACGGATTGGCTTTCGACGAATTGGCTTAGACTCTCCATTCGTTTACAGTGCCAACTTTGAGACATACGTTTATTTAACTACATACGCTATATACGGGGTTCAGCGTTTTCGGCTTAAAGCGAATAAAACCGGTAAAAGTACGCCGAATTAATTTGTTTCAAATTGGGTTTTAACTGAAAAGGGTCAGTATTTTCGAGGGAGTTCGGAGAGGCCGGGGGGGGGGGGGGGTATGCTATGACTCATTACTGACCGTATGCCACTTCCTTTCGCAGTTTTCAGCTTGTCTCCGAAATCGGTTCAACGTTCAACAAAAGCTCCGAGGGCCTAAGGGTCTTCAGGACAATGTCTGGGTTTTTCACCTGATATAAATTTCTGTGCCGAATTCTTCGTTCAAAGAAGAGAGGTTAATCGTGAACTGAACAAAGAAAATCAAGGACGTCCGTAAATGCCGCACATTTTAACACCCCTAGCTTCCGTCTACTAGAGGAGGGCATACATACGATTGTTTTATTGTCGTTTCTGTGGTCAGCGCGAATTCACCACCCCTCGCAGTCGTAAAAATGGGGAAAAAACGCACTAAGTACAGAGCTTGCAAATTTCTGGATTTTGATATTTGCCTCTTCGACCGAAGTGGTAGTGAAGCTCATGTACGTCCAGTGTGCGTACAAATACGAGCACACGACGATAACGTCAGATCACGATAGGGTCCCAGTGCGCCTGGCAGAACAGGTCACGTCGGCTGCCACAGACAGCAACATACCTGGTCTACTCTCTATACATTTTAAAGAAACGCTTTCAAATACTGCATTTTCGTCAGTATACTGGTTTTCGTCAATAAACCGAAAAGAAGCTAGAAGCTTATGAGTCTACAAATATTCACCGCAATAAACAGAAAATTTCTGTTTGGAATAAAAACCGAAAAAGGTACGCCGAATTAGAAATAATAAAAACCGAAAATGCCAAACTCTAGCTATATTGTCAATGTCCTGTTTTGTCGCGGTGCTGTTTTGACGCCGTTCTCTTCTGTCGCTGTGCCCTTTTAAGGTTGTGCTGCTATGTCGCTGAGCTCTTCTGACGCTCTGCTCTTTTGACGCCGCGCTGTTTTGGCACGTGCTCTTCTGTCGCTGTGCCATTCTGACGCTGTGCTGTTTTGTCGCGTGCTATTTTAGCGCGTGCTGTTTTGTCGCCGTGCTGTTTTGACGCTGTGCTGTTTTGACGCGTGCTGTTTTGACGCGTGCTGTTTTGACCGTGCTGTTTTGTCGCGTGCTGTTTTGTCGTGTGCTGTTCTGCCATGGTGCCCACTTTTTTATATGGTGATGATAGATCTTGCTCTTTCCCTAGAAACAATTCTCTGGCTGGGATGTACCAATTAGGAAGACGATATTCTTACCTAAAAAAAGAACTGCAGCACGTCCACATACGTCATCGCGCTTCAAAAAGCCCTGGACACAATTCAAGACTTTTCCAAACAGATGGGGTTACAACTCTAACCCGAAAAAATAAGTTACGTCGCCATATCCAACACCAGAGGACGAAATGAAAAAGTTGGAGACAAGATCAAGCTTCTATTCAATGGCCAGCAAATTAAATCTCAAACCTCCATTAAAATACTCAGTATCACGATTGACAAAACCGGAAAGGCGGGAAGCTGGTACCAGCAAAAAAAAAAGTCAGAGGAAGCAGGCCCTCAATATGATCAAGCGCACCACCGGCAAAGCGTGGGGAGTCAAAGAAGGCATCCTCAGGCTGTCAAGGATTTCCTTGTAACAAAGGAAACTTACGGGGCGAACTACCTCAGTCTCACCAGAGCCCAAAAGAAGGGACTGCAAGCACTCCACAGGAAAACCTTGAGAGTAATCACTGGGCATCCCAGGTGCACCAAGGTGGAAGTGCTCTACGAGGTCAGAGGACTCAACAGCGTCGAAGAAATAGCACAGGAAAACAAGATGAGTCAAACCTTGAGGCTTGAAAAAACTGAACCACGAAGAAATATCCTGAGAGCTCTTGTATACAACAACGAGGTCTGCCAAGTTTTTACGAAACCTCCTTCACCTTGGGAAGACGAGATAGTGATTGCTACAAGACCGACCCCGCAAGACCAAGGAAAAACATAACTAAAAAGAAGAAATAACGCTGTCAGGAAACACGAAGATAAGGTACCTTCTTGAAGATAACACTAACGTCATCATTTACACGGATGCAGCCAAGGAGGACAAAGGCACGGTTATAGCCCATTACTGCGCAAACGACCAGAGTAGAGTCACCGCCTCCCTGGACAATACCACCAGCGTCAAGGAGGCTGAACTCCAAGACATCGAGACGGTGGTCGAGAGTGTAGAACAAGAAAAACATACAATCAACATATATGTATTTACGGACTCTAAAAATGCCGTAAAAGAATTGAAAAAAAAACAAAAAAAAACATAATAGCCGCAGCAAAACGGTTAAAAACGTCAAGGCTACGGCTCGACAGCTTCGAGCTGAAGGCCGCACCATCATGACACGATATCTGGGCATCAAGGTATCCACGGAAACGGCGAGGTACATGCAGACGCACGGGAGAAGCTACAGGCAGTCCCACCTGGACAAGGCTCAGAGTATCCCGTCGTAGATGAGGACATCGAAGGAAACATCGACCCATCGGAAATAAAAGCCCAAGAACGACTAGAAAGGAGACAAAGACTCGCCGATCTACGCAGTCCAGACGAACACCCACTGCCATCGACATCTTACCGTCGGTGAAAGCGTGTATGCCTAAGAAGATTGCGCACAGTAACCGCTTTGCACCGGCCTTGAAGTATAAATTCCGCAAAAGCAACAACGGGAAAGATGCCGATACTGACATGTGCTATCACTGCCAAATATTGGCATAGATGAAACACATCATCTGGGACTGTCTCAAAAGTGATAACAAGCGGAAACTAGCTTTGAATGCTCTACCGCCACAAGAAAGACCTTCTTGCTTAAAGGTATGGGTTCTTCGAGACGACACCCCCGAGCACAGGAAAGCCATTTTAGACTCGCTGATCTAGTACATCAAGTCCGCCGGACTCATTTTTTTACATTTAACCCCGATTCCTCCTTCCCTTCCCCCATGTAGCCAATGACGAGTTTCAAGGGCAACAGGTAGCCTACCCAAAAATAAAACTTTTTTTTCTTTCTCCGTCTCTTTATTTCATGGCCTTGATCAAGGAGCTTGTAATACCTCCAGGGGCTATGACGTGAGTCCCGTGGGTTTCACTAGCCACTACCTTTTGATGCTGGCCCCTTTCTCATTCTTCCCGCGAACCTCCTTTCCCCTGACTAAAATTTAAAGTGAATAAAAATATTACATCATTCTTATAGCTTATTTAGTTATAAACAAATACATTATTATTATTATTATTATTATTATTATTATTATTATTATTATTATTATACTTAAAGCACCAGCAATAAATTATTATTATTATTATTATTATTATTATTATTATTATTATTATTATTATTATGAGAGGGCGAAGCGGCCGGGTAACAGATAAGTATGAAGGTTTTATGTGGGACCGTTCTAACTGTCGACAGAAGAGAGAACGGGCAAGCTTGCGCTGGTTTGAAAAAGACGATCCAAAGAAAAAAGGCGGCACGTTGTGTTCTTTGTGATTCTGCGTTTAATTTATACACATGTATATATCAAGATCTACGATGGAAGATCAACCAGCATTGCTCCGGCGGGATTTCTCCCCGTGGAAGATGAGACCATCGCGTGCTGCCGGAACAGGAACCTGGCAATTCTTCACTGAACTGCTTCTTCTGAAAGCTTCAAGACGGCTCTCTTCGTTTCGCACACCATTTGTTCTGCCTGCCCGTTAGTTGCAGGATGGTATGATGCCTGGTGTGGTGACTAATGCAATTTTTTTTGTTTTTGTTTTTGTCAAAAACTTGTTTATTTTATTTGAAGCAAGGCTCGGCGCATTTTTAGAGAAAAGTATCTTCGCAAGGCCAAAAGTAGCGAAAAGAGAGCATAGAACGTCAATGACGCGTTTGGAAGTCGTGGCATGCATCGCCAAAACTTCCAATCACTTAGAGTACGCATCGACCATGACTCCGCAGATCCGCGTAGATTTCACCACGCACCGACTGAATAGTGGATCGTTTTCAGTTGCTGCTAGTAGGGAGTTGTAGTAGACCGGTTCCGCAGCCCGCTAAGCACCCGCATAGCGCTCCGTAATCCGCCACATGCAAGACCTTGAACTATGCAGACAAGGCTGGCGGCGCGCATGCGCACCGGCGGCGTTTCCTTTACGGACACCGCAGCGGAGGGTAAAAACGACCTACTACAAATCTCTAATGATGGCACAGGACTCGAGGAAGACTTCGAGTCTTTCCGCAAAGTTATCCCAGGTGTCAGCACTTTTGTCGAAAGCGGTTAGGTGTTCGAAACGTCGACAACGTCGGTAGCGACGTGCTGTGCTTGATTGACACTACTCTTACCATTCGCTAAGAAGAAACTTGCTTGTTCGTCCGCCACGATTCGTTCGATATCGGGTCATCACCGCAACTCCATCTCCCGACAAAACAGGTCTTCATTGTCCGATTGTCCATAGTTAGCAATCATGTGAACTTATAAATTCCCGAGCGCTCATCGCTTGCAGTCGCTAACCTCCTCTCATTCATAGCATCTTCGTAGCAAATAAACGTCGTCCTATTTATTTTGATGCTTTTCATAATATTTCTTCTAAGCTGTACTTACATCTTTATGTTTCTCGAGAATTCCGAAAATATTGTAACGGCGTTTGTTTTCAGGGAACAATGTAATGTAACAGCCTTTACAACACCTTTCGCATACTGTGAAACACAATATTTCGTGACGTAACTTTTCAGTCGACATTATAATGGTGAGGTAAGTACCGTAAATCGCGAAGCATTTTACTAGACGTCCGCTTCCACTGGTGTCTTACAATATTGAGTCTATTGAGCGTGCATTCCTGCAGAAGAATTTTTTATTGACTGATTATAGACACGCCAAACAACAATTGATTTCTTCTTGGTAAGATTTATTGCGAAAGCCCGTTGCAACCGGCGAACCGCATGTCCCTATATCCGAGAACAATTATTACACAGCCTGATATCCCCGGATACATGAGTTTGCTTGGCCACGCTACTGAGCCAGCACAGGCCACGATGGGAACGCGATTGTGCTTGAGCCATCCCACCGTGAACCAATATTTCGGCTTGATAATGTGGAGGCTTGAGCTAGTCGGTAATTTATGCTTGGATGGAACAGCGCGGATATACAGTCACACTCACAGGCAAACAAAAAAGACTGAAACAGACTCGCAGCGCAATATTTCGGCCGCACCATGGGTGCGTGTCGCCATCTATTGGTTCAACTAACGCCTTCTTCAAAATGGCCGCCGTTGGACAGCAGCCTTAAAAGAGTTGTGCAACGGTTTTAATGTTGAAAGAATTGGCACCTTCTACTTTTGACATTGTTTATCTTGTCACAAAGGACAGAAAACACACCTTCCTTCAAAATGCTGCGATTCCGCCGCGTTATCGCGAGGCAAAAATGAGAATATCCCCCGACCCGCAGCCGCGAGCGGCAGCCATGAAAACCAGGCGGCATGACGTCAATGGGGGTCTTGTAGAAAGATAGCACGTTGTGCGAATACCTGCTCAATAAAAGGTAACTGTTCTATAAATTTTGTCGTTTCAACATAAATATAAATGCGTGAAAAACCTGGTATCATCGAGAAAACTTTTATTATACGGAGTTTTAGTGGCGCCATCTATCCTAGGTCCACAAAACCGTCAGCTCTATCTGCTACCGCGAACAGCCGCCAGAAGCCGGAGGGGGACGGGGACAGAGCCGGACGGGGATGGCCGGACACGGATGAGACTTTTCTCCTTTCACCATGTTGTTCGCGCTGGGCCAGCACGTGGTCACGCGGTCGCGAGCGGAGGAGTTCTCGCTGCTCACTGATGGCTCTAGAGAGAGAGCTTCACCGGAACCCCGCGCGACTCCCACTGACGTCACAGCGCACGTGACTCGGAAGACAGTGAAGGAGTCGAGAGGTGGCGAAAACCTCAATCTTTATCCATTTTTAAAATAAAAAATAGGACATGCAGGCAAAAGCGGTTTTTTGTTCTTTACTTCAGAAAGGTTGAGACACCAACTCCCAAATTATTTAAGTAAAGCACTGAAATTGTTGCACAGCGCCTTTAAGGGCGAACGGAATATAGTTCGAACAAGACTATAGCTCGAGCTAACGCGATGTAAATTGAAAAATGGTCAAAAAAGTTTTGCAAGGAAGGGGAGACTTACTGGACGCCATATTTCTAAGAACGAGTTCAGATAAATATGCACTCCACCGCCATCTGTCGGCGCTTGCACAAGGTGTATCCTAGCAAGTTTCCAGAATGATGATGATGTTGATTGTGCGGCTTTTTCCTTTGAAACGGGAGAGCTCGAAAAAAAAAAAAAACGTTGTACCCTGAACGAGAACAAACAAAATCAAAAATAAAATAATGCGGAATATCACTTATCGTCCTGAATCACGCGTCACATGTGCACCAGTCGCGCGTTTATTGTCCTCACACACTGCACGCGCGATTCGTTGTCTCGTGTTTCCGTTGACGACACTCCCGCACTAGTAATGTGTCAGTTTCCCCTGGCGCCTCTAAAGTCCATGCTGCCCTCGCCTGGCGTCTGCTTGAACCCCAGGGGGCCCGCGAGCGTCCAATTGCGGTGAGGCCAGCAGTCATCCGTCGAAGGTGGCAGCAGCCGCTGGCAGAAGAGCACCAGGTGCTCTACCGTCTCTGTGCCCTTGTCGCAAGAGCTACAGATGGTAGAAGTCACTTTGGGATCGAACCTTTTCATGTAAGTCAATGTCCGCAGGGCACCGCTTGTGCATCGGACAAATTACGACTACCTAAACCGTTGTCGTAAAGCTGAGCTTCATTCAAGATTTGCATTTTGTTTTCTCTGTAGACCAGCACATTTGACTTTTCTTGGGCTGCCTCAATCCACTGTAGGGTCTCGCTCTCGCGCACTCTCTTCCGGACCTCAGCTTCCCACTTTTCTTTCGTTGTTGCCTCCCCAGGTTCGGCAAAGAAACCATGCTTTTTCTCGTGTTGGTAAAGTCGCCTCTGCCACTTGGTCTGCACTCCATTCAAGTGGCTATATACGAATAGTTTCCTAGCCCAGCGGCACCGGTCCATGTGCCGTAGTTTTTATCATAGCTTATTTTACTAGCTGCCTGCTTTGCCTCGAAGCTTGATCATCATAAGTCTTCTTGGGCGCCTTCGTTGGCGGCATTGCCTGAGCCGCCCAGGGCTTGGCGACCAACCCCTCACTGTTGTCTCTCCAGGAGGTTGCGCACATCCCCAGGGAAGTGGGCAGCGGCATAGGCGAATGTTAGCCCTGGCACCACCACTGCCTTCCACACCTTTTGGGAGACCATCAACCTGTCCCAACTGCACAGGATGCGTTTCCGGAGGATGTTGCCTCCACGCATGGCTGACTGTCAAAGGTGTCCATGGTGCTTCTGAAGGTAGTCCGGTGTATTGGAAAGGATGACTTCCAACTACTGGGTGTCACAACAAAAAATTACAGCTTTTTTATTGCAAAATTAGAATACGTATCGCCTAACACTCATTATCCGCCAAAAGGTAGCGCTAGAGGCCAGAACTAGATGCCAAAGTTCAGCCCGAACGAACACCTTATTAAAAAATTAAGTGGTTTTCTGAAATTTTCGTTGGGAAAATGAAACCCATTTTTGCAAGTTTTCGATTTCTGGTGCCCATTGAGCCCCATGTATTCGAAAACTCCGTAGGCCGCCATTTTTCCATTGAACTTTTCAAAACATCACTTATAACTTTTGAATAAGGTATCGGATCGGGCTGAAACGTTGGCATCTGGTTGTGTCCTCTAGCGCTATTTTTGGGCGGTAAATGAGCGTTCGGCGATGCCTAGTTTATTTTTGCAATAAAAAAACACGTAATTGTTTTTGACACCCTGTCTTTTTAGGCGTTTTCGACCGGCACAGCCTCACCAGTCAAACGGAGAGAAGACACCGTCTCTGTGTGGGTCCCGAGAACTTGACAACTGCCGGCTTGTTTGCATTGATCCTTAGCTGTCGTGACGCAGCCTCTGTGGCACATACGTCTAGTAACCGCTGTAAATCTTCCACACTTTACGCGGTCAGCACGATGTCGTCGGCAAAGGTCGGCCTTGGCAGCACCCAGTTCACTTTCTCGCTATTTTCCAGTTGGGTAAGAGAGAAACCCACTTCGACTGAAGCAGCCTCTCCTCCATCCTAGCCACATATAACATGTAGAGAAGCGGGGAGAGTAGGCATCCCTGTCGAAGGCCCCTTGTCACTGTCACTGCCCTTCCCAGTTCTGGTCGTACCGCATTTCCCGACTAGAGACAACGCACCAGGATGTCACACCGCTTCGGCAGTTCCAACTGTTCTAATCACTGCGTCAGTGCTCCGTGTGGGGCATTGTCATACTTTTTGGCCATGTCCAGAAAACAACCCATCAGGGACCGTTGTTTCTTTCAGGCTGCCTCAATGCATTGGGTGAGTGTAAATAGGTTGTCCTCCAATTGGCGACCCAATCTAAAGCCGCCCTGAAGTTCAGTAAGGCGCAGATCCTGCTCTGTTCATGCTGACATCCGTTCCTTGAGGGTGTAGGCAAAAACTCTGAAGAGGGTGCTCGTAACCGTCAGGGGTCGGTAGTTGCACAGAAAAGGGATGGTTGCCTCCCTTCTTCGGGATCCAGTCTTACGGAATGGGCTGTGTCCCGCAGAGGATGTCGTTGAGGATCGACGCCAGCTGCTGTCTGGCATCTTTTCCCAAAGCCTTCAGGACTTATGCCGGGATATTATCTAATTCCTGATGAGCGCTTCTTTTCAGGTGTGCTAGAGCGCGAATCACAGTCACTTCACTTCACAACCACGGGGGCTGTTGCGTCATCCCGTGGCGACGTTAGGAACTTTAAATATGTGTGCTCCAAACCAGTCCAAGGTCGGCGCATGTACCAAGGCGCTAATGCTAACGCATTAAAACAAGCACGAATGATAAACGTGGGCTGTCAAGACATCACTGCCTAACACAATAGACCATTTCGCAAATTCAGTGCCATCTAGTGGCTCCAATGTCAGTTTAAATTTGTGTATGGTAATGGCGGTTGAAATCTAGTACGTATTGGTCAATGGCAGACGTACTGAAGTTACGGTGTTCTCCGGTGTAGAGTTATTTCCTTATTCATTTCAGTTTCGATCGTGTCAAGAAACTACCACTCTGTTCGAGGTGTTTAGTTGAGTTAAACGCTTGATAAACCACTTTACGTTTGATTGTCATGAGCTGCCTGGGCGTGTGGATGCTGGGCATTCCAAGGGCTTATATGACACCATCAAAAGACTCGTCACGGTGACATCGAACAACAATACCGCGAGTTAACGTCTGAAATGTTTAGGCGCCCGTACTCAAATACTTGCTTCATCAACGATCAAAGGCCGCCATTAGCATGTAAATTTGATATACAGTTTGATGATGATAGTTATTGTAGTGGGCAGGCAGAATTTTGGAAAGGGTCTATACTCTTGAATAATCGCGGTGGGTTAGCCCCGTTGAGTACGCTTGTCACTGAGCAATTGTGCACTGCGGGGAAGCAACATCCGCAGAGCCCGCGAGCTTCGCGGGTATTGTTTCCCCACACTGCACAACAGCTCGGTGAGAAGCGAACTCCACGGGGTTAACCCGCCGGGGTCAGCTTTTCGAAAAGTACGAATATCGCCGTTCACCTCCAAGCAAATATAGAATCGCGTATTACTCGAAACTACTATTAGAAAATTCGCACATTCGCAAAACCATGCCAATTATTAGCACCATGGGTCTGACTATTTTTTTTCTTCTAGCAGTTAAAAGGCGAGGTGTGCATTGCCATTATACAGTTTAAGAGCCGATCACGTATATTTTTATAATTTCTGATTGGCTAACTTTTTATTTTACGGTCCAAATACCACTACACTACACGCCCAAATACCACTAATTGTCCTTTGACAACTGCCTGTATTTTCAAAAAGAGCTGATGCGTTGCATTTATATAGCCAGCTCTCAAAATCTTCGTTTCTGCGCCTGAGATGAAGCCTCGATGGTGACGACACGCTGATGGCGTCACGATGTGCAGCCCAGTTTGTGTCTGCCCCTAGTGGCGGCAAGGTGACAAGAAACTCTCAGGTCATTGTTCTTACGTGACGCCGTGAGATCACGGGACACAATAAGGTCACGTGAAACCGAGAGTCACATATTTGACGTCATGTGACACCGTGACGTTACGTAACATCGTGACGCCTCGTCACGTGATATTGTGAGGTCACAGAGAACCTATAAATGCTATGCCTTTAGAGCGCCTTTGAGGTATATACCATAGAGACAGCCATTTTTTCCCGGACTAAAAGAAGACATCACACATATCACAATGCAGGAATGTATACTTTTATCTCTGTACTTCATATTCACTCACTATTAAAGGTCTGTGTTAACTGTCGCCTTGGACGAACAATAACGTCGCTCTGGTTGGCTTTCCAGGATTAGCCAAACACTCACCATGGCGTCTTCAAAGGAATTAGTTATGCTTTCATCGACAAAAAGGAGAGCGATTTCGCACATACCGTTGAACTTATCGTTCACAGCCGATGGTAGCCAGAATCACATGTCACGTCACGACGACGTAAATCCTGGTAATGACGTCACGTAGGGGAACCACACGAAAGCACCACCGGGAAAAGAAGTCACAGTAAATTTGAGTATAAAGAGACATTCTGATCACGGTTGAACAGTATCGCGATACAAATGTATCGCGATACTGTTTTAGAAATACATTCGTATATGTATTTTTGTATCGTGAAACATTTTTTTCACCAGTACTTGTATTCCTATATTGAAATACATTTGGAACATTTCTTTGTGTCGCGATACAATCAGGATGAAATGCATATCGTTACATTTCTTGAAAATGACTCCCCCCCCCCCCCCCCCCCTCCCCCCGGGAAAAAAAATGTTCGAACACATTTTTTTGTTTTTTTACTTCTGAGGGTTAAGAAGATGCTGGGGCATTGTAACTATGCTGACAAAGGTTCCTTCCTATTTTCCAAACTACTTTTCTATACGTCCTCTTCTCTCTTCTGAGAAGTGGTGGCGTGCCAGGAGTGGAGTCAGAGCATCTTCTGCCGCAGGACCTTAGGTAGGGATTTCTTGAGTCATTGTTTTCTGTCATCCAACGCCCGCTGCTAACCGTCTGTCTTGCCTTAGCGTATACAGTACACCCAGCTGGCAAAGCTGAGTCACAGTCCGTTGCAGCACGAGCCTGGTGGTGGTTGACTTGAAATAGTAGGATGACTCACGCATTTAAGTTCACCACATAATCGAATGCGTCTGCGACTGCGCCCGTAATATTACGGCTCAAGGGTAGGTCATCAACCGACGTGAACGTGACCCGCTGCTCTGGCGATCTGAAACCCAGGAAGGAGGCCAGACGTGGCCTCGCTGTGCCGACCCAGACTTCGTACACCTGCGATTAGTCTCGAGCGCGCTGACTCTCGGAGAGCTCACACCTCTACCGGCATTATCAGGTGGCAATCCACGAGGTCTTTGTTTGGATGATGCTAGGTGAAACTTGAGAACTGCAATCCATGCGTCGGTCGCGGAGGGTTGGTAGGAAGGTCCTTCATAACAAGGATGCCACCGTATCGTTTTTTTTTTCAAACGTAACAGAAAATAAGACATGTGTTCCAAAATGCTTCAGGTGGTCCACTATTCTCAAAAATTTCAAATGACACTGCCTGCACGATCTTCAACTAGGTAACCTGCGACAAAAGTACATATTGTTCTTTCATACAGCAGCGTGGTAAAGTTTCATGTTCAAGGCCTCATCTACAGATAAAGAATACCAGTTAATTTCACCATGCGGTGATCAATGTGGACGGGTTCGTGGTGACATTTTCATGGGATTTAGGGTGACATTAAATTTATTTAGATATCGAAGTCTTTTCGCATCCCTCGTCAGACAGACAGGATGTCAAGGAAGGGACCGCGGTCAGTCCTTGATGGAACGTTTTTTTGAGCCCATTGAAGACTAATTGTCGTCCAAAACCCCTATCTTCAAGGCAAAGTGCCAAGCCTACGGGAAAGTAATTTCGGGATCAAAAACTCTTACTTCATGCTGCATCTCAGTTGGCGTCTGAAACAAATTTGAAAAAATGTATTGCACTATCAGTATTTCTGTATTTGTATTTCTGCCCTCCCTAAAATGTATTCCTGTATTTGAATTTCCAAAGACTTCTTGCCCGTTTTTAAAATGTATTTCCGATACGTATCTCGATACATCTTTACATATATATTTTAGTATCAGTATTTTAGCTACTATTTTAATGTATCCCAGTATTTGTATTTCCAAATACGTTTTTGAGCATTTCTGCCAAACCCTGATTCTGATGCTGTATTTGAGCGTAATTTTGTTTAGCCCCTAAGCACACAACACTCTCCACATTCTTAAATCCCTCCTTTTCCTAAAAAAAATATAGTTTTTTTCTTTTTTTGTGACCCAAAACTGTGGAGTGCAAGTCGTCTGCTCCTTGCGCAGGAGTTGCGGTGACGTCAGAAAAACGCCAAGCTCTGATTGGCTTTGATTGAAAAGATAGTGGGTAGACCTCAATGCTAGATGCCTCGAGGTTTACCCACTATTTTTTTTTTTTTCATTTCAATCAGCCAATAAGCGCTCGGCGTTCTGACATCATCACAACCCGTGTGTAAGAAGCAGACGAACTTGCTCTTCGCTGACTTCGCATAGACGACGCATCGCCGAACGCCCAGACTTCGCCCCAATGTAGCGCTAGCGTTCCGAACCAGATGCCGAAGTTTCAGAACAAACCGTTACTTTACTATGAACTCATGTTATTTTCTGAAGATATAAAAGGCAACATCGGGCCCGTTCTTTGTGTCTGGCGGCCATTCCGCTCTATGTATTCATGCGCTCCATTAGCCGACATTTTCCGAAAATACAGTCACTGCGCGAACGAGATGGTGGAAGTTTATTACGATGACTTTAACCCGAAACTGGGGCAGAAGGAGAAAAAAAATACTGACAGCTGTAGAAAAATAAATTGGGACATACAACATTGTCTGTAGAGTGCCTTCATGGAAACGCGCTTTTGCTTGAGTGGTGACATCTCAACCATTTTCCCGTCTAATCGTGTTTTTTTATGTATTTGGAAGTGCGCGCAGTTCTGTGGGACTCAGCTCGAACGCGTAGCCTTGGCTAATGCTTAGATGTTATTTTACCGCACAAGTCACGCACTGAGTCACGTCACGCGCTAGCCTACTCACTGCAACAAACGATGTCTTCACCCTGGGACAGACACACGTGTACGATCCCTAGTTGTCTGTCCCTGTTTCTTTTTCTACAGCTACCGAGGTGTTTTGCCTCCTCCTGCTCAGGTCTCGGGTTAAATCCGTCACGCAATTTGAACCATTCAAAATTTTAAAAAAGAACCACTTGTAACTTATGAATAAGGTAACGGATAGTTCTGAAGCTTTGGCATTTGGTTCGGAACGCTAGGGCTACATTTGGGCGATGAATAAGTCAAGTCAATGGTATTTGAATGAGCGTTCGCAGCGGTAAAGCCTCTTTTCAAGTACACTAAAACACTATACATTTTTTTCTTCTTTAGGGCACCCTGTATTTCGTTAGGCGGTAGTGCTTTCGGTTGACCCCGCGTCTTTTTACCGTTCACCACTAAAGCGGTATTTAAAGATACTGTTATAATCCACATGCTCGCGCAACGACAAACTATCTGCTTCTTAAAATAAATATTGTTTTGTCGATGACCCTTGCGTATACATTCTGCATAGCAGTGAGTGAGAAAACAACTCTTTTTCTCGTATCCGAATTACTGATTTTCTTGGTGATGAATGAATCACTCTTGAAACCCGTTTGAGGACAGTGCGTTTGATACAGTGCAAAGCAGCCGTAACTGATATCGCTTTTCACACTCATGTTATATAGTACAAAATGTTCATTTTAAATGGTGATCAATCACAATCAAATCCTGTACAGGTAGTTAATAAAACAACTACAGTCATATATCATATATATATCTCATTATTATGGACATTTGTCCATATAATCGCCCGTAATCACGGGACAAACATTCGCTTATTTTCGCAACCAAAAATTGCGTCTGTACAGCAGGGTGTCCGTATGAGGAAATAATATAGTTTTTGTAGGTCGTTCCCATACCTCCGATAACGATACCCGGTAACTATAAGACGCATGCGCAAAGGCGTAGGCGGAGCATCGGGTGTCGTTGTCGGAGTCGTCGGAACGATCTACTAAAACCCTCTACTAACTGCCTCCCAAAGTGCGGGAAAAGTAAACCCAGCCTACGTTGCTTATTCTTCTTTTTTTTTTAAATAAAATTTTCATTCCATTTTTTTTTCTTATATATATATATATATATATATATATATATATATATATATATATATATATATTGAGGCTTGGTTTCTCCTTATATCAAACTCCCACGGTATTCAGATCGTCGTGATCGATACTACAAAAAAAAATATCCCCCCCTTTCAAGGAGGAGTATGAAGCATCGTAGGTGTGGGAGTCGCTGACGTCTTGACCTTTCGGTCGCGAGTGCCGGCGAAGGTTGCCACGTTTACCCATGGAGAACGTCGCGCACCCCTCCCCAGCCTTCTCGCACAAACTCAGGCCTTTTTTTTTTTTTTTTCTGTTGGCTCCCGACGAAGCGAACAAGTCGGTCCTCCTGAATAAAAGCGAGGGACAAAGCCCTCGCTCCAGAGTTTATACAGCGGTTGGCAAAAGAGGCTCTCGTTCGCTCGTGAGCCGAGAGTGAACACTCCCTTTTGTCGGAGGGGCCCCACGGGGTTTTTGTTCCTGCAATATGCGCGACTAGCTTTTTTTTTTCTTTATTTCAATATAGGTATGTCCTCTTTCCTTCCTTCCTTCTTAAATTTATTATTCTTAGGTTTGTTTAACGACGATTCGTTTTCTTTGATTTGTGTTTGTGTGTGTGTGTGTCGCTACAATTCAGGCATTATTTCGTAGTGCTTTTTAGGGGCCGCTAAAGAGACCGCGATGGAAAAGGAGTCCTGTCTGCGTGCCGAGCGTGACTTATTTGGGTACGAGTATAGGACGAGAAAGTGAAAAACGGCGCTATCAACATTACACGGTGCATTCCGCTTTTTAGTAAATAAAAAGAGACCCGTTTCTACGCCTATACAGTTGTATTGTGTACGCATAGGAGAGTTGTAGAGTAGTTAATGACGAGTCCTTAAGTTCGTGCAATGTGTTATGATTGTAGGGTTATGCATATATTCGGTAAATTCCGATAAGTCCCTAAAATTATCCCTGGAGACGGTTTTCTAAAAATGTTAAAGAATAAAACGTCCCGAATTAGAGCTGTCCTCGAATATATATATATGTTTTTAAATCCTAACTTTCTTAAGAGAAAAAAAAAAACTTTTATCTGCGGATTTATTTTTTATTTAAACTTTAAGCGAAGCTGCTTCTTTCTTGAGCAAGACAAAGTTACCATGTCCCGTCCATTCTTTTACTGATACCGGGACGTTTTTCAAATAATCGGGTCACGAGGATGCATGTGCAGGTTGGGAAATCTAAATCCCGGGTCCTATTCTGAAGCGATGGCTCTGGGAGGCTCGTGTCGCAGAGAGGCCGGTGACAATGGCGTGGAATAGGAAAATCCTGATTGGTCGACAGAGTCTTGACGTCACAGCCACATGACCTCGCACATGAATTTCAAACAATCCACAATGCTCAAGTGACGTCACGCGTGGAATGAAAGTGATTCAAAAACGACATCCAATGCGAATTAAAGGTCGCCGCATGTCTCAGATTTCACTTTATCAAGTAATTAATCTTCCTTAAAGAGAAAAAATTCTAAGAAAATTAGGCGTTGGCGGGATACGAACCCACAACCCTGCGGTTGCGAACTAAACGCTCTACCCACTAGGCCACGCACACACTTTTTTTTTTTATTTATTCCATGATGTACGTCGAAGATACAAGGTGAACATACACAAAGAAGCGCAAGACACTAAAAGACTTCAGCCAACTTGGCTGATGTCGGGAAATGCTAAAAGAAGAGAGCTCATCAAAAAGAGGCCACTAATCCGGTGGTGATTGCTGGGTTTTGAACATTTCCCTAATAAACACATGTGTTCTACAAACCATTTGTGGGCAAGACCCTCGTCATTATCCGCTTGTCGCACAGCCCGGCACCGCCATAGGATGTGCAGGCTCAGAAGCAGGACTATGTCGCAAGGAACACTATTTTCTCCTTCAACAGCTATAACTTCGTATACAATGTGGCGTTACTGGGAGATCGTTTTTGAGCGTCCTTTGGAGGACGTCCCAAAAAGAAGACCGCGTCCCAACACTCTAGAAAGACGTGTTCAATGGTCTCATGTTTTTTTTAAAGGATGCAGTTGCCAGACCATGCCACTGGTATGCATTTTTCAATCAATCAGGCTTTGACTGGAAGTGCCTGACTATGCAATTAAAAAGAGTTTTCGTGTTCGATGACACCATTATTCTTTTAACTTTTTTAACACATCTTACCCTGGGCATGCACTGTACAAAAAAAAAAGGATACATGGGAATGAGAAAAAGTAAATAATTTAAATCTTTCGTTAGCCTTTTACGTGACACTTGAGACAAGTACTCGACCGAGAACTGTGTTATTAAAAACAAAACGCACCAGCAACTTCTTTATAAAAATAAAACACACACAGGCACTGATGTCTACGCTCAATGAAACAATATAAAAAAGATCGCGCTGCTCAGTACTTCAATAATGTTCGCAAAAACGGATGTTTTTGGTAGCGAAAAAGAAATAAATAAATTAACCAACTGCTTCACAAACAAATGAGAAAGGCCACGACCACCAGCTTAGACTGTACGAAAATATTTGTGCAGCTTGTACACTCCCATACAAAGAACCAAGTAAAAACTGCAAAAATACGATGTATACTATGTCTGTTGATTCGCGAGCAGCGCAGCACCTGCAAGAAGTACCACACTTTGGCTGGAAGAAACGCATTGCAAACACCCGTTCGAGCGAAAATGGATAACCACCCCCACCTGCCAACCGTCCCCGGGCCCCTATAGCGCGTAAAGCTTCAACTTGAACGCGCCAATACCCGTCGTTGGCACGGTAGTGTTTGAATGGGAACCCCAATATAGCTGGACGGTGATTCGATCCATACCAGACGTTCAAAGACAGCCGGCGTTGAAAACCGATTTCCGTACCACAAACCTATACTATTATCCCAATTAACAGAACTGCTCGTATTGACACAAACATTTCCGTTAGCACTTCGGCTTTTACGACAATCTTTGTCCACATAAAAAAACAAATCGTCACGCCGTTTGCGAACGACGCAATACGCCTTTCAGGAGATTTTAACTTAATCTCACGAATAAAATGACTCCGAATAATACTTAGACAGTATGCCTCTAAAGAAATACAAAAGAGCGAAGGCGAAAGTGGACAGCCCTGTCGCACCGAAGAAAAAAACCGAATGCGCTCGCTTACACACTTGTTCACAGCAAAACCGGTCGCACAGTTTTTGTACGCCAAGCACACACAGTCGCACAAAGCAGAACCTAAAATTGGCATGGTTTAGTATAGAAAAGCGAGTTTCACGCGACACACGGTCGAAGGCCTTTTCTAGATTGACTTCTAACATTGCAACCCTTCTCACCATTGCGTCGCAGCACTCCAAACTACATCGGGCTACATGTATGTTTGTTACTATATACTTTGCACTCTTATTCCGCGTGCCCTGTGTAGCTCAATAATGCTAATAAGCGTTCGTAAACGCTTCGCTAAAACCTTCATCAGAACCTTATGTTTGCTAAAATGATCGAACGGTACGATCCAACAAAAACAAGTTTCACGGGATCATCATTATTGGGTGTAAAAATTGCGTGCGTGCACAAAAACAATGGAGGGAAAACGTTAACTATGTATGCTTCGATAAACACGCAGTGTGTCATGATTTATAAGACAAGGAAAAAGAAAAGGAACGAAGGAGAGATTTGTGGCAGCATGAAAAAAGAAGAAGAAGAAAGAGGCGCGAGAGGGGTTCGAAGCAATCCGACGAGGCGCGAGATTTGACGGCTGTCTTCTGGGGTTGCGGAGCTCGGGTCGGCTATGTCCCGTCCTCGAAATCGACTCCGCCAGGCTTGAACCGGTCGGCTACGTTCCGTCCTCGCAAACGACTCCGCCAAGCTTGGATCACCGCGCTCGGCATCGTCAGCTGGTCCGAAGGGCACCAGCGGGCCGGACATCATTCTCCGACGATCCGCCCGACGACGATCCACCCGCCACATCCCATGGTGACTATACAGGGTGATGACTATTTGTGCTGACAGTATATATCTTTACTTTGAATGCAATATTTATTTCATTTATCCGACGCTGGTCGTATTCCAGTTTTTTTCTTTTTTTTTTTTCTTCTTACAGTAAAGTACGTTTGAGTTCTCCCGCTGGCTCTGGCTTCCATGATTCTCTCTCACCTTCCCGAACGAACCTGACAAATTGGCGAGCTCCTCGGTTGTCGCATCGACCACTGCCGCCTGCGATACCTTCAAAGGTCGATCTGGTCTTTCCATTTGACCATCTGCTCCCTTCGCCCTCGCGGACGCAACTTCTGCTGGTTTGTCTTTCCGGAGCTCGTCAGTACATTTAGACAATCTCGGTGTCATGCGACTATTGAAGCTGACTTCAACGGCGTTCGGAAGTGCTTCCGGCTTCGACGTTGGCTTGGCCAAAACTTGACCTTGACCCTCTTCGTTTTTAATTTCCCAGTCTGGGTTTGGATCATTGGCCTCCCGCATTTGGGGTATATTCCCGAGTACCAGATCATAGAGAGGATTACTTACACATTTTGCCGTCACCTTCCCTGTATAGTAGGGTGTTCGTACAACTATATCCGCCTCGGGCAGATATCGAACGGTGCGGTCTAGCAGAAACACCGGACTTGACTTTCCTGTTAGGCTCTCTCGGGGAACCAACTCCTTACGGACCACGACGGTGTTACACCCCGTATCCCTTAATACCGTTATCTTGCGCTCCCCGAGACGGCCTTCCACGACCGGCATGTTCTCTACTAAGAACTTTGGAGGTGTTCCCATGGCCGCGTTTACTACCGGGATTTTGTCACCATTATCCAGTGTTACGTAGGAGTCGTCAGGCGCGTCGACAGCCCCTGTTGACGCAGTCCATAAGCACGAGGCTTGCTGCTTCTCGTTCTGCCTTCCCCTGCAGTTTTCCGCCCTATGACCAGCGCGGCCACAATTCCAACACGCCACTGTTTTCTTGCCTTGCGCGTTGCCTCTGCAATTTTCGGCCTTATGTCCAGCCTTCCCACAAATGAAGCAGCGGATAGCTCTTCGCGTTTCTCCCCTTGCGTGAGTGTCTCCGTTTCCAGCACCTTGCCTGGTTGTCACCTCGTCTGACTTTTGCCTAATCGAGCTGGATGGTGTCTGGGCTTCTAGGAACAGGTCTGCCTTTGCTGCTACGTCTTCCAAAGTCTGAGAATCACGCTCTCTAAGAAAGACGGCCAGTTTGCTGGAGCAGGTCAACATGAACTGTTCCACCAGGACCTGGTCTCGTAATGCCTCGAAAGTCTTCTCAACTCCAGCTATCTCGAGCCATCGGTCAAAAAATCCGGCCAATCGGGCAGCGAATTGTCTGCGCGTTTCGCCCTTCTCGGGTTCGGCGTTGCGAAACCGCTCGCGGTACCCCTCCTTAGTATACCTAAATCTTTGGAAGAGCGCTAGCTTGACCTTTCCGTAATCCAACGCATCCGCCGGTGCCATCCGGCCAACCACAGACAGTGCCTCCCCGGTCAAGCATAAGCTTAGTGTGGTGGCCCATTTCTCCAAAGGCCAGCTCAACCCTGTTGCTGTACGCTCGAAGCGCAGTAGATACGAGTCTAGATCATCCCTCCGTTCGTCGAACTGCGGGATTAACTTGTGGGGACTCCCTCGAATTACTAAGCCTGGCGCTTCCCCGCGCTCGTCTCCCACAGTTCCTGCACTTTCATGACTAATCTCACGTGCAGCGATTTTCAGCTGCAGAATCTCCCTTTCCTTTTCTAATTTAGCGCACTCTGCAGCTAACGCTCTTTCGGCTGCTTCCCGGTCTTCCCTTACGTTATCACGTTCCTCAGCTCTCTCGGCTCTCACGCGCGCTTTCTCTTCATCCGCCCGAACTCTTTCTTCAGCTACCCATTTCTTTAGCTCGTCCCCAGCATACCCCAATTCCTTACCCAACGCGATTATTCGTTCTAGCTCCATATTAACACAACGAACTGAGCTTCCCCTCAACTCTCTCACTTCCCGGAAAAACGCAACTAGGATTTAATGGGCCTAGACGAATCCTGGCAGGCTCGCCAATTTGTCAGGTTCGTTCGGGAAGGTGAGAGAGAATCATGGAAGCCAGAGCCAGCGGGAGAACTCAAACGTACTTTACTGTAAGAAGAAAAAAAAAAAAAGAAAAAAACTGGAATACGACCAGCGTCGGATAAATGAAATAAATATTGCATTCAAAGTAAAGATATATACTGTCAGCACAAATAGTCATCACCCTGTATAGTCACCATGGGATGTGGCGGGTGGATCGTCGTCGGGCGGATCGTCGGAGAATGATGTCCGGCCCGCTGGTGCCCTTCGGACCAGCTGACGATGCCGAGCGCGGTGATCCAAGCTTGGCGGAGTCGTTTGCGAGGACGGAACGTAGCCGACCGGTTCAAGCCTGGCGGAGTCGATTTCGAGGACGGGACATAGCCGACCCGAGCTCCGCAACCCCAGAAGACAGCCGTCAAATCTCGCGCCTCGTCGGATTGCTTCGAACCCCTCTCGCGCCTCTTTCTTCTTCTTCTTTTTTCATGCTGCCACAAATCTCTCCTTCGTTCCTTTTCTTTTTCCTTGTCTTATAAATCATGACACAGTGCAAAAAGAGGGCAATTCGTTCTTTAAGCGCTTCGTAAAACTCAGCGCCCAAAACCGTCGGGTCCTGGCGATTTTCCTTTCTGCATATTGTCGATCGCCTTTTCTGCTTCCCATAACTCGACGCGTTGCTCTACCTTTTCCTTCAAATCAGCCGAAAGCCGCGGCAATAGCGCTAAATGAAAGGCTCCAAACTTATCCTTTTTGGGCACACGACACTTGAAGAGGTCTCTACAATAGTCTACGAAAGCGCGTTCGATGATATTTTTTATCGCGTGAAAGAAGCTTTTGATATAAAATCTAGCTGATGTCATTTCTACAGGCGTATTTCTTTTCCGCCCCTATCACCCTTTTCCTGGGTATCTATCCGAGCGATTGCCACTTACACTGCGCACGTAGCATAGCCCCCCCCCCCCCCCCCCCCCCCTGTACTGTTCGGCATCGAGGACCTCGAGGCGCTTCTTGATACTGATTATCTCGCCCAAAAACAAGCCGGGTGAAAGGCACTTTTTCTGCATCAGCTTCTGAAACAGGCTATATAACTCGCAGTTTTTTTTTGTTTTGTTTTTTTCTTTTCTTTGTGCTTTAATAAACTTGAGCGCTCATTGGCTAACATCTTGGTATCTCGTTCAAACAGTTCCAATTTAACGCCGAATTCCTCCCATTTTGCGTGTGCCAAGTCTTCAAGATTTTTTCGAACCGCCCTTGAAAAACAGTCGTCGTCTAGAAGCTTGGCAACTTCTATGAATTCCAAACAAACATCTTCGGTGCTTCTTTTAAAATGATCGATTATAAACAAGAACGTGACCACTAAAAAACACGTGATCGATCCCGTACTGCTTACGCGCTAGTACAAGCTCGAGTGGAACGTACGCTCGATCCAAACGCGCGTGACTGACACACAGTTAATGTTCCCCTAACAAAATGACGAGGCGGTCCGTTTGCACATACTGTTCAATGCGCGCGAAAAAATAACCCGTTCATCTGCCTTCATAGGGGCATAAATGAAAATTACATAACACTTAAAGGAGCTCTGCAACGATATTCAACAGGAATGTTCTTCTCTTTACACGAGCTTACTGGCACACCTGGGACTCGAGGATACTCGCACGCAACGCCATTGGACAAGAAACTCCTTTGTTGCGGTGTAATTTCAAGGACAAAAAGCGATCATTTTCATTCAATCTCTCCTTTGTAAAATTTGATGACGTAACTCGGGGATCGCAGTACACCCAAGTGACGATATTTGAATGCGGTTCATAGACTGGACCCGAGCATTGCGTGGGCACTCGACTTGGGTTCGTGACGATTGCTAGCTCAAGAAGCATTCGGGTTGTGACCCGTGTCCAATCGCTGCAACGACGACAACATCCGAGCCATAACAATGTCTGGAACTCAGCGCGTGTCCTGCGCTTTGCCAACCCCAGCGCGTGGCTATGATCTACACTGGCGGCATATAATCGGCTCCAGATCACGTGGCTGCTTGTTCTGGCTGCGAGTTGAGGGGGTCAACGCTGCTCGTTTTTCTTTAATTTTTTTTTCCGGGACTTCTATTGCGTGGGGTGAAAAACGAAAGCGTGTTTCATAGGTCATTAACGTTAGGGATCCGTTTTAAGCGGTATTTGTGCACAGTACAAAAATTGTTGCATCGCTCCTTTAATGTTTGAAATAAAAAAAAAATAATCACATCACACAAAGCGGTTTGAGTTATAGTTAAATACTTGCTCTACGGTCGCCATAAACTTTTTTTAAAAATAAAGGATACCTCCCCCCTCCCACCTTTCCGACGACCCCATAGCGTGGCTGACGCACATATCTCGCTTCATGAAGCCGTACCATGTTCTCCGTCTGGGCCTCGCTTTTCATTTTTGTTTCCTGAATCGCGACTATGTTCAGGTCCTCCTTAATAAACAAGCGGCTCACCTGGCATTAGCGCCGTCTGGCACGTAAGCCACGTACGTTTAACCCCACACGTAGCCACCTTTGAATGTTCATGAACGGTTAAAAGGGAGGCTAGACGGAGAATGAGGCAAAAAGCCGCGCGCGCAAAAATAAATATTAATAAAAAAGATAAAAAAAAACAACTCCGGTAAGCAAAAAGCGCCGGAGACGCGTAAAACATCTCCATCGCGTAATGCCTGATTCACATGGTGCGAATTTGCCTGCGATTTCGCAATTGCGACGCCGTTCTTGCGGCACAACGCAGTTGCGATGCGAATTCGACTAATTCGCAACTCCGTATTTTGCCAAACTTTCCTTGCGAACGGCCGCTCTTGCGAAGGGGACTGACAGCCAATCAAACGCGGCTCGTGAAAGACGTCACGGTGGTCATAGCAACGTGGGAATCAAAAATACGAAAAATGCGTCACCTACGTCGTCGTCTTCAAAATTCGCTGCGGGGGTGGGGCGGCGGGTGTGCTTCTTCCATGTGAATATTTTTCGCCGGGGGATGTAAGCTTCAGTACGGCATTAAAACGAACTGGCGTTTGCGTACCACGAGAGGGTTGTGGTTGCTTCCTTTGTAAAATTGCAGGCGATAACAATTGACGCTTCTGTTCGATCACTTTGCGTAAGGGACTCGTGGCATAGAAGAAAGATCCTTTCTTCAAATCTGTTTACAGATGACGCGAAGGTCTGTCTAGAAACTGAGAAACGCTGAACAGAACCTTGTTATTAAAGCCATTTGATAAAAATCGAGCTTTACATTTTTACGTATAGTGAGAATAACTAATTGATATGTAAACGCGCTGAACGCGTGCTACGCGAGCGACACGCGTGTAAAATGGCTTTAATTACAAAGTGCCGATCAGCGATTCTCGGTTTCTGGACAGACCTTCGTGTCAGATCCCCACAAACAGATTTCAAGAAAGGGTCTTTCTACTATTTAATGAGTCCCCTACGCAAATGTCACACATGCCACGCATGACATTTGTCATAGAAATCCTGTGACAATTTGGTTTTGTGCATAGTTTGCGATTATTTCCCCAACATGATTGTTTTGGCTTTATTTTTTTTTCATCTGAAAACCTGTGGTTTTTTATTTATGTCGTGTCCTTTATCTTCAGTGTTTTTGTCATGTTCGCAATCGCTAATATTGTTTTGAATTAAAAAAAAGCTTAACATTTATGTTAGCTTGTTCATGCTGACCTACACTGAGCAAGTACAGAATGTGTTTTGCACGTCCAGCGTGTCGTTCATTTCATGAAAGTCGGCCGATAAAACGAATTCTGTGTTAAGTAAAGACCCGATTGGGCAGCGTAGGTCCAACAAAAACAGTAAAATAGCACGTTACCCTGTGGGGAATCAGCCAGTACTCTGTCGATCTACTTTGGGCTATACCTGCCACAAAAAGTGTCCGCCAGTTTGTCCGTAAAAGGGGCAAAGACCACAACCCATTTTCTACAAAAAAATTGACTGATTTGCAGGCAACAGGTCCGGGGTGGAAATGAACTAGAGAGATGACATGATGCAGGGGTGATTCAGAAATCAATTTTTTATTGCTGGCTTTAAATGTTGAAAGATAACAACTAACAAAAGACAAAAAAAATGCAATTACAAACGAAAAAAAATCAAGTACAGGCTCACCTTTTTGGCGGACATCAAATATGAATAAAGAGGAACATGACACGTTGCTGGAGTCATGGGGTGCACCGGCGCCAAAAGGCAAATATTTGCATTGTGCGCCGGTGTTGCAAGGCCGCCCACTCATCTACGCACGCCACCAACGATCCGAGTACCCCCTGTCAATGGCCAGACGAAATCGACCCCTACGTGACCCGGAAGCTACAACGCAAGGCACGACGAGAAGGAAACTCGCCGTGCCTTCTGTTATAGTTTCGTCGTAACCACATAACCCCCTACAGCCCACCCACACTGCAGAGAGGGCAGATGCTACGCTTCTTCGGCGTGTACAAACACACTCCCTCTCAACACTACACTACCTCCAGCACGTTGCAGATCTACCTGAACCACCTAAATGCACATACTTCCGGAGACTACTCAAATAACTTTCACACACCAAGTTAAAAGGAACCTGAAGCGGTTTTGTATTTGAGAAAACACACTTAAGTCGTCTTCATTTCACCTCCAGGATCTCGAATATCAAAATTATTTCTTTTATAATTTGGGGCATGGAGCTTTCAGAAAATAATTTTCAGAGTACCACCGAAGGCCCTCCTTCCAGGAGCGTGTCGCCATAAAAGGAGTTCTTGGAATCTTCCTTCCAGCAGCGTCCACCAAAGCTATGCACGCGTACTCTTGCTATATTTTTTTTTAAGAAGGGAGAAAAAGATGTTAATACTTGTGCCAGTACGGGGGAATACACCTGGCAAGCTAGGGATTGCATGCGCGGCCCTCGAGTGACACGAGCTTTGCGGCCGAAAGGCCCTCTTATGACGCCACGACGGGTCGGGTGTTTTTCGTGTTTTCTCGCGTTAAGTTACATCTTCGGGGAAAACGAACGCGATATTCATATCCACGGGATAAAACTACGCTAGAATCAAGCTCTATCTCATTTTTTTTTAAAGAAGTGTTCCGGCTTCCCTTTAAGGACTGCGCCTCAGCTCAGGATCTTGCAGAACGTGCACTGAAAACACTCGTCCCACTTATCCAACCAAGGATCTCAGAGGACTGTTTCACTCCTCCACGGGTGGCAGAGTATAAATTACGTCCACCCCTAGTTAAGCACATTAATAGCGTACATGAACAGGGAGAGTCCCTAATTTCATCCCACTCCAGTAGCACCGGTCTTGGTATAATACAAATGTTTCACTTTCTCTGTTCAAAGTCCTAGTGGGCCTCACACGGAAGCCGTCTCACACCAGAGCGCCCGTTCAAAAGTAACTAATTCGCAGCGGCAGAATATTGTTGTAATAGTGGCCTCAGCTCCCTGTTCCACCGGAAATCGGTCAGACGATCCTCACACACAAAAACTTGAAAACTTCGTGATTTGTCACCATACCGCTGACACTACTTATAGGATTTCAGTCCAGTGCGGTTTCTTTGCCATGACACTGCAGCTTCCTTTACCAAGTACCTGCGGTACAGATCTCTCACTGCGGTGGCCACTATGTTGCATTTTCGGACAGATTGGTCGACGTGCCGCGATCTCAGCCTCGGTAGGCGGAGCAACGCGTTTGCCTGTTGAGAGACCTCCTTGCGCCACTGGCCATCAACGATGTTGCCGAAGTGGTCGACTTCAATCAGCATTGGCATTTAACATGTGCAACTTGTCGTCTTGTAGGTAGTTGTGCAGTACACAAGCTGCGCGGACGACTCCAGTGGCGTGGTCTGGGAGGAGGTCGATTGGCCTGCGGAAGATGCAAAATCTAGTAGCCAAAATTTCGAATGCGTTCTGGACGCACCTTCTGGAAATGGGACAAAGACAACACTGTGATTTTTGTTATTATAATGGAAGTGCAACAATTCTAAAGGTTACCTCGCTCTACACAGTCGATAGTTGAATATTTTTAGATAATCGCTGACGTATCAACCAGGACAGGGCCTCAGAAAGTCCGACCTCAGTTGAAATGCCTTGTCTCCAACGAAGACGGACGCGGCGATAACATGGGAAGATGGCAGCAGATTTGGTGGTGGACAATTCAAGGCAGCTTGACTGAGGCACTGTCCTATCCTTGATGCCTTGAAGACGCCACCATCACTTTGGTGGCCATACGCTCCAGCGTCTGTGGCCATAAACCTCGACTTGCTGTCCACGACGGCCATCAGCACTACAGAGTAGGTTACCCTGAAAAGCCGAATGTTACGTCACTTCGTGCGCTCTTCCAAAACATTATATGTGTTAAAGTAAATTTGTAGACCCATAAACAGCACCTTGTAGTTATAGTACAGGCTTCAAGAATCGGCAAGGGCTTCGATATGTCGGTGTTTTTCGTCAACGTTCCCCACACAATGAGGAAAATTCCGCCCTGTCTCAAAGCCCTTGGCAATTTCCCTTGGTCTGTGATTCTTGATGGGAGCTAGAAGTACAGCACAAAGTTCACACATGGTTTTACGTTGTTATTTAAAAGCCGTTCATGTAATCTTTACCTATAGTAATACTGCTAATAAATGCATCCTCAAATATGAGAAATACTTGTTGACGCTTAACAATTGCGACTACTTTTGTAACTGGATCTGAAAAGCTGTGTGTCTGTTTTTTTTTCTCCCTCGCTCCTTTTTTTCTACGTTCACCTGGAAACTTTCAGGAGCATGTTTAGCCAACTAGCCCAGCTCCAGGCACACACCACTTACTTTTGTAAGCTATTATAATATGCCCAAGTCAGGCCGGTGTCAGACTGCTTATACAAAAGACAAAAAACAGTCTGCAGACATCGATCGAACGCGACTCACTGACGCGTCTGTGTTTCATAAGCCGCGTGCCAGGCTGCTCCTTTCATTGGTTGCCGTGCGACATACAAAAGGTGGGATGCTGCGGTGCCTCAAATTACTATTTGTCTGCAAACTGTATTCGTAGGATGCCTAATGTGTGACCCCGTTTTTCGAAGGTGGCGCAGTAATAGCATTGGGGCCCTCAACATCCTCAGGTCTGCAGCCCTCTCTTCCCAAGTTCGTCCCTAGAATCATAAATCACTGGCTCTCTGTTGTGTAAACTTTTTGAGAAACCATTTTTGACAGTACAGCTTTCAACATGATTCATTTAGATATTTCGGCTGCGAATAGTTAGGAGCAGCTGCAAAGGACAAGTTTGCTGCAGTGATTTGTACACCCGACTCCCATAATTATCTCCAGGTGGGGTGTGACACCCCCCCCCCCCCCCAAGGATGTCTTAAGCAATGTATATAAACCTAAAGCCAGCCCCTTCTAACACCCCCTTATTTATCTCCAGGTTGGGGGCGACACCCCTCATAATTTCTTGACCAATGCATCTAGACCTAAGGCCACCCCCTCCCAACGCCCCCCCCCCCCCCCCCGAATAATTGCAACACCCCTTGAATTAAAATTCTGGATGATTCCGTGGTTTGGTAGTGTGTAGAAAGAGTACACCGGGGCAAGGGGGGGGGGGGGGGGGAGGACTTGAATTCATCAATTTCCCAAGACCACCACTGTGAGTCTTTTTGTTCGTCATGATCTACATCTTTAACGGCGGTATTTAGTGGACGCCGTATTGGCGCGCATTGTTCGCAGCTAGAGCTCAAAAAGAACAGCTACGTACTGCTGGCAAAGATAAACAATCTTGACGGTGTGAAATATACGTTGCAGAAGCGTTGTGCAAATTCACTAACAGCACGTGCTCTCAACAGCAACCGGCGCAAGCTATGGCCCCCAGTGAATACCACACGACCGGAATACCACCTCCATTTTCAAGTGTTTTTTTCATTACGAGACGCCAGCGACTCTTTCACAGCATGCATGCGACACTAATGATACGGTTGGTTTTGGATGAGGCGCGTTTTTATTGGCTGTCTTTTCGTACCGTCGCAGCGGCGCTGGTGACGTCTCGAAAGATGTTTGACAATTGACGCAGCTCCGATTATTTCATAATCGCATTGAACCTGCCTGTTTGCCGCAACAGCGCCGTAGCAACTGCGAAATCGCAACTAAAATCGCTTTATGTGAAACCGTCCTCTTTTCCACAAGTTACCTAAAACGAAATCAGATTTCTTTTGCTTACCTTCATGTGTTTTGGGCGAAGCACCTTTCATATATGTGGACATCTCTCATGCACGATGGATGCCCCTGTTGACACTCCAACCTTGAATTGCAGTGCAAGATCCTGCATTGACGTTGCCGATGACAGGTACCTGAATAAAAACAAAACATTGCTGTGTACATCAATGTCTGGAAGCCGAGAAACTAGTAATGAGTTCGCCATATAAACCAGTTTAATTGCACCTCGTATTCACTCCAAACAGTGAAGTTTAAAGAGAATACCATTTTACCTCAAAGTGATAGCAAGCCGCACCCGCGACGAAATGGGCTCTTTGACGACATATTGCTTCGTAAGCTTTGTTTCCAGGCGAGTGTGGAGTCTTTCAAAGGCGTTCCGCATTATCCGGTAATATTTTCGAAACTGCTCCGGGTCGCTGTGCAGCATAAAGAAGGTCTGCAAAGAAAAAGTATTCCAGAAACCTGCTCTCAGAAAAGCACAAGTCGACTTACCAATGAGTAAAACTCCGATTCTTTGGCTCTGTTTTGCCAGCACGGCCTGACCCGCCACCACGGCGGGCAGCCGTCTAGGAGCAGGAGTATTTTTTCCGCAGAAGTAGGTATTCCTTTTTACAGAGCAGTCTGAACTCGTCGTCATCAGCGGCCATCATGCTCTATGAAAGTCAAGACGCGCTGCTACTTGCCATCTTTCAATATGGAACATCGTCCACGTGACGAAGCCACCGGGACAACTGTTCGCCTTGCGCGACATGCCAAGCAACGCAACAACTAGCTTGCTCAAGCAGTTATGAGCTGTGACTCTCCCGGTGTCGTCGTCGCGTTCGTCGTACTCGTTGTTTTCGTCGTTTTCGTTGATGCGAATGCAGTCGATGCAAACGTCTGAATCGGCCCTAAATATAAGTATACGGCGTACTTTTTACCAGAAGCTAATAAATAAATCTGAAAATTTTATAATTTTTTTTAAATATCGAAATTAGTATCGTCAAACGAATTCAAGGGTTCCAACCATGTGCTTCGCAAGTGCAAAAAATCGCATATGTTCTCAATCAATGTGAAAGGAAACGCGAAATTTCGCATGTGCGGTTCATCGCTTCACCGATTTCGCAGGAGAAAATCGCACCATGTGAATCAGGCTTAAGGCGTACACTCATACAGGCGTACACACGGTCATCCATCGGGACACGCGGCTTCACCGCGACCCGAAACTTTTTTTGATCCTGGCAGTCAAATCGATAGCGGTCGTTTCACCTGTTCAATGTGTCTCTGCCCTTAGCTCGCTTGGCCGCTTGACATTCTGCTTGATGTTCATGGTGGAGTCGTGTCCACCCGCCGCCCCCGCGTCGCTATTCACTCCATCGGTAGGGCCGCTCGCGGCTGCAGACTTTTTGCCTTAGGAAAATGCTCGCTCATCAGGCGGGCGCTCCTTGGCTCCATCGCCGATCGAGTTCCGCCCTTGAGTCGCCGCTTCAGAATTCTGAAACTGGGACGGCGCGACAGAGTTGCCGTCGTTTTTTAGGGCGGGCGTCCCACTCTGCTCTGTCGGTGGCAGGGCGGCTTCCGGTGGTCCACCTAAGACTCTCTCCGCCTCGGCATGGTCCATCACGTAATCAGATTGATCATCCGCCGTGCGGTTGTGAGCTATCAAAGCGTAGGTCTTCACGCCGTCTGCTGCGTTGCGGCCGTAGCGGTGGCAGTCGGAGCATCGGGGGACGCGGCAGTCCCGGCTACTTGGGCCCGTGCGGCGGCACCGAAGGCAGAACGGCGCGCGGCCGGGCACCACGACTAGGACTTTACATCCTTCCTGGCGCATCTCGTGTGGGAGGCTGTCTACAGTCCAGCCTTCCTTGAGGGTCACGCGTACACTGCGGCTGCTGAACTCGACAGCCTCAAACCCCTTCTCCCGGAAGAGGTCCCTGCTCACCTCGAACACCTTGCTGTAGCGCTCCAGCTCCTTGTTCACCTGGCCATTAGGCACGTTGTACGGGACCCAGTGAAGCTTGAGCTGTACCGCCGCATTCGCCTGCTCAACGACGAGGCACCCCCCCCCCCCCCCCCCCCCCCCCGGGATGGTCAGCTTCTTTGCTTCGCCGTCGGCGAGGGCATCCACACATGGTTCATTCTGTGAGGACCTGCAGACGCCAGGTCTCCCCTCTCCTCCAGACTTTGGAGTTCTTGGCGGAAATCTTGAATCCGATAAGGACGAACTTTAACATCGCAGTGCAAAAATACCATGTTAGTAACTACGTATTTATTAGGCAGCAATGGCAGGATAAATTTGATCATTCTCAGGGGTTGCAGCAGCAGGCGTACCAAGGACTGCCGCGGCAGTTTTTACCGCTGCCTCGGAGACGATGATAAACACACCCGTACGCCTCGGCGGCCTGAAGTGGAGTGTAGGCCATGCAGACACGCTTGCACGGCTTTGAGAACGAGTGTTGTTTATGCGTTCAGCTAACACTTTCCACTCTTAAATGCGAAGCTTACGCGTTCTCCTGTAATTTTCTTCAATGGAAACCCCAATAATCGCCGATTTTTTTTCTCTGTCATTAAGAATATATATATAAAAAATACCAAACCTCTGGTTAAAAAAAAAAAATAAACTTCGATAACACAAAACCTTAGTTATGATTTCAGCCACGGTACACTTATGATTGTATTCTTAATTAAAAAAAACGTAAAATAGAAGTAGCACAAGAGAGTGTCCACGGAACCACTTTGAATCACTGGCTCTACTTGGCGCGAAAACTGGGTTGGAGGATTCTGAAGATGAAACAATGTGCGCATTCGAAAGGAGATAAAAGAAACGCTTTTGAAAAAAAGCTTGGAACCTAGCGTTAAGCCACAATAGACACACTAGCAGCTTTGGGGAAGCCCGATCTAGGTTACTGCACCTCAATAAAAACGTTCAGCTTTTCCACTCTCGTGAAGAAAGAAGATCAGCGGAGCTGTACTCGATAGACTGCCGCAACGCGCACGCGTCCGATTCCCGCTTCTTCTCGACCGACACGCCGCCGATCGTGGATACGTCTCCGGCGAACCAGAGTCGGTCGCACACGACGCACGTGACGCCAAACGGGTTCTCCACGAAGTCCCTCCGGAACCTCGCCGTCGCACCCGGGAACTGTTCAGCCGGCGTGGAGTGCAATCGTCGCCGGGCCTCGCGCTTGCGCTTGGCCTCCGTGGCACGATCGTCGTTCGTGGCGTTGGCCCGCCGGCGCCCTTTACGTCGCTGGTTCTGTTCTCGGCGGCGGCTTTCCAGGCGAGCGATGTGCTCTTTGGCAAGGGAATCTGAAGCGCTGGACGCAGTGGAAGTCGAGGCGACAGCTGCTTTGCGGCGGTTGCGGACCCATTCGCGCTGCTGCTACAACGCCGCCCCTCCTTCCGCAGTCTGTCTCCTTTCCCCGAAAGGGCGCGCGGCCGACCCATCGCGGGTTCAAACCGAAACGGATAAAAGTGTAGGAGCGTAGAAAACAGCGCGCAAAACAGACGAGGACGAAGAAACAAACGTGACGAGCGCTGCGCTGCTGCAACATACTGGACACGGTCCTGGGGAACCTATCCATTAACAGCTCCGCTGTAAAAATTAATTATTGAGATAATTGTTTATCTCGGCTACACAGTCACTGGCGAAGCAGATCAGCTACCTCTTCGGCTCGCGCGTGAACGTCACAGGGAGGCATTTCATATTGAACATTAATTCGGACACAGCGTTGTTGATTAGCACACACGCAACAATACTGTTATAAACACCAACGAAGGAAGATAATGTCCCGTCCACCGCCGACTCAAAAAAGCCCTGCATGACTGGTAAAAAAAAATTATATATATGTATGTATATATATATATATATATATATATATATATATATATATATATATATATATATATATATATATATATATATATATATATATATATAATATATATATATATATATATATATATATATATATATATATATATATATATATATATATATATATATATATATATATATATATATATATATATATATATATATATATATATATATCGGCGCGCCCATCGCGCGACGAAAACGCCAGGCTTTTGTAATGCGGCGCTTTGACGTCAGCTACCCGTAGGTGGGAGGGAGGCATGCACGGGCCGCACAAACAATCCTGGTTTGGCGGCACCTTGCGCGGATTTCTCTCCCGAGTGAGAGCACATCCCTTTTAGCATATCCCTATTAGGAGATGTGAATTTATGTCACTGAACCGTAAGCACGGCAGGCCGTGTGTTTTTCGAGCACTCGACCTCCAGCACGCGCTGCATGCCTTCCGCTTAGGTTTGGTGTACCAAATATCGAGGTGCACGTGACACCGAAGCATTCTCGGAGGTAGGAAGCTGGCGCTGGAGGAGAAAATAAGCTTTTCGCTGCCATTCTCGCCTTTTCAGTGACTATAGATTTTTCGGAAAAAGGGCTCCTGGCCGGTCATTTTCAGTGTTCGTGCGTAGGGCGCTCTCGCTTTCCGAAGCGATGAACATGCGCGAGCAGTACTGAGAAGATCGCACGCTGAGCTGAGGACTTGTCCACAGGCATAGCTTGCGTTTGACGTCATTAGCGGCTATGCCAGTATTTTATGCGCCGTGAGCCTTTGGTTCGCCGAGTTAGTTTCGCACCGCAGAAGCTGTAGTTCGAAGAGACACGTAAGTAGAAATGACCGTCAGAACCCAGCAATGGCGACACTTGAAAGCTATGTATTGGAATGGTGAATAGTAGACGGATTCGGCACTTCGGCCCGTTTCAAGGCAGACTTGCATGTCGAGCAGACGTTATTAAATCTACGCACGTCTCGGCCGGGGAACTCTTGAACCATGGGTTAAATTGCGCGGGCGTCAGGTCTCTCGGAAATAAAAGCCGGTCGCAAACATCGCACGGGTGGTGGCTATTAAGCGTGTTTCACATGCAGCAATTTTGGCCCTAAAGCGGCGCTCGTGCCGCTCAACCGCTGGTGCTGGCCAGAGCGCCGCGACGGCAGAAATCGCACCGCTCTAGGGCCAAAACCGCTGCATGTGAAACACGCTTTAGCGGCGAGATGTTTTGGTGGCGCCCTTCTATGGTTCCCTCTCATGACGTCATTACCTTGAGAACAACAAGTTCGATTGTGTTTGTAAATAGCATGGTGGAAGCTTTGAATCATTGCGCTTTGAAACCAACACTGCACACCCCGTCAACATTTAGGTTCTTACATTACTCTTATTCTCGTCCATGAAAAATCCTTTGCTGACGTCATAGTCAGCATTGGGCCAATTGTGGAAGACCGACCATAGCGACGCTTTCGGTCGCGCGACGTGAGCGATCGAAAGCGTCGCTGTGGGCGACCCGCCACAATTGGCCGAATGCTGACTATGACGTCAGCAAAGGATGTCTCAACGACGGAGATAAGAGGAATGTAAGAACTTAAATTTTGACGGCGTTCGCAGTGTTGCTTTGAGAGCGCTATCATTTCAGGCTTCCACCACGCCCATTACAAACACCATCGAACTTTTTGTTCACAAAGTAATGACGTCACGAAAGGTAACCAAACGAGGGCGCCACCGAAACATCTCGCCGCTAATAGGGTGTGAAGAGCAGAAAATAGACAACTGCAAGCATGGCGCCTCACTGGTGTCTCTTAAGGGGTATTCACACGAGGGAGAAATCCCGGGGATTTCTCCTCGGCACGCGCGCATCAGGAGATGAAAACGCGAGGCTCTTGCACATTGCAAAGCCTGACGTTTTCGTTCTGGGATAGGCGTGCCGGGGAGAAATCCCCGGGATTTCTCCCTCGTGTGAATACCCCTTTACGTGCAAGCATGCGAAGCTTGTACGTGAACGTAGCACTGGCCAGCTTGTAAATGCACGCACTTGGCAGCATGAGCAGAGACATGGCGGCGGCCAAATGCGCTGCTTGCAATCGCTTATAGAATGCATGTCACTTGTTCATGATGCTGCGTGATGGCACCAATATAAGGAGGCTCTAGTTAGGGTAAGCGAAACTCAAATCCTGGAGAGCATTTGCAATTTAATGGTGGCGCCTGAGGGAGAGGATTGGGAAAGGATATGCGCCAACGGTGCCAGCACCAGAGCAGACGCCCGCTCTGTTGCAACTTTGTTGCCCCATGCGTCTTTCCTCCTCTCGCCACCCATGGCAAGCAACGAACGTCTTGGCGTAGCCTTTCTCGCTTACTAGAATGGAAAGTTGGGCGACTTGGTACGAATTCATTTTGAAAAACAGCGCGAATACCACACGGACAAGAAGGAGGAACGCCTTCTTGTCCGTGTGCCTCATCAGCGCCTCGTCCTGTGTGTTCCTCCTTCTTGTCCGTGTGGTATTCGCGCTGTTTTTCAAAATGCTTTCTCGCTTCCTTCTCGCTCCGGGAATTGCAAACGATATGGATATGGATATGGATATGCTCCTGCCCTGTTATCGGTCCGAACCTCTTCAGCCCCAGTGCAACCGCATAGTCCACCAGATCTGGTGGCATTGGCGGCCTCAGCTCTCGGCACTCCATTATGACATGTTCGGCTGTCTCCTCCTGCTGGCCGCATAGCTGGCACGTACCGTCCATCCCCGGCGTGTACTTGGACCTCAGGTGGCGTGTCCTCAACGCTCAACTTCGTGCCTCGCACAGCAGCCCACTGCCCCTCGGGTTGTCGACGAATTCCTCGCGCACAATGCTCTTTTTCTCCGCACCGTAGACGGCGAGGGATGGTCTTGCGCCGACCGCGGCGACCCATCTGGTCGTTTCTATGTCCTTTACGCGTTCCCGGATCCGTTTCGGCGTTCCCGGAAATTCGACCTCGTACAGCAGCACGCGTATGGTCCCTGAATCGCGTCTCCGACTGGTGTGTTTAGCGTCCTATCCCACCCATGCACCAAACGTGGTCCCGAAGTGGCAACAAATGATGTCAAAGAAGTAGGAGTGTCATGCTGTTGACTGTCGCGATCCTGACGTTGGCCGTAGAAATGCTGGCGAAAAGCACCAGCGAACGGGAGTGTCGCTGTTGTCACGGCCTCCCAGGCGTCCCAACTTCCGGCTGCTGTAACTTCCGTGGACTGTCACAGTGGCGGGAGAACTCAAACATACTTTACTGTAAGAAGAAAAAAAAAGGAAAAATAAAAAACTGGAATACGATCCGTGTTGGACAAATGAAATAAATATTGCATTCAAAGTAAAGATATATACTGTCAACACAAATAGTCGTCACCCTGTAAAGTCACCATGGGATGTGGCGGGTGGATCGTCGTTGGGCGGGTCGTCGGAGAATGATGCCCGGCCCGCTGGTGCCCTTCGGACCAGGATGACGATGCCGAGCGCGGTGATCCAAGCTTGGCGGAGTCGATTGCGAGGACGGGACGTAGCCGACAGTTTCAAGCCTGGCGGAGTCGATTTCGAGGACGGGACATATCCGACCTGAGCTCCGCAACCCCAGAAGACAGCCGTCAAATATCGCGCCTCGTCGGATTGCTTCGAACCCTTCTCGCGCCTCTTTATCCTTCTTCTTGTTTCGTGCTGCCGAAAATCTCTCCTTTATTCCTTTTCTTTTTTCTTGTCTTATAAATCATGACAAATACACACCACAGCTGTTGGGACCCCGCCAAGATTGCGACCGGCGACAGCATGACACTTCTATGACGTCATCAGACGGAAGTCGAGAGACCACTTTTTTGGACGTGGTAAACACACCAGTCGGAGACGCGTCCCAGGCACCATAGCACCAGTGAACGTCGAGAGGAGAAAGCAGGGTTGCCAGACAAACAGCAGCCTCCAAGATGGCGGAATTTACCATTTTTCGCGTTAAACAAATCCTTAACCTATCGGAACAAAACTGAAGGGTATAGAGAAGTAATCATTTATATTTTGCGTAAATTATTCAAGCACATTAATGGGCTCTTATGACCTGAGTTAGGAAATAAAATGACCCTTTGCTTCGTAGACTCTCAGCAAAATTTAGGAATTAAATGGCGTCCATATCCTGTGATCCCCGATCTAGCAGTTGCGCCCACCCTGACTACAGCCTCCCTACACCGGTACCCTACGCGTGCTGCCATCACGCGGCGCGCGATGGTACCATGCGCGAGATCCAGAAGTGTGTCCTGCACATAGAGATCATACATACTAACTGTAGAGGAAGAGATCCGCCATTTTCCCATGCATTCTGGCTGCCGCAAGCGGCGGAGCATGCAGGCGGACCTTCTTGGCCCTAGACATGGTTACCAACTGCCTTCGATTTCAGGAATATAATTACATCATCAGAGCAGTTTCATGAACTTCAACAATCCGCGGACTTACCGGTGGAAAGATATTAGCGTTTCTTTCGAAACTTTCTTTTGAATAGCGTGCAGATGTATGGCCTCGCGTCAACGCTAAACTAAACCAGATAACAGGCTTCGTGGGTGGGGCTCGAGTGAGCGCGCCCCAGGAATACGAAACTATACGAAACCGCGCAATCAACAGATTTCCGAGATTTCGACAGAAGAAAATTTAAGGCAGCGTAATGACTATATTGCTTTTTATAAGCTTTAGAATAGCTCAAAATTTAGTGTATAACGTTAAATATCACTGTTTATATTGCTGAGAGTTTTCAGTCTTCGCGATTACCATTGCGACTGTCGTCCTTCAGCTGGCAACATTGGTTTCTTTCTCGTGTTCTGTCGTTCTCTTCCGCGATCTTCCACTCGGGACCCCGGAAGTCGGCGCACGGGATTCGCCACTCCTCCTCACCCCCCTTTGTCACCCTGGTCCTGTATGAGCACGCGGAGTGCGAGACGCTCTCGTGTCCCGCGCCCTCGCGCGCAATGCTTCAGTGCACTACAAATACGGGGGAAGGGGGGGGGGGGGGGGACGTTTCACGCCACGCCCCTTCGAACATAAATGTACCGGTACCTTAGACCTTTCCAATGTTTACAATATCAGTCTAGCGTGCGATCTTCACGGCCCAGCACGTGCGTGCTCATCGCTTCGGATAGCGAACAAAGCACGCGCCACACGCACGAACACTCAAGATGGCACCGGCCACACGCTCTTTTTTGGAAAATTCCACAAGTTCCCGTATAGACGTTTTTCGCTTCATTTCGTTCTCAGTAACGTGTCTTCCATTCCTGTTATGCGCGACGAAAAATAAGGCATTTTAACCTGGAATATGTGAGAAAATAAAAGTGAAGCGAAACAAGAGTGTTTTACAATCGCGGATTTTTCGGGAACGCCTTCCAACGGCGTGGAGAGATCAAAACGATGTCTTAACGCATACCAGAAGTGACAACATTCAAAATGGCTGCGCCCGCGTGGAAAAGGTATATAGGCTTTATACGGGAGCCAGAGTTGAGCGTTCAGCTATCTTGAAATCCTAAGTTATGCGGGAAAGTCACTCCTCGTGCTCGTAGCAGCCGAGCTCCGTCGATTGTGACCGGTCACGTGACTGAATTCAGCGAATAGCGGCGCCGCGCGCGCTGCAGCGCATGGAAAACAGGAAAGGAGGAGGAGGCAAAAGCAGGGGAGCATAAGCCGGGTCGCGTGCAACGTCGGCGAAGCGGCTTTCCTGCACGGCGCGGGATTTCTTGCTCTTCACGTGATCAATCTGGGCGAATAACGCCGCGGCTGCTCGTGGAAAACAAACGCGTAACTCTGGTTCCCGTAGGAAGCCTATTGGCGACGTGTGCGATCAAAAGCGTCCCAGTGGTCGGCCTGCCATTAAAGTTCCTAGATAAGAGCTTCAAGTAGCAACATTCTTTGAAGCGTCGACTGCGTGACCGTGCAGGTTTTAGGAAGCAAATAGCGGCGCACAGTTGAGGACGGAACTGAATGACGAAATTTTGTTCCAGCGAAATGTGCTTTGTCATTTGTGTTGTTGTCATTACTTGTAAAAATAAGTATCAAAGGACTTTACCTGCCACGATTGGCCGAATGCTGGCTATGACGTCAGCAAAGAATTTCTCATTCACAGAAATGAGAGAAATGTAAGAACTTGAATTTTGACGGTGTTGTCAGTGTTGCTTCGAGAGCGCAATGATTTCAAGCTTCCACCATGCTAATTATAAGCACCATCAAACTTGTTGTTCGCACGATAATGACGTCACGAGAGGGAACCATTGGAGGGTGCCACCAAAACATCTTGCCGCTATTACAGGAACTCTAACAGTACTCTGACCACAGCGCCCCTTTTGTCGTCATGAAGCGGCGGCACGTGGAACTACCCAGGAGCGCGGTGCGCTCAGTACATAGCACGAGTACCCGAGAGGGTTGTGCAGAATGCACTTTGAAATTTTCCGGTTGCCGAAGCTTACGACGTCGTGCAGAAGCGGGGTCCCGCCGCCTCTGCCGATTTGCGTCCGCCTCGTGCTCCCGCAATGTTTTGGCTATGCGTTATGCGTTTGCATATATAGCGTGTCCCGTGTCCCTCCCTCCCCCCCTCCCCCCCCCCCCTCCCAAGAGCAAAGAAAATAACATAGTGTTGTTGTTTTTTTTCACCACTAAAATGAATTACGCATCACGGTACGATTGGTCGCTGCCCAAATGTACCATTAGCAAACCGGACCAGATGCCAGAGTGTTAGAACTAACCGTTCTGGGTACTTTGCACCAATCAGCCCCATGTATTCGTGGGCGTTCTCGTCCACCATTGTACCATTGAAAGTTTCCGAAAATCGCTTATAGCTTCCGTATAAGATAACTAATAATTCTAAAATTCTGACACCTGGTTCGGATCGCTAGCGCTACGTTTGGGTCAAAACTGAGCGTTCAGTGACGCGTATTTCATTCTAACAATTAAAACAACGCTGCAAGGTTGTTTTTTTTAATGCGTTATTATTAGAACGCTTGATTTGACGGAAACCAGGCGGTGTCTTTCATTTGCCAGCGTCGGGAAGAAAGGGAGAAGGAGGGAGAGAGGGTGACGCGTGAGACGCTCCCATTGACCCGTAGCGCTGACGTCAGCACGCATCAGCCTTTCCCTCTCTCCTCGGCGCTGAAAAACTGACAGACACCACCGGGGTTTGACAAAACCCTCACGTTTTCGTGGCTCCAAGCAACGCCTCCTAGATGACAAAGCCGTAGTGCTCATTGAGATAGCGTCTTTAGAGAAGGCCAACGCTGAACACAGATTTGAAACAAGTGCTGCGTCTGCGCGCTGTTTCGAGTCAAGTTTGAGCCGAACGTCGACGTAATCGTCGTATCCAATCTGTGCCCAGCGTTTGCCTTCTCTGATGACGCCATCTCGATCAGCACTACGGCTTTCTTATCTAGGAGGTGTAGCGCAGTGGCTAGCGGGCGTTCTCAGCTGCCGCTCTGCCGTCGCCGGTTGTTCTTCGCTCTGGGTTTCCGTGGTAGCGGGGCGTGGGCTGTCATATGTCTGTGTGTAGTTAATACGATCGATTCGGGTTCCCTCCACGAGTGATACGGATAGGGTTTCCTCTACGAGTAGTATGGATGTGAGTCTTTTCACGAATGATATTGATGACCATAGCCAAGGCCTTCGACGTACTCCTACAAACAGTGCAGAAAAGGGGTAAAACAAATTACAGGAATGTCCATTTGTGGATTCTTGGGATGCGTTAGCATGACCCTTGGAATCGCCACACAAGTGCCCCTTTGAGAAATGCTAACACTGACTTTGCAACGAGGCCCAAAAGAGGCAGCAAAGAATGGAGGAAGCAAAAGTGAAAGCCAGAAAAGAAAGTTAAGAGAAAAGTGAAGGGGTCAGCGTTAGCTTTTTCAAAGGGGAACGTTTGTTGCGTTTCCAAGGGTCATGCTAACGCAGCCCCTAAAAATCCACCAATGGATCTTCCCGTGATCTTTTTAGGACATTGTGTACATTTTGGTTTTGATTTTTAAGTATTTTCCACCTTCCGGCGCTCGGTCGGAAGGTGGCAGGCTGTCGGACTCTAATTTTCAGAAACAGCTGTTGTGCGATCTAATTACAAAGACGCCATATCGTTGGACGTTGTTCACCAAATACGCTAAGATCTAGCTCGTATTTATTATTTTCTAACCGCAGTGATCCTGATTCTGTGGAAGTGGGACGTTGAACGTGCATGCTCGTGCATTTCTTCCAATCATCAAATCTGCTCTAGGGTGCCTCAATGTCCTTGAAGGCGCTCTGATTTGCTCTTGGCACAGATGAAGTCAAAGCTCAGGGTATTCGTGCGCTCGCGCACTTTGCACGCCGATCAATGCTGCGCTTGCGAGGTTTTCACTTCTCAACTGCCAGAGACGCTTGTCCCCCAGTACAGTCTTTGCATCCCCTCCAAACAGCACGCAACAAAATGACGTCCCGTGTATACCCCTTTTGGTTATCATGGCCTTACATACGATTCTTTCTAACTATAGTCATAATTTGTAGAAAAAATTTTAATTTGAAAGTACACCGAGCGTAACAAGTTAGGTTTTCATAATTTGAAACTCTACTGGGACACTTTTCAGCATGGGCGTACCAACCGGGGAATGGGGGTGGGGGGGAAAGGGGGCACTTCTTCCCCCCCCCCCCCCAGTTCTCAGAGTGGGGGCGGGGGGGGGCAATGCTGAAACATATGTTTAGATAAAAAACTGTTTTTTTTTTTTTTTATCTAAACATATGTTTCAGCATTGTCATTCGCTGAGCTGTCTCCGTAAGTTGCGGTCATTGACTCTCCGAATGTTGCGCGGCAAAGTCGACGCACGGCTTCTTTTAGATAGCAGCCTATTTCAGTCGGCATCATGTGCTCACAACATTCCTGAGTGTGTACCGTATGTATACATGCAGACAAGATCGCGTTTTCCCACACAAGATGCTGTATGCCCTTTTCTATTTACGTTTCTAGATATAAGTTCACCTTAATAAACATTCATTTTAATTATTCACACGAACCTAACGTTTCTTTTCGTGATAATAGAAAGTACTCTATACTCTGTGGGATTTCCCTTGCTGCTACCCGTCTCGGAGAATGACACAGCATACCGGTTCAACAACACGTAAACATTTAATGACCGCTATCGCCTGCGCCGCGATTCCAACAGCCCCCGCGCATCCGCTGCGACGGCCTTTTATCAGCGGCGGAGCGCCGCTCGCGTGGCCAGTTGCCCTTGGCCCCCTCGTGGTCAAGATGACCACTTATGATTGTCGGAGGGGCAGCCTGGGCCAACCGTTTGGAATCGCCAGGTTGCCCACACATCTCCCCCCTTCCAGGACGTCTTTGATGGTCTTCGGGGGGGCCTTCCTTCTGGGTCAGCAAGGGTTTTCTCAGATGAGCGAGCACGGGTCCGACATAAGTACTTCCGGACAGTACCGATGCAGCCATGGGGGGTGGTCTGATGATGGGAGCTGCGTCGCCGCTGTCTGGCACGAGGAACTAGAAATTAAAAACAACATGAGGCCATGGCGCGGTAGGAAAAAGTAGCCGCGCACACGAAAGATGCCTGTCCCACTGTGCATGCGGGAGCGCGGACCATTTCTCTTCTCCTCCCCCCCCCCCCCCCAAAAAAAAAAAACACCGAAGAGGGCATGAAGATAATACACTTAGAACTCGTGCTACTCCCGGTCGTCTTCACCGCCGTCTCAAGTTGTACCGCGGTAGAGACGGTGTGGAATCTTCCGAGGTGGTCCGGATAGTCGTCATCTGGAACCTGCGACACATCTACCTCCTCGGGTTCATAGAAAGCTTTTAGGTCGGCGACATGAATAGACCCGCACACTTCACCAGATTCACAATGCACCAGCTCATAAGACAGGTTGGAGAGCTTGCTACTAACACGGTAGGGGCCATCCCACCTCTTTGCTAAAGAGGCCGTGAAGCCTCTAGCAGCATCACTCAGCGGATGAGTTCGCCTCAGTACCAGATCTCTTACCTTGAACTGCAGATTTCGCCTCCCCTTGTTGTACTGGTTTGCCTGCTCCAGTTTCGAGACGTCGAGGCTTTCTCGAGCTTCACGCAGGTTCTCCGTGAAACGCTTCCGGAGATCTTCTGCGAACTGCGTGGTTGTGCGCTGCATGCTTGCAGGATCTGTGCAAAGGAGGCCGTTTCCCAGGGGAAACACGAGCTCTTTTCCAAAGTTAAGTTGGGCCGGAGTAAAACCCGTGGACCGGTTGATTGTTGTGCGGGTAGCGAATGCCACTTCTGCTAATTTCGCGTCCCAGTCTTTGTGTCGCTCTGTATGCGATACAAGCATCTGCTTCAGGTTACGGTTCACTCTTTCCGTGATATTCGCCTGTGGATGGTATGGCGAAGTGCGTTTGTGCCGTATGCCTAGCGCCTTACACGCATCCACGAATACCTTGCTAACAAAATAAGAAGCGTTGTCTGTAATAAGCGTTGCGGCAAAGCCAAAGCGCGCGAACGTCTCGAGAAGACAGTCCCAGATTTTCTTAGAGTCTAGTTTGAGCAAAGGAAACATTTCGACCCATTTTGTGAAATGGTCGGTCACTACTAGCAAATACTGATTGCCGCGTGGACTACGGGGAAAGGGACCGACAACGTCGCAGGCAACACACTCCCAGGGGTACTTGCTTTCGACCGACTGCATTAAACCTGGTGGTTGGCGACCTCGGGGTTTTGCCTTCTGACAAACCGGGCAGCTACGAGCGTACCTCATCACATCCTGCCTCATACCTGGCCACGTTGCAATTTGGGACAACTTTTCGTAAGTTTTGCTCCCACTGCTGTGGCCTGCCAAGGCGGGATCATGCATATATCTTATAAATGACTTACGCAGTTTACGTGGTATTACAGACCGGAATGGCGGGCCGCTGGACCCATCGTCCGCCTGGGGGATGTATCGCAGCAGGATGCCGTCGCTGCTGAGCAGGTATGAGTCCAAGTCTCTGGGATTCCCAGCGTCGGCTGAGTTTTCTTCTGCCAGCTGGTGCATCACCTTCTGACAAAGTCCATCGGACAGCTGGGCCGCTCGGAGCTCCTCTCTGCTCACCAGGGTTCCCCACCGCGACTCTGGTGTGATGGGCGCCGCATTGGCCAGTGCCACCAAGTCGGGATCCACCTCCATTTCCTGCCCAAGAAGTGGAGCACGGGACAACGCATCTGCAACGTGGTTAGCCACTCCACGCTTGTACTCGATTGTGTATTTGTAGCGCTGGAGCGAAAGGGCCCATCGAGCGAGTCGTCCTGCGGGGTTTTGAAGCCCTTTGAGCCACGAGAGAGCCATGTGGTCAGTTTGAATGCTAAACGAAGCGCCGTCAAGGTACATGTCAAACTTCTTAAGCGCAAAAATAATTGCCAGGCACTCTTTTTCGGTTGTTGAGTAGTTTCGCTCCGCTCCGGTTAACGTATGACTGGCGAAAGCTACGGGACGAAGAACGCTGTCATGTTCCTGCAGAAGGACTGCTCCTAATCCGTAATCGCTTGCGTCGGTCTGCAAGACGAACGGACGATTCAAGTCGAGCAGGTTTAAACACGCGTTTTCAGTCACAGCCCTTGAAAGACACGCGAATGCGGTTTGCTGCTCTTGCCCCCAGCACCATTTCGTTTTTTTTGCGGAGCAATCGGTTCAGAGGTTCAGTTATCTCAGCGCATTGCGGAATAAAATCTCTATAAAACGCAATCATCCCGAGATATCTCTGTAGGCTTTTGACGACATAAGGGGGTGGGTACTCCGTTATTGCGCGCAGCTTATCTTCATTCGGCCGCAGCGTTCCGTTATCCACAACAAATCCGAGAAGGTTGATTACAGGCGATGCCAACTGGACTTTATCTGGATGAATCGTAAGGCCGGCTGGACGCATTCGTTCGAGTATGATCTGAAGGTGCACGAGATGCTCCTCGAATGTTCGTGAAAAGACCACTACGTCATCCATGTACGCCATCGCAAACTCGTACTTCGCGTCACCGAGGACAACGTCCATTAGGCGTTGAAAGCTGGCGGGAGAGTTGGACAAACCAAAGGGAAGGCGAGTGAATTCGAACAACCCCCTATGGCAAATGAATGCGGTCTTCTTTACATCAGCCGGATGAACTTCGATTTGAAGAAATCCGCGGCCGCAATCGAGGGTTGTGCAAACAGTCGCGTTTCCAAGGGCATACGTTACTGAGGAAATACTAGGAAACGGGCAACTGTCTCTGACTGACACTTCATTTAGGCGCCTGTAATCAACACAAAGCCTTGCTGTGCCGTCCTTCTTTGGAGCAAGGACTACCGGGAAAGCCCACGGGCTTTTTGACCGACGTACTGCGCCTGTGTCGATCATTTCCAACAGCGCCGCATCAAGAAGTTCGCGCTTGTGAGCACTTGGGTCTCGGATTGCACCTCCGGGGAGGTGCATCCTTGGTTTCGATGCGGTGCTGTAGGAGATCGGTTTTCCCAGGTCTTTCCGTGAACATCGGCGAGAAGGGTTCCAGCAGTTGCTGGAGCTGCTTCTGTTTGTCTTCACCGGAACACTTTTGCACAGCTTTGAGCACGCTGTCTGGAAGTAAAGGCATCTGCCCGGCAAAGTTTAACGGGAACGCTTGGCCCCGAATACAATCCTGCCGTCTGGTAAACGGCGTTAGTTTCATTTCGCCACCCAACCAATATCCAGCTTGGGCAAAGTCGAGCAAAACCCGCTCCGCTGCAATAAAATCTCTACCCAGGATCATGGGCACCGGCAGTTCTGGGAGGTATACGAACCGTTGTCTTCGTTTTCTACCATGAAAGGAAATTCGTAACCTGACTGCGCCGGCAGCAGGCAGTACGGACCCCGATGCTACTTGCAATTTCACGTTTGCTGACCGCAGATGTATCTTTCTCTTGTTACATTCCGCAAATACAGCATCCCCAATAAGCGATATGTTTGCTCCAGTATCTAAAAGAGCGGCTACTGGTATACCTAGTACATTCACAGTCATACGAGGTTCAAGAGACTTGGGTGTAGATTCGATTCTACACACAGCTGGGATGGAGGAGGAGGAGGAATAAACTTTATTATGCCTGTATATGGGTCTCTGGGTGGTTCCCTTAGTCCAGGGCCCCAACGCTGTCGGCTGTCAGCCTCGCCCGCCCGATCAACTTTAGTTGGTCGGCAGCAGACGAGCTGAGCAGTGCGGCTTCCCAGACAGCTGGGATGAGCACTGTCGGTTCCTCGTTTAGTGAGGTTGTTCCAACCCCCGTCGACTGGTGCGAGTCCATTAGCGGCCGGCCATCCAGAGCGACCATCCTTGGTGTTGAGAACTTCAAAGCGGCTCTGACGCTGGGGATCGGGCCGGCCTTTGGCTGAAAGGGAATCGCATTAGGGTCCAACTCAAATGCAGTTGCTTCGGGTAGCGTAGGACCGGGAACAGTGGAAGCTGTTCGCCCGGGGATCAGTGCAAAGGCAGACGCGCCGGGAGTCTCATGACCGAGAATGTTGTTAGCAGGCCGCCCGGGTGTCACTGCAACAGCAGGCACGCCGGGAGTCTCAAGACCGCGAACGGTGTGAGCTGGGCGCCCGGGTGTCGGTGTGAAAGCCGACACGCCGGGAGTCTCATGACGGGGAGTATTGTGAGCTGGCCGCCCGGGTGTCACTGCAACAGCAGGCACGCCGGGAGTCTCAAGACCGCGAATGGTGTGAGCTGGGCGCCCGGGTGTCGGTGTGAAAGCCGACACGCCGGGAGTCTCACGTCGAAGAGTGTTATGAGCTAGCCGCCCGGGTGTCTGTGCAAAAGGAGACACGCCGGGTGTCCATGGAAAATCGGACACGCCGGGAGTCTCACAACGAGGAGTGTTATGAGGAAGAAAAAGTGATGGAGGGCCACCGAGGGTCGATAGGAAAGCGTCAGTCCCCGGAGCCCGTGTGAGCCTCCGGGAGGCCCGGAGGCGGCTGCGGCGACTCGATCTCGTGGATTGTCTTTTTGACGCGGCCGGCGGAGAGTAGAAATTTCTTACCACCGCCGGCCGTAGCCGTTTCCCTGTGTCTGAGGCGGCCGCTGCCGTTCGCTGCAGTCCCAGTGTATGTGTCCTGGCTGGTCGCATCGAAAACAACGGGGCGTGACCCGCCCGTCGGCTTCGTGCGGTGTCCCGCTCTCTTTTGCCTCTCCCAAGCTCCGCGTTACCGGTCCAGAGGACAAGAACTCATCTTGACCAATGGAGGGGCTGTAGTGTTGTGATTGCGTGCCTTCGTAACCGCTGCACCTCCGTGATTCGTATGCACGAGGATCTAGGGTTCGTGATTCATATGCACAAGGATATGGGGTTCGGGGGACGGGCGCCTGATTGGAATCGTCTTGTTCTCTCTCGACTCTATGTGCACGTGCGTTTCCAGACCACGCAAATGATGGTTCCAGAGTCATGTTCTGCGGTGGAGGGGGTCGGTATCTTAGTTCCGCGAGGATGTCGGCCTGGATGGTGATCGCCTCCCGTGCCATCTCGTCTAAATTCGTAAAGGTACGTCCCCTGAGATGGGGATGGAAACGCGGGTGGCTTTGGCGGATGGCGCGTTGTACTTTCTCCGCGTCCGGTGCCGCGGCGTCGGCGATATCGTACAGGCCCTGGAGAGCCCTTACAAACTCAATAAGTGACTCTTCCGGGTGCTGTGTGCGCGCGCGCAGCTCGTCCTTAATCCGCACGCTGTAATCCGGAGGCAGGAACTCCGTCCTAAATCGTGCCTCAAAATCTGACATACTTGTGAATTTATTTTGTCTTTGCCCCACAGTGCTGCACTGTCTGTCAGTGCAACCGGCAAAAGGCGGGTGAGGATGGATTCGTCGTCAATTCCCGACGCAGCTTGGTAGTCCCGCAGTTCCGAGACGAACATCGCAACTGACTTTCTATCTGCGTACCCCGAAAAAACCGGAACGCTAAGCGAGAGCCTTAGGAAGTCCCTGGGGGGCGTACTTCCAGCAGGAGTGGGTCTTGAGCGCATCATCTGCTCTCGTTGTATGTTAAGAAGCATGGTCATGGCCACTCTTAGTTCTGCTAGACCACCCTCTAATGATGCGTCTACCGGGACTGAGACTGCAGGCTTAGCGTCTGGTGTTATGTCACTGGCGGCGTTATCCGCGAGTGCACCGAGCGTCAAAAGGTCGTCCTCACTCACGTTTCTGTCGGCGTCCTCTGTAGACGACATCGTGTTGTAGTGGAGACTTGCGCAGGTCGATGAACGTGGGCTTGCGAAGAAACGCCCCCTCAACTTTGGGCAAACTCAGGAACGCAAAATTGACTATGTAAAACGTAAGAACGAACCCAGTTTGCTGCCATCCTCCCAGACGAGCAGCATATCACGTCTGGGCGCCAGTGTGGGATTTCCCTTGCTGCTACCCGTCTCGGAGAATGACACAGCACACCGGTTCAACAACACGTAAACATTTAATGACCGCTATCGCCTGCGCCGCGATTCCAACAGCCCCCGCGCATCCGCTGCGACGGCCTTTTATCAGCGGTGGAGCGCCGCTCGCGTGGCCAGTTGCCCTTGGCCCCCTCGTGGTCAAGATGACCACTTATGATTGTCGGAGGGGCAGCCTGGGCCAACCGTTTGGAATCGCCAGATTGCCCACAACTCAACTGCTAATTTTCCAGGTACTCGGTAACTTATAAAAAATTTTGTCTGTATTTGATGCAAGACTGACTGCACCCTCACAAAGAAGTTCAGTCCACACTTTCCTGCAGGACAACGAGACAGCCAATCACGGCGAAGATTATGAATGTCCTAGCGAATGACCAAGCTTAGATAACGATTAGACAGTACTTAAAAAACGCGACGTGCGCAGGAACGATGGGCATGACGTTTTACTTTTATTGATGAATGTATTTATTTCAACATGCTATCGAGTAGGATACATAACTAAGGTTAACATGGTATATGTAACTGCCCAACAATCACGGTCCGCCCTTTCCTGCACCGGAACATGCACAATACATAAATCAAACAGGTGCAATACCCCCAATATTAACACAAAAACACAACCCTTACCGCTATCAAACGTTATGAAATAAGATATACGAATTCATCTCGGCTACATGCACTTACAGCAATTCCATGTAATTGGTTCTAATACCTCGCTGTCTGGAAAAAAAAAATGAGTATATAAAGCATTCCTTGCTAAACCTTCTTTCACATGCCTTCCCTGCTTATTCCTCCTTATTCGCGACATATCTTCACGTATATATTGGTGCTTGTCAACAAGAACCAAGTTGTTAATATTGCTGTAAAAGAAATTGTTTTGTGCGGTGTTGGAGCATCGGTAAATTGGCTCCGCTGTTAACAGGGATGAAACCGATTCCTGTCTCCGATACCGAAAGTATATGAAACGCAATGCCCGTCGTTGTACACTTTCACATTTTAACTCAAACTTCTTTTTTTTTTTTTTTTTTACGTACGGATTCCGGATTTTGCACGCATATTCCAGTATTGGGCGCACTAACATCTTGTGTGCGATCAGCCTGGTTTCCGTTGAAGTAAGCTTGAGCGTTCGTCTGATGAATCATAATTTTTGTTGGCTTTTCCGATAACATTATCAACGTGCTTTTCTCATTTATATTAGAAGTGATACCAATAGACTTATATTCAGTAATAATGGTTCAAATGATTCCCTACAGTGTGTAGTTAAAGGTTGATGCTTGTGAGTTATGGTCATGCATACGGTTTTTGGCGTGTTTAGTGTCATTTTCTATTTTGCACACCAATAATTTATTTTACACAAATAGTCATTTAACCTAATCTGATCGGCGAGAGATTTGACTTTGATAAGACTAATACGATCATCTGCAAATAATCTATCTTGAATATGCGTATCAACTATAAGGTCGTTAATATATACCAGAAACAATAAATTCCCAAGTACCGACTCTTGTGGCACACCCAACTCAACATGACGTATTTCAGACCTTTTTGAGTCAATACTTAGAAATTGCTCACGATCAGTGAGAAATGCCTTCATCCAGTTAAAAACGTTACTATGTCCTCAAAGAGATTTTAATTTAATTAGTAGTTTTCTATGGGACCTACCTTGTCAAACGCCTTCTTAAATTCCATGTATATTATATCTACTTGTCCCCTACCATCACGACTTCATAAAGATAATGCGAAACTCCTACAAGCTGGGTCACTGTCGATAGGCCCTCACAAAACCCATGATGTATAATCCCTCAGAAACTTGTTACAAGGCAGAACGTGTCTGACATGTTTAGAAACAATATGCTATAAACCTTTTTGCACAACGTTGAAGTTAAGGCGTAGGGCCTATTGTTGGAGAAAGATGTTCCTTCGCTACCTTTCGGTATAGGAATTATTTTACTCATTTTCCAGTCCTTTAGAGAAGTTTTCGTTGCCAGCGATTTTTTTTTTTTTTAATTTACAGAGGTATTTGGCCATTTATTCCGCGTATCTCTTTAGAAAGGCACTGAGAATTTCGTCTGCGTCCTTCGACCTAGGAGTTTTTTTAGATTCAGTAATAAAACCATTATTTCTTTCACTAAAAGTTTCAAGTCATCCGCGTCTGGAAAGGTTTTACGTAACTGAGACTCTATTGGTTCTTTATCGTCTTTCGTGAAAACGCTTGAAACAAATATTTTAAACTGGTTTGCAATGTCTTGCTTACCAGTAGTAATGCCCTCCTCCGTACTTAACTCGGAAACACAATGTTTTGTTGTTAAATACCTCCAAAACCTTTGTGGCGATTTTCTGAGAAACTGTTGCATCGTGAAATAAAATACTAGTGTTTTGACTCTTTTATTAGACTTTTCATCGCAATGTTCATTGCCTTAATTTCCTTTTTTAAAGCTTCACTTTGTTCTTGACAGATTCTCCCTCTACGTCACTTCACCTTTCAATTTAGTCGACTAATTTCCCGCGTTATCCAGGGATTGTGTGTTCCTTTTTTTTTTTTTTTGCCTTCAAAGGAACATACTGTGTTATGTTTTGTGTATTATTGCTTTAAACCTCAGCCACATGCCGTTCACGCTGACTGCCTGTTGGCAACCGAGCGCCTCAAACGGTCCGAAGCAAATGTCTACCTTACCAAGTACTGTTGTGTCGTCAGCCGTGTTATAATCCCTGTATGTTAATGGTGCTTTAGTTTCTTTCCAAATCGGGCTCAAGGCCGTACGAACACTAACAGTCGAATGACCTGAATTATCGGGTATCACATCGACCACGCATAATCTTGATACTAGACAATAACTTAAGAAAAGAAAAAAACAAGATCCAGAATTGATTTGTAGCCGTGCTCTATGCGAGTAGAGTCCCTCACTATTTGATGAAGACCACGACTAGAGCACACATCTATTATTGCAAAACCGCTGATTCTCGCTCCCGTTGTCCCGGTAACGTTTTATCCCATACCCCGCCCGGAATGTTTAAAACTCCCGCAACAATCAGGTGTCTGTGCTGCTGTATGCGTAAATCAAGCACGAAGTAATTCAACTTATCCACAATGACTACTTGACGCCCAGATGGCCAATATGCGGAGCCTATGATAACTTCTCGAGTTACAAGGTAAATTATTGCTCATTCGGCATTGTCATGGCCCTCATATATCTTTCTGCGTTTGCTACACCGCCGGCTAAACCAATCAGGCGGAGTAAATGAGCCGCAGTCCTGTGTTTTTTTTTTTTTTATGCATGTTTCTTTTCGCCGATGTCAGCAAACCCTCAAAGACGATGAGCACTGTGACGAAGCATTTTTGTTGCTGCTTGATTGGCTCCGCAGGATCCTAACGTCGCTGCGTTCAGACGTAAAGGGAAACGGAGTGTAGCGACTGAGATTTTGATAAGAGGCTCCTGCGCAATAACCAGAGTAACATAAATAAACAAACAAAAAAAAAAAACGGGTTGGAGACTTGTTAATATTGTGGACATCCCGAAACCGAGGGGTAATAAAAATGGACAATGCGCATAAAGATCCCGGACTCCACTGCGGCGTTTCCGCATTTAAAAGTTTTTTTTTTTTTTTCTCAACCAATCCCTAGTCGATTTCGACGTCATAACAAAGCATTTGGAGAAGCTACAGCGGTTGTGTGTTGTGACGGCTGACACCGGGCATCGAGACGGCCGTGGGTAAGCCTTTTGAACTCGACCTGAAAGTCTACTTTAATAACGTGAAATCGGGCAATGAACGTCTTAGGTGAATTTCAGGCCTTTTGTACGTGTCGTCCATTTTTATGACTTGAGTTTTCTTGCGATGTTGTCACTTGGTGACTTCTTTATTTGTGTGTGGGTAACTGTAACTACGCTCGAGGATTTCTATTGGCAGATATAAATTTGCAAATACATTTTACTCTGCAGCGCGGTGCTACATTTTGTATTTATCATTTAGCTTGATTTCTGAGACGCTTGAAAGTAAAAGCTTAAAAATGGGCACTTTTTTTAAAATTAGAGGTCCCGTAACACAATAACTAACGCAAAATTGAATTATGTAATACCGCGAAGCTGTTATGTTGTTTTTATTGTGTTTTAAGTACATGCTCCGAAGCCAATAGGTTCAGTACTTGTTGATAATATGGACAAAAAAGTTCCCATATGAAATGCATGGGCTCTTCTACTGCGACATCCTCTTGACCATCGCAGTCTTAATGCCTATCCATTACCGACCGTAAAAGACATGTTTGCCACTCTTCTAGGTGGCAAGTACTTTAGTAAGTTGAATTTGACCAGTGCTTGCCGACAGCCTCAGCATGTTCACTACTCGAACGTCTACAGCACCATCACTATACTCTTTTTCACCTCAACTTGTGCACCGGCGAATTCTCCTCAAAGAGAATTGTATCAGTGCGCCAACCAACCAGAGTGCCGGGTGTCCTCACCCGCACTCCCACTGGGAGGAGTCAGAGTGCATGTTGACAGTTGATTCAGCCAGCGGGTTGCCAGCAGGTTTGTGGCGTGCGTATTCGTAGCGGTCGCTCAGGTCGCTCGCGAAAGAGCGGGAGTCTGTGCTATCAAACCGCACTGGCCGGCATCTCAACAGTTGCAAGGAAATGTAATGCATAGAAAACATGATTTGCAGCTATCGTCGCGCTTCGTCGCCATCGCTTTCAATCGGGCATGCGGACCGCGTTTGCAACTTCGCTGCCGCGCAACATTGGCGCTTTTTATGTTGCCTGGTATGTGACATGCCCTTACGTTACGGTCGCGGTTTTGTTGAAAAAGTTTATATTATTTGCTTCTTGAACTGGTAGCCTGCGATTTCAGTCTCTCCAGCGTCAAATACCACGCCCGCGAACGGCTCTCTGCTGCACCGATAGGCATGCGAGATGTCCGACAGCATTTGGAAATGACTGGTAAAGTGCCAGATTGCTGTAACAGACGGATTACTCAGCAGATTCTCAAAATAGTGTAAAACGTGTTTTCTGCAGCTGACGTCGACTGCATCAAAGCCACGAATGTGGAGTGGTGAGAATTGTGGTCTAATATGAGCAGTTATACAATATTGTTGGTCTAATATGAGCAGTTATAATTCTATGAGCAGTCACCAAGAAAAGTGCAAGTATATCTACAAGGTTTATTGTTGGTAACAAGGAGCATACCACATTCATAGTAGCTCTGGTTCATGTTCTGTGTTCATTGCAGGCCACTGTCCACAGCTCTTCTAGCCCCTGCTTTTTTGCTGCGATGACATGTAGCATTCTAAGTCGAAAAATTGTATGATCAAATGGTGGATATACACAGCATTGGTTGTTCTCTTTCCCCCCTCCCCCATGGTAAAAGCCCTTAAAACAAACAATTTCGGTATTGTACTGTACTGCCCAAAACAGTTTCCTGTTACAATGCTTGCATTGTTTGTTCCCAGTTCTCTTACCTTCGAGAAAACAGATGCAGCTGTACTACATCTGGGCACTATAACTGACCGCCCCACATCCACTTATTTTAGTACGGAACTATGTCACTTCATTGCAGGTCTAATCCTTTGAATCACTATAAAATATTTCTGGGACAGCACCAGCATGCATTTGTGTATAGCGAATGTACTTGTGGCAGCTTTTGTTTGCAGTGCCACAGCCCTGCATCTTTGCGACTCATAAGCTTCTTGAAGTTCGTATTTTGTACACCCCTAGGATGAACACAGGACAAACACTAAAAGGCCCTTTCGTGTTTGTCCTGTGTCCTAGGTTTACAATGTGATGTAAGCTCATGAGCCAAAAACTGGTAACACAAGCAAATTCTTAGACCTGCGCTGTTCAATTAGACCTCGGGCACTTCCTGTGTACTCTGCATTCAACGAACTGCATTTCTGGCGTCTTTGGGGCCAGGGGTGTTCTAAAATTGAATTCTGCTGTGCAAGTCTATTCTGTAACCTTTGCTGTACCCTTATTATGCTGTTATATTGTGTACGACAAGTGTGTATGATGTTTGTGATTGGGAGGGGGAGCGGGGGGGGGGGGGGGGGGGGCGCCTCGTGAGGCAATTCTGTTTGCCTTTTGTGTCGGCTCTTGGGCAACGACTGTTTGTATGTTGTTGCCTAAATAAAGATTCAATCTAAGAGGAACTAGCAGATGAGTGCACACAAGCCGGTGTAAGCTGAAGACATGCTAAATCCCGCAATATTAGCCTGGGAGACGAGAAGGGAATGGAACGACATCTTGAACATGGCTCGGTGTTTAATATTTCTGTGCAACATAACGGAGCCGACTCGTCGTGTTGCTGCAACAGTTCTCGAAGTGGCAGGGCTTCAATCAAGATGACGAGAGTTAGCCCACACAGGCAGGCCGCCTTGTTTTCAGAGAACGCTTCACGTAGGCTTCCGAAGCCGCCTCGTCGTGTTGCTGCAGCCGTTCTCGGAGGCAGGATTGCATACCAGATGTCGCGAGTCAGCCTACACAGGCAAGCCGCCTTGTTTTCAGAGAACGCTTCACGTAGGCTTCCGAAGCCGCCTCGTCGTGTTGCTGCAGCCGTTCTCGGAGAGGCAGGATTGCATACCAGATGTCGGGAGTCAGCCCACACAGACAGGCCGCCTTGCTTTCAGAGAAGGCTTCACATAGGCTTCCGAAGCCGCCTCGTCGTGTTGCTGCAGCCGTTCTCGGAGAGGCAGGGTTGCATACCAGATGTCGAGAGTCAGCCCACACAGGCAGGCCGCCTTGCTTTCAGAGAACGCTTCACGTAGGCTTCCGAAGCCGCCTCGTCGTGTTGCTGCAGCCGTTCTCGGAGAGGCAGGGTTGCATACCAGATGTCGGGAGTCAGCCCACACAGACAGGCCGCCTTGCTTTCAGAGAAGGCTTCACGTAGGCTTCCGAAGCCGCCTCGTCGTGTTGCTGCAGCCGTTCTCGGAGAGGCAGGGTTGCATACCAGATGTCGGGAGTCAGCCCACACAGACAGGCCGCCTTGCTTTCAGAGAAGGCTTCACGTAGGCTTCCGAAGCCGCCTCGTCGTGTTGCTGCAGCCGTTCTCGGAGAGGCAGGGTTGCATACCAGATGTCGGGAGTCAGCTCACACAGACAGGCCGCCTTGCTTTCAGAGAAGGCTTCAAGTGGGCCTCCGAAGCCGCCTCGTGGTGTTGCTGCAGCCGTTCTCGGAGAGGCAGGGTTGCGTACCAGATGTCGAGAGTCAGCCAACACAGGCAGGCCGCCTTGTTTTCAGAGAACGCTTCAAGTGGGCCTCCGAAGCCGCCTCGTCGTGTTGCTGCAGCAGTTCTCGGAGAGGCAGGGTTGCATACCAGATGTCGAGAGTCAGCCAACACAGGAACACAGGCAGGCCGCCTTGGTTTCAGAGAACGCTTCAAGTGGGCCTCCGAAGCCGCCTCGTCGTGTTGCTGCAGCAGTTCTCGGAGAGGCAGGGTTGCATACCAGATGTCGAGAGTCAGCCCACACAGGCAGGCCGCCTTGTTTTCAGAGAACACTTCAAGTGAGCCTCTGAAGCCGCCTCGTCGTGTTGCTGCAGCAGTTCTCGGAGAGGCAGGGTTGCATACAAGATGTCGAGAGTCAGCCCACACAGGCAGGCCGCCTTGTTTTCAGAGAACACTTCAAGTGAGCCTCTGAAGCCGCCTCGTCGTGTTGCTGCAGCTGTTCTCGGAGAGGCAGGGTTGCATACCAGATGTCGAGAGTCAGCCCACACAGGCAGGACGCCTTGTTTTCAGAGAACACTTCAAGTGAGCCTCCGAAGCCGCCTCGTCGTGTTGCTGCAGCAGTTCTCGGAGAGGCAGGGTTGCATACCAGATGTCGAGAGTCAGCCCACACAGGCAGGCCGCCTTGTTTTCAGAGAACACTTCAAGTGAGCCTCTGAAGCCGCCTCGTCGTGTTGCTGCAGCAGTTCTCGGAGAGGCAGGGTTGCATACAAGATGTCGAGAGTCAGCCCACACAGGCAGGACGCCTTGTTTTCGGAGAACTCTTCAAGTGGGCATCCGAAGCCACCTCGTCGTGTTGCTGCAGCCGTTCTCGGAGAGGCAGGGTTGCATACCAGATGTTGAGTGTCAGCCCATACAGGCAGGCCGCCTTGTTTTCAGAGAACGCTTCAAGTGGGCTTCCGAAGCCGCCTCGTCGTGTTGCTGCAGCCGTTTTCGGAGAGGCAGGGTAGCATACCAGATCTCGGGAGTCAGCCCACACAGGCAGGCCGCCTTATACGCAGAGAATGCTTCACGTGGGCCTCCAGCAGTTCCCGGAGAGCACAATGGAAGAAACACTTTGCCACACTGCTTACATATTAAGTGGCTCCACACCAGGAATGTGTGGCTGGCCTGATCCAGAGACAACTTCATCGCAGCTTTCATCTTCATAGGAGTCGTCGCTGTCATCTCCGGCATTGATTTCGATGATGATTGCTGCAACCTCTCTGTCCGACAGGCTGTCATTCTCCCAGAACTGCTTTTCCATCTTCTTAACATGCTGTATAGCAGCGGTCCAGTTGTCTTTCGTGACATTCTTGATTGCCTGCTCTAGAAGCACCTTCACATCTTTTAGTTTGAAAGACGAGTTGCTTCGTGCAACCTCATTCTTCACTTGCCCCCAGATAAGCTCAATGGGATTCAGCTCATAATGATAAGGGGGCAGCCTAAGAACCGTGCACCCAACAGTTTCAGCACGTGTGTCCACTCGGTAGCTGAGGAACTTGTGTCGCACTTGGGAGACTAAAGAAATTAGTTCCACCTTGAGCATGTCTTTGTCCCAGTCAATTCCCTTTGAGCTTAGCCATTCTTGGATGACACTCTTGGTTGAAGATTTCGTGGGGACACACTCCACGCGTCTTGAGTGGTAGGAAGCGTTATCCATTACGATAACGCTTCCTGGCTCTACCTTGGTCAGGAACAAGTCAAACCAATGTTCAAACCTGTTGCCATCCATCTCGTCGTGGTAATCGCCCGACTTCACTCCATGAAAAATGTCGAGGCAACCTTTCACAAAGCCTTGGTCACCCACAACGTGAGTGACAATCAGTCTGCTGCCTTTGCCAGATGGATTTTTGAGACCGGTGCTGAGGCCGCGATTTCCTGCGTGTCTGGCAGAACGCACCGTCGTGTCGACAAAGATCTTGTTGAAGGTGTGTCCGGCGTTGACCCACGTTTCGTCGAGATAATAGATCGCCTTACCCTCTGCTCGAAACTTCAGGATCGAGCGGAGGTACTTCGCACGCCACACAAGGATGTCGTCCTTCTCAATGAGAAGAGAGTTGCGACTCCTCTTCTGCAGCTCGAACCCAATGTCATGCAAAGGACGGTACACAGTCGATGGACTCGGTTCCACGGCGACCTCATCATCCTTCAGCGCTTCAATGAGGGCTTCGCGTATCTTCGTGACGGTCGGGGCTTCGTTCCTTCGAAAGAAGCCGTGCACGCAGGACCGCAACGCAGACGGCACAAAAGAGTCGTACTGGACCAGGCGACGACGGGTGCCAACCGACTTTGGGCGCTTACCAGTTGGAGTTCGAAGGAGCCCGGATTTCGTGATGGCTTCCTTCTTTATGGCAACAACTGTCCGTGCTCCGACGCCAGTATACTGAGACGTCAGCTGGTATAAGTCGTTCCTCAACTTGTCCGGGTATTGTTGTCGCAGCTTGGCGTGCACGGAAAGAACCATCTGCTTGCAATCGCTCGAGAGCTTGCGTCCTTGCCGATGCTTCTTCCACAAATGTATAGGTGTCGTGGCGGCTGGCTTACGTCTTGACGGCGGTGGAGATGGAGCCATGGAAACTACCTCAACGATATCCACAAAGGAAATACGCTGAATAATAAAACAGAACGATAAAGTTGTAAAACATATCTGAACACGCAGAAGAAGAAAACGCAATCGGGCCAAGCGCGTCGAGCATTCGATTCCCCGAATACAACAACAACATGACGTCACCGAGTTAACCGGACGCGTTCGTAAATTCAACAGAAGTAAAGAAATAGACACTCAGGCTGCAAGTCTTGCGCCGTTTAAGTGGACAGTTTGACGGTACAATTGTTTTATTTGAGAAAAGATGTTAGCCAAGTCGGGAGTGCTGGATTTATTAAGAAAGCAATTTTGTTTGTGAACGACTCACTCTTCCGTGAACAAACGAACGCAGTCAGTAGGGCCTCAGTCACCACGCAGCGACTGCGTGCGATTCGTATTTTAAAAAGAATCACATCAATAAATTTGGACATATGAAAAATTATAGCTCAAAACGTGCTACATCATAAGCCCTATTTAAGATGATTGGATTATCACGATTACGACGCTCGTATAGAACTTTTTCTTTGTAGACACTTTTTTGTTTATATTTGTTTCAAAAATGGCGGAGGAGCGCTTCGTGGTGGTGCGACGGTGACTGGCCAATGCGCGGCCTGTAGAGGTGGAGCCTCCGGTGCACAAGTTGGGGTGAAAAAGAGTATAGACATGCATGTAAAAGTGCAAGCGCTTATCGTTTTAAATCTCCACAGCGCTAGTACCATGGACCAGATGTTAGAAGGATTTGGACACGTGGCATGGTATATCGATGACATCATGCTTACTTTAGTCACTTGCGATGACCACCTTCAATTTTGGACCAAGTTTTCGCTCAAGTAACACCGAATGGACTTCAGGCCAATCTTCAAGAATGCGGGCTGCTAATAGCGTAGAATACCTCGGCTACAGAATCAACGCTCAGGGATCACATCCGACGACAGTAATGTGTAAGACACTTGAAACGCGCCGTTTTGATCCATGTCCTGGAGAAGCGCTCATGATCAGGGCCTGCTAAACTACAGGAGATTTTTGACAGGCCTCCCTAAGAGCTTAAAAACACTCCAAGAAAAACGGCATCACAAGTAGACACTTCTGTGTGAAAACGGCTTCAAGAAAAAAAAAGGGAACTTGCTGCAGAGCTAAGGCTCACTCATTACGACCCAAACAAGCCTTTTTGCCTCGTCTGTGATGCATCTCCAAGAGGACTGGGAAGCAGCGTTCCCTACGTTCTACCAAATGGGGGGAAAAGTGCGCGTCACTGGCGCACCTCCAGAACCCTCTCACCAAGCGGGCGCAAGGCGGACAGATCGAGCGAGATGCACATGATATTATACTTTTGGGGTGAAAAAGTTCGCAAATGAGCCCCACGGGCAAATACTCGCCCTTATTACGCATCAAAATACTCGGATCGGAATTAAAAAAAAAAAAGGCAAAAGGCAATCCACAGTTTAGTCGGTACCTTCACTTCTCTTATGCAGCGATACATAAACCCCGAGGACTATATGGCAGTGGCATTGCGATTTGGTCACAATCTTGTAAGCAAATCGCAATAGAGACTGTGCTCGGTTTCACATTACGTTCGGCCGCAGTCAACGCTACGAACCGAGGGGCGTCCAATTTAAGCAGCGCAAAAATTGTATGCGGAGCGCGAGTTTGTCTGCTTCTATTGCAGGGGTTGTGGTGACGTCAGGAAGACGCCGAACCCTGGTTGGCTCTGAATGAAGAATAATGGGTAGACCTCAAGGCAGCTTGCTTTGAGGTATACCCAGTATCTCTCATTTGGGACCAGTCAGAACTCGGCGTCTTCCTGACGTTACCGCAATTCCTGCGCAAGTAGCAGACGACTTGCTTTCTGCATATTGTCATGGCGTTCGCCGTCTTTGCGCGTTTGTTATACCCATCCCTTACCGTGAATGCGGCGTGATCTTGCTTTCTTTTTCATGCAAAATTGATCTTCGACAGTTAACACCGTCGAAAACACTAGAATCGTATACTGTCGGCTGCGGTCAGACGTAGAGTGAAACGGAGTATAATGTAGAAACCCGTTGTATGTTACTTATTTTATTTATTTTTTGCAGTCAGGAAAAGATGCAATCAGCGGTTTTTTAAACTCGTATAATTTCCAACGATAAATGCCAAGCAGACGGCACAACGGTAGGTTTTAGAGCGCAGCTCTTAGGCGCCCGTTTCCGGCTTGAGCGGCGTCGCCGTCGCCGTCGGCGTAACCAAGGTCACCCCAAAGTCACGTGACCCCCCAAGGTCACGTGACCCCTCCCAAGGTCACATGACCCTCCGAGGTCACGTGACCCCCAAAGTCACGTGACTCCCCCCGAGGTCACGTGACCCCCCCTCCCCGAGGTGACGTGACTCCCCTGAGGTCACGTGATCCCTCCCGCCGTTGTCATCGTCACTGATGACGTCACCGGCATCCGCATCGTCATCATCACTGATGACGTCATCGTCACTGATGACGTCACCGACATCCGCATCGTCATCATCACTGAATACATCATCAGTGACGTCACTGATGTCGTCACCGGCATCCGCATCGTCATCGTCATCATCACTGATGACGTCACCGACATCCGAATCGTCATCGTCATCATCACTGGTGACGTCATCAGTGACGTCACTAATGACGTCATCGGTATCCGCATCGTCATCGTCACTGATGACGTCAGCAGTGACGTCACTGATGACATCATCACATTGTCATCGTCACGTGACCCCTTAAGGTCACGTGCCCCCCCCCTCCGGTCAGTTGACCCCCCCCCCCAGTACCCTTCCCTCCTCCTCCTCAAGAGCTGCGCTCTAATTCGGCGTTACAGGGAGTTGTAAACGGCTTTCACTTTTTAATCCCGTTTAATAGCATGTTTTGTCGCACGTGTTGCTGTTCCCTCACCACCCGACATGCAGATAAGAATCGAGGGTGTTAATTGTAGAAAAAGTTGACACGTATTACTTTGTTAGTGAGGTATTACCACTTATCGGATTGTAAGCTCTAAATACTAGATTCCCACGGACTATCATAAGGCGAAAATGCAGTCGAGAGAAATGCGTTTTCATACGATATCTTGAAACCCTCTTTAAATGTCAACTAACTAAAATGCCAGATCTACTTCTTGAAATCCGTCGCAGTACAGTTTTCATGGATTCCAAATATTTCCTCATGCTCTTTCTTTTCTTTTGCTACAATTTGATCTCCCAAGTCGTCCACTATATTTTTCAACTCTGTTTTTCTCAGCGACAAATCACCACCTATAAAAGCGATAAGATCCAAATTAAGTGCGAACATTGCACGGACAATGTTGGAGAACTGTGAAATACTCAAGCGTGCAAAAGCAAGTGACTGCAAATCAGGGAAGAAAAACAATTATAACAGAATAAATAATTGAACAATTTGGCACGTAAGAAAAAAAAAACTACTCTTTAGTTGTTTATAGGGCAGTAGTTTAGTCTGCCAGAACATGGCGACATTGTTACCCACTGATACGGGCAATTTAGCCAGTGCAGTGCGACTGCTAGCCTGGGGTCTCTAACGTGCATCATGGTGTAGCGATGCACGACCGCACGCCAATGCGATGCTCATCCAGATCAAAACGGAACGGGTGGGGATTGAAACAGTTGTACGTATTCATCTTGAAACGGTGCGTCTTGATACGGACGAAGACAAAGGCTGGACAACGGCGAGCGCTGGTGTTGTCCAGTCTTCCTCTTCGTGTGTATGAAGTCGCGCCCTTTCAAGATGAAAAAACTAATGATTGTCTCGAAAAAAAATTAAATAAATCAGATTTATTTTATTTAAATCATATGTATTTCATTTAAATGAACTCTATTTGATTTAAATGAGATTTATTTGACTTAAATCACTGCAGCTAGGAAATGGTGATTATTTACAACAATATGTATTCTTCAACATGGCAGATTGATTGACCAGTTCGACCGGTCACTGATTACAATGCGAAAGAAGAATTACTGTAAATGTAAAATACAGTTAAATTTACAACTTTTTATTGCTGCACCCCCCCCCCCCCTCATGCTAGAACAAAACAGCTTGATATTTTTAGTTAAATAAAAACCATTATTTGATTTGCTTTTCAAGTTCAACTTAATTGCAGTATGACACCAATTTTGTCATTCTAGTTTCTTTCTTTTGCGTTCTGATTTTGTAGCAATAGCTTTACGTAGCTTACGAATTAAGTGGAGTGTAGAAATCCAGCTCAACGCTCCGATTTGCTCAGAAGAGCGATCGTTTTGCTCGTATTCAGTATATGAGACCACGTTTTTACTTTATGATTCTTTGATTTAGATGCAAAACAAATGAGCATAGAAAACATCAAATGATAGACAAGCGGTAAATAAAATATATTTTTGTAATTGTTTTGTGAAAAACGTTTGATTTAAATCATCATAGTGAAACAAGCCTGATTTAAACCATGATATCTTTATTTCTATTATCCACACTGCTGCAAATAAAAACGAAAATCAGTGGCAGCGCATAGGGGCTAGTAAAAGTTAATCATGGTAAATAAAAAAATGCAGTTTTCAGTCAGCGCTTGTATTGTGTACCTCCTCCTGCTTTTGTTCTTGAAAGTAGTTTTATTTTTGTTAACCATGTAACTCTACTCGTTACCAAGGTAAAAAAAGATAAGCAAAGTGTATTTTTGTTTTTTCACCCCAGACTCGGGTCGTTTTATGACGCTAAAATTTATAGAAACCTAATATTTGCTCCTTCAAACAAAGTGGTAAAAGTAGGCATTTAATAATTTTGTTAAATAATTAGAGCTCATCTGCTCAAAGTCGTGGTCAGCTATGTGCAATTCATTTGAATATATTTAAAGCATTCAAAAAAGTCAATCACGAATTACTATTTATGAAACTTAAGGACTACTGGCTTGGTCCTCTGTACATTGCCTGGTTCAGAAGTTATCTACATGAAAGTGTTAGAGTTTCTGACTACTTGTCACGTCCTTTCATGCATGTCTCTTTCGGGTGTCCTCGAATCTTAGCCTTGTGTTTTTAATTATTTTATACACAATATGATATCCTCCGTGAAACTCTCGCAGGTGTTCATATTTGCAGACGATGTAAGGCTGTTTCAGCAGGTGAATTTGATCTCCGACTGTACTTTGCTGCAAGATGATGCTTGTTCAGTACAGAAATTGTGCATCTCGAACAGTCTACTTTTGAATCCCCGCAAAAACCCAAGTGCTGTCTTTAATTGTCGAGAAAGCGTTGCACGCTATTATATTGTCTGGCAATGAAACAAGTCGGATCATACTATAGTGAGATATCTATGTTTTTTTTTGTGGATTATTACTTTTTCTTTATTTCTGTCATCAACTCCATTGTTAACCAGTCTCTGCGCCCGTTGGGAATAAGGGCTTGTTTTATTAGACCATTCACCACTCATCATTGTTTGTTGAGACTCTTCAGCACTTATGTACACCCGCCGGCAATAGGAAGGTGAACGCCGGACCGTCGACCGCTCCGTGCTATCAGCGCGATGACGCGGCTGTCGTGACGCCTCGCTTTCTTATCGCGATATCAAGGTGAACGCCGGACCGTCCACCGCTCCGTGCTATTAGCGCCATGACGTGGCTGCCACGGCAGCCGCGTCATGGCGCTGATTGCACGGAGCGGTCGACGGCCCGGCGTTCACCTTCATATCGCACACGACTGTACGCTATAAACTTAAATTTGCATCTGTCGTTTGGAACTATATCTCGTTTACGTAACGTGGAACTAATGAACAAACGCATAAACATTTGCACGGATTCATTTATCCGTTCATTCATTCAATCATTCATTTGTTTCTTTTTAGTGCTCATGAACAGCTTGACGTCGATAATGATGCACAGCAGATTGATCACAGGCTAGTCACAAGTGGCATCTGCTACTCCGAGGGTATTATACAAGTGATAAACACGGGTGATGGGCGTGTTGGGATGATTTGATTTACATGGAAAGTCGGAGAAATCCGCAAAAATCGACTCGGAACACGAATATTATTAGCTGACGTGAGATCAGGACAAAAAATTAATCCATTAATACATTTACACAAAAACAAAACTAGGTCTCACGCACGTCGTCAAGAATCCAAAGTAGGGCTACTGCATTGTTCTAATAGATACGCATAAGAATAATAAACTGTACGACCATTATAACGAACATAAAAAATTCGAAAAAACGTTTCTGAACATTTTCTGTCATCTCTCGACTCGTAAAACTAATACAGTTCTAGACAACAAAGGAAAACTCCAAGTTGGACAGGATCAATAAGAGTTATAATAGTAAAATACATGTTGGACGTGGAAAACTCAAGCGTAATTCAAGAGGTGACACCCAGCTAGCTTACGGAAAGAGTCATTTCTAAATTTATTAAGATGTTTAGTAAACGATAAGGAAGAGTCAATGTATGCATCAAGATCACGTGTGCACTCGACTCCGCAAATGAATATTGCCGTTCTGGTAACAAAAGTTGATTTTTCCTACCTTTATCGACAGAGACATAACGACAGTTTTAGAAGGATTGAGCATCAACATGTCCTGACGACACCAATCACACACTGATTCAACATCGTCCATAAGCTCTTCGCAATCATCCAAGGATAAGATCTGCCTAAGAAGCTTGATATCATCTGCATATTGCAAGATGGCTGAATTATCAGCACTTGAGTTAAAGTCATTAATAAAAATATTGAAAAATATCGGCCCGAGTATGGACCCCTGCGGTACACCCGAAAGAGAAACATAGGGCTTGGAGAGATGTCCAAGAACATGTACAAAATTGTGTGTATTGGACGGATGATCAAGAAACAATGAACAAAGTGAGATACTCATGCCGTAGGATCCTAGTTTATGTATAAGGAGCGAAAGATCAAACAAGTCGAAAGCCATTGAAAGGTTAAAAAATACAGCGTCTACCTGTCCGCGGTGATACACATGTAGTAGGCGAAACAAAATTTTAAAGTGACACTAAATTTGTCTCCACAAACCATCCACGCACCAGGCTATGTTAAAGGCTAATCTTATGCTTAACAAAGTTTAAAATGTAATCGTATAAAGCAACTTCATATACTTTTGCAGACGGACATAGCAACGACACGGGTCTATTGGAATGGCAGAACGGGTCTTCCGTTCTGCCATTCTCATGTACTGGCAGAGTGGTAGAATTCTTCCAAAGGGAAGGAAAAATGAGGCTCTGCAACGACACGTTAAAATATAGGTTAAGACGGGTGAAAAAATAGAAGAGCCTCATTTAACAATAAATTGAGATACCGTCAAATGTAACTGATTACTTTGGCTTGTGTTTACTGATAGCAAGTTCAATGTCAATAGGTTCAAAAGATGTGATTGACTAGTATTGTCAGTCCCGACAGACATAGACAGTCCGGTCTGGCCGCAAGAATAAACCTGGCGAAGGCATTCGATACGTCTTCAGGCTCACTCAGCATAATGCCAGACGAGTCAGCTAAGTTTATTGTTGACAAAGTAGTAGTTGTACGTTGCTCCACATATCGCATAGAAACGCATTGGGTCGCGATTTAAACTGTGCTCTACTGGCTCACGGTGTAATATTTTATCGTGTTTCAGCAATTTTTTAGCTAGCACACGCGATTCAAAAAATTTCAGGTACCAAGAAGCCGAGTGTGCAATCTTATTGTTCCCACAATGACGCAGTTTCTTCTTTTTTTTTGAGAACAAATCTAAGCGTTCTGGAGTACCAGAAACTTGTATAATGACGCTATTTGTGGACGAAACGTTCAAGTGCAGGTACAATATAGTTTGTAAGTGCTTCAACGGCACAATTTACATCGGTCACTTAGAGCACTGCACGGGCTCGGGCCGGTTAACACGCAATTTCTAGGGCCCGAGACGGGCTCGGGTTTGAACAAAAAAATATTTTGGGACACGCGGCCCACGCCAGTCCAGTAGCCAGTCATGGCCCAGGCCGTCCCGGGCCATGACTGGACAGTCGTGTGCCGCAAATTCTAAACTTTTGATAACAAAAAGTGTGCTCATTGATCGTTTAGGTTAAATGAAAACAAACAAGCGAAATGCAAAATCACTACGGCGCCGTTAAGAAAAAAAAAAGTCCTTTTGTATTTGGAAAGTTTTCACGTGGATAAAAAAAAAACGTATAATGATTACGTCAGCGGGAATGTGCGGTCAAGAAAACGAGGGTACTCCAGTCGCAGGTGCAACTTGAGTGTCTTTTTCCTCGGTCTTTCAAACTAAAAAAAGGAGAAAAAACGTGAGCCTGACGATGCACTTTGTGGAGGGGGCCTTACTATGCCACCAAAGATAAGCTAACTACCATAGATAATTTTACGCTTGCACAGCCTTTTGAAGATGCACTAACGTGATTGTGATTGTTTCTTTACAAAAAAAAAATAACATGTAGAGAGGAACGTTCTCTGTGAAACAAATGGAACAAAGAAAAGTCCAATATCTCTTCAAGAAATGCATACAGTAAGTAAAAAATTGACCACTTTTTTTTCTCGAAATCATTATGAAGTGCATATTTCGTCCAAATTATTAAAAATACATCGTCTAAGTCGGGACATTTATCATGCAAAGAAATACTCGGTTTAAGCTGAAAATAAATTTAAATAAAATATACTCGCTTTATGCTTCGAAAGTTTAAATAAAGCTTGCAAACTTTTTCGGGCTCATGTATATAATTCGTCGGGCTCTGGTCGGGCTCAGGCTTATATTTAAAAAAAATTTGTCAGACTTGGACCGGGGTCAAGATTCTGTCTAAAAATTCTGCCGGGTCCGGGCCGGGCCCGGGCAGTATTTCTTCTGAACTGGGTCGGGCCGCCCCAGGCCATGCCTCTACTGGGCCGGGTCGGGTCGGACCTAGAAATTGCGGCCCGTGCAGTGCTCTAGGTCATGCTATATATGCATGCCTAATCAACATTATCTAAATATTGATAAAGGCCAAAGCAATCGTCTCTTGAGAAAGCAAGCGACTCACTATTATTTTACTTTCTTTTCTCCATAGAAACCATGGAAGAAACTGAAAAAGGAACGTGCCACACATCCCGTAATACCAGCGGACTAGAAACGGTCTCAATGTTGTCAAGATAAAAGCTGACCAAAACCAGATCCCGCACATATCCTGCTGAGGTCAGAAACTATTCAATTAGGTGAATCCAAGCAAGTTAACAACTCACAAGTTAACAATAGAGTATTCATCTTAAATGAGGCAGTGTCAGTTAACAGAGCAATACGTTGCAAGTTCTGGTTTATATCCGGAATGTCGAAATCGCCAAGAATGTGCTTACGATGTCGATCTACATACCGTTTACCTACCAGCATATCCAATTGATTCGAAAACCTAGGTCCGTCGAGATTAGAAGGAAAATAAGAAGCACCGATTAGCAAACTAGTGTTATCACGGAGTGTTATTTTAGTCCAAACACGCTCTCACTCGAATTCAAGATCAAACTGGCGAATAGCCGACAAATGTTTCCTAAGTACAATAAGTACGCCACTACCAAATTCAACCGGAAGCATTTAATCATATCGGTACCGACCTAACACTGTGTAATCGGGAAGGAGATAGTCAGTTGATGCAAACGAGTCATTCAACCAAGTTTAACGTAACAAAATAACATCGTAATCACTTAAAACAACGTTGTTGGAAAACATATAGCATAATGTATGCAGCCCACGGGCGTTTTGATAATACACTGAACAATTCATTCGACGGGCTAGTTTGGCGTAGATGCATTGCGATCCTCATTGCCCTGCAAAACGTTAAAAAAATGGCCTGAAAAGGGAGGCCATAAGCCAAACGTCTGCATTGTTTTTTTTTTTTTTTTCAAATCAATCAAAATAAAATTAGCTAAAATTCTTTATCTTTCTTTACGGGGACCAAAAAAAAAGAAGAAAAAAAAGCAACAGAACAGTTGCTTGACAGGTCTCCATCTCCTCTCAGCAGCAGCAGAGACAAAGCACACAAAACAATTAACCCACAAAAAGAAATAGTATATGTAATTATTCGTTTGGAAAAAAAAAATGAAAATGACCACATGTCATGCACTTACACTAACATTGGAGGGTCAAGAAAAAATGAAAGAAAATATGTGTTTAATATAGACAAAATATCTATGTTTAATCCCCTCAAACGATTTAAGAGACGGGAAAAAAGTACTTCACATCTGATTTCCATAATTTGTTCTGGAGTACGGCACTAACCACGTAGCTGTGCTGCGTGTATTATAAATCGTTTCTCTAATTGTAAGCTGGGAAATAGACAGAAAAACGTTTTCTTTGTGATGAAAATACTTTTTATGGTTGATGCAAGGTGTATAATTATAGTAATTTGGAATATGTACAATATGAAGATTTTTAAACACTGGTTTTTTATGGGCATCGTATGCAGTATAACATATAAAACACACTTTTTTTGTGCAGAATTTGTATTTGTTCGAGATTTCTGGACGTGGTATTCCCCCAAACCAAAAATCAGTAAATATAATGAAGGTAAAAAACAGGATGATATATAAAAGGCATTGCTGACGTTGGGAGTATATGACTATATTTGGACATAACATATACGATTTTTGACCCGTATAATGTATCATCTCATCCTATAGAATTTATTGATTAAATATTACACTTAGCATTCTAACACGTCGACTATATCTTTTTAATGGGTACCGAGGAAAAGAGTAGACGTATGAAAGCAATTTATATGTCTTGATCAAAAAGAACGACTTTAGTTTTAGCAAAATTAATTTGTTCGGAATTAGACATTGCCTAAGTATTTAATTTATTTAAAAATTTATTCGCGGCACTTATAATCTGCTCAGTATCCGTACCTGGAAAAAATGCACTTCTATCATTAACGTATTTATTTATTTATTTATTTATTTATTTTACCCTCAGGGCACAAAGGCATTACAGAGGGGAGTGGGGAATAAAAGCAATAAGAATACACAAGGAACAATGAACAAAATCTCAAACAACTCAAACAATAGGGAACATGAGGTTGGTAATAAAATTACAAAAAAGAGCGTGGTCAGTCATTGATGTGAGAGATGCAGGTAAGCGGTTCCAATCGTTAGAAGTTCTTGGAATAAAAGAAGCGTAATAAACGTTAGAGTGACAAAATGGTACACCAACTTTTTGACGATGATCAAGGCGTGCTGAAATAAAGTATGGGGGGATTATCATTTGGGCTTTTAGGTAAGGAACATGGTGATAGATTTTATGAAAAAGGGAGATTCGAAAAACCATGCGACGATGTGCGAGGGTCGGAAGTAATAATGTGCTTTTCATTGACGTTACGCTTGCTGTGCGGTTATAGTTGGCCAGTATAAAACGTGTAGCTCTGTTCTGAACTCCTTCAAGTGAGTTAATGAGGTAGATGGTTGAGGGATCCCAGATGGAAGCTGCATATTCGAGCTTAGGCCTTACTAGTGTTTTATAAAGAGTCAGTTTTAATGGCGATGGACCTAAAGGAAAGTTACGTTTGAGAAAGCCAAGCATTCGGTTAGCGTTGTTAATCGCATAGTTAATATGAAGTTTCCAGGAAAGGTCGTCACTTAAGATCACACCTAGGTACTTGTAGGAGGTCACAAGTTCCAGGGGTATGTTGTGAATGTTATAAGCGGTAGTAAATTTAACTTTGCGGGCTATGCGCATGATTTTACATTTGTTAATGTTAAGCTCCATTGACCAGAGTTTGCACCATCTAAATATGGAGTCGAGGTCATGTTGTAGTTTTTGCGAGTCCGAGTCATTAGTTATTACACGATAAATAGCACAATCATCAGCAAAGAGTTTAATTGAAGAAGAAACCATCTCATGCAAGTCATTAATATAGATCAAGAAAAGTAGAGGCCCCAAAACTGATCCTTGGGGCACGCCGGAAGCGACGGGTGCGGAGGAGGAGTTCATGCCGTTACATGTTACAAATTGCGAGCGATTTGTTAAAAATGATACCAACCAGTTAAACACGTTAGAATCAATGTTGAGTTTACTTAATTTATGTAATAAAAGTCTATGCGATACCTTGTCGAACGCCTTGGCAAAATCTAAGAATATGCAGTCCACCTGAGATTGCTGATAAAATGCTGAATGAAAATCGTTAGTGATAGACAGTAGCTGTGTCTCACAGGACAATGATTTCCTAAAGCCATGTTGATTTGGGGAAAAAATGAATTGGACTCTAGGAAGTTAACAAGTTGTGTATAAATTATATGTTCTAGAACTTTACAGGGAACACTGGTTAGCGAGATGGGCCTACAGTTGATAGGAAAGTGCTTATCACCAGATTTATGTAGAGGAATAACTTTACCAATTTTCCAGTCGCAAGGTACCAATGATGCGTCAAGTGATTGCTGAAAAAGATGGACGAGAATAACAGAGGAGTACTGATTTGTAGCTTTAAGAAATTTCGAGTTAATTTCGTCAACACCAGTTGCCGATGACAGCTTTAGGCCGTTTAGAAGGCTCAGAACACCATCGGGGCTGATTATGATAGGGTCCATCAGTGGAAAAGGATCAACATTATAGCTTGGGTTCACATTGCTTAAGGTGCTAGAAAAGGATTTAATAAACACTTCCTGGAACATTGTGGCACATAAGGATTCATCGATCAAAGTTTCGTCAGGTGCTTTCAATAAAATAGATGAAGGCTTATCTCGATGGGACAACACATTCCAGAACTGACGCGGGTTATTTTTTAACATGGAAGGTAGTAAGGTGAAGAAGAAGTTGAACTTAGCAGACTGTACAGCATTCTTGTAGCACTGAGCAGCACTGAAATAATTTTGCCAGCGAACTGGGCAGGATGTGAGTCTCGCAGCTCTAAATAGACGCTTCTTTTTGTTTGACAATCTCAGGAGCACCCTGTTGAACCACGGATAATTAGAGTTTACAATTATGGTTTTCAAAGGTATGTATTTCTCAGTGAGCGAAGTCACCTTTTCCTTAAAGCGCGTCCAGTTGGATTCAACAGAGCATTCTGAGAAGTTACCCAAAAAAAGTATCTAAAAAACTGCATAATTCAAGATTAATGGCATCATAATTAGCTTTGCTGTAGTCCCGAATGACCTTTCTTTTGTTTTTAACACAAATATTAGGAACACTCAAAGTAAAATGCAATAACAGATGGTCACTGAGGCCAGGTAGGTATGCGATTGGACCAACCAGGTTGGGCATCGTAGTCAAAACAAGATCCAAAATGTTTGAAGTAGTGGCAGTTATTCTAGTTGGGCTATGAACTAGCTGAGTAAGATGAAAATCAGAAAGCACACTTAAAAACTTCGCACAGTCTGCTGAAAATGGGTCAGAGTTGGGATCCCCCGGACCCCAAACAATGTTAGGGTCATTAAAATCACCTATCAAAAGCAAGGGCGTGTTAGGAAAACGCATTGTAATTACATTCAATGCATCGTGTAGTTTATCAGCAAAATCAGAGACATATGAGGGTGGACGATAACAGCATCCCAATATATATTTCTTATGTTGAACGTTAATACACACCCAAATTATTTCTAAGGAACTGTTTATATTAACAAGAAATGATGGTATACTCTTAATGACCCCAATTAGCACGCCTCCACCTGTTCGCAACTCTCTGTCCTGCCGAAAGGTAGCGAATTGTTTTTGTCCTAAGAATAATTCGGTATCTCTGATTCTTGCCGAGAGCCACGTCTCGGTCAGCACAATAATGTTAGCATCGCAAGAGTCAATTGCAGAGCATAAATCATCACGTTTATTTAATAAGCTTCGTATATTTGTAGAAAGAATAGATAAGTATGACAAAGAATGCAAGTTGTCACTACCCCTCTGCAATTGTTAAGTAGAAACGGAGGCGCCTTCTGTTGCAGTAACAGTTGTGCCACGGAGTGGACCACTGCTGGAGGCATGTGGACGAAACAGCTCGGTGACGGTTCCTGATTCACGGTCATAGACGTAACACTTTTCATTCAAATATAATTTGTTGTAGTTAAGCTTAAACGTAGTTCCATGCGATTTCCCGAACTCACTTAGCTTCCTTCGTGCCAAACGAGTCGAAAAGGAAAAATCCTCGCTTATACCGATATTCATCAATTTCAGTTTTGCCTTTAAAACCAGGGCTTGCTCTTTTAATTTAAAAGAAGCAAATTTGACGATTATTGGCCTGCATTTATTGACAGTATACTGACCGAGCCTGTGAGCGCGCACAATGTCCAGTGACAAGTTAGTTTCACCATCAAAGCAGTCAGATAGAGCCTTGCTTATCTTTTGTTCGGCTTGTGCCCATGTTTCCGTGTCGCTATCAGCAATTCCATAAAAAAGAGTGTTGTTTCGCCTTGATCTATCTTCTAAGTCATCTAACCGATCAAGCAGGGCACTATTTGTTTTCTTCTGCTCTCCGATTTCCTGTCGCAAGCCTTGTATCTCCTGTTCAAAGGCGCCTGTCTTTATCTCGACGGATGCGAGTCTTGCACCGATGTTTGTAACCTTCTCTTCGATAGCCCTTTGACTTTGTTTAATTTCATCAACGGAGTTAATTAGCGCTGTTTGACCAGCCTCAAACCCCTGTGACTGAGAATTGAGTTCAGTTAGTAATTGAAACATCTGTGCGAACTGGTGAGCTTGCTCCACGGTCATGGGACCCGGGTTCGATTCAACATCCCCGCAGCAAAGCAGTGATCCAAAGGTGACAACACACGTTTCAATACAATCTAATAGCGAAGACAGACGTTTTGGGCAGGGCAGCAGCAGCAGAAAGCGGTCGTCGGACCGGTAACAGTGACTGTTGTCAAATAAGGGACGTACCTGCACAAAGACGAAAGACACTCTGGTAAGCATGTTGCACGTCGTGCTGCTGCCGACCTGCCCACTGAAGAAGCTGTCGATGATTCTGGTTTTTGTAGTCTCAGTTGATGACGTCGATGTCCCACGTGGTCTTCCGATTAGCCATGACATCTGGTGCTGGTTCGGGGAAGCGACCGTGGTGAGGTTGCAGAAAGGCGTCAAGATCGGCTGTGTCATCGCCAGACCGCTGCCCCCGTGTGTGGGTGCGTGCTCGAAGACGTCCCCCGAAGCGTTGATAGTGGTTCCATGTGGCAGCAGCAGAAGCTGCACAAAGACGAAAGACACTCTGGTAAGCATGTTGCACGTCGTGCTGCTGCCGACCTGCCCACTGAAGAAGCTGTCGATGATTCTGGTTTTTGTAGTCTCAGTTGATGACGTTAACTCCAGCTGTTAATGGCTGCATTTGAGATCACATTTTATCTATTTCAACACACTGGTAGCGATACTGAAGGTAACTTTTAACTATACTTAGGGTTCTATCACACACACCATACATAAAAAGCTTTTGGAGCAAATTATTATGATTGAGGCGGTCAAAAGATTTTGAAAAGTATAAATACTCCAAGTGTTAATACCTTATTTTTATATTGCTCAAGATTAACTCATTCTGCTTAATAATAGACGTTCTGTAGATCTAACTTTTCTAAATCCACATTGACAGCCGGTAAGAAAGGAATATTGCTCACAAAAACAATACATCCTGTATGTATAATATTTTCTGGTCCTTTAGAAAATACGGGTAGAACGGACATTGGCCTAAAATTTCCCAAGTTGTTTTACTCCCCACCTTTGTCCAGTAGCGTTACTTTCGCCACCTGCATGATTATCAGAAAATTTCCATTCTCTAATGCCAGATTAAAAATATGCGTCAGGCAGGAAGCAATGCACAGCAATACATATTTTATAGGTTTAATTTGGACGTAAAATATACCAGTGCTCTTACTATTCTTCAAATTTGGGAAAACTGAGGAAACTTCATCTTAGTTAGTTGGGAAGAAAAGAAGGTTAGGAGAAATACTCTGCACATATATCTAGAGGCATCTGCACAGTGCACACTTTGAACAAGATTAACAAAATAATCATTGATTGTTTCCGCTAAAGTCGATCCCGTTAAGTTGACCCCTCCGATTTACACTTCTGTAATCTGATGCCCACGCAATCGTTGCTTAATTAAGCTATTAATCTTCTTCCAGATAACATCTTGTCGCTTAGTATCCAGAAATAAATAGTCAAAATAAGCACGCTTAGCTTGCCTTAAAGTCTTTGGTAGCTGATTTCGTTCTTCTTTTTTTTTAAATTTAGACAATATACCTGCGTCTTTAGTGCGCACGAATTGGTGGTAAAGATCATTTTTCTTGCTTATCGATCTTAATATTTCTGTTGTAGCCCCAAGTTTACGAAATGTTCGGGAAATATTTTTAATTTGTAAAGAAAACACCGGTCGTTCACTATTCTATACTGTTAAAAAAAACAGTCAAACGCCTCATCTGCCAAAACGCTGGACAGTACCGCACTCCAGTTTACATAATTTATATGATGGGCGATTTCAGATAAGATCGACAAAAGGATGGCTAGTCGACATTTTCAAATCAACTGATGTTTTTATATGTTATTGTCTAGTGTCTGGTATGAACGAATCCAAACTTAGTTTTGACTAGAAAAAATACTTGGGGACAGGAAAAATCGTAAGGCATGAGGTGGTGGACAGTTGCATTAACGCGCACTGATGGAGGGGGCCCGTTTGAGAGTGAATAACTAAAGCGATAACATTAGGAGAACTCTAATACGTTTTAGGCGCAAACTATGGGTATAGCTTGCTTGTAATATAAAGTAATCATATTTATTTAATATTTATTTATTTTTCTAAAAATTGACAAACATGCCTGCTCGAACGACAAATGGCAAACTTTGGAGGTCTGTATCTCATGAAATAATTTAATCATTATGATATAATTTGCAGATATTATTCTACTAATATATAGCTAATATTTAAAAAATAACTAAGGTATCTGTGTGATACAATAGTTAGGATATATTTAGTCAAACATGGAAAAAAAATCAAACAAAGAAAACTTCCGATGCGAATAAAAAAAAAAACACCACCCTCGATTTTTTTTAAATTTAGGTAACCTGTTATACTCTATTTCGGCATTCATTTCCATTAAAAACATGTTGCATCATTTTATTGAGAAAGAAGATACAACTCCCCAAAGTAGGGTCCTTTTTCAAAGCCTACACTTAGCAGTGTTTTATACAAGAACTGACTCTGAGTTCCAGTTTCATGAAACCAACACACATCTTTTATATATTTTTATTCAGATGAGGCCAATGATAACTAAAGAAATCGTTCACACACTTAAATTAAGGAGAAACTACTGTGTACAAAGAGGTATCATATTACGGACTAGTGATCCGAGAAAAGATCATGCAGCCATCGGCCACTAGGAACTTTGTTTACTTTATTCTCCTGCGACACTATATGCTATTCCCTCTTCCGCTCTACCTTCATCTCTCTCTCTCTCTCTCTCTCTCTCTCTCTCATATATATCCCTGATATATATCCAGAACAAAAACATGTTCAAGCATTCCCTTTCTGCGTGGTAGTGTTCTGTGGCTAGCAAAAATCATTTCCTCGCTAAGCTCACGATTATGGCAAAATAGTTGCCGGAAACCGCAGACGACACTCGTCGCTAGTTCTGGCAAAACGGCCGATACAATCTTTTTTTCGCATTTCCCCGCTCGCTGTCAAGGACAAGGGGGTTCGCTTCAACCAGCAAAACATGGCCGCCGACGCCTGTTTACTGCACTGTTAGCAAGTCCCGTGTATTTGGCGAATATTTGGGGTGAAAAACACGCCAGTTACACAAATTACCATAAATTTACACGATGAGTAACGGATAATTCGTTCAGAAATCATGCGAGGTTGTAAAAAACGTGTTTTGGTTCGGTCATACACGCATAACCGTGTAGCCGACCTCGAAAACACGCATCGCCCCCGGCGACGACCGCGGCATTGCCGGCTATCGAAGGGACACACTTAGAAAGGACCGTCGAGACAAATGCCGCGGAAAGAAACATGTCTCGGAGACAGATATGCACCAAAAGCAATTGCGCCATGTCGCAGGACGTTGGCGAAACCCACGCTTACCGGGCTCGCCGCCATCTTCTGGTCGATGGCAATGCGGCTTGATTCATGTCGCCCATGTTAGTATTTAGTTTAGGGGTCCTGGTAACAGTTTCTTGACACCACAAATAAAGTTATGGGTCTAATTATTCGTTCCAAACAGTTAAAATGGATATAAAAAGCGTGTCCTCGATGTGAACACGTGACATTGCAGTTGGTTTCGTTTTTGCTTCAACCTTCAACTGCAAGCGATCTGGCGATCTGGCCACGGCGCAAGCGCAACGCCGATGTACGCTGGAAGCAAGCGCCGGTTGGCTTTCGTTGTTTTTGTTTGACCGGAGAAAATCTGGCAAGTACGCATGGCGTCGCTACTGCTTTGGTTTGACGGGACGCGAGAAGCTTCGCATAGAGCTTCGGAGTTTGCGAGCACATAGTGAAGACGTGACCGGAGAAGTGCCCCTGTGATGTTCCTGGAAGACGGAAAGTAGCATTCGTAATCGTCGTGTGTGCTTTGAAAGCGAAGGGAGTCACAGGGTCCACGAGTTCGCAACCACAAGCCAAGGTTCACGACAGCGCGGCGTTGACTTCGGCGATCTCGTTCTGTTTGGTGCAACCCGGCGATGCGAAAAAGAGCTGAAACATTCGTCGTGTGTGGTGCGGTGCTTTGTATTCCGGGTCTGTTTGAACCACGCTTTTAACACGGAGCGCAAATTGTTTGTTGCGTGGTGGAGGTTCAACGGGTACAGTCCCGTCGTCGTCAGCTGATCCGGTCCAGCTGGTCCGGGAGGACGCAGCGAGCGTTTTTAAAAGTAAATCTTCCCTCGTTCCGTTTCGAACTGTGGAAGTATCCCGACACATACCGTGAGTAAGAAGCAGCGGGCGTTTTCAACAAAATTACGTTGTTTTAATTGAATAATGGACTCCGGATTGTTGTCTTAAATCTGCCGTTTTTTATGCTTCGTGTTGGACTGCGTTTGCATAGCGACGCACACCGCTCGAGTATGATTCGGTCCTGCAACGAGTTTGTTGCGGCAATCATGCGGCGTGAATAAATAAGGGCAAGGTTTCCTACCTGCCCACAGATGCATGTACTGAGACCATTTTTTATGTTGTGAACGTAGTGCTCTTTCTTTATTTTGGAAGACGCGTTGGTGCATTTATTATGGTACAATTACTTGAGAGTTGAGAAATTAGAGAGCGAGCAAGCTTTCTCAACTTTGTCTCTTTCTCTCTGGCACTGCCTTGTTTCAGTTTCAGTAGGCATATCTACTAGCAGGTACAAACTGCTCTAAAGCAGGTAAAAAACGGGAAGCTTAGGACGGTGCGGACTCCGTGTTTCGCGCTTTTCGCAAGGTGACAGGGTAAATGCTTTTGTGAGATATGCGGAATATGCAAGCGATTTTGTTACGCCCGTCGTTTGCGTCTCTCCAGCAAAACGAATAAGATGATCTACTACAAAGGCGCAATCACAAGCTAAGATTTAAGATAGCAGTCGTTTGCTTCGGTGATCCGTGTAGCTGTATTTTACCCTGCTCTCTGCAACACCGTGTCATGACGAAGAGCTGGAATGGTCACGGTTTGTGCTGGCCTCCCGGTTCACAGAAACCCGCATCGCCCGCATCGGCACCGAGTGCGCTTGGGCTGTTGATGCTCCAGCCTTTCATCCGCGGCTTGTCGCCAGCTCATCCTGCTGCTCAACGGTGAGGAAGCGGCGAGAGTAACCTCGGAAGTGAATGTAAATCCTCGTTCATTCAGTTATCCGGTGTCAAAGTGTGGAAGATGTCCAACGTGTACTGAGGGCGGTAACTACGAGCGTTTTGCCTTGCTTTTATAACCGAAACCAGAACAACGAGATAACTGCCTTGCGTACTTTAAAATGACGGAAGCAATAAGTTTCAACAGGTCGAGTACGTCACCGGGGATGTAGGTGAGACGGTTCACACTGTTTAAACGCTTGCAGTGTCCACGAGTGGTACCAGGAAAGCGACGTCAACAGAGAAGGAGCTCGCGATTCAGCATAATACACTGCTACGGGCCCGTGTATCTTCAAAGTTCGGGGTGGTGGCAGTATAAAAAAAAGACGCATCAGCGCCCCACACCAGTGTTCACGAATAACACCGGTCACAAACTCCCAAGCCCCACCGCTCTTCTCGACACCGACACGACATACGAAAACAAACTGCATCAAAACGCCCCAAAAGTGAAGGCGTCTGCTCCCGTACTGCAACTGCTGCAACTAGCGGAAGTGAAGTGTTGGGCGGATGTCCGGATGTCCTTCACAAAAATATATAAAAAATGCTTTGCGCAAGGATCATTTTCATTTAATATTGTATACGTAATGACAAAATCCCAATAATTTGTTTTTCTATCTGCTTCATGCTAGTCGGACTGCTCATAACACTGGTCAAGCAAGAAAATAACAAAAATTTGAACTATTTCATGACCGGTTTAAGATTTATTGTTAACATATCATTATTTATTGCAACGGACTAGCATTATAGATTTTGCCTCCATACTTCTTAAATGCAAACAGTTCTAACACACGGCTGTCCATTGCGCCGTGTTTTGTGTATTCTTCTATAAATCTGTAATGGTCAGTGACCAAGGAGCTCACCCGCACATGTCAAGCTTATATGCGCCAAAGTTGAGGCTTGGGCGAGTTGGTACATACTTCGGAAATTAAAAACAGCGCGGAAAGACGAGGACCAGACAAAGAAGTGACACGGACGTAGCGCTTCTTTGTCTGGTCCTCGTCTTTCCGCGCTGTTTTTAATTTCCGAATTATATGCGCCGCGGGGAGAAATGGATATCGAGTAGGAAGTGTCGGGCGTTGTGTCGGTTGTTGTGTTTGTGTATATGTCGGTGCCGTGTAGCTGTGTGCTGTGTTGCCTGCGTTGTATGTAGGGTTGCTGTGTGGCCGTGGTCGTTCCCAGCGTTAACAGACTCGTCTTTTTTTAAAAAACAGGCTGCTAGAAATCTCGATAGGTGGCGCAAGTTACCGCCCGATTCTAAATAGTTTGCTCAAGTTATTTATCCATGTGAGTTCGGCATTCGTTTTTTTCTTTTTTTGTCTAGCGGCTCGTTGAAGCTATTGACGCCGCCGACAACACAAGTACGTACCTTTGCAAGTAGCTACGTCCGCCGCTTGGAGACTTTACTGTGTATAAAAGACATCGAACGAGAACTAACGCGCCCTGTGTGCTTTCAATTCGGCTGAAAGGCGCGCGGCTCGCTGGGCTCGTCTCTCGCCTGTTCTCGGCCGCTGGCCGCCATGCTTCATAAGGAACACGCTCGAAAAGGTTTTGCGGAAGGCAGACACGGTGTAGCGTGTTAAGTTTACACAGCAACTCATGTGTAGACGAAAAACACAGATGGCCTCGTGTAAAACGAACACGTTTCGACGTCTCCGCTATGGGACAACGGTTTACACGTCTGGGCGTGTTATTTTTGCTAACAGTGTGAGCAGTCATGCCTGTCGGCATCTCACTCGCTGGCGTCACGGGCGATAATATCAGGCACAAAGGGGCACACCAACCGGCAGCATTATCCCCAAATACTCGAGCCTCGCGTAAATACATAGAGTGTAAACGCTGTCGCCATGTTATCGTAGTAAGACCGCCCCCCCATTCCCCCAACGGGGGACTGCAGTACGCGACGGCGTACTAACACAACGGCGACGATATCGACATTGCGGGCTCCGAATTTTCCCATAGTTCTACTCCACGGGCATTTCTCGAAACGCTTGATATTGTGTACGCCCGCCTGGAAGGATTTCAGGCGCGTAGTTAAGATAAGGCGGTTCTCCGCGGCAAAAGAAAGCAATTTCACAAAAGCTTAAAAGCGGCGGCGACGCGTGTGCGGTGAACGCTTGTAGTTTTGGTGTAGACAGGGTGTGTGTGTTCTCGTTGTTGACACCAGCCGGCGATAAGGCACTGCAGGCGGTAGCTCAGTACAGCAAGGGCTAATCTGAGTGACCATCAACGTAACCCCACCGCCAACCCCTCGCGAACCGGTCGCCGACATGGCTCAGGCTGTGTCATGAACCACGTGGTAGAAGCTGGGATGCTTTCATATCAGCGCGTGGAGGGACGACAGTGCGATTCCGGAAAGTCTTTTTCGAAGGCCGCTGACCACAATTTTTTGTCTGGAGACTTTCCCTCTTTCTTCCTTTGACGTGGATCAAGCTTTGCCGACAGCCTCAGTTGCGACCTCTCTTTTCAAATGTACGTTTGCAGTGAGTGAGCTCCTCAGCCTCGGACTTGTCACTTGTGCACCCAGTAGTTCTTTCACTTGGCAATTATATGCCATCAGTTGGGGTTTAATTTCTATTATTTATGTATACATTATGAAGACGTCCTGGAGCTCCGAACGAGTGTTTTGTGCAGATTACTTTTGCAAACACAAAAAGACTATACCAAAGCAGCGGAATTTTCGAAGTGTTGGCGAGTTGGACCTAAACTCGTTGAAGCAAATTCTTCCGCCTGACTGTTCCACCAAAGTGAGTGCGACGGACTACCTGTGCTACCATTGCTTCATGCACATCACTAAGGAGATCTCGATGCGAAGCTCAGAGCAGTGCCCTGACATATTTGTGCCAGCTGAAGAAGCAATTGAAGATCTAAATCGCAGCATACTACCTACAGATGTGTCGCCGCTGAGACAACCAAGCGTCGTAAGAAGTCGGGACAAGCCTGCCTCTGTCAAGAGAAAGCAGACAGAACTGGAGCAGGTTGCTGTCAAGAATATACGCTCAAGGCTGCGTATTGCGTACGACAGGGACGCACCATCGGGGTCGTCCGAACCAACATGCTCCACATGCACTGAGTGGGTGGACAACTTTCGGCAGGCCTTTGAAACCGCCACCTCTCTCCGGGAACGTTGTCAACTGCTTACACTCCTGCCGTCAACACTGACGAAGAATGAGGTTCAAAAGATGATTCCACAGGCCTCAATGTACCTCATCAGTAAATCCCGAAAACTCAAGGAAAAGCATGGCGTGTGGTATGAGCCGGATCCTTACACGAGGTGCAAGGTGAGCCCTGAGAACCTGTCTGCTGCCCTAGAGTACTTCACGAAAGACGAGCTACAATGTTCGCGCCAAAGTCCCAACCAGAAGGACGTCATCTCTGTCATGCTCAACGGAGAAAAAACGTTCGTGCCAAAGCGCTTCATGACACGCTCAATACGAGAGGCCTTCCGTATATACAAAGACAAGCATCCCGATTCCGGCGTTGGGCTAACGAAATTTTATTCGTTGCGCCCTAGATGGGTCCAATGCATTCCACACCAGGAAGTGTGCGTTTGTGTGCGCTGCGCCAATTATTATCTTTGTATTGCCGCTCTAGAGAACGTTACAGGCTCAACATTCAACACTGGTGAAATGAACTCGCATTTCTGTGCGACCCAGCAACAGAACTGTGCCTTCAAGGAGACTGTGATCACTGCCCAAAAGGCCAGTTTCTTACACTCCAGGAACTTAATATCCCGGAGGATGAAGAGATTGTGCTTGCAACATGGGAGTCCGGCGACCTTGTGAAAAAAACTTTGGAACCTGAGACTTTCCTAAAAGTCATCCAAGTGACGGTTGGAAGTTGGTTACTTCACAACCATATCCGGCAAACGCAAGGTAAAGCGATCTACGATGAAAAACAGTGCATGCAACGCGGGAGCATTGTCTTTCGTTTTGACTTTGCTGAAAACTGGACCATCGTGCTTCCTGACGAAGTGCAAGCATATCACTGGAAAAAAAAAACAAGTTTCGATATTTACATGTGTAGTGACGACAAGAAATTCTACAAACAGCTTTGCCATCATCAGTGAGGACCTGTGTCACGACGCCGCTCACGCTTGCTTGGCTCTAGAAAAAGTGAAGGAGTGGGTTGAAGACAACGTTGCGGTATACTCGTACGTGACGTACGTAAGTGACGGCGCCGCCAGTCATTTCAAGAATCGCTACCAGCTTCACCAATTTGCAAAGGACGATTGCCCACAAGCCCAGTGGTTATTTTCTGCATCTGGACATGGGAAAAATGCATGTGACGGAGTTGGCAGACTCGTGAAGCACCAGGCCACGCTGAACAACCTGAGAGAACGTTCAGTAAGCGCAATTCAGACGGCCAGGACAATGGTGAGCGTTCTATCAAAGAAACTGAAAGGCGTGCATCTTGTATATCTGGACGAAAATGAGGTTGTTCGGTATCGTGAACAAAAAAAAGAAGAGTTGCTGACGGTGCGCGCCTTCCCTGGCATTCAGTCTTGGCACGCGTGGCGGCTCAGCAAGTCATCAACAGAAGGGACCTGTGACGTATATGTAGCACGGACAGTCGGATCTGCTTGGAAGCAACTTTATTAAATGGGTACAGCGAGGAAAACCTTAGCGTAAAGTGCCGAATTTGATTTCCCAAGGACTGCTCATTTTGAATGCAGGGACATCTTATTTATCACATTTTTCTTCACGGGGTATTTAACCTACTGTTTTTGTTGGTGGTTACTAATAATTTTTATCTCATCATTATAAAAAAAAAGTCCCAAAATGTTATCCTCGAGCAGGATAAAATATATCGGCTTGCCACGATTCATTCATACACCGAGAGCATCGAGGCTGCTCCAGTTAGGCATTATGGCATCCGTCCCCTGAAATTGTTTGTAATCGTAAATACACAGCCAACCTAAATATCTTACTATTATATCTTTGTTTTTGTGTGTGGAAGTAAAGTTATTTATTTTACTCTAGATGTAAAATATACCGGAAGGTACAACTTCACACTGCATCATCTTTTCTCAAATTATTAGTCTCTAATATGATACCACTTTGTACGCTTATGTAAAATGCTGTATATAGTTTCTCCTCCCTTTTACTGTGTGACCGATCGCTCTTTTTATCAATGACCTCATCTGAATAAATGTATATAAAAGATTTCTGCAAGTTTCATGAAACTGGAACTCAGAGTCACTTCTTGTATAGGACACTGCTAAGTGTAGGCTTTCAAAAAGGACCCTACTTTGGGGAGTTGTTTCTTCTTTCACAGTGCAATGATGCAACATGTTTTTAATAGAAATGAATGCCGAAATAGAGTATAACAGGGTACCCAAATTTTAAAAAAAAAATCGAAGGTGGTGTTTTTTTTTATTCGCATTGGAATTTTTCTTTGTTTGATTTTTTTCCCATGTTTGCCTAAATATATTGTAACTATTGTGTCACTCAGATACCTTATTTATTTTTTCAATAATAGCCATATATTAGTAAAATAATGTCTGCAAGTTATGTAATAATGATTAAATTATTTCATGAGATACAGATTTCCAAAGTTTGCCATTTGTCGTTCGAGCAGGCATGTTTGGCAATTTTTAGAAAACTAAATAAATTTTTAATAAATATTATTACTTTATATTACAAGCAAGTTGTACCCATAGTTTGTTTGTAAAAAGTTTTAAAATTCTTCTAATTTTATTGTTTTAATTATTCACTTTCAAACTTGCCCCCTCCATCAGTGCGCGTTATCGCAACTGTCCACCTCTCCCTGCCTTACGATTTTTCTTGTCTCCAAATTTTTTTTTGGTCAAAACTAAGTGTGGATTCGTTTATACCAGACACTAGACAATGTCATATAAAAACATCAGTTGATTTAAAAATGTCGACCAGCCACCCTTTGGTCGATCTTATCTGAAATCACCCTGATATTAAAAAATTTCAAGATGTTTAGCACTTATATTTTTAAGTGTACTTTAGGACCACGTGTTTCTTTTAATTTACAGCTCCCATTAAACAGTAGATATATCGGTAGGCGATTACTAATTGCTTCGTCAACTACTCGCACTGAATGTTTTACAAAGTATGCCTGTTTTACAAAATTTATCATCTAACACCTCACTAAAGGACAAGCTCTTTCTCAGCCCATTTTTTTATTTCTGCGCGCGTCAATCATCAGTCGGCATACCTCACTGCAAAACCTCAGCCTACATTTACTCCTTCATTCCTCGAACGCCCTCTGATTGGAACCACCTTCCCGCATCTTTAGTAAACATACCATTCATTGATTTTTTTTAGAGCTGCATTAGTTAATTCTTTATGTAGGATGACAGATCTTTTTCGTAAGGCCCCTTCTGGCTGCGCGGTGAAACACAGAGATCCCTTCGTTGAATGTGCGGAGGGAGTAGTATATCAGATTCCCTTATCATGCGGAAACAAGTATATAGGTCAGGCAGGTAGGTGTGTTAATGATAGGCTGAGGGAACACAATCTTAAAGTAGGAAATTATCGGGACGGTCATCTGTCTCATCATTGTCAAAGTTGCAAGTGTGTGCCGTTGTTTTCCGAGAGCAAGATTCTGGCACGGCACAAGAAAAAAACTGTGAGGGAGATAGTCGAGGCAGATGAGATTAAGAAGGGTGGTGCAGCATGTGTCAGCGTGGCCTCAATTGATTGACTGGACAGGGAGCGTGCGTTCCTCAATGACGCGGCCTGGCACCGGGTTGGCTAGTGGTGGAGCAAAATCAGAAACTCGGATGGTATAAAAGTGTCGTTTCATGTAATAAAATCAGTTGTTCGTAGCGCACTGTGCTGTCTGTTTCTCGCCTCTTTGTTCCTGTTTTTTAGTGCTAAAATGTATTCCAAATTCCAAAACCAACTAGCCCAACAATCTACTCTACTTTCTGATGACCTTGGAGGCCCACACCCCTCTCCACTATCCTCTTTGTGAACTACAGAATAAAAAACCAAGCCATTCTCGCAGCTCGCAGGGCCGGGAAGGGGGGGGGGGGGGGGGGGGGGGAGTAGGAGGATTTTATTGTCAAGCCGTTCGCTGATAACCGAAACAAAGAAGACAAGCTTTTTCTTTATTTTTATTTGGAAATATCACTATATCCCGTAAACAAATGAGTAGAAAGGCTCCTCCCCAGTGCCGTTTGGATTTTGGATAAGTTCCTACCGCAGATGAAATTCTACTGCGATATCCTCTTCAACGATCTGCAAATTTCCAAGGCCGATTTGGTCAGCATGCCTGCTTCCCATTTTTCCCCCTCAGTTTCTTTAACCTAACGCCACTCGCCACAGCCAACGGTGCTGTGGCGCCATCCCATGGCGACGTTACGACCTTTATATACGTGCGCCCCAAACCAGTCTAAGGTCAGCGCATGTACCAGGCCACTAATGCGAACGCATTAAAAGAGAAGATGGAAATTTAGGACCACGAAATCAAGGTAATAAACGGTAGGCAGCCCAAACCAAAACCAGAACCAGCCTGGACCCATTCACACAGGTGCAACACGTGTGGCCATTTGCTGAATCCAGACCTCCAACATGCTCCCCCCCCCCCCCCCCCCCTATACCTCCGAGATTGCCAGTGCGTCACCATTACACAGCTTCGTGCTTGAACCATAAGCTGCCGCAACATTTTTTAGCACTGCTTTGAATCAGCGCGGGATTCTCGCCGCCAAACAGATCCACATTTCGACTGCCGCCCGCTCAGTTCGCGACACGGAGAGGCGGAAAAACGTTAGCACAAGGAGAGGAGAAGACGAGAGCGCGTGGGGACGCCAGAACGCCGGGGCTCTTAATGGAATGCTTAGTGAGTAGACCTAAAGCTAGCTGCTTTTATCTCCACTGCACTCTTCAAACGCGTTAGGGCGGTATAACACTTTCGCCCCATATCCCAGGGGAAAACCAAACAGCCGTCGGATAGCCAAAATAACATGATATTTTTGTACGGTTCGTCAAAATATTAGGCGCTGGAGAAAATCGGCCATCTCCATTTAAACCCTATTTGGCGCTCTTTTTTTTTTTTTTTTTTTTTCACTTTCGTCTATTGAGAAACAAGGCGAAAGTGCCTAAGAACGCACCTGATCTTGATGCAGAGCAGTCTCCTTCCGCACAATAAAGTCTGGATGGAAGGATGAATGTCTAATAATGGCTATATATACCCTTTGTAACGATCGGCTGCTTGCGCCACCTAGCTTAACATTTCGTCATTCCTTCTTTTTTGGAATTTTATTAATTTTGTTCTAACACAAACCCCCGCCCTCCCTAGATTCCCATTGCTTATTTTAGCAAAGTAGAAATTTGGGCTAGTTGGTTCATGATCAGTATATACAGCGCCAAAAAACGACAGGACGAAGACGAGAGTAAACAGGACGAGGCGCACTCGCAACTAAAGTTTATTTAGGAAAAAACACATAATATATAGGCCGTTAAAAATGCCTATTCATCCCATCACTCCAGAAGACCTCTTGATAAAATCAAACTCTTTCCCTGAGAGGGCAAGGGAAGGCTCGCTAACGCATTCATCTCCCTTTGCTCTAATCTCAAACGCCTCGTGCACTTCTCGGCATATTTTATCTTTGTATTTCGCCAGAACCTTCACATCATGCAGAACTGGTGAGCACGGGCAGCGACTACAATGAACAGGGAGATGAATGCGTTAGCGAGCCTTCCCTTGCCCTCTCAGGGAAAGAGTTTGATTTTATCAAGAGGTCTTCTGGATTGATGGGATGAATAGGCATTTTTAACGGCCTATATATTATGTGTTTTTTCCTAAACAAGCTTATTTTAGAACGCGGCTCTTAGGCGTCCGTCTCCGGCTTCAACGGCGTCGCCGTCGGCGTAACCGCGCGGTGCATTATGGGTAAATTTCCCGCTAAATTTATCGGAAAAATTTTCCCGTTAAATCTAGCAAAAAATTTTCCCAACAAATTTAGCGGAAAAAATTCCCCCGCTAAATAATTCCCAGCTAAAATTAGCCAAAATATTCAAACGCTAAATTTAGCGGAAAAGTTTTTTACTAAATTTAGCGGAAAAAATTCTTCGCTAAGTTTAGCGGGAAAATTTTCCCGCTAAATTTAGCGGAAGTTTTTCCCCTAAACGGGAGGAAAGGAGATGGGGCATAGCCTCCTCTCCGTACCTTCCCATCCTCCTCCTCAAGAGCTGCGCTCTAATTCGGCGTTACAGGGAGTTGTAGACATCTTTCATTTTTATTTGTATGTTCCCCCTCCCTAGATCTTTGCCACCAATCTTCCAATCTTTTAGTAACGCAATTCTTTCCCTTTCCATTCATCCATTCATGTCTGCAAATCCCAGTGCCCCCTTCAAATCCGTAAAGCCCCTCTATCCTGGGAAAAGTGGCGCCATTCTTTGAACTAGCCGCCGCGCACATTATTGGCCAGTCATCACGTGACATCTGGCTTTCGGTTTTGGACATCGGAACGCCATGAATTTCCCAAGATGTTGCTACGCCGCAGCTGACGGGCTGCTGTGCATGTAGAAAAGTCGGCCGGAAAGCTTTTCAGTGTTCCCTCTGGAACGGAAAATGAACCTTGGAGGAAAATCTTGCTTCACCGAATCGGTCGAAAAGATTTCAACCCGACGGGAACCGCAAAGTTATGCGAAGTGAGTGCTCTGTATAAAGCTCACCAGCATGCAAAAAGACAACATGTTTAGAGCGAGTTATGCACCCCATATTCCAAGGTAAACGCCAGCGATGTAATAGCGAGCACACCATATTGCCAACTTGGCATGCACGAATGCCCGTGCCGTGGAAGTAAAGGCCCCTACGCACTGTTGCGTTTGAGAGCGTTTAACTGCGTTGCGTCGAAAAACGAAAGTGAGTCACCGGCACATCTGTGCTTCGTATGAAGCGTAGAATCCAATTCACAGAATTGCTGGGCATGCGACAAAGGAAGTATGGATGTCCTGCGTTCTCGCAGTCGCAACGCAGTGAAACGTTCTCAAACGCAACTGTGCGTAGGGGCCTTAAGTCGTTCAAAATGGCCTGCTCCTGCTCGTGCTTGTGGCATCGGCGTCGCTCCCAATTATGGGTGCGTGCGGAGTACGCGCTCTCGTCAAGTGTTGCGTGCGTTTTTGCGTGCCATACTTTGTTTCACACGCATAGCTGGCAACGCTGCCGCGGCTCCGGAGCCGTGCATGTGGATGTATCTATACCAGACTTGTGCCTATCTCAAATACTCTACTCAAGATACTGTATATTAAACACTTTTTGAAGCACCTTGGTATCTTGCAAATACCTTTCATAGAGAGTATTTAATACTCTATTTTAATTACAATTCCGAGTATCTTGTACTCATTACCTTAAATACATTTTTGACATTCCGCCATTTTCCGAGTTTGCCGGTACGAAGTGGGGTCGGCGTGGCACGAGCAAACGTGAACATTCTTTCGAGCAACCGAATCCTGTTGCTAGCTCCGATTAGCTACGGTGACTTTAACTGAGCTCGTAAAAATATCGCTTTTTTGCCGACTGTGACTCCTATTTCAGCCAAAAGTTCGTACAATGAAAGTTCTCCCCTCGACCTTCCCAAAGGCGCCTTTTGTTTCTATAGAGTTTCCCCCCCCCCCCCCTAAAAAACAAATCGTCAAACCAAAGGTGTGGTTTTACGTAAGTAAAGATGCCACCCGGAGGCGCAGGCAGACCGGGAAACGACCTACGAGAACAATGGAGACTTAAGTTTCAAGAAATAACAAATAGAAGAAAATGAGAAGTGGACACGCACAAAAAAGTAGACATTTTTGTTTTGCTTTTTGTATATTTGACCCCACTAAAGCAAAATGTCGAGGTTTTTTTTGTGTGTGTTGTTAGTTCGGCACTTATTGCTCTCGCGAACACTGTCTGCAAGAGAACATTGATAAGCAGAGAGCAGTTCAGGAAACGAACTGCGGGCTGGATGACCTCTCAAAATCCCAACAAAGCGCCCCCCAACGCTGAGTGCCTTTCTGAACGCAACCTACTTGAAGAAGGTGCAGCCACTGCCGTGGCTATTATGTGGGTTTTCTTTGTTATCCATTTACTCATATCCGTGTTTCAAATTCGTTTATTGTGAACTCCCCGTATAGGAAATATGGATTGTATAGTAAAACGATGCATCTAAGGTGCGCCGCAGGATGTGATATTCGGCGATGTCACTATCGGCAAAGCGCTCTGACCCGTTCGTCACCCCCACACCTCGGTGCTTACCCAGCGCAAAGCCTATGCACATGCCCACAGGCCTTGTGGGCATGTTCTTTAATAGAGCGCGGGGCATAGTGTAATGAAAAAAAGACCAACAATTAGTGAAGTGACGTTAAGTGCCGGATCTCCCCCGAAAGCAGTCGTCAGAGGATGCGAACTTGACCCACTTGGGTTTTTGTGCTGAGCTGGGCAGGGTGCATGCTGCATTGCTCATGCAGGCCGGAGTGGTAACAAAAGAGCCCCTCCTCCCGCTCACCGGAGTACACGAACTCCAGCCGAACGCTGACGCCGCGTTCGGTTAAGTTAGCCGAGCGCTGAGCCATTGTATTTGTTGTCCCCATTCATTTAGTTCTAAAGTTAACCGCTTGGGGCGCCACGGTCTGATCTTCTCCCCGATAGCTAAAGCGACCTCTTTCTTGTTGTCCCAGAAATGTTTTGTAACATCTATCAGTGATATTGCCGCGTGCGTTGCCCAGCGTAGCCAAATGGTTACCGTGCTTGGTTGTCGCGCGGAGGCTCCGGGTTCAATACCAGAAAGCGGACTTTTCTTTTATTTATTCCTTCAACTTGACATTCTAGTAAGTTCTAGAATTTCGTCGTCTGATTGAGTTACGAATGTTCTATGCGCCGAACTTTCTACGCCGAATGTCCCAGAAACCCACGCGGGTACAGAAGGTGCTCCGAGTGGCGGTCCGGAGTCAGTCTCGTCCCAGCGGTCGATTCTGCTGTTTCTCCGACATCGACGCCTGCGACGCTATAGCCTTTCTCTCTTTTGTTTTGGGAACAAGTTCGCCCCATTAAACGTTTAGTTTCTTCAGTTATTCGCAGTCTCATCATTTATCATTCGTGACAATATTTTGCTCTTTATAGTCGGACTGCATAAAATAGCCCTACGATACTTTTTTCCCGTTTTGTGTTGTTGCGTGCATGCTAATAAACCATTCTGGTAACCCAGATTTGCGTAGCTGCATAAGTGTCGTTGTCAATAACGTCGATACAAATTAAGCAATGCGGAAGTATCTTTAAAAGTAACTGAAATACATTTCTAAGTATTTGTACTCTACTCAAAATACTTTACAGTGAAAATAACTTGAGTAGTATTTTAAATACTTTATGACGCAGGTATTTAGTAACTTAACTTAAATAATTTTATCAAGTATTTTGTCCAAAACTGATCTATACTCCATTTCAATATAAGTGCGAGTGCAGCCAGTGCGACAAGCACGAGTATGTTTTCTCTGACGGCGCTCTTACTGGGCGAGCGTGTGTGCTCAGACCGCTCAAAGTGCGTTCGCTCTCGTAGTGTCAATAGGGTCTCCTTTGCTCGCAGTCTTATTGAAACAAAAACGCAAGCAAATAAAGCATTTGAGATCAACCCCACACTTGTGCGAGCAGCTTTGACAGCGCAAACTTTGCGTGCAGGTCTTTAGCAGGCTAACCTGGGATCTACAGAAACGGGCGTTTCAGGTGGCGTTCATGGTGTGCTCTCGACTAAAATCAGATCTCTTCAATCTATTACAGGACCACTTCAGTATCGACCCATTCAAAACACTAATCATGCTAAACAAAGGAGAGCAAAACATTGAGGAAAGATCCTCTCCCAAGCATTTTTTTTTGTTACCTTCAATTAAGAGAGTAAACCACCACTGCAAGAAAACTGGAAATGTAAGGGTATGTACAACATCTCACAAACCATATAGTTTTTTTTTTCAGTATGACACATTATCTGTTTTACAATACGAATTCGATGCAGAAACTGATGATTTTGGATAGCTCCTTTACAAAATGCAGTTCCATTTATTTGTTTTGGTTGGCTCCCTAAAGTCCCCGAGGCACCCCCAGCAAAACCTGAATAGTACACCACAAGGCAATGGCCACAATACTGAAACACCCCAGAACAGACTGCTGCAGCAACCGCAACTGCTCTTTAGTTTGGCTGTCCGGTACTGTTCCATGGTCGACCGAGGCACCCCTACCCCTTGTGCCATATCTGTCCATTCTAGGAGTGTGTGTCTTCCCGAGGGCCCCCAGCAAGGTCCAAGCGGAACATTTCCCTCGGGGCAATCTGCCGCAGTGACCGCAGCTGTTGGTGAGTTTGCAGTTCGATACTTTTTCCAGGCCAACTGAGGCTCCCTACCACTAGTGCCGTCTTCGTCGATTCTAGGCGAGTGTGTCCTCCTGAGGCCCCCCAGCAAGTTCCAAGCGGTGCTGTACAAAACCTAACTTTTCCAGCTTCCCTAAAGCAGCCTGGTTCGGCAACCCTCCCCCCCCCCCCCCCCCAAAGCTGCTGGTGAGTTTAGCACAATGATACTCTTTCCAAGTCGACCAAGGCACACCTACAACCACTGTCGCCTCTGTTCATTTATTCATTCTAGAAGTGTGTACCGTCCCATGGTTGCCTGAACAAGGTCAGAGCAGCGCCCTACAGGCCCTTACTTCTCCAGCTTGTTCTGGACAGATTGCCGCAGCAACAGCTGATGAGATTTCATTTTCGACTGCTGTTTATTTCCTGGCAGAGTGCAGGAAGTTACACACTGTTACTTACATCCGATCTTATTGTCTCACTGTTAGCCACTTGGCAAGACTAAATAATAATCTTTTTTTTTTTTCAGACACACTGTTTACACTTGGCATCAGGCAGTACCACCAGAATCTCAGTCTTTCTGGTGTACTGATGAATAACAAAGAGCTATAAAGACAACTATATTCAATGCAGATAAAACTGATATTGGCGCAACGACAGGAGTACCTGTTGCAACGTGAAGAAAACAATGTAAAACTTGGACTTAAGCGCTCTCTCGTTCCAGATCATCTTAAGTGTCTCGAAAAGTCCACTATGAAGAAGACTGCATGGAGTAAAGGCATCCTCGAGAAAGTTTTCAGGGTTCATCTTTCTTGTGGTTCTCATGGCTTTAATGTGGTTACTGGGGAATCGGGGTAGCTTTGGCCTGTAGAACGCACACTTCATTGGCATCTCCTGGACTTCAAGTTCACGTCAGACATGACGCACAAGCTGATGGATTCTTTAGCATAAAAGGTGAGCCAAACTTGCAGCATATAACACACGTGCATCCTTATCTTGAGTATGCATCTAAAGTCTGATACCTGCAGACCCGTCTCATCAAGCAGCTCTATGTTTAACCCCATGTGGTTTGTACAATTTATTGTCTTCCGATGTACCGTACCAGTAACAGCAATAGAAGGTGTAAGGGCTTTCAAGGTATTTTATGATATGTAAAAGTAACTGCACCTGTCAGTAAAGCTACCTGCTCATTTGTGAAGTGTTGAGAAAGCATTTTGATGGTGTCATTTATGTTCGTTTTTCATTCTGTGATCTATTTTGTTATGTACTCGGCATGTGTTCTACTTGTAGTGCATACTCCTGCCGTGGCCTTTTACTTGACTGGCAGTTTTGTGAAATAACTAAAATTGTTACTGAATTTGTTCTTTCTAGCGTCACATCTCCTTGTGTATTTTTATGGATATTTTGATCTCGCATTCGCTTGTTTTGCATTGTTGTCTTGATGAGATTTGGATTATTTTTGCCTCACTCCCTTTTTACTAAAATAACTGCAATCCCTTGACTCTTAGCTTTGATGTAGACTCGAGAGGCTTTATATGCATCTACAAGAATTAATATGTATTAATATTGACATGTTGAATAGAGAACTTTCAGGTCTCCATTAAAATTGTATAAAAGCAAAATTCGTAAGCACTCGATTAGGTGCTGAAACCGAGCGCTGGTTCCGAAGTCTGCACCAGGTTTCTAGTCCTAGGACGCTGGCCCAGGGGTTTAAAAGCAGCGTTAATCGTACTGAAACCTGGATTATTATTATTTCTTTTTTAGTATGAACGAATAACAAAAAAGATACAGACACTGATAAAATTACAGAGTAACAAAACTAAACAAAAACAGAGTTTTCATTTCTGAAAACGGTTTCATCAAATAAAATAACGAAAATATTATTTATTACGCTCGGAAGAGTAGCGGCACCGCGTAGCCCCGTAGCTCGTACGGAGGGGTCCGCGGTATCGCAAATTTTAAGAGCATGTACAGAAAAAACACACACAGAAATACGTAGCGATTTTTATCACTACTAGTACTGCAGTCAGCTTTAAAATGCTAGCTTAGCCTCAACCACATCAACGCTTCCCCGATTAAAAAGAAAATAGCATCTTGCTTTCTAGGCCACTAAATTATTTTTAGCGCCCGTAGGTCAAACCCTCCCGAAAGCTCGCCAAGGACACATATTAAAAATTAGTGAATAATTTGGAATCGTGGAGAATATATTTGCAATTTGGCGGTTCGATATGATGATTAAAAGCGACTTGCAATTCACGTGAAGACGAACACTCACGCACTCACGAGACACTGACCTAATGCAACTCGGCAGGGACGATTATCGAAAGCACTTTCGGGATCCACGGTTAGACGAACATATCTAAAGCGACTTCTGTCTGTCTATGCTAGATCGCAAACTCAACGATGAAGTTAACTCAATCGGTCGCTGATTGGCTGCCCTTTCGTTCACGTGATGTGACGTTGCGATTGAGTTTTTCCCTACGGATTCCGATGGAGTTCGAGCTATGCTGTTGAAATAATGAAGTTCGCGGTGACGTCAAAATGTCGTCACGATTGAGTTTGGCGATGGAGATAACTTTGTAGTAGTCGGGCAGCAAAAGTTGCCAAAGTCAATGAAGATGGCGACGTTCAAGCTCGCGGACGGGGCGGACCAAAGCGGACTATCGCTACGTTTTTATGTGTTCGCCGTTCAAGGTTCGTCAGGGACGTAATCGGGGAATACTGCCCGACACTCGTTGGTGCTGACATTTGCCGTGGAAGCTTTGGCGGCGTCGCGAAGGGCCCCATAAGGTGACCGCCGAGCAGCAAGTGCTCTCTTTGGGCGTTGCTGGCGGCACATTTTGCTGCGACGAAGACGTCACCGTGCGTCGGTGTGCTGCGAGTCGCATTCTTTGGATGCTACAGAGGCGATAATTGATAACCCGGGGCTGAAGGTGGGTGGGCTTCGCGCGCCAAGTGAAGACGGAAGGACGACGACCAAGAAGTTCAGCGATGCGAATTCAGCGGTGTTGTCGGTAATAGCTCAATACACATTTTCTCAATGCGTTTGCACGAGAGCTCTCGGTAGAAAACGGGTGCCTCGTTCACCGTGATGAGTGTGGTGTGAGATAGTCGCACGGGTTCAAGCTTACTCGTGATTGCATGTGTATCATCCAAATGTCTCGGGCCTCAACATCTGGAAATTGTTCTGCTGCAGCACGTTGTGTACGTTTTCATTTTACGATTGCAGGTTCAAACTGGTCCAGTATCTTCTTCTTTGCTTGTGTTGTCTAAAACGTTTCTGCTGCTTTTCTGCCACACCGGGTAGGGCGCCTCGTCAAGCTGCAAGCCATGCAGCTTGACGTTTGACATTATATGCCCCATCTCCCACCTTTGTATATAAAGGAAAATGAAGAGATTATAAACTCAATTGACACCTCTTTGCTCTGAAGGCATAATTTTGGGTATTGTGCAAGACGAGTGGAATATCTCCACTTTTTTTTCAACTTTTTTATTATTACATTTTCAGCCTTTTTGGGATGTTATGCAACTACTATCTCCAAGTAGAGGCTGCATTAGCAAATAGAATTTCTATCTAGTCTTGATGTGCTTTTGGACAACTGAAAAGGATATGAAAAATTCATGTCAGATACCGCCTCACTGTTGTGTGCAGGTGACAGCGACAAAACCCTGAAGCCATGCTTGCACACCAATTCCTCGCAACCCCAATGGATGCTCTGCTGTTCTGAGGCCAAGCTTAACAAAAAGCATTGCTTAGGATTCTGTCGTAGAGCAGTGAATGGGATGCTGAAAAGCAGGTCCCGGTGGTTGCAAAGGTGCTAGGCACACCAACATCATTTGACTTTCTGCACAATGCGGGCTTGTATAGCTCTATTTTGGGGCCTCTCCCTTGAGCCCCAAGAGTCCGACCCCGAGGACGGTGTAAGCTTTGACAGCAGAGGACACCCTGTGCAGTGCTGAAAATCTGAAAGGTGGCCACCTCTGAAAGTATGTGCTGCCTACCAGGGTCTCCCTGCTCAAACTTGAAGCCTGGCAGCTGTTGAGGCTACTACGAGCTTTGTCTCTCGTCACATCTGCGAAATATACTTGTGTGTATCCGCTTGCAATGCTTTGTCATACTTTGTGACTTGCCAAACCAAGTAGACACGGCAAGTCTCTTTGGCTGCAGAGTGGTCTACCTAAAAGACAGTTCAAGCGGAGTTTTGGTATGGCACCTAAAAATGGAAGTTTGTAATAAGGTGATGTTTCTGAAAAAGCTTTTTAACAGAATGTTTTTGGCAGGTTAACCTTGCAAAAATGCAAACCGCATAAGTGAAACGTCGAGGCATTAGAATAAATAAAAGAGGGCCTCCTCATTGTGGCATCTTGTTTCCCATTGACTGCATAAGCATTCTGGCTCTAACGGTATATTGTTCCAAGCATAGAGGAAGAAAAGGTGAAGAATTAACTTTAGTTGCTGGTATCTGGACGATTGAACTTGCACCGCCGTGTCACCGTTAATTGTGAAATTTCTGGTTCCCTGTATATGAAATATACATCGACATCTGAAGTCGAGATATGAGTCCCGGCAGATAAACAATTGCACCGAGATTTCCTGACCCAAAATTCGTATCCGATGTATGACAATGTTGTCGGGTATGACCAAGGTAGTGCTGCAAACCTTTTTTCCATGCTATACTGAAATCATGACAGACGCAAAATGGTGCCTAGGGAGCATGTTTTATTATGCAAGGAAATTCTGCACCCCCATGAGGGGCAGCACGAGTGTGGTCAGTGAAGATGACTGCTGGCTATCTGCAGCTGCTTGTCCCTCCCCAGCCTGCAAACAAAGTACACGAAAAGGGTGAATGTTTATAAAAACAAGCATTTTTAAAGACTATGTTACAGAAATTGCATAGAACAAGAGAATCCCGGGGTGTGGTGAGTAGTAGTGTATGGCATACCACTGCTTTTATCTTCTTTTAGAACTCTTATGCAGTGCTGGAAATATCAAGAATGCGAGACTCCTGAAAGACATTTTGTTTATGCGGGCACCTTCCTAACCAAGAAACTGCTCAGACCAGCAAGCTCATGCTGTGGGTCTTCCAGTACAACACGCAACCTATGAAGCAAGCAGCCTTGAGCAATGTGCACCTAGCATGATCCAATTACTTTGCAGCAGACAGGCCTGCTCTCCATCACATGAAAAATGGAAAGCGAAAAGTTGGAAATCCCTCACTTCGAAACACAACACAAGGTCCGAAAATGAAAAGGAGCGAAAACAGAAGCCCTGCATTCACTTTCCTTTATGCTATAACTGTCTGTCATAATTGATTCCCAATGACAAGTTAACTGTTGTTCCCGTCAATGTTTTTGGTGCTGTGGAAGTCCAGCTCTTCCGCACTACATTGAGCAAACAACAAAGACTGTGAGCCCAAGCTCCTCTGGGTGCAACTCGATAAAGCAAGGACGAAGAAACTTCGCCTGGAATAATTCATTAGTGTCATATGACACAGGTTTTCTTTCGACGGTTCTCCAAACAATGCTTGCCAGCCAATTTTAGACCTTGACTGCACTTCTCTACATCTAGGGCACTCATGCTGTAATGTTGGGTGCTCAGCAGCATGTGCAATGCAACCAGCTGCTCTTGCTGAGTGGGCGAGAGGTCCTAAACAGTGCAGCTGGAGGCAGTTCAGGCCCTCACCATCCAGTGTGGCAGTGTAAAGCTGCAGCTGAAAAAGATTAGCACAAGTGACCGATGACCGGAGTAGCAAAATTGCGACAGGCAGCGCTATTGTTCCCGAGCGTGCCGATAGCAAGTGCCAGTCATGTTCTATGTCTCAACGTTGGTGGCTGCCAGAAAATTGAGGGATAAGATAGCTTTAGGATGGGCTGTTTTGTGCCGCCCACCACCGTGTGTCGCGAGTTTGCTGCTCCGGTCGTTGGTCGCTTGTGCTTACCTTTTTCCGCTGCAGCTCTACCTGATGACTGGTGCACAGCTGACATGACACAGTTTCAGTAGCATGCATACATGGTTTGCAGGTAATGTCATGTCAGTATAAAAGACAAGACCTTTGAGTACTTCCAAGGGCACCGTGTTGGTGACCACCACTTGGTACATGTCAGATGTGGTTAATGGCAGAGGCTGCTCATATTGCCATGCACGTCTCCAAGCAAGCTTGCCCGTGGCCGAATGGTTATTGTGCTTAGCTTGCACACAAAGGGCTGAGGTATGATGCCTGGCCGCACATGCACCTTTTTGTTATTTCTGTAAATGTTGCATTCTGGTTTAATTCAAGAATCCCATTGCTTATCCAAAGTCAGAATGTTCTACGCACCAAACTTTCTATGCCGATTGTTCCAGAAGTCCACGCATATACATGAGGGGCTCTGCGTGGCGATACAGAGAGAGTCTCGCTCTTGCGCTCGATCGTGCTACTCGCCGACCTTCGATGCCTGTGATGCTACCTCGTTGTATTTTTGTTTTCGGCACAAGTTTGCCAAATTAAACGTTTAGTTTCTGTTCATTCGTCACCTGACCATCTGTCATTCGCAAAATTTTGGTGTATGTGCGGGACATTAACAAAAAGGCGCATGCGCGGCCAGAAATCGAACCTTGGCCCTTTGTGTGGGAACCAAGTACGAGAACCATTCGGCCACGGGCGCGCTTGCTCGGAGACGTGCGGGGAAATATGTGCTAGTGCAGGCACTTGGGCTAAGCCTAGGCAGAAGTTTAAACCGTCAAGTGATGATGACAAAGTTTGTCCGTGTTTGTCCAGTTCAGTACGCAGAAAATATTGCTCTGTGTGGTGGCGAGAACCATCTGCTAGTTACTCTCAACTGTGACAGATTGTGATATCTAGCCAAAGGTGGAGGACGTGAATACCTCAGTGCGAAAAAATGAAGAGAAGTATACAAAACTGCACGCCGATGATTTCGCCGAGTTCGACAGGCAATGACCAGCCAGGTGCGTCCTGCTTCCACAGCCCTTTGCAGCAAATAATTTTATAAGTGGACCTTTTATATAAATAGCGGACACCGGTTTTGGAATTGGTGAGCCAGTTTTGTCTTAGTGTCATTCCCTTGTCAATTTCAGGGCAGTGGGTAGATGTGGTGCTGCCGGGAATGTTCGGTGGAAGCAGGTGTCTGTTGGGAAACAGGACCGGAGGCACCGTCTTTTTCCTGACACAGTCTCATTAATTGGATCTGTGTCTTGTCTGACACAAAACTCAAGTAACCATGTGTGGATTGTATCTGCACCATGTGTACACTTAAGTTTTTGGAAGTTTTGCTGAGGTGTCACCTTGCTAGAAACATCAACACGGTTGGACCTACAGTCACCTTGGGAGCTACCGACCAGGCACAATATGTTAATGACAGCATCTTCTACATAGTTATGCACAGTGCAGGTCATGTTCACATTTTTGTGCAATTGCTGAGATGGGTACAAAAGCTGTCACTTTGGGCCACTGGAGCCAGCGCAGTTCACCATGATCACAGTCTAGCGAAGCTGCAACCCCACAGCATCAATGGCGACCAGCATGAGGCTACCGACGGAATTCATGCATAATACATGTCCTGACACAGGCGCAAACCACGTATTATGGAGATGAATCCAGACTGTTTTTTATACCTACCATTTGGTGGTGGTGGAGCTGCCATCTGTGCTGGGTTCGTACTAGCACCTTTGGCCACAGCAGATGAGTCCTGCATCATCCAATCAAGCACAAGATAGCGCACAACAAATGGGCAGCCTTTCTGGTTCCGCGATTGCCTACACTTTAGAATTCAGGTATCGGAGTGCCTCATGCACAGCTCCAGAGAAATTAACTCGTCAGCTTGAGCGTTACGATCCGAGCTTTCAAAGAAACATCACGAGGCAGCACACTCGTGCAAAGTCAATAAGACCAAAAACAACACAGAGTCTGTTTACTACAAGTAGCAAGTTTTAGGAGACCGTTACCGTGTTCTGCGGTGGCCACGGTACGGCTGGTAAGGCTTTAAGCGTGCTGAAAAGCATGCTTTAAAGTTACAACGCGAGCTCCCAGTAGCAATTTCGCTGCGCACGGCAACGGTACGCTAGAACCGCCCATTGAGATGCCATGCACTTACTTTCCGACACTGCAGCCGAGATGCCGTGTGGCGACGGACGAGGCGCGTCCGCCCACGAAATCATGCGCCTTCTTCCGTGAATTAGCGAGGAACCTTTCTCATATGGGCCAAGATTCTGTCCTACTCCTCGAGTTCAGCGAGGACACTTGGTTCACGCCCCCCACCAGACTGCCGAGTGGTAATCGCGACGTGAAAAAGCCCGACTTGACAGCAAAAATTCCAAAAGTGAGGCAAATCTTCGTACAGACACACGAGCGCTTTACGTGCGACATCCACCGTCGGCCATGACGATTCATCACGATCGCGATGCAGCTCACGCATTGCGATCATCTAAATTGTTTCACTTACGTAAAAAGACATGATTCATGCGACCTAGACTTGACACCGGTAATTATATTTAGACTGTACCGCATTATACATTTTCAGAAGTTAAAAATGTTGCTTTTACAAGACCCTTCGATGCGGCGTTGCGCATTTCCCTCTAGGAACATATTTTGGGGACAAATCCCGATGAAGTTTCAACTCAATCGCCACTCTCCGTCGACGTCATCAACGCGCCGCGATGAAGTTCCCTGCCAGTTGAGTTCGCTGCCGATTGAGATTAGGCTCCTCCCAGCGTCGACGTCACGATGAAGTTTCTTCATCGCTTTTTCCAGCATAGACAGACTGGACGGTGTTGGGACCGAGGGGGTTCTCCGGGTAGCGTCACGCAGGGCCAGGCCAGGAAAGGAGCAGCGGGCAGACTCCCGTCCAGGAACATGACGAGACGGGAGGGTCTCTCGCAACGAAACTTTGTTTAATACATATGTACAAAGTATTTACAACGTCCGAGAGCACAGATGCGACATTCTGTTTGCCCCTTTTATAGGGTCGCTCTTCGGTACTCTCGCGGCTGGCAGCCAATGGTGGCCGAGCTGCCAACAAATCATATTCAGGCCCCGCCTCCACTCATCCCCTGAGCACGCACACACCCACATGCACACACTGCAGCTGTGGCCGGACTTCACACTCCGGCGCCGAGGCACCCTTGCCCTCGAAAGCTGCGCCGAGGAGGCGACAGCAAGGGGTCCAGTGTTTGCCCGGGTGACGACGTTGGCCGTGGTAGTGCTGACCCCTCCATCAGACGGCGTTGAGGCACGGGAAAGGGCTTGGCCGGATCATCCGCAGGTGGCGTCCGGGGATAATCCCACCCTCACGGAGGTCCCGCAGCTGGCGCGTCGTTACCCGGAATCCTGGCCCGGTAATCCTCCCGGTTCTTGAGTCGGCTGACCCCGTTTCGGACCAGCGTTAACGCAGCCAGAAAGAAGGGTCCGGCTTAGCTCCGCGCCTAGGTGGGCGACGCCAACACGGTGGTCCCACGGCACCCCCTTGTCGCCTCTCGCCTCGTTTCCGGGCAAGCCGACCGGAGCTATGTGGCGATGCTACTCAATGAGTTCACCGTTGCCGGACGGATTAGATAGGGAGGGTCTGGTCCGGGGCTTTTCCGTTTTCACAACAGCTCCTCCGCCGCTGGGAAGAGTGTCTTGAAGGGGAGCAGTCCACACTGGTCCCTTGAAAGACGCGGTCTCACGGCAAGGCGGGCGACTGAGGTCCAGGCTGGAGTCAACTCTGGGAAGTGACAGTAACGCAACCCACAACACCGAACCAGACTCCGCGCAGCCGAGCGCCCAGCCCTCCATACCTTCAATCCGCCAGACCACTCTCAAACAACAATAAAAAATGCCACTTGAAAGTTCCGTGGTATTCTATGAACGAAAGACACTCAGAAACTTATTTCCTACGACAGGTTGCTTTAGCGAAAGAAACTTTTGTAGACCAATAAAAGCCCTCTAACGCTCAACCCAAAATAAAACGGACTCCCGTGAAAACAAAACCACATTACCAACCGGAACGTAACTCACATAGGGTATATCCCTATTAAATTTTAGCACGCCCTTCAGAACCCAAACTTTACTGAGGAGAAAACCGCTTTAAAGGAACAACGCTAACAAAACAAGCTAATCATAATAACCCTGAGACGAAGGAAAAATAAAAAAACGGACAGTACAACGAAGTCTCTATATTTTTTTATTTTTCCTTCGTCTCAGGGTTATTATGGATACCATTCACCAGCTCGCCTGTGTTTTTTACCTTTCTTCACAAAACAAGCTAAAGTCGAAAGAAACGCAAAACTCGGACTCCCGAAAAAAGAAAAGCTAATAACCTTGCCGAATAACCTAATCGACTCAATTACACTAAACAAAACACGTTTAGCCCTCCCTTTTCCCCTCAAAAGTCCCTCTCTGCATCTAACCTACGCCCAGTTTGTCCTTGGCTTCACTCGAACTGTTCAAGCTTTTCTCCTTGGACTTGCGTACAGACTTGAAGTTGCAGTCTCGGAGATCTCCCTTAGTCTCCGCGTCCGACGTGACGCCAGGCTGAACCACAGGCGATGGGCTGTGACTCCGTCTGGAACCTCGCCGAGTCGTTCCAGGCTCGTTGTTGCCTTCTCCAGGATTCTTGCTCGTACTTGAGCTGTGGGTCCGTGGCTCGTTGGGGTGGGGGTCCTGGAGTTTGCCCCCTCCCAGCCTCGAGAACCGCTTCCTCCTCTTGAAGTGGCGCTCGTCGCGCTTGCCTCGACGTTCTCTGCAGGAAGCGTTGCTGCCAGAACGTACAACGCTAATTCGGCGCCGCCTCTTCTTCTTCGGCCTCGGTCGCTTGCTCCTGACGGCATCCAGGTTCTCGGTCTCGGATCTCCCATGCCGCGAGCACGACGACGTCCTTAGATGCACCTGCGACGGGTCTGCTCTGTCCCGCCCGGGCTCCATCGTGTCCCCGGTGGATCCCTTGCTCGCGCAGCCGCTTCCGGTTGCAGGTACCCTGGGATGGCCGGTTTGGGGTCTCCCGTCCTCCAACCACGACGACTCGCTGCGGGACGCGTACTCGTCGACGTCCTCCTTGCACCTCGACTCCGTGAATGGTCTGGAGTCCGGGCTCCGCAGCCGTACCAGGCAGGTGTGGTTGACCTTGTCGAAGGAAATCCCAATCACCTCCCTCCTGGTCAGCCGCGTGGACTCCTGCGACGGCGCCGTGGGCTTGTCCTCAAAGCCGCACGGGTGCCGATCAGAGCGGTCAGGATCCTGGCTTGTTTGCTGAACCGCTGTTTGTTGCATCTCGGCGCCGCTCTCCATGAGCTGGCTGGACTCCCCCGGCGTCGCTTCTGTCTTGGCATCGCCTTCGTCCTCCGGGAAGTCGCAGCTGGACGCCCGAAGAGCCTTCTCTTCCTTTTCTTGCCGCTCGGGCGTTCGGCAGGTCTTGCGCGGAACGGCGTCGGTCTCGCGTGGAACAGCGTCGGTCGCGTCGGAAGAAACCCGCTGGTTTCCGGTCACCTCGGTGTCCCCAGCTCCAGTTTTCTTCTTTTCCTGACACACCAATTCTGTCGCTGCCTCCACGTCACTTTCGCCGTCCCGCCGCTCGGGGTATGGGTCGGTCTTGCGAAGATCGGTGACGGTCGTGTCGGGAGAAAGACGCTGGTTTTCGGTCATCTCTGTGCCCCCAGCTCCCACTTTCTCCTTTCCCTGACACGCCTTTCGTGTCACCCCTTCAACGCCTGTTGCAGCCCGAGAAAGAGCCTCCAACTCCCGCGCTTTCTTCGCGAGCTCGAGCTGCTCGAACTCGTAGTCGAGCCTCTCGATTTCGCGCTTGTACTCGCGTTTCTCGAGTTCCCATCTCTTACACTCGAGAGCCCACTCGAGTTCTTTTCTAGCCCTCTCGCGAGCCTCCTCGTCGGCCCGCTTTCTGCGTTCCTCCCGCTCCCTTTCGCGAACTTCCTCCAGAGCCTCCGTGAACTCTTCAATGCTGACGTCTTCGGCCTGAAGGAGTTTTATAATATGCGGTTTGCGTTTGGTCTGCCCTAAATCGATTCCCAATTCGGTACAAACCTGCACTAACTCGTGCCAACGGAATGCCTCGAGACTCATGACCTAGCTTGTGATGGCTCTCTCTGTCACAAAATTCTCGCGTCAGAACGGTCACACAGTCCTTCTAACAACGACTATCTCCAACCCCCACAGGCAAAACTTAGAGCCAATGGGTCTGGCAGATTGAGAAAGAGAGGGCCGGGCACTCACCCACACAAGAAGTCATGGTCCGGCGAAGTCGATCCCACCGCTGCCACCAGTTGTTGGGACCGAGGGGGTTCTCCGGGTAGCGTCACGCAGGGCCAGGCCAGGAAAGGAGCAGCGGGCAGACTCCCGTCCAGGAACATGACGAGACGGGAGGGTCTCTCGCAACGAAACTTTGTTTAATACATATGTACAAAGTATCTACAACGTCCGAGAGCACAGATGCGACATTCTGTTTGCCCCTTTTATAGGGTCGCTCTTCGGTACTCTCGCGGCTGGCAGCCAATGGTGGCCGAGCTGCCAACAAATCATATTCAGGCCCCGCCTCCACTCATCCCCTGAGCACGCACACACCCGCATGCACACACTGCAGCTGTGGCCGGACTTCACACTCCGGCGCCGAGGCACCCTTGCCCTCGAAAGCTGCGCCGAGGAGGCGACAGCAAGGGGTCCAGTGTTTGCCCGGGTGACGACGTTGGCCGTGGTAGTGCTGACCCCTCCATCAGACGGCGTTGAGGCGCGGGAAAGGGCTTGGCCGGATCATCCGCAGGTGGCGTCCGGGGATAATCCCACCCTCACGGAGGTCCCGCAGCTGGCGCGTCGTTACCCGGAATCCTGGCCCGGTAATCCTCCCGGTTCTTGAGTCGGCTGACCCCGTTTCGGACCAGCGTTAACGCAGCCAGAAAGAAGGGTCCGGCTTAGCTCCGCGCCTAGGTGGGCGACGCCAACACGGTGGTCCCACGGCACCCCCTTGTCGCCTCTCGCCTCGTTTCCGGGCAAGCCGACCGGAGCTATGTGGCGATGCTACTCAATGAGTTCACCGTTGCCGGACGGATTAGATAGGGAGGGTCTGGTCCGGGGCTTTTCCGTTTTCACAACAACGGTCGGATGCGAATGCGGCCTCTAAATGAGGTCGTTGCCAAACTTATATGACGAGAAAAGTCCACACGATCGGCAACTCGCCCGCTCCAGCTGACCGAAACGTCGAGACGCTTGGGAAATTCCAGAGGGCGCCTCCGTCGCAAACCGGAAGTTACAGGTGGAGTAAGGAGGGCTTTTTGGAGGAGGAGGGAAGAGAATGCGCCACTATTCCCAGATACGGGGACTTTACAAATCCGTAGTCATCCGCGCTCGCTGCGAGAGCGAGTGAACAGCTGAGAACATGGCGGCGGGCAACCTGCGGCGCGGAGAGCGGCCAAGTGTATACGTCGGCCGCAGTTTTCTCCCGAGAAGAAACGCGAGCTTTTATTGCCATCATAAGTGAGCGGAATATAGCTGGGAGCCGCTCGGTGAGGGCGGCCCCCGTCCAAGCCCTGCGAAGTACGACTTGTGCGTCCGAGGGGGTCCCTAAATGCTTCAGCGCAATCCTTTAGGGACCCGCCAAGAGCTCCGAGCACAGCATGGTAGCGCAAAACGAGCAGCTCCTACCTCGGTGACGTTCCTGGCTGCGCCGGAGCCTTTCGGCTTCGGGGTCCGGTCGCGGTCGGCGAGGTTTGGCGAGTCGAAGCGCGGTGGCGTCCTCAGAGCGTTTGGAAACGATCTCGCTCGCCAGGGCGTGCACACACACGCCGCCTCTTGTCCACAGTGGCCCCGCGGCCCGGCCTAGAGCCCTAAACGCTTGGGTTTTCATGTTTCTCCCGTCTCGTAATTTCTTCCACAGCAACGAAGACAGCGGGTACTATCTTTACGCTCGCCGAAAGCGTAAAAAGGGTCATACGTGCGATGCACCGGAAAACGTCGTCAGGTGGTGCGGCTGGTGCCGGAAACGCAGCTTTAAATTTGAGCTTTGACACGGCGTGACGCCACCTTCGCGTAGGGCTTGGTTGGCATTCATGTAAACATTGCCACGCCGGCTTCATTCGAAGAACGATTGAACAGTCGATGCACTAAAGTTGGATTCATGTAAACGCGGCTTAGGTGGTGTTGATCTGCTGCCGGCGGTTCAGCTTGCCAGACTCACTGCAGGCGTTTCAGCTCGCCAAACCGTTCGATGGCTACAACAGGCATCGGTGTGTCCGTAGTGGCGTGACTCACTGTCGCAGCTGAAGCCTTTTTTTTCCTCCGCCATTAGACTTTGTGTGTCAATGGGCACGGAAGGCCAGTCTCTTGAGAATTGTGCCAGCCACATCGGTCCCCTCCACCACCGGTCACAAGTCTCTAGCGAGTCCGGAGAGATACCTCGGGTTAGCAGAGCTGCCGGGTTGTCAACTCCCGGAGGGTGCCTCCAGTTACTGGGTTCCGTCTTCTGTTGGATCTCTATAACACGGTTTGCCACGAAAGGCTTCCACTCAGCAGCAGATAATTTTACAAAGTGAAGACCGATCATGGAGTTTGTGCAGAGCGTCACTGAAGAGAGATTCGTCTCCAGGGCTCCTTTCAAATAGTCGCACATTTGAGAGCCTAATAATGCTCCCATCATTTCCAGTCATGAAATAAACAGGGTCTTAATGTTCAAAACGCGCGTCTTGGCATAACGAACGTCACTGTCGTCTTCGTAGGTATGCAACTGCCCCACAGACCTGGAGATTCGCGTATGTGAAGGTATGCAGCTCCATTCCCATTTTTCCAAATCATAACGACGAGGAATCCAGAAGTTCTTGAGGTGGAGAAGAGAGTCGATCCAGTTATCCTACCTTAGACTCACGCTTTTAGGCAGCGGTGTCCACAGTACTTGAAACAGCATCTTGGTGCTTATCGTCACAGGGCTGAGAAGGCCCAGGGGGTCGAAAATCCTTGCTGAAGCCTGCAGGACGAAGAGGTTTATGTTGCGGTTGATTGTAAGAAGCTCTATAGTGTGGCTCCCAAAGAATACTTGAGCTCGTCCTCCTCTCTGTCTCACTCGAGTCCCCAAAGCCTGTGTCATACCTGCACTTGGTTCAGTGGTCTCCCAGGAAGAACTTTGAAGTCTATCTTCGTCAAATTGCTGTTTCAGCACGTCACTGTTTAAGATCAACTTCTTCAACTTTATGCCCCCTGAGCTCAAAACTTCGTTGGGCTTCTTCGTAAAAGGTCATCGCTCTTTCCACTGTGTCAGCACCGGCAGTCAAGTCATCAACGTAAAGACAGTTCTCCGGTGCACTGGGGGTGTCGAACAAGTCTTCAGAGACGTTTCCGAGGTGGTGCTTGACAGTCAGTGCCAGCATGGAGGGCAGCTCGTAACGCTAAATGGAACGCCGGTCATGCGTCACACTTCAGCCTCGATACATGTCAAGTCCTTTGTTGGCGGACGTGCATACCATAAAAAACGGAGGGCATCCCGATCCTCCTGCTTGACCACACTATGCAAAAAGGCTTTCTTAATATCAGCAGTAAAGGCAATGGAAGTGTGACAGAATTCGAGAATTAGCTGGAGGAGGTCTGGATTGAGACTTGGACCTGTCGACAATGCGTCGTAGACGGTCAGGCAGCCCGGCGCCTTCACAGATGCATCAAACTCGACGCATGTCTTGGTTGTCAATCTATCAGGTCAAAAGGCCGCACGATGGAGCATATGTGGGACCTGGTTCGAAGTGTCGTTGTCTCCAGCTTCTGAAACCCTTTCAGCAGAGCCCACTTTCAGGGTTTTGCTGAAAGTCATAGTTTAAAGGATGTGGGTAAAAAACACGGGGTTCCAGTGCGGTCTCAGCTCCTCAAAAGTCGAGTAGATTATGTGGAAGGGTGTAACGAGGTGATGTATGGGTAGGAGTATGTCGGAAGAAACATGCGACAATAAATGTGAGGTGCAGCGATATCAATGAACCCAAGAGGTTACAGTGTGCACCCGGACGTTCATTGCGGGTCCTGCAATAAGTGCTACACACCAAAAATATTTTGTTTTGTGTTTTATGTAAAATGGGTCATTACCGCTTCCAGTCTATTGTAGCTTTAGACCGTTATGGCCTACAACCGGGAACAAAGAAGAGTGAACCCTAAAGCAGCTAGGTCACCTCACTGTGGACCTCGTCACTGTTTAAGGAACGGGCAAAAAAGTCTAGACCCGCAAAGCTATCTTTTTATATGCTCCGTTTCACCGGAACTTCACAAAGAGCGAAGGCTGCGGCGGAAGACATCGGGGACACTCAAAACATGGTCCGGAAAGATGTTCCTCTATCCACTCGCCTCCAACTGCTTGGGGTGGAGAAGAGGGGAAGGAAAAATACCCCTTCAGATCCTTATTCCTCATTATGAACGACTCATACTATGGACAATTTTTTTCTGGGAACGGAGACGTCCATATTAACGAGACATGACTGTGCATAAGATTGCGTTATCCTGTGGTAGGGTGTACATAGGCCAATCGGGTCACTTTATGAACTATAGACTCAGGGAGCATGCTTTTTCAGTAAGGTCGTCGCCATCGGGTAACCTGGCGGTACACTGCAACCGGTGTAACTGTCTCTCAAAATTCGACGAGACAATCATCCTGGCCTGAAACAAGAACAAGATGACGAGGAGAATATTGGAGGAATCTTTTTATAAGGCAGTGCGATGAGGGCACACGTGTCTGCGTCCCCTCGATAACCTCGCTTGGCTCTAAGGTGGCATGTTTGAAATAGTTTGAGCGATAAGCTTTAATGTGATAAGATGTGGATTGACGTCGCACTTTGCCTAGGTCACGTGTATTTTTGATATCACGGAATATGGTTATTTCTATGAAAAATCTTCAGCGGCAAGTAGCGCTTTGTAGTGTTCGTCGTTCTTTAAATGCTTCGTCATAGTTTTAGCTCTTTTATCTTATACAGTGAATATGAAAACCTCTAGGAATGAGATTTCATCTCACTGATGTCAGCTTAGTTTTTTTTTCTTTTTGCCTCGGGTTTCGTAGTAGCTGTGAACCGTTAACACGAGGATGGATCGGGGGTGATAGGGAGTTTTAGTATATCGTTACGGCCAACTCTAAAAACAGTACTCTGAACTCTGCCGGTGCATTTTACACGTTCATCGTACTGTTACTGGGTATCGTTATGGTAGCTATCGGGACCATCTACTAAAAGTTCGTAACTCGATCTCCCGGAGAGGTGTGTTGAACGGTGACGTCATTCCGTAATCACTGAAAATGATATATTTTACCGTAAAAAAAAGTGTGGATGAACCATTTTTCGAAATTTAAGAAAGTAAACATCGAACACTTTGCACTCTACGGGTTGTATAAACATTCGCGTACACGCATCTCACATGCCGCCGCGGGATGCACCAGCATAATCGACCAAGTCTAGTCATCTGTGCTATACGTATTCACTGCTTGAGAAACGCAGTGCGTGAAGAAAAGCTTTTGGCTTCTGGAAAGGCAAGTCAAAAGTCTTCCCGAGCTGACCCGAGTTCGCGCCGAACACTAACGCAGCTATCGTGTCCAATAGGGACTCAAAGGACGCGCCCAATGGGACATCGCCACCTGCTGCGATTGGTCAGTGCCGCAGTGCTGATCAAGTGCCGCAGGCTGCGTGTCCCGGTCGCCCGATAGCGCTTGGTCCCGCCCTGCGTGCAGCTCACAGCCCCATAGCATCAAATGATCGCTCTTCCGCCAAGAAGGCTGTTTTGTATGAGCCGATAAGAATGCAGAAGAACGAAGAGAGATGCGTGTCATACAATCTAAAAAAAAAGCCATGCGTCTAGTTTCCCGCACAACACTCGAAGAGTCAATCATCGCAACTTACGGAGACATCTCAGCGAATGACGATGCCGAAATGTATGTTTAGACCAAAAAACGCAGTCTGTGTTGGTACATCAAGCAATGCAAAACGTCACGCTTGCATTGCTTAATGTCACAACTAAGGCTGCCTTTTTTGGTCTAAACATACGTTTCGGCATCGTCATTCGCTAAGATGTCTCCGTAAGTTGCGGTGATTGGCTCTCCGAGTGTTGTGCGGAAACGTAGGCGCACGGGCTTTTGTACAGTGTACACTCTAAAACAAGCCCGTGCGTCTCCTTACCCTCACAACACTCGGAGAGCCAATCACCGCAACTTACGGAGACAGCTCAGCGAATGACGATTCCGAAACATATGTTTAGACCAAAAATGCAGCCTTAGTTGTGACATTAAGCAAGTCAAGCGTGACGTTTTGCATTGCTTAATGTCACAACTCAGACTGCGTGTTTTTGGTCTAAACATACGTTTCGGCATCGTCATTCGCTGAGATGTCTCCGTAAGTTGCGGTGATTGGCTCTCCGAGTGTTGTGCGTGAAAGTAGACTTACAGACAATTTTTTGAGTGCAGACCAGTGTCTGCTCTATTCCATGAGCGCCGCCGTGTTTGTTTATGCGGCCATAACACAGTAGGGGGACTGCGCTTTTTGCAAAAGTCTGTTGTTGTTGTTGTTGTTGTTGTTTTTATATATATTTAAACCTTTGTACATATCGTAGTACAAAAACATCGAAAATGCATTGTCAGAAAGCTCCAAGAGCAACACCGATGCCAATTGAGTGCTTTAAAACACGAAAATTTTATTTTATGCTCAGCGCGGCGCGCAGCACTTTTCATCGAGGGACCTCGAGAACGACCATTGGACGCTGCACGCACGTGGACCACTACGTCATCGCTCGGCACCTACTACAAAAAGGGTCTTCAACCAAGGACGAGCTTCACACGCACTCAGCAGCAGTGGCACCACGGTACCGTCACAGGCGTCTAAAAGTATCTTCTGATATTCGCCGGTTGGTTTCTTTATAACATTTTAAGTTCTTCTTTGGAAGCCGCTGCTGCTGAGTGAATGTTTCATTTGTAGTATATAAACACGCGTTACATTGCAGCAATGGAAAACAAATGTATTGCCTGTCATGAACTGCTACCCGAAGATGAAGACGTTATATGCTGTTCAGAGTGTGAATTTAACTATCACATCGGTACTTGTTCCGGAGTAAATGGCAGCACATATAAGAAAAAGACAGAGGCCACAAAAACGTCTTGGAAGTGCGCAACATGCAGGGCGTTGAGGACTCGAAGCAGCCAGAGCGCATCGAAGCCAGGTGACGAAACTGGAGCAGATCTTGCTCGTGAGATCGCTCAGATTCACAGCAAACTTTCAGAAGTGCTTGAAATGAAACTAAAAGTAGATACCTTTGTGGGTATTAAGGAAACTGTTGACAGCATTGAATGCTCAGTGCAGGAATTCTCACTGAAGTATGATGAAGTAATTGCCGAGATGAAGCTACAAAACCAGGAGATATCCGGTCTGAAGAAGCGTGTGGAAAAACTCGAGGTGGAAGTAAGGGGCCAAGAAATTGAGAAACTAAGACAAGAGGTAAACGAACTAGAGCAATACAGCAGGCGGCAAAACTTAGAAATCCACGGGTTGCCCCAGCACGTAAACGAAAATTTGCTTAAAAAACTAAACCTACTGGCGAATGATCTCGACCTTCCACAGCTTTGTGAAACGGATGTCGATGCCATCCATCGACTCCTCTCACGGACCTAACGATCTAACAAGACTGCGCCCATCCTTGTACGTTTCACATCCCGCCTAACAAGAGACACGTGGCTCGAAAAAAAAGGGAGAACTGAGGAAACCTAAGTCAAACATTTTTCTAAATGAAAATCTCACAGCACAAAACAAAAAGCTATTCTGGCAAATGAGGACAAAAGCAGCGGAAATGGAGTATAAATTTGCTTGGCAAAGGAATGGGAAAATGTTCATTCGCCGAGGCGCCGGCGACCGAGTCATCAAGATCAGTGCGGAGAAAGATCTGGAAATGATACGCTAAATAGTTTTTTTTTTTCTGTTACGTAGTTATTCTATCTGTCATCCACCGACATGACAAGCTATGTTGAAAAGGGCAGTTATTACAATTCCATTTTTTTCAAGCACTGTAATGCTTTGCATGACAAGCAGTTTTCTCTTCTGCATCTGAGTGCTCGAATTTTAAAAAATAAACAAGAAGCTGTTGAAACATTTCTAAGTGACCTAGATCACACCTTCGAAATTTTAGCTTTTACTGACACCTGGTTTTCCGATAACTCCGATATTGCTAATTTTTCGGGATACAGATGTACATCGCTATCTCGAGAGATTAGGAGAGGAGGAGGCGTGGCGGTATATGTAAAAGAATGTCTAGATTATGATGTGTCAGCCGAATACACTGTGATAACGCCAGACTTTGACTCCCTAATGATCAAATGTGGCAATACTGTTCTCGTTGTCCTGTACAGGCCTCCTCAAGGCAAAATACCCGTGTTTCTCAAATACCTTGAAGATATGCTATTTGTGCAGACTGGTATACATGTTGTTCTTTGCGGTGACTTCAATATAGATGTGCTATCCCCAGACCCAACTACGCAAAAACTTCTTGATACTTTGCATTCTTTTGGCCTGGAAAATGTAGTGAAAGTAGCTACCAGGGTGACGGACGTGTCTGAAACAATGCTTGACCTGTGTTGCACTTGTACAGTAGCGCCACTAACCTAGAGGGCGCTACGTGTTTGTTAAGTTGGTTATAAATAAAGCCGCCGGGAGCGAGCTGCTTCTTCTTCGTCACCGGCTCTCGGACTCTGCGTGTCGTGTTCCACTACATGGTGTCAGAAGTGGCGGCCCGCTCCATCTTGCGCCTTCCAGCCGACTGCGGCAGTCTCGGTCCTTTCGACGCCGACGGTTCCACTACGGAATGGCCAGTGAGGAGCAGAAACCTACAATGACCGCAGCCAGCAGCTTCGTCGTTCAGCCGCCGCAGCCGTTCGATTTCAAGAATGCAGGTCAATGGCCGCAGTGGATCCTGCGGTTCGAAGACTATTCTTTTGCTTCGGGGCTCTACACGGCAAAGGATGAAGTGCGCACTCGGACGTTGCTGTACTGCATGGGTTCTCAAGCCCGCATCGTCTTGACGTCACTCGGGCTTGGCGAGGACGAGCTCGGAGACTACGCCAAGGTCAAGGAAAAGTTCGAGACCTACTTCGTGCACCCTGTGAACGAACGGTATGAAAGCGCGCGTTTCCACAGACGTACTCAGCAGTCCGGTGAGTCAGCGGATGCTTTTTACACGGCACTTTGCAACATGGCGAAGCGTTGTAACTACCGCCCACCAGAAGTCGAGGACCGTCTGATACGGGACCGCTTTGTTGTCGGGCTGCTCAATACTAAGTTTTCAGACCGACTCTGCCGGAACTCGAAGTTCACGCTCGAGGAAGCTCTAGTTCTAGTGCGTCAGCATGAAGATTCCGAAACAGAACGAAAACTCCGAGAGTCAGCGGTATCATCGGGGACCACTGCGCTGAACATCGATGCGGCTAAGGTGAAAAGACACCACCCGCCGAGAAAAGCGCGCGCACAGGCAGCAAGCGGGTCAAGTCCCTCTCTCTGCGTCTACTGTGGACGGTCTCCTCATCCGCGCACGGAATGTCCCGCGAGCAAGGCTTCGTGCAACCTGTGCCACAAGAAGGGGCATTTTGCAACCGTTTGCCGCTCAAAGAAAGGCAAGTTGGCATCAATTGAACTTGGTGCTGTCAGCACGGCGACCCGCCGCAGAAGCAAGTTCGTCGAGGTCAAGGTCAACGGACTTCCCCTGAGCTTCAAGGTGGACAGTGGTGCTGAGGTGTCCGTCATTCCAAGTACGTTTTCGGGCATCCCAGCACATCTTCAGCGTCCGGAAGGCGAGCTGACAGGCCCTGGTGGGCACGCGCTGGAAGTTCTAGGAACGTTCATGGCCAGCTTGTCATGGAAGGACAAATGCGTGACACAAAGGCTTTACGTCGTCCGTTCTCAGACTGTGCCTCTTTTGGGGTTTCCTGCGATTCAAGCCCTTGGAGTCGTGAAGTTTGTGGATCATATCCCGGAAGTTCCTCTGTGCCAAAACGGGGTAAACGTCCCAGCCGAGCTGTTTCAAAACCTCGGGGAGCTTCACGGTGAATATACCATCAGGCTACAACTTGACGCGGTTCCATTCTCGTTGGTGGTCTCGAGGAGAATTCCGATTCCGCTGCGAGACACCGTCAAAGCAGAACTGGACAAAATGGAGAAGGACGGGGTCATCCGGCGGGTCCTCAACCCAACGCCGTGGTGCGCTGGACTTGTTGTGGTCCCAAAGTCGTCGGGGGGCTACCGGCTATGTGTGGACCTTACCAAGCTAAACAAAGTGGTCCTCCGGGAGCGCCACATTCTCCCTACGGTTGACCAAGTCTTGGGCCTTCTCGGCGACGCAAAGATCTTCTCGAAGCTTCATGCTTCGTCGAGCTTTCATCAAGTCAAGCTGACAGAAAGTTGCCAGAAATTGACAACTTTTATAACACCCTTTGGGCGTTACTGCTTCCGCCGTCTGCCTTTTGGCATCACATCGGCACCGGAGTATTTCCAGCGTGTGATGACTCACATTTTGGAAGGGCAGGCAGGCGTGGTCAATATGATTGATGACATCTTGGTGTTTGGTCGAAACCGTCCTGAGCATGACCAACGCCTATAGAAGGTGCTGCAGCGTCTGAGCAAGGCCGGACTGACGTTGAACAAGTCGAAGTGCAAGTTCGGCGTAACAAGCCTCGACTTCCTTGGTGTCGTCGTGAATGAGCATGGGATTTCACCAGACCCCAAGAAGTGTGAGCGGTTCTACAGATGGAACCACCCGTCGACGTTGGAGGCGTCCGGAGACTTCTGGGAATGGTGAATCACGTGGGCGGGTTCTTGCCACACTTGTCGGACACGACTGCACCTCTTCGAGCTTTGCTGGGCAAGAATAGCGCCTGGACCTGGGGACTCGATCAGCAGTCTGCCTTCCTGAAGCTGAAGAAGATGTTGTCTTCAGAGGTCTGCATGGCAAGGTACCATCCGGCGCTGGCTACTATTGTGTCCGCTGACGCCAGCTCGTTCGGACTTGGTGCTGTGCTCCTGCAGGACCAGTGCTCAGGAGAGCGAAGAGCAGTGGCTTTCGCGTCTCGGTCCTTGACCCCCACAGGGCAACGGTATAGCCAGACCGAAAAGGAGGCCTCGGCGGTCACCTGGGCGGTTCAACGTTTTTATGAGTACGTCCGAGGCTTGCAATTCTTGGTAGAGACGGATCACCTTCCCCTGACGTCTTTGCTTGGCAGCATGGATGTGGATGTCCTCCCGCCAAGGATTCAACGTCTCCGCCTCAAGTTAATGAGGTACCAGTTCAAGATACTCCACGTTCCTGGCAAGCTGCTGGCGACAGCCGATACCCTATCCAGTTCACCGTTGGGACAAGCGTCAGCGGTGGTCGGCACTATGGAACTCTTCGTAGAGAATGTGGTTCGTGGGATCCAAGACACGTCGCCCGTTGGACTCGACAGGCTCTGTCAGGAGCAGGCTAGAGACGGCGAGTGCGTGGCGCTCATGAAGCACTGCAACCATGGTTGGCCCGCAAAACCCAAGGTTGGGAGTCAACCTTCTAAACTACTGGAAGCACCGTGGCGAGTTTACAATGTGCGATGGGCTGCTCCTCAAAGGGAATCGCCTAGTCATCCCGTCGTTGCTTCAAGACGAGGTCCTCCTGATCATCCACGAGGGTCACCAAGGTGTTAACCGCTGCCGCGCTCGAGCGCGTGACTCTGTATGGTGGCCAGGAATCAGCAAGCAGATCAAGTCTATGGTGGAGAACTGCGAGCAGTGTGCGACTACACGAATCCAACGTGCAGAGCCTCTCTTACCATCGCCTTCGCCCGAGCTCCCCTGGCAACAGCTGGGAATTGACTTGTTTCAATTTAACGGCCAGGACTTCCTACTGGTCAATGACTACTTTTCACGATACCCTGAAGTGATCACACTAAGAAGCACAACGTGCTCATCAGTGGTCAAGGCGGTGAAAAGTGTAGTGGCACGCTTTGGCATTCCAGAGCTCATCCGAAGCGACAATGGCCCGCAGTTAGCGGCTCAGGAGTTTGCGGACTTCGCACGTGACTATGGCTTCAAGCACGTGACGAGTGGCCCGCGCTATCCTCAATCCAACGGGGAAGTTGAGCGCGCGGTCCGGACGATCAAGGGCGTCTTCTCCAAGAACGACGACCCTTTTCTGGCGTTACTGGTCTTCAGAGACACCCCCGGGCCGTCTGGGTTCAGCCCCGCGCAGCTGTTGATGGGACGACGGCTGCGGACCAACTTACCGAAGCCGTCGGAGAAGCTGAGGCCCGAGTGGCCATCGACGGAGGTCTTCCTCAAGAAGGACAAGGCAGATAAGCGTCGGCAGGCCACCGACTTCAATCGTCGACATGCGGCGAAAGAACTGCGTCCGCTCGCTACAGGCGAGGATGTCTGGGTCACGGACGTCCAGTGCGGTGCCAAGGTTCTGAGCGAAGCACAGCGACCACGTTCTTACGTGGTGGAGACACCCCGAGGAGTTCTGCAGCGGAACCGGAAGCATCTGGTGCCGTACAAGCCTCTAGTGGCGCCTGTTCCAGAACCTCCTGATCTACGGGAGTCGGACGAGTCACTTGCTTATGGACCTCTTGGTCTGCAGCAGCGGGCTCTCAGCCGTCCAGCAACCCCTGACGTCGTCAGACAGAGATCCTTGGATCCCGAGTCTGAAGTAGTTGAGAGGTCTCGATATGGTCGGGCGACAGTCCGCCCCAAAAGACTTGACCTATAACTACGGTCTGTGTACTGTTTCCAACGTTGTAGTGTTGTTGTGGTGTTGTTGTGGTGTTGGGAAAAGTTGATGGTTTTAGGGTTTTAGGTTTTAGACGTAATTGGTATCTTCGGTCTTTGTTAGACGGAGAGATGTACAGTAGCGCTACTAACCTAGAGGGCGCCACGTGTTTGTTAAGTTGGTTATAAATAAAGCCGCCGGGAGCGAGCTGCTTCTTCTTCGTCACCGGCTCTCGGACTCTGCGTGTCGTGTTCCACTACAGCACTAACTACCAAATGAATGAACTAGAGGCAGGTGTACTAATAACAGGCCTTAGTGACCCTTTACCGATTTTTATGTTTTTCACACCTTACTCGACACAACGCAAAAAATTACCACCATGCACACTGATTACTTTCAGGTTGATAAACGAGAATAAAATTAATTTTTTTCAGATGTTAGTCTTGGAGACAAACTGGAACAACATTTTAGAATTGGTTGACCCCAATATAGCATACGACGTATTTATAACGACTGTGAAGGAACTTTACGAGCGAGCGTTTCCTATAACGGAGTTCAAAAGAAACAAGAAATCAAAGAAACCCTGGATTGACGCCGCACTTCGCAAAAGAATGCAACATCGTGATAAGCTTTACGGCTTATTCATAAAAACGAGGTATCCAAAATTTTATCTGAAGTTAAAAAGGAGAGGAACAAGTTATCTCGCGACGTTAAGCGAGCACGAAGCCATTATTATGAGAACAAATTTGCAGACATCTATAATAATTCTAGGAAAGTCTGGGATACTGTTAACACCCTTATGTCAAAAAACGAAAAATACGGTATTACCGAGCTTACTGTCGACGGCATGTCATTCACTGGGACTATGCTTGCTGACGAAATTAACAAACACTTTTTGGAGTCTGGTGCATCGAGTAGAAATACTTCAAACATTACTGACTACGAACGTTATATCCCTTCTTGCACAGAAAGTTCAATTTTTATGTTTCCAACTACGGAATTAGAAATAAACAACTTATTACAAAAACTAAAGAATAGTAGCGCTTGTGATGAAAACGGCATAAAAGCTAGACCTATAAAATCAGTTGCCAACTTGATTAGCCAACCACTATCACATATATGTAACCTAGTCTTGGGCACAGGTGTATTCCCAAGTAAATTAAAAATTGCTAGGGTATCAGTAATACATAAAGGAGGGGATAAAAAGGATTTAAACAATTATAGACCAATTTCTGTTCTGCCAGTGTTTTCGAAAATTATAGAACAAGTTATCAATGAACGATTTCTAAACTGCTTTAAAAAGACAAATCTTATATCAGAACAACAGTACGGCTTCCACAAGAAAAAGTCGGCGGAAATGGCACTGTTAAGCATAAAAGATAAAATAATTGCTAATTTTGAACACCAACTGTATACAGTAGGCGTATTCATTGACTTAAAAAAAGCGTTCGATTCAATCAAGCGCAATATTTTATTGAGAAAACTTTATAGAAGTGGGATTAGAGGGAATTCGCTTAACCTAATAAACAGTTATCTATTTAATCGGTTGCAATATACAGACGTTAATAACGCAAAGTCAAATATGGGTAAAATAAAGTACGGTGTCCCGCAGGGCTCTATCCTTGGCCCGCTGTTATTTTTAGTGTATATCAATGACATAACTAACGTACCGTTTTCTGGAGATATCATTCTTTACGCTGATGACACTAATATATTTTTTTTGGGAAAACCTACAACAGATTGAGCACCATACTAATACGTGGCTCAGAAATGTATCATTATGGCTCATAGCAAAAAAGCTAGAATTGAATACTAAAAAACTAATTATATTATTTTTAGACCACGCAATAAATGTGTCGAGCAAGAAATCCTCATACAATATCACGGAGAAATAATTGAACGGGTTGTTTCGCACAAATTCTTTGGCGTTTTGTTTCACGAAAACTTAAGCTGGTCTTTTCATGTAGACAAACTAAGAAACGAGATCTCTCGCTCCATTGGTCTTATCTGTAGAGTTAGACATTTATTGACGCGTCGAATAAAGAAACAGTTATACTACGCGTTGGTTCATTCTCGTTTTAACTGCTGCCTACTTGTATGGGGAACAACAACAAAAACAAATATAAACAGCCTATAGACACTGCAAAAGCAAGTCTTGCGTTTAATAGAAAATGCACCGTGCAGGAGTCATACTGCTCCGCTTTTCAGAAAGCACCAGTTATTAACATTGCAAAATGTTATAAAAAAGAAATTATCTTTAATCATCTATAATCAAATAAAGTCCGAGCCAACAGCCTTCTTTCAACAGTACCTTTGGAGAGAACATACTTATAATCTTAGATCCACAAACTACACGAGAGAAAAAGTACGTACAAACTACGGCAACCAAAAACTATCTGACCAAATACCCATCCTTCTAAATGACCATCCTGATCTGATGGCTATAATCGAAGACAGTGTATCAGTTCAGGCCTTAAAAAGAAACATGAATATGTACTTTCTGTCATATCAAGAGTGACTGTGTTTTCTTTTCTTTTTTTTTTTCTTTTTTTAGAGTGTTATGGTAGGTGCTGTGTCATGTTTTATGCTTCTTTTATCAAAGCAAGTTATTTGTTATTTTCTTGACCTTTATGCAGTGCTATCCCATAAGCACTGTTGTGCTTATGGTTTTCAAATGGTTGTTTACGTTTCGCAAGTTTTCATTCAAATAAAGCATTATTATTATTATTATTCTGCCTTCAAGTGTGCCACGCTGAGTGATGTGCGGGGGAGAGGGGGGGGAGGGGAGGGGGTCGACGCCTCGTCAGGCATTTAGTTGCCTTTTGCGACGGCCCCCTAGACAACTCTCTCATGTGTGTTGTCTGAACAAAACATTGAATTGAATTGAATTAAATTTACAAGAGCCTGCGTTTGAGAATATTATTACCAATTTTTTTATAGCGGAGGACTAGCGTTTCGGACACTGGTCTATATACACTCTAAGAAGTCTGAAGCATCTACTTTCTCGCGAAGCACGTGGCAAAGTCAATCGCCGCATTCTGCAGAGTGATAACGAACATATGCTTCGACCTAGAAAAAACGGTGCGCGCTGTGGCACTGAGCATGTCGCTTCACTGAGACGAGGAAGCGAAATCGTCGATCTTCTGAAAGCGTCTCCGAGCAATACTCAGCCCTTTTACCCGCTATTCTGCTCGCCGTGCGTCAACGCACGCGTGGCGAGGAGGATACCTATTCTGCGCAGAGCCAATTTGCTCAGAAGGTATCCGCCATTCAATTGCAAAAAGCTCTCCCTGGTTTTCATTTTCTACGCAGCTCTAGTACGCCTAGATTTTAGAGTGTTTTCAACTGCCCGATGGGGGTCACGTGATTTATGGGCCGCGTATGTGATATGAGTTGCGAGGAGTTGACAAAAGCGTTGATGGACTGCGAGCGTTTCCGTCTCTCCGCCCGCTCTGCGCCTTGCGACCAATCTGGCCGGGAGGCGTCCGCCATTAAATTTCAAACGCGTTCCGAGGTTTGAGTCGCAATTCCTCTCTTAATTCTACGCTCTCTACCGAGCTCCAACGAAGGAAGGTGACGCCATCCAGCTAAAAAGACGCGAAGGAGAGAAGCAAGGAGATACCGCCAGTTCAAGAGTGCATTTAAGACTGGCGTGGCCTGGTGGCCGAAATGTGAAACGAAGGAACGGGTAATAAATGACCGAGGTCGGAGCAGCGTATGTTTTCTCTCGGGAGCTCTCTGCAGCTTTACGTAAGGAATGGGCGCGAGCACGTTCCTTCCTTGTGCGTGCGCTTCTGGTTTATTAGTTAAGCCAGTCGAGGGAAACCGGACGGACCTGAAGTTAAAATAAATCGGCAACCTCTTTGATATGAGTTGCGAGGTTTGCGCAGGTTATGCGAATTAAGTTATGTCGGCTTCTGGAAAATAAAAGCGGCGTCCGAAGCACCTGGCGCGTCAGCGTAGCCCAGGATGTTAAAAGGGTCATGAAAGGATTTTTCGACTTCGTCCTTCTTAGCTTTCCTCCTCAACTCAACTCGCGCATTGTACCAAACAGTTCAGGAAGACGGAAAGGAGGGACTCCCCTCCTGCTCGGGAGCATCTCGCTAAGGCCGATAGTCGCGTCACGGCCGACGGTGCATTAAGGCCGAGAGGAACGAAAGGGCCGGGGGTGACTTTGAGGCCGAATAGGGCATAACGGCCGAGGACTGCATTAAGGCCAATAGTCTCTGAATGAGCTGGTGTGGCCGCCTTCTCGGGGCTCACGTTGTGGTTGACGACTTTAGTTGCCACCAAATAAGATAGATGGCGCCACATTGAGAATGACGGATGAAATTAACATATTTTCAGTCGCGTCAATCACCGTGGTATCTTCTCAGATTACAATGATTGGCGTTCCAAATACTGTATACTACATAATTTTCGAGAGGACCTAACTTTCGCCAATCGCCTACAATTCGCGAAAGATAGGTCCATTGAGATCTTACTGCGTCGCGAAAATTAAAACCCGCAAACTATTCCAAAACTCCAGCATTGACCTAATCGCGAAAAATAAGTCGTTCACAGTATTCTGCGGGAAAGTAAACTTATGACATTTTTAAGAGTGTATCTGTCGGTGACTGCAAATGCTGCGGTTTTGGTTTTGTTTTCACCCTTCACGGCCGGCACCAGTCGGTACGTCTGCCTTGCCTATCCGAATTTTTCATTTATTTATTTGCTTTTCTGCGCTTTATCATTTCTTATTCCTTTGATCAGTAGTTCCTTCATCTGCATATTTGGATTATGTACACACACGCGCACGTATTTCCAAATAAGGTCTATAAATTTAGGGCGCCTTTTTGGAATAACAGTTCCTATATTTTAACCATCGGCTTTTTAAGAGTTCAGAGAAACATTTATTGTGTATTTTCAATTTTTAGCACTTTTAAATTAGTTATGTCTCTGATTCTACCGGGCGGCTACGAAAACGATGAGTGAGGTTGATTTTAAATTTTCATTTACAATTTTTTTACAGCAAAACGTTGATTTAAAATTTTTATTTTCAATCTTTTTTACAGCGAAACGTTGAAGAAAGGACATACTAGGAAATATGAAAAACACATGGGCAATCAGAATGGCAGAACATTACAATTAGCTCACCGTCGGAGTGCACTCTTGCATTGAAGAAGTGTCACGTGCTTCGTTCCGCCTCTCTAATTGGCTCACGAGGGCAAAGCCTTCGCCCTTCGCTAAAAAAATGTTGACACTGAGTGTAGCAAAAAAGAAAGGCTACTCGAAACTGTCAAAGCGCTACAGGCTTAATTAATTGTAAAGGATGAAGCAGTAATACCAAAAACGCAGTATTTGCCGTCGCCGAGAGATACAATGTGCACTGACAAATAAAATAAATATGTGGCGATATCTATTTTATTTTGTGGCAGCTGAAGTTATCAACCACAACGCGAACGCCGAGAAGGCTGCCACACTAGCCCATTCAGAGACTATCGGCCTTAATGCAGCTCTCGGCCGTTATGCCCTATTCGGGCTCAAAGCCACGCCCGGCCTTTTCGCTCTTCTCAGCCGTAATGCACTCTCGGCCGTAATGCGACTATCGGCCGAAATGACAGTGACCCAAATTAGGACGGAGTTGAAACTTTTGCTTATCAACTGATTTCCCATTAAAGAAGCGCGTTTGCGCATGTGACATTTAGGCATTTCGCATGAACCTCCTCATTTTTTTCTCTTGAAGAGAGAAGCATTTTCGCATGCTTTGAAGCGTAGCTTCACATGACGTTACAAACTTGAGCTCATTCGTTCATTAATTCATTTTTTATTCATTTTATATCATTTCATTTTATCACATAATAGATAGATCTATCTATTGTAGATCTTCTAATAACGACAGGTTAAAACTGGCACCTAATATTTGACCTTTTTTTGTTTTGTTTAGAATGTTTGGCGCGTTTCCAGATGAGCTGCCCGGAAGGTTCAATAGACCCTCCCGGAAACTCGTAACGCCCCCTATCGCCTTTTCGATGCACTATGGCAGTCCGATGTACGGTGCGTCAAGGAGTCGCCATGAATAGGAGTGGTTCATGTTGGTTTAATATGTTGCAATTGCAGAACGCAAAAAAAAAAACGAAAAAGCATTCACTACCTGTTGCTCTCTAATTAAGCTATTAGCTGCAGACATAATTGAAAGAGCCAAGGCCGGTCACGTGTCAATTTTCCCGCTAAATATAGCGGGTAAACAGAATTTGTGTGTTGGTCTCATGACATCATTTCCCCGCTAAATTTAGCGGGAAAACTGAATTGGTGTAGGGTCATGGAACATCATCAAGTGACATCATTTGTCCCGCTAAATTTAGCGGGGAAACTGGATTAGTAGGCAGTTTTCGTATACCGTTTTTGCCACCCCGCGACGCTCTCCACAACCCGCTACGATACCCGGAACTCTACAGTCAAGGCCGTCGGCGCGCAGGCGCAGTTGCGCCTTTTTCATTGCGGAGGTCGCTGCGGAGTGGGAGATGCGGTCTACAAATCATGTGACGTAAATTTTCCGGCTAAATCTAGCGGAGATACTTAATTTGTGTATAGTGAACGAGACATCAGGTGACGTCATTTTCTCGTTAAATCAAACGAGGAAACTGAATTTTTGTGTAGGTCACGTGACGTCAATTTTTTTTGCTAAATTTAGCGGGAAAACTAAATTGGTGTATAAGTCACGTGACAAAATTATGTCACATCATATTTCGCTACATTTAGCAGAGAAATTGAATTTGTAGTGAGGTCACGTGACATAGTCTTTTCCCGCTAAATCTGGCGGGAAACTGAATTTGTGAACAGCACGCGTGACATCAAGTCGTGACGTCATTTTCCTCGCTAAATTTAGCGAGGAAAATAAACGGCCAGAAACATACCTCAAAGTGGCTTGAAGATTCTTAGAAAGCTAATCGGCTTCAAAAGTAGGAAAATAAGGACTTTTAGCAAACCGTAACCATGTCCCGCGTACTGTACTACCGAAGCCATGTTTTTTGACGCGCGCCCGGGTGATACCGTAACCGATAGGCGCGCGCTTAAAAGCATGTTTTAAAATGCTGGGGTAGTGCGGTACGCGGGGCATTGTAACGGTTCGCTAAAAGTCCTTAATGGGGACTTTTGGCAAACCGTTATCGTGTCCTGCGTATCGCACTACCGGAGCCTTTGAAGCATGCTTTTTAGCGCGCGCCCCACAGTTACGGCATCTCCAGGGCGCGTGCTTAAAAACATGCTTCAAAGGCTCCGGTGGTTGGGTGCGCAGAACACGGTAACGTTTTGCAAAAAGTCCCCAACAACAAGACAGGGTACGTATCGGCTCCGCGATTTGCTTGCTCCGTTTTATTTGTGTTTTTGTCACGCAGTGGTAAGAGAGAAGCCAATGCGCCGCTTCCAGGAAGTACGGATCTCAAGAGTTGGCCCGAGCGTACATCAAAACGACCCCACAATTTCCCGCGCAGCGTGGTGCAAGTGGGATCAACGAGATGCATTGTAAGATTTTCCGGAAAGGACTATTCGCTCACGTAGGTTTCTGACTTGCGAGAAAGTCGCAACAACGACACCGCGATGTAGATTAGAAGGTAATCTGCAACAAGGAAAAAGGAAGGCGCCAAATTCAAGAGTGGAAGTGACGAAAAAAAGGGGGGCAGCCAACGTCTCGAACTCACATCTAAACTCGGCACACAACTCTTAAGCTGTGCTTAAAATTTGCAAATCTTTCGCGTCCTTGATACTTTTTACTTCGGTCTTGGTTATTTTACGTGGCTGTAAACTCCCGCCACCTCGCTCGCACGAACTGCTGCCTTTTAGCCAAAGCGCCCTGCAAATGTCGCTTTGTTACGGAGATACTTTGACTGAGGGGAAGCTCATTCAACGGAGTTAATAGACTTTTTCCAGGGTGCCCAGATAAGCTCCGAGCGCTTCGCGCTCGCCGGAGGGCAACCTAGCGTGCCCGGATCTCGGAGCGTTTCCAACTTCTCGATCGAGGTCACGTGGTTTAAGAGCCGCGTTTGCGAGGCCAGCTGCGAGGAGGAAGCGAAATCGTCGATCGCCTGCAAACGTCTGCGAACTTGGCTCAGCCTCTCTGTTCGCTTTCCTCCTAGTCCCGAGACAACGCCCGCAAGTGCACATGTAACCTTTTTGCGAAGGAGCCGTCCGCCATTATATTGCAAATGCTCTCCGTTGTTTAGGTTCCTCCCTCTCTCAAATCTTGGCTCTTTATAGCGATGCTGGCAATTGCGCGCCTCCTACCCGCCGCTGTCGCAGTTCGACTTGCTTCCTTCTCCGCTCGTTTTGTTAATACCAGCGTTGTATATTCTTATTTTGTGCGAGGCTTTCACACTTGCCCCCTTCCTAGTGTTCGTGCGGCGTTGTAGTAGTGTCGTGTTCTTAGGGGCAAAGCCGTTATTGCCGAAGTTGCGCAGTGTTGAATGTCACGGGAAGCGCTTCTCGATTAGCCCGGGATCACGGCGTCACGTGGCACTGTCACGTCACGCGAAGCGCTTCCTCGACGAAGTTAGCGGAGAAATTTGTGACGTCGCATAACGTCACGTGACGTAGCGTCACGTGGGAAGTTTACCCCGCTGAATTTAGCGGAGAAATCGGGCCTCCACGTAACGTCACGTGACATTGTGGCGTCAGTCATGTAACGTCACCGTGTCACGTGACACACCACGTCACGTGATGTCACAATGTCCCCGCTATACTTGGCGGGAACCATTTCCCCGCTAAATTTAGCGAAAAAATTGTGACGGCACGTGTCAATGTATTTTTTGCACTTTTTACCATATTTTGAATGGTGGGGAATTTCAAAAGAAGTAGAGTACACGTTCACAGCTTTGATGGGCACTTAAAGGGAAACTCCGCTTCATTTTTGATATTTAGAAAACTATGTAGCCCTCTTCATTATCATATAGGAAGACCCTATGTCAAATATTACGATCTAATTCCGTTTATATATTTAGTAAACTGGCCAGCAAACCTTCAAGCGAGCCAAGTCGCCGAAATCTGCCAACTCTAGCGTGCGGCGCGAGGGGCAATCATCAGCGCAGTCAATGCCACGGAGTTGGAGCAGCCGACATTGAGCCACTACGTCAGAGGCATGACCACGTCATTCTCACGTTTTGTTTGTTTTTACTTTTCAGAGCGAAATTGAACGACGACGTCATGAGTTTCTCCTCCCGGTGTTGGCTGACCGGGCGTTCACGTGATCACCGTAACGCGGATGCGCTAGTTTGCGCTGCCCTGTGCGCTTATCGGTCTGTTTCCTCCGCTCCCCTTCTCCTCTTTCGTCTTCTCCCCTTTCCCCTCTCTCCCGGGCCATCACCGTCCGCGCCATGCGAAGCGATCTGTCCGCGTCGCGTGTCTTGTTTATCGCTCCCTCCCGACCGTTACAAGACCACGTGGTTCGACGTGACGTGGCCATGACTCTGACGACCCGAGACCAATGTTGCCTGACGCAACCGAAGTTTCGGGTTCGGTGTCAGCTGATGTTTAAATTAGGATGACACAAATAATATTCCACATTTCGCGAATCCGAAGACGTAGAGTTGTTTAGTAGTGCTTTGTGAATTTGAATCACATGTAAGCCTAAATTTTTCGGAATTGAGCGGAGTGGCCCTTTAAGGTACACAAGCGCACGTGCGCGCGTGTGCCCATATTTTTGACGGTAACCGGACAAACGCTCACCGGACAAACGCTCACCTTTCTCATTCGGATATCCGGACGAAAGCTCACCGGCTAAAACCCTTGCTATAGGATGTTTTCAGATACGTTCGGCCGACCATGTCCAATGAACATTCTTAATTTTGACAAAAAACAGTTTTGGGGCTTAGTGCCCAGCAAATCAAACCCAACTTTTGATTGGCGATCTTTTATTTATTTTATTTATTTCTTGTGGAAAAGATTTAGATTGCACTTTTAGTCCAGAGCGTTTTCTGCGGATTGCGCAAAGTTGGCATTTCGGGCACCTGCCCAAAACAACTGCCGTGGCTACGGGTCTAGAAATATTTAGTGACAAATTACGTGTAGAGAGGATTGATTAAAACTATTTACCACTGTATATCAACGTCATTGGTCTACAACAACAACAACAACAAAATAATAGCAAACACAAAATATTGAACTGCTCAACCTTGATTTTGTTTTCCCTTTGCATCTATGAATACTAGGATTTTAAAACTGCCAGCGTGTTTCCCTGTATTTTGTTCATGTTTCCGCTAAATGTTGTTGTCCTTGTTAGCGGGACAAATTTACGAGAAACGCTCAATTTACGAGAAACGCCCTTTTACTAAATACGAAATATTTTGAAATATATTTTTAAAAAAACCTTCTTTGATTTTTTTTTTCTTCTAATTTACGCTTATGTACTAAGAGAATCTGCAAAAAAACGTATTGCACTATATGTCTCTGTTTTATGTTTTAAAGCAGTCTTGTGGAGCTGCCAGTCCGGACTTGGAATGATTCCGGAATCATTCGGCACTTTACCGACACCGCAATGGAAAACGAATGGAATGGCGGCATCGCTGGGGGAATGGAATGGGAATGGAATTAAATAAATTTTGCCTGGAATGGAGTGGGAATGAAATGGGCTCGGTTTTTATGCGAGTTGTGTCAATTTTTATTTACGGTATACGGGGTGATGGTGCGATTCGGTAGCGCATGGTACGTGGCTCTTGAAACGGCATCATATCACTAGAGATGGCTGACGGCTTGATTGTCTCATTGCTTATGCCCCCTCGGAAAACTGAATAGTTGTAGAGGGGCAAGGTATCGGTCCTGGCACCGCGAGGGAGACACCGACAAAGCGGCTCTTGCAATCATGCGCGACTAGCATGCTGCTTTTAAGCAGGGTGTCGAACCGAACCCGAACCGAAAACCGGAGCAAAATTGTTATTTTTAGCTGAACCGGAACAAAACTATAAGTGAAATCAATCATTCGATACTGTACTTGAACAGGAAAAGAAATGCAACTTCATGTAGCGGTTACCAGCTCATTAACAACGGTTCAGCGCAAAAAAAAAAAAAAAAAAAGTGATTTGCGTTTTTTTGCTGGTGGCAGCGCGAAGTCAATTAAATATTCGCGACAGTGGCGTCAGTGGCTCCGTTTTTACTAAACAAATATCAGCGACGGCTTGCAGACAGCTCAGTAATAATGAAACAAAACACGTCTATGTGCAGCACGAATTGGTGTCGACGAGTCGGGGTGGGGGCGTACACTTGTATACTTTGTTTCAACCTACGATGGGCCGCAAAGGATGCTACCAGCCCCCGGAGCCAATGGGCCTTTTTTGAGTAACGAGCGCCGTGTGGTGGTTTGTCCGTGACCAACAAATGAAGGGCATCCCAGCAGGACTCCGCTCGTCAAAACACGTTGACATCGTACCGTTCTGTCGGTTTTCATTGCTCTTTTATGTTCCATGCTACCGCTACCCAGAAAAAGAATCGTCAAAAAAAGACGAAATACGCTGAAAGGTAGTCGCTGACAATGTTGGTCGAGCGGGATGGTGCGATCCGAAAATGGAGACAGCGGGAAGAGAGGCCAGGGGAGAGGGTGCGCACATGCGCAGAAGCTTACTGAAAAAAAGGTCCATTCATAGCTCAGAGGGTGTCACGTGGCCTTCCGGCTGGGCGGAGCGACGCGGGGAGCGCGAAGTCACGTGACAAGCTACGAACTATGGATTGGCTCGTGCAGCTCGCCGTCCATCGCGGTACATCGTCAGATGAAACAGAGTATCTGACAATGGAGGAGAGACGAAAGAGCCATTCTTTGTGTTAAACATGATGAAAAAACGGCCTCAGATAAACAGTCACGAAGAACGGGTAAAGAATACGACAGGACAACGGTTGACTCTCAGTCGTTGAATCGGCCCTTGTCCTGTGGTATTTTTTACCCGTTCTTCGTCCCTATTTATCTAAGGCTATTGTTTCATCATGTTTAACTGTTACCAACTGGCCCAAATCACCACCCTACTTCATTCTTTGTGTGTTGTGTGTGTGTGTGTGTGAGTGTGAATTTTTTTTTCTCTTGCTGGCCAAGCAATCTTCCTTAAAGGCACACTTACAAGGTATTGATGCTCGCCAAGGTTTTTATTTGTACATGACATATGAAAGCCCAACTACCCCGAACACAATTTGCGGCTCGAAATTCGTTTTCTTTCCGCCCTAAAACCGCCGATCGAGAATTGGCCGGTTTCAGTCGCGCTCACTTTCTTCTCCGTGGTGACGTGCCGTTTTTTATGGTTTAGACACAACCACCAAAATAATCAAAGTCGTGGGTCATCAAAGGCTCACACTCAATATTAAAAATTAAAAAAAAAAATATATGATACCCACTTTTGATGCCTTCCAAAAAACTCCAAATGCGTCGATTGATAAAAGAAATGGCACAGTCACGTTATTTTCGGCAGTGCTCTCCTCCTCTTTATTTCTTCTTCCTCCCCAGTGCAGTTTCGGTTTTGGTTTCCAGCAGTTGCGTTTTTATACTATACTAAAAATTTATGTTACGCTGCAGTAAAATATTGATTGGGTAGTCGTCCGACACCATGTTAATTCGCGCGGCAATATTTTTTTCCTTTTTTTAAGTTGGGGGGGTCAGTGTCTGCAGTAAGAGAAAAAATATGCACACTCCAACACACACAACACACAAAGAATAGCTTTTTAGCCTCTCCTTCATAGTCAGATATTCTGTTTCACCCAGTGTTGGACAAAATACTCCATAAAAGTGTTTAAGTTGAGTTACTAAATACCCGCTTCGTAAAGTATTTAAAATACTACTCTAGTTACTTTCACTGTAAAGTATCTTGAGTAGAGTACAAACACTTAGAGATGTAATTCAATTACTTTTGAAGATACTTCCGCATTGCGTAATTTCTATCGACGTCATTGACAAACACAATTATACAGTTGCGCAAACCTGGTTTACGAGAATGGTTTATTAGCACGCAACAGCACAAAACAGCGAGAAAGGGGGAAAACATCATAAGGTTATTTTATGCAGTCCAACTATAAGGAGCAGGATATCACTGATACATGTTACAAAATATTTCTGGGACAAAAAAAATTAAATAAAAAGAGGTTATTTCACCTATAGTGACCTCGCTAAATATCACGTCCTGTGGCGCACGTTAGACTATCGTTTAACTACAATCTATATTCTCTATATGAGCAGTTCACTATAAACGAACTTATGATATGAAAATAGGCGAATGAATAAAAAAGAGAGCCCACATAACAGTCAAGGCACTGGTCGCACCCTCTTCAAGTAAGTTGCGTTCAGAAAGGCAATCAACGTTGGGGGACGCTTTGTTGGCATTTTGAGAGGGCATCCTGCTCGAAGATCGTTTTCTGTCCTGTTCTCTGCTTATCAATGTTCGCTTACAAACAGTGTTCGCGAAACCAATAAGCGCCGAACTGAAGACAAAAAAGAACACAATGTTTTGCTGTAGCGGGTTTAAATATACAAGCAAAAAAAAGTCTCTTCTTTCGTTGTGTGTACTTTTCATTTTTTCCTATTTGTTATTTTTTTTACACTAAAGTCTGCATTGTTGTCGTGGGTCGTTTCCAGTTCTGCGTTGCGCCTCAGCGTGGCAATCCTTACTGCCGTAAGACCACCTCTTTGTTTTAGGATTTTTTTGGGGGGGAAACTCTAGGAAACTAAAAGGTGGCTTTGGAAAGGCGAAGGGAAAGCCTTCATTGTACGAACTTTGGGGTGAAACATGAGTTACAATTGGCGCAAAAGCGATGTTTTCACTTTTGCGCCGATTGTGCCACGCCCACGCCACTTCATATAGAAAGCCTCGAAAAATGGAGGAATATCACAAATGTATTTGAGATAATAAGTACAAGATACTCAGAAATGCTATCGAAATACAGTATAAAATACTCTCGATCAAAAAGTTTTTGCAAGATAGGCAAAAACTTTTTGAGATGAAAGTCTGGACTTTCATCTCACAATTGCACCGCGATGGACGACGAGCTACACGAGCCAATCCATATAGTTCGTAGCTTGTCACGTGACCCCGCGTCGCTCCGCCCAACCGGAAGGCTTCGTGACACCCACCGAGCTATGTATGGATAGACTTTTTTTTTTTTTTTATTAAGCTTGTGTGCAAGTGCGCACCCTCTCTGTTGGCCTCACTTCCCGTTGTCTCCATTTTCAGAATGCACCATCCCGCACGACCAACCATTGTCAGCGCCTACCTTTCTGCGTATTTCGTCGTTTTGACGATTATTTTACAGCGAGCTGTTAAGGGCTAGTTTCCCTAGTTTTGCGTCCGTGGACAAATAAATCTAGACACAAACCTCTGGACACCTACCGCCATCTATGAGCGATGGTGGCACACAGTACCACTCCGCTGCTCTTCCTTCTTCACCAGAGTGGAAAGGCTGAAAGATTTTTTTTTTTTTTTTGGGGGTAGCGGTAGCATGGGGCATAAAAAGCAATAAAACCCGACACAACAACACAGTGCCAATGTGTTTTGACGAGCGGAGTCCTTCTGGGGTGCCCTTCATTTGTTGGTCACGGACAGATCGCCACACGGCGCTCGATCGTTACTCGAAAAAGGCCCATTGTCTCCGGTGGCTCGTAGCGTCATTTGCGGTAAATCGTAAATTGAAACAATGTATAGAAGCCTCCACGCTGACTCGCTGAGGTCGATTCCTGCTGCACAACGTGAAATACACTTATTTGTATAATTGTTATTGAGCTGTCTTCGTGTGCTCTCTGTCTTTTGTTTAGTGAAAACTGGGCCGCTCACACCACCGTCGCGAATATTTAATTGACTTCGTGCCGCCACCGGCAAGCAGGCCCGGCTCACATTTTATTACGTTGAACCGTTTTCAATAAACCGGTAAACACGTCCGCATGAAATTACGATTCCGTTCCGGTTCAAGTTCAATATCAAACGATTTATTTCGGTTACATTTCTCCTTGTGGATCGGTTAAAAATAACGCCTTTCGGTTCGTGTTCAGTTCGACACTCTGGCTAAAAGCTACATGCTAATCGTGTATGATTACAACAGACGCGTTGTCGCGTCTCGCAACGCCAGGAACGACACCTTGCCCGTCTACAATTATTCAGCTTTGGTTGCTTCGCTGAGGGCGCGCCATTTTTATGCTCGAAGGAGCATTATCCAGAGAGACATTCAAGGCGCGTCAGTCACCTACAGTGCAATGATGTTGTTTCAAGAGAAACTTTCCTTGCGCTAACGAATTGGGCCATCAGCCCGTAGGCCCCAGATGAAAATTGACACAACTCGCATAAGGACCGAACCCCTTCCATCCCCACTTCATTCCGGGTAAAAGGCACCTAATTCCCTTCCCATTCCATTCCGGGGTCGCGAAAGTGCGAAATGATTCCGGAATCATTCCAACTCCAGAGTAGCAGCTCCGCAACACTGGTCAATATATCGCGGTATCCGTATTAACGGGATGCATATTAACGATGCATGACTCTATAAAGAAATTATGCCACAAAAAACAAAGAGATGAAATTTAAACAAAATGTTCACTTTTCCATTACAAATGTATTCAACATCTCGGTATGTTAGTGACCACAGCACTCCTCGAAAGCTGTTCACGCGAAGCGCGAACTCGAGCTTCGCCCAAACGCAATGCGTGTGCATATGTAAAATCGTACTGCCGAGTCGAAGTTTATAATTCTTGAACTGCATATAACAAGCAATGATAGTTAAGAAGAAAGTTTAGAACGCATAAGCCACACAAAACACATATGTTCCATAGCATCTAAAAACCACTAGCGACATGTGGGTACGGAGCACGTGGAGCGAAATCTCGTGCTGCAGCGAAAGCTCCTGCCCGTTTCGATCTGGATGAGCATCGTACCGGCGTGCGGTCGTGCATCATTACTGCATGATGCACGTTTTGAAGACCTGAAGGTGGCGGTTGTAGTGCAATGGCCAAATTTCTCGTCGACAGTTGAGACACCAGATGTCTATTTAGGCTAACTTCCGGCTGTATAAGCATACACACAACATTATTATTATTACTTTTAACAAGGTTTGTACATGCCCCATTCACGGCACTGCTGTATGTTTTTGCATACCGCGGTACATTATTTATTAAAACATGCCGCACGTTTTTGAAGATTTTGTTAGTACACGTAATTGACTTAGATTGAAAGGTTTTAAAATAGATTGAAGGTGGCTTTTTTAAATTGATTTTTAAAATTAATGCGTATTTAGAAATATGGCCCAATTTGGAGCGTTTCTCGTAAATTTGCTCCGCTAACCATGAACAACAATATTTAGCGCGAACATTAACAAAATACAGGGCAATACGGTGGCCAAGTTTGAAAATCCTAGCATCTATGGATGCGAAAAAAAGAAATCAAAGTTAAGCAGTATTGTGCAATGTACGTGCCTCGGTAAATACTATTCAAGTTGTTAGTATACGGCAGTAGCGTATCCAGGGGGGAGGCTTAAAGGGGCTTCAGCCTTCTCCCCTTTCCCCCCGAAATCCAGCCGACCCTATATTATTCACATGCACTTTGACCCCCCCCCCCCCCTCCCCCTCCGCACCCCCATTCGTGGGCATCCCACCCACCTCAACCTTCCAACCCCCCCAGAAAGAAATCCCTGGCTGCGCCACTTGTATACGTTGTATACTAAGGAAGTCGATGCGCTGTGCTAAATACCTCGGGTCAATCCTCCGTATTCGTAATTTGTCAGTAAATATTTCTAGACCCGAATCCACAGCAGTTGCTTTGAGGGAGGTGCCCGAAACGCCAACTTTGCGCAATCCACAGAAAGCGCTTCGGATTGAGTGTGCTTCTAAATTATTTTCGCAGACTTTTTTTTTCGCAAAACAAAAGTGTGTTAAGTTTTGCTGGGCATTGAGTCAACGAGATATATTTCTTTTTGTCAAAATTAAAAAAAAAAAAAAAATTGGTCACTGGACATGGTCGGCCGAGCTTCTCTGAAAACAGCCTATAAAGAAGATATAATACATATTGCCACGCGCGTCGACGAGCAAGCGCGTGCGTGGCCGAGTGGTTACCGCGCTTGACTGTCGCCGCCAGAGCACTGTCCTTTTATTGATTCTGTCAACTTGGCCTTCTCGTAAGCTCGAGAACATTCTCGTTTGATCGAGTTCTACGCACCGAAAGTTCTACGCCGAATGATCCAGAAGCAGAAACCCACGAGGGCACATATACCCAGCAAGGCGAGCGGAGTCAGTTTCGCCCCAGCGTTCGATCCTGCTCTTACGCCGACTTCGACGCCCGCGATGCTCTGCTGTTATCTTCTGTTTCCTATTTATTTTGGGCACAAGTTCTCCCCATTAAACGTTCAGTTTACTCAGTTATTCGCCGCTTCAGCACTTGTCATTGGTGACAATATAGGTATATACTATATTTTATATTTCGCAGGTTTTGGTACTGCGTGGGTCTCATGAACCAGTCTAACGACCATTTCAGAAAGCTGTGCGAGATGTTGGATGGTCTGGCGTCTCTCTCTCCCCAAATTTTACTCGAAAGACTGACCTACGTCGGGGCTACCAGCAACACTGGGGGCCTGATGGACAGGGGCGGCTCTACAGGGGGGCAAGGGTGGGCAGCCGCCCCCCTTAAATTCCTGCCTGCCCCCCCAAAAATGCTGTCGGGGGGGGGGGGGGGGGGTTCAGTCCGCAAAGCAAAGGTTGTGGTTTCCTAAAAGGAAAGTTAACGTCGCACATTACGGGCACTAGCAATGGACGCGGAGCATCCGTCCTTTCAAGCCAGCCATTCGTCATTGGAAGCCACAGCAGGCAAATAAAATATAAGAATAGAGAAGCGCGACACTATTTTTAGAAGAAACAGCTTTACAAGAGACATACCACTCCCGTCTAGCGTACTTTTCTTGCTTTGATTGACTTCTTTCGGTGGAAGCGGGCCCTGCAGGACCACTTCGTCGAGAATGGGTCTTCAATGACCTACAGTATTGATAAATAAATAAATAAATAAGCTTTCTGGTTTTTGTGAACAATTCCCGAAATCCGGATGCGTCTCCCTCTTTTGGGTGCGTGCCATAGCCGCTTGACCTTCAGCAGCGGCACGGCGCTGATGTTGCTCGCGGATTACACCGCCCCGCGGCGGCCCCATGTGCAGGACTGAGCCGAAAGCAAGGTGGAAAGAGGTAAGAGAGACCTCGCTTGGTAGACGATGCCGGTTCGGCTGTTCGTCTGGAAGGATTTTACTAATGCCTTGGCTTCCACACTCAATAACGCGGCTGCGAGATCCACCAGTTCAACCTTGTAGGTATCATCCTACCGCCCAGCGTAATTTCCTTCCTTCAATTGGATTATCTTGGTGTAAGTGGGCCCTCGATTGTTCCGCTCACTTCCTGGGGAATGTAATCTGTTCTAGGAAACGTGAAGGTTCTTCCTCTTTTGGGTGTGTGCCATTGCCGCGCGACCTATCGGAGGCGACACGGCGGCCATAGTGCTCGCGGAACGCACCGCTTGGCCTGCGGCGGCATCGAGTGCACTGCTGCTCAAAATACGAAAGGACAAAAGCAAGGGGGAAAGAGGTGAGCGGGACTCTAAGCGAGGGCGTAGGAAACAACGCCGGTTTGTCTATTTGTCTGTTGGGATTCCCCAGTAGAATCTTTGGAGAGTATTCAGAAGGATACGAAGACAGTCCCAGGGGCGGGGCCATGAACTATCACCTGGACCAAACTGGCCCTGCCGGTCTCAACATAACAAGCCATTCTCAAGGGCCATTCTTGCTGCTACGCTTTCAGCCTCGGTGCCAAATGTTACCAGGATGACGGACACGAAAAAAGGGCCCCAACAATTATGCTGCTGAACCGAACATGTGCAGCTGAGCCCGATTTCAAGACTCGGAAAGAGACACAAAATTGCAAAAGAGATCAACCGCAGATTTTTTTTTCGTCTCCCAACAAGCGCGTCAAGAAGCAGGACGGCGACCCTTCCGAACCGCCCTCTTCAGGTTCAGAAAACCTGGGGATCGAGCAGCAGAAGAAGGATCATCCCCAGCCGTAGTCTTCCTGATGGCCTTCCCAGCGCTTTTAGCGACGTTCATCATCCTTCGTCGGAACAAGAAACAGTGAAAGCGATAAGTTTTCTTCTTCGTGCGTGAGACGAGACGAAGTTGCACCGTATCGGAGGGAAACGACGATCTTTCAGGTTAGTTGGACATTTCCAAGTATAAGACAAAGTCGCCGCGGCAGCCTGTAGTGAACTCTTTCCCACCGAAAAAAGTAAAGAAAAAAAGACTAAGCTTTCAGTCTGACTGGTATACACTCGGTGCGACGCGACTGGCGCGCCGCCGCGCGGCCGGTAGCGAAGGTAGGCAGTGAGAACCCCGGAGAAAACGAAACCGAAACCACGCCGCGTACGTTGGTACGCGTTGAAGTCGGAGTGGTGCGGTTGCGCTGGGTTCACAGCATGAACTGCTACCTGTGCTGCGTCATTAAGTGCTTCAATAGTTATGCGCCGTATCTCGTGGAGACAAAGTTTCACAGTTTTTCACCTTGCCGATGTTTTCTGGGACAGCGACAATGATAGAGCCGTGCCGTACGACGCGAGAAATTTGGTCTCCCGATCATGTCTGCCACTGTGTCATCACGGCTGGAATAAATATTCTACACTGCCGCTTTGCGCTCTGCGTTTGTTTTCGTACCAGTAACGCCTACATGTGTAAGCGCCGATGGGACGAACTGAAATGCCATCCCACACTCGCGGGTATGAAGTGCCAATTTCGTTGGAGGAATGCCCTCCAAAGAAGTTTCGTCCCCATCGTACGTGTCATTGATATTTCCGGACAAGTATGGCGCGTAATCTGTACTTCATGAAGAAAGATTCGAACGGTAAAAAAAGTGACAAATATAAATCTAAAGAAAACAACAATGAAACTCGGAATCACTGGAGAATCGACGTTTGAGTATGGAAGTTTATGTGGTGTGCTTTCTTTCTGGATCAGCCTCCTTTTGGATGTGAAAACGCTGACACCCTGAGTTCTGTAGACAACAATTTTTTTTTCTCGGCTTTAGAGCCATCTATCGCAAAGTGGTTCGAACTGGAAGTACCGTCCGCTGGTCCCTTTTTACCTGTAAAGTGTGCACCTCCCACGATGAGTGGTATTATCTTGACAGCCTTTGACGGTCAAAACTGGTTCCCATTTAGTTACGCCGCCCAAACTAAATTTGCACCTGGCTTCGCTATGCCAACTCTTTTTGTTATAATAAGTGTTGTGCCAAGTGACGGTCATGTCAAAGTACCTGTGAGCCGAAAATCAGCACCTCGCACAACAGGTTATTACACAACAGCTGACCGCAAAAGCCCTTGGCGGTCAAACCGTGTGTTGGCCGACAGCTTTGTTTTCTCGGCTTTGGAACCACCTTCCGTAAAGTTGCTTCAATTGGAAGTACAGTCCACCAGTCCCTTCCTACCTGTAAAGTCTCCACCTCCCACAATCAGTGGTATTCTCTTGACAGCCTTTTCATGGTAAAAACCGGTTCCCATTGAGTTACGCCGCCCAATCCAAATTTTCACCTGGTTTCCCTGTGCCACCTTTTTCTTTTTGTATAATAAGTGCTGTGTCATACTGTCAAGTCCAAGCACCTGTCTGCCCAAATCTGCACTTTGCACAGCCCGCTATAACACAATATTTTGGGTCCAATATTGGATATCCCGTACAGCTTTATTTCTTTATTCGTTAGAAACATAACTTTCACACGTGCTGTCTTAAAGATGGCACTCTTCGTGCACAAACTTAGTGAACATCTCACTCGCCTCCAAATATCATCGTTCCAGCAGTCCTAGGTTTACAGCGACGAGCGAAATAAATTTCCCACTCAGAGCAATTATGGTGGCGGCCGTCTTGTTTTTCGGAAAATTGTTCTAACTCCTTTTTCGGCTGCAACTAGAGAAATCACCCCTAATAACGACTCAAACTCAATATATAAGAAGTGGAGAACAGCTAAATGCCCTTCTGCCCCAGCACTCATGCAACGTCACCCTCAACTTATCGGCTCAAAAAGCAAAAGTTTCGTCCGTGCGCGCTTCCGCCTCCACAGCGTGGCATGCGAAAAGGCGCCGCAGGCTGCTGAACGCGCCTCACAGTCGAACGCCAGCTCCTCCGCTAGCGGCGCTGCGCGCGTTTTTCAAAGCGCCCCCTATAGTTCCCGCACGGAGTGTATAGGTTATTTCCTTGGCTAGAATACAGCACCCAAGTTGATTCCGTTTTTTGATATCCCAGTAGAATGTTCTCTACCAAAGCGAATAAGAAATCCAAGTTTGGCAGCTGTGGCTACAGTTACCGGAAAAAAGCTCTGGACAAAGAATCTGGTTTTAGAAAGCACGAAACCTCAGTCACGCAGAAGTCATGTCAAGAATCGTGGGTTTCCTACATAGAAATGAAGTCGAGAGGACCAGGCGAGTGAAGCGAACAAGTTTGAGTTTTGAAAACGCAGTGTGATCCTCCTCGTGGTTTTTCCGCTGACGAACTTGCGCACGTCCGAGATAACATTTTTTTTTAATGACACATTCGTTTAGAGTTTGCAATGTTTTTAAAATAATCTGGATATTCACTGCGACAAACTAAACGTCATAAAAATAATGAGGTTCCTATTATACTCAATGGGATTAATTATAGAAGAAACAAAAAAGGGGCATTTTAAGTACGCAAGAGAGAGAATATAGATTAAATGATATCCAATGAAAACGTTTGATCTAAGTTCTATTGGATGATGCCTATATTCAGCGCTAAGCCCTCCACGATTGCGTAAGTATACATTAGGTGATATTTCTGCTCGTCAGCAGAAAGATTATTTATGAAGGTAAACATAAACAACGAAAACAAGACCCCCCCCCCCCCCCCCCCCCCCCCCACCCCCGGAATTCAGTATATTCATGGAGCGCCCCCCCAGAAAAAAATTCTGGAGCCGCCCCTGCTGATGGACTGCTTCGAGTTTACTTGTGTAAACGTCCCGTTGTGGCACCTGCAAGAAACGCACGAGTGACCGCGACGATGCTCGGACGACGACCTGAGTTTTTCCCCAAAACTACGGAATGTACGCGAGGCCACGCTGCTAGACGACGGGCGAACAGCGCCTGCGAAGGCTGGAACGACTGGTTGCAGGAGCTCGTTGGACACACTCATCCAAGCGTCTGGAGGCTGATCGAGTGCTTTCAACAGGACCAGACACTCGTCGCCGCAGCGTGAATCTAGTCACAGAGAGGTGAGACTGCAGTGAAGCGCCTTCGACACACAACCAAAGCGCTTTCAGATTCACAAACGGTTGGAGAAGATTTGTGAGCACCTCCAGCTGCACTAAGATCTTCCAAGACTGCTGGGATTGTATTTGCTTCTATGAAACAGATAAACTTGTGTTCAATCGTATTAACAAACTTCGTGCATGTCATATCCATGCTTTCACTACTTTTGGGGGTCGCACACGTGTGCACCCAAGCTCTATGAGCTCGAGTTAAGTCCCACGTAAAGATTCCACCTGGTGAGCTGTTGTCCGAGTTTGTGAAGAAAGTAGTAAATAATTTTCCAAATCCGAAAAAAAAAAAATAACTGGCCAGTTTTTGTTAGGGCGACCATCCGTCCCGCGACTCGCGGAACTGTCCCGCATTGAGGGCTCGTGTCCCGCGTCCCGCAAGAAATACCAAATCTTTAAAATGTCCCGCATTTCACATTGTCGTAGCATTCACTACGCAAATTATGGCGCTTCTGAAGAGCGGGCCACGGGGTAGCGCGAAGGTCATTAATAAACGTGTGAATCTCGATGGTGTGCCATTTCCTATACGCCTCGCAAGTGGGCTCATTTTCGTCTTCTGCGCATGAGAAAGGAAGTAGCGGTGACGTCAGAACGCCGGGCCCTGATTGGCTGATCGCGACCCCCTATCTGAGCGTCGTCTGCTCCTTCGCAACGTCGTCTGCTCGCAGCATCGTCTGCGTCTGTCTTACCTTTCCTGCGACTTTCAGAAGTGCAGGTTTTTACGAGCGAGCTCGACTTCGCCTTTCAGAGAAGGAAGACGAAATAACTCGAGCGGTACGTTGTTTTTGTCTAACAACTAGCAGACGCGCATCAAGGAGGGAAGTCAAAGGACTCACTGGCGAGGTGTCCCGAGGCGCCGAGGTTTGTTTGCTAAGAACCGAGAGGTGAGCGTGTTAGTGTCCGCAAGTTCCCTTCTAAATACATTTTCCTTCCTTTCGTGTGCGGCGAGACCCCTCATTCTTTAACGGCGTCGGCAGGTTGGCGCAGTTAACGCCGTCTGCTTTACGTCTGCTAGTCAAAGCGATGGCTGCTTTACGTACCTTTCCTGCGTCTGTCGGAGATTCACCGCTTTTTCACCGGCGAGAGTCACCGTTGCCTCGGGAAACAAGGAGATAACAAGAGGAAGAAATTGACCTCTTAATCTAAAATTGAGATAAGCGATCAAAGTATAATACGGGAAGGGTTCACAAGGGTCGCGCGGGCATATTCCATTCAGCACGCCAGCCGGTCGTGGGCAGACGGTCGCCGAGTCGCGGAGTGCCTGCTAGGCCTAACTGCCGTGCTCGCTTGGTCGCGTTCGGTGGAATCGTGGCCGTTGGAGCTTTTACCGGGTGTTTGTGGATCCATCGTTCTTGTTCGTCGTGGTCTGTTTCAAGTACTTTTTACATTTTTCTTGCTGCTTGAAGTGGGACGCGTGAGAAGCGCACGTAGAAAGATAAACGTCCGTGGGTCGCGACGGCGACGCTGTCGGCCATGCTGATTTGATCGTAAGAAGTGCGTAAGACAGCTTCGGAGCAGTCGTAGGATTTCGTCGGAACCTGTGCAAAACTTACGAAAATTTCGTTTCGTGAATACGAATTTGTTCTTAAGTTTTGTCTTACGCATATTTTTGGCGTAAGATCGTTTTGTGATCCTGGCCTCTGGCCTCTGCGCTTCCGAAAGTCGCAGGAAAGGTAAGACAGACGCAAACGACGTTGCGAGCAGACGACGTTCCAAAGGAGCAGACGACGCTCGGATAGGGGGTCGCGATCAGCCAATCAGGGCTCGGCGTTCTGACGTCACCGCTACCCCCCTGCGCAAGAAGCAGACGAACTTGCCCTCCGCATACAAGCACTGCGGAAAGCGATAATCATTCTTGCCGGGGACGGACGCGCATGTGCCGTTGCGCTTCTCCCCTTGATGGCAAAATATTGGGAGCGAAAATTGCTCTCCTAAAGTTGAAAAATAACTATTGTAATTATTTGCAAATCATACTGTGCAATGCAAAAAAGTTGTTCTCGAAAGCTTTTTTTTTTTTTGGTGAACACGGCCACACAAGGCAAAGACCCTGCAATTCACAAAGGTTGAAAAAATAACATAAGGTTCTAATTTTATGCAAGCGCATGTTAGTATAAGAGTAAGTATCGTCAGGAAACAATAAGCCGGAAAATATTTACTGTTTCTTATTTCCCTTTCATGCATTGGGATCTGCTGCAGTCGATTTTTATATTTTCGACTTAGACACTAATGTCTAAGTTGTATGTCTTAGACAGTACGTCTAAGACATACAACTTGGTCTTACAACTTAGACATACAACCGCAATAAAATATTTGCCATTACAATTACACAAAATATATCACTGTGACTGAAAATTTTAGCTTAATTGCCGCCACACAAGTTTAGGTAGTAATATGCTTTCGGACATCACAGGATATCGGGGTGTGCGTGATGGTGAATTTTTTTTATTACGTTTATCTTGAGTCGTGAAAATACCGTCCTCCTCTTATTCCCTCCCTCTCCTTCCCTCCCCTCCCCCCCCCCCCCCCCCCCCCCCCCCCCCCCCCCCGCCCCGCGGTCAGGGTGTCCCGCATTTCGCCTGCATAGAGTTCCTGTGTAGCTCCCCCGAAGGGATCTGTTTTCCCCGCGCCGCCACGCCGCTATTCGCCGAGATCCATCACGTGAGGAGCAAAGCATCCGGCACCGTGCAAGAAAGCCACCTTTACGGTCGCTCCGCCGACGTTTCTCGCGCCCCGGCGTATATTCCCCTGCTTTCGCCCTCCTTCTCCTCCTCTCCTGTTTTCCACGCGCGGCGGCGCGCGCGGCGCCGCTATTCGCCAAGTTTTGTCACGTGAGGAGCAAAGCATCCATGGCGTGCGGGAAAGCCGGCGCTACGGCCACCCGCCGAGGCTGAATGCGCAACTCTGCTACCGTAGGTAGCATATACAGGAACTCTACGCATGCAGGAAGGTGGTTACCCTAGTTTTTGTGCGGTGAGCATTTGCATGGTAAGCTTCTGTCCGGGATTCGCTTTGACTGTGTCCGCGAAATAGTCTCCGCGTGGTAGACAGTGCAGCGACACGACTCTCACCAACGTTGCTTGACGTCAGCTCACTTGCAAAACACACGCACACTCTAAAAAACGGCCTTTCTTGAGTGAGCTCATGCTTGTTTAGAACGAGGGCTACAACGCTTTTGCCAACAGTGTGCACCTAACAGCTGTGCATATATATATATATATATATATACAGCTGTTAGGCGCACACTGTTGGCAAAAGCGATAATAACTGCTGTTCCCCCCTGCTATTAGCGACGCGTTTGACCGAAAAGCGTTGCTATACAAAACGTTCCTGATATAAAGACGCACCACGTGCACGGCACGTCGACGTGGTGTTAATTGAAGCACGAACATAACAGTTGAAATACGGTACACATTTTTCGACTGAAATGTACTACATACGCATCCCGGGATGGGAGGTACTCGATCGAATGACGTTTTAGCGAACACCCAAGTTTCACCGAATGGGGGGTGTTTCATTGTTAGCAGGGTTTGAGTGCCTGTTTCTTGGATTGGAAAGGGGTCAGTTTTTGGTTGGTATGAAAGGAAGGGAGGTAGCATGTGTCATTGGTTCAGTTTGAGATGTCGTTGATGGAGTGGAGAGGAGGTGTGTCGACCTTTGGAGAGGAGGGTTGTTGTGTATATATAAGAGCGGAGGTGTTCAAATAAACTAGAAGCCGTGTTTGAGACTTGTTGTTGTTTTGTCCGTTTTTTTATTTTTCCGTGTCTCCGGTTTACGATGGAAGTTCTTCACCAGCTCGCCTGTGCTTTTACCCTTTCTTCATTAAATTTAGCTTTTTTTTTATTATTGAAACCGATTCACATTGCGCAACACTTACGTAGTAAACCGTTACGATATAAAGGGGCCCTGCAGCAAGTTTACTTTTTTTTTATTTGCACCGAACCTGATGCATTAACGTAGTAAACTGTTTCTTTTCTCCAAATTCGCTTTATTTTAAAAGTTATAGTAGGCATATTAAAATTACAAAAACCAGCAAAAAGTAACCTCCTTCATGACGTCCTCGGCCCTCCGACCTCCTTCTCGCAGGCCGCGGTGACTGACTGAGGAATGTGGAGAGGGAGGGGAAGATGGAGAAAGGAGTTGAGGCCGAGGAGAGACAGCTGACCGGGAACAGGGCAGCCCTCTCCTTGGCTGACCAGGACCAAGAACGTCACGATTTCGTCACGTGCCGCATGCGTTCGACACCACGGGGCGCCCCCGTAGGAGGTTTCCTTGTCGGCCAGTTAAGACATGATGCACCGATATTCAGTTACTCCGTGCCCTAACCACAAGAGACGTGAAAACCGCAAAAAAGGTAGACGCTTAAATAGGATTGCATGGCCACTTTAAGAATCCAATTTACACGGTCCCATCAAAGGGCCAATCCGAAATCGGGTTCACTCGGTAATATGTGCAAATTTGCAATGAGCATCCAAATTTGGGGTACCATAATTTTAAATAAGATCCGATCGACTATATTTCTTTATTTACTCTTTCAAAGTTTTCGAACTCTATCTCAAAAAAAGGTTTTTAAAAATAATTTAATTGAAACAAACCATAACCAAGTACACGTCCACAACATGATCATCTTTTAGTGCCACATCAAACTTGCCATCGAGCTTAGAAAGCTCGCTTCTTTAGGTAGATTTGTTGCTTCCCCACAACTCATACTAAAAGGTGGCAAGAAATTCCCACAGACCACTTTCTTTCAATTAGCAACTACGAATATTTATTTCCGAGAATGAAAAATTCATGCGTCGACCAGGACTAGCCTTACAAGACGTGAAATGGATTTTATCAGGCCAGAACTAGAAAAATCAAACATGTACAGGCAAAGTACGGCGACTGTACCCATCCGCCCTCCCGATTATAGGGCGTTTTCACCGACGTAATTTTGTTGTTTCGAGCTGTCTGGCGTATGCCGAAGGAGGATATTTCAAGGATTTACATGACCCCTCAAATGCGTAGAGCACAGAAGCTTACAAGCATTACCACGCTGACGTCTCCCTAACATATTGCGAGTTAATCCTTCAAATTAGTAAGTTTGTTTGAGAAAACAAACAAAATGGCAGATCGACGCCTTCCTTTTGCACACCCCCATTTTTTATCTGGATCCTGGTTGAGCTTTTCGAGCTCGAAAATAAAGATATGTTGTTAATAACGGTATGGTTGTCTGTGAACGTCCTCCATGTTTTTATTGCTTTTAAATATCCCAATACTTAGCCCCCAAAATTTATTATTTGATATATACATCCTTAACACTTGATTTTCAGACTCTAAGCCATTAATTAAAAACATCAAAGACCACTGTTTGTCCACAAACAGCGACTAGAGGCCAAAGCAAGTCATGTCCAAAGTAGACTACTCAATAATACATAGCATAGGACGATTTGTAGCCCCAGCTGCCAAATCACTTAACACCAAGTCAGACATAAGCCAGGAGTGCCATTCTTCCCATCTCGCTTTCAAAGTTGCAGTGCAAACCTCAAACACGTCATTGAGACACCTTCAAAAGGACTTTGATGCCTCCAATCCTGAAAATCCCAATTCTTCATACGTTCCATTCCAGAAACTATCTAAAAAAAGTTGCAGTTAATCCAAAAATATCAGGGCAGGCTTGCTTGAAATGAAATCAGTCAGTTTTACCCAAGACAGCCTATGGAAAAGAAACACTGCCAAGGCTGGTGCAAGCGAGCAGCCCTGCCTAGTCTCAACGCCTTTTCTCAAGATTGCCCAGTATAAAACTAACAATACTGTCGAAAAAAAAAAATGTTGTAAGGTGCAACGAGGGTCACTGTAGTGAGCAAACCAGCATGCTAAGTGGACCGTAACTGGTGTCATAGGGTTGTACTCTATTTCACCTTCCGATGGACCAACACAAGACGCTACGAGCCATCAAAGACTATCCAACGTATCACTGGACTGGTTGGGACAGCTTGTAGTACCTGCTGCGGTTCATCGTAAGGGAAAAGAAAGCCTGCCCGGAGGGAGGCAGGGTGGAAGGGAGAGAGACTGCACACGCAGAGAGGAGAGAGCCAGCGGAAAGTCCGTTTTATTGCCCTCGAAGTGGCGCCGTCCAGCCCAGCGGCCCTGTGTGTGGGGCCGCCTTCCTTTGGCCGGTGTGGCCGATGTCCCAGCCGTGCTGCCCCCCCCGGGGCGGTTCCAGCGGATGGTCCCCTGTGGGCGTTAGGGGGCTTCCCACGGCACCCCTAGGGCGGGGATGCCCTCCCCGCCGCCTGCTGCCGCCTGCCTGGCACCCTCTGGCATCCCAGCCACCAGGGCAACGCCTCAGTCCGCCTGCACACACGCACCCCAACCAACCTTAAGACAACAGATATCTTACTCGTGGTACAACCCTTTCCACGTTTCCCAATACCCATCCTCTTTCCATTGATGACTCCATGTCAAGTGGCAGATTGTGACATAGTCATCCAGAAACATCAATTTTCCGCAGAAAAAAAAAAAAAAAGGAAACTTAGAAATTTTCTACTAATACGAGGATTCAGATTGAAGCAAATTTTGAATAAAACATTAATTGATTAAATATTCAAAAATATTGAATATTCGCACAAGCCTATGAAAGGTTTACAAGCCAGAAGAGATGCATTCTTTGCCCGTGCCAATGATCAGTGCACAATACTATTCATACCATCATAACATAAAAGATGAATACAAAACGAGAAAACCAATGTGTAACCTGTTAAAGGGGTATTCACACGAGGGAGAAATCCCGGGGATTTCTCCCCGGCACGCGCATCCCACGACGAAAACGTCAGGCTTTGCGATGTGCAAAAGCCTCGCGTTTTCATCTCGTGATACGCGCGTGCCGGGGAGAAATCCCCGGGATTTCTCCCTCGTGTGAATACCCCTTAATGTGTGGCCGCTATACGTCGGCCGTTGTGCCAATAGAAAGCCTTTCATTAGCAGACCGATCCCCCAGGTAGAGATTTCAAGTCCTCGATTTCAAACTTTTTTTTATTCGGGCAAGTTTGTTAAATGAAATTTTGATGCACAACGTGTACCAACTTCAGGCAGCTCCACAATCAATCCAAGCGAGTTACGTCAGGGAACCAATGTAGGCAGTCCCTTCAAACAGCAAACGCCCCTTTCAACTCATCCAGCACTTCTCTGCCTTTTTGCACGTAATGCACCTGCGCACACGCACGTGCGGTTCGTATGTTGGCTCATATCTGTATCTGTGCAGACAGACGTTCCCATCTCTGCGCTACCGAGCTAGCGAGCGTGCCCGCACGCATGTGCACACACACCTGCTGGGGCCTGCTGGGCTCAGTACGGCTGCGAGAAGTGGGGGTTGGCCATGGGGGCCAGGCCCCCTGCCCCGGGGCCCCCGAAGCAGTGCCGGTCTCCCTGGTAGGTCGAGTCCTGCGACAGCATGCCCTCCGCCTGGGACCGCAGCTCCTCGCCGAGGAAGCAGCTTTCCTGCGACAGCTGCGACAGCGCCACTCCCCCCTGGGACAGCACGCCCCCTCCGGGCCCCGGCTGTGTCAGGGGACCCTGCGACGGGGAAGGAGACTGAGAATGATGGAGGTGTAGAAAATCCTAGTTCCTCATCCATAGCACCACCGAAAAGACGAGGCCTGCGCAACACGCCGTCGTTAGCGAATCCCCAACCCGCCCCAAGCAGCAAACGCGCTTGAGATATAGACAGGCTTGGGCAAGCCCCAAATCCCAAACTTGATCCAACTGTTGGGTCAAGCACCCCCGTTCGGGATAGGGCCGTGTGCAGGCCCATTTATTTTTTTGAGCCATGTCGGGTTCGGGTCAGGCGGAATCGGGGTGTCGGGACCCGACCTTGCCAAATCCAGGACAAGGAGAAACCGTGTTCTAGATTGTATTGGCGGAATTATCGAACAATGCCGACTAAAATTTTCTACGAGCTTCTCGTTTACAAATTTTGATGTGAAACATTTTTTGGCTGGGTGTTTGGCATTTCGTGAAGCACAGATAAAAACTTGGCTGCCAGGCTCGACGCTGGTCAAGTGGGAGATGAGTGAGGTGCTCGACGCCGACTGGTTCACGGGGAGGTCATGTGACCGGAAAGGTGGGCGAGGAGGAGCTCGACCACCTGTGCGCACTGAGGAAGAGGAGCTCGAGAGCATGAAAGGCTTTGGAAGATCGCCAGGTTTATCAGCATGATTAGTGGTAGTACAGTCTAACCTCGTTATAACAGACCTTGATTTTGACAAAGGTTTCGGTCTGTTGTAAGAGGAGTATGTTCTATGCAGATATCAAGTTGAGTCATGGTATGTTGAGGAAAACCAACCAAACTTCACATATTGGTATCTTATACCCAAATGTCTGTTGTAACCAGGTATGTTGTAATGAGCTTAGACTGTATCGCTCCATTCCAGGAACAACTTTCAAGTGTACACATGGTAAAGGCCCGTTCACACTCTTGCAACCGAGTACGACTGAGAGAGACAAGACCGGTTTTTAATCCTCTTGCGACTTCTTAGGACCAGCTCCGCAGCAGCGCGCCTGGTCCTAAGAAGTCGCGAGAGGATTAAAAACCGGTCTGGTCTATCTCGGTCGAAGTCAGTCGCAAGAGTGTGAACGGGCCTCAAGCGTTAAACTATCTGATGTACAGCGCCGTGAACCTAGGCATCTGAAAACTCACGAGTATTGCTAACATTTGTGATGCTAGAACGTTGCACGTATAAAAAAAAAAGAATGCCCAGCAATTTGCCATAAATTTTTCCTTCCCTAAAAATTCCCTTACACACAAAATAAATCACTCTGGCTGATTGCATCCCCATTGTTTTATTTGCCAGAATAAGAGGATAAATTATCTGAATCAAGCCAGTTTTCTGATACGTAGACATGGCAATTCCTCAGTGCAAATAAAATATGGCTTTGTTGGCATTTTCATTAAAACAGGTACGAATACAAGCGGAAAAAAAATTCATTTGCCGTGAACCGTGAGAGTGAATCGATGAAAAGGGACTTATGCATCAAAAAGATTCTTGCATAATGTCGAGAATTCTTCATGCAATATCAGTGTGTCATGCGTTGCTCATAAAATCATCCAAGCACCGAATCACGGGTTTGCTCTTGCTCGCACCATAGCCAAACTTTTTTAGAGCACAATCAACTTGCTATTTATTTTCAATATTGTTTATTTCTCATTCAGCATCAAATTCCCAACAAAAAGCTACTTGGTCCAATGCCCAACATTGCAAGCATTTCTTTTTGTTTTCCTTCCTTTATGCAAGTCCATCCCTAACAACAACTCACTTCCATTTCAGAAAATTCTAGGAGCCAGCCAGCCAGTGCAGAAGCATCAGGGTTTGCTAAACCAAAAATGCACAAGGTGGGATCGCAAAGCCGAGTCATTCTTAAGTACTACCATCAAAGGGGGGAGGGGGTCGCCAAACAGCGTTACAAGCGTTTTAGGGGTCACGGGCCAAATAAGTTTGCATACCCTCGCTTCAAAGTACAGTATAGACCGCATATAACGTATGTCGCGGGAGTCGCGAAAATCCGCACTATAAGCGGTACCGCGCTATAACCAAAACATCAATTTTTCAGGCCAAAATACATGTCATGAGACAACTTACCTTTGTAAAAGAATTTATTTTATGCTAGATGAAAAATAAAGCTTACTTAGAGGAGAGTCTTTATTTCACCAGACTAGTACAGTTCTGTCTCAAGTGTGTCACACATTTTGGGAGAAATGTGCGGTTTTTGCCTGGCACAGCCTTCGGCGTCGCGGGTTGCGGACGGACGTAGCCAGCGTTCAGGATTGCTAACCCTAATCACTTTTCTCCGGAGACGAAAACGCGTGAAAATTCGCATCCTTCATACGGTACGCGCCAGTAATACCTTTAACTTGAGCACACGCGCCAAATAAGAAATCCGGGCGATGTTCGAAAACACAAATGCTTAGAAATCACCACTGTAGTCGAAGTAAACAAACACGACGGCCCGGGCGTTCAGGGGTGGAACTCATGAAATGTACTTGGGAGCAGCCACGGGAGCAGCTGAAACAGCTGTTTTGGAGCAGGTTGGGAGCAGCTAAAACTATATTCTGGAGCAGGCTAGGAGCAGCTCAGATCAGTTTGCATTGCACTTCAGCTTGTGTCTTAGACAAGCACTGGAGCAATTTCAATTGTGCTTAGCAGCACAGATAAACATGAGTGGTCAGGGACCTAGGCAGATGGGATAACAGTGTAATAGATGCGAAAACTTGAAACTTTGCGAGCCTTAATGAGAATCAAAAAGCTAGTACCTGATGTTTCTGAAGATAGCGTCCTTAATATTTTCTTAGTGGCTTTCGGCTGCTCAAAATGCAAACCAGCACTACTTATCGCACAACCCGCACGTGATTGACATAGTAATTATATGTGCGAAATACGTGACGAGCGTAAACAACGGACGTGAAGTTGCACGGAGGAGCAGGGCAACAAATTTCGAGTTTATCCTATTGTGCAACTCGATATCGAAGCAGCAGGCTACGATTAACGAAGTTATCGTATTTGAAGCGATAAGCAGGAGCAAGGTTAAAGTACGCCGAGCAGATAAGTAGAGCTGCTGGCCGGCAAGGTTTCGGATCGGACCGCGTTTAAGTTCTATCGAATCACGATTTATCTTGCGAGAATGCGGTTCCAACTCCTAAGGATGAAGTACTAAAAGGAATCTTTTGCTCATTTGCTTTCGACTGGATGACGTCCGGATTCCGGGCCGCAGAGCCTCATGCAATCTGATGCTTAACGACTCGACCTCACCTCGGCCGACTTGCCCTACCGCTTATGGTTGAAGAATAACAATCCAGTCGCAGGTGGTGTAGCGCTTAGAATCCGAGTTTTTTTTCGCGCGCTTCCGACTCGGGATAGACAGGGGGAATAAACAAAACAAAGGATTACAAGGCCGACCAGGCTAAACGCCCTCATTGTTGCCAATCGAGTCGATAGAAACCAAAACTAAGACGAAATAAAAAGTTTTTTGGCGCACGTTTTGCGATTTGGCGCATAATGGCGCGAGGTATTGGCTGTGGCGCAGTTTCTGCAACATGGCGCAGGACGGCGCAGACACATGCGTCTGGCGCAAAATGGCGCAAATGGCGCAGCCGTTCCACCCCTGGGCGTTTCTGCCGTCTTGAGAGCGCCGCCACGACATCGCCGCACGAGTAGGTGGATCTTCCCTTCTAGTAGGTGCTGGGTTATCATAGCGACACACAACGAAAATTCACAGTCAAGGATAGCGCTTTTACGCGAGAGATGAACGCCGTCTACATCGACGATCACAACCGACGCCATGTTCGCGGATAGAATCAGCTGCGCGACCGGCATGCAACGCGCGCGAACACTTCTCCCAACTTCTCCTCGACCTCTGCCTCGACCAACGCAGCGGACGGACGCACGCACGTGAACGATGCGTGCGTGCGTCCCTCCGTCGCTATGGCAACTGAAGTTTCTCTCTTCGCTTCCCCCGCTTCTTCCAGCAACCTCCTTGCCCCGCGTGTGCCGCTTGCGGGCTTGCGGCTCGTCTCGCGCCGTCAGCGCCGTTATCTGGTGTCGCACAGTGAAGCGTGCTCGCTGCTCCGGTCGTCGGCGCGGTCGGCGGGCTGTGCCAGAAACCGCACTATAACCGGTATTTCCCATCGCGCGCCTGCATTTTAAGCGGTATGCAATTACATAGAGTTCTATGGGAGGCGAACCGGTGGTTTAAAAAAACCGCGTTATACCCGGTCCTGCACTATAAGCGGTTACGTTGTAAGTGGTCTATACTGTATATGTCCCATAAAAGGGAGCGATTGGCTCACAGTTATGCATCAGAGGGTGGCTCAGATCTTCTAAAATAGTGCATCAACAAAAAAAAAAAAAAATGTACACAAGGGTGGAGAAGATTAAGAAAATTTGGGAGCTTTAGGAACCCTTGGGTGTACACTGGAGAACCCCTGTGTTCCTAGGAACCCAGTCCGAGAACCTCTGAACAAGAGAAACCTGTCTGGGGGTCTATGCCTGGGGACACAACAGTCGCATCCAGCAGAAAACAGGAGTGCCCATCCACCTTTGGAACTGTTGCGAGACGCCGTGCAGTACAGAGTTTGGAGAGCCTACCTGACTGGCCTGACTGTTGAGGCCCGGTTGGGAGAGCTGCTGGCCGGGCCTGCGGCCACCCACGGGCTGACGGCTTGGCACTCCACGGCGACCCGCACTCTTGCTGCCGCCCCGCTGTCGGGCTGCAAACAGAAAGACGCCTCGTTCTTCAGTCGGTCGCTGCTTTGTCTTCCATTACTTGTGACAAGAGTTCCGCGTTTTTGGTAAATATCACCGAAAATGAACCCGCGGGAAGGTTTCATCAAAATCCGGGAAAGCCGTAATTTCTGAATTCGAGCTGTCCTTGAACGAGAAATACCTAAGCATCACAGGAAGAAAATTTGCATCTAAAACTTCATTTTCTGTTGACCCAGAATACAGCCTCCACTGAACTGTCTGCAAAGCTGCTTCTTTTTTTTCCCAACCAAACGCCTTAGCTTGCTTCCTTTTCTCTTTGTTTTTATTGGTACTGGGATGTTTTACGAGTATGTGGATGATGTGCATGTTGTCTGGAGATTGGGACAATGCGCACGCTAACTGCCTGCATCCCATTTTCTATAACCTAAGCCTGGACGCACTCCAAATTTTTGTTTAGCACCAATCATTGACAAAAAAAAAAAAAAAGCAAAGAATGTGCAGGGGAAAAATAAATTCCGAAAGTCTCAAATGTGTTTTTGAAGTCTGTTCAATCTTTCTATTCGGTGACCAGACAATAAAATCGAGCGGCTTATAGGTGTCAAAGAGCACCCCGGCACGCGCTGCGATACGAACGACTTTCCAAGAAGTCGAATGAATTCGTGAGACGATGTCGGGTGACTCTGTGACACCACTCCGAGTCTATATCTAGTGGCTGTTACACGAGGTTTACGAGGCAACATTGAGCGACTTTGTGACGTGGCTCCGACATTAGGCGAGCCCACGGGAGGACCAAACGCTGCCCCCGTCGGCTCACCCTGGAGTGCCTGCTGGTGCTGGTTGTAGAAGCGTGGCGGCACGTGGGCCATGTTCATGAAGAGACCCACGGGCACGGGGAGCCCCGGGTTGGTGGCCCGATCGGGGGGCCCGATGAAGGCCAGGGGGTCGTGGCTGCGCCCCGTGAAGCCCTCGGGGAAGTTCTCCTTGACGGGGGCCCATGCGGCTCCCAGGCCGGCGCCCCGGGGGGTCACGGGGCCCCGCCAGGTCAGGCCGGAGGGGTCCACGCCGTTGAGCTGCGACGACCGGTCGTACACGCTGCCCGGGATCATTGCCTCCCGGGCGTCAAACACTGTCGTGCTCATGAAGTGACCGCCCTGCGAGAGAAGGAGGGCGGACATTGCAATCGGGAACCGTAGGATGCGTGCAAAGAGCACGGTGTGTCGCAACGAGACTGTGCGTCGACACGGGTCGTGCGCTACGCGACGTCGTCAATGCAGACGAGCCATTGCTGTTTTTCTTTTCTTTTTTTTTCCTTAGCGTCGAAGGTCTTTCGTCAAAGCTACTACCATATAGTGGAGAATAACTCTGTTGGGGAACTAACAACAGTGGTGAACTTTCATGCTCGCCAGTATTCTTTTGAAGTAAAATGCGGTAGCGCGTCGAAGTCGTGTTTGCACTAAGTGTGTCGCGCAATGTAAAATGGGGCTCAACAACCATTATTTGCAAATGTTTACCAGACCATGATCCCGTGCGCTTCGTCACTGATTTAAGGCTGGTTCACATATTTGTGTACGAGTGTGATTGACGGCGCCGTGACAGAAGGTTGTGCAGTTTCTGTGAGATCGAATCTGTGCAGCACCTATGAGGGGTGGTCAGTTACAACATTGGTAGGATTATTTCAAGCACAGAACAGAAAAAGATGCCTAAAATACACACGGGCAAATAGTGTTCCAGCAATACTCAATATGTACATGGCACCAGTCTGTTTGCTAGTCATATATGGTTCCAAGCAGTTGCAATGCAGTTGGTAACACTGAAACTGGAATGTGTGAATGTGCTTTTACGGCTAAATTTGCATTGTACACTAGGAGATCAGCTGATGAATGGAAAGAATGCCAATAACAGTTTAGTCCGATCCAGCTGCACCACCTGCAACAGTTCATGGTCAGTGTATGCTGCCTCGTTTGATTTATATCTTAGAACAATGCACACTGACGTACACTTTCCTCCTGCATTGGCGCAGATAAGTTTGGATAAATGCAATGTAACAACATTACCGTTAAACCCCCTATGAATGCACCCCCCCAAAAGATCGCCAATTCCATTTTTCTCGCTAAATGTCCACTACGTAAAACAATGCGCGACAATCACACGACATGATGTGTTTAGACAGCGACAGCTGTGGTGCTTGTTCGACGATATGACAATGACGATTGAGTGACATTGCGCCAATTGTGCGTCAAACAGTGATCTGATACTGAAATGACGTTCCGCTGATTTAGCGTTGATGCATTGCTGATGAATAAATGCTTCCAAGGACGTGATGTGTTTTCCTGCCAAATTTAGCAGGGAACCTGGATTGGTGCATACGTCACTCCACATAAATCTTTCCGGTAAACTTAGCGGGGAATCAGAATTTGTCTGAAGGTCCTGTGACATCACGTCACGTGACATCAATTTTCCCACCAAATTTAGCGGGGCAACTATTTTGTTTATACTCACGCGCAACACCAAGCGCAACACAAAGTTTTGTGCTTGGTATTTTGGGATCTAGAACGTGGATCTGAATTATTCCTTTTAGGTTTGATAGCTGAGAAATCAGAAAGTGCAAAAACTTCAGAGGAACCTGTATCAAAAGTTTTCAAAATTTGCAATACATATAGACCCTTTCAGGCAACATTTCATGGGCGCCGCCATCTTGGCGTCACGTGACCCTGCCGCCATAGCCGCCCTTCAGTTTCTCGCCGTTCCTCCGCGTTGTGTGCTGCGCCGGCCACTACCGGAGCTTTGTTTTCGCGTTTTTTTTACGTCCCGCGTAGAAATCGTGTGTTTTCTTTAGGTCTTTTCGATATTTCGGGCTTTCATTTAATCATTTGGTATCTATATGTCAACATAGCTCTTGTATTTTCTTATTTATGAAATGGAATCGGACAGTGAATGGATCGGCGATACAAGATTATGGCTTTAGAGGCGATGTAAGTTCATCCCATTCTAACGTTTTTGTTCTAAGGGCAGTCAACACCATTGCGACATATTCAAAGTTCAACTAACGCAGTGAGGCTATCGCAGTCATGCTTCTCGCTGCATGCGAGAAGCATGCAGCGAGAAGTCTGTAAAGCCGACCCGCATGTAGGCGATTTAGCGTGCGACGAGACGAGCGACGGCGACAACGACGAGAGTCGGCGACGAAGATTTCTCACTGTCGCCTGTTGCATCGCTCGGTTTTTTGGGTTTTTAGAAAACATCACTCACCGTCTTGGTCGCTTGCTCCCGTCGCATCCATGCGGTTTGCCTCGTCGCGCGACTGCCCGAGCGGAAGCGGGTCACCGTCGCGTGTCTCGTTGCTCTCCGAATCGCTTGCATGCGGTTTATACTTAATATCGAGGCGCCAATGCTTCAGTGCTGTGTGCATGGAAATTAATTGAGTATAAACCGCATGTAAGCGATTTGGCGAGTGACCAGATAGGCGATAGCTACCCGCTTCGCTGTCGCTCAGTCAGTCGCGCGACGAGGTAAACCGCATGGAAGCGACGGAGCAAGCGACCAAGACGGTGAGCGACGTTTTCTAGAAATCCCAAAACCGAGCAGTGTGACGGGCGACTGTGAGAAATCTCCGTTGCTCGTCTCGTCGCACGCTAAATCGCTTACATGCGGGTCGGTTTTACGGAAACGAGTGCGCACATGCAGCGAGAAGCAAGACTGTGATAGCCTTACTGCGTCAGTTGCAATTTACATATGTCGCAATAGTGTTGACTGCCCTTTATTAGCGACCAAAACGTAAGAATGAGATGAACTTACATGGTCATTGAAGCCTCATTATCTTGTGTCGTCGACCCATTCGCTGTCCGATTCCATTCCACAAATAAGAAAATACAAGAGCTATGTCGAAATATAAATATCAAATGATTAATGAAAGTCCTTAGTAAAAAGAGACCTAAAGAAAATACAAGATTTCAACGCGGAACGTACAAAAAACACGAGAACGAGGCTCCGGTAGTGGCCTGGGCAGCACACAACGCGGAGCAACGGCGAGGAACTGAAGGTCGGCTATGGCGGCCCGGAAAGCGCGCGATGGGCGCGCCGACTGGTGGCAGCTTGGGTAACTGACTCGCTGAAAGCGTCTATAATGATTTATTTCTAATTGTCAGTGAAAAAATTTATTGTTTCATGATTTTTTGTCAGATATTACTAAAATTAATTTTAAAAAATGGTTCTGTTGCACTTTTTCATGTTTATATGACGTATAGACATTTTCTGCAATACAGTGTAGACCGCATATAACGTATGTCTCGGGAGTCGCAAAAATCCGCACTATAACCAAAACATTAATTTTTCAGGCCAAAATACATGCCATGAGACAACTTACCTTTGTAAAAGAATTTATTTTACGTTAGATGAGAAATAAAGCTTAGTTTGAGGAAAGTCTTTATTTCACCAGACTAGTACAGTTCTGTCTCAAGTGTGTCACACATTTTGAAAGAAATGAGCGGCTTTTGCCTGGCGTAGCCTTTTATTGGCGTCGCGGGTTGCGGACGGACGTTGCGAGCGTTCAGGATTGCTAACCCTAATCACTTCTCTCCGGAGATGAAAACGCGTGAAAATTCGCATCCTTCATACGGTACGCGCCAGTAATACCTTGAACTTGATCACACGCATGAAATGCGTCAAATAAGAAATCCGGGCGATGTTCGAGGACACAAATGCTTAGAAATTACCTCTGTAGTCGAAGTAAACAAACACGACGACACGGGCGTTTCTGCCGTCTTGAGAGCGCCGCCACGACATCGCCGCACGAGTATGTGGATCTTCCCTTCTAGTACGTGTTGGGTTATCATAGCGACACACAACGAAAATTCACAGTCAAGGATAGCGCTTTTACGCAGAACGATGAGATGCACGCCGTCTACGACGACGGTCACAACCGACGCCATGTATGCGGAATAGAAGCAGCCAACCCGCGACCGACATGCAACGCGCGCGAACACTTCTCCTCGACCTGCGATTGGTCTGTCGTTGCGGTTGTTTGTTTCTTTGTCTCCAACGCCGCGGAGGGACGGACGCACGTGAACGGACTCGTGCGTGCGCGCACGTGAACGACTTGTGCGTGCGTCCCTCCGTCACTATGGCAACTGAAGCCTCTCTCTTCGCTTCTCCCCGCGTTTTCGAGCAACCTCCTTGCCCCGCGAGCGCAGCTTGTGGCTCGCGCCGTCAGCGCCGTTATCTAGTGTCGCACAAGGAAGCGAGCTCGCTGCCCCGGTCGTCGGCGCGGTCGGCGGGCTGTGCCAAAAACCGCACTATAACCAGTATTTCCCTTCGCGCGCCTGCATTTTAAGCGGTATGTAATTACATGGAGTTCTATGGGAGGTGAACCGGTGGTTTAAAAAAACCGCGTTATACCCGGTCCTGCACTATAAGCGGTTACGTTGTAAGTGGTCTATACTGTATTTGGTTTTATAAAACTATTATAAAAAAAGTTGCACAGAAACATCTGCTATAAATCAGATTTCCTCTCAAAGTATATGAGATAGGCAAATAAAACCCTTAGATTTGTGTTCAGCAGTCAAAGTTACACCAGGGATGGACATTTCATTCTAATTGGATCAGAATCGACTGAGAATCTTCAAAGGGAAGTGAAACCCAAAAACACATGTATCCACTGAATAAGCCTACATACATGCTTCTCAAAATAGCCTTTACGTATATTTTAGACCCTCAGAAATTAGTGCCTAAAGGCACATTCTCAAGTTACAAGCGGCATTAAAAAAAAAAACACTTCACTTTCGTAAGCGAATGCGCTGCAACGGGCAAAAAGATGAATCCCAAATGTCCTCTACGAAGCACACCGAGTACGCTGCCAGGCGGCGGGGCCACTCACGGGGTTGACAGTGTTGATGAGCTTGCGGGGCTTGCTGAACTGGATGAGGCTTTCCTTGAGATTGTTGAGGGGCCCCTCGACCAGCACCCGGTTCTCCTTGTAGAAGCTGAGGAGGTGGTTCCACAAGGGCTGCTTGGACAGCACCTTGGGGTTGCCCACAATGATAATTCCGTAGCGGGCACGGGTCAGGGCCACATTCAGACGCCGGGGGTCGTTCAGGAAGCCGATGCCCTGGTGCTCGTTGGAGCGCACGCACGACATCACAATCAGGTCCTTCTCCCGGCCCTGGAAGGAACGGGCAGCGAGACAATGTCTATCTTATAATATTTGCAGACAGACAACAAAAACTTCATTGCTGAAGCAGCTGACCTTACAGTATAGTGCGGAACCGAATAAAAACAAACAAATAAAAAAAAAAAGACCAAGCGGATGAATGAACCGGACTGGTCGAACAAAACGATCGTCGAGTTGCCGAAAAGCAAAAATCTTTGGCAAAGCCAAGATTCATATTCTGGGTCTCTCAATAACCGGTCGGGTATGCTAACTGCGCTACACCGACCCTCGTAGATGACGATACCCATTTCTAAAGCTGGTAAACGAAAATGTAGGCACGTACATGTGCGTGGCAAGACAAACAGTGAGGGGACCTCTAAAGCACAAGTACGTAGCTCATGCCAGAAAGTGCCATACTGCTTTCCGCGCGGCGGCATGCGCTTCCAGAACCCCTCCGATCAGATACATTCTGTTTGGCGCATTAATAAGGCGGGTAGGAATTGCCAAAAGTATAGGTGGCCTGGTGCAGTGGTTAGCATACCTGACTGACCATTCGAAGACCCGGAGTTTAAATCTCGGGACCGCAAATGATTTGTGTTTTTCGGCGGCTGTGTAACAGTTATTCCATTTAATCGCTAGAGTTCATTAACCTGCATTTTTTTTAAGCTTATTTATTCTTTGAAGACCGCATAGGATAATGAGAATGCCCCGTCATATAAGGCAGAATCTCTTATAGAACTGGTACAACATACCGTTATTACTCGAGTAACGGACGCATTGTTTATGAACAAAGCCTGTGGTCCCCTTTCCTGCAATGCTTGCAGATAGCAAATCCTCGCAACTGACAGAAAGATGTTGGTAATCTGCGGGACTAAGATGACGTCTTCTCGCAAAAATGCTACCTGCACAGATTACATTTTTATGAAAAACCTCATTCTCGACCTGTTATCTGCCATGTTTTTTAAGCAAAAAGTGACAATTGGCTGTATGTGTGTTCTGCAGGAGAGTGGAGTCGGGGGGCCTTGTTGCTAGGTGGTGCAACTATCACTCGAGCAAATACGGTAATGTCCAGACAAGTAGCCCACCCTCAGATTCCTGCTAAAATTTAGTACTTTAGAAGGTTCCACGAAGGCCCATATCTTTTTATGCCAATGCATGTCAGAGAACCCTAGATTTTGACAGAGCCAAGAGCTACCCGCCTCCCCCCCCCCCCTCCTGGCATCAGATGTGGTGCCAGGAGCGTGTCTCCAGCTGGTGTGTTTAGTGTCCTGTCCCGGCCAGTAATCCAAAGTGGTCCCAGAGTGCCAACAAATGACACTACAGATGTTGAAACATCGCAACATTGGATGTCGCGATCCCGGCAAAAATTATGGGCGATCCCTGTCGTTGCAGTTCAAACTCCTGGCTACCAATGCTTCCGTGGATTGTCAAGCTCGAGAGAGACTTGCAGCAGGACGGGCGTCTGCCACATTCGCCGCTGCTGCTGCGACACAGCCAGGGTCGCGGTCGGTAACGACCAGACACTTCTCCGACGTCTTTGGTCAGAAATCGAGGGTCTATGTTTTAGAACAGGTAGTCACACCAGTCGGAAACGACTTCCAGGCACCGTACTTGGGGGCAGGAGAGATCGGGGAACCCGGTCTGAAAGCGCACCTGGAAAGCGTCGACACTGGCCACCTCGATCTCTTGGTACAGCTTGGCGTGCAGGGCCCCCTGGAACTGCATGTGCTGGACCAGGTACGCCCGCTGGCCCTCGTACGGGGTGATGATGCCGATCTGCTGGGGCTTCACTGCGCTGCGCAGGAACCGGGTGGCAATCTTCTCCACCAGGGCCGCCTCCGTCCTGTTAAGGTAAGAAGTGCCGCTGCCCGCCATCTCTTCTTGCCCTTGGCAGGCGTAGAACAGCATCGGCTTGTCCGGCTGCGGCCAGGGGAAGTCCACCCCCTTCATCCGCCGCTCGTCTGCAAGCGCGCCGCACACCCAGAGAGAAATTCAAGCGCATCTCGAGTTGCGTCCGATACACCCGGAGATGTGTGCAATGTGTTGCGAATGAGCTGGGCACATGCTTTGCAAGTGTGTGCACCTGACGTCGCGGTGTCGCACAGTGCCAGGATGCGATGGGACCTTGTGCTGCGATGTGTCGCTTTTCAAACCCAGTCAGCATTAAAGCGGGGACTCCAGATGTGCACAGTTCATTCACAATTTCCAACGCACATATTAGAAGATGCAAAATTGCAAAAATTCTAAAACAATGCTGGAAACAAAAAAAAAGAAAATGTACGAAGGCGGAAAAGAAGGGGGGGGACGAAAGAAACGTGAGGTGCAAGTATGTGTTACTACTGTGAAGCTCGGAGCCCCATGAAGATCCCGCGTTGCAGGACCAAGGGAAGATTCCAGAGTTTGGTTTCTACCATTTCGAATGTCACGGCAGTGCGTGGCCGTGTAATTACTACCCCAAATCAAGCAACACAGGAGAGCAGTTGTACTATACGAGCCAAATCGCCCATCTAGTGAGGAGACATCAGATGTCATCAGACTAACTCTCAGCCACCTGAACCTCCATATGAAAAATGTAACTTTCTACTGTAGAATACGCTTCTGATGAGGGTAACCCAGTGAAAACTAAGGCACAAAAGTGAGACGTTAAAACATTACGACTTCCAAATCCACCAAAAATCTTTGGGACATAAATTCACATGGGCTAAAATGAGCCCGAAACAGCCAACATGGATTTTTAAGCCTCACTGGCCTTAGTGACCATGGGGACAACCAATGCTGGTCTCGTCAAATCATGACAAGGGTCCCGGTACATAAAAGATTGCAAGTTATCACTAATCCAGATAATAATAATAAAAAAAAAAAAAGATTTATATGGCTTAAATTAGATTAATTTGATTTAAATCACAGTGGCTAGAAAAGAGTAATCCTTTACCACTAGATATATATTTCTACGCGGCAGATTGATTGATCAATTCATCTATCCCTGATAAAAATGCAAAAGAATTACCGTAAATGTAAAGTACAGTTTAATTCACAACTTTTGCATGTAATCTCCATTATACTAAAACAAACACAGCTTGACCTTTTTGTTAGATAGAAAGCTACATTTTTCTTTCACATTTTCACTTGATTGTGAAAGGATATTATTTTTCTTCTAGATTTTGTGCGACTCGCCTTCCGATTTTGTTGTAATAGGACGTTACATAGCTGATGAAAAAGGCGGAAGGTAGAAATCAAGCTGAACGCTCAGATTTGCTCTGAAGAGCATTTCTTAATGCTTGTGTTCATCCTTACATAAATATTTCTCGCTTAATAATTCCTTTATTTAAATTTAAAAAAAAAGAAATGCCTAGAAAGTGTCAAATGATAGACAAACGGGGAATACAACTATTTTTGGAATTATTTTTTCGTGGAAAAAGTTTGACTAAAATCATTATAGAAAAATTGATGATTTAAATCAAGATCTAAATCATTGATTTTTATTCTCCACTATGCATATTCTATGTATGAAGATTACGTCAGGTATGATTTAAGTATATTGCTAAACTTTTTTTACAAAGCCGTAGTATGGGAGTATTCTGCAACTTGTAAAACTGCTTAATTCAAACTCAAAACCAAAAAAAAAAGTGTTTACTGAACGATTTTGTGGATTTGTATTTTGCAAAAAAAGATCTGGTGTCAATCAGTGTCGCCTAAAAAAAAAGTGGGAATAATTTCAGTTTCATGAATGCAAGTCTAAAAACCCCAGGATTTCATAACAGCTTGGCAAAAGTTTGTAGTCATTTTTAACCTTTGTATCAAGTGCGGGTGACGCACACACAAGCTTTTCCACAGAACGACTGCTGGTGGCCATAAAATAGCAATCATCCACTCACACCCATTTCTTAATGCCATTAGGAGTTGTTTAAGTGGAACGCGATATGCAGCCTTTCGAAAAGGAGTAGGACCGCTTGAGAAAGGAAAGGTACCGGCAAAGACTCCGTTCTGCAGGGACCCCTCGTAGAAGAAGTTTGAGGGGAACTTGGACAGCTGCGGGTGCATGCGGTATTGCACCTCCAGCCTCAGGGGCCGGATGCCGAGCACCACCAGGCGCTCGAAGAGGGACTGCGACAGGCCCGCCCGGGCTGCCTTCTTGCACATCACCACGGGGCCCAGCTGGCAGTGGTCCCCGACCAGGATCAGCTGCAGGGAGGGGTCGGCCGGCACAGACGTCACATGAGGCCTAGCAGTTTCTCCGACAAGCGGCACTCTTCGTCGGAACCCAACGTCACACGTGGCAAAGGAATTGCGAAAGTACAAAGCTTTTTTTCGTCCATGCACCTCTTCCTTGGGAGCAGTGCATCGTTTTCCCCGAAATTCCGCTGTGCCTACAATCTGACTACCGAATGCCTCCGCGCTTCTTTTACTGCAAGTGCAGGTTGATTTCTCAGACTTCGCAGATCAGCCAGCACCCGATCGCTAAAAGTAAGTCGGATTACAGCTCTTGCTCGGTTGAATTTTCGTTGACAGGGAGAATCGGCAGTCACCCCTCCAGATGTGGCAGAGAGATTATGGGAGGCCTCCACCATGCACGATTCCAAAGAGAACTATGGTTCTCCCCTCGATAAGCCTACTAAGAAAGAGATGAAGTTTCTGTCGCCGGAGCTCCTGTCCCCTTCCCCCAAACAGTGGCATCATTTAAGGGGTGACGCTGTTTAATGTAGGTCAAATCCGGGGGTTTCTAAACGTCTAGTCTGAGTCGCTACACTGTCTCGGAGTTCCTAAATGTCTTTTTAAAAAAAATAGTTTAACAGTATTATACTATATCTGTAATGAGTGCACCCATTCAAAGCCTAAAATTTGGCACATCACAGAACAGAAAGATGAGATTGCTGAGCTATATATGGCTAAGCATCGCTTAAAACTGTGGCAAAGCTGTAGAAGGACCTAATTAGGAATGGTTGGACCGAGAAAATTAGCACGATTGAGAAGATAATCAACCTTCAGCATACGTGTCACGCAGGGATGAGTCATTTGCCATTGGCGACTGCTCAGACAGTCCAACATCCCCGTATAGCTCTGAACTGAGGCCGAACAAACAACTCGACCATGATTTAGCGTACCCGTGCAACGAGGTTGTTACATATCCCGCGACAATAGGCCTATTGCATTGAGCTTCCTGCGTCCCTGCAGCAACGCCCTCTCATTAAGCAGGAATTTAAGTTGGGCTCAAACTTGCATGGGTCCTCCCCCACATGTTCAGGTACAGGGTGCTTGATAATATCGAAAAAGCCGCAAACACCTCAGACTGCGACTCTGTCGCCGACAAAACACTGCCCAACACGTAAGAGATGCCACGGCGGTGCTCCATCCACAGATGGCAGTTTCCAGGCACAAGGGACAAGCCTCACCTGCTTGGCTCCCAGCACGACGGGCACCATGCACTCTGGCTCCGTGGCCTGCATGCTCTCGTCGATCAGGATCGAGTGGAACTTGAAGCGGGCCAGCCGGGGGTCTCCCGCCCCCACGCACGTGCAACAGATCACGTCCGCCGCCTGCGAGGGGAACGCAATGGAACATGCTCGAGCCCGCACGTACCTAGAGCACTAAGTATGAACGCTTGGCCCCGTCTGCATCTGTAAAAAAACCTGTCGTTGGATGTATTTCCTGTCCTGCTGCATTCTCCTTTCCTCGTGTGATGAAGGAAGGGGAACGACTCAGTGCGGCGTCCACATTATGTGGAAAGCGAGGGAATGGTGCGGGTATCTTCTCCATAAAGGAGCCGGCGAAAAATGGTCTCCCATGCTCGTGTCAAGGAATGCTTGAGAGCATGGTTCCTCGAATGCATCTTTGACTGGTGTGTTTAACAACCTATTCTGCCCCTACATTAAAAGTGATCCTGTAGTAGCAACAAGTGATGTCACAGGAGCCAGGATGTAGTGCAGTCGAATATTGCGATCCCGATGGTCGGAGATAGAGGTCTTGGTAAAGCGTATAAGTGAATGCGAGTGTCACTACCATATTTACTTGCGTAATGAACCCACTCGCATAAAGAACCCACCCCCCCACTTTTGCACTTGAGGAAATACTTTTTTTTTTGTGTGTGTGTGTGTGGGGGGAGCACCCCAATTCAAAAGTTGGTGCGTAATATCTGTTCACTTTATTTTGGTGTGATCGCCGGTGTCGTAGACGATCACAGTAACGTAACTTCACACTGTTATACATCAAGCAACGATGCCAGAAAGTCCAAGAACCATGCCAAACACTCTCCGGCGACGTCACAGTTAAAAAATCGTGCCTTTTTGTGGCGGAGCGCCATCTGTCAATTGCAACGGAAAGCTCCTTGCTTATAGCGCCATGACAGCACGGCGGTATGCAAAGAAAGTAAAAAAACAATGTAAAATCGCCGCCATTTCATCGCTGCTTCTGTTTTTGTGTGGACTGTGTTTTGCGGAGAACTTGGGCACCTGCTGCGAAAGCTACGATGGGCCGGTACGCTAGCTATACGGCTGGTTTTAAGCTCAAAGTCGTTGAGCATGAGTTGGGAGCATGGGAACCATGCGGCTGGACGGCATTTCAGCGTCGATACGGTGCGTGTACACAACTGGCAAAAACAAGAGGAAGAGCTTCGCGCTACAGAAAAGGATCGCCACGCATTTCGAGGGCCAAAACAAGGCAAGTTTCCTTTCATGGAAAACGAAGTTCTGGATTATGTGAAGAGGCTCCGCAGTGAAAGCTGTGCAGTGTCCCATGTGCTGATTCAAAACCACGCGGCAAGCGACGTCAGTGAAGAGAGTGACACTAGTTGTGAGTAGGAACACCAACAAATGGCTGGCTAGTGACATGAATAAAAGAAAGGGTTACATATATGTTGTGTATGCGCTTTTACTTTTTTTAAAACGTAAGGTTTTATTTCATAGCGAGTTTCCTAAATTTCAATTCTTATAAATCTGTCGCAACTTTTTTTTTTTTTTTCCCCTCTCATCCTGCGTAATGAACCCTCCCCCCATATTGACATTAACTTTTCTGAAAAAAGAGGTGGGTTCATTACGCGAGAAATACGGTATCTTTGCCACGTTCCACGGCTGCTGGAGCTTCCATGTACCACCAAGCTGGAGAGCGATCTGTGGCAAAGTGGGCGCCTGCCTCATCTACTATTGCTGCCGTGACACTGCTGGGATTGCGGCCGATGGCGAGACACTTTTCCGACGTCGTCGGGCAGAGATTGAGGGACCACTTTCTGTGACGCATACCCGCCAACCTAGCAACATGAAAATTTGGGAGACTGCCACGTAGGGGGGGAGAAAGGGGTCACAATGCTTTCTTTTTAGAGCGCAGCTTTTAGGCACCCGTTCCCGGCTTGAGTGGCGTCGGCGTAACCGCGAGGAACACTCGTAACCCTCGTGAGGGTTACTCTCATGAGGGTTACCCTCACGAGGATCACGAGGGCTACGAGGGTTACTAACCCTTGTAGCCCTCTTGAGGGTTAGTTACCCTCACGAGGGTTATGAGAGCTACCCTCATGAGGGTGACGAGAGTTACCCTCACGAGGGTCACGAGAGTTACCCTCACAAGGGTTACCCTCACGAGGATCACGATGGTTACCCGGGTCACGTGACCCCCGTTGACGCCATCGCCACTGATGACGTGGTCAGTGACGTCACTGATGACATCACCGGCATCCGCATCGTCACTGATGACGTCATCAGTGATGTTGCTGATTACGTCACCGGCATCGTCATCATCACTGATGACGTCATCAGTGACGTCACTGATGACGTCACCGGCATAAGCATCGTCATCGTCACTGATGTCGTCATTGGCATCGTCACGTGACCCCCAGGTCACGTGGCACCCCACGATCATGTGACCCCCCCCCCCCCCCCCACCCGAGGTCACTTGACCCCCCGCCCCCCCAGTGCCCTTCCCTACTCCTCCTCCTCAAAAGCTGCACTCTAATTCGGCGTTACAGGGAGTTGTAAACGGCTTTCTTTTTTTTAGTTTGACAAGAAACTTTGTGAAGAGGCACTCTGCACAGATCACACTGTCTTCGCAGCTGATTTGGAGTAAACTGCCGATGGTGCCCTGCCCTTCTACAGCACAAACATGGTTCTGATGCTTTCGTGAAGCAATGTGTATTTTGATGTCAGGCTTGCCGCCGTGCGAAACGCTCGCATCACAGGTGCCCATGGTACAAAATCCATACTTGTCAGCTTTCTGCGAAGCGACAAAGCACGAAAACTCAGTCATGTATGATCTCAGAAATACTTACAAGTACTTCTTGGCTATTAAAAGCACCATTGACTGTTCCAACTAAACTCGGGGAAACTCAGAGTAGTTCGGCGTTCCGCACTTCACTCGACGACCTGACAAAGCCAACTGAAGCCTAGCGTACCCATGATCATATATATAAGCCGTGTTACGAAATGAGCTTGAACTTACTCAGGAGCAGAGGTTTTGTCCCTTGGCGTTCGAAAATCTGCCCTTGTTTTACGCTGTGGCTCATGTGGCAACCCGCCGGAGTAACCTAAACCTACTTTCGAGTAACTCTCACTGACACAAGCGTGGGGGCGCAAGCCCCCGCGGTTGTTGCCGCGTGGGAAGTCAACCTCCACCTGCTCGTGGTGCGCCCTGCCAGCTTTATTGCTGCAACGGAGGCTCTGGCGAAAACCCCCCCACCTGGGATGGGGAACCCTAGCACTGGGGTTCCGCATGTGGACGGGGGGGACAAAAAGGGCCTGGGAACCCTAGCTTACCCCATGGAAGCGGAGCCACTGAGGCGGGGTCCATACCAGGGGAAGCTATCATAAAGGTGGTGCCCCTCGTAACTTCCCACGTAGGGAGGTGCCCCCGCATGGTGGCGGGGGTGATCTCCAGGGGAGCCGAGGGATATAAAAGTGATCACTGATCGGCGGGGCTGGATGGTTCATGGTTGCCATTCAGTGACCGTCGGACCCGCTGTGAGACGCACTCATGTCTTAGTAGCGGAGCCGGACAGTGAGTCGAGCAAGTGGGTACTTTTAGTACCACTGGTTTTCCCGGGCCGTTCCACTGGCTGTACAATACAATAGTTGGTTTCATTTATAACCCCTTAATTCCAATTGGCTTTTTCCTGAAATTTTCACTTGATCACATGATCCTATTCATTTTTATTGGGATTGGGTTAAGCCTGCGGTGCGAAAGCGGGAGCGGGCAGGGGACAAGTTTTTCTTAAATTTTTTACAAGAGCCCCGACTCAAAATCTGACACAAGCGTGATGGTCATAACAATAAAATGCCATAAAAAGTTTTAAAAAATACGGCGGTCATTTTTTGGGGATTCGAGGTCACGTCCGTTCGATCAGGAGATGTGGTCGAAATTCGGGAGGCTCCCGGACAATTCGGGAGAGTTGGCAGGTATGGGGGACGTGTTCCAGACACAGTACTCGAGAGACAATTTAAGACATTTAAAGCACCATTCTAAAATTAGCCCTTTCATTAGGAACATCCGGACAAGGAACCCTCCGAGGCAACGAACGAATACCTCGAGCAGCTCTCTCTCGCAGGCCTTCTTGAGCATCCGGTAGCGCTTCTCATCTGCTGACGACAGCTCCCCCGTCTCGTCCTTGAGCTGCTGCAGCTTGTGAAGTTCGGAGTGGCTGCGAGGAAACAGGGGCGATGGGCAGAACAGTTGGGTCACGTAAACTTTCTCTAGGCCAAAAGAATGAGGGGGATCGGTGGCTGTGTGTTAACGCACCATAGTACGGAGCACACGGGGCGAAAATTTGTGCGGTGGCACCTAGAGGCCCTGGGTCATATCACGACACCCACCCCTTTCCATCTGGACGAGCATCGAACCGGCGTGCAGTCGTGTCACTACCGTGCTATGCACGCTAAAGACGCCGGGCTAGCAGTGGTACGGCACCGGCAAACTTTCTCTTCTATGGCTAGGGCACTAGATGCCCATTAATTAAGACTGACCAACTTGCAGCTGTTTAAACACACATGCAATGCAATTACTTTTTCTGACAGGATGAGAAAGTACACGCAACACAATTACTTTTACCGACAGGATGAGAACATACACGCTACACGATTACTTTAATTGACAGGATTAGAATGTACACACAACAAAATTACTTTTACCGACAGAATGAGAACACACATAACTCAATTTGTTTACTGACAGGATGAGGACGGCAAGACGTCTTATTTGGATGCCCGGCCTCCAGCAGACACTCACTGCCTTCTGCCATGCTTGGGCTACGCATGCATGCACGAGGCTCGAGAGACACCCTTGTTTTGTCGAAGCTAGGAAGCCTACGCTGGAGTCAGGACAACTGAGAGACCTCCCGGACGTTCACATTTTGTTGGTGGCTCTAAATAAACTCTGTTGGCAAACTTCCAACAGGACGCATTGCCCCCCACCTTTCCCTCCCACGTTTGTCACTAGTTGACCAAAGTGCCACCTTCTTAGCACGGCGCGGCATGCCTCGCAAATGGTAGTTTAAAGAGCAGCCCCAGCATGCACTAAGTATGGCACCTCTTGACTCGTGACAAACTTTGAGGGGAGAGGGGGTTCAGCTTCTGCAAGTGCCTACGCAAGTTTGCCAACTGAGAGTATCTAGTGACATGGACGACTACCAAGGATGCCGGGCAAAGACGGAACGTATCAGAACCTGGATGCTAAGCGTAGAGACCACCGTCAGTATGTCAGATCATGCTGCTACAGTTGTCTATACAGCAACTCCAATTTCCCTTTTCCTGCGTTAGTCGCGTCTGAAGTATGGCTTCATGGAAACTATCGCTCCTTCCAAGCATACCGTAGAATACCGCGCAATCGCCCATTCCATATTAAGTGCCCATTACCGAATTTGTGAGATCTGAGAAAATATGCACAGTACATTTAAATGTAAAATTGATGACCGGACAAGCGCCCATCCCCCATTTTTTTGCGATTATCTCCAAAGTTTGAGTGGGTGCTTGCCCGGTATTTTACGGTAGTTTGCACAAACTTGGCACCGTACACAAGTCGTGCAAGCGCCCTAAAAACATGGTGATGTTGCTGCCGTGCAACCGGCAGTGATACCATCAATTTTTCATTTTCAACAGGACAAAATGTGACGGCAGATTACCCAACAGAGCTTCCCGAGAAGAACGCGGAACGGGACTTCTCGGTGTCAAAGAAGCTCGCAAAGAACACCGTTAAACCTTTGGTAGTTTAAAGGAAAAGTCTATCCTCACCCTTCCATGTTGCGGATTTGGTTATGCAGGGCCAGGAAAGAAACAGGCGAGTTGATGGCCTCCCGACTCTTGGCACAAAGACGCACCACCTGCGAGGAGGAAGCGAACGCCGTCAGGAATAAAACGGGGATAGTGTGCGAGAATGCAACCCGGCAAAGCGAAAACTAGGGCCTGGTGACCTACAGCGGGTGTTCTGAACCTGGTCATCTTGAGGAAAGCTTAGACCTAGACTTTATTTCCATAATTTGACTCATAATTGCTCGGTGCAACCGAGCAATTTGTGCAGCTCGTCTGCGAGAAAGTGTTTAATGCTAGCTGTTCCGTGTGCGATCGGTTGTGGCTTATACGAGACGCCGTGAGACGCAACCTCGCTGGAACTTCCAGTCAATCACGATGGAATGTCATAGAAATGTTGCACCATTCGACGCTGTTCATTCGCATGACGTCGCGTGATCATCCGAGCAATTTTCATTATCTATTTTAATTTATATTATTGATTTCTTTTAAATAATCTTGCAATTTATTTATTTTTAGCTCTTTTCTTTGTATTATTTTGTTATGTATTATTCTTTAACTTAATTTTGCAATTTATTTAGTTGCTCTTTATTGTTTTGTTTTCATTAACTTATTTTGTGCCAACTCTCCCTAGTGAATGTGTTACCTACGAAGTATGCAGGCGTCTGAACCGCTTTGCCACATCCATGCCGAGACAGATGAGAGGGGTTCCTTATCTTTCAATCAAGAGATAAAGTGTTCCTCGCGACTGAAAAGAACCACCGGTAGTGGATCAAAGTTGGCTAGTCTGATTAAAGCCCCTTGTTTTAAAAGTAGCACAAGGTGTGTCGGTGCAAGAGGCACGTGCAGCCCTCGGGAAGACCATGGTGGCACAAAGCAGCACCGAGCTAGATTTCGGATGCCATGTTCTTCCCAGAAGTGGCGCGCGGCACGTGTCTCAAGCATTTCCAAAACAATGAATGGCGCTACTTTTCCCAGGATAGAGGGGCTTTAAGTCCGACTCCCGCTAAGGGACAAAGTGATTTTTGCAAAGACGCCACACTACGTCATCATGTTTTCGTTGAGACTCGTAGCAGCACTCTAGACCTGGGAGCCGGCCCCAAGATGCATTCTGCGCACTAGAAGGAGAAATCCCGAGGGGGAGGGCGACACCTGCCTTGAGGCTGGTCTGGTGGATCTTCTCCGTGAGCTGGTCCACGGCAATGTTGCTCGGGGCACACACCAGCACCGGACCGTTGCTCTGCTTCACCAGGTGGTACACTATCGTGCCCGAGGTCACCGTTTTGCCTGTTCCTGGGGGACCCTGAAAGGAGGACGCAACGAGCCGAGGAGCTCAGAAGGCCCTTGCGGCGTGCAACAATGCTACCGAAATGTATGCCTGCTACAGAATTGCCTGCACTGCTTCACAGCGAAACTGCGAAGAAGTTTCCTCGGCCTTAAAAAGAAGACGTCGCCAGGACCTTTTAATGATATGACGAGGCCGTGCGAAGACCCAGAAGCAACATAACCCGTCGCTCGAACGACGCATAATTAATTATGAGACAGCAACAAAACAGACAAAATTCGAGCAGCATGCAGTTTGGATGCGTTTGTAAGGAATTTGGAGGTGAGGGAGTGAAGGGAATAGTTTGAAAATCTTTGGTCAGAGAGGGGCAAACCTAACAAAAATAAGAAGGACGAGAAGGATGTCTTAGACATAAGTTTCTGGCAATAAACCGTGACATTAGGCTAGCATAACTACTATTGATATTCAAATTTCTAGACACTGCCGAGAGCCTGTCTTGCAAGAGCCTAATCCTTTCAGAGCAGCCATGCTATGGCAGCTCTGAAAGGATTGAGCAATATCTGACTGCCACTACACCGACCCAGGTTCAACGCCACTGGGGCTCAAACTTTCTACATAAAAATTATACGGTGCATTTAGTTTTAATTCAAACATCTATTGATTTTCAATAATCTGCAAAAGGTATACAAATGCGGTTTGTGCAGGCAAGTTATATGGCCAGGGGGACACAATATACAGGCCTATTTCTTATGTTACGTCGAAAAATCATCTAAAATTTGTTAATTAAATTTTAATTAATAAAAATAAACATATGGTTCTAATTAGTAACTTGCTTAGTGTCATCGAAAACCATTAAATTGTTTAACTTCAGATGGATTTGATGCACATGGGAAGCACTGGGGAGTGCGAAAGTTACTGCTCATGCAAAAGGCACTAGGCTAGCGTGCGATGGGGACGAAAATCTTGCGCATGTTTATGCACTGCTAGCCTCGTGCCTGATGTGCAAGTGGCAACTTTGGCACTCCCCAGCACTTTCAACCATTCTAAAATTGACTTCTTTAGTAGTTTTTGATCATGCTCAGCAAGCTTCCAATGGGAACCATATGTTAATTTTCACTAATTAAAAACTTACAAAAGATTTTAGTTAATCATTTGACCTAACTTGAGAAATAACCCCCCACATTAGGCCGCCTGCCCGTATAACCCACCCGCACAAACCATATTAGTGTACCTCTTGCGAACTTTTAAAAATAAATCTGTTTGAATTAAAATTGAACACCCGGTATATAAACCCCATATGTAACCTTAGCGCTATGTAATGCTCGTTCATGACGCATTTCTCATAAAAACCGGCTCAGGAAACACCCAGAAAATGGGGCAGTGTCCCCTCCTGACCTGTATGAGGGATAGAGGCCTCTGCAGGGCGTGCTTGACGGCGTACACCTGGGAGCGGTTCAGCTCGGGAAGATTGGGGGCTGAGAAGTGCTTGGGCAGCTGGCAGCGCATCACCACATCCTCCACCTCGTGGCCCAGCAGCTTGTGGTAGATGTAGGCCGACACCGAGCACTCGTCCACAGCAAACTTGCGCAGGGCCGCCTGCATCCTACAACAAACAAGGAAGTCGTGACTCGAGTCGACCCATGGGCGGGTACGCTTAGTGGCAGGACGCTAGGGAGCTCCAACGGGCGTCCGGCGTCTGTGCCGTGGAAGAGAAATTTAGCCAGCGCAGCACGACTGCCGGCCTCGGGTCTTTTAATGGGCGTCGCGCGGAACTGACACACGACTGCGCGAGGCCCGTGCAGCCGTCTGTCACTACTGCAAAAGGAAAAGCCCGAGGCTTTTCCGTCGCGTGCCTCGAGCTGCGGCGCATTGAGACGCTTGGCCACCGACTCTCCCTGCCTCCCCTCCACTTCGGGCTGGCTGGAAGTGCTGCCAAATTCCACATCCAAAGGCACTATACTCCGTTTGTACCCATGCCTCAGCTATGCCGAAGGTGCACTCGAACTAGAAATAATTAAATAGGTGTAAGAATGATCGAAAGAATCCAAGTTTGCCGGGGAACCCCCGAGTTCCTAGGGACACAGTCCGAGGACTAGGTTCTTAGCGATGCCCAAGAGGAAACGGCTTGAGCAACAAGGATAAACTAGCAAACCGGAAAACAATGGTTACAGTAAGTTGCAGCTCAAGGAGGTAGGGTGAGGGAAAGGAAGGCAGGGGGGAGGAAGCAGACAGAACGCTGGAATGAGGGGGAAACCAACTCTCAAGCGTTCAGTCTGCTTCCTCCTCCCCGGCCTTTTTTTTCCTCACCCTACCTTCTTGAGTTGAAACAAACTATAGCAGGAAATTACAGTAAACTTCATTATTACTCCAAGTAGTGGAAGATTAGCATATGCATTCATCCAGCCAAGGTTAGCATTTTGCATGAGAAAGAAGCAAGTTGACTGGAAGGTCAACGAGAGCAGCAAAGCACTGTCCCTCTTTCCGCCATTTCTGCTACCCCGACATGCGCCGTACGTTGTCGCCCAGGCGGCTTTTCGTTACCTGTCGAAGGATGTTGACTTCCAGACAAAGTCGACCACGAAGTTGGATGTGCACTCTGATGGAACCCCGAGGTTGGTCTTCATCTCAATGCCCACCTCTTCGCTGTAGTCTGTGAGCCACAGGTCAAGAGGCAAAAAGCGGGACGCAAACCCCGCCCCCCGGACAACCGACCGACCTCCGTGGAGGGCACGCATTTTCGTCCGACTACAGAAGAATAAACGGCGTTTCGTTCTTCATTTCATCTACGAAATCTCAAATGTGCATAACGATTTCAGCGAAATTCTAAATATGGTACAAGAAAAAAAAAGTTATGATTTGTGACATGAATGGCTGCATATACATTGCAGATATTTGATGATTTCCTCTATATAGGCGTACTGATCATAAGCAGCTATACCACACATAAAACATTCGTGAAATGTATGACATAAGTTTATTTCTCGAAAGTGTTGTTTATTCTGGACTGTTTCGACATCACATGACAACTCAAAACAAAATTAAGTTTGTCCTTCATGCCAATAAGTTGTCTAATGTGAACTATTAAGCAGGGGAAAAATTAGCCATGCAAACGGGCACCATGCATCAGTTTTCATAGCAACTTGCGCGGATGCTGTGATGTAGACCTATGCCATGCCCCCACCTCACGGCGTTGAAGTAGAAATTTCCGCGTGGTGACGATTTCCTTAGCTCATGTGCACCCTGCTTGAGCCCCGTTGGGTGCACTTCTCACCAAGCACCGGCGTACTGCAGAGTAGCAAGCTCTGCAGGTGTTGCCTTCCTGCAGTGCACCAGTGCCTGGAAAGAAGTGCACTTGACTAACCGCGAGAACAAAAACTATTGATTATACGAACATGCCATTAAAATTAAGCGGCTTATGAGTACGTCAAAAACATTGCGGGACACCCAAAATTTTCCAATTTGTTTGGGTTACCCAGAAGTATGACATATCCGAGTTAGAATTATTGTGAGCCTACTGTACAAGCGTACTTCATTTATCTTTTTCCACCGAAAAGGATACTGTCTGGGATCTTGATGACGTGGCCAACCCCAGACCAGGGCTTGTGGAGTTCTCCAAGGTAACGCAGTCTCAGCTCGTCCCCATGCATCAGCCTCATATCTGCGAAGGATGGTCGTACGGCACGTAAGACGGAAAGGAAACAAAACAGAAGCAGTTAAAGAACTAAATGCCAACTCGCGTCACTCCTGGCATATCACCTTTTTATCGTGGCAGGAACCTACTTATTGCGCAATACTTCCACAATTAGCTCGGAAGAATTAGCCATTACCGGGTCCTTCATAGAGTCATCAGGCAAAACAAAATCTACGCAAGTCGTGTCAAACTGCGTACACAGACACGACCCTCCTGACTAGTAGGTGAAAGCTTCTGGCAAAAAAAACCCCAAATTTCGCATCGAAAATACCGAGGCGGTCGATCGAGTTTCATTTGGGCTTCGTACGTGCCGAACTAACGAAGAGCATCTGGCATACCCCAGCGAGGATCAATTTTTACCACCAGGGGGATCTTTCGATGCGCGAATGAAATCCTGGTTACGCAGCTGTTTCTTCACAACGAGCCCCCGTCAGAATGCGAGCACCTCGGCCCGGGGACCCATAGTCCGGCGCTTCGGCCTCAAAGCCGTCGGGGTGGCCGAACCGAGGTGGTCTACTGGAAGGAAACCTCGTCCCCCACTCACCAGTGTCTGATTTGGCCACCGTGAAGTAGGCGATCATCTTCTTGTTGAGGCCAATGTCCCAGCGCACCTCAATGTTGTCCTGGGTTTGCGACTCCTTGAGCTTCTTGTCGTAGTCTGCCTCCATCTTCACCAGAGGCCCAAAGATGTTCTGGTACTGGTAGCCGTCCTCGTACCTGCACACAGAAGCAAAAGGGGAACCTCCCTTAACCCCTTCGCTACCAAAGCCGGTGAACCGCCGGGCGTGCCGTTAGGGGCCATATTGCCAAAGCCAGTGATTCGCCAGCCTGCATGAATTTGTTTTAAAGAGCCATTCATAAATAGCCCGCTATGTAGACTTGGGGTAGTCTAGTTAGATACCTTGCCAACAGAAGGCGAGGGTCGTTCTGTTCGCTGCGTTTGTTTGAGCTTGTTTTTTTGCCTGTCGTCTTTCCTGCTCGATCGCTCCCTGCTTGGAGAAGATGGCAGCGTCCAGTGTACAGTGTGACCTCTCTCAGGATGAAATTATAAATATCCTCTTCGACAGCGATGATGACGGGATGTCTGGTGAGGATAGTGAGTTTTTGAAGCATACTGTCGACGACGGGAACGATTCCGACAGGAATTTTAAGTCTGAATCACGACAAGACTGCACTGGTTGTGAAACGCCTAAGTGACTGAGGATAGAGTGCTTCGAGATCTTTCATACGGGGAAGAATCTGTGAGAGCGTATTGATTTAAAGCAGATGTTCTCAAACTTTTTGGTCTCACGAAACCCCAGGAAGCCTCAAAAGCTGCCGCAAAACCCTCCCCCCCCCCCCCCCCCCCCCCCCCCTCCATATTTGCCGACCGAGAAGCAACAGATGTACAATTGTAGGCAATTTTGCTTTGTGTTGCTTCCCATATATCCCCACCACATCAATTGCGATGTCAGTACTAAGTGAGATGAAGGCTCTTTGCATGGTCCTGCTGCGCAGCCTGCGGCATGGGAGGGTTGCAATTTGGGTGTTTGCGGAACCCATGAGACCAGTTCGTGGAACCCGTGTTCCCCGGAACCCAGTTTGAGAACCCGATTTAAAGACTTGAACGAACCACTAAAGCATGTAAATAAACACGTTTTCTTGTTTTCTGCACAGAGCAGAGTTTTACAGTAAAAGCTTATTATACAAGCAAAACAGCCACACCTAGTGTGGTCCTGTTTTAGGGAAAAAAACATGCGGGACAGATGGCCCGGCAGCGCGTGACGTGCGTGGTAGCGAATGGGTTAAGGCCAGTTTGCAAATTTGTGTTCGAGTGAGATCGACCGTGTTTAAGCCTCCTATGACAAGAAAACACACATGCACTTAGTAGACGTTTCACCTCCAGCTCGCGCTCGTTGCCTTCTGCCGAGTTTTGGCTGCGTGTATGACGAAGTGTTGTCAAAAGCCCAAAGCTTGCACTCCGGGAAAAGCATCTACTGGGTTCTTAACTTGCCACCAATTATAGTTATATGCAGGTCGGAAAGTTTCCAGGGCCACACGGTAGATTGCTTCTGTGTGTTCTTGTCCTGAGCGGTTACAATGGACTCGAGCGGGCTTCGACGGAAACATGTAAGCCACTCTAGGACACGGCCGACTCTGGTGTCGGGCATTCCGCCACTTTGCGGCTACCGCCTTCTCCGAGAGGTCCCACCTGAGCAACACCTGCTGAGGTTCCTCGTCCACTCCGGGTTTCTCCAGGTCCTGGAAGCTTGCATCTACGTTGTCCTGCAATGCGGGACGAAAGGTCTTCAGTGTTTCTTTGGCATTCTTTTCGAGAGAAAAACCGGTTCGAGTCCCTCTCCGGAACGACTCCGGCTCAAATGTCACCCCACATTCCTCGAACTTGGAAGGTCACCAATTCACGCCGGACGCGCGACGCAAAAAAATATGTTTTTCTCTTTCCATTTCTATACGAAGAACTATTTTGGGCTGTTCGTTGAAACATCCTTCCTTTTTGTCTCCAACGAATCCAATATCCCTTCATTGTGGCAGGTCCCCCCTCCAGTCATCCTTCCTCAGACAAGCAACAAACAGGAAGAACACTAGTACTGTCCACTTGCTCAGCCTCTGAAAGGAACACTTAAAGGGACACTGACAGGGTATTTATGCTCGCCGAGGTTTTTAGTTGTACGTGACATATGAGAGCTCAACTACCCAGAACAGAATTTGCGGCTCGAAATTCGGTTTCTTTCCGCCCGAAAACCGCCGATCAAGAACTGGCCGGTTCGAGTCTCGCTCACTCTCTTTTTCGCGGTCACGGGCCATTTTCTAAGGTATCGATGCGACCACCAAATTTAATCAAAGTCGTGGGTCACTGAAGGCATACACCGAATATTAAAAATAGAAAAAAATATGAAACCCATTTTTTGTGGCTTCTAAAAAGCTGTAAATACGTTGTTTGAAAAAAAAACTTCCACAGACAACCGGAAGCATTCTGTGCGTTCGTCGTTTCGCGTATCGTGGGACTCGCGGGGACGGCGATGGTAGCGAACGACGGGCGTGGGACCTCTATTTCAGAACTGTCGTTCGCGGTACCGGCGAATTCTGTCTACCGTTAAAAGAGAAATTTGGGACTGATCAAAAGAATTGGTACTCATCCCGTACGACACGCCCGGCCACCAAGCCGATTTGCACGAAGACGTCGCCGAGCCGTCGCTCCCTTCTAGTGGCTGAAGACATCGCTCGCGCAAACGTCAAGCACGACGTGTCTACTTCGAGTTGAATATGCACGTGTACGATTTCTTTACTAGGTGCGAATGTCCCGAAAGCGTGGTGCTTTCCGACTTCGACCCGGGAGTGCTTTTGCTAGAGAAAAATCGACAGCAAACTTTCCAACTTACAGTTTACCAGCTGAATTATTACTAAGGAATGAGATTCACCAGAATAGAGATGCCCCAGTAGCTCAGTGGGAAAGACGTCCGGTTCACACGCGGTAGGACCGGGTTCGATCCCCCGTAAACCTTTTTTTTCTTTTTTTTCAAACGTTTTCCGATGTTTACATATCTTTTTCTTTTTTGCAATCATCACTGAAGAAACAAACAAAAAAATAACAAACAAATGTTGTGGACGATACTTCGCTGAATTAAATGATATGGGATTTCCGTTTTGACACCTGCGAACTCAATGTAATCCCTTTCCACAAAATGCAAGGAGCATATAAATCAGGTAGCGTCCGCTTTCCGAGGTGCCCGTATATGTTCTACAGGAGTTGCAGCCAGCCATTGGTCCCGATCCCGTTGATCCTTCGGAAACTCTGTCGCACAATGCCACTTTTTTTCGGACGCAGGACATGTGAGCCAGCTCTTCACGCAACATTTTGGGTGTATTCTTTTCGAAGCCGATCATGGAAATTCACCACGGGCACTCACTACTCATCTCCAACTCCTCAATGTACAAAATAACTCATCTTGGAGTACAGAACAACGAACGGAACAAACATAACTGCAAAAGAATAGCAAGGCGAGCAGTTCCCGCACGTCGCATCGCACGCCGCATGTCGTGTCGTCTGCTACGGAGAGGAGGAAAAAAAAAAAAAAAACATCGCACGGTCGGGTGTAGCCACGTGACTTCCGCCACTCACTCTCTTCTCTCCATTTCTCCGATCTCCGTCGGGTTTCGGTTTCGGTTTCGAGCAGTTGCGTCTTTTGGCTTTATTAAAAAAATACGCTACTCTGTTGCAAAATATTAATTGGGTAGTCCACCGACACCATAATAAAGCGCCTGGCAAAAAATAAAAAAAATTTTTGGGGGGTGTCAGTGTCCCTTTAATGGAGGAGAAAATTTTGCCAGGATAAATCTAGGCACAAGGTCATCCAATTTTTGGTGACATCAAGATCCAAGTTTCGAAAAATCCTTCCAAGACGTGGAAACAGTTAGGAGACATTTCTCATTACTACTTTTGACATTGTTTACTGCACTAAGTAGCAAGAAGCTAAGGGCACATATTTTCACTTACTTACACTTGTCCTTTTCAGCAGAGACATTAACCTTCAGGGATGCTATGTGTTCTCAAGAGAGCAAAACTCTTTGTCAACTTTCTTAATTGTTAATTACTCTATTAATTGTGAACAAGTGTGTTTTCATAAAATACAAAGATGTTAATTTTTTCCTTCCTTTCCTGTACATTATGATTGAAACGCTGATTGAAACGGAAGAGCGACGACGCCTGCCCGATCGGCGCTTTCATTTCTTCCGTCCCCTTCTCGCAGTTCGTAATTGAAACGCGGCTATCGAACGGTTGGAAACCCTCTTTTTGTTGAAGATTGCTAAAATTAAAAGTATGGTTTGGCTGCACTTGCTACTGCTTTTACAATGTATAGACATTTTCTGCCATGTTTATTTCTAAGGCTATTTAGAAAAACTGGGCAAAAGAATATGCCATAAACCTAAGAGTTTCTTTCAAAGTATAGGTAGGCAAATAAAACCCTTAGATTTGTGTTCAGCAGTCAAAGTGACACTAGCCATAGGAATTTCATCCAAATCGGATCAGAATTGACCGAGTATCTTCAAACTACAGGGTGTCCCTTTAAAGGGACAATGAAGGCAATTTTGGACATCTTTTTCTTTTTGGCAAATGAACTGGGTTCCAGGTACATCTCGGGCAACGTTGCCCAAATCTCAGCCAAAACCGGTGCTTGTGTGCCGCGCAAATCAATTAAACAGTTGCGGTAATAATCGTACCGGGATCGACTGGGGCGATGTCCCGAGTTGCGGGAGAAGCTAGGAGAAGCGGAGCTCACGTGACCGATGTGGGGCCAAGAAGCGCGACGTCACAAGAGACGCGTCAGCAATTGGTCGAAACGAGAGACGTGCCCTCGGTCACATTTTGGTTCGCGATTTTTAGAAATACTGTTCTAATTTCCGCTTGAATACCCATGAAAAGTATAAATCGGACCGGAAATGATTACTAAACCATAAATAAAGCAGCATAATTGTTTTTTTCTTTGCTACACTGGAACTCCGCGAAACGGCCAACGAGTAACTATGGGCACTTCGGCATGCGTGCCGCTCGTTATCGGCAGGGCGGTCTCCGTCGGGTGATGGCGGAGGCTGCCACACACACACTCCTGTTCCGTTTCTGTTGGGTCACTGAACAAAAGCTCGAACTCGCTCGCGAGAGCGGCACTGCCGTCCATGTTGACAGATTCTATGAAACGACCTCGCCACTGCGCTGCTATAACCCACCGCGGTAACCAGAGTCTCGATCTCCTAAATACTACCGATACCGACTATTCACACTTGACGTCACTCCCTACATCCCCTCCGTTTTCGGAGGCCCAGAAACGAGAATGGAGATTGTTCAGTTTCAGTTTCTTTACTTCTTTCGTAGGCACAAAAATATGTGTCACAAATATCTACAAAAATCGGGCAGCATGCTATGTTCCCCAGAGGCATAAAAACACCATTTAAAAAAATTAAATAAAATTATCTTCATTGTCCCTTTAAATCACCGATGCCGACAGTCACAAAATCGCAACACGCACTACTCCAATGCACCAGAAACACCTCACGCCATCTGTAGGTGGCGCAGTATACTTCATGCCATAAACAACTCTCTCCCGAAGGCAGCATTATTCGGCACATGGCCTGGTGGTTTTCAACCGTGATGTCGGTCAAACATAAGGTGAGATGTTATTTTAAAATTATTTCTAATATGCATGTCATCCTAACTATTTATCAGCTCTATTTCACATAAATTTGCAAGTTTCATCAGTTATAGTCTGCATAAAATTTGAGCTTTATACAGCTACATTTTACGTAAATTTGTCACTGAACGACATTTGGCATTCAGTGACATGTATGTCGCATTTTGGGTGACTGAAGAAAAAAAGCTACTGTTAGCCCGAGAGTTATTTTTATGGCAGATGATTTATAGACGCTTTACAGCAGCTGTGCATGGACGCCGCCATAACTGACCTTCAGTTTTTGTTTCCTCTTATTCCGTTTATTTCACTTCATCATTACCATAACAGGCCAGGTTATTGCCATATTAGCCTCAACTGTGTCCTTTTCTAAAGCATCGGCCTTTGTAGAGGATCGTCAACTACCGTTTCAGTTGCTCGGCATCTCGGTAAGACAAGAGAAGGTCAGCAATGGCTGCTGTAATTTGGCGCGTGTGTAAAGCGTCTATATGGGGCTGATCATCAAGCTCTCTTCAAACTAAGATCGACACAAAGAAACGATGGGGGCCCATAAAGCACATGCCTGACCGATACGACTGCACAGAGAGCATGGAACACTACCCAGTTGTGAAGGACGCAAGACCACAGTGCAAGGAACAGGATTCTACAGGACACACAGTGATAATGTGCAGCAAATAGAATGCTTTTCTTTGCTTGAACAAAAAGATTTCTAAATATTTCTACAAATTTCACGAGCCATGGAGCTTGAGCCTACATGCTTTCAAGGCTCTACTAATTTGTATTTAAAGGATAATAAGTGAACCCTTGTATCAGAGCTTCGAGACATTTTTTTGTACATTTATTTTTGAGAGAAAATTTAACTCTATGCAGGTTGCACTAAAGAAATAACTTATTTACCTTTTTGCCCGTTGCTGCGAACTCGCAACATAACCACATTTTATGATATGGTGCTTTTGCCATAATCGTCGAGGTGCCTATCCTTTTGAAATGCCCTAATCAGCAATTTCCAGGAAAAAAAAAAAAAAAAAAAAGAATTCCGAATGGAGTGATGAATAATTTTGGCATTAAATGTTATAATAATAGATGAAGGAATTAAGCTAATTTAAGATGAAGAATCAAACAAGTGAAACTTCCTTATTCCGAGTACTAGCAAAAAAAAAAAAAAAAAAACACCAAGCAATCTTTCTCTCTGCAATGGTCAGACGAAAACGCCAAAGAAAACAGCTCACCTTCCAGAGCTCCTCGAGCCGAGAGATCTGCTGTGCGGTGACCTGACGTGCCCTTAGCTGGTCCCGCTCGTGGGGGGCCCTGACTAGCCAGGGCAAGAAGCAGCGGTCGTGGATGAGTGGCTTCCACTGGTCGGGGTCCCAGTTCATGTCCTTGAGGGAGGACTGGGCTGCACACGGGTGCCGGCAGAGCAGCACCACCACCGAGTCCGCCTTGGCCGGGATGAAGCCCAGCACGAACACGTTCCGGCAGGCGCACGAATAACACTCCAGCACTGTCTCCCCCAGGGGGCCGTCCCGGTGCAAGGTCACCTCCTTGTGCTTGGCTCGCACCAGGTGGTTCACCATGTGGCTGCAAGCAAGCGCATGTGAGGGGAAGGGTCAAACCCCAAAAAAGAGGCTCCGTTGCCTTGTTAATCCGTTGCCGGTTAGCAGACGATATTCAGGAGATGGTGCCGGGCATTACTGGCTTTTGGAGCTGCTTTCGCGTGTGCATCTATTCAGGAGACACTTTGTTCCCATGGTGACGGTCACTATAGCGGATGAACTTCATTGTGCAAAAGGTGATGGCGGTGTAGCGATATCACGAGGCGTACCCTGGCTCTTCTGCTGTGTGTTTCGATGGGCAGGACACAAATAAAAAAAGGTTGAAATGGGGACATTGAGTAGATGGCCGATTTTCTCCAGGGCCTAACATGTTTCCTATTATTTCACGAAAAGGGCATTCTCTTGACCACCCGGCAGTCGTTGCTTTTCCTGGAACTTAGGTCTAAAATATCATATCAAACTGTTGGGTCATAAAACTGAATTGATGAAATGCAGCGTGTTGCAAACGAATCACATTGATTTGAATCGCTCAGTTTCAAAAAGTAGCAAATGATTGGTCCCGTGTGAAGCAAGAGCAGTCACAGCAACAACTGCTACACTTTGTCGAACCCTACTGCGCCTTGGGCCATGTTCGGTACCTTCCATGGTGCAGCTATCACCAAATGTCTGCTCGGAGAGTGACAGAATAATTTATTTCAAGCACACACAATTCCTCTAACGGTTGCAATGTGAAACTCTGGTGGCGTGTTGCCACTTTACCGCAACCGTGCCATCTAGCGGGTGCTGCACGACTCGAGTGCATGGCTGGCTGTCCTCAACACTTGCGGTTTACAGGCACCGGCCGTTTTCTGGCGTTTTGACCGAACCGTTACTCACTTCCATAGAGTTAAGGGGGGACATAGGTCTTCGGAGCCAAATACTTCCTGAAACTGCATTGTTCTGAAAATGGCGATGTTGACCTCTACAGTTGTTGTTCTACTGAATCTACCAGGTGTCTAATTTCGTGGATGAATATTTGAGCTATATATCAATTTATAATGCCTACGTGCATTGAAGTCGACTCTGAAACATTGTTTTCACAAAACACAATTTTTCGACTTGTTGAAAATTTGCAGGAGGGAATTGTCGGAACAGATGATCAACTTCTCCAGTTTTACGTAACCAGTCTGAGACAGCAGTCACTTTGTTACTTTGTTTCACAAGGAAAAATCAGGGCTGTACGGTTGATGTCGGCGCACCTACCATAAGAATTGTTTCGACAAATCTCTGTGAAAATTGGAGTCTCACCACGTTGACCCAGACAGAAGCTTCGCAAGAAGGTTCTCACCTGCCGGAAGTGTTGCCTCGGCCATTACAGAACCACCGCTTGCACACATTGCACTGCACCACGCATCCGGGGTCGTGGATGCCGCAGTACCTGCAAACAAAGTTGACAAGGAGCCGTCAAACCCATCTGTCGACTTTGATCGGATCGCTTATGCAGCCAGTACCATTTTGCTTTAATGAATTGTGACTACAGTAATTCCTCGTTATAACCAAGTCACTGGTATGGCAAAAAAATTAGGTATAAGTGGCAACTCGATAAAAGCAATAGCGCCAAAAAACAGCGCCAGCAGCCTTGAAGTTGGACAAGAACACTGCGGAACACTCTGACCGTATATTTAATCAAACAAACCTTGGTTATGAACTTCTCGTGCCAGCTTTACCGAATAAAAAAATAATGAAGTGGAGTTTGCCACTAATTTCATACAGGCATCAGTTCTCCTAGAACTGTTCCAGGCATCGCAAGAACACTGTCACTGTCGCTGCACTCCATTTTGCTTTGAAGGAGCCGTAGGATGCTTCGCGTCTCCGCAGTCGTCGGCGTTTCCCAAGGTGCCTCTCTGACGTTGCTTCGTGTTTACCCTGGTCGCATGCAAGGTCTACGATTGCAGCATTTGTGGCAGGAGCAGCAACAGAAACGTCCGCATCAACAAGCACGAAGAAATTAAAGTTATTCTCGGTGGCTTCACCAACATATTTTCACACACTCCCGTAGAGATTGTTGAAACTCTGGAAATCGTGCGCCGGCTTGGCAAGCATGCTCGCAAGAGAAAATCCGACAAGTGTGAAGCAGTTGGCAATCTTTTATCTTTGGGTCACGGGCGCTTTCTCCTGCATGAGAAACTTCTCGAACCCGTCCAATATGCCTTGCTTGTTCTGTGAAATGGCGGACAGTGTCGAACAGCCAATGCTGTAATGTCGAATTCTTTGGACATTTCGGACTTGGGCCAGCCACTTTTAACAACCTTGCTGATCTAAGCGACTTTCGTTAAACACTCCAAATCTCCCATACAATAAACGTGTGCTTGTAGTACGCCGCAGGCATGCGCGTCGGGGGCTGCCAAAGGGATGAACTTCTCTGCGCTCCATCGCTCCCTTGACTAGATTCCGACAGGAGTCTGGCACTGTCGGCTGTGGGCGCCGTGACTTGTGTTGCAACGTTCACGCTGCTCTCTGCCCGCATCCCTGCGTCGCAGCATCCGCATCAGAAGCGGCGCTCTGCCAGCTCTGCGCGCTCTGCCCTTCGTCACCCGTTTACTTCGTTGTGCCGTTTGCTTTGGTGGAGAAAGGGGAGGTAACACAAGGATTTCTGTGCACCTCCGTGTAGGTTTGCGTGCTTTCGGCACAGCAGTCTTCGTCATAAGCGTGGTCGTCCACCGATACACCTCTAATAATCCAGTCTAAAATGCGTGCATTTCGGTCAAGACCACGTTGAGCTTCGATAAAAGCGATTTCGTTATAACGAGGGATTACTTTATATGGAGGCTTTAAGACTCGACAAGTTGCTCATGCCACAAATATGCGTCGTTCCAACTCTACGAGCAAGTTTGCATAACTTCAATCGTGTCACCAAAATTCTAAATAAAAAATGGTTAACAGTTCATCTTAAAATTCATGCCGGAGAAATTCTGCTAATAATATTTCTGTTTTGTCTCAGACTGATCAGCTTGTAAAGTGATGCAGCAAGTCGTCGGATTACATCATCACACCTAGATATACTCAAAGTCGACACATTGCATTGTGTTTATCACACCCAGCTTTGGACTTCGGCCAATTAGCTGCGGGAATTAGTCAACCAAAAAGAAAAAGCGAAAAACATTTTTTCTCGCATAGATTTTATTTGAAGAAGTAAAACAAATAGAAGGTGGGGGCACCCCCTCAAGTCTCCCACCATCTATCGAGTGACGTCACTGGGAGTATCTAATGTCACTGTATCCTGGCAATGTAGTGCCATGCCAAGCTCCACTACGGTCGCCATTTTGGTTCATTGAATGAGCAGTTTCTCCTTGGTGAGCTGATCTGAATTCGCTGGTGACGTGTAGCTCTAGAGGGAGGTTTCTTAAATCCCAAGATTTTGTTAGCACACATCGGCGAAACAAGCACATATCTTCTCACTGCCACCAGACACGGCAATGATGCTTGGCAGCATTAAAAAATAATTTTCTATCGTTGACTATGCAGTAACAACACCACCATTGTAAAAGATATGCGGAGATAAGCATGATTGACAAATGGATTGCATGCACAGCGCCAAAGCTGATTATACTGGTGAGGAACGCTTTCAGTTCGATGATGCTCAATAGCGACCTTGATGCAACTGGTTCAGAACGACCCTCATGAAGCTTCCAATAGACCAAAATGGCGACTGCCATGGCAACGGGGACTGATCAGCCAAGCACTTTGCGAGGTTTGGTCATCTGCATGTTGTTAACTGTTTGTGTCCGGTTAATCAGCAGGGAAGGCAATGGCACTACTTTCAAAGGATCCAGTGACTTTAGGAGTACCACCTAATCTCCCTTTCGGTTGTCTTCAAAGCTGCCCAGCAGCTCCTTCCACAACTATCAACATCTCAAGGATTAGCATCACCAAAGGTTGCAGCGAGCAATTAAGACAAAGGACGGATCGCCACGAGGCTGACGGTGAGTGTAGCAGCAACAGAAATAGAATGGTTTTGTCAACTTCCGCGTACTCCCAATGATGGAAAATTGCCGTTTCTGTAACTGCCACACGCAGCTGCAGATTCGCAAATGATGTGTCTTTTCTTTTGTGATTATGCAGCGGAATCGCAGCGTTTCAAGGGAAGGTGGCACATTTCCTCGCACTTGTTCCGAGATCAACAATATAAACTATACGAGATGCAAATCCTTTCAACATTAGATCATTGTACTGCCCGTTTAAAAGGGTCATTGGCAATTAGAGGCACCATTTAAATACTTTAAATATATTTTTGAGCGTTTAAGTTAGCAGGTTCTATTATAAACAGCTCGTTCCAACCAGTTTACCAGATACTACTCACGATAGGCACCTCACCCCCTCTATCAAGAAACCGTTCTATATTTTAACACATGCATTACCGGTTCAAACCCAGTCTCCAGCACGCGCTCATTAATTTCCGCCTTGCTTTGACTGGATGTGCTCAAAAAACCTCAAAGCGTTACAGAAGGTAGAAAATTTGCACTTGAGGCAGAGTTAGCAGCAAATTTTTTACTCATACCTACACAGTTGTGGAGGTGCCAGTACAATATTCATTTAAAACTCTCAGTGGTACATAGTGTACACACTTACATTTGTTACACGCACACAAAAGATGAAGGGATGTCCACTTGCCTTTGCTCTGGTTTCAAAATTTTACTTAAGACTGCTTTGCTATTTAAAAGACTTGCGAGACCGCAGCATCGTCGCCGGGCAATGTCACTATCACGTCCGAAAGAAATCGTTCAACCGTCAAGCAAACAAGCACACACTTGTTGGACGAGACATTTCCAGTGTCAAGTAGTACCGAAGCTTCTTAGGCATGCGGCATGGCGACACATGATTCCGTCGATACAACAACACCGACAACATGACAACACCATCCACAACCAAATACAAACGACGCAGCTACCACTAAGATTCAAGGAAGACGTCAAAGTAATAGAAAGCATTATTTTGATGCGGGGCGTCAAAATATCTTCAGAACTATTTACATGTTTTACGGAAGTGACGTCATTAATGTAAAAATTATTTTTAAGTTACTTTGACTATAGATAGTGAAATAGTCACTGCTTTTCTCACGACCTGGATGACTTTTACCCAAATAATCCAACAACTCATTGAATGCTCCCTTCCCTTTCCCCCCTCTCCCCTGGATGAAATGCAGAGGCGGTGCTCACTTGCACGCGTGGTCGGGGAGGTCCTTGCTGTAGTACTGGTCTTCCTCGTCCTCTTCAAAGGTGAGCTCGCCCAAGACTTGGCCCGTTGCGGCCACTGCGTCCAGTCCGTTGCCCAGAGAGACCTCGGAGTTGGGGCCTGGCAGCTGGACCGGCAAACAAAGGCATTTGTATCTCTCGTGGGAAAGACGCGCAAACATCGCCTGGCCTAGACATTTCAACAAATGCAACGAAGATACGACAGCAGTAATATGCAGTTCCCTACCCACCTCTCCGCTCCGCCAACTTCTTTAGATCTATCGGTCGGCAGGCTGTTGTCCGTGCGAGAGCCGGTATGGGCAGATAGCGATCCTAGCACAACCAGCAGCACCGCTCCCACGGGCAACAGTGAACGACCGTTTTTGAACTACACTCTTTTTGCGCAAACTTTATGTCCACCACAAATACAACAAAATCATTGTCCACCACAGGCCATGTGCCTCCAACATTCCAACATTTCTACCGCTTCTGTCCATATGGGCTGGGCTGATAGCGTAACGAGTGCCACTGAGCTGACGCACCACGAAAAGGCACCAGGTGTTCTAGGAAGCTTGACAAAAAACTTTATCTAATAATGTGGCTCCGCATGTTATTCCGTCAAATCAACAGCTGCACTCCGTTGCGGACTCTCTCCCATGGACTAGCTATGGGCGCGACCGACACCAACACGAACAAGCAAGATTTGTGAAGGGTTCCCCACATAAAGCCATCGCTTTAAAAACGCACAATGGAAGCAACCAGCCAACTGGACGGCCATTTCTCCTTTCTTCGTGAGATGGAGTTACACCCTGTTCGCCCAAATGCTAATGTTCCCTCTCTCCCCACACTGTCCTAGTAACAAGTTATTTGGTGAATAAATTATCGACACACTCCAAAGGTGCTGCTTCAATAATTCTTAATTGTCCGTCGGACTATCTTTTATTTGTGCACGAGTCCTATACATCTATGATAAATGCATTTACTCTGCATTTTGGGGGACCTTTCTAATGTACTTAAAGGGCCCATGAAACGATTTTTGGGTTGGGATAAATCATTTTAGATTGGGATTTTACTAATAGAACATCGTTCAGTGGGCCAAAAGCAAAAAGGTAGAAAGTCAAAAGCCTGACATTCAGTGCGAAAATTTGAAAACACAGCGGACTATTTCGTTCCTCCTCCCCTTCGTAACCGCTCTGCCTTTTCACTGGGATACATCCGCGGTCCCAAAAGCGTGTCATCGGGTCCAAACTGACGTCACACAAGACCGGACCTCATTTAGTCCCTTCACCCCTAAGCTGACATTGTGGTGGAAGCTACGCGCTTGCCGGACCAATCAGCCACCTTCGTTTCATCACCTGACTTCATTCTCTGCAGCCACATTTGCCACGCTTACGTGGCAAAAGTGTGGCTAGCCCAAGGAGCACGTAGCTTCCACAGCACTGTCAGCTTAGGGGTAAACGGGCTGGGGAAAGAAACTTTTGTCTGAGTTTTGAGCGACGGGCTAATCTTCTAGGGGGACAATGGCTCTGTCCGGGTACATAAACCAGATCCTGAGCAAGAGGGGCCTCCCTTCTTTTCGTCTTCTTGAACTGTTTGCTGGAATGCGCGATTTATGAGTTGAGGAGGAAAGCGAAACAGGAAAGAGTTGGAAAAGCGTTTCATGACCCCTTTAAGATTCCATAAAAAAGAAAGGGGGGGGGGGGGGGGGGGCTCCCTTTTTTCAAAAATAATTAGAACACAATCAACAAAATCTGCTAATTACAATTGATTGTATTTTGAAACGATGGTTGTATTTTTCATTCCAAACGGTCAATTCTAGCGTGAGCATTCTAAGAGCAGCCATCGGAAAGCGCGATGCATCTCGGGAAATCTGGCACCTCCAAAGCGTTTGTGACATCATGTTTACCTTCAGGGGCAAAGCTAGAAAAAGGCTGGCATGGTTGTGAGCTTCGCCACTTGCAGTGAAGTGATTGGTCCGAGTCATTTTGAAGCAGCTTTGAAGCAGCCGAAGTCTATTTTGGACCAGCAAAAATGACTTTTGGAACATTAGTGTACACATATTTTGCATTCATACTTCTGCAAAGATTATGCGAAGATTCATGTGTCAGCCTGCTCAACTAAAAGGCAGCGACTACTTTGCCTTCTCATAGAACCTTTCGCTAGCATCAATTGCAAGGAGAAGCGAGTCCCCCTCAAACACAGAACTAGCTGTTTGGTTGCATATATTTTCGGTTGCCTATCACAGTCTATCATATTATACACAAGCCGAAGTTTTATTCAGAAATTGTGTTCAGAAATTGACGGCATGGCTGGTACCCGGCACAGTAGCGTCGGAGCGTCCAGACACGCCCGCGTCTATCGTTGAAAATGTTTTTAAAAAAGATGCGAGACGCGAACCACGAGACGACGAAAGCGCGAAACGTAAAACGGCAAAAAAAAACAAAAAACATGCAAGAACATAACACACACATGCTCAATTACGGTACTCAGTTTAGTTTCGGTTTTGAAAGGCAACCGAAATTGGTGTTTTGGCGCAAGCTTGGCGCAGATCACCCATATTTTGGCAAAATGTAGCAGGATGTAGCAGGGTTAGCCACTCGGCGCAGTTTGGCGCAATTGGCGCAGCAATCACATCACTGTCATTGTGGTAGCAAACGTCGATTTCTCTCTTGGACAACAGCGCAATGTTGTAGTTTCGCAACACTGTAAAGCGGCAAACTGTTTCGTTCCATCCTCGCTGGCGTCTGCTCGTCATCTCCCTTGTGTGGATGCACTTGGGAGACGGACAAACCGGGGACACGTCATCACGTGATCAACCCACCTGCGGATCAGCCCGTCGTGTAAATCGGCCATTAGAAGTGCCAAGCAAGTAAAACTAACCCTGCTCTGCCACACTAAACAGCTTCGGAGAGTAGCTTTTAGCTGCCGTACCTTTCACCGATGCAGCTACGTCAACATTGGTTACATTTCTTAGGGAAGTCACTTACTAGCCACGCACAGTTATTTTGCACCATCTTTACTATCCTTTAATATATCCTGCGACACAGGTGTTATGTAAATGTCCACAAGATATGGAACTTGCCAGGAGTTCTATTGCCGCAACACTGCACAAGGGGCCATTTGTCACAGGTGAATAATGCTTTAATAAACGAAAAGAGTCGAGTAGCATGGTTACCGCAACAATGTCACCAAATGAAAATGACGTTTACAATAATTTTAAAAATGAGGAATCACTTCCTGCATTAGCAAAATTTGTGGTGTTAAAAACAGAAACATTGTGCTACATAAATTTCACAACCTGCATGATGAAGTTGGAAGCATTAGAAGTATACAAAGTAATTGGATTTACGCAAACTATTTAGATGACACGTAGTACTTTGCTTGATTGATTGATTTTGGGTTTTAATGGCGCAGCGGCTGCTAAGGCCATAGTGCGCCAGAACAATGGTAGAAGAAAACACTGCGGTGCTATTTAGTTAAAGGTGAGGCATGATATGAGAGTTTAAAATCTTTCATGAAATGCAGACAATACAAAGAAAATTCACTAACTTAAATGTGCTGTAATAGGCCAATACTGTTTAGGAAGTTAAAAACTTGGTTATGAGGAACAAGAGGCTCCTCTCCCAGCAAAAGGGCTGGGTGGAATGGGATCTGTTCTTTAAAAAACCGTGAAAAGTTGGTGCGACGCTCCTCATGATATTTCGGACATTGAATGAGAATGTGCAAGACGGAGAGTGTTTCATCACATTCTTCACACATTGGAGCATTCTCTGCTCGCAGAAGGAAGCCATGTGTGAGTTGAGTGTGACCAATTCTCAGGCGACAGAGAACAACTTCATAAAAGTGCTCGTTATGTCGGCAACTGGCCCACTCAGAAAGAAGAGGTTTCACAGAATGGAGCTTATTGTGGACTTCAGTGTCCCATTCCTCCTGCCACTTCTTTTTAATCGACTTTTTCAATGATGCCCTGTAATCTAGGTATGGGATGCAGGTAACCTCTGTGTCTATGTCCCGACATGTTCTAGCGGCTTTATCGGCCTCCTCATTTCCAACTATACCGACGTGGCTAGGGACCCAACAGAAAGTAATGGTGATGTTGGAGTTTGTGGCAGCTACAATCTTGTTACGTATTTGCAGAATAAAAGCATCTTTTGATCTATCTAGGGATGCAAGTGCACGGAGTGCACTGAGGGAATCTGAGACAATTATGGCAGCCTTGATATTTCTTTTGATGATAGTGTCCACAGCTACCAGTAGGGCATATGACTCTGCAGAAAAGATGGTGGCTTGGTTGCTGAGCCGCGTTACAATAGTGCATGACGGCCCGACTACAGCACATCCTACACTGTTGCTCCCCTTCGTTCCATCCGTGTAAAACTGTACAAAGTTTTTGTAGTTTTCAGAGATTTGGAAGAACTCTTGCCTAAGATCTTCTGCTGGTACATTCTTCTTGTCATACTTGGAAAGAGAAAAATTAATTGGAATAGGTGTGATGTTCCAGGGTGCAACTGGGCTGGGCAACACTGCTACCGGGCTCGATAAGTCTATTGCAAAATTCTTGGCCTCGGATTTAAGGCGCAGAGGAAAAGGAGGTATAACAGAAGGTTTGTTCTGGTACGTCCTTTCATACCGCGTGTCCAGAAACACTTCGAGTGCAGGATGCTGAGGCATAGAGCGAACTCTTAAATGATATTGAAAGCCCAAGAACAGACGTCTTTTTCCGAGAGAGTATTCATTAGATTCAGCGTAGAGACTGGGAACTGGAGAGGTCCGGAAAGCCCCCGTTGCAAGTCGTAGTCCCAGGTGGTGGACAGGATCCAAGATCCGAAGAAGAGACGGCCGTGCCGAGCCGTACACCATGCAACCGTAATCTAATTTCGATCGAACAAGGCACTGATACAAACGCAGCAGGCACCTTCTGTCACTACCCCAGGACTTGTGCGAAAGAACTTTTAAAATATTCAATGCTAGCAGGCATTTCTTTTTTAGTTGCAAGATGCGACTACGGAAGCTAAGTTTCTTATCAAAAATAACCCCTAAAAATTTATGCTCAGGATGTACGTTTAGGGTCTGACCTCCCAAAGTTAGAGTGGGTTCTGTAATGATACCCCTTCGAAGAGAAAACAGAAAACAGACTGTCTTTTCTGCTGAAAAACGGAAACCATTCTCATCTGCCCAACGTGTCATTCCATTAATACCTAGTTGAACTTGGCGTTCACAGATAGCTGAATTACACGAAGAGCAGGATATTTGCACATTATCAACATAAAGTGCATAGGAGAGAGATCGGGGAAGAACCTGTCTAAGAGAGTTCATTTTGATCAGAAACAAAATAACACTCAGCACCGACCCTTGGGGAACACCATTCTCCTGGACAAACGTTTCAGAAAGTGTCGTGCCCAACCTCACCTGGAACGAGCGCTCATCGAGGAAGCTCTTGATAAGAGCTAGCATTTTCCCACGAATTCCAGCTGAAACTAAATCACTTAAAATTCCGTACCGCCATGTGGTATCATATGCCTTCTCAATATCGAAAAACACAGATAGACAATGTTGTCTGTTAACAAAGGCATCCCTGACCGTTTTTTCTAGGCGAACAAGGTGATCAACAGTTGATCGCCCTGTCCTATACCCACATTGAAATTTGTCGAAGAAGTTTTCCTGCTCTAAAAAATACACCAATCTAGAGGTCACCATTCGTTCAAACGTTTTTCCCAGGGAACTGGTGCGTGCGATTGGTCTGTAGCTGGAGGGTAATGATGGATCCTTTCCAGGCTTTAGCAAAGGAATCACAATTGCCCTTTTCCAGAAAATGGGATAAGTTCCACTGCTCCATACAAAGTTAAAAAACAATAGGATGGTATCTAATGTTGCAGGATGTAAATGCTGAAGCATACTGTAATGAATAAGGTCTGGTCCCGGGGACGAGTTCTTTCCCTTGTCAAGGGCAATCATCAGTTCCACAAGGGTAAATGGTTGATTATAAGCCTCGTTAGAACCACCGGTACATTTTATTGGTACTTTCTCTTTGGCAGCCTTGTATTTTAGAAAGGTGTCTGAATAATGCTCAGATCCCGAGACAGACTTGAAGTGTTCACCTAGAATATTTGCCTGCTGTTTTAGTGTGGGAACACTGCTGCCATCCAATGTGAAGAGAGGGATAGTAAATGCACGGTAATCCCCTCTAATTCTATGAACCCTGTCCCATACGACTTTTATGCCTGTGGAACTGTTGACTGAAGAAGCATACGACATCCACGTGGTTTTTTTAGATTGGCGTCTTACATTGCGGGCCTTAGCACGTAGCTTTTTAAACTTAATGACATTTTCAACTGTTGGGTAACGGCGCACTATTGTCCATGCACAGTTTTGCCGCTTACGAGCTAGGCTACACTCCTCATTCCACCAAGGCTTTGGTTTTGATGGTAAGCGTCCTGACGTTTTGGGAATAGAGCACTGTGCTGCTTGGACAATTACATTAGTCACAACTTCACAGGTTTCATTAACATCTAAGCTAGCTAATGTATCTGGATGCAACTCCGACTCCTTTTTAAAAGTGGCCCAGTCAGCCTTTTCCAACTTCCAACGCGGAGTTCGAGTTTGTAATGACTTAAAAGAGACTGTGCTTTTTAAAACAATGGGAAAGTGATCGCTACCATAGGGATTCTGATCTACACTCCATGAGAAGTCAGGCAGCAACGAGGCACTACCAATGGAGAGGTCGATGGAAGTCGATGATAAGGATGAGGCGCTAAAATAAGTTGAAGTACCAGTATTAAAAAGGCAAAGGCTTCGAGAAGTTAAAACCGATTCGATTATTTTCCCGCGAACATCAGATAGATTCCCACCCCAAAGGGTAGTGTGGGCATTAAAATCCCCCATCAAAAGAAAGGGCTTTGGAAGTTGATCTAAAAGAGAGTGAAGTTCTGCACTTGTTACAGCTTGTGAGGGTGATAAATATATTGAACAAACAGAAATGGCTTTATGTACTAGAACACGCACTGCCACTGCTTCTAAAGGAGTGTGCAAGGGTATGGCCATACAAGCAGCCAGCCTTGGAACTACTATCGCTACTCCTCCAGATGAAATGGTAGCATTCAGACGGTCCTTCCGAAAGACAGTAAAATTTCGGAGGAAGTTGGTATGTGTGGCATTTAAATGTGTTTCTTGTAAACACAGGGCTGCAGGTTTGTGTTCCTGCAGAAGATATTCAACATCGTCGAGGTTAGTAAGTAGTCCCCTGCAATTCCATTGGAGAAATGTTGCACCCATGTGTTGGAGATTCTTACTTCGGGGGTGTTACTTGTTTTTTACTTTTATGGCGGGCCTTGGGAGTCTGCCACTCCATGTCGTCTGTGTCAGACGCATGAGAGGAGGCTTGGGTGCTTTCATCCATAGGTTCTGGGTCCTGTGGCGAGACCTTCCCAGATGGTATGGAAAGGCTCTGGCCACGAGGAGCCAGCCGTCGACCACGTCCACCTCCAGCCAAAGAGGCGGTGGAGGTGCCAGGCAGGGAGGCGCCAGAAACCTCCTGTTCCTGCCCTTTGGGTGTTGGAGTGGCACAGGAACTATGCCGCTCCTTGGATGAGGATGTCTTCTCGTGAGAGCGTGGGCCCCTCTCCCTTGAAGGGGATCGTGGGCTACGGACAGGCTTGGCCGTTGCCGACCCAACCTGTGAAGGGGATGCCGTCTGTGCTCCCTCCCCACTAACTGGGACAGACTGCTGTCCCGTGAGAGCGAGAGGAGTGGTCGTCTGGCTGGAGGAGGCAGTAAACCCCCCAGCCGATACTGCACGCCCGGGCAGCTCGATTTTAAGCTTGGGCGTGGGGGACTGCAGTGGCTTCCGGTAGTCCAGAAAGGACGTCTGGGTAGCCACTGCAACCTTCAGTGGTGCATGTCCCCGCTGCACCACCTGCACGTAGCCGCCCTTTCGCAAGAAAGCAAAACGACGGCGTGCCTCCAGGTACGACAAGTTTTCTTTTACTTTTAGAGTCAGTATTTCTTTCTCATCTTTCCATACTCTACATGATCTGGAGTATGCCGGGTGGGCCTCGTTGCAGTTTGCGCAGTGTGCGCTGTTTGTGCAAGAGTCTGTCTTATGATCAGTTTTACTGCATTTCGCACATGTGGCTTTCCCGCGACAGTTCTGGGAGCCATGTCCGTACCTCTGACACTGAAAGCATCTTCGGGGGTTAGGGATATACGGCCGAACCCTGCAGTGGAGGTATCCGGCCTTGACAGCTTCAGGAAGTGTGGCGGCTTCAAATGTTAGAACGATGTGTTTTGTTCTTAGTTCCTGCCCGTCACGTCGCATGCAAATACGTCTTGCGGCCACGACTCCTTGGTCAGAAAGACCTTCAGCAATTTCAGTGTCTGTTGTCTCTAGAAGGTCCTCCTCGGAGATTACTCCTTGGATCGTATTTAGTGTGCGATGTGGCGTGACTGACACCTTATGGTCGGACATTGTACTCAGTGCAAGGAGGGCCGCACTCTGCATGCTGGTTTCAATTTCTACCAGAAGGTCACCAGAAGACATTTTTTTGGCTTTGAAGCTCTTTCCCACAACACTTTCCAGTACTTTTGCAACAAGGAAGGGTGATAATTTTGAGAGCTGTTTGTCACTTTCGGAGTGAATAACCAAAAACTTTGGGTAATTGGAACGAAAACATGGAGTCTTGTCTGAGATGATAACTTCAGTGCGGCCTCTTTTCAGAGGCCGATCAGGTTGGTTTGACTTGCAACCCATAAAAGTGGGGAGGTTTTCAGAAACTGTGGCGCACCGCCCACCACCGAGCCCAACAAGGGGGTAGGTAGCACCCCATAGCAAGTATGGCTTGGCTGGGTATGCTACACTACCAGTGCTACCCAGTAACTATAACCAGGTGTGGTTCAAGAAAGGTATCTGTCGCCACCCAAGGTTAGCCCTTGCCGCCAAAGAAGGGAGAAAAAGGAGCAAGAGAAATGAGAAAGAAATGAAGGAAACAGGATAGGTAAAAGTGAAAGATCGGAGGGGATAGTAGAAGAAAAGGCGACTAGACTGAATCATCCTGGCCGGGCCTTACCAGGACTCCCGTCTACGAGAAGCGGGGGCCGAAGTGGTGTATTGCCTCACCCGGGGGGCCCCGAAGGGTCCAAACCTACCCCGGGCTCGGCTCAACCACCAGGATGCCCTTTTCCTCGGACACGGGCTCGCCACGCACAGCCAGACGTGGGTGGGTCTTAGCCACTTTTTACTCAGGGTCTGTGGTGTCGCCTATGTGGCTGGGGTCCGTGGTGACGCTACTCACCAAGCACCTACAGTGATGTGATTGGCCTAACCCATTTTGGAGCACCTTTCGGAACAGCCAAAACAGTGTTTTGGAGCAGCAAATCTGGCATTTGGAGCAACTAAAACAGTGTTTGTGAGCAGCAAAAATGGCTTTTGGAGCAGCCAAGACAGTGTTTCCTACTAGCAAAAGTGGCTTTCGGAGCATTCTTTGAAACATAAAAATATTCGTTTTAAGTGCTGTACAAAGAAAGGAAACTTTGTGTTCTGTTGTGGTCTGATCTGACGTGCTGTGACGGAACTCGCTGCCTGTGTTTTTACTGCTGTGACACCCCACAAGTGTAGTGTGCTGCAGGGGTTGCCGAGCAATTCTGAAACACCGCTTGCCACCGTTTTACTGGTTCCCGAAGTACCAGATTTTCGTCAAAAGTAAGCAAACGTAAAAAACAATCGACTGCAAGCGTCCCGGCTGGTGCCTCTGTCGTGCGATCATGTTCGCATGCACGTGAGGGCAACTTCGGAAAGCTTGCAGTTGCGCATGCTTCGTCGCGCGAGCGGAGACAACGACGGTTCGATCGAAACTGAAACCATGCCACTCCGCTCCGTCACCAACTGATTCCCAAAATTCTGTGCAAAATGTAACTGTCGAGCAGACTACAAAAGACAGACCAGCGGCACGTGCTTACCAGGCCGGCAAACAGGGTACAAGCTAAACGCACACACACACGAACAAAGAAAAAAGAAACCTGAGCGCATCGATGTAACACATCGCGAGCCAGGGTCAAAAGTTCTTGGAGCGCTTTGTGCAATGACTGAACTCAAAACAAACAAGCGTGCTGTGCGTGTCCAGCGTGCAGACATTGCCTTCTTTGCTTTCGCTCACTTCTCTTCACCAACTTTCTTTCGCGGAAGATCTTTCACGTTCCGGGCTTTCGAAAGAAAGCCCACCGAGAGAAACCTATGTAATCAATACTTCGACACATCAGTCTTTGAGTTAAAGATAGATTTTTGAAGTAACGCGTGATTTAAACAAGAACAGGAATGTTGATGAACTTGTGGCGGTACTTAGTTTCATCTTAGAAAGCGCCATATCTGCAGCGATGTAGAAACAGCAACACCAGACGTCGTGCGACCACGGTGACTGGAAAGCAGGGACCAAATATAGTTCTTCCACGGCCGTTGCTTTCAGGAGAGAGTGTTTCAGCTCACAAAGTAATTCCCGCCACGCAAAAACATGGTTTCGTTTCACAGCATGACCGCATGAATGGTACCAACACGCTAGCGTCGGAGCGTCCGCACACACCCCACACACCCGCGTCTATCGTTGAAAATATATAAAAGAATAATAAAAAGAAAGACGCGAGACGAGAATCACGAGACGCCAAGAGCGCCAAACGCGAGAGGGCGGGAAAACCATTTAAGACCGGATGGACAATTGCTGCAGGATACTTTGTGTCGGGCGGCCGCTTGTGCCACATAACACACGCATGCTCAATTACGGTACTCAGTTTAGTTTCGGCTTTGAAAGGCAACCGAAATTATTTGTTTGGCGCAGGCTTGGCGCAGATTACCCATATCTTGGCAAATTGTAGCAGGATGTAGCATGGTTAGCCCCTTGGCGCAGTTTGGCGCAATTGGCGCAGCAATCACATCACTGACCTAGCACCTAAGGTGCAGGTGCCCCCTGCGGGGCTCGGGGTCCGTGGAGACGCCACTCTCCAAACACCTGCTTTCACAGGTGCCCCCTGCGGGGGTAGTACTTTGCGCTCTTTTTGATTCATAAGTTTTAGTCAAACAAGCTATTTCAGTTTTGCGAAGTAGAAACAATGACATTTTCTATTAACATTTTCAGTATTAAAAACAAATTGAATGGGTGCTGAAGAGATATTCTAGAGTCGATTTTATTGTCTACTGTAATATTCCGAGAGACGCCCCACCCCCGAAAGATAACCCACACCTATTTTCGGCACGATTAACTAGTTTTTGAAAACACCGAAAGATGCCCACTTTTAGTAATTGCAGGGCCCTGGCCAATTGTTACCTCGGCACAAATGGAGTTACTTAGCCATGGAGGGAGGTAAGCGAACATGGCTGACTGGGAAGGGCAGTCATTTTTGGTTCATCACCCCTCCCTGCGATTACAAGTTTAGCAGGTCACAAAATCTTAAACTAGCATTTTTCCAGCTTTTTTCGATTGCACACCAAAGTGAGCTTACTTCTTATTTTCACCCGATTTGCTTTCGATTTTAGTTTGGCTATCTACGTTCTGGTAAACACCAGACACCAATATTTTGTTTGAAAAGACGGCAAGACTCTGTAACGAATAAACCGATTACCAAATTGCACCTGGTGGACGTTCCCGAAGCTACTTCAAACATCATTTCGCCAATTGTCCCGTAAATGAAGCACCGCCCAGCAGAAGTACAGCGACCATCTGCGTACGCATGCTCCCTGTCAAACTTGGCCGAACTGGAGTTGTTGTTTTTTTTCCCCCGCGCCTGTTCATCTGCTGCATTGGGAGGGGATGAGACAGAGAAGGGGAAAAGATCAGCAAAGTTTGAAGCTCAGGTAAGTCACTTTTTTGCTTCTGCTAGCATCGCCCAACCAGACCTAGGGCATCTCCAGCTTGTGACACGTTGACGCCACCAAGTGGCGAAGCTCGTAACCGCACAAGCCTCTCTGTAGCCTTGACCATGCTGGGAAAAGTGATGTCACAGTCTCCCGTGATGCATCGCGCTCTCCAATGGCTGCCCTTCGAGCGCTCACTACAATCGGCCGTTTGGAATGAAAAATATAGAGGTTTGTTCAAAATACAAACGTGTGACTGCCATTAGCAGCTATGGTTGATCATGTTCAACTTATTTCTGAACACGAGAAGTATGCTTACATTTTCATTTCTGTGTCCCCTTAATGCGGCATTCAAGGGCATATTTTTTCGTAACAATGTCCACTGTGAAATTTTTTGATACCAGCTTGCATGCTGCCTTTTTTGTGTTGGTGCTCATGTTAATCTCATCGCTTAAGGTTTTGAAATGACAGGAACTGGAATTCACTACTCTTATCCAAACTCACATACATAGATGCAATCCCTGAATGTGTTCAGCTAGATAAATATTATAAAAATGAAGTACTTAACAATTCAAATTTAAAATTTACTATTTGATCTGGAAATTATTTGTATTATATAACCAAGATAAAAGTAGGACAACAAGAGAACTGTTTTTGTCCCCAATTCGATCAAAAAAGATAATGACAATTCTTATGCTCTATTGTGGCATAGCCCAAATACGAGCACTGGAGGGCAGCATAGAATCTTTGTACCAACCAATGAAACGAGATTGCACAAATGGAAGTAACACTTCCTACAATCACAGCAGACAGCAGCAATTGTTGAAAAGCTGCGCTTCTGTAGGGCAATTATTGTAATGAGTAAGTTGAAAAATTTAGCGTGTTGTGGAAAAATAGCTTCATACCAAGATGTACAACAACTGAATTCCACCAACCTTCAGTAAACAAGGACTAAAAACCCCAGAATCATGGGTGTGATCACTCATATGAAATTATTATAATTTTTGTTGCTGCTGAACTTTTTATTTATGCAAGAGTAGATGTTACCCAGGAGATTGGTGGCTGAACATGTTGACATACAGCGGAACCTAGGAATCCTGAGTTTCATCCCTAGCGCTGCCTGCCTAGCTTCGATCAAAATGGCCATTTTCCGCCATGCTTTTGTGTATCACTACTGCATGATGCACCTTAGAGCGGCCACTCTAGCAGTCGTACTCCACTGGCAAAAAGTCTCATCTGCAGCGGAGACACCAGACAACATACAAGGTGCGATCCAAAAGTTTCGGTACTAGTTTTGTGGCGTAACAATAGAAAACACCACGGTGATGCGTGTGCAACTGTCGAAGCAGGGACCTTGGTGCCTTGTTATGTCAAAAGGCGTCATTCTGTAAACCAGCTGTGCGCACAGAACCATGCTGCCTTCTCTTTTTATGCTGCAAAACTATAGTCCGTTGCAACCTAAGAACGAAGGGCAAGGGCAAGACAGGCCGGGGAGGAGGAAGCAGACGGAACGCTAAAGAGAGGAGGAGGTTTCCCCCTCTCTTCTCCAGCGTTCCGTCTGCTTCCTCCTCCCCGGACAGTCTTACCCTCGCCCTTCGTTCTTAGGTTGCAACGGACAATAGTCCCGGAATCGTATGATCACACCCAGTACAAACACAATTTTGACCATGGAAACACCATAAACACATGAGGGCGCAGAACAAACACATGGGTTGAGAGCTGCTGTGCGTTTCTGATGTAATGTCGCACCATCTGCAGGACTTGCCTCATATTGTGGAACCTGTCAATTACCAACATTAAAGAGTGACTTTTCTGTTTTTTTGTAAGGCACCTGTATAAACAGACTGTTTGGGAAGGTGGATTTCTGTTCCTTTAGATTGCTGTTTCTTGCCTCCTCAATTTGTTGCAAACATTGTTGATACCTAAACCAGAATTATAGTTTCATGTGAAGGACTTCCGTCTTCCTCGGGACACGATTTAGCAAAGCAGCAAATTTTTCAAAGAAGTCTAAATGACAAACAGGTGGGCACTTGTATTAGACACAGCTTGCAAGTGCATACCTGAGAGCAAGAATTGATTATACTTTTGCCATCATCAGCTAGCCGCTCTAATTGGGTGTGCCACAATAAAGCTCTGCAAGATCTGACCCTTCCCTCGACTTTTAGTCAGTCAGGTTTAAGATGCTGTGGGTGTGTGCAAAGCTTAAAATTTACCCTTTAATGGTACATAACCAGCTAGCACAAAACTGTCCGGGACCATACAAGCACTGGACAAAACAAACTGTTACTGCCGTGAAACGGAGTGAAGGGGAAAGAAGGAAACAACAACACTGCCCGAAGGCCATCACATGCGCACGCTGAACACCAGCCGGAGGAAATACTCGTAGGAAATCTTGAACCAGCCACCTTGGTCTGTGTCATGATGGCGGAATGTAACGCAGCACTGGATGAAGTCGTCGAAGTTGGTGGATCCTTGCCGTCCCTACCAAACTTCACTAGCAACATAGTCATCGTTGGCTCGCTCAGCCGGTAGCCAAACCTAGTGACGGCCTCGCTAAGTTCTCACTTGTCGATAGTGCCCGAGCGGTTCAGATCAAAGCTCTAGAAGCAGCTCAGCCAGCTGGTGATGTTACCAATAACTGGTACAAAGCTTAAAATCCCACAAATTTGTTTTATGTAATTAGGTGTGCAATAGTCCTCTCAAGCTTGGATCATGTTGCTGGAATACGCGAATATACCGATATAACGCTGGCAAGCGCAGTTTTAGATCACACAAAGCGCTAATAACAACGCACCCCTGCTTGCTCCACCTTATTTTTCAAGACGAGGTTTTAAAGTCTTCAAGATGCCCTAAAAGTAAAAAACGTGGCTTAAAAAAAGAAACCTGTTTATGCTAGTTATTTTTTACCTACCAGAGATACGGCTCTGCCTCTTACCAACGTTTAGATGCACGCATTGAGATCATTGTGGAAACAGCTGTAGCATGTAATAGACACCGCGTAAGAAGCTACGCACAAAAGAACAAAACAAAAAAACCTGCGAAGAAGTTCATCGTGAACCGAAACTGCGCGAAACCAAATACGCAGAAGTTCGCGCGTGTCGTCGCCGGCAAACGAAGTAAAACAGCAAAATATATATCGTTTGCTGTTTTTCTTCGCGATGATCTGTAGAAAGAAACAGAACACTCAAGTGCCACAGTTCCATCATTCGACGCTTGACAGCCGGTGCAAAACCACCACGGCAAACATAACCGAAGTGCAAACGGCCACGAGCTCTCAGGTGTCCCGTCGCCAATGGCGCCAAAGCCGCGTGCATCGTCAGCGGTATCCACAGGTCTACCAGAATAAATGCCAGGGCAACGCCAGACGAGGTTCGGTAGCTGTTTCTGATCAACTACGACCGGGGGTCATCGGCAGACGCCGACCAGACCGCCGGCATCGTTAAAACGTTTGCAGGGCCGGGTTCGCGTGGTTGATTCACCGGACCGCCTGCCACGATGGCAAGCCGTTAACCAGCTACAACTGCCCTATGTCTTTCATCGAAGGGCCCATACGTGCGTTAAGGCCAACACGTGTGGTCCGGATATTGCTCACTAACGACGATAATAATATTAATAAAAAAAAAAGGGCCTATCGTATTGAGATCTTTTCGTTTCTTTTATCTGCGAAGTAGGCTTAACCGACCCAGCAGTTTCTCGCGGAGGGCTATGAGACTTCGGTTGGCGAACGCGTTTTTGTTGCCGTTGTTTTTCTAGAACTTTGGTTGAATTGCTTACCTGTCCACCTCTGGAGCCTCCCTGCGTCTGTGCGCCGTCCACCTGAGACGCCTGCGTCTGTGACGGCAGCGTGAAGTCGGTGAAATCGAATTCCGAACCCTGCGTGTCGGCGCCCAGCAAGTCCGTGGCTTCCTCGGTGTCGAGGAACGTCAGGGTTTGCGAGCTCGGGCCGTACGCGTCCACACTCATGCTCATGGCTTGGAAGAGCGGTCAAATCACACAAACGATGGTCGAGGTCAGTCACAGTTCGACGCGGTAACGGGGTAGTCTTCTCAAAGCTCGAAGCAATCGAACAGCACACCACCAGCTCAAGGAGCTTTACGCCATCTTCTATCGCGCACACACACCGTGACACACACACACACACACACCACACGCACACAAAACGCAAACACACATACAAAAAACGCGCATGGTACCATGGTTTACAGATTGTTTTCTTCAGATCAACTAAATATATTTTTTGCACTAAATAACTATTTATATAACCATTTAGTTCGATAATGAAAATAGTCTTACATTCTATAGACAATTACGTCTGTGAAATGCAATAAAAGGTTAAAAAATATATATATAATGGAAGACTCTCACGAATCAACAACATACCTACAAGTTACAACAACAGCCGAAACTAGAGCAAGCTTTAGCCAACGCTTCAGCTGCTTTGGTTGCTTTCACAGTTTTTCACTGTAGCTGCTTTAGCTTTAGCAGTGAAGTTTGTGAAGTCGGTGAGGTCAAGAAGGGGTGAAGTAGTGTCGTTAGTGTGGCTTGTGCGCTTCAGGGCTTCAGCTAGTTTGAAGGGTTTGAGGCCTTCAAGCTGACGAAGTACATGATGACTCAACTCAACATTTTACTCGTTTACGTTGTATAACAGCAGAAGAATCTTGAGAATATGCGCATTTTTATGAACAAGCGATTTTCGCGAAAGCGTCGTCCGAAGAGGTGTGTTCACACTTCGTCGCGGTGGTGGGTGTGTGACACAGCTTTTGGGTTCCTGTTTTCTGAACTTCTCGTTGTTTCCACCGAGAAAAGTGTGCCAAATTAGCGAATTCCAGTCGGTCTTCGAGCGTCTCCAGATGATTAGCGACAGCTGTTTGATAATGTGAGCGACACAGCTCCCGAAATCAAGCAAAAATGGACAAGTTGACCGTGATATCCGGTACTCTGTTTTTTGCTGCAAACGTCTTTGCCATTCTGAGCCTGGTTCTTCCCGACTGGATCGTGTCCGACGTAGGAGGTGTGTACTGTGCGCGTACCTCGTCGTTTAAGAACTGTGTGTGTGCCGTGCGTGCCGACTCCACCAGCGATGGCTTGTAACGCGAGTGCTCTTCCAACCCTATTGTGAGCCGCGTCGCAGGAGTTTGGCTTCTCTTGCGCTTTTCGTCGCATGCTCCCATCCAATGTTCATTTAATGGTTGATGCAAAACTGCAAGAAAATTGAACGAACCTAGTACCTGCGGGCTTAAAACTAAGACGAGTGTTAAAATATTCTAAAATATCTTAAAAAATACTAAAATTGTCGGCGCGATTAGGAGGGCGCCATGTGCACACTAGAGTCGCCAAGGAAGCTATGCTAAGGGGATAGCTATACTTCAGCCATATTGGTGCATAGAATCCATGTTGCCATTTGTCGCCGGCTTTTGCAAATGTGCCTATGGGGGATGCAGAAGTGCTTTCCGTCATCCTGCTTGCTAAACCAGGTCATGACAGAGCAAAGCAATACCACAAAGATCTAACAGAATATGTACCAATCAAAGATGCATACACCCTTTTAGTGACTCTAGTCCACACAAAAAGTCCGATGAAATTGGCCTGTCGCAAGATACAGCTTTTCTGGTACCGACCATCAAAAAGGTCAATCCTGGATGACGGTACATAGTTTGTGTGTATGTCACCAAAATTGCATTCTGGGACGGACGTCTCCACATTTCTGTGCCAAATCTCTAATGCAGCAAAGGAGGGTCATGCACCAAACAGTGTTGACCGATTGTCATTCCTCCTGGCTGAGTGAATATTTGTTTGGGCAGTTCAATGTTTGGTTGCACGTTAAAACATAACTAAGAGCAACAACTGCCCCGATCAATCAGCGCATGCTTCTTCAGGTTATCGAGAGTTACTGCAGTCCACTTTGAATGCACGCACAAACTGTCGACAAAGTGGATTGACTCCAGCGTGACTGCATATGGCATCGCAGGCAAGCATAAAAATCAACTGGTGTATATCTTGAAGCAAAATATATTTTTTAGGATTTTTGTTTTTTTTCAAAAGCCGGGGGGGATGCATTGGAAGCTGCATCAATAGCCTTGTGGCCGAGTTAACCAGCATGCATCGACCAGTGCCATTTCTTTTTCAGGCACTTTCAAGTAATTTAATTACACAAATTATGGTTCATGGGGCGTCTATTTTAAAGTTGCAAATGTGAGTGAAGGGGTTTGCTCGGCTTCGTGTCGCATCTCTTGATTTGAAAGAGCACCGTCCGTGATATATGAAAAAGAAAGGCGGCCGTAGTAGTCGCATGTACACCGCGGCACTGCTCGTAGGAGCCGTCGCCATGGCAGAATTCATTCTTCCTCTCATCTGGCTTCCGAGCTCGCCGAAATAAATGGTGTAAAGCGGCAGCGTCCGCTCTTCCAACGGCGGCATCCTTTCGCACAAAAGTGTTCACCAGATAAATTTACGAGACTTACCTTTGAACTGTAGAAATTTAAACGCTACATGAAGCAAAAGAAATAACAATCTAAGGATGTGCAGCTATCAAACCTTACTATGGGACTGGACAGCCAAACAAAACTGGCAGTAGAGGATGCTCAGCAGGCTCTCCTGTCAATATGGCAGAGGGCGGATTGCCGTGGTGCGACCTCACGTGCACGCCTTGTATGCTCCACCTCTTAAGTTTAAGTGCAGCGCTATGAAATTCTCTGTTATGTGCATGCATCTGTGCATATGGAGTATTCACAAAGAAAAAGCTGTGTGCCGGGCTTGTGTTTGTACACCGAGGCCTGTGCCTGTCATAGTACTTACTGCACAGAAATGCCGAGAAAATACAAAATTGAACAAAAATAATTGAGGTGCAAGTGAGCTGGCGTTTGATTGTATCCGTACATAAACTGGAGACGGCCGCTGATGCAAGACATGAAGAAAACAAGGACCAGGTTTTGGTCCCTCTCCCCTGTCTGTTTCCTTCTGGGTGACCATTGTGCCGGCACGCGGCCGTGTAACTACCACTGCACGACACACATTAAAGACCCAAATTGGCAGTTATACTGCACTGTCAAAATTTTTTTTCTTTCCAGCAGAGATGCTAGATGCTCATTGGGTCCGGCTAACTTCCCGCTGTCTACACAAATTCACAACACAGTCATCATATTTTCCAGTGTAAAATTTATAGTTATTTAATAGGTTTCTGTCGGTGTGTCTCGTACATTTGAGCAACTTATAAATTTTTTTTGTTTGAGTGTGAACCTTAACTGTGCAAATCTGCAGCAGGGGCTATATTTCCTGTTTGATTAGTCGGCTAGAACGTTGAAAGTGGCTCCCGCTTGCGCATATATCGCGATTTAAACAGGTATGCAGGCTTATCAATGCAGTTTCGCCGTGCTGACCGTACAAATATAAGTGCAACTCGTAAACGCCCATTTGTAGGAGGTGCAACTTGTAGAGTGGAAAATATGGTACTTCTAGACTAACATACTCCCCTGTACTGTGCCTTAGTGTGATGATGATGCTCCAGTCCGTAGGATTGCTGGTGCCTCACCGTGTCTCCTGGAACCCCCCATCGCAGGCGACACACGGCTCGGCCTGCTGCAGACATGCACGACCCTGCAGGGGCGGCCCCAGACCTGCTTCCCGCCCACCCTTCAGCCCGAGTGGATGCTGGCCCTGGTGTGCATCGTGCTGGGCTGCGTCTGCATCACAGCCACCACTGTACTGCTGGCCTTGTCACGCTGGAACGTCCGCGTCGTGCCGTACGCCCGCTGGATGGGGTTCTCAGCCAGTGAGTTGACACTGCTTCGTGACGTTTATGCGGAGCGCAAGTTTGTCTGCTTTTTTCAGAGGGGTTGCGAGGATTTCAGAACGCTGAGCGTTTATTGGCCAATTGAAAAAAAAATAGTGGGCAGACCTCAAGGCATCGAGCATTGAGGTCTACCCACTATCCTTTCAATCAAAGCCAATCAGAGCTCGACGTCGTTTTGACATCACCGCAACCCCTGCACAAGAAGCAGACGACTTGCTCTCTGCCTAGTCACCGAAAAGGTGAAAACGGCTTCGACAGTGCTTCGGTGTCTCGTGTACCTTGAGCGCACGCATGCAGCTGCAGCACGGTGGAAGACACGGAGCGCGTGCTGGAGGCTTGACATTCGAAAGACACGCCCTGCCATTCTCTTGCTGTCGGTGACTTTAGACGTGTGCAAGCACAGCCTCTAGGCACCACCATCTTGCTGCTGGTGACAATAGATCGTTTGAGGGTAGATCGTGTGATAGCCAAGGAGGCCATACTTGCAAACGTCTATAGTTATACTCCTTTTCACCTTTCCACGGACCGTAGAGGGGCTACGAGCCATCGAAGCCATTCCAGTGCCGCGCTAGTGTCACATGGTCTTCGAGAGGGGCGCAGCGACGTGCAGGGCGCGTAGTCACATGATATGTTCACGTCACTGGATTGGCTGGCACGACTTGTAGCATCTGCTGCGGTTTATCGTAGGTAAAATGGAGTATTGGGGCAGTTTTGAGAAGGGCAAAGAATAATCAATACTAACAGGTGGAGCCAGTGAGAGCAAGTGAATAGCCATGGTTGTTCGGAGCTGGGAGTAAAATAAGGCCATTTTTTTGTACATGGGGTCATAGGCATAGACTAAGGGGGGGCATTGGGGCTCGTGCCCCCTTTGGTGAGATCCGGGGGGGGGGCACGATCCTTACCGAGACGCTGTTCACGTGCCACGTAACGAGCTTCTAGTAGTGGCATGGAAACAAAAAAATGCACACAGCGATGGACACATAGCGGTATACATACGCTGTAAAATGTACCCCCTAAAATAAGCTACTGATAAATGCCGGTGTAAAAAAAAATTGTGCGGAAAAGCATTCCCCCCCACCCCCCGGAAAACTTTTCAGCCTGCCCCTCCCCCCCCGTCGGGAAAATGGAAAGTCTACGCCGCTACTTGGGGTATCACTGAATGTAAGATGTCTTGAAATGGCTGGAATGAGCTACAGGCGTCTTGGGCCAAGTGTCCTTGAAACCGTCTAGGTCCGAATTTTTCGCGCGCTGCGTTTTACGAGGGCCACTGAAAGAAATCCCGAGACACTTGTCACTAATCGAAGGTAGTTTTCCTCCAACTATTATATCTTTTAATCTTCCTGACATTGCACAGGATGACCCATCCTTCTCAACCTGTTCCGGAAGCACAACTGCATATCATGCACTGTATTCAAGTGCTCTTGGCAAGCCGTGGTAACACCTTCAGGTGTTGGAAATTGCTGTCCTATGCAGTTTTGCCCTTCAGCAAATAGAACAGGAAGAAGTCGCATAATGCGAGGTCTCGATGGTAGAGCGGACAGGCGATCAATTCCATTGAAGTGCCTTCAAGGAAGTTCAATGCCATGTTGGCAGCGTGGGCTGAACTTTGAGGAAGTTGAATGTCGTGTTGGCAGAATGGGCAGCTATACCGCATTGTTGCGGTGTAGCTGGATTTTCCATAAGTGAGATCTTGGTCGCCTCTCCTTATTTTCTCCAGGACTGCTTGCAGGCAGACCGTGGTGTACTGTTGTGCAGTAAGTATGCTTGGATTTTTGAGAGAAACCCTGGTGTTCAGTTGAGGTGCTATTTAGAGGAGACCAATTTCAAGTGCTTAGCTTATGCGGTGGAGGGTAGCTTCACTTGCCATGTCTGTGAGAATCTTGAGGTCGGTTTTACGAGCTTAGAAGGAGAGTGGGTAGCTAGGTTTGAGGAGCTTAAGGCGGAATTCAATGTAGGAGAGGGAGAGGCGGGCTGTGCTTGAGATGCAGGTCAAGGAGCTGAACGATGTGCTCAGGCAGGAATGAAAGAAGCGGGCCAAACTCGAAAATCTTGGGATAGGTTTTGAAAGGACAGAAAGAGCCTGGGTTGTTAAGCTAGAGGAATTAAAGGATATGTGTACGAAATTGAATGAAGAGAAAAAGAAGCAAGAGGTGCTAGAGGAGGCCTGGCAAGGTCAGCTGGAGGAGGTGAATGCGACGCAAAGGCCTAACAAAGATAAACATGAATCAATAGAGTGGCAACTGGAGGTGAGAGTAATGAAGGAGAAGGAAGGGCGAGAAGCAGTGGAAAAGGAGTTAAAAAGGGAAAAGGAGCTGCAGAAGATGAAGAGACAGGGGACGGAGAGAGGAGTAGTTGACACAGTGCCGGTTGTAGAGAGCGTGAGGGCAGAGGGCATAGACACTAGTGGGCGTCAGAGGCAGCGAGGCTGCTGTACAGTATGGTGGTGCAACGGCAGCTCCCTATTCCGACAGCAACCAAGCCTGCAATGCAGGAAAAACAAAAATGAAGTGGGCAGAGTGTTGATAGTAGAGAGCTCTAATCTGTCTAGGTGTACAGCGGAGATCGCAAGCAGAGTTGGGGGGATGGGGGAGTAAAGGTTGCAGCCCTCCCAGGCAGGGGGATGAAGGAGGTGATGGACATGGCAGTATAAATGTTGACTGTAAACAAGGGGGAGGAAAACCTTGTGGTGGTACATGCAGGTTTGAATGACGTCCTAGGTAGAAGGGGAACAAACCTGGCTACGCACGTCGAGGAGGGTGTGAAGCAGTTGAGGCTCATAGCCTCTGGCATGATGCATTGTAATGTGCATTGTCCCGGAGGTAACAGGCTGAGGAGTAGGTACAGAGAGGGCAGTCCAGGAGGCTTACAGGACCATTAAGAGACTTCTGAGCTCTAAGAACAAATTTGAGGTCATGAATGTGAACAGTGAGGTATACCTGCAGAGTTTGACACTCCCGTTCAGCCGAGACAGCACCCACTATGGGGAATAGACGGGGATGCCGGTGGGGCGAAAGATGGGCGGTATAGCAGAGGCTTTTTTAGGAGCCTGCAGAGCCCTCCAGTATCTGGCTCCAATGCTCCAATGCAAATAAGAAGGTCAGGGGGAAACCTCACAGTACAAGGAAAAAGAAGCACCTCAATATAGGATTTATAAACATGGGGGGGGGGGGGGGGGGGCAGGGCAGGGGCAGGGGCAGGCAGGGGGAAGTGGGGCAGAAATAGAATGAAGTGGGAAGAGATAGTGGAACAATTAAATGATAAAGTGGTCCCACTCCAAGTGGTCCCATTCCAAGTGGTCCCACTCCAAATGGTCCCACTAGCCTCCTATTTGCCAAGTGGTCCCTGTTCGATGAGCCACTTCAAGTGGTTCCACTTAAAAACTTTCACCTGGGTCGTCTTCCTCTTTGTCAGAGTCCAGCAGCACATCTCCCCCTTAAAAACTGAACTCTGTTTACAGGTCTAACAAGTCTTTCATTGCGTGCCACGTATGCAGTCACCCTAATGTTGAACTCGGACCTTTCTTAGCCGATTTCAGTCCTAGGCATCAGTGTGACATGTAATCCTTTCCGGCTCATATGCATATCCAGGGACTTTCTTTCTCTCCAGACAGACGTCCTCTTTACCCCGCTGCATTGGCTTGAAACTCTATGGCATACGCATCAACTTGTCTGCCAACTTCTCATCCAGCTAGATCTAGTGAAGACCCTTTTGTATACATTGCAAATCGGCAGTCAATGCCGAATTTTCGTTCTCAAGCACTTCACAGTGATTCTTGTGCTGCTTTATTAACTCCAATCAATATTTTTTTATTTTTTATTTTTTTTTTAATTTTGGATCGGGATTTTTTTTAGATATTGTGTATAATTTTAAAACGTTACGGCTCCAAGTTTGATTTCGGGTATCTATGGCAAAACTGAAACTATCTGCTAGAGGGATGGAAACACCGATCATCAGCCGTTCTGTCGCGATGTTACATCATCGTGGTGCTGTGGTACGCGGTACAACCATTCAACCACAGCTCCACTGCGACGTGACGTCACAAGGGTGCTGCGCCAGTGTCTCTTGACTAAAAGCTAACCCGCTTGCCATCCGTTAAAGAGCAGCTGGTTGCATCTTTAAAATTGGTTTTAGTGGAGTGTGCGTCCTCACTTAGACGTAATATTGCCACGCGTGTCGCTGAGCAAATGCTGGCATGGCCGAATGGTTACCGTGCTTGGCTTTCGCTCGGAGGACCCAGGTTCGATTCCTCGAATTGGAAGCTTCTTTTATTTATTCTTTCAACTTAGCGTTCTCAGTAAGTTTGAGAACCTTGTTCTCTGATCGAGGTTCGAGCATTCTACGCCGAATGTTCAAGAAACCTATGTGGCTACAAAAGGTGCTTTGCGTGGCGATCCGGAGTCAGTTTCACTCTTGTGCTCGATCGTGCTTCTCCGCCGACCTTCGACGCCTGCGACGCTACCTGTGACAGCTGCTTCTCTTCCTCGGTGCTTTGCTGCAACTTGGCATCTACCAACTCCATCCTCTCTGCTGACCTTCGATAGATATCCAAATATGGGCATGTTTACTTCAATGGCACTAACAATCAAGTTAGCAACTTATGCAGGGCAGTTTTAACCCAGCACCTCTTCTCTTGATGTCCGGCGTCTCCTGTCAGAATTCAGACTTCTCTTACGGAGTTTGTTTCTTTACAAGTCTTTGAGCTACCTCTCGATGCATTTATTGTCCTAAACAGCCATTGATGTCCCATGTATGAGGATCTGACTGTGCAGCCTAAGCTCATCCTCATGGCTTTGAAGTTTTTGCCGGAGAGCCTCACTGTCGCCTTCTTGGCCTTGTTACTTTGACTCAGGGTCACATCTGTTTGAGTGAGCTGCTTCTTGTGCTCATGCAGTCTATGTCTTAGTGATAGCACTTCTTCTCTTCATTGTTTCTCCAAGGTGTGCAATGTAATGCCTCCAGAAGAGCAGTCAGGGGCAGATTTAGAGGAGGGGGGGAGTCCGGATGTCCTGACCTCCCTCTTGATATCTGCTTGTGTAAAAATATAGGGCGTCGAAAAGGGAGACAGGGGGGGGGGGGGTTCCTAAACATGTTACACTAACCCCCCCCCCCCCCTCCCCCCCCCCTCTGGAAATCCCTGCAGCTGCCCCTGAGAGCACTGTCTGTATTCACTCCTGCAAACCCGTGGATAGTGTCCAATTTCTTTGCATTTGTTGCATGGTGTTTTCTTTGCAGGGCACTTGTCTTCCTGATGTAGCCCATATTCACATTTTGAGCAGGTGTTCTTAGGAGCAAGTAGACGAGAATCAGACAGCGTCATGTTTCTTTTTTCTTGTTTTTGCTTCGACCTAACTTTTTTAGGGACATTGCCACCTGTTGACGTTTCCTTCTGGCAATGTGCTTGCTGTTTGTTGACAGCTTCTAACCGATAAGTCAGATTTATAGACCTCTTGAGCATCAATCTTGAACCAAGCTGCATCTTCTTCAGCAGCTAATGGGGGCAAACTTCGATAATGATGCGGCCTCGAGTCATTTCCTCACCTAGATCTCCAAAGTTGCAGGTCTTGGCAAGGCTATGAAGTTCTTTGATAAATTCGTCTTGCTGGCTCCTTTGTAGATGTACTATGGGCTGCTTAGTACTGTTTGAATGTTGAAATTACTTCATTCGACATCGCTATCTTGGTTAAATAGACCTCCTTCAAAGTGCAATGCCCTTCGTGGCACTGAAACAAATGCTGGAAACTGACGAATACGAATGATAGTGCAGCGCTCGTGTCCTCACTTTCTGGATATGGGTCCCAGCCTAACACTATTGTAAAACTTCCACTATTCTATTTGTGACCCGCGCTAGCCTTCATGATGCACCCTGCACAAAATCCAGCACTACGCTTCACGATGCACCTGCACAAAATCCAGGACTGTTTGTCTACGTGCATTGGCTGGTAGAGCATGGGAATATCCGTCGAACCGGTTGTTATTTTAAACCGGAGGGAAGCGAATTCCACTTCGAATGTCGGTTATTCCGATTTTGGAATTTTAATAACCTGAGTGGCAAACCGGTTATTTGTATATTTTGTGTTATCTTATGTATAACAAAAATAAGGCTTTTATTTTATTTTTTATTTCATAGCCCTATAGCCACAAAGAATGCAATATGTTCCTCTGTGAATAAGAAAGACGTAAATTTACCAAGTTCTCTACATATGGCGGGGAGAGCAAACTATAGGAGGGGCTTTGTCCAACTTTTTTTCAGTCTTGGGTAGTAACGCGTTACTGTAACTTCGTTACTTTTTTGTAACTTGTAACTGTAACGAGTTACTTTTTAAAAATGTAACTTGTAACGGTAGTTCTATTACTTTTTTCTGAAGTAACTATGAAAGTAACGACGTTACTTTTGTAGTTACTTTCCAGTGTTTTATGAATAATGCATCACTGAACGAGTGCAATTTAGCCATTCCTTGCACTTTCCAAATCGTCTATTCCGACATTTCGATTGTCAAGTTGGCCTTGCACAAAGTTGTGAATATGTTCTTTCTCACGAGTCACGACCCGAATATAGCCAAGTGTAGATTTTATGAAAAAAATATTTAGTCATCTTTACGCTAGGGAGCCTTCATGTGCGCTTTGCTAGGGTGGTGCCACCCTTTGTAATACCACTCGCCGACAAACCAGCAGCCAATTGGTCTCGGCGATAATCCGTGGGGCTTATAACCCTCCCGCAAACAAGCACCTTATCTCACAAGTTCGGAGCAGCGTTGTGGAACCCACGGAGGGGGTTTAGCCTTTCCCCCCTCGGATGGGGGGACCGATGGACACAAAGGCCACTTTCCGGCGCACGGGAAGCGCACGGGGAAACAATGAGGAACAAAATGGCGGCGGGGGAAAGGGAAACGGGCAGTTGGCATCACTCTATGCGAAGCGCACATGAAGGCACCCTACTTTACGCACGTGCTTGTACTTGTGACTGAACACTTACATCTTAGTGTCTTGAAGCACTACCTATGTTGTGGTTTTTCTTTTTTTCTGTGCAAACGCTTTTTAATCGGGTGAATCAACCGTGAAACAACAATGCACGTGAAGGGCGCTGCGCATGTCTCGTATTTTGATTTGCGCCACTACTCTGGCGTGGAAACTTTCAAACACTAACTTCGAGAAGCAACTGCTGCTAAGTTACAATATGAAGTAAAAAGCGTACTTTTTTTTTTAATTTTATGCAATAAAACGTGAGGGGCGTTTTCTAGTTTTTTCTAAATTTTTTGTGTTATGGAAAAGTAACTGAAAAGTAACGTCGTTACTTTTTAAGAGTAACTGTAACTGTAACGAGTTACTCTTTTGTTGCGGTAACTGTAACGGTAACTTCGCTACTTTTTTCTGAAAGTAACTGTAACTGTAATGAATTACTTTTTTAAAAGTAACTTACCCATGACTGGTTTTTTTACAGGGCTCTTTTGGCCTATTCGTCTGGGGCACACTGCACCCGTCCAGTGCAGTAAACTCTTTCCACTTTAGTACACGAAAGGCTGGCGGGGAGAGAAAAAAGCTTCCCTCTCCCCTCTAGCCTTCCGTGTACCCCGAACCACACTGCACCGGTGCGATGTGGGCCCAGACGAATTGGCCGTTTTCTCAACATAATGCCTCTAGACTGGAAAAGTTCGGTCGTCTGCGTCGATAGATCCCGGGGTATAGATTTGACACGTGTTCGGCATCAGTGCTTTGCTGGGACTCATGTACAATGGACTTCTTCCAAAACCGACGCGCCCCATCGCGGCGAAATACCACGCAATGCACTCTGGGAACTAGTTGGCCACGCAGTTTCGGTTTCGACTGAGCAGCTGCATCTCATGCTATCACGCCGCGACCGAGCGCGCTGCTTCCGTTTTCGATTATCTGACTTTTCACGAACGTACAATACACTCATTCTCGAGCGATACAAAACAAAGACCGGGGCACTTTCCTTGGTTCCCGAAACACCGCATATTGTGCGTGCGTATGCAAACGTAGTAAGTCGTGGCTTAGTCACCTCACCCCACGAGTGCATGTTTGAGCTCAATTTCAATAATCCCGTCTAGTACCAGTGAACTAGAACTGAAATTTGTTCATCTGGAGCCTTACACGTATTTTGTTTGCCAAACGACCGCTTATTGTTACTTCATTGGGCGAAAAGCAAGCCGCATCCTCACGGTATCAAAGTTGAGCCCAGCGTTTACGCATGAACTTTTAAACGCAATAAGTTCGACCTCACCACTGCACAAAAGTTACTATGATGTCTTCCTCGTGTCATCATATATCTCCCACTGAAATTTTATGCTGATAGAAGATTAACTTTTCGCAAACGCTGAGATCGGCTAGCTGCGACGGAGGCCCTAACAAGCGTCCCCTACTCCTCGCTAAGCCTTTTTGGACGAGCTTTTACTTATGCCCAAAATCTGTGCCTGAACGGTGTGTCTGAAATTATCTTGGCATACTCAAGCAGGAAGAAAGCAAACACATTACAAATATTATAGCCATTAGCAACCGTCAAACGCGCTTTGAATTCGTTCGTTTGGCGCACCGCATAGGGGTTTATGCCCGTCCGGAGCACTTGCGGCGCACGGTGCGACATTCTTCACACAAGTGCTCGACTTTTGCTTTCTTAAAGCGGTCTGTACGTGCGAATTTGCCGATATGATTGCAGGATCACTTTATGCGCATACGCGATGTTCAATATTAGTGGAATGCGGGGACTTCACTTCGTGCAGTGCTGCGGGTCAGTACAGATAAGCGATAAGAAGTGTGTTAAAATTGAGCTTTTCAATGGCGTACTCAGGCATACTCAGGCATATTAAGAAAAACAGTAATTGCAAGAAGTAATATTTCGTCTATGGACGCACGAAACAAACAAACTTCCTGATCAACAACACTAATGTAAAGGCGCGAGCTCGATGTATGCATACTTATTGGTTGCTACAGCTTGTTGATTCGTAAACAAGCAAGATCCCCGAGCTTCGCAGCGTCGAGATTCCCAGCACTGGCTCGTCCACATACCTCGATTGGAACGCTAACAGGAAAGTTTGTGCTAAAGCTTCGAGGTCTGGCCATTTAGGTTAGTTTAGAGACCACAAATGACGCTCTCGGGACCAGAAAACATGAGATAACGGCCGTAATAGTCCACGCCGTTTCACCCTCCGCCGCATGGGCGCTGCCATCTTGGAATCACGTGATGCGGCCGCCATTAGGTTGCTTCAACTTGTTGCTCCGCTCTCCCGTCCGCGCCCGGGCGGATGCGTTGAATTCGTGTTTTTCGTCACGTTGCACCACGTCTCTTGCCTTACTCCGTAAAGTGTCTCCGATACTTATACTTACTATGCAATTGCATTACATCAATATGGGCGCAACTTTTGTAGTTGATTTTGTAACACGTTTTGAATATTTTTTACCGTCGGCGCGCGGGATACGTGTGAAAGGTTTTATAGGAACAGGAATCAGCGTTAGCACTTGCGCACATTGAATACATATATGACTTGAAGAGAGCCTCGAGGGTTCAGATACCAATAACTTGTGAGAACTGAGGTTTGGTTGCTAATAAGGGCGGAACATTTACTATAGGAAGCCCAATGTTTTTATATATATGAGTGCGCATTGGTGTCAAGGAAGAAAACAAAAACACTCAGCGTAATTAGCCACGTGTTTTTCCTGAAAACATGGTAGTTCCAACATATCGAAAACAGTTTCTTTTGATTACACTAGGGAACTAGTGGACAAGGCGCGGGAACAAACATTTAGTTTGAATTATTTTTTATGCTAGAAATAATGGTACCTTAACATTAGGCAACTTGTTTGTTCGCAATATCACACCTATATTTGTTTTACGTTCTTAATCGCATGTGTGATTCGCTTTGTCGGTTTATTTATGAATTCCACGGAATTGCGTATCGTGCTTGGTCCCATGTCCATAGTTTTTCAGTTGCTTAAGTCATTTTTAATATAATCATGCAGTTTCAATTAATTTATTTGAACAGAAATATTTGAACTCCCCGCGTAAGGAACAGCCACAGACAGCTTGATAGTGCCTATGATTCACAAAATGTGACGCCGAAAAGAATCCTTCAGCATGAAAATCACCCGAGTGCAGCCGGTTGTCGACGGCGAATAGGGAGTTACTTTCAGGAGATGGCGACGTCAAAATGTGCAAAGCGCATCGTTTCAAATCAGTGAACAGCTTTCTACACAGAGTGGCGCCTGGCGTTCGACATCAGCCACACTTATCGGAGAGAATTTCTTTTGCACTCTTCAATTTCATTCGGCAAATTTTGCGGAAGATGAATATCAGACTTTATTTGAAGTCTAGCATTCACTTATCTTACCATTCTGATACGTTGAGAACGTCGTAAGCAAATGTCCATATAACAAAAAGTTTATTTCATAAGGCCAATATTTTGAAATGCTGTAAATGAGCACTTTAGTTAAAGAAATTTTCTAGTCAGCCTAGGCTGGTCTATCAAAATATCTTTCGAGCACTTAATTTCTTCAAATAAAACAGGCCAAGACATTATCACTTTTTTATATTATCTACGTGATTATATTAAACTTTTCTAGTCATTATAGAAGACGTTTCCAGTCTCGAAGTTAGAAAAGGTTGGTGTACGGAAACCAAACATCGAACAGTAAACTCGTCAGTTCATCTGTTCTTGGTGATTCAGCAGATTGTTAATCATGTTGTCGACCTGATTTTTCACTAAGCACTCATGCAATATAGTCTGTTGCAATATAAGATGATCACTTCAATATATGACTTGAGCGCGAGCTATCTACTTCCGTACCGCTCGGTGCACGCACAGCCAAAGCACGGCGGCAGGCAGCGGACGCACGCTGCAGGCGGAGCTTGTCCTGCTCTTTATTTTTTTTTCTTGAAATTAGCGTCCGCGGGTACGGCCGTGGACAATGATACTTTTCCCTGCGCATCAGCGCAGTTGTTTCACCGCCGAACCTGGCCGAAATTAATGATGGACGGAATCAGACGCATATAGTTTAGTAAAAAGATGATCGCAATTTAGGCTCGAAACCACTTCGTGTTTGGCCAAGTGGCTCAATACTATTGTTTCATTCGCTGTGGGCTACTAAAAAAAAAACCATATCGCAAAATAAATCGAAAGTGGCATGAAACAGCATCACAATCGCGTGTACGTTGAAACCGAAACCGACCAAATTGAAGCAACCTAATGGCGCCGAATGCGCCAGCGCCCTCTACCCGCCGGTCAGGCAACTACTGAAATGAAAAGGTCTATAGTTTCTTGTTGACGTGTCGATCGAAACCGAAACCATGCCGCCCTCCTCCCTGGCCAACTAGTTCCCAGAGTGCAACGCGCGCCGTGTTGCATGCAGGGCTTTATGGAAGTAGTCTCCGCTGATTGAACTCGAGCCCCAGCCGAACGCCGACGCGGAGTTTGGCTACGTTGGACGAGCTCTGCGTTAGAAAATCAAACAAATAATTTATGTTGTTGTCCACATGGGTGTAGTTCTCAACTTAGCTGCCAGGTGCGCGATGTTTGGGTGGATAATGACCTCTAAAGGTCTCCCTTAATTTTTTTTCTTTATTTGTTTAGCGGGTTTGCCGCGTAAAGGGCAGAGATAAAGGCGTGGTGCCTGACAAAGTCTCTGCCCCATAAAGTTCAGCAGCTCAAAATAGTCACTTAATAACAGATTCCACAAAGCATCATACAATTAAGGTAAAACAAGAAAAACAAGTCAAAGGAACAAGGAAAAATAAACACTACATTCATTTGGTAAAAAAAAAAAAAAAAAACTATAAAGGTAAGTGTTGGCCGTGAAAAACCCAAGACAGAAACAACAAACAAAAAACTAGAATGCAATCTTATGTACCTCCGACATGTAAGCATCAACAGCAAGTTCAGATGGAGGTATGCAATAAAAACATGTATATTTGAAATTAACTATACCTATAGTGATTATGTTCTTGGTGCAATACATTATCCGAATGAGAATGTGATTTCACTGCCAACCAAGAAACTTCTGCAACGCGTTTCTGCAGGGTACGGAGGCTATGATTACGAGTTTGTAGCCAGATTCAATCACGGAGCCACTGTCAGTCGTCCCATGGAAACGGCACATTTTATCAATGCTACCGCGGGAAGAAATCCGTGACCTACTGATGTCCATTGCACAGCGACAACTCGGCGATTTCTTAAAGTCGTTCGTCCGTCGGCGATGAACTGCGCGAAGAGACTTAAATCGCAGCATTCACGCACATTGCGAGCGGTGAACATTTTCAATGTGCACTTCTTCGGCTGCACAGCGATCTGATTCGACCGCGGTAGGCCCTGGAACGAATTTCCGAGCTGAACACCATGCAATTTCACGTAACACTGAACTTCGCGAACACCACGTCGCCCTTGCTGCGCCAATCGAGGTAACCGCCATCTGGTAACTGGTGCTCTCTCTGGGCCCGAGATTTCTCAGGAGCTTCCCGCAAAGCCCGCTAGCCCGCAACGCAAAATCCCCTGCATTGCGTGCGTACGCAATACGCTAGCCCTTCTATTGCTTTCTGTGTATGCGCACTCTCGACCCGCAATGTCTTTGCGTACGCAAAGCATTAGGGTACGCAAAACTTTAGCGTACGGTCCACTAAAACTGTCAGCGCTCCGCTGCATAAAAAACGGCCTTTCTTTTTCGTTTACACGCGCAATGCAGCGCTGAGTCAGCGCTGACGACATTTCTGCACTGCGCTGCATATGTGAACCGGCGTAAACTCTGGTGTCTGTGCTTCAGTGTGCGAGCGGCTCTGTACTGTGGTCGCAGTGCTCCTGTTCTGCCTGGCGGCAGTCATCTTCCCGGTGGGCTTCACCATGGACGAAATTGGTGGCGAGCCGTACCAGTTGCCCAGCAGCCACCAGGTGGGGCTGTCCTACATCTTCTTCGTGCTCGCCCTCTGGATCACCGTGATCTCGGAGCTGTTCGCCGGCAAGGTCTGCATGCCACACTTCTGAGGACGTTGGCCCTTACTGCGTGAATCGCCGTGCAGTGGCGACAAATTCTCCAGGGGCATTACTGACATTTCTAATAAACAAAAAAAAAAAAGCATCTCCATTCCGTTTTTACCCTCCCCCACCCACAATCTGAATTTCTCGAGTGCACTTTCGACACCACCGGAGCCACATTTCCAGAAGGTCTGTCGGCGGTCCACCATCAAGGTCTGCAATAAAGCATTCGGCAGTTTAATACCTCAAACCCATATTACGAACTTAAAAAAAAACAAAAAAAACACTCTTTTCGTGGGCGCTGGAGAAAACCAGCCTTCTGCGTTCCGCCCATTGAACAGCATGCGGGAAGCGCCTCAGCACACACCTCGTATCGCTGCGCCGCAGTGTTGTTCTGCAGGAAAAAGGCAGTGCCCCTGACAGGGGATGCGCGAAGCCCAAGGAAAATTTCGGCCTCCTTTCTGGCCTTGTTCAGATACCTTTCTGGTGTCAGGGCTGGTGGCTAGCGCACACCAGCTAGGAGCACGTGGAGCAAAAGCTCGCGCTGCAGAACCCAGGGATTCTTTGTTCAATCCCCACCCCTGCCCGTTTCGATCTGAATGAGCATCGTACAGGCTAGCGGTTGTACCGCACTGACTAAATTGCTCATCTACAGCTGAGACGCCAGGCGCCCCACTTAGCCTGACTAACTTCCGGCTGTATAAACGTGCACGCAACATTATTATTCCACCGTGCCACCGTGGCCTGCATCGAAAATAGTACATCTGCTATTCCTTTCGATAGACAAGGGCGTTTCATCCAATGCAATTGAAACTGACGTATTAAAAAAAAATAATAAACCAGCAGAAAGGCGGATGTTTCGGTGCATTGTGGCACTGGTACATTGTGGCATTGGGGTACATGTGGAACTACCGCCTACGCGGCGGCCTATGCTAGCGCGTTGGTACCATGCTACGATTTACTACAGAGGCGCATGTTCGTGGTACATTTGTCATTTGAATGGATGAGCATTTCGTGCTCACTCGAGTGAAAAGGAATAAGTAAGAAAACTGTTGCACAGAAAATAATTAAAAATTAAAACAACGCAAGGACATGGACAAGAACAAGAAGGTAGACGGACAAGGCGCTGACTTACAACTAAAGTTTATTCGTGCTAACATCTACCTTCTTGTTCTTGTCCGTGTCCTTGCGCTGTTTTAATTTTTAATCATGAATTACCAACTAGCCCCAAATTTCTACGTTAGACAGAAAATAGCTTATATTTTCTCGCAGTTTATCCCCTTCATTTTGCCAAAATAAACGCAACGCTGATCTATCGTGTCATTGGATGGTTTCACAAATCAGCAAAACATAGCCGATAATTTTTTTTTTTAAGTTCTAACTTGTGTGAACTTACCCTTTTATACAATTCTTTTTTTTTTTTTTTACTTTTGGTGAATTGCGTCTATCTCAAATACTCTACTCAAGGTACTGTATTTCAAATACTCCAGGTAGCAATTTGATATCTTGCAAGTACGTTTGATCGAAAGTATTTGTAACCCTGTCTTGATTACATTGTTCGGCATCTCGTACTCATTATCTAAAATGCATTTTGAAATCTTTAAAAGAAATTGTCGCACCCCAGTGCAAAGCTGAGCGATTGCAGACTTGACGCGGTTGCGATCGAACAGCTCACAAGAAAAAAAAGCCAAGGCCACAGATGCAGGCTCAATACGCTAACAAAAGAGCAAATACAGAGAGATGAGGAAAAAGCACCAAGAAAATAACACAAACGTTTATATATAAATCGAACGTCGCCTAAATGCAATGCTGGCATAAGATAACTAAATATGCGGGACAACGCATTTGCAAAAAGGCATTCAGGCTTCCCGAAAATTTTTAGTTGCTCTGGGTGTTCATTATCGGCGAGATGACCCGTGGGTTGCAGCAAACACTGAACACAGTCACAGCACCTGACAAAAGTCAAGGTTGAGAAGAATGCAACCAGACTAAATTAGGGGACCACCGGACCTAATACAGCTGATCAGGTCACGATCGGCTGTTACCGGGCTAAGCTTATTGCCGCTGCCTGGAACTTTTCTTCGATGAATGGAGATATTGGCCGCTTGAAAATGCAGCCGCTTACTAACGATAATGGAGTAAGCGCCGATTCAGCGTTCGCTGTAGCGCATCGGCGTCGCTCTCCGCTCGCGCTTTTCCTTGACGCGAGGAAGTCGAGGGCCTTTCGTTCAAAACCAACGAATGCCATGAAGGACGCTCCCATCGAAGCGCCTCGGTTGAATTTCAAGACTGCAAATAAGGGATCTGTTGCCCTACAGATTACCTCGGGGCAACTTACGGCGTTGTGCGCGGGGGAGGCTCTGTGCGGAAGTCGAAAGGTGTGAGGTACGAGGCCGCGAGGCCACCCCAAAGCGATCATTCAGTGCTTTATAAGCGCGTCGTTGGTGGCACGATCAACTAACGGTAAGACTCTATTTCAACTCCACATTTTGACATCTTGTTTTATGTATATTTGATGCCTGGAACCTATGGGAGGTGAACTGGGTTCGAACTTTGTCGAACTTTTGTTCAGGAGGTCGAAGTTCGTCGATCTTTTGAACTCAGCAAATTCGAAAATTGTCGATTTTCTTAACGTAATAAGTTCGAAAATGTCGAATTTTATAGCGTGAAAAATCGGAAGTTCGCCAACGATCGAGTGTCTCAGCGACAAAAGAAAATCCAAAGTTCGAAAATAGTCGAATTCTTGTGTAGTAGGCTTGACGTTTCGAAACTTTACGAACCTTTAGAAATGCCTTGTTTCGGTCTTCGAACCTCAGGTTTGTAAAAAGTTGGCGACATCTCTAACTAGAACTGAGAGGTGTGCCCACGGTGGCGTGGGTGTGCCAAGCTCCGCTCGTTCTCGGGCGCCTCCGCCGGGCACAGCCGCGCCGTTGCGCTGCTACTAATGGATCCGTGACGTCAGGCATTCCAACGAAGCTCGTGCCCTCAACTACCTGGTGGTATTGAAAAATCGTAAAATTCGGTTTAAAACTGCTTTTCTTGCGTTTACGAACGAAATGCTGTTTTTTCTGAGCTGCTGTCATAGAAGAGACCACGTCTAGACAAAGAAATAGGGCTAAAAGTTCGCTTCCTTACACCTTATAAAGGCCGCTGTACACTTCGGTCTTTCCACTTTTGCCCGCCTCCTCCTTTCCTATATCCTCTCCACTTTTTACAAAGCCCCAACTCGGCGACTTGGCCAACACCGCCTACAAGACAAGGCTATAGTGCTGACATCTTTGCGTCACCAGTGAAGGCCCAACGCTAACCACAGATTGGAAACGTGCTGCGTCGGCGCTGGACTTCGAGTCAAGTTTGAGCCGAACGTTGACGCAATCGTCGTGTCCAATCTATGACCAGCGTTGGCCTTCGCTGATGACGACATCTCTTCCAGTAGGACTGCTTTATTATCTGTAGGGGTGTTGACTTAGTTCCCTTCGAGGAGAGGGCAGCTTTAAGAGGATTATCTTCCATGCAGAAACCCGATGTTGTACGCCGGCCTTTAACGCTACTGTTTTATTTTTGATCCAGAGGATCAAATGAGAAAAAGCGTCGCTCCTGACGCAGCTTTTAAGGGCAATCCCACTTATATATATATACAGGGTGATTCATGGAGACGCCATGGGCTCTTTAAATCGACCGGAAAATTCGGTTTCTTAACTTATCGCGCTACGACTTTGTGCAGCGTTGCCCACAGATGGTGCATTTTTTTTTGTAAAATTTGCAAAGAGCGAACTTACCTGAGGAAAAAGTAAAGAAAGAAAAAGGCTTAGCTCCTATGGAAACGCAGCGACGCCACCGGTCTGCAAACAACACGGCGCCGTTTCGCACGGGAGACAGGAGATGGCACAACGAACGCCGCCAACGAACGAGCATACGGGCGCCGAGAGCCGGCCTCTTTAGCAGACGATTTTTTCGACTCAAAAGCGGCGCACGTTCCGCAGGCGGTGACAGTCGCAGAAACAAAAACAGGCGCGGTGACAATAAGGAACTGCAGTTCCTTGTCTGCTAAAGACGCCGGCTCTCGGCGTCGTCTGCTCGTTCGTTGGCGGCAGTTGGCGTCGCGACCGCTTGCGCCATCTCTCGTCTCCCGTGCGAAACGGCGCCGTGTTGTTTGCAGACCGGTGGCGTCGTTGCGTTTCCATAGGAGCTAAGCCTTTTTCTTTCTTTACTTTTTCCTCAGGTAAATTCGCTCTTTGCAAATTAAAAAAAAAAAAAAAAATGCAAAATCTGTGGGCAACGTTGCACGAAGTCGTAGCGCGATAGGTTAAGGAACCGAATTTCGCGGTCGATTTAAAGAGCCTGGCGTCTCCTTGAATCACCCTGTATATATATATATATATATACACTGTAAACGACTTAATTTTCGCGAATCGCTTAAATTTCGCGAAAAATAGAACCCGCGAACAATTCAGGTAAAATTTAAACACACTGGAATCTATATTGAGATCCCACCGCGTCGCGAAAATTATAATTCGCGAATTATTTCAAAACTTCAGCTTTGACCTAAATTGCGAAATAGTGAGCTGGCGAAAAATAAGTCGTTTACATACATGCGAATAATTGAAAGAATAAAACATCGAGGATGGGGACGGAAACAGGACTTCTTTCATCTTCGAGCAACAACATAGAATGACATAAAATATAAAAACCGCCCTCCAAAGGTTCCAACGTTCTCGAAGAAGGAAAGGCGAAAATTGTTAAAAAGGAAAAGGAATGTACTATAAATATAAAAGTTTAAAAAGCGCTTGCGTCAGGATAAGGTATCAGTAATCTAGTTATCTCTTGCGCAAGGAATTCGACTTCTGTCATTGTCAGTGATAATGAAGGTGCAGAAATAATGTGGTTGACAGAAAGAAGTCCCGTTTCCGTCCCCGTCCTCGATGTTTTATTCTTTGAATTATTGAAATCCGAATGAGGGTTGACAGTATTTCAAGATAAATAAATGTCGTATTATTCGAAAATTCGAATACTAAAATTGGATTCTTCGGTGAATCACTATTCGATTCGAATTCGAGACTCGAATATTCACCCACGCCTAATTTTGCCTGAACATGGATAAATTCCTTGTTCAGATAAATTTGTTGGATAAATTCATCGTAGTATGAACTATGAGGGGATCTTTTCACGGGATGCGTGTCCGAGCGCCCGATGACGATGAGGTACGCACGTTTCCCGTGCTTCTCCGGTCGACGGACATCGTGGGCTCCGTGCGCCCGCGGCCCGCTCGACCCAGACTTGCACGTAGTTCAACTACTCTCCTCAAGTTACTGTAGTTCAACTACTTTTCTGAGTAGTTTAGTAACTTTCAATTACATTTCGATTTCGTTAATTAGTAGTTTACTTTAATTACTTTTTCTGAGTAACTTCTACTCAAGTTACAAATTACTTCCAAATTTTAGTGGTTGGTTTGCCTATCAACAAACATTCCTGTACAAAAGAGATAAGAAGTTGGAAGATCAGCTGATATTTGCAAAGAGGGGGAAGCATGTGGCACAGGAAAGGGGGGAGGGAAAGAAAATATGTTGGAGAGTTCGAAACCTCCCAAAATTACCCCTTCCCCCCCTCCCCCCCTCTGCAACAACACTGCTACAAAACGCGGGGAGCGAACAGGCACGACGCAAGAGAGGCCGAGTAACTGCGGGATTAATGCCGAAGACTGGCGTTTCTTTGTGTCCCAAATCTCAAGGAGACTGACCCATTCGAAGAAAAGACTGGTTCCCGCTTCTCCCCTACGTAGAAACTCTCGCCCTTGTACAGGAGGTGCTCACACTGCATCCTCACTCAAAGGAGGCTACAAAATGCAGCACCTGCTCTGACGCTCATCTGGTGCTCCCGTAGTTTGTGCTGTAATCGAAGAATCGCGTGCTAAAGGTCAACGCAAAGGGGACCCCTTTGCGTTGCCTTTCCTCCCAAAACATAGAATATGCAGATCTTCAGAGATTTGAAGATCGTTGGAGAAACCTTAGCAATTCCGTCAACGTTTTTATATAAAAAATAATAAGCAAGCAGTGTCGGGAGGTACTGGTACTTAAAGTACTACTGTTTAGAAAACTTGTACTTCACTTGAAGTATAGGGTCCGATCGAGAAAAGTAAACCCTACTTTTCGGCCCGCGTAAAAAAAAAAGCTACGCATCGCAGAACGCTCAAACTCCGCCAGAATGTAACCCTAGCGGTCCAAGCAAGATGCCAAAGTTTCAGCCCGATCCGATAACTTAATGAAAAGTTATAAGTGATTTTCTGAAAATTTCAATGGGAAAATGGCGGCCGACGGAGTTTTGAAACACATGGGGCTCTATGGCACCAGAAACCGAAAACGGGCAAAAATGGGCTCCAGTTTCCCATTGAAATTTTCAGAAAATCACTTATAACTTTTCATTAAGTTATCGGATCGGGCTGAAACTTAGGCATCTTGCTTAGACCGCTAGGGTTACATTCTGGCGGAGTTCGAGCGTTCTGCGATGCGTAGTTCTTTTTACGTGGGCCGAAAAGTAGGGTTTATTTTTCTCGATCGGATCCGACTCTGTACATCTGGGCATGTACTTGTACTTCTCGAAGAAAGTAAAAATCCCGACTTCAATGTACATTCCCCGAATTTGAAAAAAAAAAAAAAAAAATGGTGTATCGTCGTGTGAAAATGTACTTTTTCAAGACGTCATCTGGTCATTTCTCTGAGTGAAGTAATGGTGAGACCGACACAAATAAGTGGCTTATAAGTTGATTGTGTCAAATAGCTCGTTAGCGAGAGTAAAACAACTACTCTGTGGTGACTTGACTTGATACAATATTTGCTGTCATTTCCGTAAAAAAACTGATGCACTTGCGATTACCCCTGGAGCAATGCGTACCAGTCACAAAAAAAAAAAACAAAAAAAAACTGGGGAATGAAAGGGCATCATGATAAATTCTGTTAAAAGTACTGGTACTTTACCTTGAAATATATTGTATTTATAGTATGTTACTTCAAGTATATTGCACTCAGTAGTACTTACTACTTTACTTGAAGTACATAATTACCTCTAATTTACTTTGTACTTTGCTTCAAGTACCTTTTAGATGTACTTTACGCAACACTATTCCCATTATTGTTATCATTATTTTTATCAACATCATCACTATTATTCATCATCATCACCGAAGTATGCCAGGACAGAGACCAATGGTTGGCTCCTGGAAACTAGTATAAACACTGTGGGGATATATATGTATATAAAAGGAGTCGTCCAGGGTTTACCTTCCTTTACGTACGGCACCGGTGCTCAAAGAAAACCCGATGTCCAGTGGAAACCGTTCCGCCGGCGTCCCATCCGGCAGCCAAACACGATTATCCTAATATCCTAGTGTTTTTTGGGAAACATGGGCCGTCAATGCCACGTTGTGGTCGAGCCAGATATGTACAAGTTACTAAAAAAAAGTAATTAAGTTAAGTTACTGAGTATTGACCTCAAAAGTAATTTGAGTAAAGTAGAAATTACTCAAATGGAAAGTAATTCAGAAAATTACTAATTACCGTAAAAAGTAGCGAATTACTTTTGAAGTTATTTTGAAGTTACTTTTATATGTTTTTATGGTAAAAAGAAAGTGCATAGGTTTTCATCCGCTAGCGAGATTGTGCTAGCCAAATAGGGATCGGAATTTTTTTTTTTTTTTTTCAAAGGAATGTTTTAAAAGCTGGTTCTGTTTCTGCGTGCCTAATTGTTTTGCACCTTCTTGTTTGTTTGGTCAATGATGTACTGCAAATGTGTCATTTCTGGTTTGAAGATTAGCACTGCCTAAGGTTGATTTTTAGACAGTGTTTTATAATAATATTATTGTGTATGTTTTTAGGAACCCCATTGTATGTTATCGGGTCAGACCAAAGCCCGAGTTTTCTTTTGTGGCCGAAACCTGCAGCCTCTAGCGTAGTGCCGTCACAAGGGCTGGGCTGGGGGGGGGGGGGGGGGGGGGGGGGGTTATTGCGGCAAGCTACTGCCCCGGGTGCCGCTGACCCTAGTGACGCCACTTCTCCAGCGGGAGCTGGAACGTCAAACTCAAACTCTTTATTTCTCTCCACTTGGAGAGGGGAGACAGAGAAAAAACAAACTCAGTTGTTGCTTGACGAGCCTCTGCCCAGACTTGTACACGTTACTAAAAAAAAGTAGGGAATTACAGTTACAGTTACTCAGGTCTGAAATGTAATTTATTACAATTACAATTACCCTTCCGTAAAAGTAAGTGACCGTAACTCCGAAAAGTAATCCGTTACTTTCGCGGCCGTTACTTTCAACTTTACTGCACTATTAATAGGAGACAAACGAAGAACATTATAGATTATGAAATTGTTGATTGTTTGATCAAGTCACACTTTGTTGATCTTCAGCAGTAGCTGACTCTCAAAAGTTGCATCCGATATCTTTCCCCGCTTCTTTGTAAAGATGTCAGCAGCCACGCTGAATACCCTCTCCACTGAGGCACTGGATGGGAGCGCAGTATTATAGCGCACAAATGCTTGACGCACGGCATCGTACCTCTGAAGTGAGGCGATGGAAGTGCATTCTGCGTCCTGGAGGATACGCGAAGCTTCATTCTGGGAGATGGAACTTGACGCCGTTGTCATTGCAAAGCTGAAGTAATCGCCGGAGGAGTGGTCCGCGCCGTCTTCCTGGATAGATGGCGTGCCAATCGCAGTGGTACTCCTATAGCAAGGGCGACTCAGCTCGTCCGTCAGCTACTCGGCGAGAGCTTCACGCCTCGCGAGGTCGGTGACCCAGTTCGCTTTGAAGCGCGGGATGAGCGCTGAGGCCAGCAGGAGCTCCCGGTCGCCGTGCAAGTGATCAAACCTGGAAGACCAATATGTGCATCTACATATAAATCATCTCACAAATATCGCCAATTTGGAGAGAATGAACCTCGGTCAAGACGCCGGTGGCTAAGCTGTTTTCAAAATGTGCGTTGCAAATGCGAAACAAAAATCTGATTTTAATATTATGACACACAACCAATGCAAACATCAGGGCGCTCCCACATATAGACCGAATGTTAAAACAAGTAAATGTAGGCGCACGTATGCCATACTAACCGCTTCTTTATGCCGTTTAAAAGCGCATGGACCAGGGGCCGGCAGAACTGCAGTCCAGTGTTATCCAGGTGGCGAAGACGCAGTTCTAAGACGGTTATTGTTGGGAGCAAATACCCGATGTACATGCTCTCGTCTTTCTGTATCACGTCTATGGCGCACGCCAGAGGTTTCATGACCTGCACGAGTTACGTAGCAGTAAAAAACATATTATTAAGCATGCCATACGGCAGCGAGGCAGAAAGTTGTGCGAGTTGGTTGATCATCTTACAAATTAAAACACCGCAAAAAAAAAAAAAAAATGAGACAGGAGAAACAAGGAAGGCACAAACAGGCACAGCCCTGTGTCTCGGCCTTTTTGTTAATTTTGTCTCCGTTTCTTAGTTGTTGCGCTGTTTTATTTTGCGTTATGCGATACGGATTCAATCCGCATTACTTTCAGGACCTGTTTACTCCGTAGGAATACACAAATAAATATATCTTCACAATTTGAGCAGACATTGGGGTAACGCCATTTCCCAAGACTACCAAATATTAAGTAATAAGTTTAAACCACATATAGATTATTCATAAGTGCATGTCGAATTGTGACCACAATATATTTATTCTAGTTTTCGCATTGCAATTTTTTGTTCATAAAACCTAGCGTTCACGAAAATTAGTATTCAAGGGAACCTGCACTGGGGGGGGGGGGGGGGGGGGGATGCCGAGATGAATATTTCCGGAAACTTCCCGCCGAAAAAATATATTTAAAGGTCCCTATATATTATATAATCGAGATTACGATCTGTTATAAAATATGTTCTGAGATTCGGGCTTCTATTGTGAGCATGCAGCCTTGAGCGGTTCTGATCTTTAATATTTCACAGCTCAATTATGCACGCTTAGCTCTCATGCAATAGACGCGTCTTACGCAAGAATGCAGCACCGCGGTTTCCTTCGCACCAGTGGACGTAAACGCGCATTTGGATTTGCTTAGAAATATTGTATTGCAGCATTTCAAGGTGCCTTGAAAATAATACTTGTGTTCAGGCACGTAGCCAGGGGAAAGGGTTATGGCTACGTGCCCCTCATACAGCATTTTGTCCATGGGCGAGCCCCCCCCCCCACCCGCCGAAACAAAATCCTGGCTACGTGTCTGCTTGTCTTGTATGTATCCTTATGCAGTCGGAAGTTAGTCATTATAATGGACATCTGGTATATCAGCTGTAGATGAGCAATTTAGCCAGTGCAGTACAGCTGTTAGCCTAGGGTATTTAACGTGCACCTCGGAGTAGTGATACACGACCGTTCGCCGGCACGATGCTATCCAAATCGAAACGGGCAGGGGTAGAAATTCTGCAGCGAGAGTTTTCACTACGTGTTCCGAGCTGAGGTGCACTAACCCACTCGGCCACCGATTTCCCTTCTAAACGCTTTGAGAGGCGTTTGCGCACAAACGAAACGTAACTGATCGCTATGGCTAACCTGTGCATTCAAACATACGTGGGCTGAAAAACACGTGCTTTCAAGTGGCACACCGATGTCGTACATTGACTTTCAATGTCGTACACTGGTAAAAATTAAATAAGAATATTTTTCTTACCTCACAGTATTCCTTCATGAACAGAAGGTCTCGCGGTCGCTGGAACTGCGGCACATGCAGCGCCCTGCACAGTCCGTCGATGTCCTTCCCATCGCAGTCCAGGGCAGTAAGGCAGTCTAGGGCGTCAAAAAATGAATTCCACCGCGTAGAGACTGGTCTCAGGAGGCTCTTCCCGCTGTACTTCATGATGGCTTCCGCTGCGATGGCCGACTGCCCTTGTTTGCATGGACGGCAGAATCGTCCGATCCGACGTCCGAACCGACAGTCCGAACGCCGCTCCGAATTGCCGCACGCGACAGTTTGAGACACACGCTTCCGACCTTGCTTGCGACACGACGATCCGTTCGGCTCCGCCCAAAAGATCCAAGCACTCCATCGGAGGTTCGCGTTCATAGATCTCTGGTCCCAGATTGACAGTTTAGCTTGCACGAGCGAAGTTAGGAGCTCGTTCTCGCTAGCGCGTGCATTCTCTGCCGGGGCCATCTATTTCGAATGGGTCAGCGGGATCCACGGGCGTCCGGCTTCCTGTCGCCCGTCCCGGTTTCTTATTCGTCCCGCCAGACCCAGTACGTCATCATGACGTTCGCGCTAGCTGTGCTGTCATTGGCTGGACGCATCCGACAATCCGTCCGCCGTGCGAAACTATCTGGCGCGTTGGACGCACGTCGGATCGCCGATCCGACGCCTGAAGCGACCAAATTTTTCGGATCAGGCAGTCGTATTGCCGGATCGGACGTCGGATCGGATGGATTTTTCGCGCATGTGTCTCGCGCTTAAAGGGACCATGAAATGACCTTTTTACTTTTTCCAGATAACTTTTACATTAAACCGTCAATGTTCACTGAATGCCGAACAGGCATCCGTTTTCGTCTCGGTTTATTAACTTTTACACAAAAAATTATTGAAATATCGACTTTTTCATTCTCTCCAACTGACCGCAAAAGAAGCCGTGACGTAGACCGTTTCCGGAACCGGAAGTTCTCTCGGCAGTAGGAGAATGGGACTGTTAGCGGCAACGAGTTGGGGTGCGCCGGTAGGTTTTACTGCGCTGATGTCACCGACGTATTTCCTGAATCGGCGCCTCTCATCGCCGCATCGCAGCTGAGCGAAATTCAATGAGATATGTTGCGCTACAGCGACAGCATGGGACTAGTCCCATACGCCGGTATGCCTGTTGGGAAGTGCAGCGAGTCTTGTCACCACCCCGTCATTGTTGGCAGAAGGGCCGGCCCGTGTCAGTCGTTTGCAAAGCGACGTAGATGGCGTTTTTCGCGGCCTCGGAGATGCAGGAGCGAGCCGACGTTAAAGGGACACTGACAGGGTATTTATGCTCGCTGAGGTTTTTAGTTTTACGTGACATATGAGAGCTCAACTACCCAGAACAGAATTTGCGGCTCGAAATTCGGTTTCTTTCCGCCCGAAAACCGCCGATCAAGAACTGGCCGGTTCGAGTCTCGCTCACTCTCTTTTTCGCGGTCACGGGCCGTTTTCTAAGGTATCGATGCGACCACCAAATTTAATCAAAGTCGTGGGTCACTGAAGGCACACACTCATTATTAAAAATAGAAAAAAATATGAAACCCATTTTTTTGTGGCTTCTAAAAAGCTGTAAATACGTTGATTGAAAAAAAAAGTTCCACAGACAACCGGAAGCATTCTGTGCGTTCGTCATTTCGCGTATCGTGGGACTCGCGGGGACGGCGATGGCAGCGGACGACGGGCGTGGGACCTCTATTTCAGAACTGTCGTTCGCGGGTACCGGCGAATTCTGTCTACCGTTAAAAGAGAAATTTAGGAGTGATCAAAAGAATTGGTATTCATCCCGTACGACACGCCCGGCCACCAAGCCGATTTGCACGAAGACGTCGCCGAGCCGTTGATCCCTTCTCGTGGCTGAAGACATCGCTCGCGCAAACGTCAAGCACGACGTGTCTACTTCGAGTTCAATATGCACGCGTACGATTTCTTTACTAGGTGCGAATGTCCCCAAAGCGTGGTGCTTCCCGACTTCGACCCAGGAGTGCTTTTGCTAGAGAAAAATCGACAGCAAACTTTCCAACTTACAGTTTACCGGCTGAATTGTTACTAGGGAAAGAGATCCTCCAGAAGAGCGATGCGCCAGTAGCTCAGTGGGAAAGACGTCCGGTTTACACGCGGTAGCACCGGGTTCGATCCCCCGTGGAACTTAATTTTTTTTTTTCTTCAAACATTTTTCGATGTTTACATATATATATATATTTTTACAATCATCACTGAAGAAACAAACAAAAAAATAACAAACTAATGTTGTGGACGATACTTCGCTGATTTAAATGGTATGGGATTTCCGTTTTGACACCTGCGAGCTCAATGTAATCACTTTCCACAAAATGCAAGGAGCATATAAATCAGGTAACGTCCGCTTTCCGAGGTGCCCGTAAATGGTTTACAGAAATTGCAGCCAGCCGTTGGTCCCGATCCCGTTGATCTTTCGGAAACTCTGTCGCACAATGCCACTTTTTTTCGGATTCAGGAAATGTGAGCCAGCTCTTCACGCAACATCTTGGGTGTATTTTTTTCGAAGCCGATCATGGAAATTCACCACGGGCACTTACTACTCATGTCCAACTCCTCAAGGTACAAAACAACTCATTTTGGAGTACAGAACAACGAGCGGAACAAACATAACTGCAAAAAAATCGCACGGCGAGCAGTTCCCGCACGCCCCATCGCACGCCGCATGTCCTGTCGTCTGCTACCGAAGAGGAGAAAAAAAAAAAAAAAACGCACGGTAGGGCGTAGTTACGTGACTTCCGCCACTCACTCTCTTCTCTCCACTTCTCCGACCTCCGTCGGGTTTCGGTTTCGGTTTCGAGGAGTTGCGTCTTTTGGCTTTATTAAAAAAATACGCTACTCTGTTGCAAAATATTAATTGGGTAGTCCTCCGACACCATAATGAAGCGCCTGGCAAAAAATAAAATTTTTTTTTGGGGGGGTGTCAGTGTCCCTATACGTTTGAACTACGAGTGTCAGCAAGAGCCACGTAAATACCTGCTTACACTCGGAGCGGACGCGCGCGCTTGATGGAAGTCTTGTATTCGCGCTGTTGGTAAGCGCTTCGGGACCGTTCTTTTACGATTGCAACTCGATACTGACGCGACACTCGGCAAAGAAAGGTTGGACCGGGGTCGACAGTGACGTGCAGTCTGTCAGAATAAAAATGGCATACCAATAACAAAGTGTACATACCGTGTTACGAAGGCAATCCGTACGGCGTTTATTTCAGCTCTATATCACACAAAACAAGAAGATAGAATCGACGAGAGTCCCTTTTCGACGAGTGTTCGTCAACACTGCCTCGGAAAACAAGGGGAAGAGATTGACCTCCTCACCTCTTAATCTAGAATTGAGGTCAGTGATCAAACTATAATACGGGAAGGGTCCACAAGGGTCGCGCGGGCATATTCCATTTAGCACGCCAGCCGGTCGTAGGCAGACGGTCTTGCGACGAAGCAACGCAGCGCCGAGTCGGAATGCCTGCTAGGCCTATACGCTTCGTCGGAGTCGGTGAATCCAGCGTTCTTGTTCGTCGTGGTCTGTTTTAAGTACTGTTTTCTTGCTGCTTGAAGTCGGCACGCGCGGGAAGAACATGTAGAAAAATAAACGTTCAGTCAGTCAGAGTTTTGAGAGGAAGGAAAACAAAGAAAATAAATGTTCGTCGGTCGCCGTCACCCAAGTAACTGGCGGCCCTGCCCTACTGCGCACGCGCAGTAGTTGCTTCGTTTACCACACGATAGATGGCGCTTGGCTCTCAGCATTATCAAATTTGGCAATTTTCGCCACACATCTCTAATTATGCTACAAAATGTGGATCTGAATATTATTTAACAAAACTTTTAGGAAACATTCGCCGGCTATTTATTGTTTACGATCGCGGTGCTGGTGAGGTAGGCTCTTACCCAATAGGCGATGTGGATTCGGCTGACGTGCACCGATTCTGCGTATGCATCGTAGTGAACAGGCGAAGGAAGGAAGGCGCAAAAGAGTCCAGTTTTCTTTTAAAAGTTCTATAGCAAATAATTTTTTTGGGCTCCCTATTTTTGTGTTTTTGTGTTTCTTTTCACACCTTTTACGACGTGCGGTGGATGAAACTCGATTTTAAAATCATTTCATGGTCCCTTTAAAGCGCGAAACACATGTACGACGAAAACCTTCCGATCCGACGTGCGGACTGCCGGAATGACCTTGGGGGGAGAGGGTGTTCGTAGCATCGGAGAGCGTTGAAAACCCTCGCCTCCGACCGTCGGATTGCGCGGTCGGACGTCGGATCGGACGGTTTCGTCGTACATGTGTTTCGCGCTACCAAATTTTTCGGATCAGGCAGTCGTATTGCCGGATCGGACGTCGGATCGGATGGATTTTTCGCGCATGTGTCTCGCGCTTAATGCACGACACGTGCCGAGGACCGATCTAAGGGGCCTTGAAAAAATCTCGTGCCGCTCAGCCTCCGACGCATCCGCCGTCGCTACCAAGTTCAAGGTGTGTGCAGAGCACCCATGATGAGGAGGAAAGCGGGCTTCGCCTGCGGGTACGTTGTCTAGCAAAGGCGCCACCTCCACGGCCTCGGTGAAGGCTTCGTCATCTTCGTCGTGATGCGCGTCTTCGACATCCTTTTCGCCAAAAAGTCTGCACGAAAAAGTAAACAGAAATGTTTGAACCGAACTTGCGCCCACAAAATTAAAGTGCGATTGACATACCTGAAGGCTTTGACGAAGTTTGCACCGTTGTCCGTTATCACCTTCGTAACCTTTCCTCGCAGACCGTAGTCGTCAAAGGATTTCTGGAGGGTGTCTGCAATTTTGTCATAGGTGACTCGTCCAGTCATGCGACGGCAGAGGAGAACGGCGGATTTCCTGCTGAGGGAGGGCTCAAGCCAGGAAACGGTAGCCGCCAGGTAGCTCCTGTAATGAAGAAATGGTGTATAGAAGATAACCCGTATATGTCGCCAATTTTGCTCCGTCAGGTCAATACCAGACACGCCGTGTTTTAATAGCATTTAACTACAGAAGCACACATAAAAAAGAAAAAAAATTGTCAAAAACGACAAGGTCAGTTGGCCAAAAACTGGTCTACTTCAAGGTGGTAAAGACGTCAGGGAGACCGTCCAGCTGCCCAACCTTTAGCAAGGGCTGTCTACCTCTTGTAACGCTTAGAGACTTGTGACCTTCGCGCTGGCACGCACAGCCTAAGCACTACTGCAGGCAGCTAGCGAGTGCTGGAGCTACACGAGGCCTCAAATTGAAAGCATGCAGCTCAGGCATAGCCGAAATACGGTTTAGATAAGTAGTGAAACACTGTAAAGGCACGCCCCCCGTATGACTCAGAAAACGACGAAAGTGATCGGTGCTTTGGGGAAGACACCATATGTCACGTCTGCTTTAAAGGCAGTTGAGAAACACAATATTTGAGCTCACGCTGATAGCTTGAACTGTTTTCCAAGCTATTATGAAACAAACTGAAGACATACGGCATTATTAGAAAGCAGCTACTGCTTGTTAAAAATCGATCAACGCATACTAAAATTCAGGGTTCAGTAAATAACTGTCTTTTGAAAAGGTGTGCCTACAACACAGCAGCAAGAATCAGTGCTATAAAAATGTGTGCGCTTTCTACAGGCAGGTGACCAAAAACCCTTACCGTCGAAAGGTCGTCCAGCAGTCCGCTGTCACCGTCACGTATGTCACCTCTCCCAAAGTTGCCTTGAGCCGCAGCTTCATTGCGTCACAGCTGGCCTCCATTCGCGTCATAAGCATTCTTCGAGTCAAAACGCTGCAGTTCGGCGCCAGTGATTTCACCATTTTCACAAAGCTCGGTGCTTCAACAACTGAAAATGCTTGTGACGTGTCCACAACGAATGTCAGGATAAGGTCGTCAAGCTTGCTTTGCGACACTGCACCTCTCTCAAAACCAATTGTCAGCTGCTTCTGAACTCTCAATGGGGACTCGGGTGCCTTCCTTTTTTTTAGGAGACTTCAAAGCCAGACAGCTGGCTAGGGTGTTGCCGCTAAAAAGAAAAAAAAGAACAAAAACAACACTACATCAGTATACCCCAATTGCAGGTGGGAAATTGATTACTTTCTACAGGATTAATATTAGAAGGTCCTAATTTTTGCAAATACGCAATTAAAAACGATTACAAAGTTTACAATGTTGAATACATTGCATAGCACCCCCCTGAAAACATTTAGTGCTACCAAAATATTCGCGAAACTGACACCCAAGGGAAATGAGATGCGTGTGTAGTATACTCGTTATGAAACTAATCAAGGTGAACTTACCTGAACGTGTTTCCTCAAGTTGGCGTTGGTCGACTTCGCGCATGACAAGAGCTTCTGTTTTGGTTTGCAAAGCAAACATTCAAAGGTGATGTTACCGTCACTCCTCATTTCGCTCACTGAAAACATAGAAACTAGCTGAGGCCACGGCGATTTCGGGCAGCGGTCCTCCATGGCTAACGCAAAAGACAGGGTTCATGACGCCACCCCCGGTTTATATACCATCGGTGGTGATTCACTGTAGAACCAGCAGGCCTCTCGCCTCAAGTCCGGAATCTCCACTCCTATTGTCACAGCTCACGAGCCTAGTTGAGCCATCATATGCTGGTTAGATATTTTTAGAAAAAAAAAAAAAAAAAAAAACAGCGGTAAGTTTTACTTTGAGATCCTTGTTGGAGTGATAGTGCATTTTTTTGTTGTAGAAGCAGAAATACAAAAATAAAAACAAAAGTACTGTTACGTTCTCAAAGTGCTCTAAGAAACTTGACCTATAGAAACAGGCACGTGCCTTGTAGGCAACAAAAATCGCACCTGCAGGCGTAAGTGGCTGTCCTTTATTATAATAAAAACAGCAAGTAAAAGAAAAAAGCACAAGGTTTCTTAGAGCTCCGGAGAGCTCTAAGAAACCTTATGCACAAAAAAAGATGCGACACGGATGTAGGCAACAAGGCACCCACAGGCCGTATGTGGTTATTCTCATATGAGCCAGCGCTAAAAAGGTAACTAAAAAAAAAAACGAAAAAGTTTCTAAAAAAACTCGGTCGCGGTAGGATCCGCAAAAAGCAGGACAAAAACGAGTCAAAACCCTCTTCTCGATAAAAAGATAGGAAGTGCCCCACTAATATCTTTCAAACAGCATGGAGCGAGAATGCTTGTTACTGCAACACCTCCAGTTGTTGGAACATTGCTTTTAGTCAATTTCCGGGTTGAACGAAAAAAGGAGCGTCTCGCTTCTCCGGCGTTGACACGTTGGTAATTGCTGTCTATTATGTTCATACAAACTCCAGCTTCTGGAGGGCAGTATGTGTTCATCTCCCCTTCATTGAGGATAGCGAAGAAAGATTGAAGTATGGTGGCTAGAGAGTTGAGTGTGTCGAGCGGCGGCCGGCGCGCGGCACCAAAAGGAAATCTGTCGCCAGGAGGCGCCTCGGAAGCCCTGTATGCTATCCGACCGCGGCGTCAGCGGCATTTTGGCTGCGCTGGGGCCGAAATGCGCTGCGTGCGGACCTTTTCCCGGCCACTTGTCGGCTGTGTTTTTTTACAAAATTAATTGGTGTGGCATAATGAAAGTCTGATAAACCTGGATTTGATAGTCGACCCGATTTTGGAGCGTCGACGAAGGTAAATCCGCACTTGAAGTCGTTCTCTTCTCACCGCAACGCTCTCGGGGTAATATTAAAAATGGGGCAATTTATTAATTTTTTTATTTTCTCTCGTGTACTATGTTTTCAAAATACGTGAAACGTCCGCCGAGGTATCAGCAGCCGTGACGAAATTTCGCGTTTCAAGCCGCCGTGTTACGTCTATCAAATGAATCGACGCTGAACGGCTCAGGCATTTTAACATTAAAATAGTTGTGAGGACGCTGAATACTTCTAGAGCAATTCCCCTGCGATTCAAGAGCAGACATGGCTGGCGAGAAACAACGCGAAAAGTTGTCATGACACAAGGCAAAGAATGCATTTTTGGCACTTTACACGTTTATGCAACGTGGAAAACTAGCAATGAAATACAAAATCGATTTTAAAAGAGAGTGATCGAAGTAACATATTATACATCATAGGGTGTTTATTTATAACACAAATCGGCGGATGTTTATCGGCGTTTATTTATTTCACCAATACCGGTGCTTTTTGGTGAATTCTCTCATGCAGACGCTAAAAACGGGGATCATCGGGAAGGGGGGGGGGGGGGGGGGGGGGGGGGAGAGATTGCGAATGTAACCCACCGCTAAAGACGAAAAACATTCCAAATTTTATTTACGTCTTTTACAACTCTTTCACACAGGATTATTGTTGTATATGCATGCATACATTCCTGGGTTCGTGTCTGTCACTGACGCCCGCTCCTTCCTGTTGACGACGCGAAAGGTTAGCTTCATAAAGTCGTGTTGAAAAGTGCATGCAACCAGCTTAAAGGGATGGTGAACCGAAATTTGGATTTCAGAAAAAACAATGCAGGAGATGTAGGCGGGACGCTACAATCCCTACACCGCTACTCGTAAGGCGATATCTCGAATGGATGGCCGTATTTTTGGAAAAAGAGGTCGAGATTGAACCAGGCCGACGAGGCGCGTGACGTCAATAAACCAAGTTTCCTCCTCTCTTTGCTTCGCTCCCTCAAGGCGGCGAGGCGGAGAAGACGCGAGGCCGTTCCCCCTCCTTCTCGGAGAAACATGACGACATCATCTCTGTCAAATCCGCCTCCTTTTCTAGAAAAGTTTGGTCATCCGTTCGAGATTATCGCTGTATGAGTGATGTTTTGGTGTTTGTAGCATCCCGTTGCACGCGTTTACCGCGTGTTTTGTGGAATCAAAATTTCGGTTCGGCATCCCTAGCATGCCGAACCGAAATTCGGATTTCAGAAAATAAGGCCGCAGACAGCGTTGGGTAAAATACATCTAAAATATACTTCAGGTAAATAAAGTACAAAGTAAATGAGACGTGATGTACTTTAAGTAAATTTGTATGAAATACATTGGGAACAACGTACTTGAAGTAAAGAACTATAAGTACAATGTACTTTCAATGTAAAGTACAAGTATTTTAACACAATCTTTCATGATGCTCTTTCATTCCCCTATACAGTGATTTTTTTTTTAAATGGTATGCATTGCCCAGGGGTAATCAAGGGTGCAATGCCTCAAAAACAGCGGCGAATATTTGATAAAGTCAAGTGGCCACAGAGTAATTTTTTTTTTCAGGAATGAAGCCAAATTTAGAAGACCCCCTTCGGAATTTGGCACCCCTTGCACTGGATTGTAGCACACAAGGGGGTTAAATGTAATAGGACGGAGCATGACGTCAGCCCTATAGCTCTCATAGAAAAATGTCCTCTCCTTAATAAAAAGAAAAAAAAATGCGTGTGCAAGCGAGCTGGTGATAATTAATCATAACGTGACACCTGAGATTTGGGTGCGAAAAAAAATTAAGGAACTTTCAAATAGAAGGAAAAGACAAAAGGAATTGTCTCAAAACATTGTGACGTCCTCCTCTGTTGTCTTTTGACTTCGACATGAAAATTTAATTTTTTCGCACCACAGACTCAGGTGCTACATTATGATTAATTTTGCTCTCCTGATATCTTAAACCTCGTTGCTTGCGCTGACCGACAGAGAAGTAGCGAGAGTTTAAAAAGCTACGGGAACGCCGTCTCCAGAGCAAGCGGAGCAATGCGTCGTCTGCTCACGTTTCTGGTGAGAGTAGAATATCCCTCCCAGTATTTCTTCGGAGTTGACAAAGCGTCATTTCGCGATGCAAATTTAACAAAACCAAATTCGGGGAATGTGCTTTGAAGTCGGGAATTGTACTTTCCTCAAAAAGTAGCAGAAAAAAAAGTACAGTACATACTCAGAGAATGTACTTCAAGTAAAGTACAAGTTTCCTAAATCTAATTTAAGTAGTAATTTAAGTGCAATGTACTTAAGTACATTGTAATTTAAGTACAATGTACTTAAAGTACTTCCCAACGCTGGCCGCAGACGTGTTCAGCAGGACGCTACGAGCCCCAAAACACACTCATACAGCGATATCTCGAACGGATCGAGCGATACTTTAGAGAAGTATCGCTTGATGCTCGTCGAAGTGAAGTGCGCACACCACAGAGTTTTCCTGAAGATGCGTGTCTCCCCTCGAAATATTCCTGTCCCACTGAGAGAAGAGGACTGGGCCCTTCGGGACGGTGAACAACGTGTGTTTTAGAGCGCAGCTCTTAGGGGCCCGTTTCCAGCCTGAGCGGCGTCGCCGTTGGCGTCGCCGTCGGCGTCGCCGTCGCCGTCGCCGTCGCCGTCGGCGTCGGCGTCGGCGTAACCGCGCCCTCCCCTCCTCCTCCTCCCCCTCCTCCTCCTCGTCCTCCCCCTCCTTCTCCTCCTCCCCTCATTGTGTAGTATGGTCCGGGCGGGTTACGTGACCTCGGGGGGAGGGGGTCACATGACCCGTTTCCAGCCTGTGCGGCGTCGGCGTTGGCGTCGGCGTCGGCGTCGCCCCTCCCCCTCCTCCTCCTCCCCCTCCGCTCCTCCTCCTCCCCCCTCCTCCCCTGCCAAGGGCACGTGACCCCGGGGGGTGACCCCTCCCCCCGCCGAAGTCACGTGACGGCCCGCCCAAGGTCATGTGATCCCGTCCCCTCGAGGTCACGTGACCCCCCGGACCTCTGCCCTCCTCCTCCTCCCCCTCCTCCTCCTCCCCTCATTGTCTAGTATGGTTCGGGGGGGGAAAGGGTCGCGTAAGAGCACAGCTCTTACGCGACCCTTTCCGGCTTGAGCGGCAAGGAGGAAAGCAGTACGAAGGTGGAGGAGGGGGAGAGGAGAGACGAGGAGGCGGAGGCGAGGGGAGGGGAGGAGCTTGAAGGACGAGGAGGTGGTAAAGGAGAGGGAGGGAGAGCAGGAGGGGAGGAGGACTAGCAGGCATGATCACGAGGGAGGAGAAGGAATATACCCTCCACTCCTCCTCCTCAAGAGCTGCGCTCCAATTCGGCGTTACAGGAAGTTGTAAACGGCTTTCAGTTTTTTTCTTTTGCAGACCTGTAGCCTGTCGTGCATCCTGGAACGAAGCAGTGCTTCGCTCTCTGCTTTTTCTTTACGCCAGAGGTTGATGGGGCAATGTCCATGGTCTCCGCGTGTCACCTGACTGACGGGCATGCAGGAACGGTGGAAATAAATTCGCACGAGCGCTAACGAACAGATGAAAGCGGGCGTGAACTCGTCGCTACTCGCCTTGCCGCACGGAAATCAGTGCGCCAACTGCGCGCGCCTAGCATACAGGCTGATTAGAGCGCCCCTGACGGTGATTTTCCAAACCGGCCGCGGCGATGCATGGGAGAGCCGGCGCGCTCGACACACCCAACTCTCTAGCCACCCTAAATGAAGGAAGGAAAGGCGGACGTGGCTCTAGTTGGAGGGAAGTAGAAAGAAGATGGATTTGCACTAGCAAAAAACAGTAGCGTGAGCAAAGTGGCAAAAATAATATATTCTTTCCATTTTTTTATGCGTTTATGCAGGTTTTAGAATGTCTTGTTTTCGTACCGAGTCCGGTTCTTCCCATCAGTGTGCATCCCCTCGTCGTAGGCAAGCAATCTAAAGAATCAAGATAAAAAAGGGCTTTTAGGGTTTAGGCAATGCAAAGAAAAGCTTCGACAGCTCTTTGTATGTGGGTGTGCGCGCGCGAGCGACGGCAGGTTTGCAGTTGAGCTTACCGGAACACTTCTTTTTTCCAGAAACTGAAGATGTTTTTTCCTGCGTTCAAATTTCCCGCTTTTTCCGCCGCAAATAAAAAAAGTAACGAATTACAAGTAATCCCTTACAGAAATAAGTAACTAAAATTACTTTACAATTACCCTAGAAAATATGTAACGAATCCGTTACAAAATTACAGATAAATGTAACGGATTACAAGTAATTTCGTTACTAGTAACGGATTACGTACAAGTCTGCCTCTGCCTCCCCACAGCAGCGAAAGAGGACAGCATGTACATATACATAATGTTTTTCGTAAGCAGACTTATGGCAGAAAAATAAACAACATTAGGTGGGGGAGGGGGGAAAGGGGGAAAAGTAATCGATTTAGCCAAGTTTACAAATTCCAGGGACACACTCTCACAAACATGGAACGTACATTTTTTATGATTTTACTCAAAACTTCTACAATCAATTCACTCAGGCGATTTAAAAAAACGAGGTACTATATATTTCAACGTCTGATTACCATAGTTCGTTCTGGAGTGCGGCACTAACCATGTGTCTACAGGCCGAGTTTCATAGGTAACCTCCCTCATTGTAAGGTTGCAAATAGACATGAATATATTTTCTTTTTGGCAAAAAGATTTTTTCAATGCAAGAAAAAGTTTATAGTAATACTGATTAGGAATCTGTACAATATTCAATTTACTAAATAATGGACTAGTATGTCTAGTATACTCAGTATTACACATAATGCGAACAGCTTTTTTTTTGTAGAGTATGTATCAGTTTTATGTTTTTCGCGGTCGTATTTCCCCATACTAAGAAGCAATAATTATATTTTGAGTAGAAGAGGGAATTATATATAAGAAGCACAACAGCAATTGGAATGATGTGGCGATATTTGTACATAATACCTACAACTCTTGATAATTTTTGACATGCCTGTTGTACAGTCTCGTCCCATGACATGCATTTATTAAATATAATTCCGAGAACTTTTACGCTTTCAACTACATCTATACAGTGTGTTCCAAGAGGAAGAATGGACGTATAGAAACAGTTTGTATTTCGTGATCTGAATAAAACGACTTCTGTCTTACTGCCATTTATTTTTAATGAGTTTAAATTGGTCCAGGCATTTAACTTTTCCAAAAAATTATTTGCGGCACTTATAATCTGATCAGTATCATCACATGAAAAGGAATATGCTGGTATCGTCAGCGTAAATAATGAGACTTCCATTTTTATCAATATTTACGATGTCATTGATGTAATGATTAAAAAGAAGTGGTCCCAGAATGCCCCCTTGCGGTACCCGGCAGTCTGTTTCCTAAGATCCGATTTTTTTTTATTTATTTCAACACAACAGAACTGCTTCATCCCGCAATGGTGATTTCACAACCTAACAGTTGATTCCGTGTGACTCAGCGTCACCATAAAAAATCAAATCAAATAACTGCAGGTGCACATATGAAAGAAAAATTTAAAGTATAGTTCAAAAATGTCCAGAAGTTCAGCAACACATACAAAAAAAAAGCTGTGGAGACGGAAGTAAAGAAAGAAGTTTAAAGTATAGTTCAAAACGGTCCAGAGGTTAGAGTCACATCGGGGAAAAAGAAAAAGACGGAAAGCCCGAAGTATAGTTAGAAATGTCCAGAAATTCAGCAAAATAAATAACTGAACAAACTGTGGAAAGACATTAGAACAAAAAAAAAGTATAAAGTATACTTCAAAATGTTGATCATGATATAGAAAACCCGAGACTTTGGTAAAAGCAGGGAAACTTGGTCGAAGAAGAAAGACAGGGGAAAACAACGTTCTTTTCCCTTGTCTTTCTTCTTCGACCACGTTTCCCTGCTTTTACCGCTGTCTCGGGTTTTCTACATCATAATCAACATCCACCAGTTCGCCAGCGTACTCACTGTTTTTTCACTTCAAAATGTCCAAAGGTTAGAGTCAAAGCAGATGGAGTTGCCAAAACAAATTTAAAATAGATCTCGTTGGACATGTTTAAGTTTTCTTTTAGAGTCCGTCTCAACTATGTAATCAGGGAGAATATTAAAAATATCCGTCACATAAAATAATCTCAGTCTTCCACTAAACTTTGTTGACATCGTTGCCACTTTAAAGCGGGTTGTACGTCTTAGTGACCGAGATACAATGAGGGGAACCTTGAAAACTTTGAAATCGTTACTCTGAACGTAGTTTAAAACAACCGTCTCTGTAAACAGAGCTCGAAATAACAGGAAATTAAATGCGGCTATTTGTTAGTGTTCTCCGTCAGCATCTGAGCCGTATACGTTATTTTTAAACATTCCCTTTAATACAGTGTTTACTTTCGTGTGCCAAAAGTCAGAGCAACCACCAAATATTAGGATTTCATATCTAAGAATGCTATAGGCTGAAGTGTTGTTAGCGATGTTTTACGTTTGGTGGAACGAAATATCTTATATTATACAGTAGACTGGACACATGTCTGAGCTGTTTGCACACAGTTCCTAGGCGTGTATTCCGCGAGAGGTCACTATCCAATTCAACACCGAGGTACTTTTGCGTTGTCAACATATGAAACAGGGATACAATAACACGATGTGCATGATGACGAATGTAAGGATAGAGGCAAATCAAGCACAAACACTTTTAAAGGATTATGGAAGCATGGAAGATGCGTTTTTGTGTTGTTAATTTTTAAGGCATTTTGATGAAACCACTCCATCAGATGACTTGTTTCTGTTTGAAGCAGGGAAATTGATTTATCGTGTCCCATTTGGCGTGACAACACTAACGTGTCATCAGCATACTGATAAAGTTTGCAGCTCCATATTGAATTAAAGATGTCACTCACAAACACATTAAAAAGTAACGGGGTCAAAATGGAACCCTGAGGAACTCCGGAATTTAAAGCAAACTTTGAACTCCGAGTTTGACTTATGTAAACTTGTTGAGTGCGTCCAGTTAAATAATATTTTAGGGCCGCGGAAGCCAACATGGTAAAGTTTTTGTAACAGAATATCACGATTCACACTGTCAAATGCCTTCGACACATCCAGGAAGAGGGCACAGGCGACATCGTCCTTTTTTCTTTTTCGAATGCATAATGTAATTATTTGCAAAATCTTCAAGGGCTGTGTTCTCCGTCTGTTGACAAACCAGTATTGATTATAAGATATGATTGCAAATTTATCAAGGAACTGACTCATGACTTAAAAAAAACGTTTTTCTAAAATCCTACTTACACATGACAAGATTGAGATGGGCCGATAACATTATATTTTTTGGCAATCTCCTTCTTTGTGAAGAGGCTTAACTCTTGCATTTTGGAGGCTATTAGGGATATTTTTATTTGCAATAAAACCATTTAGAATGTGAAAAAGGGTATGTTTAATAGCATTTAAATTCCGGCGAAGAAAACCTCCAATGTTACCTCCAGGTGTCTTTTTTTTTTTTGTGACTTAGAACTTGGCAACAGGTTTCTGAGATCATCCTCTGTTAATTCAGGCAAAAAGCTGACTCCGCGTTTGAATCTCTTGCATTTAAAGAATAGCTACGGTCAACCGGCAAAGCCCCTGAAGATGTGCTAAAAATTAAACGTTTACAAATCTATTTAACGCGAAATTAGAGCGCAGCTTTTGGGGAAGAGGAGGCGGGTACGGAAGGAAGGGTATGCCCCTCCTCCTCCTCTGTACCCTCTCCTCCTCCTCTCGTCCTCCTCTGCTCCTCATCAAGCCTCCTTTCCTTTTTCCTCCTCTCCCCTCCTCCACGTCGCCTCCTCCTCCCCTTCCCTACTTTCCTCCTCCTCCGTATTTTCCCCTCCCCCTCCGCACGTGACGCCAAGTTTCCCGCTAAATCTAGCGGAGAAACGATTTGTTTATAGGTGACGTGACACCAAGCCATGCGACGTCATTTTCCCCGCTAAATTTAGCGGGGAACTGAATTGGTGCTGAGGTCACGTGACGTCAACTTTTTCGCTACATCTAGTGGAGGAACTGAATTTGTTCATAGGTGACGTGACACCAAGTCATGTGACGTCATTTTCCCCGCTAAATTTAGCGGGGAAACTGAATTGGTGCGGAAGTCACGTGACGTCAATTTTCCTGCTAAATTTAGCGGGGAATGGATTTGATGCTGAGGTTACGCTCAATTTTTCCGCTTAGTCTAGCGGCGAAACTGTATTTGTTCGTAGGTGACGTCACACCAAGTCATGTGAAGTCATTTTCCCCGCTAAATTTAGTGGGGGAGCTGAATTGGTGTTGAGAACACGTGACGTCCATTTTCCCGCTAAATTTAGCGGGGAATCGATTTGCTGTTGAGGTCACGTGACGTCAAATTTCCCTCTAAATCTAGCGGAGAAACTGGGGAGTTTTTGTAGACCGCGTTTCGTCCTGCGCTACGCCCTCCGCAACGGTAGCCGTTACTGCGCCTACGCGCCGATGGCCTTGGCTGTAGAGTTCCGGGTATCGTTGCGGGTTGCGGAGGGCGTTGCGGGACAGCGGAGACGATCCACGGAAACTCCTTATTGTATTTGTCCATAGGTGACGTGACACCAAGTCACGTGACGTCAATTTCCCCGCTAAATTTAGCGGTGAATTGAGTTTCTGTTGAAATCATGTGACGTCAATATTCCTGCTAAATCTATCGGAGAAACTGAATTTGTTCATAGGTGACGTGACACCGTCATGTGACGTCTTTTTCTGTCTAAATTTTGCAGGGAAACTGAATAGGTGTTGAAGTAACGGGACGTCAATTTTCCCGCTTAATTTAGCGGGGAATTAATTTAATTGCTGTTGAGGTCGCGTGACGTCAATTTTCCGGCTAAATCTAGCGGAGAAACTGAATTTGCTCATAGGTGACGTGACACCAACGCTACTAGAATACCTCAGTTGTGGAACTCCCGCCGGAAGAGGGTACCCCCCCTCACTCACTTCAAACCGCTTCCGTCGTTCGAAGCGCCATCTAGACGCTGCGTTTCGAAACGTACGCGTCCCATAGAATACACTTCAGTTACCAAAACAGCCGTCCGGCTCGTCGAACGACGATAGGCGAATCGTGGTGAGTGAGGGGGGAGGGGAGGGAGGTACTTCTCATGCATGCAGCGTCTATGAGCAGTTCCGTGACTGAGCTAATCTAATAACGTTTCGTGACACCAAGTCATGTGACGTCTCTTTCCCACCTAAATTTAGCGTGGTTACGCCGACGCCGCGAAACTCAAAAACGGGCGCCTAAGAGCTGCATTCTAAAACGAGTTAAACTTCTCAGGAATGGGGCAGGTAATAGGACCGAATGTATTTTCCAAGGCATCATTAACTGATTTTGTAGGCTTATTTCTACGAAGTCGGTTAACGCCAGTCTAGGTTTTTACGACATCAGGTCTTGCACGATAGAATTTATCTTGAAAGTAATTCCTTTGGGCGGTCTGAAGCAGTGCATGTTCATGATTACGTGCACAACGAAATTCTGTTTTTAGTTGTGTGTTTCGGGGAGAACGCTTGCATTTTCTCCAGAATCTGTCTTTACCCTCAACGGCAGAAAACACGTACTATCCCAGTTCAGCCAAACCTATTCTCCATGGCGTTTTCTGATCGTAAACACTTTTTGATTTATCAGCAAAAGAGTTCCAAGTCTGTAGGAAGGTATCGTATACCTCATCGTAGTTTACATTCAGCAACAAATCCTGCCAGTGGAAAACTGAAACCAGTTCATCAAGTCTTTTTTATCTATAATCTAAACCTGTCTTTTTACAAGTTGTGTGATTAATCAGGTTTTCAGAAGTGACGTGGCAGGCTATAAAATAGTGATCTGCAAGCTTTTGTGAAATGACTTTAGACGTTATGGCACAGATTGACGGCCGCAAGTGAATGTGATCAATACAAGACGAAACCAATTTATCAACCAAGAATTCTCGTGTTGGTGAATGAATCACGCTCAAGGCATTGAGATAGCCACAGACAATTGACTTTGGTGTTTTTAAAGAATCGGTATTAAAATCGCCTACTATGCATACTTTTTCAACAAATGACAAGCCATCAAGTGTTGCTCTAAGCTCGTCAACATAAAGCGATAAATTTGTAGAAGGGAGTCTATAAAATGCCAGAAGAGACCTGAAACAACTGTCGTTAAAACCCAGGAAAAGGCGCCTACACCTTAGGTGTCAGGTGCCTGGTGAGTGTCGTCACCACGGACGCCAGCCACGTGGGCCGCCACTCCCACACGCAGGGGGCACCTGCTTCTGTACATACTTGGAAAGGGACGTCACCACGAACCCCGATTCATGTGGGTTCACCCACCCACGCCTGGCTGAGCGATGCTTGACCCGTGTCCGGGGAAAAGGGGATACTGGTAGTTGAGCTGAGTCCGGGGTTTATTTGGCCCCCTCGGGGCCCCCGGGTGAGGCAATATACCAGTTCGGCCCCTGTTCCTCGTAGACGGGTGTCCTGGCTTGGCCCGACCAGGATGATTCAGTCAGTCGCCTCTTCGATCCTCCTTCTTCCTTTCACTTTTCCTTCGACCTCTTTCTCTTTTCTTCTACTCTCTCTCTTTTTTTTTCATTTTCACCTTAGGCGGCAAGGGCCAACCTTGAGTGGAAACAGGCCATGTCCCTGCAACCACACTAGGGTATAGTGCCCGGGAAGCACTGGTAGTTTAATTGCGTAAGCCAAGCCTTTCTTGCTATGGCAAATTACCTACCCCCTTGTCGGGCTCTGTGGTAAGCGGGTAAGCGTTGCACCCGGGCGCTGAATTTCCTTTACATGTATTAGGGGTTGTAAACTGAAAACTTTCCTTTATCGGCCTCCAAAAAGGGGCCGCACCGAAGCACAATTAACTGAAAAACAAATTGCATACCTGAAAAGTTTCCGAAGTTCCTTGTTATGTACTCGGAAGGCAATAAACCACTTGGTAAGTGTCGTCTTTCCTCGTCTCGAAAGTTCTCAAAGAAGTGACTAAAAAAAACTACAATGTAAAAAAAAAAAAAAAAAATCATCCGGCGATTATCTGGTAGGGATACAAACTAAGCAACAAAGTGATTCACTCTTAGCACTCAGCTGCGTGACTGATTACAAAGCCACTTTTACACCTCATCAAACACTTTACACAATTCAAGGGGTGATCTCACAAGACGACTTGCACGAAGGTACAGGAGCCGAAGTAGTTGAGGGCCTTTCTACAAGGGAGCAGGGTCGCAGCCGGGGGGGGGGGGGGGGGGGGGCGGAGGGGGGGGGGGGGAAGGAGGGGAGGGAGCTTATGTGCTTCAGGCCTCTCCCCCCCTAAATACAGCCGACCCTATAATATACACATGCCTTTTGACCCCCCTCCCCCTCTCCGCAACCCCAAGTCATGGACATCCCAGTCATCTAGTTCATCTAATTATTCTGCAAAATTTAATAAGTTCTGAACTGCAGCAGAAAAGCTGCCAATTGCTATTTCGGGATCTGTTGTATACAACCAGCCTTTCACAATGTGCGAACTCGAGGTGGCCCTTGGGGCAGAAAAAGCAGTCGGCACCTGGGCCTGACAAAAAACACTATGAAATGTTGCGGCACTTGACTCTTGAATCTCTAGGCCATTTGTCAACCTTTTTTAATAATTTGTGGCAAGTTTCTGCCTTTCCACAGTGCTGGAAACGGGCACATATAATTTTCCTGCTAAAACCAGGTAAAGACTCGGCTCTTGCAGCAAGTTATCGTCCCATTGCGATGACCAGTTGCCTTAGGAAAAATTATGAAAATCTAATAAATAGACGATTTGTACACTTTCTAGAGACCGAGGGAATTTCGGATCCCAATCCGTGTCGGTTTAGAATTGGGCGATCAACATTGAATCATTTTGTTCGCCTGGAAACTTTCATGCGCGAAGCATTTTTTTATCGACAGCACTGTGTTTCAGTACTTTTTGACCTTCAGAAAGCCTGTGATATTGCGTGGCGGTACGGGATTCTTAAGAACTTATACACATATATGATGTTCGTGGCCGCATGTTTCGCTGCATAAGGAAATGTTTTGACTGACCGAACTTTTCAAGTTAGGTTTGGCTCCACAGTTGCAGATGTTTTTCTTGTAGAAGATAGCGTCTCTCAAGGAGGTGTATTAAGCGTCACTTTGTGGTGAAAATGAACAGCCTTGCTGCAGTGATATCTCTATCCCTTTCATATTCATTACATGTGGATGATGTGCAGATTTCTTTTTCGTCCTGCAGTCTCTCAAGTTGCGAGCACCAACTTCAAGTCTCAATAAACAAAATGAGCAAATGGGCCAATGAAAATGGTTTCAAGTTTTTTTCCAAAAACAGTGTGTGCCCTCTTCACTATACGTTGCGGTCTGTTTCTTGATCCTCGTTTGCAGCTCAATACCTCTGTAATACCTATAAAATACGAGTACACATTTTTATGGGTATCTTTTACAAGAAACTTACCTTTCTGGCTCACGTCAAGGAGCTGAAACAGAATTGCTTGCGGTCATCTAATATTCTCAAAGTGCTTTCACACACATCCTGGGGATTGGACAGGCGATGTCTTATCCGATTGTACAAATCACTGGTCGGTTCCCGTCTGGACTATGGTGCAACTGTGTACGGATCAATCTGTCTTAGAAATGCTAGAGCCAGTCCACCATCCTGTCTTTCGAGTTGCCACAGGAGCATTTCGGACATCGCTTTCCTTGAGCCTGTATGCAGATACACATCACATTTCACTAGAACAGCGCAGACAATATCTTAGCTTCTGTTATGGGTACAAAGCGAAATCTAATCCTGTACATCCTTCATTTAATTCTATCCACACAAACATGTTTTTGCAGCTTTTTGAAAACAAACCTCGCATAGTACAGCCATTAAGCTTCCTGCTTCAAAGCATTTCTGCCTCCCTGCAGCTGGCTCTTCCTGAAAGTAACTTGATTAAGGCAACCCAGATTGTTGCCCCGTGGAAGGCACTAAGATTATCATGTGACCGGTCGCTCACACATTATAATAAAAGGTCAGTTAACCATCAAGTTCTTCACAAGGAATTTCTCGCATTGCAAGAGAAACATTAAGACTATATAAAATGTTTTACTGATTGGGCCAAAAACCCGTCTTTCGTAGGTTCCGTAGTATATTTGGCATACTTTAGTAGAGCGGGACGTTTCGACAGTGTTTCTAGTATCTTCACTGCTGAGCTTTACGCTATGCTCATGGCGCTTGAACATATTTTAGAAGACCTTGTGAGGAAGGCTATATTGTTTGTAGGGTTCCAGAGTGCTCTACTTGCTCTATGCTCTTTTACCGTTACAGATAATCGCCTTGTACAACAAGCCCGTGTTCAAATGAATCGCGCTCTCCTACTTGGCCTTGATATAAAACTATGCTGGGTGCCAAGCCATGTAGATATTCCAGGTAATGAAGCGGCAGATAGATTGACTGACTCTGGTAATGGTGACCTAAAAGCATCTATTGGGTGACCATATGAGGACATAAACTAGTTATAAAAAAAATCATGTTATCAACTCTGCAGGTAGAATGGAATCAAGAAGCAGACAATAAACTACATAATCTCATACCTTGTTTAGATAAAAAACGACAAGCATGTTTTGCTAGTATTTTTGGATCCCATCTTCTATTTCATCCCGCATTCTTGCTAGGAGAACAATCTCTTGTACTTTTCAATATAATTTTTGAATTTCTTCATATAGCTGGCTAATACACCTGTTAAAACTCCCCCTTTTTTACCATGTCTTTTTCATTGGAGATAATGGCGTATTCATTATAATTTGTGGGAGCCGCCCGCTCCACTTCCCTGATTAAGCCCCATGGCCGCGGGAAAAGCGCTCCGAGCTGTCCAGTCGTCAGCCGGAGCGCCCCGTCTCGTGCCTCGGAGGAGCAGCCATCTTGGCTGCTTACCCTCGCATCGCAAGCCTCCATCCCCCGTGCCCCCCCTCCCGCCTGACGTGGCTACGCGAGGGCAGCCTCTTCCTGCCCCGCACTCACCACGCATCGCCCAGGCCACCGTTCCCCTCGGAGGTCAGCGGCTTTCGCCGACCTTAGCTAGCGGACTCTATTCAGAAGTTCCCGCCTCAGCCGAAGGCCCCCTGACGACATCTCCCTCGAGAGAACCCATTCAGGCGGAGCCGATGCCCGGCACGGTTTTCCCACCTGAGGGATACGCCGCCGGTGATGTGAGCGGATCACTCGATGTTCGCAGCGCTCCCCCAGTGCCCCAGCGAGACTCGGTGTCCGTACGAGCCGGTCTCCTACACGATCGCGCTACGTCGGCCTCCCCTTTGCGAGAGAGCCCACCCGCTTGGCCGCTTATCGACGTGCATCACCCGCCTCAGAGAGACACCACAGGCGAGTTGAGCGGACCGTACCCTACGGTCACGCCGCTCATTTATTCCCCCGGCCTGACACGGCGACAGAAATGCTCGGCCAGGGGTTTCCCCAGGAATTGAAATTAGGGGGGGTCTAAAGTTTTAGGGGAGGGGAGGGGGGTGCATTGAGAATAAAGGAGTCGTTGCTAATTAAGGGGGTGCCTTCAGAAAATCAAGGGGGGGTGTAGACCCCCTGGGGGTGTGTAGGGAAATCACTGGGCTCGGCACTCCGCGCGATGGCCCCCTCCCCCCCTCGAGGGGGAGCCTTCCCGCGCGCGATATCGACGCAGCTTCTGCCGGGGCCACCGCGGTCGGCAATCTGATTGACTTGCCCACAGACGGAGCCGATCGCTTGCCGAACGGCGTTTCGGGAGTCCCCCTTTGCGAGACGAGTCCCCAGCGCTGCACGTGCCCACACCAGTCTGCTCGGGAAATGGACAGCAGAGCTCTCATGACGCGCTTTTGCAAGATGCATCACGAATCATTGAGAGCCTCCGGAGCCATGCAGTCCGTCTTGTCAGGACCGCGAGCCACGCGACGACGCGGTGAGCGCAACTGACTTCTTGGAGGATCTGCTTCACTACCAGCAGGCTATGGGGATGTCTGACCAGGAAATTCTGGGCCGCATTCTGCCGGTCGCCCTCACCGATCAGGCAGCCCGTTGGTTTTGCCTTGCCGGCCAGCATGCGCTCACTCTCCACGAGTTCCGGGTGTCTTTCCGCCAGGAATTTCTCCCCGCAGATTATAAGCGGAGGATGCGACGAGAGTTGGGAACGACGGACCCAGGACCCGGACGAATCGCTTCTCGAGTATGTCAGGGCAATGTATTAGCTATTTCTGATAGCTGACCCTGCCGCCCCGAACGGAGAGAGAGTGGAGCGGGTAATCAGGCAGGCGCACCCGACGTTCGCCGCCTACTTACGAGGCGGCAGGTTCAGCTCTTTGGACGAGCTAGCCGCCGAAGCGCGCCGCGTCCAGGGCGATATCCTCGCAGCACGCGCCTATCGGCCTCCGCCCCCGCCGTCGGAGTGCCTAGAGCCGCGCTGCGCGTGGAATGGAAGCAGCGGATCTCGCTCTCGCCGGCCCTAAAGTCACTGGATCCTGGGAACGTAGCGCCATTGCCTTCCCTACCTGCTAGCCGGACACAAACATATACTAACATACAGACGACCCAAATCTCGCAAGGCGATTGGCTAATCGGCCTACATTGCCATGGAAATCACGATCTTGGTCCATTTAAATCTTCTAAGCTTCCAGGGGGTCGTTCTAAACCAGTCGCGCCAAGATCACCATGGAGCATCATCATACTGGAAGCGTTCCTCTTCAATATAAGAGTCTTTGGCACTTCGTATGCGATCACCTTATTAATCAGGCCCATCTCCATGGATCTCTTACAATTATATTGTTCTTCTTGCACATATCAAGACAATAAACTTATTTTTCAGTGCCTCCAAGCACCGACACAGCATCTGGTGGTGGTACGAACGTGTACGCCTGTTTCGCCGGTGTGTGGTTAGCAAAATCTCGGTATACAAAAACGACTCAATAAAGCTACCCGTCACCAGCGAATCTAGATAGGCTCACCAAGAACGGAGGGGTCAAGGAGAAATTGCTCATTTCATGGACCAAGATGGCGACCACACGCGGAGCTTGGCGTTACTTTCCGAGGATCCAGTGACTTTACTCTAACCGTGCTCTCGACCCCTACACCTTTGGTTTGCGAAGAGGCTCCACAGAGGCGCAGGCGAACCAGCGTTATCGGGACCGCCCCGCGAACCCGAGGCCTCGCAGATGGGCGCAGACCGGGCACCTTGATGCCCAGAATGAGCGCCCCAACCCGCCAAGGAACTTGCGACGGAACCCGTCCCGCGGTTCGGACGTCCAGTGTATCCGCTGCGGTCGGCCCGACCATTTTGTCCGAGACTGTACCGACCAGCGGCCTGCTCCTCAACAAGCTTCGGGAAACGGAGCCGGCCGCCGCTGACGAGGCCCCCTTGATCGCCCTCGCTCCGTCTGCGTATCGGGTGGACTCTTCGCCCGATGCGCCTGCCCCGTTCTTGGCCCTCACCATCGCCGGCCGGACGTTTGCAGCTCTCCTCGACTCGGGGGCGAGCGCATCGTTGCTCGGCGAAGACGTACTGGCACACCTGCAGGCGCACTCCGTGCGGCTAAGGGAATGCAACACGTCCTTTCGACTGGCCGCAGGCGGCACCGCCCAATCGAGCGGCGCCGTACGGCTGGTCGTGCGATGGAACCAACGAGTGAGACGCCACCGTTTCGTCCACCTCCCCGGCCTGTCTGTACCGGTGATTCTGGGGCGAGACTTCCTTGCTCGAACGGGGATGGTGATTGACGTCGGTAACGGTGGTTACCGTGAGGCCCCTTTTGGTCCGTTGAAACCCTTCTGCGAGCCCCCGGCCACCTCAACGGCCCCCATGCCAACGAGCGCCACAAGCAACCCTGGTCGAGCGGGAGAGACTGTTTCTCCGAAACCGGTTTTGGACTTCGCGTCCGCACGCCCGGCGCGTGCCGTCGGCGCGGCCGAGAATGCTTTGCACCCACTGCTGACACCCTCCTGCGGGGTTGCGGGTCGCGATAGGGCGCGCCTTTCATCGTTGTTATACTCTTATGACTCGATGTTCACGGACAGACCCGGCTGCGCCGACTCAGTGCGGCATCGGATCGGCACAGGGGACGCTCGCCCCTGGCGGTGCAATCCTCGTCCGGTTAGCTTGGCTTAAAGGGAGGCCATTGACGCCGCCCTGGATGAATTGACCGACACCGGCGTTATCCGGCGTTCAGAGAGCCCATGGGGTTTTCCGGTCGTGCTCGTCCCAAAGAAAGACGCAAGCTCCCGCCTCTGCGTGGATTACCGCAAACTGAATGAACTCACGCGCAAGGACGCCTATCCGTTCCAAAGAATCGACTCCATCATCTCGAACCTCGGTGGAGCAAAGTTCTTTACAACGCTCGACGCCAGCAGAGGCTACCTACAGGTCCAAGTCGAACCCGACGATGCAGAAAAGACAGCCTTCGTCTGTCACCGAGGACTTTTTGAGTTCACGCGCATGCCGTTCGGGCTTACAGGAGCGCCAATGACGTTCCAACGACTCATGGACCGTGTTCTCGGGGAAGCCAGATGGTCCTATGCCGTGGCGTACCTCGATGACATTGTCGTGTACTCGGACACCTTCGAAGATCACCTGCGTCATTTGGAGGATGTTCTTGAGAGACTAAGGGCCGCCGGAATGACCCTGAATCCAAAAAAGGCCCAAGTCGCGGAGACCCGTATCTCTTTGCTGGGTTTCACGATCGACCGCAGCGGCGTCTCTCCGTGCCCTGAAAAACTCCAGGCTATCCTGGAGTATCCGGCGCCGACGGACGTTAGTCCTCTGCGCCGCTACCTCGGAATGATAAACTTCTATCGTCAGTTTATCCCTGGTTGCGTGGCTGTCCAGGCCCCCTTAACCCGTTTGTTGAGGAAGTCTGCGAAGTGGAGCTGAGGCTCCGAGCAGGAAGCCGCTTTCAGAAGCCTCGCTGATGCTCTCGTGTCCACCGCCAACCTCAAGCTGCCCGACCTGAACCGGCCGTTCGTGATACAAACCGACGCGAGCGACCGGGGACTCGGTGCGGTTTTGCTCCAACAGCACGAAGGCGCGCTCCGACCGGTCGCTTTTGCCAGCCGATCATTGACGCCCGCCAAAACCCGATACAGCGTGACCGAACGGGAGTGCCTTGCCATGGTGTTCGCGCTCCGTAAGTTCGACATGTTCGTTGACGGGACGACCTTTATCATTGAGACCGACCACCCCGCTCTGAAATGGCTCACACGCCTCCGAGAGCCGGCCGGTCGCCTGGCGAGATGGGCGTTGACGTTGCAGCGCTACGACTATGAGGTTCGCTACAGAAAGGGAAGCGCGAACGTTGTGGCCGACGCCTTATCTCGGGCCCCCGTTGCGTTTGCGGACCCCTCCACGTCAGAAACTCAGCCTAAATGTCTGATTGCGTTCGAGCCACGCACAGCCCAGTCTGACGAGACACCGGCACCCCCGGGGCTCTCTGACGGAACCGTGAACCATGTCGACTCTTTTGAAGGCGTGGGGATCCCCTTTAGCAAACAAGAGCTACGAGAAGCTCAACAGAACGATCCATTTTGTCGTGAAGTAATCGACGGGCTCCTGGGAGAGCGCGACTCGTCGGAGTCGGGCGGCGCGGCCGCCGGGCGATCAGCTGGTATTGCTCGAAACGCCCAGCGTCGGGAAGCCACTGGTAATGTGGTTGGAGCATTGGATTCGTTCTTGCTGGACGCTGGCGGGCTTCTTTTGCGGTACATACCATCTGAGAACGACACTTGTGATACGTTCAAGGTGGTGGTGCCCCGAGGGCTGAGAGGCGCGCTTTTGCGCTTCTATCACGACACGCCAACGGCCGGACACGCGAGTGGCCCCAAGACTTATAATAAGTTGTGTCACTTCGCCACCTGGCCCAACATGAAAAGCGACATACTGACATACGCCCGGTCATGCCACCTGTGCCAAAGCCTCAAACCGCGAGGCGGCAAAGTCCCCGGCTTGTTGCAGCCCATCAAGAGTCAGCACGCCTGCTCTCTCGCGGCATGCGACATCGTCGGCCCCTTTCCAAGGAGCCCGAAGGATCATCAGTACCTGCTGGTTGTCACTGATCACTTCAGCAAATGGGTCGAACTATTTCCCCTCCGAACGCTGACGGCTCGAGTGATCCTAGATAAGCTAATGGAGGTGTTCTCGCGCTTTGGGTACACTCAGGCTTTGATAACGGACAATGCCAGCGTCTTTACGTCGAAGGTATTCGTGGAAACCTGTGCGGCCCTTGGCATTAAGCACAACAGGACCACGACGTACCACCCCCACTCGAATGTGACCGAACGCGTGAACCGCAATCTCAAACCTATGCTTGCAGCTTATGCGGAGCGGCACAAGGATTGGGACACTTATCTCCTGAGATTGGGTTTGCCCTCCGATCCACGGTCAACCGATCGACGGGATTCACCCCTGCCCTGCTCACATTTGGGCATGAGCTCATGAATCCCATAGACCGGGTTCTGGCAGTCAACGGCGGGGTGAACGACGCGCGGCCAGCCTATGCTGACTACGCCCGGCAGCCAGTGTTGTATGCGTTACCGAAAAAAAGTAACTAAATACGTTACTCGTTACTTGCAAATAAAAGTAACGCGTTACCGAGCTACGTTACCTCAAAATAAAAGGAACGCGTTACCGTTACCGTTACTGATAAAAAGTAACGCACGTTACTGTTGCGTTACTTAGTATTCACTAACTATAACATTTGCTGTTTCGACGTCTGATAAGTGCATAAGCTCCACAGCTAAAATATGTCTATGCGGAAACTTAATTACCCTCTCTTTACATGCTTCTTCAGGTTGGAGCTTGAGGACTTGGCACAACTTAAGAGTTTCAGCTGTGGCTGACACAAAAGGCACTTAAAAATTAAATTGTCATCTTTAGTTTCTGTCAGTTCGAAATATTTATTGAGTCCTGGCCAAGGCGATGAAGCTGCGCTTGCCGTAGCCATCCTACAGGTGACGACAACTGCTTGCGAATTGCTTTCGTGGGGGTTTTATCGTCTTCAGCTCTGACAACCGATGCGCGACCTTGAAGATCCGCGTCCAGCACGGTTCAGGAGAAATCGCCGGGAAGCGTCTTTCTAGCGCAGTAGGATTGCGGGTTCTCTCTCGCACAAAGAATAGCCACTGGGGTTCCACGAAGGGTTAGATTAGGATAGTAGAAAAAACTGAACCCTCTCTCCTCGGACGATTAGAAGTGGGCCTCGGAGGACTTCTATCATTGTGCCTGCCACTGCCCGCGACAGCGTTCGTCGAAGCGGGTCGATGTGCGTGGCGTTGGGGTTTCCGCAAAGCAGGAATGTTTGCCTGTCCAAACAGGACACTACAAGAATCGTCAGGCAACAAGACTTCGACGAATCGTTCGGTGCTCTGCTTCCGGGCGTATTGTTATTTTCTTTTTTTGCCGGGGGAAAGTTCCTTCTGTGCCCGGGCCCTCCACGGCGGCCTTGATCTGCTCATCACGTGGGTCCGGGGAGCCACTCACACGCTCTGTTGGCTGTCGGTCAATTGCTCAAGGCCTCCTCCTTTTTTGAAGTCCCGAAAACGGGAAAGAGAATGACGCGCAGGTGTCATTCTCTTTCCCAGCGGGAAGCGAAACGCAGGCTTCGACGCAGGAATCTCCCAGATCCACCCGAAGCCGGACCTCCTTGGCCTTCCAGCCGAGGCGACGGCGGTAGCGAGGTCAACGAGCCGCGGGAGAAAACCAGTGGCAGATGGCCTGTGACGTCAAATCTGACGAGCACCGACGTCAAAGAATTGTGGAGGACAGTGGCATTTTTTGACTAAGGAATTTATGACTGGGCACTTAAAAACACAAAAAAATAATTATTTTTTTTTTCAAGTTTTAGGACGTAAAGTAACGTAACGTAATTTCGTTACACGTTACTCAAAATAAGTAACGTAAGTACGTTACCCGTTACTTCTTTCAAAAAGTAACGAGTATGTTACTACGTTACCAAAAAAAGTAACGCGTTACCGGTAACGCCGTTACTTGTAACGCGTTACCGCCAACACTGCCGGCAGCTACAGTTTCGGTTAACGGATATCTTTTCCGAAGCCCGCCGAAATCTTAAAGCGGCGAAGGCTAGCCAAAAGGCCCAGTATGACCGCACGCACAGAGATGTCCGCTATCAGACGGGCGACCTCGTGCTTAGGCGCACGCACGTGCTTAGCGTGCCAGCAAGGGATTTTCGGCCGCGCTGGCGCCAAAGTGGTCGGGCCCGTTCCGACTCAAAAATTCATGCTCCCGCCTGGTCTATAAGCTAACGGACCTACAATCTAGGGACGTGGGTGGACCGGTACATGTCTGCGACCTCAAACCTTACACAATGAGGGATGACGAGCCGACCAGGGACCATTGTTTCTCGCGGCAGCAGACGCACTCGCGACGAGGCGGTGTCAACGGCCAAGTGTCGGCACCCCGCTACAGGTTGCGGAGTCAAAGAAAAGGACGGCTAAATCCTAGCAACCGGGCAACCCCTGCTTGCCTCGGTAGGTTGCCGCATCCTCTGCCGCCGAGTTCAGTTTGCGTACGCAGAGTGCCATATCCTGTTAATGGCACCGCGTGGTCTGCATTCCAACTGAAACCTCCCGCTCTGCGGTTGGGCTGGTTAATGTACGCAGGCTGCCCGTGTTCAGCTATTGGCAACCCTGCTAACAAGCCTGTTCTCGGAAACGTGTCACCCCTCGGTGGCGATGTTTTCTGTCGGCCAGGAGCATGGCGCCCTTCTCCCGGTCCCGCCAAAGCGATCCTTGAGAGGGAGCGCCTCCAAGAGATTTTACGACTTTCGGCGAGGGGTTGGCCCACTGACTTTTCCCCAAGCCCCGTTTCGAAGTCGTGTTTACCCCCCCCCCCCCCCCCCCCCCCCCCCCCCCCCTTCACCATGCGGATGACGGGGGACCGGGCGGAGTTTCCTTGCCGTGTGCGGGGAGGTGCTCCGAAAGTTCGTCCCGGGGGTTCCTTCCCTTCTTCCCTCTCGTGTAGGGATACGAGGGCGAGGAAGGAGGGAGAGACATTTTGACGCCCGACAAGTGTGCAGGCCGGGATCCAGCTTAAACTTAGGAGCCATGCAGCAACAACAGCAACTTAGCGACGGTGCCGGACGGGGGCCGCGAGCATCGACGGCCTGGCCTTCGTGGAGGGGGCAATGGAGACCCACCTGGAGGCGGCGCCCCTACGGCCGTGGCCCTGATTCCCGCTAAAACGGCGGCTACGGGGTCCGGGAGCAACCCCGGACAGCGGCTCCCTCCCCCAACGGCACCGCCCGGCGCCGCTCGTCCGCAGACACACGGGAACCCCGGTCAGCGGCTTCCTCCAGGGCCTCCTCGGGGACACCATCACAGTCACCCTTGGACACCCCGTCTCCTGGGACTGGGGCGCGGGCCCTCTCCTCACCACCAAATCGACCCACCACGTCGCAACATGGACGTGGCAGCAGGGGACCGGGCCGACACACGGCTTCGTCCTGGCGGGAAACTGACTTCCGACCGAGGCAAGATGGCCGCTGTAGTCCTTCTGTTGTCGGACTTCACCGAGGCGCCCAGCTGAACCAGTCTTCCTGATGCGGGCCTGGTCACGGACGTCACCTGATGCCGGCCTCGAGGTGCGCCTTCGACTTCGGTGGCCGGCGTTTCTCTTGCCACCGGTCACCTGCACCCATGTCACCTGCGCGCGTCACCATGACCGCTTCAACGGAGGTCGGACCGCGACAAGTCGACGACGTGCATAGTGAGCCGAGCAACACCGCCGAACATCCACGTCGGCATGTGAGTGGCGCTTGGTATTTTGAAAGAACTTCGTGCAAGACCCCTTCGTTCGTCCGACCTCGAGGAACTTTTCTTGGCTTAATTCGACAGCACCGGAGTGCTTCGCCCCACGTGTGCGTCGTGAACTCCGGTACGTTGAACATTTACGGTGGCGGTTCCGGGGGCTGTCGGGGCCCCCGGGTCAAGTCAAGATCTTTTATTTGTAAGCTCGACTGACACCCGTGTTGTCAGCGTGCAGGTCTTGTATTTTGGAATTTGAGAGCCGGCGCCCCTTTCTCTGAAAGGGGTGCCAAGTGTTTTAAAGGGGTGGTACAACGGTATTATGATTCAAAGAATTTGCATCTCGTAATTTTTACGTTGTTTATCGTGTCCCGGAGAATAGAGAAAACACTTCCTTCAATAAAAATGTCGCGATTCCGCCGCATAATCGCAAAGTAAAAGTCGAGCTTTTCCCCCACCTGCAGCCCCAAGTGGCAGCCGAAGGAACTACGGCGAAAAGATTACGTGCCCTCGCTCGGATCTAAGCTGCAGCCTAACGCCTGCTAATGTGAGCACAAAGAGGGAGAGAAAGCGTCCTCCGAGATAGCGCACGGGAACCTACACGGCACTCCGAATGACGTCACTAGGACGGGGACCAGGTGTGACCCTGAAGGCTGGGGGTGAGTTGGGGGGTGCCCGAAATGCCAATATTTATCTTTTTTTTACGCAACAACTAGGACACGCGGGCGAAATCGGTTTTCTGCTCTTTACTTCAGAAGTGTCAGAGGGCAACTTCCAGAAATCTTTGACCGAAGTCCGGAAATCATTGCACCCCCCCCCCCCCCCCCCCCCCCCCCCTTTAAGGAGGGGGGGATTGTGGGAACCACTGGTTTTTCTCCCCCGAGAAGGCGCAAGCCGCGGACGAGCCGGCCGGAGTTGTCTGGCTTCGAGCTGGCTCGTCCCGTATCGTGTTGGAGAGAGTGCGTCACCAAATACTTTACTATTTGGCGTCACCATGCTGACCTACTCTCTCGCACTCCTCCGCGCGTCTCCCCGATTTTGGGAGAACAGCGACATCGCGCAAGAGAGAGTCGGGCCTGCCCTCCGAGTGGACGGCCGTGTGGTCAAGGTTTTTGTAGTGCTACCCCCTACAAAAACTGTTTAACCAGGCATTTTTATCGGGAATTTACCCAGAAAAACTTAAGATTGGGCGAGTAGTACCAATTTACAAAAGTGGTGACCCTAATGACCTGGCTAATTATCGCCCGATTACAATTCTGTCCTGCATTAATACACTATTTGAAAAACTAATTGCCGCGAGAATAATGAACTTTGTCGAGAAATACAACATTTTGGTTGCTAATCAACATGGTTTTCGGAAAAACTTCTCTACAGGCACAGCAGTACACTCCGTATCAGAAATAGTCAATTCCTCCCTCAACAAAAATAGAACTACTATAGGCATATTCCTCGATATAAAAAAAGCTTTCGATTCTGTTAATCACGACATTCTTTTACAAAAACTTGAGCGTTACGGTTTTCGAGGGCCAGCTGGCAAATTTTTTCGTAGCTACTTAACAAACCGCACCCAAATTGTACAAATTTCCCATAATCAATCTACAACCGCGATAGTGAAGACTGGTGTACCACAGGGGTCGGTGTTAGGACCGATACTTTTCTCTCTTTTCATCAATGATTACGCAGCTTGCCTCAGACATTCCGAAGCAGTTTTATACGCCGATGATACAGCCTTACTAGTATCACATCATTCTCTTGAAGAGGCCGAATTACTAGCAAATAACGACTTGAAAAATACGATAACTTGGTTTAATTGCAACAAGCTGGTGCTAAATATTAAAAAAACTAAGTTCATTGTTTTCGCGTCTGATCGGAAACAACAATCATTTACATGTAACCTGCATCTAGGAGGTTTACACATCGATCAAGTTAACACTTATAAATACCTAGGAATTACCCTAGATTCAACACTACACTGGGCTCCCCACATTGACGAGCTATGTAAAAAATTAACCTTCGGGTGCTTTTCATTAGTGAAAGCACGGAAACATTTTAGCAAACAAACATTACGCATGATTTACTTCGGTGTGTTTCATACTCATTTAACCTATTGTGTTGAATCATGGGGTTTTACTTACGCGTCATATCTAGCGAGAGTTACCATTCTGCAAAGAAGGGCAATCAGGATAATAGCAGCAGCACCTATACATGCATCAGCTAAGCCTCTTTTTAGTGAATTAAATATACTCCCCATCAACTTAGCTCGCGACCATAAGACTGCCACTTTAGTCCAAAGATTTTTAACCCAGAATACTCCATATCACTCTTCTATATTCAATTTTCCAAAACGTGAAACCCGACAACTACATTATAATAACCTTAATTTGCCGATAACTTACAATGCTTACGGGCGCCGCTTAATATCGTTCATTGGTGCGAAGATATGGAATAACATTTCATGTAATATAAAACTAGCAACAAATTTTGTACTCTCATTAAAACGATTTATTTCATCTGAAGTGTACAACTCACCCTGTTAACTCCGTACTAGTAGTTATATTATTTGTGCAGCTATGTATAGATTGTGTGAATGCCTATAGGATTGTTTTAAATGTGAATGTTTTTTTAATGGATCCATTACTAGCCATGTAGGCTATGGATCCAGATGACTAATCAGACATTTCTTTGTACATCTTTACGTGAATAAACATTGATGATGATGATGATGAGTCCTGGATTGGACTCCGGGCAACGGGTCGAGTCTCGGCGCGAGCTCGTCCGACCGGCGATGGCTCAACGCTGGTGATTCCCCGGGCTCTGACAGTCGGCGTCCCCACTACCTGTGGACGTCCGTCTGCCGAGAGCCCTGTCCCCGAACTCCTGCGACGACGGGTAGCGGCGTGAGCTCGCCCGACCGGCGATGACTCCGCCTGCAATTACCCCTTTGGCTCTCAGGTCGGCGGTCGCTGCGGGCACACTGTGTCCACGGCTCGCTTGACCGCAGTGTCTTGTTGGGGACCCCTGGTACTCAGTAAACGCTGTTGGATACCGTTATCATCGTTGTTGGCATGGCGTTGGCCGAACCCGGCGCGGGGACCGCCCTCGCTGGTAGCCGTCGGCCGCGCGGTGGGACGGGCATCGGATTCCCCTTTGAGCACCGGACCGATCTCCGGGCGTGGAAGATACGTGATCCTCCCTCCTTTTATATTTACACAAATTTTAATTCTTAGTATAAATCCATGTTCATGTACTCCACACAATTCATGTTCATACTTTTATTACATCACCAGCTACTGTAGCTGTCTTCTCCTTAACCATTTTCCTGTAATAGTTTATACACCTAGCGAATTTTAGCCTAGTTGCTCTCGTGCCATAAAACTCTAATCAATAAATCAATTGTTCCACATATTAAGCGAAAGTAATTCGGAATGAATAAAATCAATAGTGGTAGGCGCGCTGAACCGCACGTCCTTCACTAGGATTCCTCTACCTCCGAACACTTGCCGTGTTCGAAAAAAGTTGTAACCAGAATGAAAAACATCTGTCACACAAATTGTCCTAAAGGTTAATTTCAGTTAAAAAGAAAGCATCAAAAGCTTTCTGAGCATCTTGAACAAGTGCCAAAAACTGCTCCCAGTATTTTTCGAAGCTTCTGATTTTACATGCAATAAAGTGTAAGATTCTTGGGAATTAATACATAAAACGTGCTGAAAATACGACAAGTCAGGACATCTAATAAAACGGTCTTCCATCACCTCAGACCATCTTGTCGATGTCGGCTATAGAAGTGATTCGAACTATAGACCAACACGCGCCCCTGACATCACGCAGCTGCGGTGGCGCTGTCGAAGGCACTGCGCATGCGCTGGCGCTTCACTTCGCTTGAATTCGGTTTCTGCGCACGCGCAGTGCTCACACCTGGTGTGGGCAAACGCGGGCTTGTTTGTAAACAGCGTGTCGGTCTATAGGAGAACCTCTACTCTTCTTTGCGAGCATCTTGGCATTCTATATCCAAACAAACTTGTACTGTTTCTCTTTAACCCGCGTCCTTGCCTCCAAAAATCAGGTCCTTGTTGATGCGAGTGAAATTTTCGTTTAAGTACGTTTTCGGAGGATCAGCAGGGAGAGATCTTAATTTACCTCGTGACGTCATCCATACTTCTTTGACGGCTGGGGAGATAAACCTCACAATCACTGGGTGAGGGGAAGCCGAATTCCGTTGTGCTGGCGGGCGATGGACGGTAATTACATCAAAGGGATGAAAGTTCCTGTTATCCAGCTTGGGGGCCAAGTTACCAACCAATTAAGTTCCCGATTTATTTATTTACCCTAAAGACCCTTACGGGCATTGCATAGGGAAGGGGGAGCGATAAAAACAAGTTTGGTACAGGTGGAAAAAAAAAACGATTACATAGTCGGCATACACAATGTTAAACACGCAATAAACAATGTAAAAAACAAGAACAATGGATGAAAACAAAACACAAAGCACTATATAAGTTGATACATATTACTTAAAGAACCAATGAACATATCGGGTGAAGTGGTTAACGTGATTTCCCTGGGCAGGCTGTTCCATTCGAAGATGGCACGAACCAGGGGGAGTTTTTGAACAAGTTAGTGCGGGCAAAGATGGGCGATACTTTAAAGTGATGATCTACGCGAGGCGAAATACGATGAGCAGGCTGAATGCATGAGGTCCTAAAGGGAGATGATCCATGATAGAGCTTGTGGAAAAATGACATGCCAGCAATATCTCTTCTGTACTGCAGTTGGGTTAAGCTGAGGTTACGTTTTATGTTAGACACACAGGAAGTACGGGAGAAGTTGCGGATTATATATCTTGCAGCTTTATTTTGAAGTGCCTTGTTATAAACCAAGACTCCGGAGCCGACGAGACAGTAGGGAGACGTGTAGTGGTTTCAGAACACAGCAGTCTTCTTCTTTATTTTTCACGCGGCTCCTTCTGTCGCGAGGACCCACTCCGTAAATATGAAAGATGTCGCGACATCGACTAGTATATAACATTCCTTTCCCCTTAACATTGAAAGCGCTGTACCGGCTTCCGCGCGCGAATGGAGCGTCGTTGGGGTGCACTTTCACAGACTTCACTCGAGGTCTCCGGTGGATGTTGTGGTCTGCAATCACCATGAACCTTCGACTTGGTTGATGGGCCTGGTGACGATGCATGAAGGAGCCGGCATGATGTCGTTGTTGTCTGGTGGCCGTTTACGTAGTTGGTCCGCATGGCGTGTTATCACTTTGGACGGAGTTTCGACGGTTGCCATGCGTGCTCCCGTTGTCGCCGTGACTTTTCCAGGAATCCACTTGTTTCCTTTCCCATAGTTTCTGGCTATACACCGGGTCCCCAGGTTGGATCGTCCAGACTGTGTCTTGTGCAGATGCTGTGGAGTGTGATGGGAAACATGTGTCAAGTTCCGAGCGAATTTGATATCCTAGCAGCAGTTCAGATGGTGACTTTCCCGAGCTTTATGGTGTCCGTCTATAATTGAAAAGAAGCCTTGCCAGGCTGGTTGCAATGTCATCGTTTTGTATCTTCTTCAACCCATCTTTTATAGTACTTAGCGCGCGTTCCGCCAGACCATTTGACTGTGGGTGAAATGGTGCGGTCCTGATGTGCGTTATATGGTTTTTCGACGTGAACTTCAAGAACTCGGCACTGGTGAAAGGTGTACCATTATCCGATAACAAAGTGCGGGGTATCCCGAAGTGGCTAAACACATCTCGCAAACACGACACAGTATTTGCGCTTGTGGCCTGTTTCATAGGAACAGCCTCGATCTTCTCACTGTGTGCGTCGACCACTACCAAGATCATTTTTTCTCTAAAAGGGCCTGGAAAATCAACATGAACTCTGGACCAGTTTTTGTGTGTTTCGGGCCAGTTATATAAGCAGTCGGCAGTTATGCGTGCTCCCGTTGTGGGACAACGGGCACGCATGGCAACCGTCGAAACTCCATCCAAAGTGATAACACGCTATGCGGACCAACTACGTAAACGGCCGCCAAACAACAACGAGGTCATGCCGGCTCCTTCACAGTCGTCATCAGGTCCATGAACCAAGTCGAAGGTTCATTATGATTGCAGTCCACAACAACCACCGGAGACCTCGAGTGAAGTCTGTGAAAGTGTACCCCCACGACGCTCCACTCGCGTGCGGAAACCGGTACAGCGCTTTCATTGTTAAGGGGAAAGGAATGGTATGTACTAGTCGATGTCGCGAGATCTTTCATATTTACGGAGTGGGTCCTCGCGACAGAAGGATCCGCGTAAAAAATAAAGAAGAAGACTGCTGTGTTCTGAAACCGCTACACGTCTCCATATTGTCTCGTCGGCTCCGGAGTCTTCGTTTATAACACGCCTCAATATGGTTGGTCAAGTAGAGCTGATGAGGGTGCCATATGATGGATGCATATTACTACCGCGACCTGACGAGGCTAGTATAGGCGAGGAGTTTTGTTTCTTTGATAGCTTGAAATAAAGAGCGTGTAAGAAAACCAAGAGTTCTGGATGCTTTGCGACTTACATGTTCAATATAAATGTTCCATGATAAGCTAGCTGTTAAATGGACGCCGATGTATTTAATTGACGTGACGTTTTCAATGCGGTCTTTTCCAATCATCTACACGTGATGAGTAATTTGTGATTTCGTTGTAAAGGTGACAGCTTTAGTTTTTGTTAGTGTTTATTTGCATTAACCACGTGGTGCACCATTGCTGGACTATGTCTAGGTCTCGCTGGAGTATGCGAAGATCCAAGGGGTCAGAAATGACCCGATAAATGACGCAATCATCCGAGAAGAGACGTATGGTAGATTGAATGTTTGAGTGAAGGTCATTTATATATGAAAGAAACAATACTGGACCGAGGGCAGAACCCTGAGGGACTCCGGACTTCACCGGCATCGGAAAGGAGACACACTTCTTAATGACAACAGTTTGAGAGCGGTTTGTTAAAAAAGCAGTTATTCACTGAATAACAGAAGCGTTTACATTCATAATTTTTAATTTGTATATTAGTCTGTTATGGAGAACCCGATCAAAAGCTTTAGAAAAATCAATAAAAATAGCATCGGTAGGACAACAGGAGTGAACAGAAAGGTGAAGGTCAGTTATAAATTCGAATAGTTGTGTTTCGCATAAATGACCTGTTGAAACCCATGCTGATTAGAGAGAATAAGGGTGTTAGGAGATAAGTACGTCATAATCTGGGAAGAAAGTATATGTTCCAAGATTTTACATGAAACGGAGATGAGCGGTATGGGCCTGTAGTTATTGAAATTATTTTTATCTCCGGCTTTGAAAATTGGAATAACATGAAAAAGTTTCCAGTCATCAGGTAGTTGACCACTGGAGAGGGAATGTTGGAACAGCCTGCTCAGTAGAGTTTCAGATATGCGTTTGGTTAATTTTAAAAGCTTATTTGATATTCCATCGGGACCTGGGCTAGAATTAGTTATAAACGATCAATTGCACACTCGACTCCGTAACTAGAAATGACAATACCGTTCATTATATTTTTGGTACTTGAGGAAAAAGCAGTAGGATGGGGAAACACATTCTTCTCAGTAAAAACACTGTTAAAAAGTATTAAAACAACAGCTAATTGATGTGCAGTTTATATTGATTCGTTGTCGCAAATAATGGAAGGTAATACTGGAGTTGTTTTTGGATTATCACTTTCCCAATTTTTTTTTTTGGCGTCGGTTCAAAGCATGTGTGACACATCGTCATAAGAAAAGTTGCTTGACCTTTTTTATTTCTTTTTTGCTGAACACTGAGCGAGCATGATAAATGGTCCAATCGTGCTGACTGTGTGAAATCACGGCACGACTGTACAAAGTTTTTTTTTTTCTTTTTTGTAGGTGGCGTTTAATTTTTGTTGTAAAGCACGGTTCGTGCAGGCTAGGGGCGATTTTTATAATGGGGACGCATAGAGCTTGATCCTCCAGTAACTTATCCCGAAAGAGAATCCAATTGTCGTTTAGAGGCCATTCATCAAACCCACTCAGGAATGTACTAGAAAACTCACTTAATACAGAAAACGAAGTTTCCGTATCAGCTTTCTTATAACCAAAGATTCGTTGCTACTTTGATCCCTTTTTTACAGTCAGGCTAAAATCGCAGTGGATAATACAATGATGACTAATTTTTGTAGATGACGAGTACAGATGCATGCTCCAAACGGGTGGTGAAAATTAAATATAAAACTGCATATTCACGTGTGGGCGTGGTAATCGTTTGCTGCATAATAAAGCAGTCGGCAATTTCCAACAATTTTGGGTAGTAATTGTTTTTTTTTTCGTTTTTTTTTTGGAGGGGGGGGGGGCATTTTTAGGACACTGTGCATGAGCCAAATCAATACCGGGTAGTTAAAATCGCCAGCTAATATGAGAGGGCTATGAGGGAATTTAAAATGAACTTAATCGATATCTGTAATTATATCTTCAATAAAGCCGGCTGGGGAGCTAGGGGGCCTGTAACACACCCCGACTAAACATGTCTGAAACGATAGTTTAACGATAATCCATAAAATTTTGAGCGAGCTATGAAAGGAAAGCAGAGAGGATGGAATGGTGTTTCTGACAGCTGCCATTACTCCGCCTCCCCTGGTACGAGTTTGATCTTTGCGATAAATAGTAAACGAGTTAGCAAGGGACGGCTCTGAATTCGCAATATTCGAAGTAAGCTAAGTTTCCGTTCCCAAAACAACATCAGCAGAACAAGTGTCAATACAAGCCATCAAGTCATCTTGCTTCGGCAATAGACTGCGGAAGTCGCCTACCATTAAAGAAAGTGGGCCAATCTGCGTAGTGCGGCAAGAATTGGTTTTATATTTATATTAAGGTCATGCGCGGTGGTCTATCGTATTGACTCGGGAAACTGTGATAACCTGATCACCGTTTGCATAGTAGGAGTAAACAACGTCGTTCAATGTAAGCTTACCGTATGATAGTCGGAATCTATTTGTACCTCGCTTTGCTTTCGCATAGTCACGAAGTGTTTTGCGGGCAAGCTGCACCCTGGGCGAAGAATCCTCTTCAATCCAGACTTTAGGGGATATCAGGTTTTTCAACCTGTGAGCATTGCTTAAGACCTCGCATTTGCTTTTGTAACTCACAAACTTTATAACTATCGGCCTATTTGTCCCAGGCCGAGGCCGCCCTATCCGGTGCGCGCCCTCGATTTCGCCGGAGGTAATGTTTAGATGGGTTAATAAGAACGAGTGAATGTTTTACTCTGTATCATTCCAGATATCACACTCTTGTTCAGGTATGCCTTTCACTATTAGGTTATTTCAACGAAGACGATGTTCTCGGTCGGGTGGTATGGTAAACCATGAATTTCCATGTTACTCAATCGACTGTATTGCTTAGCGTTGTTAAGCTCTGTCTGCCGTCGGCGTATTGTGAGACTCTGCTCGGTTACTGTCGATCTGAGAATTTCAGCTTCATCTTTCAGTCCTTTTATTTGCTTATCGTTGGCTTTCATATGTTCCAACACGGAATCATATTATGGAGAAAAAAAATCTACTAATTCTTGAGCACCCCCAACAGTTTCATTCAACGTTCCGACTACCGCCTCCAACATCAGCAAGTCATTCATTTTGCTGGAAGTGACGACAACTCATCTATTTTGTCTTTCAAGGTAGATGCGGAACATCTAACTTCGCATTGATTGCGTTTAGCTGAAGCAAAATGATGCAAATAATAATAATAATTATAATAATAAGAGTTTATTGCACGAACACAGAACCAGGTAATTTGTTTCCGAAGTCACTTAAATTAAGAAAGGTAATTTAATAGGATTACTCACACTATGTGACACCACATTACCATCAATTAAAGCAGGGGTACACAAAACATCAGGGCCCGTTTGCTCGAAGCACTAACCGCGGCTAAAGTTAGCCGCAGTACCTAGGAGAGGGATTTTGAAATCACGTGACTGGGGGCTCGGTAGGGATGCGGGGAAACATGGCCGCGCCCCAGTGAGTGAGCGCCGCTCGCTTTGGAAATAATATGTCGTTGTAGCTGCAATATCGGGCGCGTTAGTCAGCAACGAATGGTGCAGGAGGCTTTCACTTTGCCTTACCTCACTTAATCCGCAAAGCATGGGCAATGAAATCGCCGCATTTTTTAGAGAGTGTTTCGATTCTGGCTATTCCTAAGCCTAAATGAACGCAATAATTATAGGCATGGCAACGTCTTTGGAAAGCGGATTGCCTTGACTCAATCGGCCGGGTATTGATAGCACACAAAAGCAGACAGCGTCCCGACAGACTTTCTTCTAAATTATCCAAGCATCGCGAGGAGAACGCTGGAAGTGTAATTCTACGGTCCACGCGCGCTGACCTTCCTGTTATAAATGATTCGAAGTAAAAAATCATAATAAGGCTTTAAGGAACGCGCGTGCAAGGCAAAATTGGTTTTATACTTTTCGCTTTAGAACGGTTACTACTGCAGACGCCAGCACGTGCGACGCGTGCAACTACGGTCGTAGCATGCACCTCGGTGCTTGGATAATTTAGAAAAAAGGTCTGTTGGGACGCTATCTGCTTTTGTGTGCTATCAACAATCCGCTTTCCAAAGACGTTGCCATGCCGACAATTATCGCGTTCATTTAGGCTTAGGAATGCCCAGAATCAAAAGACTATCTAAAAAATGCGGCGATGTCATTGCCCATGCTTTCCGGTTTAAGTGAGGTAAAGCAAAGCGAAAGCCTCCTGCACCATTCGTTGCTGACTAAGGCGCCCGATATTGCAGCTACAACGACATATTATTTCCAAAGCGAGCGGCGCTTACTCACTGGGGCACTGCCATGTTTCCCCGCATCCCTACCGAGGCAGTCACGTGATTTAAAAAAATCCCTCTCCTAGGTACTGCGGCTAACTTTAGCCGCGGTTAGCGCTTCGAGCAAACGGGCCCAGAATTTCTTTGTCGATCGGTCTTGAGATGGACCTTAGCAAACACACTTGACAGCTTTGTTTAATTTTTTGACCGACTCTTGTTATGTTCAGTCTTCGTGTAGCTCATTAAATATCTTTGGTACATAAAACGATCTTACGCCTTCTCCATAATGCGTTCTTCTTCTGGGCACTTCAAACCGTTGATTGCCTACCACTTAGAACACAAGGTCTGCGGGTTTCCTCCTCTAAACGTCATCACTATTAGACCTCCTCAGCGCCCCCTAGGTTGCCCGAATGAGCACCATCGTCTGCTACATTGTTTGCGACATCGTCTGCTCTAGGGTGCCTTCATGTGTGCTGCTAGTCTGCTCCATCGCCTGCTTCAGTGGTCATGAGTGAGCGCGAAAACGTATTTATTAAAGGATTGGGATACATCACGATTTCTTGATAAAGTCATCTAATCGTGACGGGGGAAGGGGATTATGAAGAGGGTAGGGGGAGGAGGCTAAATGTAACAGGCGATCCCCGATGAGCGGACGAAACTAATCAGGGAATCGAGAATGTCAGTCAGTCAGAGTCTTGAGAGCAAGGGAATCAAAGGAAGTGTTGCTGAGCCGGAAGCTCAATATGTCACCTTTGTTTTGGGCTCAGAACGAGCTTACATTAATAGGCTGCTAAGACCGGAAATCTTGATGGTGTCGCAGGAGCTCACATTAATAGGCTGCTTAGACCGACAATCTTGATGGTGTCGCATGCACGTTACAAATGAACGGTGGAAGCTTGCTATCTGCTCGCTATCAGCTGCGTGCGCTCAGTAGACGCGCACGCAGCTATGGCTGCCAGTGAATGCGGCGTAGCTGTGACGCGGCCCCTACTGTCGTCAAGCTTCGGCCTGTTTGCCGCTTGAGGCGGGTCGGGCATCTACTAACCAAACGTCATACACAGGCCTTGTCTTCCAGGTGGTATTGATACAGACAGCACCGGTAATATTTTTCCGGTGGTGGGACCGCAGCCTTAATAAACTGTTGCGATATTATCTCCTGGTATTTCAAACTGTCTTTCTGGCGGTGTTGAACAAGATCCGCGGCATAAGTATTTAAGAAAAGTTACTCAATACCTGACTAATAAAATATTTCGAGTACTACTCAAGTCATTTTCCCTGTAAAATATATTGGGTCGAGTACAACCCTAATGAGAAATCTTATTTGCATGAGAAATGTTTTGGTCCAATAAATGCATATGACTAAAGAGTTTCATATAAGTACCATAAAAGAGTATATAATAAATTACAAGAAACTGATAAGAAGTCTCTTATAGCTTCTTATATAATTTTATATTGTTCTTATATGTTCATATAAGGTTCTTTATACTCTTATATTTTCTGAACATATGTTTATTGGACTAAAGAATGTCTTATGCACTGGGAGATCGGTGGCCGAGTAGGCTGAAGCGCACACCCAGCTCGACGCGCGTGGAGCGAAAGCTCGCGCTGCAGAACCCAGGGATCCTGGGTTGGAGCCCCACCCCTGCCCGTTTCGATCTGGATGAGCATCGTACCGGCGTGCGGTCGTGTATCACTACTGCGTGGTGCACGTTAAAGACCCCAGGCTAGCGGTTGTACTGCACTGGCTAAATTGCTCATCTACAGCGTGCGACTCGTCGCAACTTTAATGGCTGACCAACTACACGCTGTATAAATATTCCCACAAACCAATTTTTTCTTATACACTTTCAGTAGGGAAACACCTAGTAAAGTAACTAATCACTTTTGAAGCTACTTCTGCGCTGCGCAATATCTAACAACTTTAGTGAAACCAGAATGCATATATTTGCAAACAACGAAAGCAGAGAAAAAAAAAATGACATTGCTACTTTATGCACTTCCTGTACAAGGAGTAGCATCACATTGGTGCACGTTACACAAAACAAAAAAAGGTCACTACGTATTGTCACACGGCAGAAAATCACATCATGTGGTGGTTTTATAATGCGCACCTCGGACGCGTCATTTTACTAAGAGCCGAAGTCGCTATATCCGGAGTTTACGTTAAAGAATAAGTATTTACATATGCAAGTAAGTTGCCCAACGCTGCATGCGAGGACGACAACTTAAAAAAAGAAAGGCACATCCTGACACGGATGAGGCATGCTGTCCATCTAGCGGCTGTCGACCAGTATCTTAATTTTTTCCCCATACTAAGAAGCGCGTTGAGAAATGCGCAGAACTTTGGAAGAACTTTGTGTGTGCATTTAGAGAGCTCATCTTGCTCCTAGCATGTCTCCTGCGTTGCTGTTACAATCTCCGCCCTCATAAAAAGGTCAGGTTATCCCGGTCACCCCCCCCCCCCCCCCCAGAAAGTGTTCCGTCTTGCCATAGCGAGGCTAAACATTAAAAAAAAAACACGCACACACACACGCACACACACGCACGCACGCACGCACGCACGCACGCACGCGCACACACGTGCGCTTGCGCTTGCACTCTCACAGACAGACACTTTGTGCCTTCTTCTGATGTCTTCTCATTATTTCCTTCTATTTGTCCTTGTGCTCACGTCTTGAGCCTAAAGAACGACCACTGTTGTTGGATGTCCCGTAGACGTGAAAATGAACGCCGTGATCTCGGAAGCGGTTGGTGGTCCTTGATGTTTGACATGCTCAGGTGAAGAGGGAGCTGATACGGGAACCAAGTGTAGTCGGTTTCCTTATAACTCCCCGGTCGGTCTCAACCAGGTATGAACGTGGCGCGTCCGAAGGTGATGCAATATGACCCGTTTGTCTCTGGTCTGGGATCCATACGTGCTGACCATTTTGCAGATGGTTTCAACGGTCGGATTCCGTGTCTTGTGTCAAAGTTCATTTTTTCCCTTGCATTGTTGTTTTCCTCCCACTTCTTTAGAAGCTCGGGATTAGGGACCGCTGACTTTAAACTAAATCCGATCGTAGGGAATGTCGTTTCTATACGTCTCCCCATCAGGAGTTCCGCTGGACCGTTGCCGTATTCAAGGGGGGTGGCACGGTAGGCTTGGAGTGCGCGATAGGCATCACCTGTCTTTTCCCAACTACGTTTGATTATTTTGACGGCTGACTCCACAAAGCCGTTACTTTCTGGATATTTCGGACTGGAAGTCTTGTGGTGGAAGCCCTAGCATTGAGAAAATTTGTGGAATTGTGACGAGTCGAGTTTTTGGAATTGAGGTCCATTGTCGCTAAATACTGTGTCTGGTGTGCCGTGTCTGGCGAAGATCGATTTCAGGTGGTCAGCTTCAGATGTCGGCGACAGACTTGTGAGTGGTGCAACTTCTGGGAATCTTGAGTAATAATCGGTGATGAGCAAATACCCCTTTCCTGAGAGGGAAAATAGATCCATGCCGATTTCTTGCCATAGTCTTTCTGGGAAGGGCGTTGGAATTGGCGGTTCTCGTCTTTTACCTGTTTCTTGCATGCACTGAAGGCATTTTGGGACGAGGTTTTCAATTTGTGTGGATATCCCAGGCCATCAGACAGATTCACATTCACGTCCTCTGCACTTGGCGATGCCCAGGTGTCCATGGTGTATTTTGTCCAGGATGTCTTGTCTCATGGACTGAGGCGCAAGGATCCTCCACCCTTTCATTAGATGTCCCTCTTTCATGGAAGCATCGTTTCTTTATTGCCAAACGTTTTTACAGGTTAGGTCTACTTTGTTTTTGTCGGGTCATCCTTCAGCACAGTATCGTGATAAAAGCTGACAAACGCGGTCTTTTCCTTGTTTTTTCTGTATTTGCCGTAACCTCCTGTCAGCACCAGGTATATTAGAGGTGATGCCGCGAACGTATGCGTTAATCTCTTCTTCCAGTTCTTTCTGGAACTTCAGCTAGAGGGTGTCTTGACAAGACATCAGCGGCGATGAGGTCTTTGCCTGGGATATGCCTGATGTTATAGCTGTATCTCATCATCCGTAGTTTCATTCGCTGCAATTTCACCGAGATGTCTTCCAGACACTTTGTTGGGAAAATCGGGGCGAACGGCTTGTGGTCCGTCTCTATCACGACTTTCAATACAGTTATGAAGTAACGGAACTTTTCACAGCTCCACAAACAGCTAAACTTTCTTTTTTCATCTGCACGTAGCGCCTTTCTGTCTCATTGAGGGTTCTTGACGGATAAGCTACTGGAAAGTATATATAGTCTCTCTGCTTCTGTCGTAGTACTGCTCTGATACCGTGGGATGAGGCGTCCGCCGAGATACACCGTCAGTTTCTTGGGGTCGAACAAAGCAAGTACTTTGGTTGAAGTCAGCGCTAGCTTGAGGGTGTCAAAAGCTTTCTGTTGTTGATTTTCCCAAGCCCATTCGTTCTTAGATCTCAGAAACATCGTGAGGGTATGCGCTTTTTCTGCTAAATTCGGCCCAAATTTCCCGGGGTAGTTTGTCATGCCCATAAAGCTCTTGAGTTGACTGACGTTCGTCGGGGCTTTCATCGACTTGATCGCTTCAAGCTTTTCCTCCTCGGAGAAGACCCAAGTTTGATTGACGGCGAGACCAAGAAACTTAACTCGGGTCGCCTCAAAAACGCACTGGGTGTCGTTTAGCGTTATTCCCACTTGTTTTAGCCTTGAAAGGATTTCTATTAGTCTCTGGTTGTGTTCCTACCTGGATGAGCCGTACACGAGGATGTTCTTCATGTTGCATACATGGTTCTGGATGCCGTTCAAGAGTTGACTATTTTATTCTGGTAGAACTCCGATGCGGACGTGATACTAAACGGAAGTCGTCTGAACTTATATCTCCCGAAAGAAGTGATCAAGTCCGTAAGGATTTGAGATTATGGCGCTAGTTGAAACTGCCAGAAGCCCGAATTCGCGTCAAGCTTCAAGAAGAACTTTGCTTTTCTCAGTTGTGCTAAAATGTGGTCGGCGACAGGAACGGGATGAATTTAAATTCTGTCTCAACGTAGTTGTTCAACGATGTGAAATCAAGTCAGATTCTGTAGTTTCCGTTAAATTTTCCGACTACTACCATAGGGGAGCGCCAGTCAGTAGGTTCTTCAACGGGTTCTATGACGTCACGCGGAAGCATATTTTCGAGCTCCGACTTCAACTTGTCTATGTGCGGTATTGGAATCCTTCTTGGTGATGCCAGCGAAAGAGATACAGCATATTGGCGCACCCTTATCTTGTAAGGCATTTTCACGCATCCAGGGCCCGTGAACAGCGAAGGGAACTCAGTTTTAACGTTGACTGTTCTGTAGTAGGAAATGGACATTTCATTGAGTCTCTTGACCACTCCTAACTTCTCGCTGTCGCGTCTTGACAAGAGTGGAAGTTCAAGATTCTTCAGGACATAGATATCAGTGCTCACCTCGTTCGTCCGAAGCGCTACATCAGCATGCAGGACTCCATCAGCCTGTAGCTTGTCTTGACCAGGTCCCCTTAACCACTTGGTCCAGTCAAAGGGGCATGTCCAAACTGTTGATTGTACACGGTTTCGGGAATTACCGTGACGTCGTCTCCAGTTTCAATCTTAAAAGATGGTAGCTGTCCATGGTTCTGTGTCTTTGGTGTCCACAGTCCGGAGGAAAGAGATGTCTTCGTCTTTGACGATAAGATCTTGGACGACTTTCGAGCCTAAGCAAATTTTCGAGAAATGTCCTGGCTTGCCACAGTTGCGACATATGGCATTTCTGGGTAGACATTTATTTCTTGCGTGGCGATTCTTCCCTTATCCAAGGCCGTGGCGATTGTTGGTGGCATCTCCCTGTGTGTTTAGTTGGGGCTCTTCTCTGAGGAGGAGGATCTTTCGATGGATTGATAGCCTTTACCCATCTCACAGTGTCGGTAGGTCAAAGTTCGGCCTGCTGTCTCTTGATTGTTTCTGACTGCCGAGCCATAGTAGTCGCTGTTTCCAAAGTCAAGTTGAAGTGTAACTGCATTTTGTTTGTACAGTTAGTGATCTCTGACGCCTCAACATTACGACGTCTAATCCTCTCGTCGTGCAGAGTGCCGAACTTTCAGTATTTAGCCAAAGCGTGAAGATCGGTCACGAATTGTTCAACAGGTTCGCCCTCTTCTTCTATCCTTAAATGGAATTTTAACCTGTCGTAGATCAAATTTTGCTGGACTATGAAGTGGTCTTCGAACGCTTTGCGCACGGCATCATACTGCGTCATTTGCTCGTCGGTTAAACTGAATGAAAGCAAGGTGTCTTCCGCTTTATCTCCCATAGTGTAAAGAAGGGCATTCACCTATTCGACGCTTGTTTTTGCTTGAAGCCCACTGACCATGCGAAATCTCTCAAACCATCGAATCCACCGAGGCCAGTCTTCTCTTCTGATTTTGAAAAATCAAACTCTTCCTGCGGTTGACATGTTAGGAATGGAGACGCCATTCTAGTTGGAACGCTGGGGCTCAACCTAGGGGAATCGATTGTAGCCACCGGCTGATCGGTAGTATCGTCGTCCAGGATGTTTCGGTGACGTGTTTTTGTTTGAAATGAATCCACTTGCGCTACCATTATCTTGTGTTCGGCAATCACAGGTTAGGGGAACGGACAACTGCGCGATATCACCAGCCAGGTTGAGCACACGAGCAAGAACGTTTATTTTCGTCTTCCTTCATCGCGCCAGTCTCTAGCACGTGCGCCGCTGTTATACGCTTATGCACACCAACCATCCAATACAAGAGTTGTAGACAGTGTTGAGAAACATCCCGTCGTGTTGGTTCTATCAAGGTAACTTTCGTGTGTGTCATTTTTTAAAACTTTAAAACTACGTGACCAAGGGAACTAACACGCTGCTCGCTAGTGAGTAGTCACGTGGATTTTTTTTAATCACGTACGCTTTTTTAGAGCTTGAAACAATTAGACACACAAAGGCTCCTATGAGGAAACGACATTATGGGATGCATCTCAATACGCTAACCTTTGTGTTGGAAAGCTTGCACACCTATTTAAAAATATAGCTATTTAATCTCTCTTATTATGCAGGTTGGCACATGGAAAAATACTTTTTGATTAATAGGACTCTTAATAAAACTACCTTGGTTCGACACATGCAGGTGCACCTGGGTTTTCCGCCTTGGCAAAAATTAGCTGAGCATCCTGCATATTCCATTCCAGCATTAATTTGCAAATGGCAAAAACGAAGGCCCTAGCGAGCCAATCAGGCAAGGATCAATAGGTTACGATATTATATACCAAAATAATGAACCAAGACGTTTACTATGCACTTGTTTATTTCAAGATAATTTATCGTAGCTTAGTTTGGTCCACCACCACAGAATCCAACTTAAACCTTCTCTTGTCCTTGCAAAAACGTGCTATATATACGTGCGGTTGGAACCTTATTGCCTCCTGAAAACCGTGTGCCCTACTTGAAAGCGTATGGAGTCTTGTAGGTTCGACAATTTCATGAATATACGTTAAGCTTCGATATTTATAATGAGCCCCATTATGCGAAATCGCTCTTCAACGCAATTTGCCACGAAACCCCAATCCTATATGAATTAAGAAAACATTTGATGGCAAAATCTTGTTCAGTTCCATCGCAAAGGTACAAATTAAAAACGTGATAAAAGAGGCTTTCCTCCAGGAAGGCTAACGCCAGAGTCACGTGACAACCTGACACTCAATTGGTCAGCCAATTTCACGTTTATATAATAGTAAAAATTACAAAATTCTACGATTTCTCGCCGTCTATTTCCTCGATATATATCTTTCTCGTGACCTAAGGCTGTTATGTGCATGTGTTTTGTTCTGAATTCTTGCCAGTTTTATATTATGTTTTATGTTTAGACATTCTTTTTAATTTAAGTAACTACGTTGTGATACCTTTTCTGCCCATTTGCGTAATTATTTGTTTTACGCGAAATTCGTAAATATCTTATATGTTTCACTGCGTCTCTTAAGTTTTCTGCAAGTTGCTGTTTTTTGTATGTTTATGGTAGGTCTCTGGCTGAAACGGCGGCGTGGCCCCGTCAGGTGTTAAATCCGCCTTTAGCCATGTTACCGAAGAAACCCCCTGCCATTGTCTTGAACCAAATAAAAACAAACAAACAAATAATGTACTCTCTGAGTGCACTCTTTCAGTGGAAAAGTGTCAAGAAATTTTCCCCGACGCTTGAGTTGCCTCACACATAGGCTGTAGCTTTTTGCCATTTACCAAGTTATGTAAGTAAAATGCACTCATGGTGATTCACTGAACACTGCACCTAAGAGAAAACCAATAACACACATGTATCGCAAAAGCAGCTCCACTAGACGGGCTCAAAGTAAGTTTGCTAGCAGACAAAGAAGATAACTTGCCCTAAATATGTGCTCTTACGGTTTTCTCTGAAGCCTTACGTCACAACTGCTAGACACTGAGTGAAATAATGACGCAAGATTATTGCATATGTTTTATTAAATAAACATTTTTAAAGAAAAGTTCATTGCACCAGAAGCTTGCCAATTGGCTTTGTGATGCACTGCATGGATGTCGGCTCTCAATTTGTACCGTACCCCATTGGCTCATCAACAACTGCATTGAAAGGGTGAAAAAATGGTCAGTAAAACTAGAGAGACAAACGAAAAGGTCTGCACCTTCCCACAAAAAACATGAATAACCCAGAACAATCTTGTCAGTCGCTCCAGTTCCCTTCCCTGCAGGTAAACGAATTGAACAGCCTGACCATGCACTTGCATTACGGAAGAGCACTGCAAAAGCCCACTAGCACACATATTTTCCAAGCTAAGGCCGGGTGGGATTTGTACCCAAACTTTGTTTCTGGCCCGGGCAAGGTCTGGATCGGGGCTACCGCCCTTACTCCCACTTTTTAGATATTAAGACCACAGTGTGGACCCAGTCAGCCTTCAAACTTGAAGAAAACGAAAATTTAAATGCGAACGGTAACAGGAGTATCACAACATCTCGCTGACTCAAAATGCATGTCTGAAAAAGAGGGAGGATGACGACACTTCCACTCTTGTGGCAGCAAGTGAGAAAATGAGAGCAATTTGCTCGAGGGGAAAAAATGCTGTCTCTGATCTCACTCCATCTTTACGAACAGTGCTAAATATCTCTGGACTGGACGAAGGATCTCTATACAAGTAAACAGCACATTATATGATCAACAATAAGCTAGTCTACCCTTCTGGCTAGACGACATACTGATTCTGAATCGGCCCTTTGTTAGTGGGTCATTCTTGCTTTCTTTTCATAAGAACGGTTTCCGTGATAACGAATATATAATAACTGGAACCGAGGTTCGGTTTCACAAATCCTCAAACCCTTTGCAATAACATTTAGTAGCTTTTGGATGTTTAGCTACGACGCTACAATGGCGTCTGCAAGTTTTGCTTGCTAGAGTGGTCATTAAAAGGCAAGATTGGAGTGACAAAATTATTGAGGACTGCAAGTAGATCTTATCAATTGCTGCGCGTATAAAAAAACATGCATGGGATTTTAGAACAGTCAGATGGCAGTGGCATTCAGATTCCTAGCCCTGGCACTACGTGTAACTGAATGCACTGGGCCATCTTTCTGCTTCTAAACCTGTAATATATTTTTGTAAAAGATATCTGTCTATAAGTTTTTTTTTTCAACGAATTGAGGCTTTAGGAAAACTGACACAATTGATAGTTCTGCCCACCGCTGAAGTATGAGGGGTAGGTGTTTTTAAGGCCGGGAAAGGGGAGGATTTATGCACCCCCTTTAGATGAAACAAGGAAGGTGATGTTTCATCTAAAGTGGGTGCACAAATCCCTGGTGCACTGCATTTATTTACTTAGTATGTATAAAGTTAATAACTTCCTAAACAACATATACATCAATATTGCACTTGATCGATTCATCATTCATCATTGACAAAGACACTATTATGCTCGTGGACAAGCTTTTCTGGCATTTTTAAACAAATGAATAGAGCTCGTGCGCAGCTTTAATCGGCGCTCAAGGTACTCAAGTGCCCTTGCGTCCGTAGCTTCGACTGCATTGTCACAGAAATCTGGCAACGAGCTAAGTAGCTTGAATAAAACGTAAGCCGGTTAATCTGCGAAGCATAAGTAATTTTTTTTTTTTCACATGATAGTTGGTGTGTGGTAATCACTGGTGGTGATTGTGAAATCTAAATCACTTTGATCACCACGACTGGATATGGTCGACGGCGTGCGTTCTAAAAATGTAAGGAAGTAACTGAACAAAACTTGCATTTCTTAAACAAAGTTTTGGTGCTGTATTACTGATTTGCGCTTTAACAGCAGATATCTTATTACAGGAAGTTCCAGTGCTCACCAATGTAGTCTGGCGAAGTCCCAAGGCACTTTAGATTTTCGTAAAACCTGTTTTAGAAAAAGGTCTGTGTCATAATAGTACCCCTGCAAGATAGTAAATCGTCCTACTTCCAAAGTTTCTTCTTTTGTTTTGTTTTTGCCTCATAAAATAAATCAGATCACATTTTCTGTCTGTAACTTTTATTGTGGGACTTGATGTCTGAATATAGGCCTATGATGTTCTGGTGTAACTAATTTCCGTGTTAGTTTCAACAACCATAAGAGGAATGAACGGGCTATGTCACTTTCGGTTTAAGTGCCGTAAGATAAAGTTCAAGTCACAAAACCCAGTGGGGCTGTGCTCACGCTTAGAAAACCTGTCAGGCTTTTGCTCTTTTTACTGTACCGGATATAAAAAACTTTGTCTATGTAGTGCTTTAATAAACGTAGGTAAAAAAATATCATAGGCTGCTATGTTTGGGTAATCAGAAAACAAGAAAACAAATAGTCACTTTTTTAACACACAGAATGTGAATGGGCGGGATTCGAATGACATACCTGATCTTGTTCTATGCAAGTTCGTCACTCCCCTTGAATTGTGGCCGCCGTCCAAGAACCATTTTTTGTCGTATCATGCACTGTGTCGTCTGAAAGTTGGTCGAGATGCTCCTACAGGAATAATACTGTTAATATTCTTAGGTGTATTTAAAATCAACGTACCCCAACCAGAGCACATAACGTTGCTTTGTGTGACATTGTTGATGAACAGACGTGAGCCCATAAGAGATGTTGGTATGTGCGGGAAGTCATATTTAGAATGACAGACGTGCTCTAATCCGTAACGAGCACCGCTACCTTGGCATGACATCTTGCACTTCTTATAGCAATGATAAACTGATCATAATTAATTCGTTCTTAGTTCAGTGCTGCTATGATGATCCAGAAAAAAAAAAACCTATAGATTGAGTCGTAGTGAGGAAATCAGCACGTCACCTACCGATGAATAGTGAGGTGCAAGTATAAAAAACAAATGCTATGTCAGCGCTCGGCTGGAAATCGCATTTTCTAAGTCAGAACACGAGTCCCAGCGGGTTGCTGGCAAAAAGAGCACTCTGTGACAAATGGCACCACTTGCCATTCAATGTCCCAGACAGTGCCGCTAGCGCCATCCGATACGCGGAACGTTTTTCTTCTGAAAATAAACAGAGTGACATCGATCAAGAACGTGTGCATTTGTTGCCCCGGGAACACGCTATAAGGAATTACGCACTTTATTTTAATTATTTATATTTATTTAAGATATACTACACGCCATTTGCAGGCTTACGCGGGGTGGGACATTATAAAGTGACACTGCAGACAATGCTACAACCATTAACGCTAATTTCGCAAGGCAATAAACAACAATATAAAGTTACGCAGTGACAGAAGCGATCAATAAACAGCCGGCGCTATAACTACAGCGGAATCAATAATGATAAACAAAAGACCACGCGATTACTCACGACAATTTTTAAGCACTAACAAAAACCAAAGAAGCGTATGCTATAAACAGCGACTTGTAAGGAGTTGGGCGAGCGCATCACATTTATAAATTCAAAGAACAGGCATCTGCGAATTGTTCAACTGTAGCGCATTCAACTACCTCTCTTGGTAAAATGTTGCAATCTACTGTTCTATAAAAAAAATGAATATTCAAACACATTGAACGACGATCGAAAGGCTCGAATCTGGCGCGAATTGTTTGTTCTTGTGGACTGCTTGAACGGACGGAGCAAGCACGTGGATGGGTCGATACCAGTCTATATGTTCACAATACAAAACAAGAACTTTAGTCTTACATCGGGAACATAGCGGCTCAATATTCGACAATGACAACATTTGAGAAATAGAATCGGTCTTTTCGTATCTGCTATGTATAAAACGTAATCTCTAGTTTTGAATACGTTCAATTTAAGAAGAGTCGATTTTGGTACACGGATCTCATACCGCAGCAGCGGCGTAGAGTTTCCATTTCCCCCCGGGGGGGGGGGGGGGGGGGGGGGTTGCTTTTCTGCGCTATTTTTTTTACACCGGCAATTATCAGTAGTTTATTTTAGGCGTACATTTTACAGCGTATGTATATCGCCATCAGTCCGTCGCTATGTGCTTTATTTTGTTTACATGCCACCACTAGAAGCTCGTTACACGGCACGTAAACAGCGTCTGGGTAAGGATCATGACCCGGGGGGTTCTCTGCCCCCCCCCCCTCCCCCCCTCCCCCCCCCCCCCCCAGATGTCACCAGGGGGGGCACGAGCCCCGATGCCCCCCCCCGTAGTCTACGCCTATGTACCGCAGTGGCGTATTCTAACACTGGCATATTCCGAGTTTTGAGCGCAGTCAACCTTGTTGATGCTGGAGCCAGTTTAAGTTTTCTCCTTATAAAACAGAGTTTTCGAAAGGCAGATGAACATTTAGTTTGTATGTTCATACTCCAGCTAAGGGCAGTTGTGAGGGTTGCATCCAGGTACTTTTTGTGGTCAACTCTGAAAACTAGAACGCTGTTAACACATAGTCATAAATTAGGTGACTTTTCGTTTTAGTGTACGTAGTACATAAGGTTTTTTGAAGATTAAGTTTTATTGGCCACATTTCGCAACAACCAGACACCACAGAACGAGTGATGTCGAGCATAGCTTGATCCTCCACATTTGCCCCTTTAGAGTACAAAACGCAGTCATCGGCGAAAAGGCTTATTTTAATCATTTGATCAATGTCCTTAACAGTATCATTTATATAGACAAGAAATAACAACGAGCCTAAAACTGATCTCTGGGGATTTTAGAAAAACTCATCGAGGTGGGGAGAACGAGTCCCGTCAATTTCAACATATTGCTTTCTGTTACGTTAGGCAGTGTGTTAAATTGTCGAGCACTTCGGCTGCTCTTAACTTCCAAAGTGATGCGTCATGGGGTACGATATCAAAGGCATTTGAAAAATCGATAAAGACCGCATCGGCTGCCCTTTATGATTAATAAATCATAGAAGGTAGCCAAATTATGCAAAGTCGATAAAAGGTGGGTGACTGTGAGCAGCCGCGTCGATAAGTATGCTGAAACTTTTATGCTTTTGAGGTAGTCGGTAATGTGCTTGTTCACTACGTAAGTGCGCAAGGAGATTGGAAGATAGACATGCTAAAGATATCGGTCGGTACTTCGAAACGCAGAGCTTATCACTGGCCTTATGAACTGGTGCCACGCGCGCATGAAGCCAGTCACCCGGAACAATCCTATCCTGCAAGGACGACTTAAATGTAAGGACGACTTAAATATGACATATAAGAATATTGGAATTCATTCGGGCATACCTCTTCATAAATGCAGCAGGAATTTCATCAGAGCCAGATGCTTTCTCGTTGCTTATATTATATAACATAGCAAAGATTCATTGGGCAGACACAGATATATCGGACATGACAGGTGCATTATAAATTGAGGGTGAGAGGGAGGATACTGCGTTTCCGCGTCTAGTAAATACGAACTGGAAATATCAGATAAACTCGATCATGCATTCTTCGGAAAGTCTGTGAGCATGTTTTGTATTTTTATTTTAATAACCACTGCACGTGAAGGAGACAAGTAACGCCAAAAGTTTGGTGGAGAATTTTTTGTACATGTTTGTAGAGTACATGAAAAGAACAATGATCGATTGTGCGCTATTTTCTTTCTTGAAGTAGAACACATATCTTGAAACCACTGCTAGTTGTGGACCTTCCTTCGTCGGATTCTTTTAATGCGTCTCTTCAAGTGGATTAGCTCTCTAAATATCCAAGGGTGCGGCCGGTTGATAGTTATCTTTCTTTTGGGGACAAATCGCCCAGTGCAATACTTAACTATGTCCTTTAGCATAACCCAAAGGGATTTCATATTTCCGGATGAATTACTGAAAAAAAATTAACGCTTGTTTCAATATGATCGAGTATACTAACATCGGCCGCTCGAGAGAAATCACATATTAGCTTATGTGATGAATGTTTTTCTTTAGCCTTGGCAAAACCGAAAACAAGCGATACAGGCTCATGGTCTGATATAGCTTTATATATGATGACCTCGCAATGCAAAGAAGGGCTTACAAAAGCTAAATTAAGTACAGAAGATGTTGTTTATGTAACACGGGTGGGTTTTGTAACAACCTGTACAAGATTTAGGTCGCAAGATAGGCCAAGTAGAATCATCTCTTTCTGAGTACACGACGACGACCGGTTTAACGAACTCCAATTTATTCGGGGAGCATTAATTCGCCAACCCGCACAACTTCTGTTCTGTTTTTAACAATCCCACATAAATAGTTACACAACGCCTCTAAGAAAACACCAGGCGCATTCGGGGCTCTGTAGACATCACCTAGAACGAAAACTTCTTTTCCGATGTTAACTTTGCACCATAAGCTTTCGCGGTTCTTAATTGCTCCTGTAGCTGAGCCAGAAACATAATATTTTGGTATAGTGGCCACTTCTCCGCCTCGAGACGAGCGATCATTTCGTATAATCTGATAACCTGTGGGAACTAGTTTACAATAAAAAAATATCTGGATGTGAGCATGCTTTCGTTATTGCCGTTATGGCGGAATCATAATGTCACGAATGATAAATGATGAGGCGGCAAATAACTGAAAAAATAAACGTTTAATGGGGCGAATTTGTGCCCAAAACAAAATAAGAATAATAACAGGCGTCGTAGGCGAGCGTCGATGTCGGCGTAGTAGCAGGATCAAGCGCTGGCGAAGAACTAACTTCGTAGAGCCATGCGGAGCGTCTTATGTAGACGCACGGGTTTCTTGAACATTGAACTAGGGTGTCCGGCCTCCGAGCATTCTAAACCAGCAGTTTCTCGGACGTTGTAGAAACCATGCATTATTACAACACAATAGTAACAGTTGCGCGACCCTCAGGAATCGAGCCTGGAGCCTCTGCGTGCGAGTCGGGTGCGTTGCCACTCGGCCACGCACGCGGCATTCTCCGGCCTTTAAAACAATCATCGTCCCGATGCAGCACAAAGGAAAATATAAGAAAAAGGAATGGCATAATTAGAAGTTACAGTTCTCAGTCAGTCCCAACGAAATAGAGGAGCTTAGGGTGATATCCCGTTCTCCAGGCCACCCTGACCTCCACTGGCTGCCGCCATGTTGTACAATTTTGAACACTAGACACCTGACCGTACCAATTCCTGAGGATTTTATGCAAAACTGAGCTGAGATTAATTTGGATGGCGATCGCTGAAAAAATTATGATAAACTATTTTGCAATACTGCAGTATTGCAAAATAGTTAAACACTGATTTCTGGGGCTAACATGTTATCCCCAGAAATCAGTGTTTAGCTACGTTAAAAAAAAAAACAAAATATATATATATATATATAGTACCGCGGCTGACGGCATCTAGCGGAGCCACTGCGAAGCTGCCCGAGTTTTTGTCGTAAAAGCACCTTTTGGAGTTAAACGAAACATAACTTATATCATCGGTTCTCTTATTAAAAATCAACAAGCAGTTACCTGTGCGCAGTACTTCGTTAAAATCTAGACGTAAAACTGTAAGGTCACGTGCCTAGTGGTCAAAAATGTGCAACATGGTGGCGGCCAGGTGGGGGTTACTTTCAGCTGCCAGTTGATCGCTCTAAACCACTCTACCTGGTGGTCAGACCGTAGCTCTATCGATCGCAATACGGCTTGCAGGTGACCGCGTTCCGTTGGGAAGAACTTCGTAGTTGAGATCTCTGAGGCGTCGGATGGTCGTCTAGGATCCGCAGTATCGCTTGGATAGTTTCTCGCTGAGACCGCGGCGACGAATTGGTGTCCACACCCACAGTCTATGTCCGGGCTAGAAGTGGACGTCGCGGCGCTGAAGGTTGTACCGGCGAGCGTCGAAACGTTGCTGATCGTAAATCCGATGCCGGGCCAAGCTGGCGCATCTCCTCTTCTCCCTGACTAACCAGATGGGCACCGTCGCATCCGTCATCCACTGGCTCATGGGTCAGCATTGAGTCGAGCGAGCATGGTCGCCACCTTTCTGCCATGCAGCAGCTTAAATGGTGCGAACCCGGCGGTCTATTGAACAGCCGTGTTGTAAGCAAATGGGACAAACGGCAATACCTCGTCCCACGTCTTGTGCTCTACGTCGACGTACATGAAGATCATGTTGGCGACTGTTTTATTGAGACGCTCTGTGAGCCCGTTGGTCTGTGGATGATAAGCAGTGGTTCGATGATGGCTGATGTTTCTGGGCCGAAGGATCTCCTGCGTCAACTGCGCCATGAACGATGACCCTCGATCTGTAATCAAGACTTCTGGGGCAAGGTGGCCTCGACGAAGAATTTGGCGACTCCCGACGGAAATTTCGTCCCCGCTTGTCGTGAGATAATCTGTGGCAACGATGATCCAGCGGTTCTCCAACGTCAACGGAGGGAAGGGCCCAAGCAAATTTATTCCTAAATGCTAGAAGGGCGTTGTCGGAGCAGATATCGCCTATAGGAGCCCTGCTGGCTTTGTTGGTGGCTACTTACGTCGTTGGTACTCGTGACATGATGGGGTGTAGAGATGGACGGTCTTCGGAAATCTTGGCCAGTAGTACTTGTCACGAATCCGGGCGAGTGCCCTGCTGTAGCCGAGGTGTCAAGCCGTAGGGTCGTCGTGGCATGCTTGCAAAAATTTAGCCTCGCAGGCTGGTAGAGACAACCAGCAGCCACACAGGGCTACTGGCCCCGATGTTGTTTTTGAAGAGCACACCTCGCCGAAGGACTAAACTTGACAGGTCTCCAGAAACGACTCAAAGGACTGAACTTCCTCGACCTTCGAGGTGGTCTGTCACGGTGCGAAGGTCTGGGTTGTTTTGTTGAAGTGCCCCCATGTCGGTAACGCTAACTGCGCCTAGAAAACTGTTGTCGTCTTTGGTGCCGGTGGGATGAGATTCAACTGGGGCCCTAGAGAAATAGTCGGCGTTGTTGTGCTTGTGGCCGGACTTGTGCAAAATGGTCAGATCAAATTCTTGCAGACGAAGGCTCCAGCGGGCGAGGCGTCCTGACGAATCCTTCAGGTTCACGAGCCAGCAGAGGGCGTGGTGGTCCGTGACTGCATGGAATGAACTCCCATACAAGTACGGACGGAACTTTGTTATTGCCCAGACCAGAGGTCGGCAACCCACGGCCCGCGGCATGACCCCAGAAAAGTCCCCCCCCCCCTTTTTTTGCCGCTTTTTCACACTGCACTAAAGGACTACAGGGCAGTTTAGACATCGAATGGGGATAGACATGAACGAGGGGCACTTCCAATTGGCATTGTCCGGCATCCCCATACTTGGGCAGAGAACGTCTTCAATACCTTCTTGCCTTTTCTTCCTCTGTAAGCCAAGCACCCCCCCCCCCCCCCCCACACACACACACACACTTCGCAATTTGCCGTCCGGCACCCTTTGTGTAGGCTTCGTGACGGCTCGGCCCACTGCTGCAAAAAGTTGCCGACCCATGACAGAGACGACAGCAAGACACTTCTTGTCGGTCTTTGGGTAGTTTCACTCGGCCTTGGATAAGGCCTGGCTTGAGCAAGCGATCACCTTCTTTGCTCCCTCTTGTCGCTGGACGAGCACCGCTCAAAGTCCGGTGTTGCTGGCGTCCGTGTGAATCTCCGTCTCCGCTGACTGATCGAAATGTCCGTGTATAGGGGGCGATTGGAGTCTTTGCTTCAGTTCGTTCAACGCTTGTTCCTGCTCGTTTCCCTCCTAAAAGTGTACGTTGTCCTTCGTCAGATATTTGAGTGGTGCAGAGATCTTCGCAAAATCAGCAACGAAACGTCTGTAGTATGGCTCAGCACAAAAATTCTTCGTACTGCCTTGTTTTCTGATTGCTTCGGAAATTCAGCAACAGCCGAGGTCTTTGCAGGGTTAGGGCTTTCACCCTGAGCATTCACGACGTGGCCAATGATTTTCAGCTGGCCATAACCGAACCGTCATTTCGACGTCTTCGGTGTCAGCCCAGCAATCTTGACAGCGTGCAGCACGGCTCGAAGTCGTCTTAGGTACTCGTCAAGGTCGCTTGCGAACCCTACGACATCGTCGAGGTAGACGAGACAGCTCTGCCATTTCGAGCTTGAAAGTGCGCTGTTCATAACGCACTGGAAGGTCGCCGGCGCGGTGCATAGCCCGAACGGCATCACTTTAAATTCGCACAGTCCGTCCGGCGTGACAAAGGCAGTTTTCTCGCGATCCCGTTAGTCAACCTCAATCTGCCAGTACCCGCTATTTAAGTACATCGACGAAAAGTACCGGGAGTGGCACAGCCGGTCCAGTGTGTCGTCGATGCGGGGCAGCGGATAGACGTCCTTCGTTGTTACTGCTTTCGGTCGACCGTAGTCAACGGAGAACATCAGAGTTCCGTCTTTCTTCTTTACCAGGACCACTGGGGAAACCCACGGGCTGTTTAAATAAGGGGTGGATCATATCGTTGGCCAGCATTTCTTCACTTGCTTCTGGATGACTTCTCTCTCTTTCACAGAGACTTGGTAGGGTAGCCAGTTAACAGAAAGCGCATCGTCGATAGTAACAATCCGATGTCTTCTAACTGACGTTTGGCTGCAATGTCTAAGTGCTGCTCTCTGGGCCATGAGTTGCAAAGGATCGCTACCAGCTTGTTTGAGTAGCTTACAAAGGCTTTTAAGCCGGGGTAGCTTTAACGCTGTCCGCACGCCAGCCCTGTATACTCGTTCCACCTTGTCCCATACTGACTTGGCCGGGTTTATGTGCGGTGCAGAGTACATTATCTTGCTTGTCACGAGTCCCTTGTGCAGTCGCAATATCATTTTTTAAGAACAGTCTAATTTTTTACCAACCATTCGCCTAACTACGTTGCTTCGAGACGTGCAGCTCGCTACCATTGCTTTAGCATGGGGTCCCCAGGACAGCCGACTTTCTAATAGAATTCCGAGGAATTGATGTCGCTGCACGCTCTAAATATCTCGATTGTTTATCCGAGTCTTTGGTGCCAGTACAGTGGTCTTCTTTGCTGGAAACGCGCATGGGAACGGGCGGTCACACTCCATGGAATAAGCTTTGTTGTGATTTCAAAGAATGTGCTCGTCTGTGTTTCGTCATCTCTATGTTTTATTCATTCTGTTATCTAATAAGACTTTCGTCTTTGTCCTTTAGACTCCTAGCCCAAGGTCCCGCAGGTGGTGTACGATGCGGTTATTCGGTGGTGTACGATGTGGTTGCATGGTGGTTCACGATGCGGTGGTGTACGATGCGGTTATTTGGTGGTGTACGATGCGGCTGTATTCGAAGTTCAAGCGCTCTTCCCACGCGCGCCGCAGACCAGATACACACGTCGTCCGCGTACATGGAGATATGCACGGCGGGACGCCGTGCATATCTACGTGTACGCGGAGATATGCGTCCATGGATTTCCTCATACCACGGACGGTATGGTTAAAGCGCATCACAGCAATATTGAAAAGCGTAGGGCTTAGGCAGCGTCCCCGGTGCACGCCTGATGCTACTGGCCGTGCGGTGCTTATCACGCTGCCAAAACTTATATGGAAAGTTCGGTCCTTAAGAAAATAAGTTGTAAAGAGAAAAGGTTTGGCCCCAACGCCCAATTCGTGAAGCTTTCCTAAGATCGTACTGTGGGGCACGGCATCGAGCGCCTGCTCTATAGAAATGTGGCCAGTGTGTGCAGCCCATACTTCTTGGAGTGTTAAAGGGAAGATGTGAGCTCGGCAGTACTGTCGGTCGTGCCGTGTCTTTGGCGAAAACCTGTGAGCTCAGGTGGAAGGATGTTGCGATTCTAAGATGCATTAAATTCTCTTCATAACCATTCTTTCCATGACCTTCCCGGTGCACGTTAAGACAGAAAAGGGACGGTATGAACTTAAAGAGGCACTGACACGTCAAAATCATTTTTTTTTATTATCCGAAGCGATTGAAAACGATGCCTGGTCATTGCCCTCAAAATTTGAAACTTGGAAATTCAGTATTTGTGAAGTAAAAAAAAAACAATTTCAAAATGCCGAATTTGAAGTTCCCGCGTGATCCGCGCCAGTGCAGTGTACGTCAAGTATTGAACCGTCCTTTACTTTCGAGTTTGAAGTTTTTTTAAAGCCCTTCTACTAAAGATCTCAAGTTCTTTGAAACGGTGTGAGGTCTAAGAGAACGCGCAGCGGATTTTTGTGAGCAACGTGAGGGCCCACGTCTTGACGGTTCTGCGTGAAACGCTGCCCCGGCGGAGTCACAACCAAAACTACGATACAGACACCAAACCCAGTTGCTTTGACCGTTTGACGATTTCCTTTTAAAAAAAACTGAGAGGTCGTTGGGCACCTACCCTTACAAAAAAATTTAACCAATTTCTACAGAATTTCTAGTCATAATTGTGGCTAGAGAGCATAGATTTCCTAGGGAGAATGTATCCACTTTTTTAACCATTGTCTACAGATTATTGGCCGCTGCTTCCTACAGGTTTTGTGTAGACTTCAGTGTACAGATAATGTGGCGACTCTGTACAGCAAATATACACACATTCTAGCAACACTCCTGTCCCATTTCTAGCGCCAATTAAAGAGTTTCTAACGAATTGCTATAGACAAGTGGCCACAGATTCTATCATCTCACTATGGAGGATATAGCAGTTTCCTACCCGTTTTCTGCCCACTTTCTACAGAGAAAACCCCTCAACTCTATCCATTATCTACAGAAAATAGGCCAGTTTCTATCTTTGTGTAATGCTAGTTATCAGTTCTGAAGTGTACCGATGCATATGCTGCATGCAGAGCACTTGCTTCATTATACACTCAAAGACCATGACAAATTGTTCTTTTCTCAGTTGTGGAGCAGTGTTTTGTTGTACTTGTCCAGCTTGCTCAGCATGCTTGATAGGCTGTGCTTGATGTTTGCTGCATCGACCTTGAAAAGTGCACAGATGTGGCCTGGAAAATGAGAGAGAGAGAGAGAGAGAGATGACAAGTTAGCATCTATTAAAATCTCCAGTTGTGCAGCTCCCCACTACTCAACTGGGGAGCACATGCCCAGTGGCGTCGGAAGTATTTCTGAGGTGGGGGGGCAACGGAATTGGGGTGGGGTGGGGGGGGGTGGGGGGGGGGGGAAGGGATGAAGCATCTAGAACAGTATGGATATATAAAATCGAAACGCTCAAAAAACGTTTATTTAGAACGAATATATGTCCTTCCTCTTTTGGAATGTGGTGATCTTGTTTTTCTCCCATGTTGACGTCTTCAAACAGCGTGAAATAAGAAAGAGCTCACTGGTGCCCGAAAACGGTTCGTCGTTCAGCCGTCCTTGACACGAACTCTCTGATGATAGAGTTCAGATCAAGTTTTGCTGCTCGCTCACTATTTACGTGCAGCAGCATTACCTGAGTCAGTCGCTTTTGTGACATGGTAGCTCTGAGGTAATTCTTGATACGCCGAAGTGCGCTGAAACTTCGTTCAGCTGATGCCGCTGACGCTGGCACAGTCATTTTAAGTGCCGCAAGGCGCATCACCTCAGTCATCATCCTCTTGACCTCTGGGACTTGTCCGCCCAGAGCACGGCACAACTCGGGTACGGAGCCGATCTGACCGAGTGAACCATGTTCAGCTGCCTTTAACGGCTTTCCGGGTGAAAATCAGTAGCGTGGGATTCTAACTTCCTTTCAAGTTCTTCTGCAGTTTGTGGCTTCTCTTGAATAGCGCACAAAATTTTTTGCTCTAGTTGTGCGAGACTCTGCATGCCCGGTTGCTTGAATCGTCTTGCAAGCTCGGCGCGAACACAAATTAATGCTTCGTAGAACTGCTTCCGAAGGCCTGTCTCCGCGACTAGAAACGCTGGTTGACAGGGCTCGCTGCTCTGTGCGAACCTTCTTGGAGGGCCGCAAATAATTGAGCCCTCGAATAACTAATCCCATGATGATGAATATCATCATGCCACTCGTAATGCGAGAAATTCATGCCCGCGAAATATCTTAAAAATCGCACTCTGAGAAATTTGCGAAATATCGAGCTCGCGAGCCGCCATTACTAAAAACTCTCTGGGGGGGCGGTCGCCCCCCCTGCCCCCCCTGTTCCGACGCCACTGCACATGCCCCATTCACAGGCTCACTTGCTTGATAAGTAGGAAAAACGGGCATGATACGTTGGAAGCAAAAAGGGTGGGAGATCATGGACGATGGACGATAGAGGCTGTAACCTTTGTAAGCTTGCGCCACCAATACAGCTGGCCCGGCCAAACTCTTCAATCAACGCCAAGCTACCAGCTTCTGCCTGCAGCTTTCATAGAAGCCTAGACTTTGCATGGTAATGAAAAAGTGAAGTGTCTTCAAATTGCTGCTCCATTAGCAAGTCTATTTTACACTAGGGACGTATACAGGGTGTTTTCTTTTTTTTTTTGTTGCACCACATTTTCAAAAAGGAAACTTGAAATAGAGTAATTTGAGCCCTGGGGAAGTGTTAATGGCCATGGTGGCCTCTAGAAGATACGTGAAATTAGGTAATTAGCAAATTAACTAAAATGTTTTCATTAACTTTTTAATTTTTGACTTGAGGGCGCAAAAAGCACTTACAAATAGCGCTGTACAGTGCCTTTCGGGCTGATCGCTGTGAATTACATGTTGAACTCGTCGGAGATTTTTGGCACAGAGTTCGACACGGTTCAAACTCATCGGATAGTGACAAAACGTACATTGCGTAGCAAGAATACCTATCCCAAATGGTCAGGAGGGCCTCTCCTTGTCACTCACATGAAAGAGAAGGCGGTCCGTCGTGTCTTCGGTCCGTCAAACCGTCGAAGCTAGTGGGCACATGTATTCCCACATCAAAGGAAGATCACGGGTGTGTAGGCGCTGCCGAAAGAATATCCATGGTCTTGGCAATCCGCATGTTGAAGATCGCACTTGGCACTTAGACAAAATGCGCTGCTGGTGATCGGAACTCTAGAACTAGATCTACCACATTTACCACAGTGGCGAAATCCACAGCAGGCCGCAGGCCGCATCACCCGCGTTGACAAACCCGGTCTTCGCAGGCGTTCCGGGTTTGTCAACGGCTAATGCGTCATCCGTCAAACCACGTGATCACGCTTCTGCCGTTACCCGCGCAAAGAGAGAGGAATCAAGCGTTAAAAAGTATACGGTTCATTGGTCCGGCGAATACGCACCCTGTACTACGCCTTCAGCTTAGAGAGAGAGAGAGAGAGAAAAAGAAAGAAGTAGAAAGGAAGCAAAAGAGAACGGGGGGTGCGCTTACAAAGGCTAATCTTCAGGGCCATCTCAACAATGAACACAACGGAAGGATTTGTCACTTGTGCTCAAGGTTGATAATGCAGTGGATGTTATGCGTGGCCTTGGGCTTTTAGTCAGGTTCCGTGCTCTGCCTTATCGCCAGCTTTGAGACTGTAGTCACGTGACCCTAAAGGCCCGTTCACACTCTTACAACCCAGTACGACCGAGAGAGACCAGACCGGTTTTTAAGCCTCTTACGACTTCTTAGGACCAACTCCGCAGCAGCCCACCCGGTTTTAAGAGGTCGCAAGAGGCTTAAAAACCGGTCTGGTCTCTCTCGGTCGTACTCGGTTGCAAGAGTGTGAACGAGCCTTAACTGGCGACACGATTGTCCTAAAACACGCATGGCAGCATCCCCCCTGGGCCGACCCTCGCGGAAGGGCCGAGCGTGGATTAGGGCCGAGCGAGCCGGAACTGCCGAGTGCGGGGGCTAGGCCGACCACTGCGAAAGGGCCGGGAGAGGTGTCGAGGCCGAAAGAGGGGGGAAGGCCGGGCACGGCGGCAAGACTAAGGGAAGCGTAAGGGCCGATAACGGGGGTGGGGATTAGAGCGATCAGTGCACGCGTGGCTCCTTCGTCGACGCGGGAATTCGTTGGAAAAAAAACCGATAGATGGCGCGCCCTGGTTTCGCTCCTTTCTGTTTGTAGATCTCTTGGTTTGACGAGTCTGGCGTGGAGCACGGTGGAGGAAAAATGTGTTGCTTCCACCGCGGCCTAAAAACCTTTCTTTTTTTAACACACATTTTGAGCGAGCGAGCGAGCGATTGTCACAACAGAGTGAAGTCTGGAAAAGCGAAACAACGTAATCCCGCTGCATGAGCTCTCGTGCGTCCAGATCCTCTTGCAGTGCTATGAACTTGAGTATTATAGCGAAAGCTAGAGTAGCTCTAGCTTTCGCTATAATACACGGGGCTCCTAAATTGTCTCAACATCTTTGTATTCTATGTGCTTGCCCAAAAGGGCACGGGCACAAGCCCTGTTTGCATAGAAGCCTCTTGGCTCCCCTCTAGGATGACTGGCGCAGTGTTTTCACGCGGCGAGGTCAGGAGCTTCATTTCGTTGCGTACTGCTACTTCCGACTTTATCAGCCCTCACAGTGAAAGGCAAGAGGCAGAAGCTCAGTTTTTTCTGCACCCCAGCCAACAGAAGAAAAAATAAACTTACCATGATCCCACGGATAAATTGGGAGTACACTTGATGTGTGGTGTCTGAGGTGGTCAAAAAAAAAAAAAAAAAAGAAGTAGAAAACTATTCCTACGAGGGAAACTAAGCCTATCGCACATATTACACATTCTGTGCACTCCGAATCATCTGTGCGTCCGATCTAGGTAATTTGCAAAGAAAAAGTCTACTAAGCAAACGTTTGGATACAATACAAATGAGGAGAACTACGGAATAGGATTTGCTCCTTTTTGATCCAAAGGCCCGACAGAATTCTAAATTGAAACCCGGATCACACCGCTTACACCTCATACAAAAGACAGTCTGACAGACACGATCGAGTCAGCGCGAGAACCGTGTTTCGAATGCCGCGTGCCATGTTTCTTCTTGAACTCATTGCCCTGCAGCATTCGAAGAATGGACCTCGATCGCGGTGACTCGCGTTCGAACCTGTCTGCAGACCGTCCTTCGTAGGATTTATGAGCAGTGTGACCCCAGCTTAACGTTTAGGTATATATTTTATCATGAAAATCCTGAAAGATTACGTAGTCGGGGGCGGTATGTCATAAAGCAAAAGCGACGGGATTGCCATGGTGGGGAAGAACAATCAGAGATGCTTAAAAGAGATGTAAAAAAATTGCAAGGCGAGTAAAAAAAAAGAATTAAGATTAATTAACCGCGTTTCAATGAGAAAGCAATTGACGTTGCACTGAGTTTCTATTTGTGCACGAGCTCACTAGGTAGCCGGACAAAAGCTCACCGGACAAAAGCTCACCGACAAAAGCTTATTTATTTTTTTGACTATAGACAGGCTGGGATAAAGTGCGGGCACGATGGACATTGCACCATTTTTAGGAGGACTGGTACCCCTTACCATACAAAGGTGTCGACAGATAAGCCATAACAGGCGAAGCGACGATTTGGGACCAAAATTTAGGTCACCGATATTGAGTGGAGCTGATAGCATAAAACTTGCCGGAGTACCCTTGCGCCACGCCGAAGGAACTTCGTGGATCGAAGTTTTGAACCTGCTTTTTCAATGTTCTTATGTCACGCTAAACGCGCACATAAAGGTTATGCAGAATCTACTCATCGAAATTGCAAGAACGCAGTGGCATATAATGGTCAGTGGTAAGCGTGTTTCACATGCAGCGATTTCGGCCCTAGAGCGGCGCGATTTCTGCCGTCGCGGCGCTCGTGCCGCTCAACCGCTGGTGCTGGCCAAAGCGCCGGGACGGCAGAAATCGCGCCGCTCTAGGGCCAAAACCGCTGCATGTGAAACACGCTTTAGTCTGGAAATACCTTTAGCTTATTACTGAAAGCATGCTTAAATAGGCTGGTTTAGGCGTGTTAGCTTTGCCTCCAGAAGTTGAAGTTGCTCGAGCGCTTGTAAACATTGTTTAATTTTGTCAACGCGCGATTCAGGTGTATATCTGCAAAGTAAAAGAGAAAATAGCGTGGTACAAAAATTATATATGTTTTGCTGTTTCTTTGTGCATATTAAGGCGCCTGAACCAAAATGGGTTTATCGGGACCGCCAACTAGGGCCGCCGTTACGTCCACGCGTCTATGCCTCGCCATTCCGTCGTGGCCAAATGCATGGAACTTTCGCTCTAGATTATTATGTTAGACAAGCTTCGTACCCCAACTACGGGTTTATGGACAACATTTCGTGTCAGATGAGGAACGTCTTTGCAATTGACTAGGGAAAAATATATTCTGAAATGTGATTATAAAAAGACGGCTCTCTGACTACGGCACTACCGCTGCCACAATAAGACGCAGAATGCCTCCAACATGGCGTCAAGGCACTGATAGCAGACGACAATGTTGGTTTCGATTTCGAGTCTAACCAGAAGTGAGTTAGGTGCAAAATCTTATACTTAAAGGCGCAAAAGAAATGAGCACAAAGAAGTAGGCGTGCACACTCGGAGCGCTACAAACAACTAAATTTTATTTTGAAAAAAAAAAAAAAAAGAAAACGAACATATATACACACTTTATTATACCTCACCCCAAATGAACCTGAATTCCTTATTTGATGAAACGAGTGACGACGCACTCATGCAACCGTCATACTCATTTACACTTTCTGCCGCTTTTCTGGATTCCTACTTCCCCGGAATCTGTGTTTTATCCAGAGTGTCGAACCGAAATTTTTATCGGTTCGGTTCGGGTTCGGGTTCACGGCTTTCGGTTCGGTTCCGGTTCAGTTCCGGGGAGGAAAAATATCGGTTCAAACCGGTTCGAACCGGTTCGAACCGGTTTGAACCGCTAAATTGAGAATATATTTTTCGCGTTGTTCCTGCAATATACACTATTTGCGCCGGGAAACGATAAGCTATATAGTTTCTTCGATCGTCTGTCCAATTTACTTTTGTTTTAGGTACCAAAATATGAAATTCAGTTATTTAATTTTGACGCAAGAGTGGAATAAAATCTACATTAACGTACATAACGTCGTGTTCATACGACTCAACATCCCTTTGTTTACCAGTAACATATATTTTACCTGAATCAAAATGTTTAAGTACAAGTGTAAAAAGTTGAGCTGGTTGGTACACAAATGTAGATACATCATCTTCAAATTTAGAACTATACTGTATTTTATTGTGCTTTCTTCGTGTTTAAGTAAAATTCTAAAGTTCAAGCTGATCTATTTACACGGTATAAAATGGTGTCGCAAAGTGTGGTAGGTCGCCTAAAATACCCGTGGTTGGTACAAATTTGTGTCGCAGTGTTAAAAATGAAATCGCGATTCTGTCCTTGAACTACGGAACTAATTACATCCCATAAAATTATGAAATGAGCACCTCGGTGCTCATGCTACTTATGAAATAAGGTTTACAAAATACACTCCACAATATATATTTATATGATGACGACACAACTGAGCTAAAAGCAATGAAATTTTCAGAATGTTACAAAAGTTTTAGGATAATTCCTTTCAGTCTATTTCTTTTATAGAAACACCGTGCGGCAATCCAAATGCTTGTTGTTTTAACCAAACATTATTTACACTCAGCACCGCATGCGTGCCACTAATCATGCAGCAAGAAGTAATCGCAATTATTCACTCTAATCTATACTCACCTTCACACTCAGATCGAATCTGGCCCAAAATAGCGCTTGCCCAAGTGAATATTTTCTTCTGCAGAACAAACTGGCATAGCCTGGCAGTTGAGGTTTGTTCTTGACAACATGCCGGTCAATTTAATTTGCAAATGAGCATCACCTTTGCTAACTGATGATTTTAACTCGACAGCGTTAAGGAGCTCATGTCGCAAAAAAGCTGACGTCGGTGGCGTGACTGGAAAATCCTGATGGGTCGATAGGTTCATGGGGTGAGAGCTGCATACCCTCGCGCAAGAATTTCAAGTTTCCCACAATGCTCATGTGAAACGTGACATCACGCGTGGAATGAGAGTGATTAAAACATGACATGTAATGCGAATTAAAGGTCGCCGTATGTCTCAAATAATTTCACTTTTGAAAGTAATTATTTCGCCTTAACGAAAAAAAATTAAGAATTTTTTGGTGGGATTCGATCCCACAACCCTTTAGTTGCGAGTCAGACGATTTTCACTAGGAACGGCGCGAGCGTCTGGCACGACAGAAACGTGCTTTTTGGTAAGAGCGTTTTTGCAAGCAAAGTAGCTTCCGGAGTCACGCTTTTTGGTCTGCGCCAAAGATGCAGGGAAGAGGAACCTTTACAACACAGTATGCTTTTAAAACTCCCCCTCTCCCGCTTACCCCCCCCCCCCCCACACACACACACACGCGCGCACTTCTTTATAGAGCAGAGCTGTTAAGGGCTAGCTTCCTCAGTGTCGTGACCGTCAGCAAACAAATGATGACACTAAACTCTGGACAGCTACCGCCATCTATAAATGACGACGGCAACCAGACAACCGACTTGTCGGTTGTCTGGTTGCCACCGTCGCTCATAGATAGCGGTAGCTGTCCAGCCTTTCCCCTCGGGCTTGCCGACTTGCGGGCGGCCATTCCTTCATTCCCACGACAGTACAGCTTCGCTGGTCTTCCTTCGTCGCCACAGTGGAAAGGCTGAAAGTATTTCTGAGGAATTGCCTCCTCCATTTGTGTGTGTTCATTCGACAATTTTATTTGACACTTGTTAACCGCAACCCTTCATTGCTTTTATTTTGCACCACGTGAAGTTTAGATAGGTCGTAAAACGACATCGGGTTGGAATGTTCATGACTTTTCCGAGGCGTACTGGTCCTCTGGCCCAAGTATACTCGCACAGGCCACCACCAATTCAGAAGCTTCTTTGTCGCGGTGAAATTGCGAGGATTAAATGAGACTATTTCTTTTAGTCTTGCCTTCCCTGCTTGCTTGATGTCGCTATTGTAGAATCATAACCACCCGCCTGACGACAGTCGAGGTTGGCTCATGGATTGGACAGGAGGACTGCGTGAGCACCGTACATCGGCTCGTAACACTCAATGTCTTGGCAGGCATTTGGGTAGTGGCTCGTGTCCAACCACTGCGGTGATGAAGATAGCCAAACTCTAACAATGCCTGGAGCTGAGCACGCGTTTTCTTCCTTTAAAATTCCAGCGCGGGGGTATGCATGATTAACGTTGGCGGCATAAGATAGGCACCAGGCCTCGTGGCCGCTTCTGGCTCCGAGTTGAGGAGATGAACGATGCTCATATTTTTCGAATTTTTTGGCGACTGCCATTGCCTAGAAAAAAGAGCAAAGCCAAGTTCAAGCAGTTATTACGTTAGGGAGTTATCCTGAGTAGTATTTAGTAATGTATCGAAATATTTTTATAGCTCCTTTAAGCAAAGTGCAGAAAGAGTCGAAACTTGTGCAATAACTTTAGAACGACGCTTGTGTGAGACTTACAGCGACTGCCAACGTTCGGCTGTCTCTCTGAGGTCACTAAAATATCCTATTTTTTTAATTCTTTCCGTACAAACGTTTAGTTCTATGTAACGTCATATTAATAAGTCGTATTTAGTAATTCCAGTACTTCTATTCTCAGGGACGTCTTTCGGATGCAGTTCAGCAACAACGAAAAAAATATTTGGGTGCCTCAATAGTGTAAAATGGGTCTTGCAACATTTTTTCTTATACTTTCAATAAATGGCGTTAAGCAATAAACCCCACCGTTGATAGCTTGAGGAAACATCCATTAGTTTTCCCCTAATAGCAGATGCAGAAAAAATAAAAGAAAGAGACAGCTGTCGATATCTCCTCTACCGCCAGTGTTGATCACAGTCATGCTCTAGGCGGCTAGGGTTTGGAAAGCAAAAGCTTGGGCCGAGCTTCAGATATGGTCAGGGTTGGGCTATTATCATTAGTAATTGACATGAGCCGTCACCCGAATGTTTGGCGGTGCTGATTTTCATGAACCAGAGCGATCGACTAGGGGTTATGAAAATCGCTTACGTCACGGTGTGACGTGACTCTCGTTGCGAAATCGTGATGTCATGTTACGTCATGCTGTCAACAATGTTAATAAATATAGTGACTTTCTCAAATGAAATCGAGTTGACGCAGTGAGTCACGTGACGTCACGAGGTCACGTGATAACATGTATTGACACCATGGCGTCACGTGACAACGTGACACATGGTTAATCATAGTGTCATGAAAACCCACAACTTACCATACTTTTCAGTTCTGTATATGACGATTTGATCCATAGATAGAAATACAGCCGCCAATTTTTTATTCACATATGTTCATTTTGTAATACTAACAGAAGAGACAAAAAAGAAATATTACCTTGAACCGTTTTGAACCGGTTACCGTTATATTTTTTTTCGGTTCGGTTCCGGTTCAGTTCCAAGATGGCGGCAAAGATTTCGGTTCGGTTCAGTTCCGGTTTGGCTAAAAATAACGGTTCTGTTCCGGTTTTCGGTTCGGTTCGGTTCCGGTTCGACACCCTGGTTTTATCCAGCAAAGGATCACACGAACACTTATTACAGTGGACTTCGAAGTTCCATGAAGGAGACCGCTTTACAGAATGTTGATGACGTATGTACGATCGGGTGGTGCACGGAAGCACCCGATGACAAAAGCTCCGTGTGAAATGACCACGACTGACACACCGTCCTTTTGCCCCGCCTTAAAATGGCCAGTTTCATCAGGAGCGAATGACGCGAATCCTCAGATAAGGTGGCCGGGTCCTCACCGTGACGGCGGAGCACTTTGCTTCTAATTAAGCGACAATAAGTGGGCACGCGAGCGTGTGTAACGTAATCATGCCGTCATTGGAACAATGCTGGTTGAAGCTTGCACAGGGATTCTGCACGTGGGGCTATCATGCTACATACGTACGATCGCCCATATGTCGTTGATATTTTAGACTACCGATGTAGCGCATCCCACATGTTTGTGTGAATTTTTTTTTTTTTTTTTGTGCGCATGCTTTTTTGTCTTTGTTTATTTTTAAGCATAATCTAGTTAGCTTCAATGGTGCTCTGAGGGAACGCCAACAAGGCCGGCAATATTCTTGAAATTTATATCGACCCTTTTTTTTTTTTCGTTGGTAGCCATTTTATTTTTATTGTCTCTTTTTAATTTTGACAGTAGGCTTGAAGTTGTGTTTCGAGCTTCGTGTCTCTCAGTCGCTTTTTGTCCTTTTGCTCTAGAGTTTTCTTTTATATATATATATATATATATATATATATATATATATATATATATAAGCAAACTTTACCTCATTCGTTTTGGAAATTGGGACACCCGGATAGCAAATTTGAGCAGAGACAGACGGAAGTATTTGAGAAAGGGAAGAGCACAGGGCAGGGGCGAGCCTAACGGCCTCGGAACGGACTGCTTACCAAGGTCGCTCGGCTAAACTCCATGGCGCACCCTCTCTTTCCCTCAGAAAGGGCGAGAGACGTGATGAAAGAACAGTTACCCTCCCGTTTTCCCCACACAAATCTCCTCTGTGGGCGAAGAGGACACGGCGTCCTTGAGCGACAAGGAATCCGTTCATTCCTAAGCTGACAGTACAGGGGGAGCTACGCGCACGCCGGATCAGTCATCACCTGCCCCGCTCTCTGCGCGTGGTTACGGGAAGGACAGTGATCACGTGATTAAAGTTAGACGTGCGATTGGTTCACCGAACACCTTGGCTTCCATTACCCTGTCAGCTCAAGGGTGACGGAGTCCAGCCCGCGAAACACACACAGAAAGTGAGGTCACGTTGACCAAGGCCACGCGATAAGGTAGGGGTCGACTGGAGGACGGTGGGGACTGCTCGACTGGTTCGGGGAACTTTCGGCAAAATTCGACGAAGTTCGCCATCGTGAACAGTGTTGTGCAACCGGGAACTGAAATCGGGTAGAAACAGCTATTTTCTTCAAGAGAAAATAATTGCAAGATCAATGTGCGCATATCAGGACATCGTGGTGCCAGTTTTTAAGTTGTTTTAGTGCATTTTATTGCTTAGCGGACTGATTTTATCGTGCGAAGCGGCTGGGCATCTTCGCCATCCACGCTACCTCTACTGGAAACGGCAAAAACGGTGTTTTTAGAGCTCCGATCACCAGCAGCGCATTCCGTCTTGATGCCAAGTGCGATCTTGAACATGCGGATTGTCAAAACTTGTGCCACTAAATAAGCTACGCTTCAGAGTAACGGTATCTCAAAACGTCCCATTCGCATTTGAACCGTGCACATTTCGACCCCTTCTCATTTGGTCCTTCTCGTTTGAACCTTCTCATAAGATCCGAATCGTGTTTTTCGCAACTGGACCCCATTTTCATTTCGCCCGTTCGCGCTACGACCGAATGACACTAGTTCGGCATGCTTCTAAAGTTGTTATGCCTTCGCGGCCTTGTTGATGAGCCTTACCTTAGTTGGGTTCCCAACATACCATCAGATATATGTTATGTGTAGAGGTACGCACTGAGAATCGTACATTGACGCCTGCTTCCCTTCATCTAAGCAACCAAGAAAAAAAAGCGATGAACAGTTAATTCGGAAACTTTGTTTGAACAGAAATAGCATACATAATAGCAGTGGTTCTCAACCATTGATGTTTCGCAGACGCCTTGTAGAAAGGCGGAGATGATGGACGACCCCGTTTGGGGTGCGGGGAATAGAAAGGTATAAGTTATCATGATAATGATTTAATAAATAGATATAACTAACTGCTAATGTAAAGTAGGCTTATCTCATTGACATACACACGAGAGTACTCTCCCGAAATTTGGAACGTTTCTTCTCAATGTGAAGAAAGAGAACTAATATTGCCGTGCGTGACTGATGAGACAGGGCTTCGCGGACCCCTAGGATGTCTTCGCAGACCCCCTTTTGAGGACCACTGCATTAGAGAAGTGGTGGCATTGTCCCAAGTTGAGAGACCTCGAACAACGTGACATTTCGGAATATGATCTGACTGCGATAAATAGTTGGTCTGTTTTATTGTCAGCTAGTAGCTTTTTAGGACGACCTCGACGCACTGCTAAAATCCTTAGCAGAGAGAGTATGCCTGCAGTGTGGCACACACACACACACACACACACACACACACACACACACACACACACACAAAGTATATCAATGTATTAATATTACCCTAAAAAAAACGATTTTGGTATAGAAAGAGTCGAGTGCGACGGGTCAAAGCGAGATATTTTTGAGAATGGCTGTATTGAAAAGGGCTAGGTGAGAAGGGCGATACGAGAACGGGCCCTAATGAGGAGGGTTGGAATGCGAAAGACAAAACGGGAAAGGGCCAAATACGACGGGTCAAAGCGAGAAGATCTTTTTGAGAATGGTTGTTTTGAGAAGGGTCAAGTGAGAACGTTGAAACGAGAACGGGCTCAAATGATAACCACCCCATTGGCCGTACTGTGGCTTAAAATCATGGTTGGCAGTTATGTGAAGCTTTATCTGAAATCACAGAAAACGCTTTTTTGTCCTCCACAAATTTTTAAACAGTTCGCGACAAAGCAAAGCTGTATTACATCAGCTTCCTTGTCAGCGAACGGAGTGCCGAAACTCTAGACGCTAGGATTTAGTGGCTCTAGTCCAAACCATGGATATACTCTCGGCAGCCCCTACACACCTGTGACCTTCCTTTGTAGTGTGCATACATGTCACTACTACCTTCGACGGACCGAAGACGCAACGAACCGCCCTTCCTTCCATGTGAGTGACAAAGAGGGGACCTCTTGACCATCGGGGACATATGTGTTCTTGCTACGCAATGTACGCTTTGTCATGATCCGATGAGTTTGGACTGCGTCGAACTCTGTGACAGGAATATTCGACGAGTCCAGCCTGTAACCCACAGAGATCGGCCCGACAGGCCTTATACAGCCCTAATTGTAAGTATTTTTTTTATTCTAATAGACTGTTAGAGACGTTCTGATTGGTTATTCGTTTATGTTCGAAGTCATTGTTATTTTATTTTTCCTGTTAAAATATGGGTGTCTTCGTGTCGCAAGATGTTTGCCTCCCAGTATATCTAAAGCTGAATACCACAGAAGCGTTGGTTAACCCTTATTTCCCCAAATTCGGTTTGTTGGCTGGAAATGGAGTGCCAGTAATTTTCTTTACTCGTCAAGCTTTTTTTACGTGGGTGATTTATTTGAAATTCTTGATTGATTCAAGCGTTATGTTCTGTTCAACTGTAATGTTCCTCTTGTATAACAGACTATTTATTGAACTGTTAATTTCGTAGTACATTTGACACTGGTGAGATGAAAAAGGCCAGTGATTTCATTTATAACTGGTAAACATTATGAAGGAAATATTAGCACATTTGTAACTACATATTTCTGTGCCGCAAATTCCGTAAATGTAAAGTTTTTTTTTCCAAATCAATGTAGAGATATAGGTGTAATCTTAAATGGTGAGATTGTAATTAACAGGTCTTAAGGTTAGATGAAGGGTTGAGGAACCCTATGATATTGCAAGAATAGGGCTAAGCAATTTATGGATTGACCTTTCTACTATTTTATTAATTTCTCTAATCACTATAAGTATTTAATACTAGATCGGTTGAGCTCTGAGTTAGGACAAGTCGGGCGAACAAAACAACAGTTAACGCCTATGCCGGCTTGCTGGAAACAGCGTCTCAGCTGAGACTAGGGAAAGCACGGCCAAAGCCAGCGCAGAAGCTGAGCGCGACTCACACCTCGTCTCAAGACGCTCGCGCGCCCCACCCTTTGCAGTGCTTTTTTTCACCCATTGTCGGCTGGGGCGCTGATTGCCGCAAGCCGGCCCGGGTGTCTTACTTGCTCATCTATTTGTTATATAAGGCAGTACTGCTATCTCCTAGAATACTCAAGTTTATTGTATACAAAATAACGAAAAATATTCGCTGGAAAAGAAAGTTTTCATTATAGAAAAGTAAACATTAAAAAAGTCGGTAAGCCTTTCTGAGATTTTATGTTAGAGAGCAACTGAATCGATTAATCGAACAGTTGATTAAAGGGCGATGATTAATAAAGCTATATTTTATTTGGATATTCATAATTGACAAAGGTAAGAGAGAACTGACAGTGACTGAAGATGAAAAGTAAATGAATATTTAAAATTACAGTGGTATGAGGTGGCCTAGTGGTAACTGGCACCCGAATCGAGGCCCTCGCTTCTGTTTCTTTCAGAACTGTGAGCCCAGAACTCTGCGTGGGATCCCATCACGTTCTTGCCCGGTTCACAGCCTGCAGGGGTGAATCCTGGCACTCATTTTTGCTTTAATTTTTCTTTTAATCGTAATACTTAATAAAATGTATTGACGGTACACTTTGAATTGCATGCTTCTATATTTACCTGGATGCGATAAAAAAAAATTCCGCAGTGAATGTGGCTTGTTTACTGCAGCTTTCTTTTCAGGTGTATACGTAGTGTTCAACTGACCACTATAAATACATCTGAAAAGAAAGCTGTGTGTCCGCTAAAATGGCTGCCGATAATAGTACAACCCGCTCTTGAAATCGGATGCCGAAATTTAAATAGCCAGGGCATAAGGTTGGGAGCTAATATTGGATAAGCCAGTAATTAAGGTTTGATGCCAATATTGGTTGTAGGATTCACAATCAGTAGTGGTCCAATGATGGCTTATGTGTTGGTGAAATTGTGGCCCAACGTTGGGCTTAAATTTTGGTTAAAAGGCGGTCGAACCATGGCATAAATGATGGTCCAATATTAGCCTAAATATTGGTTGAATCGTGGTACTACATTGGCATTAGTTAATGGTCCAACGTTGGATCGGGTAGCGGGTTCGAGAAAATCAACATTAGGCCAACATTGGAGCCAATGTTTGCCATTTGCGGGCCTATTTGGTCAAACAATGCTGTGCTGCTTGGAAGTTGGGGCGCAGTAATCGTCTAAAAGATAACGCACTATGTTTCTTTTCTTTTTTTGGAAGTGTTATGTGTTCTGTCGTCTGCTCTCAAGCGCGTTCTCGCTGGACTGAATCATCGGTCTTCCTCGCGCAGATTCCGTCTGCGATGCAGGTGACTTCTGCAGTCATTATACAGAGCTGTGACTCTAGCGTGCAGTGACTTCCAAGCATGCTTTGCCATCCGTGATCCCTCAGTTTTAGCATACCGTTTTTGCACCTTCGATACAATACTTCAGCGGTGCGATCGGCCATGGAGTAGTTATGCCTGGGCACGTAACGGGCCGGCTTTAATCACGGCTACTCTTCTCGCACCGATTACAAAATTTTGATTCCGGTGTCGTAGCGGGACTCAACAGGTTTTAATCACGACTGAAAGTAAACATGTTACTGTCCTTTACCTGCGGCAAGTATATTTGAGATTGCTAAAATTCGTGATAGAGAGAAATGAAAAAAAAAAACCAACACGAGATGTGCATTCTCGTTTTTTCTATTTATATTCCTAAAAAGTTGACGCAAAATACCTCATGCGTCCATGGCCTAGCGGATAAGAGGGCTGCTACTTTGGCCTACCTAGCGAGTGGATTTTCAATTAAAAATATAAAGGAAACCAACCCGTCCTGGGTTTTTAAACCCAGGACAGGTTGGTTTCCCTCATATTTTTTCTTATGAAAGTTTTGTTAATAAACTGTGCGTTAAAAAAAGAAAAGAAAAAAAAAACAGGTTTCCAAACTAAACTTGTCCGACCAAACAGGTCCCCAAACAGAAAGGAGCGAAAAACAGGGCGCGCCATCTATCGGTCTTCTTTTCAACGAATTCCCGCGACGCCGGAGTAGCCACGCGTGTGCTGATCGCTCTAATCCTTACACCCGTTCTCGGCCCTTCGCCTCCCTTAGCCTTGGCGCCGTGCCCGGCCTTCCCCCCTCTTTCGGCCTTGACACCCCTCCCGGCCCTTTCGCAGTCGCCGGCCTATAGCCCCCGCACTCGGCAGTTCCGGCTCGCTCGGCCCTAATCCACGCTTGGCCCTTCCGCGAGGGCCGGCCGAACTGGTAGTGACCCAACACGCATAGCGTCTACCCTGCTGTCAATACCGATTTAACCGTCTACCCTGCTGTCAATACCGATTTAACAGGACAGCTCTTTGAAGGCCAACTTTCGAACTTCTAAAGAAGCTGTCTAGCCCAAGAGTGATTCTAAACGGGGCAAGTTTGAAGACACTATGCTTTACGTCGTATAACTCACATTATAATTTAGAATGAAGAACTAAGCGCGACTATTTTTTGCGCACGATGTCCACAAATAAATAAATAAATATATTATCAATAAATTTAAATTTATTTGTACACTGTTAGGTTCTTGTTTTTAAACTTCAATTCTTTTTTTACAAAAGAGTTACACATAAAAGACACCACGGACAGCACATCGTCCGACTTTCAGCACACGATGAATCGCCGAAGCTCGCTGACAGAAGGTTTCGATGCTGCGCTAACAATTTCAGAAAGATGCTGCGTAGGGTACGCCGGGCGCAACTGCTTCGCGACCGTTCGAAGGGCAAAGGGTTCGCGACGACAATGTAGCGTCTTCCAACTTCAGTAAGCTAACGGAGCTCGAGAGTTCCACGCTCACATTTCTGCAGAGCGAGCGCGGCCGGCCACATGGCGGCGCAGTATGCTCTCGCGTAGCGATTGCTACGTCGTTGCTCTGCCTACACTGATGACATGTGCACTAGCAGTCGAAGCAGCCCTCTCGAGACTTCATTCGAGTCCAATAGACGACTTTATAGCGCGATAGACACTCGTAAAACTGAGAGTAGAAGTCACTTCGGTTTGCGGCGTAAGCGGCGGCTTTATGTTTGTTGACACCTGCGTGGACAATGACAAATAAGCACAGAAACATTAAATATTAAAAATAGGGCACGCAGTGGTCGAGGCTGGAACCTACAGCATGTTTGATTGGAAAACTGTGTTATTGATGTATATATACTCTGTGTGATTCTTTTATGATGTTTATCAGGGCCAGATCTTGTGACAATAAAATCCTGTGACTATGTAGTTCACTTCAAGCCTGTTGTAAAAGCTTTTCTTACTACACACGAAAACTGCTTATGACTCATATCAACGATTTTGTCATGCTTTCAGTGTGTATGGTCTCTCAAGTCGGGTCTTGAAAATCTAGGTATATGGCGACGCAAAGTCCAACGACCGTTGGCGACAGACAGTTGGTAGGATTTCTGACAACTGTGCTCTGTAGGCTCCTGTTGACCGGAAATCTGTAGAAACCTTGTAGAAAAATGGCGATAAGATAGGAAGTTGACAGGTACGTTTAAAAATCGTTAAGATGTCTACAGACTGGCTAATATTTTTTTTTGTAAGGGTAAAAAGACCACTTCGTCCGATTCCCCCACTCGCCGATCATCCTGTACTGCATGCGTCGAGCGCCGCCATGTTTTCCGAGGGTGGATAAAAAGCCAGGTGCCGACATCACACCGGACTCCGATTTTCGGTATTTGAAAAAGAAGGGCCGTAACGCATTCGCAATTGCGTTAAATACATGTTTAACGAATGCCGTTATTAAATACTATAGAAATGTAGCCTACAAAGCTTCTAAAATGTATGATATTTGACGTCACAAATCGAAAGAAGCGAGGAGGCGAGCAGCGGGAGATAAAGACGCCAAAAATAAAAAGACGTTCGCCAGCATAGAACTCTATTTTTTTTTTTTTTTTTTTTTTTGCGTGCGGTTTTTTTTTTTGCGTGTCTATGAGTACAATTCGCAGCATTTTAGACAATAAGAAAATACGACATTGGGGGTGTTAGTCCCCCTTTAAGGCCTCGGGAGGTTTGCCAGGCTTTAGCAGAGAAATTACGTGCGCCGACCGCCATGTGACTGGTAGCTCACCTGTAGTCCAAATGCGATTTTAAGCCGCTGGAAGTTAAAGTTGCTGTTCTGGTGTAAAGTTTGATAAGTCCTGGACCGTTACTCCGTCTGCACCGGGGGAACCCCTTTTGTTTGATTTTTTTCAATGCGTTTTGCAGTTCCTCAAGTGTAAAACGATGGTTTACTGCGGCCTCCTTGATGTCGCCGGGCCGCTGACCCACGGCTGGTGGCACTGGGGCATCGTTAAGTGTGACGGGCGTTGCAAATAAGTTCGCAAAGTCCTCGGCCACTTGCGCTATGGTGGGTCCGCGCGCAAGGGCTACGCACTCAAAGGAGTTGTTGGTCTTCTTGCGTCTTTAAAGGGAACTGACTACTCCCCAGACGACTTTTACTTATGTGTGCGGGTCCACATAGAATAGAAAAAGCCGTCATGAGTATGACAATATTCTCAGTTTCACCGTGTGGCACCCTATATAGAGCCGAGTTTAGCCTGTTGTGCAGGGTTCGATTTTCGGCTGATGCGGTGCGAGCCAATCTTCTACGATCACTCTTCACCGCCCGTAGCTGAGATGCTTTAGATCAGCTGCCACTGGGTGGACGGCAAATTAACTTCCGGTGCTGCGGCGTCGAGGCCTTTCTTGATACTCTGGAGTATGTCTTCGAACTCCAGGTTCTGCGGGAGCTTGATGTGAAAAATATCCCATCTGACGACTTTGTATGTCACGTGCGTCGCGGGCAGGCTGTTATCCAGAGTTAGGACTATTGGGTAGTGTTCACTAGCTTAGGTGTCGGTATTTGTTTTCCATGTAACTTTAATTCCTGGTGTGGCAAGGCTGAGGTTCATGGACGAGGGTGAGCAACCCGCACAGAAATAGGCTGGCAAGCCGTCATTCATGACAACTTAACCGTAATTTACTATGGCCCTGAGGATGCCGTTCCCACGGCGGGATTTCTGGCTACAGCCTCAAGCTTGTGATGTGCATTGATATCCCCGAGTGTGAGTGTGCTATTCTTGCACACGCTTCTAAAGACCCGTTCACACCCTTGAGACCGAGTAAGACCGAGAGAGACCAGACCAGTTTTTACTCCTCTTGCGATCTCTTAGGACCAGCTCTGCTGCAGCGCATCCGGTCCTAAGAAGTCGCAAAAAGGCTTAAAAACAGGTCTGGTCTCTCTCGGTCTTACTCGGTTGCAAGAGTGTGAACGGGCCTCTATTCGGTGAAAAGTGTCAGCTGCCTTAAACGGACCGGCTGGGTGGACGTACATGTTGACGATGTGTAGTTCCGACTTCCCCAGCTTGACTTTCACACCGGCGACATATACCATTCTGTAGACGTGTTTGAAAAGTCGACGATGGAGTATGGTATCGATGTATGAACGAAAATAGCAGCTCGAGCTCGTGTCTGGTCAGATTTTGAACCGCTGATCACCCGCCTGTATCTAAATAGACCTACAGCACTAGGTAACGGTCCCTGACATAGGGCCAGTATTGCATACGGTTTTCGCTGTAGATGCAGCTCTAGTTCTGCAAACTTGTTTCCGAGACCTCTCGTGTTTCATTGAAGGATACTTGCTAAAGCAGGGCGTTGGTTCGCAGTGGGTGGCAGCGGGCGTGTTTTGGAGTTTTTTTTTTCTTGTTTTTACTATTTTTCCTGTGTCTGGTGCAGCATGTGGCCGATGTTTTAACGTCTTTTTTAAAAGGTCACGTGCGCCCACCGCGCACGTGGCCCGAGCAGGCTCGCTCCCGTGCAGAGGTGCTCTTATCGTCGACGCTCGCTGGCTGCGAAACTTTTTGAGAGCGAACAGGAACTTCGCGTCGCGCTCGCCTTGATAACATAGTGGCGCAGAATAGATAGAGCGAAGTTCCCCCTCGCTCTGAAAAATCTTTCAACCAGCGAGCACCGACCATAAGAGCGCCGCTGCACGAGAGCAAGCCCACTGCGGTCACGCGCACGGTGGGCCCTAAGCTATTGAAAAAGACTGTACATCTCCAGACACTTGGTTTTCCGAGTCCTTAGGTGGTATTTCGAAATAGTCAGGTGAGAAGGCTCTCTCCGGTGTTTATAATCTGTACCAGTGAGCGAGCTCAATTGTAGTGCGGAAAGCTGAGAAGCAGTTTTATGTTTTACGCTACTTTGTGCAGAAGGTCCGCAACCGGGAGGGTTTCAGCAGCTGGATGGTCAGCTGTCCGAAGTGTGTCTCGTTAAGTCGCGGCACTGGAGTTGTGTTTGTGTCCTCTGGTATGTCAGGGCTTTGAGCTGGGCTGACATTCCTTCGATGATAATGGGAACGGGTTGATGTAGCCTCTTGGGGTGGGTGTCGGTTTATTGTAGGTTTGAGGCAGGCTCCAGGGGTGGCAAATCAGATGCCTTGACGCGTTTCTCCGCAGTATCTTTCCGCAGTTTTCTGGCAGCATCTGCGTACGATAAATTGGAGCGGGCCTTCAGCTTGCATGTAGCGTTTTGCCATTGCTATCTTGGGGAAATCGGGTAAAGTTGCTTCATGTGGCTGACGGCAGTTCATGCATTTTGGGCTCCTGATGGGCATCCGTCGCTCTTGTGATTTTCCGAACATCGTGGGCATCGCCTACCTTAGTTGCAAGCGCCAGCCATGTGACGCAGGCGGTAGCAGCGCCGGCATTGTAGAAATCGTGGTACGTGCGGCTTCACCTGGTGGCGGACGAGACCGATCTTGATGTCGGCAGGTACCTCTGTCAAACGTGACTTTAACTGCAGTACTGATGCCCAGGCGACGAACCTGTGCGACGTGTATGCCCGTAATGATCATCCTCGCCAACTGGTCCTCTGGAATGCTGGTGCCTACGTCGGTGACGACTCCCGTGGAAGAATAGCTCATACCGGGATGCCAGCAAGAGTGTTCGTGATAAGAAGCTCGACAGCGACTGCCTTTGTCGTTGCGTCAGCAGCAGTGATGCTCCTCCTAGAGTTGACACTGACAACGGTGATCTTGCCAGGGAAAATTTTCTTTAGTTGGGTAGACAGCTGATGTCGGTTAACGTTTTGCAAGTTGGAGTCAGTAGCAGTGGGTGTAAAGTAAACACAAACAGTACGGTGTACATACGTTTTGGGAGGAGCGGGTGGGCTGGAAACCGTACCTTGAGTAAGCAAGGCCTGGCTCCGGCGCAATTTCTTCTTACTTGAAACGGCTACTTCAAAGCATCCCTTGTCCGGACTGAAAGGCGGTGCTACTGCGTTTGAAGCCATGCCGTCTTAATTCCATGTTTCCATGGAGATGCCGGAAGTGCTTTCCTTGCTGCCACTATGCTGGCGTTTGGCAACCGTTTGGCAACCGTTTGATCCCGAGGGATTAACGTGGATGACACTAATGGCGAGGAGCTGCCCCCTCGCCCCGAGGGCTATCCTGCGATGCTTTGCTCCCTGGGCAGTTGCGTGCCCTCGTGGCTTGACCGTGAGCGGAATCTAGGTTGAAACAGCTTAGTTGCGACGAATAGAAACCACGCAGCAACGTCTGTGACCGTCACCGTCCGAGGGTCGAACGCGTATCTTTCTGAGATTTTCTGGCCGTGCGCTGGCTTTTGTAGCTGAAGCTGGCAGAGTAGGCAGCGCGATGGTAGCGGTTGTAATCAGATCTTCAGCGATTGTGCGATCCGTCAACGTACTGAAGTTGGTAGCGTCAGCCTCTTTTGCAGGCTTGTCCAGCGTGATGCAGCAGCCACATACTAGGATCTGAACAAAGAGCGGAATGTTGTAACACATTGTCGACGGGATTTTGCCGTGCCCACTTCTCAGAAGTACTGATTTCTATCTAGGTGGTGTTGGCTAAAAGTGGTGGTGTGGCGACTGCTTGCTTCTCCCATTTAACGATTGTGGCCCCACGCTTCATGCCCCTCTGTCACTCCCAGCTATCACCTCAAAGCTGACAGCACTGCCAGAAGTGCACTCCGTGCTGCATAATTTCAGTTACTCTTGCCCTTCTGTCCTCGCCTGCTCAGTGAAAAAACAAAACAAAGAGTGCCTGCAACACTTCTCTTTTGGGTGTTGCAGACACTATGAGACGTCGCGGACTGAAAGTATTATTGATATTGCTCATGGCGCCACAGTGTTCCGTGACACCGTGGCGCAACCGGGGTTACATCCCAGCGCATTGCGAAAGAGGTAAATGCTGGCATTCGAAATGCTAGGCATAAAAATATATGAATCTTGTAGTTTATAAACGTTCTCCTTTTTTTTATGCCAGAAACTTTACTGAGAAAATGCATGCGCAACATACTGAAAAAAGAAAAGAGCTCTCCCGTGGTAAGTAGTGCTTCGCTCCTCGCGGCCGCAGATTTGGGATATCTATTCTGGGTGTTAAATTTGCGAAAGTACACGCCACCTGCTCCGTCCTGCCATGAAAACAAGGCACGCGCGAACAATAGGGGTAACATTTTCGCTAAAGTTTAAGGGGCGTACAGGTTGGTGATCGGTGCCGCAGGTGCTTCACCGTAGATACACCGACTAACGACGCATGTGAACCTGCCGTGGTAATGAAGAACCGTAGCCAACGTGTGGCGCCACCGTTATCACTCGGAAATAATGATCGCAATATTCCATTGTTTATACGAGCACGGCACCGGGCGACGGCGGTATTGGTCGAGGCAAATTGATTACCTCTCCGGGCTTCTTTTGTGCGTTTTTTCTCACTATGCTTTGTTGCCGAGATTTTGCAGACGTGCTTCCGCTGCTGGGCACACCTACGCTTTTATTATACGCGCCCCGCCGCAGCGGCGATCAATTTGCCTAAGAGCTCATCAACCATGCGAGCACCTGAGAGCTCGTTCTCTCCGGAGTCGCGGCAGTTTCAAGTCGCCTGTCCGCCAACGACGCTGCGTGAGTTAATGTATTGTTCGTGCGGGCCTCGCGGTGAAAAGTTTGATTAAAAGGGAGAGCGAAATGTGGTATGCACATTGCCGCAAGTGCTACCAAGTTTGGTCGCGTGCTTTACGTGTTGATTTGCCCGGAGAGCCAGGGTATGCCATTCTAGTTGCGGTTGGTCGGTACTTTCACTTTTGTTAATTTGTTGTTCTAGTCCTCTTAAAGGGGTACGGAAACGAAATTTTAGCGCCGATCTTTCTGCATAAATATGGGCTAGGGACAGGCACAACCTCGGAAATATTAATATCGCGCTGTAAAACAAGGGAGAACTATTTTTAAACCTAATTAAACGATTTCAAATTCACATCTGGTGGATGGTGGGAAGCTCTCGTGACATCACTTGTGGCATAGGAGCAGTGCCGTTCTGCGGCAATACAGCGTGCCGGCAGAATTAGCCTAGGCCTGAACGCGTTTGCAAAGCCTTGGCGGAGAAAGCCAAAGCGTAGTTGGCCACAGTGAGCTCGTTCTCGTTGCGGCTCTTTGCCCGACACGACCCGAGCATGCTTCTGGCACTGCCGGTATTAGTTGCTGCGAGTCGCGAGCTGCGAGCCGACGTTAAAAAAGATATGTTTGAACTACAAAAGTGTCAGCAAGAGCCACGCAAATACCTGTTCACACTCGGAGTAGACACGCGCGTTTGATCGAAGTGCTTGATTCGCTTTGTTAGACCGCGTTTCGGTAAGCGCTTCTGGACCGATCTTTTACGATTGCAACTCGATACTGACATGACACTCGGTAAAGAAAGGTTGGACCGACATCGCGTAGCTCCCCCGAGCTGCTATAGCTCGACAGTGACGTATAGCGTCGTGTCAGAATAAAATGGCATACTAATAACAAAGTGTACATACCGTGTTGCGAAGGTAATCCGTATTTCGTTTATTTGAGCTCTATATCACACTAAAGAAGGAGATAAAATCAATGAGAGTCCCTTTTTGACGACAGCGTTCGTCACCGCTGTCTCGGAAAACAAGGAGATCGAGATGACAAGGGGAAAAGATTGACCGCTGAAATTTGGTTCAGGAATCAAACTATTCCTCCGGGAAGGGTCCACAAGGGTCACGCGGGCATATTCCATTCAGCAGGCCAGCCGGTCATGGGCAGACGGTCTTGGCCAAGGACCGCTGGAGCAACGGTGCGCCGAGTCGGTGTTGCTGCTAGGCCTACTATATTCTGCCGAGCTCGCTTGGTCGGTAGAATCGTGGCCGTTGTAGCTCTTCTCGGGTGTTTGTGGATCCTGCGTTCTTGATCGTCGTGGTCTGTTTCAAGTACGCCTTCCTTTTTCTTGCTGGTTGAAGTCGGGAGGCACGAGAAGAGCACGTAGACAAATAAATGTCCGTTGGTCGTCGCTACCACGTAACTGAGCGGCGCTGTCGGCCATGTTGATCTGATCGTAAAAAGTGCCTAAGACAGCTGCGGAGCTGTCGTAGGATTCTGTCGTAACCTGCACAAAAGTTACGACAATTTCGTTTTGAGAATATGGGTTTTATCTCACATTTGTCGTACACACTTTTTTCGTCCTAAGTTCGCTTTGAGAATCCGGCCTCAAAGCTAATTTGTCAGTGGTGCCGTGGTTGCCGACTTGCCGTGGTGCAGCGTGCGGGCAGCCCTTGCACATCTCAAACGGCCACGTTGTCACAGGTCGCAAATCGTCGACGCGCCACCAAGTGGCAACGCTCGTAACCACAACAGCCACGCCGTAGCCTTTCCCGTATGGCACAAGTGACGTCACGAATGCGCCCAATATCCCAAGACGCATCGCGCTCTCCGATGGCTGATTTTTGAGCGCGCGCCCGATCGGGCCCCTCAGGGTGAAAAATATAGTTATCCGTTCAAAATACAAAGGCGCGATTATGATTTACGGATATCATTGATCATATTAAACCTATTTCTGACCATAATAGGTGTATTTCAAATTTCACTACAGTATCCCTTTAAGTGCTTACCTTTTCTAGAAACTTCATATCAACTATGCGACTAACAACCCCAATCGAATGCTTGGCTCACTGAAACGTAACTTTTATTCCGCCTCATCATCATTAAAAATATTTCTTTATAAAACACTAGTTAGGTCCATGCTAGACTATGCAGCATCCATCTGGGATCCCTCTACAGTTGACCTGGTTGATTCACTCGAAGGTGTTCAAAACGGAGCTGCACGCTTCATACTGGCCAATTATAACCGCACTGCAAGCGTAACATCAATGAAAGATAGTTTGTAGCTCCTAAGCTTCGCACATCGTCGCACATTTTCACGTATTTGTCTTTTTCATAAAATGTATCATCATATTCCTGAGCTCAAATCCTAACTAATAATCCCCCCACTTTTTATTCAGCACGCCTTGAACAGCGTCACAAAGTTTGGACTTTTTTTATTATTTATAACTCTTTTATTTCCAGAACTTCCAAAACAGGAACCGCTTACCTGCATCACTCACATCAATTAATGACCACGCATTTTTTGTACATTAATTACCAATTTCATGTTCACTGTTGCTTAAGTATTGTTTATATTGTTCCTTTTGTATTATTATTACTACTGTTCACACTTCCCCCAAAAATGCATAGTGCACTGAAGGTAAAAAAAAATTACAGGAACACGCTTAACCCTCGCCTTTAAAAAAGCTGTGCAACAAATTTAGTGCTCTGCTAAAATAATTTGAGAGTTGCAACCCCAAGATTCTCGGACAGGCGCGCGCCGCCACTACTTACGCCATCTATCGGCCGCCGTTGCGCCGGCGCCCGTAACTCAATGGACCAAAGCGATCTTTTTTTTATGCAATGAAAACTAATCGCTCAATTGCTTTGCACTTTTGTGTCACGTTTTACTACTTTGTCCTCAACCTGCACGAGATATTTCGTGGTCGTGGGTTTATATTAAATCTGGCCAAAATGCAATCAAACTTTTACTCATTGGTTCCTATGGCGAACCGCAGAAAAATCATACGTCTTTTCAACATTCAATGCAAACCCTAAGAGAACCACACCATCAATTTAGTTGCATTTTGCTATATATATAGCCAATGTATCTAGCTTCATGGAAACACTTTTTATTTTCAAATTACTTAATTTTAAAGTGGTTCCCTAGGACTTTAAATACCAAAAAGAAGCCGCAGTTGGTGAGGAGACTCGAGGATTCAGTGACGTTGTTGCGTTCCTAAATACATTTTTTAGCAAGATATGTAATGTATAACAAAACGGCAACTACACTGAATATTTTCTTAATTGATAAACACGAAGCCTGAATGCAGGTTTTCTGGGGGGCTATGTTGCGCTTTTTGCACTCCCAGGAGACTAGGGAGAGGGAAGTGACGTCAACGACACAGCAAACGCAGATTGGGTGTTGATTTCGTTTTCTTCTGTCAACATCCAATCTGTGTTTGCTGTGTCGTTGACGTCACTTCCCTCTTCCAAGTCTCCTGGGAGTGCAAAAAGCGCAACATAGCACCCCTGTTCTCATCGCGTAATTAGCTCAAATAAATTATACTTAAAGTGCTGAATATTTAAGGAGTCAACACGTTTTTTTGATACGAGCTATCTTTTACAAAGGGTCAGCATTTCATTTCACCAGCTATTGCACTTCCAAGGATGGTATTAAAAATTCCAAAATGAGCGGGCGTGGTCCAGAAATTTTGGCAAACGCGACATGAAGAGTACAATTTATGGCGACGTTTAGCACGCTGTTACTTTTAATTAATCAATCTTATGTAGGTTTGCTATGCGTGCGCCCGAGAGCTTTTGAAACGGCCCAGTATCTCTTAAGTCATCACAACCTCAGACGTCTAAATCAGCCAAAAAGGGGGCGTGTCCCACAAATTTGGGCATACGCGCCGCCAATTGTACCATCGATGGCGACACTCAGCAGTCTATAATTCATTATAAGGAATCTGCACTAGGTCTATGACGCATACGCCCGAGTGCTTTTGAAGCGGCCCAGAATTTATTTATTTATCGCTCTCCAAAGGTTTCCTCAGACGCCAAAATCAGCCAAAAAGGGGGGTTTCCCACACATTTTGGCATACGCGCCGCCAATTGTACCATCAATGGCGACACTCAGCAGTCTATAATTCATTATAAGGAATCTCCTCTAGGTCTACGACGCATACGCCCGAGTGCTTTTGAAGCGGCCCGGAATTTATTTAGTTATCGCTCTCCAAAGGTTGCCTCAGACGCCAAAATCAGCCAAAAAGGGGGCGTTTCCCACACATTTTGGCATACGCGCCGCCAATTGTACCATCAATGGCGACACTCAGCAGTCTATAATTCATTATAAGGAATCTCCTCTAGGTCTATGACGCATACGCCCGAGTGCTTTTGAAGCGGCCCAGAATTTATTTAGTTATCGCTCTCCAAAGGTTGCCTCAGACGCCAAAATCAGCCAAAAAGGGGGCGTTTCCCACACATTTTGGCATACGCGCCGCCAATTGTACCATCAATGGCGACACTCAGCAGTCTATAATTCATTATAAGGAATCTCCTCTAGGTCTATGACGCATACGCCCGAGTGCTTTTGAAGCGGCCCAGAATTTATTTAGTTATCGCTCTCCAAAGGTTGCCTCAGACGCCAAAATCAGCCAAAAAGGGGGCGTTTCCCACACATTTTGGCATACGCGCCGCCAATTGTACCATCAATGGCGACACTCAGCAGTCTATAATTAATTATAAGGAATCTGCTCTAGGTCTATGACGCATACGCCCGAGTGCTTTTGAAGCGGCCCAGAATTTATTTAGTTATCGCTCTCCAAATGTTGCCTCAGACGCCAAAATCAGCCAAAAAGGGGGCGTTTCCCACACATTTTGGCATACGCGCCCCCAATTGTACCATCAATGGCGACACTCAGCAGTCTATAATTCATTATAAGGAATCTCCTCTAGGTCTATGACGCATACGCCCGAGTGCTTTTGAAGCGGCCCAGAATTTATTTAGTTATCGCTCTCCAAAGGTTGCCTCAGACGCCAAAATCAGCCAAAAAGGGGCCGTTTGCCACACATTTTGGCATACGCGCCGCCAATTGTACCATCCATGGCGACACTTAGCAGTCTATAATTCATTTTAAGGAATCGGCTCTAGGCCTATGACGCATACGCCCGAGTGCTTTTGAAGCGGCCCAGAATTTATTTAGTTATCGCTCTCCAAAGGTTGCCTCAGACGCCAAAATCAGCCAAAAAGGGGGCGTTACCCACAAATTTTGGCATACGCGCCACCAATTGTACCATCAATGGCGACACTCAGCAGTCTATAATTCATTATAAGGAATCTGCTCTAGGTCTATGTCGCATACGCCCGAGTGCTTTTGAAGCGGCCCAGAATTTATTTAGTTATCGCTCTCCAAAGGTTGCCTCAGACGCCAAAATCAGCCAAAAAGGGGGCGTTTCCCACACATTTTGGCATACGCGCTAGCCAATTGTACCATCCATGGCGGCACTTAGCAGTCTATAATTCATTATAAGGAATCTGCTCTAGGTCTATGACGCATACGCGCGAGTGCTTTTGAAGCGGCCCAGAATTTATTTAGTTATCGCTCTCCAAAGGTTGCCTCAGACGCCAAAATCAGCCAAAAAGGGGGCGTTCCCACACATTTTGGCATACGCGCCGCCAATTGTACCATCAATGGCGACACTTAGCAGTCTATAATTCATTATAAGGAATCTGCTCTAGGTCTATGTCGCATACGCCCGAGTGCTTTTGAAGCGGCCCAGAATTTATTTAGTTATCGCTCTCCAAAGGTCGCCTCAGACGCCAAAATCAGCCAAAAAGGGGGCATTTCCCACACATTTTGGCATACGCGCTAGCCAATTGTACCATCCATGGCGACACTTAGCAGTCTATAATTCATTATAAGGAATCTGCTCTAGGTCTATGTCGCATACGCCCGAGTGCTTTTGAAGCGGCCCAGAATTTATTTAGTTATCGCTCTCCAAAGGTTGCCTCAGACGCCAAAATCAGCCAAAAAGGGGGCGTTCCCACACATTTTGGCATACGCGCCGCCAATTGTACCATCAATGGCGACACTTAGCAATCTATAATTCATTATAAGGAATCTGCTCTAGGTCTATGTCGCATACGCCCGAGTGCTTTTGAAGCGGCCCAGAATTTATTTAGTTATCGCTCTCCAAAGGTTGCCTCAGACGCCAAAATCAGCCAAAAAGGGGGCGTTTCCCACACATTTTGGCATACGCGCTAGCCAATTGTACCATCCATGGCGACACTTAGCAGTCTATAATTCATTTTAAGGAATCTGCTCTAGGTCTATGACGCATACGCGCGAGTGCTTTTGAAGCGGCCCAGAATTTATTTAGTTATCGCTCTCCAAAGGTTGCCTCAGACGCCAAAATCAGCCAAAAAGGGGGCGTTTCCCACACATTTTGGCATACGCGCTAGCCAATTGTACCATCCATGGCGACACTTAGCAGTCTATAATTCATTATAAGGAATCTGCTCTAGGTCTATGACGCATACGCGCGAGTGCTTTTGAAGCGGCCCAGAATTTATTTAGTTATCGCTCTCCAAAGGTTGCCTCAGACGCCAAAATCAGCCAAAAAGGGGGCGTTCCCACACATTTTGGCATACGCGCCGCCAATTGTACCATCCATGGCGACACTTAGCAGTCTATAATTCATTATAAGGAATCTGCTCTAGGTCTATGTCGCATACGCCCGAGTGCTTTTGAAGCGGCCCAGAATTTATTTAGTTATCGCTCTCCAAAGGTTGCCTCAGACGCCAAAATCAGCCAAAAAGGGGGCGTTTCCCACACATTTTGGCATACGCGCCGCCAATTGTACCATCCATGGCGACACTTAGCAGTCTATAATTCATTATAAGGAATCTGCTCTAGGTCTATGTCGCATACGCCCGAGTGCTTTTGAAGCGGCCCAGAATTTATTTAGTTATCGCTCTCCAAAGGTTGCCTCAGACGCCAAAATCAGCCAAAAAGGGGGCGTTCCCACACATTTTGGCATACGCGCCGCCAATTGTACCATCAATGGCGACACTTAGCAGTCTATAATTCATTATAAGGAATCTGCTCTAGGTCTATGTCGCATACGCCCGAGTGCTTTTGAAGCGGCCCAGAATTTATTTAGTTATCGCTCTCCAAAGGTTGCCTCAGACGCCAAAATCAGCCAAAAAGGGGGCGTTTCCCACACATTTTGGCATACGCGCTAGCCAATTGTACCATCCATGGCGACACTTAGCAGTCTATAATTCATTTTAAGGAATCTGCTCTAGGTCTATGACGCATACGCGCGAGTGCTTTTGAAGCGGCCCAGAATTTATTTAGTTATCGCTCTCCAAAGGTTGCCTCAGACGCCAAAATCAGCCAAAAAGGGGGCGTTTCCCACACATTTTGGCATACGCGCTAGCCAATTGTACCATCCATGGCGACACTTAGCAGTCTATAATTCATTATAAGGAATCTGCTCTAGGTCTATGACGCATACGCGCGAGTGCTTTTGAAGCGGCCCAGAATTTATTTAGTTATCGCTCTCCAAAGGTTGCCTCAGACGCCAAAATCAGCCAAAAAGGGGGCGTTCCCACACATTTTGGCATACGCGCCGCCAATTGTACCATCCATGGCGACACTTAGCAGTCTATAATTCATTATAAGGAATCTGCTCTAGGTCTATGTCGCATACGCCCGAGTGCTTTTGAAGCGGCCCAGAATTTATTTAGTTATCGCTCTCCAAAGGTTGCCTCAGACGCCAAAATCAGCCAAAAAGGGGGCGTTTCCCACACATTTTGGCATACGCGCCGCCAATTGTACCATCCATGGCGACACTTAGCAGTCTATAATTCATTATAAGGAATCTGCTCTAGGTCTATGTCGCATACGCCCGAGTGCTTTTGAAGCGGCCCAGAATTTATTTAGTTATCGCTCTCCAAAGGTTGCCTCAGACGCCAAAATCAGCCAAAAAGGGGGCGTTTCCCACACATTTTGGCATACGCGCCGCCAATTGTACCATCCATGGCGACACTTAGCAGTCTATAATTCATTAAAAGGAATCTGCTCTAGGTCTATGTCGCATACGCCCGAGTGCTTTTGAAGCGGCCCAGAATTTATTTAGTTATCGCTCTCCAAAGGTTGCCTCAGACGCCAAAATCAGCCAAAAAGGGGGCGTTTCCCACACATTTTGGCATACGCGCTAGCCAATTGTACCATCCATGGCGACACTTAGCAGTCTATAATTCATTATAAGGAATCTGCTCTAGGTCTATGACGCATACGCGCGAGTGCTTTTGAAGCGGCCCAGAATTTATTTAGTTATCGCTCTCCAAAGGTTGCCTCAGACGCCAAAATCAGCCAAAAAGGGGGCGTTCCCACACATTTTGGCATACGCGCCGCCAATTGTACCATCCATGGCGACACTTAGCAGTCTATAATTCATTATAAGGAATCTGCTCTAGGTCTATGACGCATAGGCCCGAGTGCTTTTGAAGCGGCCCAGAATTTATTTAGTTATCGCTCTCCAAAGGTTGCCTCAGACGCCAAAATCAGCCAAAAAGGGGGCGTTTCCCACACATTTTGGCATACGCGCTAGCCAATTGTACCATCCATGGCGGCACTTAGCAGTCTATAATTCATTATAAGGAATCTGCTCTAGGTCTATGACGCATACGCGCGAGTGCTTTTGAAGCGGCCCAGAATTTATTTAGTTATCGCTCTCCAAAGGTTGCCTCAGACGCCAAAATCAGCCAAAAAGGGGGCGTTCCCACACATTTTGGCATACGCGCCGCCAATTGTACCATCAATGGCGACACTTAGCAGTCTATAATTCATTATAAGGAATCTGCTCTAGGTCTATGTCGCATACGCCCGAGTGCTTTTGAAGCGGCCCAGAATTTATTTAGTTATCGCTCTCCAAAGGTTGCCTCAGACGCCAAAATCAGCCAAAAAGGGGGCGTTTCCCACACATTTTGGCATACGCGCTAGCCAATTGTACCATCCATGGCGACACTTAGCAGTCTATAATTCATTATAAGGAATCTGCTCTAGGTCTATGTCGCATACGCCCGAGTGCTTTTGAAGCGGCCCAGAATTTATTTAGTTATCGCTCTCCAAAGGTTGCCTCAGACGCCAAAATCAGCCAAAAAGGGGGCGTTCCCACACATTTTGGCATACGCGCCGCCAATTGTACCATCAATGGCGACACTTAGCAGTCTATAATTCATTATAAGGAATCTGCTCTAGGTCTATGTCGCATACGCCCGAGTGCTTTTGAAGCGGCCCAGAATTTATTTAGTTATCGCTCTCCAAAGGTTGCCTCAGACGCCAAAATCAGCCAAAAAGGGGGCGTTTCCCACACATTTTGGCATACGCGCTAGCCAATTGTACCATCCATGGCGACACTTAGCAGTCTATAATTCATTTTAGTGAATCTGCTCTAGGTCTATGACGCATACGCGCGAGTGCTTTTGAAGCGGCCCAGAATTTATTTAGTTATCGCTCTGCAAAGGTTGCCTCAGACGCCAAAATCAGCCAAAAAGGGGGCGTTCCCACACATTTTGGCATACGCGCCGCCAATTGTACCATCCATGGCGACACTTAGCAGTCTATAATTCATTATAAGTAATCTGCTCTAGGTCTATGTCGCATACGCCCGAGTGCTTTTGAAGCGGCCCAGAATTTATTTAGTTATCGCTCTCCAAAGGTTGCCTCAGACGCCAAAATCAGCCAAAAAGGGGGCGTTTCCCACACATTTTGGCATACGCGCCGCCAATTGTACCATCCATGGCGACACTTAGCAGTCTATAATTCATTATAAGGAATCTGCTCTAGGTCTATGTCGCATACGCCCGAGTGCTTTTGAAGCGGCCCAGAATTTATTTAGTTATCGCTCTCCAAAGGTTGCCTCAGACGCCAAAATCAGCCAAAAAGGGGGCGTTTCCCACACATTTTGGCATACGCGCCGCCAATTGTACCATCCATGGCGACACTTAGCAGTCTATAATTCATTATAAGGAATCTGCTCTAGGTCTATGTCGCATACGCCCGAGTGCTTTTGAAGCGGCCCAGAATTTATTTAGTTATCGCTCTCCAAAGGTTGCCTCAGACGCCAAAATCAGCCAAAAAGGGGGCGTTTCCCACACATTTTGGCATACGCGCTAGCCAATTGTACCATCCATGGCGACACTTAGCAGTCTATAATTCATTATAAGGAATCTGCTCTAGGTCTATGACGCATACGCGCGAGTGCTTTTGAAGCGGCCCAGAATTTATTTAGTTATCGCTCTCCAAAGGTTGCCTCAGACGCCAAAATCAGCCAAAAAGGGGGCGTTCCCACACATTTTGGCATACGCGCCGCCAATTGTACCATCCATGGCGACACTTAGCAGTCTATAATTCATTATAAGGAATCTGCTCTAGGTCTGTGACGCATACGCCCGAGTGCTTTTGAAGCGGCCCAGAATTTATTTAGTTATCGCTCTCCAAAGGTTGCCTCAGACGCCAAAATCAGCCAAAAAGGGGGCGTTTCCCACAAATTTTGGCAAACGCGCCGCCAATTGTACCATCAATGGCGACACTCAGCAGTTTATAATTAATTATAGGGAATCTCCTCTAGGTCTATGTCGCATAGACCCGAGTGCTTTCGAAGCGGTTCAGTATTTATTTAGTTTTCGCTCTCCAAAGTTGGACTCAGACGGGAGAGGCCCTTTCGAGCGCACGACGCTAGAGTACAGTGAACTAGAATAGGAGTAGTGGAAAAATGTCCGGCCTCCAGGTGAGGCCCTTCGTGTGGAACCTACCAGGTAGCGCTGGTGTTCGATTCCGGAGCACTCCTGCCAGCGAAGCTCGCGCCAAGCGTAGCGGTTTTCAATCTTAGCGGTTCATTAGTGTGGCCTTTGTATGCTTCATGGGTGTTTTAACGTGTATGAATAAATTGTTTAAAGGTTTCTTCCACAATTTAGTGAAAACCGGGGTAACCAGTCTTGTATGCTGGCGCGTAGCGCTGCGCATCTGTCTTCTTTCTCTTCGTATTCATTGCTTAGCGATAAAACTCGAAACTATGCAATCACGTATAGAAATTACAGAGAAGATGCAAGCGAATTGGTGAACTTTCAACATTGTAAAACCCGAGACGTAGGACAAAAGGAGAAGAAAAAAGGGGAGAACACAGACACCGACCTGTGTCTGTGTTGTCCCCTTTTCTTTTCTTTTTTTTCTTCTTCTTTTTTCCTACGTTTCGGGTTTTACAATGTTGTGTGTAATCACAATGCCAAGCACTTGACATTCACAAAACCAAAGTGTGAAAACGACCATATATACCCCACAAACCATCGTACGCGACGCCATATCCCATGTTACAGTAGCCATGCCCTCCGGATTTCGACAACAGCGCCACTCGCGGCAGTCTGCACTTCTGGCTTCACACGGCCGATGGGACGCCGCCGACACTTTTTCTACTGCCCCTATATGCTAGTTCAGTGTAAGTAGAGCGCCGACGTTAGAACTCGCGACTCGAGAGCGCTGCGACAGGAGCGCGCTTGCCATTAGAGTGCACGTCACAAGAGCGCATGACCAGTAGAGCGCATGTCACGAGGTTGATTACCTTGTCCGAAAAAGAAGCTTTATTGTACGCTAACACTTTAAAGCACACAGAACCACTTGGCGATCGGCTGGCTGCAGGAGCCGAGATTGAATGTTATGTCGAATGGTGAAGTTGTGTACATTAGGAAGTGACTTCCTACTCAACCATAACCACATTTCCTGAGTTCCAAGTTTGCGAAGCGCTGCTAACACAAGGTGCACCTCACTAGACTGTTTCTTTCTACCACACAAACTTGTGGTGCAGTGGAAAGCCATCACTGGGGCCACTAACTTTAGCGCGTCGATGCCGTATTGGCGCTGGCAGCATTCACAAACACGTTATGAAAGTGCGTCACACACCGCTAACAAATAAATGCGCCCCGCAAACTCAATAATGAGCGGCCGCATCATCGACGTCTGCCCTGAGCCGGCTCTGCCATTCGTGCCTTCTTTTTCTGGACAGCATCTCCGTCGCAGTGCACACCGATGTCGCGATTGCCGGGGTACGGTAGAAGCCGGCCGTGTAGTTTCCGCTTCTTTTTTGTCGCGCGAGCGCTTGCTGCAGCCCAAAGCACCACCGTCTATATACCATAGCTCCCTTGCTAATCGCGGTCGTCTCAACCACCGGCATGGTCGATACCGGCGTGCGATGTCCTTCTGTGGCGTAGGTGCAGCCCATGTATAGTACAATGGTTTGTTTTAGGCTTCATCTACCAGTCTGAAGGGTCTAGGACATTTCGGTGCTCGAAATATTCGTTGTGCGGAGTTTTTGGTGCATGGTCGTTGAACGCAAAGCGACGGAAAGAGTCGCTTTTGTTCTCATTTTACGATTATTTTTTGCCCGAACTTCATACAAAAAGGTCATCTTCTCTTTCTGCTCGACTTATCCTACTTCTTTGTTCAGTATACCAGGAACTCAGTGATAACGTTATTGCCCCGTTCAAGGTTTTCGAAACGCACAATGGTCGCTTTAGAGCCTGCTTGGGGAAATCCTTCGGTTGGTTCGGGTCGCTGAGGTGGGGGCTTGATAGAAGTAGGACATCCGGACGCTACAATCTGTTCCAGCCGATGCACTGCTGTGAGGGTTTCATATGACTTCTCGCTCCTTGGCGCGCATCGCTGCACCAAATCCGAATGCCACGTGTCACTTTTCCCAGCACTGAGTCACCTCCGATGTCTCGTGGTATCGAGGCTCTCAAGGGGCAGGGGGAGGGGGGGTGGGGGGGGAAGAGGAGGCTCCACTGCGTTCTCTCTTGTGTTTGGGTTCAGTGTTTCAAGCCTAAGTCTGTAAATAATGGGGAGGCTTGGGAGTAAGCTTCGAAAACCAGACAGCTTCTTGGGCAAATCGTGATTGATTTGAGCCTGAGCTACGACCTATGTGCATAATGAAATGTCCGAAAATATTTGTACCTTTTTTTTTATCATTTTCATCGCCTCATCTAAAACTTTCTGGTTTTCTCGTGCGTAAATGACATCTTTAAAACAATTGTGAGCTTGGATGTTCCCTACTTTAGACAAGCTTAGTAGCACTATTGTGACACAAATAGGCGGCGCACACCAAGTCACTGAGCCAGAAACTTTCTGGTTGTCGCGGGTAGTCAGCACTGCATAGTGTACGCGCGCTTGTCCTCATGTGACTGCCATTATACTGCCGGCGAAAAGCAGTTCTTTTCTTGGTCCTGACATTTCATTGAAAATATGACATAGAATATACTTGTCCTTCGATGCAAAAGGAACTATTTCCGAAAACGAGAAACGATCTCCAAATACTATTTTAAAGCATGCAATTAAACGACTTTGATGAAATGGAGTTTGATTCAATGGCGTTCGATGAAATGGCTTCGGTGAGACGGCGTTCGATGAAGTGTCCGGACCCAATCACCAGCATTAATTTGAAATACGAGTTCATCTAACCTACCTTGTTCAGTGCACGGATAAAACCACCTCATTTGGTTGGTTGCTAATATCAATGACCAAACTTGATTATAAATGCCATCAGTGACGTTCTTGCGGTGGCCCGTGACCTGCTCTTTTGTTTCTGTTTATTATAAGTAATTATTTGTTACAGATGTACAGACTATTTCGGCAGTGTATTTCCCTTCCGCTCTATAACGACTTCGGGCCACGAGAGCGCATTCGATAAACAAGTACACAAAAGTAGTAATGGTGGTCGCGTTGTCAACTCTATCCCTGGCTTAATCATGTATGCAATGCGTAGGAAGAAACGCGTTGATAGCAAGATAAGGGGAGAAGCTTAGAGAATTGTTAAGCGGGCGTTGATTTTCAAAGCCGGAGATCTTGAAGATGCGTGACAGAACGCGGGGGTTTGCGGCAGGAGTATGGAGACGGGGCTTTCGGATTTGGATTATTTCTTAAACTAATCATGGAATGGGGCAGAATCGTCAATGTCGGCGAGGAGCACTTTATTCTGTCAGGAAGACCGGCTTGCTTTTGTAAGTAAACGACCGTTGAATCAGATAACAGACATACACTGGATTCTCCAGTAGCTTCGAAAAGCCACGTTACGTTCTCCGCTCAAACCGTGACATTGGACTTTAAAAATATGTGGAACAGAAAAAAACGATCAGATAGAAAATCTACACGGACTGAGTGTATCTACGTTTCACCATAACTTGGTAAACGGCGAAAGCTACGATCTCGGTTGGCCAATCAGAGCAAGGGAGCGACGCACGAGACAGCTCTCCGTGGGAGGATCGTGTGGATCGTGTTTCAATGGCACATAGTCAAGTGCTTTGCTCCGATTCCCCGATTGGCTCACGAGGGTCGTAGCTTTATATCCTGTGTTCGGAGGACTGGCTCTCACAACGGTTGAACGAGCACTTAACGCCTCGCCTTGTCCTGTGCGGAAGGTACTCCGTGATAATGGTTTTGTCCGGTTCGACATTCTGACAATATACAATGACACTTTTGTGAGCTGCTTGGAGATGTCTTCGGGGTAATCCGCGAACTAAGACATACTGCTTTGGTTCAAGATTATGTTCTGTATACCCAGGGATGGACCACACCGGACGCTGCAAGTCGTTCCAGCCAATGCAGCGCTGCGAGCGCTTCATTTGGGCTCGTGCTCCGCGTGTCCCCACACTCAGCGCATGTCACGTGTCACACACTCAGAACTGATTTACCTCCGATGACTCGTAGCGTCCGCTGCGATCCATTTTAAGGTGGAACGGATCGTAACAGACTACGCTGCTTTGTGTTTGCGAATAATGGATCGCTTAGAGTGGTTCATTGGTAAATCCTGCTTGAGTTCAGCCTGAGCTCGCAAACTCTGGACGCAATAAAACTATGTGGCGTAGAAATAAAAGCTGAAAATGTCGGTATCGTTTTTATTTTTGCAGTGGTAACTTTTGTTATTGCTTGGGACCGAGTTCGGCCCTGGGAGCTGTTTGCCGCACTGTAAATTTGTCCAGTTTATAGTTAGTGCAATGATTTTTATGTAGTGACAGGCCTTCTTGGGAAGAACATATCAGAAATAGTTCAATGTTATATCTTGAAGACACTGCCAGATAACAACTCACAAATATTGGGTAAAGATGTCAAAGTTGCCTAGTTCGTGTATTTCAAAGCACTGCATTTTGCATGGAGACAAAATAATGCAACATGTTAATGGAACACCACGCGATATAGAGTAAAATATTTTCCTCGAGAAAAAAAGAAAAACGAAGTTTTCTTTTAATTTCACGCTGAAGTTGGGGAACTTGCTTCACATTGAAGCACGTTTGAAGCGTTGTACATATTTTCAGTTATAAACTCGAGTAAAAAATATTTATAGATGATTTCCCGTTCCGGGAAGAATATACGAAAAAAAAAAATTTCAATGTTATATCTAGAAAATATAACGAAATATGCACTCACAAATATCAGATACAAATATCAAAGTTACACACACGCACACACGCACGAAGGTACAGAATAACCTGAAAACCGAATGCAGTGGCTGATGTACGAGTAGTGATCAAACTGTTTCTGCGGTTGACATCATGGGACGTCGCGTTCATATGGAAGCTGTAAAGGTTGGGTGATCAAAAATGCACAATCATGACAATCAGAGCACATACGTATCTCCAACATTTTTACCCCCCCCCCCCCCCCCCCGCTCTTTTCTCGCTCAGAAAAAAAAAGAAAAGAAAAAGAAGGGAGATCATTTAATGGTGCGACTTTTGCCGACCGTGCACGCGCGCAAAAGTACTTGTCAATCGCAGAAGTGTTATTTACAAGGTAAAGTACACAGGAGAGTGATTGTCGCTTTAGATGTCATTATAATTGGTTTTAGTAGTGAACCCATACAGTAGCCTAACCACATAGTTTTAACCCAACTACGTGAAAACGATCAGTTCTTTCGTTGACCCGTTCAAGACTGACAGCTGTTGAAACATTTCAGCAAAGCGAAAACCGGGTATCGGCGCAGATGATAAACTATTCGCAAACCTGAGCACCTGAGACTTCAACAGTGCCTCCGGTATATGTGTGCGTGTGTTCACTTTGATTAGAGAAGTCATTCCAGATATAGTCACGGCAGTCCGGAAAGTCGAAGTGCTTCTGTCGCATTCCAATTAATGCTCGGAGCCTTTATTCTTGGCTCTCTCTCTCTCTCTCTCTCTCTCTCAGGTATAGGTTAGGTTAGCTCGCACCTCACGCGTGATTTTAAGAGCAAACGATTCCGTCAAAGCATTTTATGCTGCACAGTTTACGCCACCTCAGCTTATCGGATATCAGTGATACATTTCGATAGACATGAGTAGCTCTTGCTGTGTTACAACTTACAAGCGAAAGTAGAGAATTAAAGAAAAATGATTATCTTCTTCTCCTTCTTTAAAAACCAGCTTTGCGAGAGCACGGTTATGGTCTCATCTCATATGTTGCGCTGAAGTACAGCATGGCGGCACCACTGATTCAGATACTTTGGAGTTCCTAGCGCATCGTAAAACCTCGTTGTCATCGGCGGCTTCCTGGACAAGGTCGCTTCATGACAGTAATATATTAAATTGCGCCTACATTGCACTGTTTGCAACAGCAGACTGATATTTCATTATCGACAAGCAAACTGTACCTGCAAAAATTAAATGTAATACGAAGAGAATGCCCATAGTTTTAGTAATCAGTAATTTGTAATGTGATATAATTAAATTTCAGCGATTTTTAAGAAAAGAATCGGTAATGTAAAACTCCTAGTTTTGAAAAGTGCTTTTGCCATCTCTCACCTAAAACTCTCAAGAGGGCGACTGTACTAAAGTGATTAACCATTTCGAGAAGAGACATTGAGTTGAGAAAAATTAACGCAATATTGTAATTACACTCTGAAAATTTGACGGGTGAACTTGTACTTTAAACTTTTGCTTACGGAAAGGTGGAGTTCTAGTCATCGGTGTGGCCACGTGCAATATGACGTCTAAACGCGGCACTGGTCACTATGATCTCAAAACGCAATATAGAAATGCAAGGAACCGAGAAAAAAAAAAAAGGCTCTGCTTCGTATTATGGATTTTTGCAGATCTCAATATTTGGAGTTTCCGTCAAATTTCAGAACAAAAACAACAGTTTGACAGCCCCCAGCACTGTTTATTCCAACGCGTGTTGGGGTAAAAGCACCGGACATGCTCAAGTACGCACGCTGGCATGAGTTCCCGTAACGTAAACATTTTTTGTAAGGCTCGCCCCTTCCTCTTCAAGTACCCAGGGTCTCAATACGTTGAAAATTCACGCGATGCGGACTATCTACAGGTGCGGACAATACAATGATTTATTTTTTGTAGATACTTCACTGTGACAATCGTGAAAGATTTTATGAGTAACGGACTATACTGATGTTGATTTACGTATGATAAAGCTTCATCGTGAGCTAATACAGTAGGCGTTTGTCAAGGTCTGCTGAGTATGATACTTTTTTACGTTTGGACTAGGTGCTAAGTGTGGGCTTTGCACTGGGTGCCGATTGTGTACCGGGTGCGGTGTATCTAAGCAAATACTTTTATTTTTGACGCAAAACATTTCCCTGCGGACTATGCACCGGGTGCGGACTATAGTCCGGAAAATCCGGTAGTTCCTTCGAACTCTAGGGTTCCTGGACGATGGCTCTTGGCTTATGCCCATCCTCACGGGATCCCCATCCTCACATGGCCTTGGGTCACTGTACAGGGACGGCAGAAGCAGTCAAAATCTCGTAGTAGCCTATAGCAAAACAAAACAAAAATTCAGAGATAAAACCAAGAAGCTAGGCTCTGAAATGCTGCGGAAATAAGAGTTTGGTTTCGAGGCGCTTCTCTGGTATAAAAAAGGGGTCGCTGTGCCTCCCGCCGCAAATCGCCCATTATGCGCTTAGCTTGGCTTATCTGGCCCCGAGATGCAGCAACAAAAGGAGTCCCCCCGCCGTCAAGTTAACACTAAGAGAGGAGGAAATGGGAAGTGTAGTGAGAGGAACTTTTTTTTTTTTTTTTTTTTTTTGGTAAGGAAGAAGTGTTGTTCTGTCCGTCCCTATGTTTATTCTTTCTGTTTTTATTTAACTTTTTGTCTGGTTGAAAAATATTCTGCAGGTCGGTCTTTGAGTGCCGCGTGGTGGGAAGTTCTGAAACTAGCCCGAATGTCCCGGAATCTTGGCCTTGGTGTTTTGACCTTTTTGAAGTAAAGAACAAGAAACCGCTTTCGCTTTCTTGTCCTAGTTTTTATTTTAAAAATTTATAAAGATTAAGGTTTTTTGCTCCTCTCAACTCCTTCACCATCTTCCGAGTCACGTGCGCTGTGACGTGAAGGGGCGACGCGCGGGGTTCTGGTGAAAATCTTTCTCTAGAGCCATCAGTGAGCAGAGAACTCACCCGCTCGCGACCACGTGACCTCGTGCTTGCGCGGAGCGATGGCGAAAGGAAGAAAATCTCGTCTGCGTCTGGCCATCCCGTTTGGCTCTGCCCCCATCCCCCTCCGGCTTCTGGCGGATGTTCGTGGTAGCAGGTAGAGCTGACGGTTTTGTTGACCTCGGATAGATGGCGCCACTAAAACTCCGTGTAATGAAAGTCTTGTCGATGATACCAGGTTTTTGACGCATTTATATGTGTGCTGGAGCGACAAGATTTATAGAAAAATTACCTTTTATCGAGCAAGTATTTGCACAACTTCCAATCCTTTTACAAGTCCCCCATTGACGTCACGCCGCGTGGTTCTCATGGCCGCCGCTTGCGGCTGCAAATTGGGAAATATTCGAATTTTTGCCTTGCGATTGCGCGGCGGAATCGCAACTTTTAGATGGAAGGATTTGTGTTTTCTGTCCTTTGTTACAAGATAAAAAATGTCAAAAGCAGAGGTTGCAAATTCTTTCAACGTTAAAATCGTTGCACAGCTCCTTTAAGAGTGGAACACGACAGTTAGACATATAAACTCCCCGCTGCTTCCCAAGCCGTTCAAGCATGTCTGCCTGGCCTAGTCGGCAGCGTGTCTGACTCACAACCGAAGTGTCGTGAGTCGCAATCCCGCCTAAAATTCTCTTATTTCTCTTTAAGGCAAATGAATTTCGTTATAAAGTGTAATAATTTGAGACATGCGGCGACCTTTCATTATATGCCATGTTTCAATCACTTTCGTTCCACGCGTGACATCACGTTTCACGTGAGCGTTGTGGGTTGTTTGAAATTCCCGCGCGTGGTCACGTGACTGGGACGTCATTACCTTGTCGGCTAATCCTGGTTTTTCCCGTCCCACCGACGCCGGCTTTTCCGCTACACGAGCTCCTTAAAACTATCGGTTTTATAAATAAATAAATAAATTCGTGATCAAGGGCCGAGCTGGACTCTAAACGGTTAGTTTCAAAACTTAAGTTAGTTTTTTGTTTTTTTTCTGCTTTTACGTCAGGTGCGGTATTGCGCGTGCGCAGAAACAAGATTCGCGTGAGATGAAGTGCATTCGCCTTGCCGACAGCAGCGCCACCGCAGCGACATGACGTCAAAACCGCGTGTCCGTCTCAGCTTAACTCGGCAAACGGTGAAATTACGGCCCCTGTGAGGCCAGTCAGCGCGTCGGAAGTGTGCACGTGACTATACGGTATCTCACTAGTTGCGCGCAGTGCGGTCAAAGTTAAGGGGGGGAGAGTGAGTAATGCCGCTTTTGTACGAAGTTTGAGTGACGGGCGAATTTTTTATGAGTGAAACGACGTCTGGGACGCAAAAACAAAAAAAGTCTGTGTAAGAGGAGAGTTCCTCTTTCCTCTCTTCTCCGACAGCCTGGGTTGTTGAGGGGATTGAAGAGGGAACAACATGCTGCGGTCGAAAATTGTGTTGCTCGTATGCTTAGACTCCCTTGAAGTTGGTGCGCCCCAACGGGTGACCTGTCTCTCAGCTGTAGATACGAAATTTAGCCGGTGCAGTGCGATCGCTAACCTGGGCTCTTTAACGTGCGCCACGCAGTAGTGATCACACGAACGCGTGCCGGTTCGAAGCTTATCCATATTGAAACGGTCTGGGGTTGGGGATCGAACCCAGGAAAGTCTGCAGCGCAGAGCGTTCGCTCCACGCTATGAGCTGACACGCGTTAGCCCGGCCTGAGCACATCGTAAAAATGAAAAGGTAGAATGAAAAAATTAGATTTAAGAAAAGCGCAGAAAAGAGGGCGACGACTTTTTGGAAGTCGCCATGCTAATTCCGCAACACTCCGTTTACGTGCACCTTAATTCACGATGCACGAGAGGTAGTTGAAGTTCATTCGTGTTGCTTTTTCGAGAAGTCTCCAAAACTCCTTTTAAAGTTCTTTTTTTTTCCCGTGCAATAGGAACAAATTTGTAGCATTTTCTCTTTGCGTCCGTGGCTTAAAAGAATTCGATTTCAATCTTGCAAGAAGCGTTATCATCTCTCCGCCAGAAAGACGTGAAATGTCTGTATGGAAAAAACGGGACCAAGGGGGGGGGGGGGGGGGGGGGGAGGGGCGGAGTTGCGTAAACAGCATTTGAATGTCTAGACTTCCTTTAATGTTAACGCGCTTCGCTACAGTTAGTCCCTCTGACTTGATTTGATTATCGTCCCCGGAGAACCGCCTGATGGCGCGGTGAAAGTATAAATACATGGTGTACACGTGAGGCTGGTTAATCGAAGTGGACTGCGCTCTGTCTGTTCATGCCGTTGACTTGTCCGTCGTTTCTTGACACTGTTTTAATTCCTAAATCTTTGCGTATAGGTAGGTCTATATGTGCTGCACTTGCCTGGAGGATTTCCTGGCGGCTTTTTCCAAAGCCCTCCAGTCTGCGGGTTCTACAATCTTCTTCATTTGTTCGTGTAAAAGTAACTGTATTAGTCAAACTCAAAACCAATTGCCACATTATGCATGCACGGGCCCAGATAAATACGTATGTGCTTGCACGTAGGACCTGGCGAGCAGTATCCACATCAGTACTGGGTAGTGTATATACAAAAATTGCCTTCAGGTAAAGTAGTTTGTACACCGGCGTGCATTTTGCACAAAGTAAAGGACTATAAATTTAATGTACTTTCAAAGTCAAGTAATCACTTTTCAGCGCACAATCTTCTATGATATTGTTTCGTTACTCTAGACAGCGTTTTTCCAGCTGTGGTAGGCTAGGGGAACTGGAGTGCGCAATCGGGGGTACGTCAATAGACCGATCTGACTAAGCGTTCGGCTCATGCGTGACGCCGCCATAACTTTAGTTCTCAGGATGCAGACGGCCGTGCACGCGAGGGCTCTGACCTTCTCGTGCTTTACACGCGCAGTGCTCCAGCGAGGTTGTTGCACGTGCAAAAAGACTAAAGTTCCCTCGATGCATCGCGGCAGCGGTGGCGTAGTCAAACTGGCTGGTGAGGTGGGTCTGTTATGTTCTGTAATGGCGGCGAATGTCGAAAATGGTCGCGCGGTAGCAGTATACTTTTTGTTGTTGTTATCTCGTTGATGAACTATTAAACATATTAAAGATATAATGAACCAATCTTCTCACATCTTAGAGCCGCGATCAGTTCTCCTATAAAATTAACCGGTTAAGGTCTCGCAAGACAATAGTGCGCTTTCACATGACGGACATTTGCCATTGCGTTGTTAGACGAAGGTGCAGAAAGAAAACTTCTACTCCATGTGATAAGTGGTGTCCACTAGCGGAAAAGTAAAAAATGCTAAAGTGTTTCTTTCTTTCTTTTTTTTTTTTCTTAGAGCGCAATTTTTAGGTGTTTGTTCCCCTGTTTTCGTCGCCTTCGGCGTAACCACGCGTATTGCACTATGGGATGTCACAGAGGTATACATCAATTCAACTCCCGGCTAAATTTAGCAAAGAAACGGAATTGGTGTGTAGATCTGTGACGTGCCATAATGCAGCACTGCGCATTCCGTTTCCCCGCTAAATTTAGGGGTAAAACTGACGTCCAATGGCCTGAACACCAAATCAGTTTACCCGCTAAATTTTGCGGGGAATTGGATTGGCGTTAAGGTCACGTGGCGTCAATTTTCCAGCTAAATTTAGCGGGAAAACTGTGGGAGGAGGAGGGGATGAGAGGGAAGAACGGTGCTCCGTACCCTCCCCTCCTCCTCCTTATATAAATAATATAATAAATAATTAGTGTATGTATGTATATATTGTAACAATAACTCTCCTCAGTCACTCAGTCGAGCCGTCCCGTTCTCAGTTCCCGTCGACTTCCTCTTCCTTTCCTTTCTTATCGTAGCACTCTCCCCCCTCCCACTGAAAAAAAAAAAGTGGTCATTTCTTTTAACACTGCAGTTACTGTGATCTTGATGGTAGTCCGTCTGCAAAAGATGTCCACAGTCCTTACGGAACTGTGACTTGGCGCGCTCGTGGGATGTATAGCTTGAGATGCGATACGTGCTCAGGAAAGCAGTGGTGTGTGCCGGGAGGTCGTCCATCAGTGAGGTCCTCGAGGTAGTAGGTGACAGGCCCTCTCCGTTCCAAGATTCGATAAGGCCCTCGGTATCGGGGAAGAAACTTAGCAGCTCTCCCAACAGACTGCAATGTCCGTCTCGCCAGAACTTTATCTCCAATTTGAAACTCGTGCACATTATGAATACCAGCCTCTGACGCATTGCCAGTCTCTTCCTGACTTCGCCGAATGGCGTCCCGTGCCTGTCTACGAATTTCATCAAGAGAAGCACGTTGAGTGTCCCTGCAACGTTGTGTCCCGTTCACCCCAAATCTTGACTCAATAGGCAGCGTCACATCACGATCGTATAAGAGTCTGAACGGTACTTCTTTTGTGGTTTCTTGCTGTGATGTGTTCAATGCGAACATGGCGTGTGGGACAAAGTTATCCCAATTAGTATGCTTGGAGTTTACATAGGCAGACAAGATATCTGTAAGTGTACGGTTGTTCCTCTCAACTAGACCGTTCGTTTCAGGATGATACACGGATGTCGGAGAATGTCGTATGCCATGTCTCGCCAGACAGTTTCTAAAATGGTGAGACATGAACGGTGTACCACGGTCTGAAATTATTGCGCGTGGCGGGCCATGTCTCACAACAATGTTGACATCAATAAACTCTTCTAGGAAATCTGCGGCAGCATCTGGCACCGCTAGGGCCTCTACCCATTTGGTTAAGTAGTCAACTGCGACTATGACATAACGATTTCCGCTCCGGGATTTCGGAAAAGTTCCGAGAAAGTCAATTCCAATTAGCTCAAACGGATGTTCTGGAGGTGTGACTGGGCAACGGGGTACGTCCCACTTAGTAGTGGATGTCTTTCGGAACTGGCAGTGTTCGCATGTCTGAACGTGCCGAACGACGTCTTGACGTAGGCCGCGCCACCAAAAACGTGCGGCGACCTTAGTGTAGGTTTTTTCTCGCCCAAGGTGGCCTGCACTTGGAGCGTCATGGCATGCTTGAAGTATTACCACCCGCAAGCTCACAGGTACAACGGGTAGCCAGACGGTGCCTGCCGATTGTCGTTTCTTTACGTGGCAAAGGATATTATCGACAATCCTGTATGCTCGCAACCGGCCCGGTAATCGTCGTCGTGTGTCATTCAGTCTCTCGGTAGAACTTTGTTGTAGGGTCGAGCGTATAGCTCGACATCGTTTACCTGTGCTATGTACAAATCTTGAATAGCGGAAATTCCCACAGGGTGGCGCGAAAGAAAGTCCGCATCTTGGTGAGATGATCCACTGCGATGACGAATTGAGAAGTTGTATTCCTGCAGCTGGAGTGCCCACCTTGCAAGCTTTGGTGTCAGGTCCTGCTTGGATTGCAACCATCGCAATGCGGCATTGTCCGGTACTACCGTAAAATGACGACCATAGAGATATGGACGAAATTTGCTGACGGCCCAGACCACGGCGAGACATTCCAGTTCAGAGGAATGGCGCCTACTCTCACAATCGTCTAAATGTCGACTAGCGAAGGCCAACACTCTTTCAATGCCGGATGAATCCTTTTGGAGCAGTACTGCCCCCAGACCATCACCGCTGGCATTGGTGTGCAGGATTGTCTCATGAGTCTCGTTGAAGTGTGCTAGAACGGGAGGGCTTAGCAAGGCATGCTTGATGTCTGCAAATGCCTGAATTTGAGCCTTCCCCCAGGTCCAGGTGGTTGTTTTCTGTAGAAGGATGGTTAAGGGTCGTGTGCGTCTCGCGAAATCTTTTATGAAACGCCGAAAATAGGACGCGAATTCTATAAAGCTTCTTAGCTCTTTGATCGTTGTCGGAGCTTGATATTTTGCAATGGATCGCACTTTCTCAGGATCGGGGAGGATGCCTTCCGAAGTGATCGAGTGTCCCAAATATGTGACTTGTCCAAAGCCGAAAAAACACTTTTTAGCCTTCAGTTTAAGTCCAGCATCAGATAGAGGCTACAGTACAAGACGAAGTCGGCGCTGATGCTCATCGAATGTAGGGGCATAAATGATGATATCGTCGAGGTAGACCAGGGCCATTGTCCATTTGAGATGACCGAGCACTTTATCCATTAGCCGTTGGAATGCGGCTGGAGCATTGGTGAGTCCGAATGGTAACCGATTGAATTGAAACAGGCCGTTAGGTGTTACGAAAGCGGTTTTCTCTGCATCCTCGGGTTTTATGGGGACTTGCCAGTACCCGGAGATCAAATCAAGGGTGGTAAAAAAATTTGCGTTCGCGAGACGATCTAAGGCGTCGTCTAACCGTGGTAGTGGGTAGACATCTTGTTTAGTGACACTGTTGAGTTTCTTGTAGTCGACACAAAACCGAATAGATCCGTCTTTTTTGGGAACTAGAACTACCGGCGATGACCACGGGCTATCAGATGGTGCTATGACGTCTTGCTCGAGCATTTTGTGCACTTGTTCGTTGATGATCTCTCGTTCTGACGGGGCAACTCGGCGAGGATGCTGATGAATGGGGTGAGACATTCCTGTATCAATTGAATTCTCAAGCAAAGAAGTGCAACCCAAGTCATTGGAGGAGGTTGCAATGACGTGTCGAAAGTCTTGAAGTAACGTTCGGAGGGATCGAGCTTGTTCCTCCGTCAGGTGAGGACCGAAATTCAAGTCGTTCCCTGCTGTTTCGTTAGATGGACTGGAAGAGCCCATGCATGTTGTCGACTGGGGTAACAGTCGAAACAGTCTGGGAATGGGTTTGACGAGTTACTGTTTCCAACTTCTCTCCGCGACTAATGCTTGTGTCGGTGGATCCGAAGTTGATGACGAGAATTTTGGTGTGACCATCTTTACAGAGAAGAATGCTTCTCGGAGCTGCCATTTCTTTACCGGGCAAGCACTTGAGATAAGGATCGAAGATTACATCTCCACAAAATCGTTCCGACACAACGGCGTTTACCCATACTCCAGAGTTTGCCGGGACAATTGTTCGTCTGGAGACTACTGCAGTAAGTTTAGTGCCTTTTCGGGTAGACCTATGTTCATTGATGACGCGCGTTTTCATTGCCTGCCAACTATATTGCCCGAAGGTAAGAGAAAACGTGATGAACCACGTGATGAACTGAGCGAAGTGTGTCAGCAGGCCATTTTGATATCTGGTAGGTTCATCTTGCGAAACTAACGTCTTTGACTTCGGGTTACTTGGGAGAACCATCGTTGTCGTCTCAATGAGGGGTATGTCTGATTTGAAACTGATAGTCAGCCCGGTCTTTTTGCACCAGTTACACCCAAGAATGACCGGATGTACCACATTTGTGACGACAACAAAATCGTGTAGCAGTTGTGTTTCCTCTCCAACCATCGTCAAGGACATTACGCCTGCGGATTTTAACTCGGAACCATTGGCAGGAAGGAGCTGGATGGTAGTTGCTGCCTTGAGATTGGTTAGCAAGCCTGCTACAACTCGACTATCAATAATGCTCACTGCGGACCCAGTGTCCACCAGAGCACTAAACTGCTGGTTGAGTTCCAGAATATGTATAGACAAACATGGTGGTGGGTAAGGTTTAGGCATCTTTACTGATGTTTGTGTTTCTGCCGTTATGCCTACGGTAACGTTGGGGACTGGATGAACAACCAGCGAGCCCTGCCCCGATGGCTCGCGGAAGCGTTTCCCGGACGTGAAGTTTCATGGGGTTCATTCGGGCACTGTCGAGCAAAATGTTCGATGCCACCACAGCGGGAGCAATGTTGCGGCTGCGACGACTCGTAGTGGTTCATCATGGAGAAGGTGCTGACAGCTGTAGTGCGTGCTGCCCTTTCCGTAGAACGAAACGCGGCTTCCGTTTCAACTGCTTGGACTAAAGCTGCTCGCAGGGTCGTTGGGCGTCCAAGGCGTACAATTTGTTGAATCTGGACATCACCAATGACGTCCAGAAATGAAGCGGTCGCCAAGGTACTTACGGTGTCGGGGGAAGAGCTTGGAAAGGATTTTCGTGCAAGACGTTCGATGCTGGCTGCCAGCTCTGGGAAAGTCTCGCCAAAACGTTGACGGCGAGAGCGCAGTTCCGCATAGTGAAGTTGTTCAAGGTGAGAGTCGCCGAACCGAGCGTCCAGGGCAGCGATTAAGGTAGGGTAGTCGTGAAGGAGGTCTGCTGGAATAGTCTCTAAGATTTCAACGGCCTTCCCCCGGAGGTAAGACACCAGGGCTCTTGCTTTGTTTGAGACGCTCCAGCCGTTGGCTTCTGCGATCGTTTCAAACTGCATCTGATATGCTTCCCAGGAAACTGTTCCGTCAAATGGTTGCGGTTTCAACAGAAACGCGCCGTGTGCCGCACTACCTTGAGGAGCCGTACTGCCTCGGAGAAGTTGGGGTGCAGGCCCGGCTTGTTTTAGTTGATTTCGGAGGGCCTGGACTTCCAACTGTAACTGGCGCACCTGGACATCCGTGGGATCCTGGTTTGCAGCGCCCAAAGCAGATTGATCTTCCAGGTCTCGAACGTCATCATCGTTGCGGTCTCCGGCGTGGGAGTGAGAGCGGGTAAGAGGCATATCCCAGCGCTGCCACCAAAACTGTAACGATAATTCTCCTCAGTCACTCAGTCGAGCCGTCCCGTTCTCAGTTCCCGTCGTCTTCCTCTTCCTTTCCTTTCTTATCGTAGCAATATATATTGTGAGGGTATTTAATGTGATTATTACAATGGTAATGAATGGCCAAAAGGGAACTGTTCCGCCGGTTGAGTGTAGTCCAAATCTCCCTCGGTCGACCAGGCGCGTACCTTGATCCCTTGCCGACACTTCTCCTTTACCTTCCTCATGTACAATACCCCCGGGGGGCTGGAGTGTCTGCTGCCAGATCGGCAGCAGACACTCGTCCAGCAAGTACTCAATTCATCTTGCCATTTGCTTTTGCAGCGTCAGCTATCGGCCCGTTTTTGCTGCTCATCATCCATTGGCGCGCCAAGTCATCGCCACGTGGTCAAGCCTGAGGGACGCAAGCCATCGGTGCAAGTCATCGCCACGTCAGAAACCCAGGAGTCGCCGCTAGTGGGCGTCTACCGCCATCGAGGCCTATAAAACAAGAACGCGGAGCCCAACCCGTCACAGTTCGGCAGCAGACACTCGTCCAGCAAATACTAAATTCACCTTGTCATCTGCTTTTGCAGGTGAGGTATTGTTGTTTTCTTTCTATCGTTTTATTTTTTTTTCTCTGCTGCCGAACACAGCGCCTCTTGCTTTCACCTGTATATTGTGTACGCGTGTTTGTGTTCTTGAAATATTCTGACTGTAGATATAAACAAACTCAAATGGCTAAAGAAATGACAAAACTATGTGAGGAACTCAAGCGAGACATAAAACAAGAACATAGGGAACTAAGATCCTCGATTGAAAGGGAATTACGAGGGGAGCTAAGGGAAGTTAAAACAAGTATGGATTTTATTAACAAAACGTTTGAAGAGATGAGGGATAAACTAAGTACAGTCTTGAAGGAAAATACGGAGCTTAAGGCAAATAACATCGAGCTTCGATTGGAATGTAAGCTGCTGCATCAACAAACCAAAGAATGTGAAACTCGACTTGTAAACTGCGAACGGTACAACCGGAATCGAAATATTGAAATAAATGGAATCCCGCACCAGCAAAATGAGAACATACTTGAAATTGTGGAAAAGTTGGGAGCAGTGATTGGCATTCCCATACTTGAAACGGACATCGAAGCATGCCACCGCGTGCCTGTTCCGAACAGCGAGGCAAAAAACATTGTCGTTCAATTCACGCGTAAAGACAGACAAGATAATCTCCTTCATTATACCAAGAAACGGCGCATCACTTGTAGTGACATCGGCATTACGTCAGGTGGCTCTGTTTGCGTAAACAAGCATCTGTGCCCCGCACTAAAGAAATTACTGGGAATTACAGTGGCAAAAAAGGAGTGCAACTGTAAGGTCGTTTGGGTACGGAATGGTAGGATTTTTGCTCGTAGGCCGCGCAAACGCCGCTTGTAAAAGTAACATGTGTCGATAACGTCTGTAGAATAACGGCGAGCTAGTTTTGACATTTTTTTATTTCTTTTGAATTGTTAAGCTAATACAGATATGTCACACGCCTTTATTTCACCTTCTAAATTAAACAAATTACTTCAAAATAAGTCTGCATTTCAATTAACACTTTTTCACCTTAATGTTACGTCTGCAAAAAACAAACACGATGACCTTGCTGTTTTGTTTGATTGCAATGGACCAAACGTTGACGCCATTATGCTAACGGAGACATGGTACCGTTGTAGTACTGACTACTTTCTGCTCCCGGGATATTCCCATTTCAACTTAAATAGAGAAAACAGACAAGGTGGTGGTATTGCTATGTTACTAAAGAACGAAGTAAGTTGTGAGCGCTTAGAATCATTCTGTAAAATCACTGACTTCTATGAAGTTGTAACTGTGCGTTTCGGAAATACGTTGCTCTCCGTTGTATATAGGCCCCCTAGTTCGCCTGTAATGCTGTTTCTAAATTTTGTGGAGACCTTGTTTAAGCTTGTCAATGATAAAAATTACACGTTAGTTTTAGGTGGTGATTTCAATATCGATATAAGTTGTGACTGTAGCTCGAGAAATGCTTTTTCAATCCTCATTGAGTCATGTGGATTATCAAATGTTATAAAGCACCCTACAAGAATAACTAACACGTCATCCTCTTTGCTTGATCTGTTTATAACCAACTATGAAGACTTGGTGGTGACATCGGGGGTTCTTTCAACTGATATAAGTGATCATCTTTCTATTTATTTTTGCTTGCAAAATAAACATTCCAGTAAAAACCGTTGCGACTGCGCTCCTGTGGCTAGAGTTGAGCCGATCTCCCCTGACCAGTTGCGCTGTTTTTGAGAAGACATTGGACGTACATCTTGGCAACAAAGTTTTTCTACAAATTCAGCTAATTCCGCATATAATTTATATTAGATATATTTAGTGCAATATATACAAAACATTTCCCTTTTGTCAACCTCAAAGCCACAAAAAAGTCGCGTAAACCTTGGATCACGCCTATCCTACTATCAATGATACGAAAAAAGAATTTTTTATATAATCATTTTTTAAAAACTAGAGAAAATAGTCGACTTATAATCTTTAAATCTGATCGAAATAAACTAACGAGTTACCTAAGGACTGCTAAGCGTGACTATTACAACAAACTTTTTGATTCATTGGAAACATTGAAAGCTGATATTATGTGGAAGAGAATCCGATCTTTAATAAACCATAAGCCACCCCAAAACGTACCTCGTGAAGTAACAGTAAGCGGCGCTCAAATAACAGACGTCACCATGGCAAACTCGTTTAATGATTTCTTTGTAAATGTTGGTACGTCAACGTGTGTGTCATCTTCCTGTATAAAAAAAGCCCTAGAGTTCATGAAATCGTCGCAGACGAATACAATGTTTTTGCTCCCCACTGATGAGGCAGAAGTATGCTCAACCATAATGAATCTTAAATATAGTAAAAGTATTGACGCCGATAACATGCACATAAAACCAATAAACGATGTTATAAATAAAATTGCACCATATCTGATATATATATATAACCTTGCTCTTGAAACCGGGGTTTTCCCACTTAAAGTGCAGGTATCAAAAGTTAGTGTCCTACATAAAGGCGGTGATATGTTCGGCATATGCGACTATAGGCCCATTTCAATTCTGCCTGTCTTTTCTAAACCACTCAAGAAACTTCTACATCAAAGACTCCTAACGCATCTCGATAAACATGCTTTAATTTCTGAATCACAATTTGGATTTCGTAAGCATCGATCTACTGAAATAGCACTGGTGAATCAAAAAGAACTCATTTTAAAAGCATTCGACGCAAAAAAGATAACATTGGGCGTTTTCCTCGATTACTCAAAAGCATTTAATTCAATTAATCATGATATCTTACTTGCAGAATTACCATTGTATGGAAAAAGAGGCATAGCGCATGATATTTTGAAATCCTACTGATTAAACAGAAATCAGTACGTGTCTTTTCCAAATTTTCATTCAGATAGGCTAGCCATAACATCTGGAGTTCCCCAGGGCCGCATCTTAGGCCCATTGTTATTCATTTTGTACATCAACGACATCGCAAACGTGGCTGAAAACACTGATGTAAAACTGGTAATTTACGCGGACGATACCAGCATTTTTTCTTCCCATGACCACATCTGCACTTCCATTTCAGCAATGTAAGAGGTGTTTGAACAAATTACTGCCTGGACACTCAACAACAAATTAAAGTTAAATTGTAGTAGGACCAAGGCTACCTAGAAATAAAAGGATAAACGATCCACTTTGTCTTAAAATCAATAATGAACAAATTGAATTTGTAAACTGTATTAAAATACTGGGTGTGTTGTTTTCACAAGACATGAGCTGGAAGGCTCACATAGATTATGTCCAAGCAAAACTATCCAAGAGCGTTGGCTTAATAACAAAGTTTAAAACAATACTTCCTACTCATATTAAATTAACTAATTATAAATCGTTAGCTTGTTCCCATTTAAATTACTGCAACCTTATTTGGGGCACCAAAACCAAAACAAACCTGACAAAGTTTCACCTTTTACAAAAAAGGGCTGTACGTGCAATATCTTCTGTTCCCTCTCTCCATCCTACTGCATCATTATTTAAGGCCTTAAAAGTAAAAACAATTCAGCAAATATATAGGTTTAAACTTTTAACAATGCATCGTAGGGCTGTTCAGCAAAACAACGTTCATTACATTCACTTAGCTAACCTAAAACATTGCATCATCCCGCGCTACCTTAGGCAAAATCAGCCCTGGGTAATCCGTCCATCCCGCACAAATAACCTTAATCAAACGCTTCATTTTAATTTGTCCACCATACTAAACACTCTTTACAAAAAGAGTATAAATTTAGAGGCACTTTCACATAAAGGGTTAGTAAATTTGGTTTTTTCTCTGTGACTTTTTGAATACTGGCGTTGTTTTTATCCTGTTTGCATTCTTTGTGTATTTGCTGACCGCTCTCGTGGTTTATTGCCGGGTATTGTTTTTTCTTTGCCTTAGGTGCTCATTACACCAAACATTTGTATAAGATGAGTCTACATTCATCTAATAATTAGTTGTTTTTTTTGTCTGTGTTTTTTGGCTTGATTTACCTTTTTGCTGTTCCGAACTGCACGGGGGCTGGGACCTTCGTCAAGCTGCTACCCAGCAGCTTTTTGTCCCAAGTCTCCTGTTGTCATGTAAGGAGATGTGACAACAAATAAAACTTGATTTGATTTGAGTCTGAAAGTGGGCGATTCGACGGGCATCTTCAGCTCGACCTCTGACAACTGAAGTGTAGGCATCCTGGGAGAGGTCGGGTGCACACGGAAAACTTGTGTCCAAAGTTGTCAGGAGATCATGGACGTACAAAAGGTAATGTGGTGCGAACCCTGTGGCAGCCTGGCGTGCGGTATTGTACGCGTAAGTGACGGATGGTAATACCGGGCTCCGGGTGGTGTGGCTCTCGGTAACGGACATTGAAAGCATGGTAGCTAATATGTGGTTTAGACGCTCCGTCAGTTCGTTAGATTGAGGATGGTAGACGCTCGTTATGTTGTGAATAGTGGTAGCCAGGTGAAAAACCTCCGCGAGAACCTTGAAAAGGAACGGGGTGCCACGGTCACTGACGATAGCCTGTGGAGCGCCATGGCGTAGAACAATAAGGTGGAGAAAGAAGTCGGCCACTTCTTGTGCATTGGCGGTGGGCACAGCTCTCGTTTCTGCATTACGAGTCAGATGATTGATGGCCATAATTATCCAGCGGTTTTTCGTGGCGGAGGCAGGAAAAGGTCCCCAAACGTAAATAACGATCCGTTGAAAAGGGGTTTCGGGAGGCGGTATGGGTCGTAGAGGGCCGGGTGGTGCGATGGCGGGGCTTTTGCTCATCTGGCAGAGGTGGCATGCGCGTACGTATTTGCTGATGGATCGATGCATCCCATTCCAGAAGAAACGGTCGCGAACTCTAAAGTATGTCTTCGAAAAGCCAAGGTGGCCACCAGTAGGGTCATTATGGTTGGCTCTCAGCACGTCTAGTTGTAGGTTGCGAGGAACAACGAGAAGCCATGGGCGTCCATAAGGTTCGTAATTACGTCGATATAGGATTTCGTCAAGGAAAGTCAAAAGGCGTGCACGCTGTTCCACCCGTCGAACGGGGTGGGGGAGCGTACCTTTTAGGTAGCGGATGATGGGCTCTAATGTCGGATCGAACTATTGAGCCTCGGCGATGTCGACCTGGTCGAGGGTGGCTGTGGTGTTCAGGTAGTTTATTGGATGCTGAAGGGCAGACACAGCGGGGAGGGGACATAGTGAAAGCGCATTTGCGTCTAGGTGTCGCTTACCGGATTTATAGATGACAGTAAAGTCGTATTCCTGTAGCTTCAACGACCAACGTCTGAGACGGCCTGATGGATCTTTAAGCATAGCAAGCCAACATAGGGCATGATGGTCAGTGACAATGCGGAAGTGGATACCTTATAGGTAGGGGCGAAACTTGGAGATCGCCCACACGACCGCAAGGCATTGACGTTCTGTGATAGTATAGTTGCGTTCCGCTTTTGTAAGGGTACGGCTTGCATAAGCGACGACGTGTTCTTTACCGTGGAGATTTTGTGCAAGAACTGCGCCAAGGCCGTGCCCAGTTGCATTTGTACGTAACTCGGTGCTGGCACCCTGGACGAAGTGGCCAAGGACAGGAACAGACGTTAGCGCATACTTAAGAAACTGGAAGGCTCTGGCTTGGGAAGTGCTCCATTCAAACTTAGCGTTGCTGCGAAGCAGCATGTTGAAAGGTTCGGCAATATGTGAAAATCCCGGAATGAATCGTCCAAAATAGGTACAAAGTCCGAGAAAAGCGCGAACCTCTTTAAGTCCTTCGGTTCAGAAAAGTCAGAAACAGCCTGGATATGGCTAGGGTCTGGAGGTATTCCATCGGGACTAACGAGGTGGCCAAGAATTTTGATTTGCTTCGCTCCAAATACGCACTTGTTTGAATTTAGTTACAATGTAGCTCTGGTGAAGCAGTCCAAAACCTGTCGTAGCCGATGCAAGTGTTCGTCGAATGTCGACGAATATACAGCACATTCCAAGTGAGACCATGAAGGAGGGTGTCCATCATTCTTTCGAATGTTGCTGGGGCATTGCAAAGTCCGAAAGGCATAACATTGAAGTGATAGAGGTCACTAGGGGTAATGAATGCGGTTTTGGGTTTGTCGGCGTTGGCTACAAGTATTTGTCAGTAGCCACTTCTGAGGTCCATGGAAGAAAAGAAGCAGGATCCTTGAAGAGCATCAAACGTGTCATCGATTCGGGGCAAGCGATATGCGTCCTTTTGTGCAACACTGTTGAGGCGTCAATAATCCACACAGAATCACCATGATCCGTCTTGTTTTTTGACCAGTACCACATGGGAGGACAATGGGCTAGACGAATGTTCGATGACTTTCTTTTGGAGCATATCTGTGACGTGTTGTTGTATGACGGCACGCTCTGCGGGCGAAAACCTGTAGGGTCGACTTTTTACTGGAAGGGCATCAGCTGTGTCAATAGTGGAAGGGCATCGGCTGTGTCAAATGGTGACGTACGAAGGAGGTTGTCGGAAGGGTATTGTTCTGGAAGTCAAACAAAGTTTCGTAGGTTCCTAGGAGGTGGGTCACGGCTTTCTGTTCTTCGACCGTAAGGTCCGGGTCGATCACGTTTCTAATGCGGTGAGAAGGATCTTGAGTGGAAGAAAGGCGGGATCGGCAATGGGAAACACCGTTAGACAATGAAGCGACTTTGTCTTCCTGATAAATCCTTAACGTGGCAACATGGCTTCCTAGTGGAATAATCTGTTGTTGGCGAGAAGCATTTGTAATGTAGAGATGAACTTTGTCTTGTCTTATGGTGACAATAAAGAAGGGCACAGCAATCCCCTTTTTGGTGAAGTGGGATAAGGATGGTTCGAGAAGGCCGGAGGTTCCTGGTGATTGTTGATCACTCTTAAGTGCTCCGAAAATGACAGATAACGGAGGCAGAAACACGTCCTGGACGGCGCGCAAGTTAACGGCGGGTTGCTCTGCTAGCTTGACAGAAGGGTCAAAAGAATTAAGGTGTAACTCACAGCTGGCGCAATCAATTAGGGCGTCTGTTGACGCCAAAAAGTCCCATCCTAAAATAACATCGGCTGCGCAGTCCGGAAGTATGGTAAATAACCGCGAGTTCCAGCGGCGAGGACTGACAGGGTTGCACATCCAAGTGACTGGCAAATAGCTCCATTTCCTAGACGCAAGAAATACGCACGTGCTGGAATTAAAACGGCATGTAAGCGTCGCGGATGCCTTCAGAAATACAGAATGTAGCGGCCCCAGTGTCCACCAAAGCAGAGAATGTTTTGCCGGCCATTTAAACGTTAACGGTCGTAGGTCCAAAAGCTGTAGGATTTAACGCAAAATACGACTGTGCAGCCTGACCTCCGGTTTGGCCGCAGGCTGCCCCGCTTAGTTTGACGTCAGGGTGGGAGCGGCAGCGTTGTTGAACGGCGAAACTGAACGGCGACGGGCGGGATAGGGGGAAGGCGATCTGCTGCGGCGGTTCCCAGCTGTTGGAAGCGGACTTCCATAGCGGCGGTTGTTGGAAGTGTGGGTGTCGTTGGAGTAGTAAGATGGCGCGTTCCACGCCGAAAGGTTTCTTGGCTTATCCGGCGGCGACAGTAGCGGGTTGCGTGTCCAGGAGCCCGGCAGTAGATACATATTGGCCGGTTGTCATCTGTTCGCCTTGAGGTCAGTTCGGCGCTGCGGTCCGTAGAAGCGTGCAGGGAGTGGCTCGCGCGTGTCGAAAGGGGCGGTGTAGCGCTGCTGCATCGGCTGGATAGAGCAGAGAGCGGAGAACGCTGGAGCGACAGGTGAAGCAGGTGCGTAGGCGCACGGAACCGACGTGGGTGACTGCAAAGCTGCACGGAGTTCTTTTTGCACCACTTTTTAAATAGTTTCTGGCTCGATGGCACATCCAGAGGCGTCGTCAATCAAGCTTGATGGGTTAAAATATTTCCGCAGTTTTTCGCGGATGATGGTCAGAATTAGTTGCAGGAGGTTCAGGTTGGAAATGGGGCTACGTTAAACTTCAGGAAGGCGTTCGAAAGGAGCCTTGTTGATCCGGGAGCTCTGCATCCCTTCATACGTTTTACATTATGATATGAGTCGCTGTACGGTCGCGGGTGTTTTCGGGGCTACAGCAGAGAAAGGTTCCTGGGACAGACCTTTAAATAGCTGTCGGATCTTATCATCCTCGGACATTTGCTCATCCACTCGTCGGCAGAGACGAAGGACGTCTTCGTTGTAATTTGTGGAAGTCTCGGTTGCAGCTTGGAAGCGGTGTGATCGCTTTTCTTTTGCCTGTTGTTGGCGCCTCTCCGGCTTGCGGGACGCTTCTGAAAACGATGTTTTGAAGCCACCCCACGAGCTGATGTCGTCTTCGTGGTTGTCAAACCACTGAAAGGCTGTACACCTTTTAGAAAGAATGCTACGTTCGCCAGCTTATGGGAGTCATCCCGACGGTTATGGGCGCTTACGCGGTCGTAGTGTTTCAACCAGTCATCGACGTCGCCTGGGTGGGAGCCGCTGAAGGTTGGAGGGTCCCGCTGGCGGTTTTTCACGTAGTTGGGAGGTGGCCGTGAGGGTTCACCGGATGTAGTTTGTTGTTCGTCTAGCGTGGCGACGGTAGTGGTGCGCCCACTTCGAAGCACCAGAGCACGCCTTGGGGTGGCCGACCACGAAAAGGTAGGGGAACTTAAGGACTTCCTCCACTTGTGAGGGTGTTTGATGAGCTATATTATTACAATGGTAATGAATGGCCAAAAGGGAACTGTTCCCCCGGCTGAGTGTAGTCCGAATCTCCCTCGGTCGACCAGGCGCGTGCCTTGCTCCCGTGCCGACACTTCTCCTTTATCTTCCTCACAATATATATATATATATACATATATATATATATATATATATATATATATATATATATATATATATATATATATATATATATATATATATATATATATATATATATATATATATATATATTGTGACAGTAGTACATTGAGGTGCAACGAGCGGGACAAAAAGGAGGAAAAGAAGAAGAAGAAGTTGGTCGTAGACGGGAGAAGGACGAAGTGGCAGCAGCGGCGGAGAAAAGCGATCTGTAACATTTTGGTGTCAGAAGTGGGATCTGCGAAAAGAAAATGCCCTTCACACGACAACAAGCCCAGTCTGGCGAACCTTCCCCTTCTCCCCAGGAAACCAGCAACACTGAAGGTCCAGTTACCTACGCCCAACTGAGGGATCTGTTCGTGGAACAGAGACAGGGCTTCGAATCAACGATAGCGGCTATGGTCCAGGCGCAGGTGCAACCCGTTACGTCTGCACAAGAAGACCTTCGACAAAGAATCATAGCGCTAGAGGAAAGGAGAGACTCAGAGAATCGGACCGACTCAGCAACGGTACGCACATTTCCTGCCACCTCGAATCCCCTTCGTTTGAAACTGAAGCCCTTCGATGGTAGCGTGCCACTTGACCTTTACCTCGAGAAAGCTAACATTGTTGCTCAAGCACACCAATGGTCCGAAGATGAAACAACTTACGCTCTTGCGGCACAACTACAGGGACCAGCCATCGCGATACTGGCCCAACTTCAAGGAAGAGCTCTAACCTACCAAACGTTGGTAGCGGCACTTGAAGACCGCTTTGGTGACAAACATCTACAACACGTCCGCTATGGCGAGTTACGTTGCCGTCGACAACAGCCGGGGGAAACACTCCAAGCCGTGGCAACGGAAGTTGAGTGCCTAGCGCGAAAATCATTTGTGGGAGTTTCCGCCGACGCTTTTCACCTTCTCAGCACTACTGCCTTCGTCGACGCCATTGTGGACACTGAAGTTCAAAAATTTGTTCGACTTGGAGGGCCAAAGACAGTTCAAGAGGCTTTGGCTAAGGCGTTTGAGATCTCAGCCATTCAAAAGGCAACAGCAAACGCCCAGGCTTCTTGCCCGGCACAGTTACAGCCAACTACTCATCTGGAGACGTCTGGAGCACGCCAACAACCTGAAGGTCACCAACAAGTTAACACCGAGAGCCGCTGTTTTCAATGCGGGCGACAAGGACACTTGGCTGCAGGGTGTTACAGCGCGTCGGGAAACGGATATCCCGGTCCACAGGGGCGGGATCGGGTATAGAGGACCAAGTCCCCCTCGTCTCTCTTTCAAGGAGTTTTACTGGTCTTCCAACTACCAAAGTGGAGATTCAAGGATTTGGAATACAAGAAAGTCTCCTCGATACTGGAGCAGCGGTTAACATAATCGACACGACGCTTGTACCGGCTGATTGTAATGTCTCCCGGATTGCTCCACAACTTTTTACAGCCAACGGCGTCAAAGTTCACACCGGTGGACAAGTGAAGTTACTGGTCACTGCGCTCGGTGAGACGTCGTTAGTGGACTTCGTAATTTTGTCGAATTCCGTCTCTCCGATCATTCTGGGTTATGAGTGGTGCCAGAAAAACGGATTTTTTAAGTTGAACCCCGAACAGAACAAGGCCACCAAAACCTCGCATCCACCCACGAAAACATTACACGCCAGCATTCCACGATGCGAAAGTATTTTTGTGTGGCTTGTGTACCTCGTTCGCTCATTTTTCCTCGTCGCCGTGGAAAAGTGGCACCTATTTCTAAAGTTTTTCTCCCAATATACCAACATCATATGTGCTCAAGTACAGCTATCGGATGAATTAAGCGTATGCGTTAAAGACTCTGCTACAATACCTGCCGAGACTGCTTCAATGATACGCCTGACTGTAAACAACAAAAAGGTTTACGGTGAAGCTGTTTTCGACTCGTGGCTCTGTGCGAAACCAGGGAAAGAACTAGCTGCACCCCGGACACTCGTGGCTTGTACCAATGGAGAATTCGTCGCTCTTGTCCTTAATCTAGGTGCCAACGACATCACTCTCAATCCAGGGAAACAGATTGGTGTACTCCAACCGTTGGCGAAGGACAAGATCTCAATACTTGCCAGTATTTCTCTAGAGTCAGATAATGAGTGCCATTTTTACAGTCAGGATAATTATTTACCGTGGGAACAATTTAAGTTTGGACCAGAATTGAGTTGCGAGCAGAAAACGAAAATCAAGAGGGTATTGTTGTCACATCGAAACTGCATCGCCCTGAGTTCGGACGAACTTGGATGCACACCGTATGCAACACATACCATTGACACCGGTGACAGCCGACCATTACATCAGCCATTACGCCGCCTAGCCCCAACAGAGCGTGAAACCATCAAACAGCAAGTGACTGAGATGCTCGACCACGGTGTGGTGAGTCCGTCAACGAGCCCATGGTCATCACCAGTGGTGTTAGTGAGAAAGAAAGATGGCACTGTGCGGGTTTGTGTAGATTACAGGAAGCTTAATAGTACAACCAAGCTCGATGTCTACCCTCTTCCACGTCTTGATGATACCCTTGACCGACTACAGGGAGCGGAATACTTTACAACATTGGATTTGATGTCGGGATACTGGCAGGTGCCACTGGATAAAAGGGACGCTGAAAAGTCAGCCTTCATCACACCAGATGGTCTCTACCAATTCAACCGTCTTTCCTTCGGCCTTTGCAGTGCCCCAGCGACATTTCAAAGACTCATGGACCGAGTTTTGGGCAATCTGAAGTGGACAATGGCGCTGGTGTATTTAGACGACGTTGTAATCTACGCAAACACTTTTGAAGAACATCTTCGAAGACTCTCACCCGTACTTGACGCCATAAGTGATGCCAACCTTTCTCTGAAGCCCCAAAAGTGTTTTTTCGGCTTCAAAGAGATCACATACTTGAGACATGTGGTAAACAAAAACGGCGTTAAACCTGACCCCTCGAAGCTTGAGGCTTTGTTTGAATATCCGACGCCAACAACTATCAAAGACGTCAGAAGTTTTTGGGATTTGCGTCATATTTCCGCCGTTTTATTGTTAACTTTGCTACCCGCGCTGCCCCCTTGAATTACTTGCTCCGGAAGAACGTACCATGGCGATGGGGCAACGAAGAGCAGTCCTCGTTTCAAGACCTAAAAATGGCCCTTCTAAACGCCCCAGTGCTTGCTCACTTCGACCCGTCCTTGTCAAAGACAATTCTCCACACGGATGCTAGCGGACAAGGACTTGGAGCTGTACTACTTCAAGAATTTCCAGACGGTACTCAAAGAGTAATTTCGTACGCAAGTCGCAGGCTTACACAACAAGAAGAGAGGAATCATTCATCTGAATTAGAATGTCTGGCCCTTGTCTGGTCGGTGCAGAAATTTCGCCCTTACCTTTATGGCCGCCATTTTACTGTTGTGACGGATAATTCAGCATTGACCTGGCTTCAGAGCAAACGAGACTTGACGGCCAAACTGGCACGCTGGGCGATTCTACTGCAAGAGTATGATTTTGAAGTCATACATCGTAGCGGACGTAGTCATCAGTACGCCCACTTTCTATCTCGCAACCCCCTAGACAAGATCCCTGAGGCTCCGGAGTGTGACACTTGTTTTTGTGGTGCGACTTTCGACCTACGTCACAGTCAATGTCAAGATAACGAAGTACAAGATATTGTACAGCGCCTCGCATTATCCGGTTCGACAGACATTTTACAGCGACTGCGTCGAGCATACCGAGTGGAAAATGGCCTACTCTGTCACAGAAATCCCGGTCAACAACAATGGCTACCGGTGATTCCAGCTTCTCTGAGGGCTACCATGTTGAATCTCTGCCATGATGACCCCACAGCGGGTCACCTCGGTCGAGATAAGACTCTGGCCAAACTTTCCGAACGCACGGATTCCGGGAAGTTGCTTCCACGTATGTCGCTTCCTGTGAATCATGTCAAAGGAGGAAATTGCCCAGTATTTAACCTTTCACCGAGATTCATCCAACTCAATCACCGCAAGATGCTTTCGAACTTATTGGACTTGATCATTTAGGACCATTTCCGAAATCACAAAAGGGTAACCGTTTCATTATTGTTGCTGTTGACCACCTTACAAAGTGGATTGAGCTACGTGCCGTGCCTACAACGTCAGCGAATCACATTGGGGAGTTTCTACGTGAGCAAATAGTACTTCGCCACGGCGTACCCCGCACCGTACTCACTGACCGAGGAACTCATTCAGCTCTCGTATTTTTAAACACGAGATGGTAACTCATGGAATACACCACGCCCACTCAGCACCCTACCATCCCCAAACCAACGGACTCGTTGAGCGTGCTAATCGAACTATCGCCGATATATTGTACGCTTATGTTAATGCTTCGCATGACAATTGGGATGTGTACGTACCATACGCATCGTTTGCTTTGAACACGTCGCAACAAGCAAGTACCACGACGACCCCTTTTAAACTGGTGTACGGTAGGACTCCGGTTCTGCCGCAGGAATCAACGTTATCCACCACGTGGAATCATAGAAGGCAAGAAATGAGCGATCATTTTGAGGACAGACTCAATGAGGCTCGCCGCCGGGCTCGCGTCGCAATAACCAGAGCCGAGCAGCGGATGCTAACCAATCACCGACAGGATGACCGCATGTCCCCCATCGTGCCAGGGGACCTTGTTCTTGTACGCCGTCCCGTTAGAAGGAAAGGAAAGGCAACCAAGCTACTTCCAAAATACAAAGGACCCTGTGAAGTGCTTCGACAAACAGGACCCGTGAGCTTCCGGCTACGAGACCTCAGTGCACCTCGAGAAGCATCCCGGACTTTCCCGGCTCACCGCAGTCAACTGAAGCTGTACGTGTCAAGGCAGACATTCAGTCAAGACCAGCCTGGAACACAGACTGCCGAGGATGGACAGTCAACCTGAAGGGGGCAAATGTGACAGTAGGACATTGAGGTGCAACGAGCGGGACAAAAAGGAGGAAAAGAAGAAGAAGTGGGTCGTAGACGGGAGAAGGACGAAGTGCAGCAGCGGAAAAAAGCGATCTGTAACAATATATATATATATATATATATATATATATATATATATATATATATATACTGTTAGGAAGGTGAAGACGACGACGGGCAGTGACGCGCACGACCATCTCGCGCCAGGCCCCACGTGCCGGCTCGGCCTCAATAAATCCTTTGTCTGTTCTATCATCCTCTACTGGCCTGTCCTTTCTGCTGCCGACAGCATCACCCTATACATTATATATATATATATATATATATATATATATATATATATATATATATATATATATATATATATATATATATATATATATATATATATATATATATATATATATAGAGAGAGAGAGAGAGAGAGAGAGAGAGAAAGAGAGAGAGAGAGAGAGAAAGAGAGAGAGAGAGAGAGGCAAAAGTAAGGTGCGCAGACACAGAAGCCGAAGGATGATAAAAATCAAAATCTAATTTGATGGTGAAAAAAGTCACGCAAGAAAAAGGAGTGAAGTGCCGTAAAAAAGTTTTATTAGTTTACAAGAATAATGAAGGCTAGGCACAAAAACGCCAATTACGCGGGGAAAAAAAAAAAGCTTGGAAAAGGACGGATATAAAGTGTATAAAGTGAAAGTTAAAACACAAGAACTTGCAAAAATAAGTTGTTAGATGAAAAATAAAATAAAAATTTAAGAATACAAAAAATAACAATAAGAAAGGGGCCCGACGTGAAGCATGAAAAAGTACGCACGTCAGGACCCTTTCTTATTTTATTATTTTAATTTTTTTTTTGTTAGTTTTCTACTCTATTTTTCATCCAAGAATTCATTTTTGTAAGCTATTGTGTTTTAACTTCGACTTTTATTCCGTCCTTTTTCTAGTTTTTTTTTTTTTTTCGCGTAACTTGCGTTCTTGTACCTAGCCTTCATTATTCTTGTAAACTAATACCACTTTTTTTTCGGCACTTCGCCCTTTTTTCTTGTATGACCTTTTTCGCCCGTAAATTAGATTTTATTTTTATAATCCTTCGGCTGCTGTGTCTGCGCACCTTACTTTTGCCTATATATCAATGGAAGGATTTGTAAACCTTCACCACTTTATATTCAGGGTGTTTTTTGTTTTTTTTTTAATTAACAGATTTGTTTTAAAAAGGCCGTGAAAGTTACACGTATGCAGTTTGTGCATGTGAGTTATACGGCCAGGGGGACAGAGTATAGGGGGCTAATCTTGAGGATGAGTCGGATAATTAATTAAAATTCGGTAATTAACTTTTTAATTAATGAAAATAGACAGATGTTTTTAAATAGAAACTTGCTCAGCGTCATCGAAAATCACTAAATCAACTCTCTTTAGAAGTACATAACGCAGGTGCAGTATATTACGGCGTTCTGTAAAAACTCAATTTAGACGCGTTTCTAGGTTTCGATTGCTTATCAGAGCGCATCTTTGCGCCCGCGGTCCTGCCGCGAGGAATGGTCGCGGCGCAAAGCACTCCCTCGCCTCCCTCGTAGCATGGAAGGAAGTCGGGCGCATGTGTTTTGCGCGTCTCAGCCACTGGGGAGCAGGACCGCGGGCGCACAGATGCGATCTGATGAGCAATCGAAACCTAGAAACGCGTCTAAATTGAGAGTTCTTACACAACGCCGTAATGTACTGCCCCGTGCGTTATGTCCTTCTAAAGAGAGTTGATTTAGTGATTTTCGATGGCGCTGAGCAGGTTTCTAATTGAAATCATATGTCTATATTCATTAATTAAAAAGTTGATTAACAAATCTTATTTAATTAGCCGACTGATCATTACGAATAGCCCCCTATACTATGTCCCCCTGGCAGTATAACTCACATGCACAAACCGAATTAGTGTAACTTTCACGGCCTTTTTGAAACAAATCTGTTAAGTATAAAAGAACACTCTGTATATATAATTTATGTTATGTACGCTAAAGTATGAGGTTTATATTTGTACATATAGATATTTCTTCCTCAAATTCTTTCGCACGGTTATGGCAAAATCAAAATACCTCAAGAGCTTTTCCATAACAGAGATTTGTCAATGTCTTTTAATTTGTTTTAAAGCAGTTTAGATTTCCCCGAACATCGTTTTGTGAGGCAAATTTAGCAAGACCGCCTTTGAGAAATGCAGTTTCAGGTCAGGTGTTGTATTTTCCCCGAAAATTATTCTGGTCTATTTCAGCGTAAGCCGAGACGCAGTCGATGCTACAAGCGCAAGCTCTGGGCTTTAGCGTCCCTGCCGAACACTTGCGCTTCTGCAGTGCAAGCACTGTTCAGGGTCAGATGCTCGCGCTCGTAGCATCGGCTGCGTCTCGACGTAGGCTGAAACAAGGTGTAGATAAAATACTTCCAGCACAAGTACACTCTTCAGAAACGTATACCATAGGCAACAATATGAAGGTGAACAGGCTTCCTCTTTTTCTTTTTTTTGGCGTACCTAAAAATTTTGAAACATGTTGTGGTCCCGACGAGGGCTAGAACGGAAAGATTAGTTCACAAACCACTACCCTTTGACATGTTGAGGTTTAACGAAGGCGTGGGAGTCTTTAAACTGGAAAGAAGAAAGATGAACAGTTCCTTTTCACCTTGTTTCCTATAGTACTTTAAGGAAAGCACAAGTCAAAACCTACTACAGAACTGTAATACCTTCACACACGCCAAACTAAAAAAAAGTCCCAAAAAAGAAAAAAGAACGGAACAGTTGGAGGAAAAAAAAAAAAAGAATAAATGTCAGAGGGGCCTTTTGCGCAAGAGTCAAAGAAGACCAATACACACAACTGCTGACAATCAATTTTCTTCCAGAAAACCACGCGCATACCTCTATACTCAATGGGGCAGTAATCTCAAACTCGTTCGAATGTGGGGACTAGATAGCACACTTCTGAAAGATTTATGGCCAACAAAAGGAAAGGGGGGGGGGGGCAACATTATTATATATTTTGGGACAAAAAGAAACGAACAAACAAACAAGCAGCAGTGGTGTTCACGTTGCGAAGCAGCCGACTGCCGCAGCGACACCTCCGATGATTTTCTATAAAAAAAGAAAAAGAAAAATGAAAGCCGTTTACAACTCCCTGTAACACCGAATGGACTACTTCCAAAACGGACGCGCCCCATCGCGGCGAAATACCACGCAGTGCACCCTGGGAACTAGTTGGCCACTCGGTTTCGGTTTCGACTGCGCAGCTTCATCTCGTGCTATCACGCCGCGACCGAACGCGCTGCTTGCGTTTTCGATTATCTGACTTTTCACGAACGTACACTCATTCTCGAGCTATACAAAACGCAGACCGGGGCACTTTCCTTGGTTCCCAAAACACCAGATATTGTGCGTGCGTATGCGAACGTAGTAAGTCGTGGCTTAGTCACCTCACCCACGAGTGCATGTTTGAGCTCAATTTCAATAATCCCTTTTAGTACCAGTGAACTAGAACTGAAATTTGTTCATATGGAGCCTTACACGTATTTTGTTTGCCAAACGTCCGTTTCTTGTTACTCCACTGGGCGAAAAGCAAACCGCATCCTCACAGGGTATCAAAGTTGAGCCCAGCGTTTACGCATGAACTTTTAAGGAAACGCAATAAATTCGACCTCACTATTGCAGAAAAGTTACTATGATGTCTTCCTCGTGTCATCATATATCTCCCACTCAAATTTTATGCTGATAGAAGATTAAATTTTCGCAAACGCTGAGATCGGCTAGCTACGACGGAGGCCCTAGCGTCCCCTGCTCCTCGGTAAGCCTTTTTGCACGAGCTTTTACTGAAGCCCAAGATCTGTGCCTGAACAGTGCGTCTGAAATTATCTCGGCATACTCGGGCAGGAAGAAAACAAACACATAACAAATATTATGGCCATTAGCAACCGCCAAACGCGCTTTCAATTCGTTCGAGCACTTGTGTGAAGAATGTCGCACCGTGCGCCGGACGGGCACGAACCCCTATACGGTGCGCATAGGGGTTCATGCCCGTCCGGCGCTCTTTCGGCGAACGGTGCGACATTCTTCACACAAGTGCTCGACTTTTGCTTTCTTAAAACGGTCGGTATGTGTGAATTGGCCTATATGATATCAGGATAACTTTATGCGCATACGCGATGTTGAATATTAGTGGAATGCAAGCGGGTGGGGACTTCGCTTCGTGCAGTGCTGCGGTCAGTACAGATAAGAGATAAAAAGTGTGTTAAAATTGAGCTTTTCAATGGCGCCTCCGAGTTTTACCTCGCCTACTCAGGCGTATTAAGAAAACAGTAATTGCAAAAAGTAATATTTCGTCTATGGACGCATGAAGCAAACAAACTTCCTGATCAACAACACTCAAGTAAATGCGCGAGCTCGATGTATGCGTACTTATTGGTTGCTACAGCTTGTTGATTCGTACACAAGCAAGATCCCCGAGCTTCGCAGCGTCGAGATTCCCAGCACTGGCTCGTCCACATACCTCGATAGGAACGCTAACAGGAAGGCCCAAGTACAAAAATACAACAAGCATGTGTTAAGACAAGCTACACGTCTCAGGCTTGTGCTAAAGCTTCGAGGTCTGGCCATTTAGGTTAGTTTGGAGACCACAAATGACGCTCTCGGGTCCAGAAAACAATCTCTTGTCGACGGGTCGATCGAAACCGAAACCATGCCACTCTCTTCCCTGGCCAACTAGTTCCCAGAGTGCAACGCGCGCAGTGCTGCACGCAGGGCTTTATGGAAGTAGTCTATTGGAGCGCAGCTCGTGAGGAGGACAAGGGAAGGGTACTGAGGGTCACGTGTTCTCGGGGCGGGGGGGGGGGGGGGGGTCACGTGACCCCCGAGAAAAATTTTTCCGCTAGATTTAGCGAGGAATTTTTCCGCTAAATCTGTCGGGGAAAATTTTCCGCTAGATTTAACGGGGAAATTTTTCCGCTAGATTTAGCGGGCAATTTTTTTCCGCTAAATCTAGCGGAAAAATTTCTCCGCTAAATCTAGCGGAAAACATTTTCCGCTAAGTGTAGCGGAAACATTTTCCCGCTAAATCTAGCGGGGAAAATTCCCCGCTAAATCTAGCGGGGAATTTTTTCCGCTACATTTAGCGGAAAAATTTTCCGCTAGATCTAGCGGAAAAATTTTCCCGCTAAATGTAGCGGAAAAAATTCCCCGCTAAATCTAGCGGAAAAATTTTCCCGCTAGATTTAGCGGGGAAATTTTTCCGCTAAATCTAGCGGGGAAACTTTTCCGCTAGATTTAGCGGGGAAATTTTTCAGCTAGATTTAGCGGGAAATTTTCCCCCTAGATTTAGCGGGAAAATTTTTCCGCTGGATTTAGGGGGGAATTTTTTCCGCTAAATCTAGCGGGGGAAATTTTCCGCTAGATTTAGCGGAGTAATTTTTCCGCTAGATTTAGCGGGGAAATTTACCCACAATGCACCGCGCGGTTACGCCGACGCCGACGGCGACGCCGACGCCGACGCCGCTCAAGCCGGAAACGGGCCCCTAAGAGCTGCGCTCAAAAAAACTTGTGCCCTCTGCTTTGTAAGCTCATCGTTTTACCACATTTAGCTTTCATTAGCATATAGGACTACTTTGTACCTGATGTTATAACAATATTTAAAACACCAACGGCGGATTTCAATCGAACGATAGCAAGCACACCGCCCTTGCCTGTTGCAAAATCTACTAGGCTGAACAGGCGTACAAACATCTCTTCATGGGACAGTTTTTGTTTTCCTTACGATTTTTTATAGCAGCATTATAAGAAAACACCTTTTTTTTTAAAGCTATAGTCCGACAGCTATAAGCCCGATCTTATTGTTCTATCTTTGGCAGTTTCTCCTGATGAGCGAAAGTTCGTTCAGCCGAGGTGCCTTCTTGAGCAAAGAGCTCGCCCATGTAGCCCAGTAGTGGGATTGCTGTTTCGGTTGATTTATATAAGATAGCTGAAAAGCAAATATCCAAAAGAAAACAGAATGAAATAAAGTGCGCGAACATGGTATATAAGCAGAACTCCTTTTTGAGCGGAAATGAATAGATTATATAAAACTATTATTCATGGCGCATGTTACGCTCGATGCATGGGAACGTGGGCTCGCAGCCGCGTGATGAGCAAGGGACTCAAACCAGAGCAGAGGACTCAAACTAGAACAGAAGACTCAAACACGCGGCCCGTTGCGGGCCGCGTGTTTGAGTTTTCTGTTTTAGTGTATATTTATACGGTACGTGAGGAGAGTCCGTAACAAGGAACTGTAATCACAATAAACTTAACAACTAAATACACTGTAAGATGTAATAGATTGAAACATTGGACGCTCTTAACCCATGTTATGAAGAAGTTCGTCAGACACACTGATAACATAAATCACTGCATAAAAAAAAAAATAGAAAAAGCATAGGGGATAGCTTTTTCGTTTTGATTTTCTTTTTTAAATTGGCCAACATTTTTCAGTTTTCATTTTGAAAAGAAACTTTCGGCTTTTACAATGAGTATTTTTGCATACCAAAGTTTGCCGTCTTTTTTCCCCTCTGATATCCATTCAACCGAAGACCTATGTGGCCTTTACTATTTGCTTGTCTTTTTTAGGCACTAAGCAAGTACTAAAAAAGGGTTATGTTTGACACACTGCTGGTCAAGGGAAACCAGGAAGCGGGGGGGGGGGGGGGGGGGGGGGGGGTACAGCTGGTACATATGAAAGGTTGTTAATCCGGAACTAAGTGATTGGGTCTAAAACGTAATAAGATAAAGTTATCAAATAGCATTCAAATTTGTCGCAGTAGCGTATACAACACTAAACTAGGGACGATACACAGACGGACGACTACAGGCGAGGCAGATATATCGGTAGGCTGTTCCCAGCGTAGACATCACAAGGAACCCTGCATTCCACTTGGTAATCTACATTCGTGATTATTTGGCGCGGTATAATAAAAATTCACTCGACGTTTTCCAGATTTTCTATAATATTGCACGCCCGTTCATTTCTGTTTATGACGGCCAGGTTCGGAAACGCCCTCTCATCAATTTCCACGGCTGCTCGATGCTCTTCTCTCTTGCAGGTGCCCTTGCACTCGAAACTGTCAAGCGACCGATGTAAAGGACTTCAGCAGCTGAAGCTCCTCAAGCAGTCAAATGAGGGCGTCAAAAGACTCGTTAATGGGGACGGATGAAGTTTTGACAAAACGTGAAGGTATACGTAATGAGCATCATCTATTCCTCGCCTTTTAGTATTTCGACCAAAATTTAGTTGTCCACATTGAGGAGCATAAACCGAATATAGTCATCGAGAGTTCAAGAAACGGGGGACGTGGCGAGTTCCGGACACTTTGTCATCACTTCGCAACTAATAACATTGCCGCATCATCCTATGAGAACTCCATCGGTAAGAACGCCACAGGTCTCATATTCTAGGTTCAGAATTCAGTTGAGTTTAATAATCCTCAAATGAAGTGCATTACATGAGGGGGGGGGGGGGGGCTAGTGCAAGAACTTATCATTGTAGATTATCGAATAACAGTAATATTAATGATGAACAAGATACATATTATACAGGTCATATAAAAATCCAGGCATGAAAACAGTGATAGCGAATAAATATTTTTAGCTAATGAAAAACACTTGTGAAAAACAGTAATACAGACATTTCATTAAGGAAAAACACACACATGCCTTGCAAAAATCACAGAATATAGCCTGATTAGTTTCGAGTATTATTATTCCGGGAATATTATCCTAGTCAGTGATACCTCCTGAAAGCGGAGAATTTCGAAATTTATTAGTGTTCGCGAATAGCGGATTTACTTTTGGGTTGTAGTCACGACGCAAAATGATGCGAAAGGGTGGGTGAAGTAATTGTCAAGAAAAAAAGACGAGGAATCGTATATTTTCCGAAACGTGACAAGACGAGCAAGTTTAGTTCTTTCAGTTAATGACGAAATCCTCGTTTTGATTTTGGTGCAGTTATGCTTAATGTCCGTAAGTAATCGCGCGATATGAAACGAGACGCCTTATTTTTAACCGACTGGAGTTTGTTATTGAGGTATGCTTGATAATGCCACCAAGTAAAGTTAGCGTGGTCTAATTTTGATCTGACGAAAGTTTTGTACGCAGTAAGTTTCACGCAATGTTGGTTGCGTTTAATATGTCCTATCGATTTACAACCGCTAGCCGCTGTAGTGTTTATGTGTGTATTCCAAGTTAGTTAAAAAAAACGTTACGCCTAGGTATTTATAGCTTCATACTTTTCGAGAGGCTGTGTAGTAAGTAACGTGTAGTTCCGTACGACATTTTTTTTTTATTAGGTGGTTTTGTTAAGCCTACTTTTATTTTAATCGTCCGAGATTTGAAAGGAGACTGAGGTACCCTGTCAGGACTATTGACCGTGCACCATGATAATTTGTATGTGAATCATACACGCCTGATTTTTTTACATGCGACTTCGAAATCGAAGTTTATAGGATAAATCCGAATTCATAAAAAATTTACCGGCGACTGTTTTTAATTGTTTTTTTTTATTTATTCGTAAACATGGTTCTTTAGTCGTAGGGATCAAAAACGGTTGCTCCAGCTTAGCGTATGCTAGATACATAAACAAAAATAGAGCTGTTTCGCCACCTATACAGATGGCATCTTCAGTATGTACTGGCGCAAATGTGGCCAGAGGCCAGTCGGTGACTTATTGCCAATGTTCTTGTAAGGTCCGGCAGAGGGGCCGTGGCGAAACGACTTTCTTTTTGTTGATGTCTTTGCCGAAGCTAATGTTTTTGAATCATAAATTCTTCTGGGTTTTGGAAAATGTTTGCACTTAGTCACAGTAAAGCTTTTTCCCTGTTAGGCAGCACTGGAGGTCTTTAAAGACACGCTCTTGTTTGGCCACTGACTGTGCTTGTTCCTGTGCACAAAAGTAAACGAAGTTGTTGTAAGTAAAAATAGTAATATATTACTTGTAGCACATTACAAATTCATATTTGCCCACGAGCAACATTACGCCGGAACTGAATGGGTAATCAGTTGGGGCACCAGGGTAGACTGCATAAATAAAACAGTCTTCTACGAGCGATCCCTTCACCCATTCTTAACGCTATTGTTGGACATGTCCAAGCTAATGTTTATCGTAAAAGATTGACCAAGAAGGATAGCGTAAAATCGATGACGATGTAGTCGACGAGGGACTTGACCTTGTATTAATGATTGGGAAGGGCAAAGACGTTTCTTTTCTTTTCATTCTGGAGGACATATTTGATGGACGTGGTGTTCGCGCCTTGACCATTTGGGAACATGCTTTTGAAGAAGTACGTCAATTTCGTATTCAAATACTATGCACATAAATTGCGCTGCAACGATGTGATTTTTTCAGCCTGATAATTTAGGCCTTCGCTGCACGATATTTATACCGCCGGTGCCTTTTTTTTTAACAATACAATTTATATAAAGTCTTTCCGTCAAGAGGAGCTGGCGAAACAAAACACAAACAATCCACTTTAAATAATAAAAATAACACATACACACACACACACACACCGCCAGATAGATTGCGTGTCAGCTACTTCCAAACTTTGCGGATGTTTTAATTTTTTTCAGAATAATTTAACGAAAACATGTTTCTAACCGAAGTTTTTGGCGTCTTCCCTAGGTTTCCTAGGTTAAATCAAGACTGCAGACGATCCCTTGTTTGCAGTGGTATAGCATTTTTGTTTCCTTAAGATAATATAATCTTAATATAATCCACGATATACTTTTTGTTGTTGTTATATAAGGGGTGTAGCCTCGGTTTCAATATTTTTCTTTATGTACAGACTGATGTCTATTTCTGTGTTCTCTTTGCATATCGGCAGTGTCGCCACATGATATTTAGAATTGGGTTTATATACATAAATACTTTTTTTATGAATATTGCATAATGATTATACCTCCATGTATTTGATACCGTATGTATTCTGAATAATTCTTGCTGCTGCTACGTGGCGAGACAGATGTATTGTTTTCGTATATCTATACTGTGTATCTATTTTTAAGCTGTTTACCTGAATTCGGGGGGCAGAGGCGCTGTCAGGCATCATGCCTTCTTCTCTTCCCCTCAACAAATAACATCCGCATAAAACACGTTTTGACTTTTGGTTTTTAAATCATTAGCAAGTTTTTTCACATAGCCGTTGATATACATACAATTAGAAGAGAAGATAAATCCCAGAACGTTTTTGAACTTGAAAAGATTTTACAAAAAAAATAAGTAATTCAGAAATGTACCTACGCTACAACTACTTATTTCTGCTATGCATCTAGACCCATACTTTAAGATATAAGAAGGTGGAGTTACTTCGCAGCGCTTTATTTCTACTTAGACATCTTCTTAAAGGGGCCTTGCAATCATTTTTTAATCGTCTACCTTTTTTGCGGTTTCCACGTCTCTTGGGGTTCGGGCAAGTCAGCGGGCACGGAGAGAGTAACTAAATATCAGGGGGTCATATTTCAACCGGACGACGCGGAAACCTCCTCCACCGACGAGGGCGACCCGCAGTATTGAAAGCGCGCAAAATATGACGTATTTGGTCCTGGGCTTACTACTGGTCAGAGCCGCTCAAAGCTTCTTTTCGGTCGAAAGACGAAATATAAGGGGCGCGAAACGTTTCAATTATGTATAAAAGTAGTTTTCGTTCAGTATTTTAGATCAGAAAAGAAACGAATGCAGCTTATAAAGTACGGAAACAAGAAATGACCCGTTGACATACCCGCCACCAAGGGGTGGAAAAGGCGGCGCATACTAGAAAGGAGTAGAGGTGTCGCGAACTTTTGTGGAACCGGATTTTTAGGACGAACTTTCGGGGTTCGACTTGGTCCAACCGTTTCGACGAACATTCGACCTTTTCAACAGATTCGACCGGTTCGACTTTGTGGACAGTGTGGCCAGGCCTTGATACAAGCATGTCTAGTTTTGGAAAATTTTCTTTTTATGCAAAGGATTATTTTAATTTTGTGAACAACTGCAATTAAAAGAAACTGATTCTAATCACTGAAAAAGTTATTAACTTAACTTTTTGTACTGTATTAACTGAAATAACCAATCAGCGCTGCCATTAATTCATCCCTTAGCTGTTACCATCCAATCCGAAGCCAACTGGCCAGCCTGTCGCGCATGCGCACACGAGTCGAACCTGAATGCAAGGTTCGTCGAACCTTCCACTAAAAGGTCGAAAAAGTTGAACCTGGTCGAACTCGAACCTCGGCCGGTTCGCGACACCCCTAGAAAGAAGTAGTGGGATCAGGCGCCGACACGGAAAGTTCCCGGATGTACGTGGCGGCGCTGCAGTCGTATGGACAGGAGGATCCGACCGGCTCCGAACGTTTCGAAGGCCTTCGGCGAGAAGCTTTTCTTGCGGTTTGGCCGTTTCGCGGTACGGCAGCGCAAAGTGGCTCCCATTCTGAACTGATCTTTACCCCGTGTCATGCCGAATTAGTGTTTAATCGCGCAGCAGATGCAATGAAAGCCGCTTTGGCTGTCCGCTGCATACAGCCTATCCAGAACGTGCTTTAGTGGCGCCCTCTCGCGCCGTCGACACGGAGTGCGGCAGCCGTGGGCGCTCGATGAGCTCACTACCCCTCTTCTAGTTCACGGCCACTCAAGCAACCGAGGACGTCATGAGGGAGGTTATTTTTTGCTTGTTTTGGTAATTCTAATTTGCTTATAACTTTTAAAATAAAGCGAATTTCGAGACAAGAAAAGTTTCACTAAATTACTACATTCAGTGCGCTCAGGTTCGGTGCAAATTAAAAACCAGTAAGAAAGTCCTTGCAGGGCCCCTTTAATACACCAGAATCAATATGAGAATGATTAGTGAAGCTTTGTTGTCCAAAGCGATATTTTAACTTTGAATAGTTACAATCAACACTGATATACAACTTTCTTGGCTTATCGACTTGAGGGATGTGATGGATCAAGCCTATTCCATACTAAATGTAATACTTTATCCCAGGTATTTTAGTTTATCCTAAAAATAAGCTTTTTTTTTTTTTTAACAGTGCTGAAGTTTTACTACACTCTAAGGTATATGGTGTGTCTTTTTTTTCATGCAGAGCACTTGGACCCGAGCATATCGCCGCTGTCCATGAGCTCCGGAGATGGGAAAATAAAGAGATAAATATATATTTATTTTTAAAAACACAGTCCGCGCTGTGACACTTAACATGACGTATGCATGCGAAACGTTATGTCCTGTGTTACAGCGCTGATAGTCTTTTTAGATGTATATTTCCAACCTCGGCATACGCCGAGTTCCATCCGTTGATTGCAGGGACTGGTTCTGCCAAGTGCTCTGCGAAAAAGCAGACGCACTATATTTCTCAGAGTGAATACTTTGCTAGGAGAATAGTATCTACTCCGTTTATTTGCATTGGACAGCACACCTACAGCCCCAAATCCTACTCAATCGGCATGGATAACTCGCGTTTGAGAGAACGCATGCTCATCGCGCTGTCGGGCTTTCGTGTTGCGGCGAAGGAAAGGGCTGCCGCCGACGCACCGAAATACCGGATTCGCTAAAACAGCAGAAACGGCTTACTGTTTTTCTGGGATGTGCTCCAGCGCAGGCTTAAAAAAGATCTGCCCATTTCCCCATCGGGCATTCGTTTTTTTTAATGTAACTAAAAACGACTGCGTAACTTTTTACGTGTTTTTTCTGCTGGGTCTTCCTAGTTTATAACGGTCGCGGATGAGAGTGCGGCATGCCGACCCCAAGGCGCAAGAAGTCCGTTTCTATTTTTCAACCTTGTCAGGCAACTAGAAGATGTGTGTGCCACCAGCGAGCCTAAGCCCGAGTGGCTGGGCCTTTGCAAGTGCCTTCTCGAAATGAGAAATTTTTAACATGTGCTACAAAAGCTTTGTAGTGCATTTTTAATATGTCTTGACAAAAGCGGGTTGCTTTTTGCAATGAAAAAAAAAAGCATATCTGCGTGGCCTAACAAAAACGAAAAAGAAATGTATGCGTGGCCTAGGTGGTAGCGTGTCTGACCAGCAATCGAAGGGTCGTCGGTTTGAATTCTTTTCTTTTTAAGACAAATGAATTTCTTTATACAGTGAAATTATTTGAGACATGCGGCGACCTTTCATTTGCATTACATGCCATGTTTTAATCACCTTCATTCCACACGTGACGTTAGATTTCACGTGAGCGTGGCGGGTTGTTTGAAATTCTCGCACGAGGTCACGTGACTGACATCGTGACCCTGGCGACCAATTCTGGTTCTTCCCGTCCCACCGACGACGGCTTTTCCCGCTGCACAAGCTCCTTAAAGCTATCGCTTTTAGAAATGAACAAATAAATCCGTGATCAAGGGGCCGAGTTGGACTCGAAACAGTCTGTTTTCTAATTAAAAGGGCAACTCCGGCCAAAACTCAAAATGAATTAAATTACTGGTATCGCTGCAGTGGCACAAAATGCGTCCCCAGCCAAAATATTACGTCCGTGGGACGCCGCATTCTCAACTAATGCCGATAATAAAAATGCGACCCGCCGCGAGCCGCTGCTTCCTAGCGGGCGGCCAGCAGGTTGCCAATCGCTAAAGCAACGTTGGGCCGTGACGTCAGTATCGTTCGTTTTTTCCTCCGGTCAGGGCGTTGCTCGGAGTGCGCTTCTTTGAGCCGCTACCACCGCTATTTCGGCTGCTGTAGCCCGTGTAGCTTCGGTATAGCCTTTTGTTTACTTGCTTGTGAGGACTTTAAGACTTGTTTTAGCGAGCAACTCGGTGCGCCCAAGACTGCCCAGCTGTTCCTCGAAAGATGCCGAGTGCAACTTGCAGCGCCGTGGGCTGCTCAAACAACCCGCTGCGCAACACGGAGGTGCTTTTTCACAAGTTTCTAACGAACCGGAAATTCGAGAAGGTGTGGGTGAATGCTGTTCGACGAGTGGACTTTGGACTTGGGCTTTTACGCGCCCGAGGAAAAAGAAAAACACGAAAAAATAGACGTGTACAGCCCAGCACACGTGTGTTCGGGCGCCGCAGCCCGCGCCGGAGAGCCTCAAAGCTTTGTGTACGTCGGGGACTGACCCGCAGCGCGAAAGCGAGAGGGCCTCCAGTACTGTACGTCACTAGCAGCGCGGCGAAGAGCAACGCCGCTCCATCCACGGAGCCCAGATGGCAATTTAGGCCTAGCGACGAGTACGGAAGACCACACACACGGCGACAGCCGCCGAGTACGGCACCGAACGAGTTCATTCGTTTTCCAGTCGCTAGCTTTTTGGTATACAAGCGACGAGTACGGCACAGCGCACGCACGGCGGCGGCCGCCTAGTACGGCACCGTACGAGTTCACGGGTTTTCAGTTGCTAGCTTTTGGGTGTACGCACTTACTCTTGCTACATATACTGGACGACTACCACGTATACAGAATTTAAAAAAAAATCAGCTTACCTCCTATCTTTTGCGGGCATCTTCTAGCTCTGATTCCCTCAGACCCTGTCTCCGGATGAATATGACACTGCAATACTTCGCTCTCGGCAAAAGGGTTTATTCACTCACTCATTGCCTTGGGGGGTTTCGGGATCGGGGGACGGTCATCAGCGAGGCCGGGGGAGAGTCCGCTGCCCGAGCAGCTTCTCCGAGTCCCAGCGGTGGTCGTCCACACAGCGTCATGGGGACGTCGTCGTCCAGGGTCGCTGTCCGGTCCGTTTGCCGAGTCCGCCACTCGACGTAGTGCCCGCACTCCCTGCGCCAGCGTCCAGCGCCGTCCGAGCTCGCCTCCGTGACCGGTCCCTTGTGAAGTTGGCAGCCCAAGCCCTGTTCCTTTCTCTCCGTTCCCCTCTTAAGACCTTCCCAAGTCCTTGCCCCGCCGACCGTCCAATCGGGAACCTTGCTGCGAGCCGACCCTCCGACGTCAGCGCTGGGTGAGGGGGCGCTTGCCCCGTTCCTCCCGGAGAGCTCGGACGTTCCGCGACAGGACGGCGACGAGAAACGCGAAGGTCACGGGGAACGAAGGAGCGCCCGACAGTACGGCGGCAGGGAGCGGCAAGGTCACGGAGAGCGGAGGAGCCAGGGAGAGGGTCCCCACACCTCCCCTCCCTCAAGGCTCGGACCCCGGGAGCTTGAGGTTGCGTGGTCCCCAGGACCCTTGGCAGGGAGCTCGTTCAGCTGAGTGTCACCGATGACGACGAGCACCCTCGATGATGATGATGGCATCAAACCAAGCAGGTCAGCGGTCCCTATTGGAAAAACCAGCATGAAAATCAAACTGGTCAAGCTGGTAATTAAGGTGGTCAAGCTGGTAATCAAGGTGGTCAAACTGGTCAATGTGGTAATTAAACTGGTTTAGCTGGCAATCAAGCTGGTTTAAGCTGGGCAAGCTGGAATTTAAGCTGGTCAGTCTGGTCTAAGTAAAAACCAGCATGGTCTCACTCGAATCTGGTTTTAGATTCAATCTGGTGTAGCTGGGAGCCAGTCTGGTCTTAACTGGTCAAACTGGTTTTCCATGGAGCCAATGTGGTCAAGCTGGGAGACGAGCTGGTCATGCTGGGAGACAAGCTGGTGAATCTGGTCGAAATAATAATCGTGGTGGTCAAGCTGGTCATGCTGGGAGCGCGCACGCCAAGGTCGGCTAGAGATAGCCGAACTGGCATTGCTGGGAGCGCGCGCGACAAGGTCGGCTGCTGGAACGAGGCCACGTCCTGTTCTTTGTCCTCTCGTTTTTGGTAGACCACCGGGCGCGTCAGGCGCGCTGCAAGCTACCTTTGTGTGCGAGAAAAGAGAGAGAGAGAGAGAGAGTGGTAGAAACGGAGAATCGAAGACGCGTTTGGATAGCTTGGGCAGAGGGCAGATCGAAGGGACGGCTGTGTGCGCGTTGTTTGGAGACTAGTTGAACGACGGTGCAAGCGAAGCGGGTTTTGAGAAGACAGCGAGCGGCAGTCCGTTCAGTGCGGGAAGATGTCAGACGTCCCGACTGCGGCGTCGCTTCGTGTCTTCGAACGTGTGTGTGCCCAAGAATGACGGCGCTGCCGAGGAGTATCGCCAATGCCATCCAAGCCACACGGATTTCCTCGCCTCTGCCGACCACGCAAGTTGCCGCTTCGCCCCCATCGCTGGCGGGACCCAGGTTCGCTTCTCTCGTCCGTGTAGTATTTTCGTCTGCTATTGCCTGTTTTTGGCCTGTGTCTAGTATTTTTTTCGTGTTGAGAGATAAGCAATCTGGTTTTATTAACATTGTAGACAATTTGCACCGAGAATCTGTGCGTCGGTTAGTACTGTGTCAGCGCCGAGGATGTGTAGCATTTGAGTTCATGTGAGGCTGCCGCAAGTACGAAAATAATAAATTGGATGCCGAGTTGGCTTTTCTGACGAGCTTGGCTTTTTTATTCTGTGTATTAATTTAAACAGGTTAAACTGGTTGGGAAGTTCACCAGCATGACCAGTTTAACAGCATGACCAGCATGCCAAACTGGGCATGCTGGGGCAATAACCCAGCTTGAAGCTGGGACCAGATCAACCATCATGACCAGTATGACCAGATCAACCAGCATGACCAGCATGCCAAGCTGGGCATGCTGGGGCAATAACCCAGCTTGAAGCTGGGACCAGCTTAAGCTGGTTTTTTCAATAGGGGTGAACGTTGATTCACTGGGAAGCTCGTGACCGACGGAGCACGGTCCACGAACTGGTCCGGAGCACCACAGCTCACAACACGGACGGGCACTCAGGCACACACAACACGCCGGCACTTAAAGTTCGCTTCCGTCCCTAATGTAACAGACAGCGAAATGCGCAAAAACGAATAGCGGCACGCTATATCAGACAGCGAGACGAAACCAAAATCTTTCGATCGTTGGACATGCCACGAAATAAAAACAAAACTTTTCATTTCAATACTAACGGGCAGTCAATCATCAAGAACGTCACGCTACACGTTCAAGAGGTACATAAGAGGAAAACTATTCCTTAAACAAAAAGTATGAGCACTCATTGTATACTCAAATCGTACATACGCCCACTATACAACATTTGCTCCTATCAAACTCAACCACATTCTTTTAAAACAGAAAACGATCTACCAGAGTGTCAGAACCGGACACCTCTGACGACAATATTGATATCCAACACACTCGCGAAGAACGCACAAAACCTCAAAAACTAACAATAACCTTCCGTAAAACAGAAACGGTCACAAGTCCAGTCCCGTTCGCGAGGTGCGACTCGAAAAAACAGGCTGCCAACAACCCATGACGGGCACTCATGCACTCGACGTTCACGCTACCCGAGCTACAAACACGCTACAGCCAAGCTACGCAGCACGCCTTCATCAGAAGGGGTAATCACCTCACTGAGAGGCCGTTGTTCCGTGGTACCGGCCACTTACACCCGTACGAAGGGAACAGTAGTACCTGGATCGTGCGAACAGCAGATCTCATTGGACAGCCTATTTACACGGCTATGTCCGTAACGTTTGGGCATGTACCAGACGTTACCGCTTCACTGCTCGGAGGTGACCACCCAACAGGAGCGACGAGCGCGTAACGGCGGTCCGCATCGAACCCCGCACGGGCTCGACAACCGCGACAAGCGCATCGACGCACGTTAGAGTTCTCCCCCGGCCAAACCCCGACACCGCATAACTAAAAAGTCTTCCAGCTGATGTCAAGGCCGGCCGGGATCGAGCAATGAAGGTACGCCGTCAACGCGTCTCGCGACTCTTCAACGTTCTCGAATCGAGCAACGTGTCCACATACAAACGCAGTAGGTTACGCACAAAGCTCACCCCCAGCCAAGTCAACGCGCCGCATGACTGAAAAGTCTTCTTGCGACTGTGAGGGCAGGCAGGGTTCGAACCAATGTAAGTATCCCACACGCGCACCCCTCAACTTCCGCGCAACGAGCGCGATACCGAAATGCCAAATAATCTAACCGGCCAGTCTTGGAAATGGACGAGCTAATAAACTATATTTGCTCTGCATAAACAGTTTCCGCAGCGTCGAAGTGTCTACGGCATTTACCGCCGCATTCCAACACCCGCTACCCATTCATGCAAAGGCTGCAGTTTGTACAGCGACGGGCTGACCCAACGCACAACAGTTATAGGCCGCCGACGGCTATGCCGCTGCCATAATTTCTAGGCTTTCCGGGCACGTACCCGCCGACGTGAACCGTACGTTTTCCCGGGCCAACCGCGCATCTGTACAGGATAAAACTATGAACCACTCGTCACATCCTCGCAAGACCGCCTTTCCCCTCGTGCAGGTTTTCACTGCACGAGCCCAGCTCTTTCCCCACCTAGCTGTCTTTTCTGCCCTAAATTTATAATTTCACTCTAATCCAGGTCTCTGCACGACCAATTACGCTCTCTACACCTTCGCGTCCCAACGCGAACCCAAGCACGGCTGAGAACCGTTTCCGGCGGCAGCGCAAAGCGCGCGCTGGCCGCCACTCCTCCGGAAACGGAGAAAACGAAATGAAAGAGTGACTCCCGCCGTGAGGCTCAACCATCGATATGGCGGTGTGAGGATCCAGAACCAACTGTGCGCACAATTAAACGGGATCAACCTCACGACTCTACAACCAGAAACGCACGGGACATACCCATTGCGTCAGACTGGATTCCACGGAGCATTACACACGCACAGCCACTGACAAAGTGAAAACGGAAACTCTGTGGTTTTCGGGATTCCGATGTCCACGCACCGGACATCGCGTACCCGGCACGATTTAGTGGGCTGAGCCCCTAAATGTAGCCTCTGGCCACAAGGTACTCGTTCAAAGCGATCTTGGTCGGAACCACAAGAGCGCATCCGTACCTTAAAACGCTGTCAACTAACGACGCTCAAAACCGCGCCGACAGCTCAAGCAAGGCCAACTGGGAGCTAGCATGCGATCAAACCGAGACGCTAGTCTCCTCTCGGACAAAATGCAATGCGGGAATAATTTCCAAACACAGTCCATGCAACCGCCATCCGCAATGGGAGCGTTCTCCACCCAAAGCGATGCCTCTTTAACGCGTCCGATCGGTAACAAGCGGTCCAAAACAATATATCGATTCGCGAGCAAAGGCGGTTAGGCGCGTCACATCTCCCAAACCGTGAGCCGGCATCTTTCCCAGCAGACGTGGATGGCCGGAGGCGTAGGTGGGGTGACGCCCGACGCTACATGCCTCGAGGGGTGCGGTAATTTCGACGCACACAGCGCTCTTGCGTAGCAGGATCAACCTGCCAGCATCCAACGGTGCGCTGGACAGCAAATACTCATGGCGCTTCTCGTAACGGGGGATAAATAAGTTCCTAACAGGCTGGGAAAAAGGGTTAATCCCTTAAAACAGCGGTCAAAATCCGCGCCTCCTAATCAGACAGGCGATAATGTCAGGGCCTCCGTGCGGCGCTCCCGCAACGAAACTTCGTGCGGCGCTCCCGCGACAAAAATGACCCCCAAAAAGAGCGCGAAACAGTGCCCCAATTCAACCGAAAGCAGGTTAGGAATCGGAATGCTTGCCTGATCGAAAATCAGGCCCCACGTTGCGGCGCCAGTTTATGCGGGCATCTTCTAGCTCCGATTCCCTCAGACCCTGTCTCCGGATGAATATGACACTGCAATGCTTCGCTCTCGGCAAAAGGGTTTATTCACTCACTCATTGCCTTGGGGGGTTTCGGGATCGGGGGACGGTCATCAGCGAGGCCGGGGGAGGGTCCGCTGCCCGAGCAGCTTCTCCGAGTCCCAGAGGTGGTCGTCCACACCGCGTCATGGGGACGTCGTCGTCCAGGGTCGCTGTCCGGTCCGTTTGTCGAGTCCGCCACTCGACGTAGTGCCCGCACTCCCTGCGCCAGCGTCCAGCGCCGTCCGAGCTCGCCTCCATGACCGGTCCCTTGTGAAGTCGGCAGCTCAAGCCCTCTTCCTTTCTCTCCGTTCCCCTCTTAAGACCTTCCCAAGTCCTTGCCCCGCCGACCGTCCAATCGGGAACCTTGCTGCGAGCCGACCCTCCGACGTCAGCGCTGGGTGAGGGGGCGCTTGCCCCGTTCCTCCCGGGGAGCTCGGACGTTCCGCGACAGGACGGCGACGAGAAACGGGAAGGTCACGGGGAACGAAGGAGCGCCCGACAGTACGGCGGCAGGGAGCGGCAAGGTCACGGAGAGCGGAGGAGCCAGGGAGAGGGTCCCCACTAGTGATGCAAAACTATCGATAAATTGACTATCGATACTATCGATAGTTTTTCCAAAACTATCGATAGTGTCTCAGAACTATCGATAGTGTCTCAGAACTATCGATAGTCGACTATCGATAGTACTATCGATAGTTTTTCAATAGTCGACTATCGATAGTTTTTCGATCGTCGACTATCGATAGTCGACTATCGATAGTTTTTCGATAGTTGACTATCGATAGTACTGTCGATAGTTTTTTGATAGTCGACTATCGATAGTACTATCGATAGTTTTTCGATAGTCGACTATCGATAGTTTTTACTATACTGGCGGCTAACGATACTATCGATAGTGCTATCGATAGTCTTGCACCACTATAGTCCGTTACAACTCAAGAAGGTAGGACGAAAGTAAGACGGGCCGGGGAGGAGGAAGCAGACGGAACGCTTTAGAGAGAAGGAGGTTTTACCCTTTCTTCTCCAGCGTTCCGTCTGCTTCGTCCTCCCCGGCCCGCCTTACCCTCGTCTTACCGGTCGCCTCCCCCTTCTCCTCTCCTCGCCCAAACTCCCGTCTTCGTCATCACTGAAAGTTGAACGAAAGTTGGGATGGAAAGTGCCTGGCCTAATCGGTGTCCCATTTGAAAAAAAAAATAATAATAAATAAAGCGATAAAAAGAGAAGAGGGAGCGACGCATACTACTAGTGTCGCAAAACTATCGATAGTAAATCGTCGACAGTACCATCAATAGGTTTACGATAGTCGACTATCAATAGTTTTCTGATATTTGATTAACGATAGTTTACCGATAGTCGACTATCGATAGTTTTTCGATAGTCGACTATCAATAATACTATCGATAGTTTTTCGATAGTCGACTGTCGATAGTACTATCGATAGTTTTCCAATAGTCGACTATCGATAGTTTTTCGATAGTCGACTATCAATAATACTATCGATAGTTTTTCGATAGTCGACTGTCGATAGTACTATCGATAGTTTTCCGATAGTCGACTATCGATAGTTTTTCGATAGTTTTCCGATAGTCGACTATCGATAGTTTTTCGATAGTCGACTATCGATAGTTTTTCGATAGTCGACTATCGATAATACTATCGATAGTTTTTCGATAGTCGACTGTCGATAGTACTATCGATAGTTTTCCGATAGTCGACTATCGATAGTTTTTCGATAGTTTTCCGATAGTCGACTATCGATAGTTTTTCGATAGTTTTCCGATAGTCGACTATCGATAGTTTTTCGATAGTTGACTATCGATAGTACTATCGATAGTTTGTCGATAGTCGACTATCGATAGTTTTGCACTAGTCCCCACACTTTAGACGGCTAACGTAACAGAGGTAGGTGCCGCTCGGCCTGCGTACTTGTTGAACGAGAACGATCCTGACGTCACGTTCACATAGCGGCTGATTTCCAGTGTTGCCGGGGCCTCGAGCGGCTAGTTTCGGTTTTGTTGGCCGCACCTCAAACAAAACTTTGAGGCGTCGATATATTTAAAACTACGCACAATAACGAGACAAAAATTACACCTTTCAAATAAGGGACGCTGACTGCACAAAAAACAGTCATAATCCCAAAGTCGAAATTATGTACCGGAGTTGCCCTTTAAGCTAAAGTTTTTTTTTGTTTTCTTTTTCTGTTTTTGCATCAGGTGTGGGCATTGCGCGTGTGCAGAAACCAGATTCGCGTAAGGTGAAGCGTATGCGTCATGCCGACAGCGGCGTCACCGCAGCGACATGACGTCAAAACCACGTGTACGTCTCAGCGTAACTCGGCAAACGGTGAAAATTACGGTCCCTGTGAGGCCAGTCAGCGCATCGGAAGTGTGCACGTGACTATACGCTATCTCACTAGTTGCGCGCAGTGCGGTCAAAGCTAAGGACGAGAGAGTGAGGAAAGCCGCTTTGTACGAACTTCGAATGACGGGCGAATTTTTTTATTACGAGATAACCGACGTCTGGGACGTTCAAAAGAGGGTCTGTGTAAGAGGAGAGCTCCTCTTTCCTCTCTTCTCCGACAGCCTGGGTTGTTGAGGGGATAGAAGAGGGAACATGCTGCGGTAGAAAATTGTGTTGCTCGTATGCTTAAACTCCCTTGAAGTTGGTGCGCCCCAACGGGTGACCTGTCTCTCAGCTGTAGATGAGAAATTTAGCCGGTGCAGTACGATCGCTAACCTTGGGCTCTTTAAAGGGACACTGAGAGGGTATTTATGCTCGCCCAGGTTTTAGGAGCGAAGCTCCTTAGGGTCTAGCCTTGTCCGGCGTCCGTACTCAAATCGATTGCCATCCCATCTGTCTTCTTAAAAAAAGAAAAAAAAAAGATGTTTGCGCAGTCAACAGGATTCGAACCCGTGCCGGCATACCCTAATGGATTTCTATTCCATCGCCTTTACCACTCGACCACCCTGCGGGACGAGTAGGGGGCTCTGAGATGTGGTAGTAACTCAAGAGCTGGGGTTTCTGTCATGGACAAAACGCTGCATGTAGCCGCTCAACGTCTATACAGGAGAGGGTGCTGCGGTCAAATGCGTATATAATTGCGTTAAACTTTGCATGCATTGGCTCAACGTTTATAGACGAGTGGGCGCTGCGGTCAAATGCTCAAATGCGTATATAACCACGTTCCATACCACACATTCTCTTTCTGACATGGATGAAAACGAACGAAAAGCTCGGCGTCCTGCGGCTCAGCGTCTACGCAGACAGCAAGCTGCTCCGGACACCAGGGCGCGAGAAGCTGCTGCAAGGCGTCAAAAACGCCAAGCGTACTCGAAGTTGAGAGCTCGGAAGCACCATCAGCACTACCTATGAACAAAATCAGTATCATCAGCACCACCAGAGCTTCGCCCCAATCAACATCTTTCACCACGTGGAGATTCTTTCATTTTTTTTAGTTGTACATGACGTATGAGAGCCCAACTGCCCTGAACAGAATTTGCGGCTCGAAATTCGGTTTCTTTGCGCCCGAAAACCGCCGACCGAGGACTGGCCGGTCTGAGTCACGTTCACTCTCTTCTCCGTGGTCACGGCCCGTTTTCTAAGGTTTAGACACAATCCCCAAATTTAATCAAGGTGGTGGGTCATTGAAGGCACACACTCAATATTAAAAATATAAATATAGATTAAACTGATTTTTTGTGGCTTCTCAGAAACTGCAAATACGTTGATAGAAAGAAAAATAGTTGCACAGAGAACCGGGAGCATTCTGTGCGTTCACTGCGTAATTCTCAACATGGTGTCGTATCGCGTATCGTGAGACTCGCGGGCTGGACGGCGATGGTGGCGGGTGACGGGCGTGAGACCTCTACTTCAGAACCGTCGTTCGCGGTACCGGCGAATTTGTCTTCCTTCGAAGGAGAACACGCCCGACCACCAAGCCGGTTCGCACGAAGACGTCGCCGAATCGTCGCCCCTTCTCGTGGCTGAAGACATCGCTCGGGCAGTTGTCCCCTATTGGGTTTTGTATAAAATGGTGTCAAAACGACTATTCGAAATTGTAGAGCAGCTCGATTTTTCTTCCGGCAGCGATTGCGGACGGATCATGTGCTCCGTAGGAGTGGTGATAACGGCCGGTGTCGGCCACGGTGACTCGGTTTCTGATAAAGAGCTGATAAGGAGTACAGGATTATTCTACCACCGTTACCATCAGGAGAAGCAATAGAACGTTCAGTCGTTTTGCACGGCGACATCGATGGAAGGCCATATCGCATTGAAGACTTTCGACAGCCGCTCGAAACGGTAGGCGTCCTCAAAGAAGTAGTAAGTTTTGGGGCATACAAAATGTCCCACGTGTGGTTGCTTAACCTACGAACCGAAGCGGCTACACAGAAGTTGGTCGAGGCGGGACAAATCGTCGTTAAGGGCCGTACTTGCCTCGTTGTGGACCCGGTCAAGCAGGAGCTCCGTTTGAGGCTTCACTGTAGGGCGCTCGGCGTCCCAAACGACGCCATCCGGAGGGCCTTCGCGGAATACGGTGAGGTTTTGATGCCGGGTTTTGATGGAGTCCAGTCGACCACCCGCATCGTACGCCTGGTACTCAGGGAAGGTGTGACGTTAGAGCGCCTGCCGCACCAGTTCCGCTTTGGCAGGGCCACAGCACTCGTGGTCGGGCCTCTATCTGCCTACGATGTCACAGGACAGGACATATCCGTCCGGAGTGTCGCGTGGCCCGGTGCTCCGAGTGTCGGGCCTTTGGGCACGAGCGGGACGACTGTGTCAGCTCGTACCCCGCGCCGTTGGACGAGGAGCTGCTGAGGAGCAGAGCGAACTGCTCATGGATGAGGACGAGGCAGAAAAGGCGGCGGCCCCTGCAATGGAGACCTCCGCAGCGACGTCAACCGAGAAAGCGACAGCGGAGGGCAAGAATGACCTTCTGAACCTTGGCTCTTCGGAGGCATCGACCTCTGCAGTGAAGAATTTGAAGCCTGAATCCCAAGACAAGGATCGAGAGCAACCGGGGACGATCGAGGTTGTGGGAGAGGGCGCAAGCCCCACACCGGCGTCTATCGACAAGTCTAGTCCAGCAGAGATGGACTGTGAGGCGGCCTCCTTAAAGCGTCCCCACGAAGACAGTTCGGCGACCTCTCAAGAACAGCGGCTACGTAGGCTTGAGAAGCAGTGGATGGTGCGAGATGGCTGGAAGTGTCGGGACCCGGCCGAGGACCCGGTCACAGGAGAGGTGCGGCATGTCGTCATAATAGGCTAAAGTCTGTGCGAGTCGTCCTGCATGGTGATGAATAGCGAATGTAAGCACCGTACGTTTAGCCTGGCACTGCTCGGCGATGGTCACGCTAGACAAGCACTTACGTGTATCGACCCTCAACGTTCAAGGCCTCGCAGACAGAAGAAAGCAAAGGCAAATATGTCGTCTCATCATTGAGGAGGACCTCGTCATTGTGGCGTTGTAGGAAACAAAAGTCGAGAGCGAAGACCAGATCAAGCGTATAGTGCGGCCTTTTACGATGCGTTGCAATGTTTGCGTGAACCATGCGGTCGGGACGTCGGTGGGTTGCATTCTTTTGATACGGGGAAGTCTAGGTGCCGTGGTCCAATCGATAACGTCTTGTGCGTCGGGCCGGTTTGTAGTATGCGACTTGTCCTTTTCGGCTCTAGACTGGCGGGTAATTTGTTCATATGCGCCTACTAGGGACAAAGAAAGGCGGTTATTTTTTTAGGATATCCAGCCCTACTGTCAGTGTAATCGTTTGGTCATACTACCCGGCGACTTTACTTGTGCGTGCGAAGCTCGTGACAAATCTAGCTCTACGCCGTATAGAACTGCCAGTGCGTTAACTTAAAAAACGAAAAAAAAAAAAAGAAAAGAGGGAGGATGTCTCAGTAATGAAAAGGCGATACAGTATACCCACTTTCAAGGGGTAAGCCATGCTCGCCTGGACAGGGTTTATGTTTCGCTGGAAGGAGTCCGTTCATTTTGTGACTGCTTTGTGCTCCCAGTCTCGTTTAGTGATAATTGACTTGTCAAATTCAGCATGAGTAGTAAAAAGTAAAAAAAAAAAAAGCTTTTAGTTGGGAATTGTGGAAATTAACTGCGAAGCTTTTAGAGGGCGAAGTTCTTGTAGGCCAAGTGTGTTCTTTTTTAGATAAAAGCGACAGCAGCAATGAACCGTTTTACGGAGTCCGATGGTAATTTTATAAACAGCATATAAAACAAAGAGCTATTGAAAAAGCTGGCGCCGTTTTGAATATAAAAAGAAATGACGCAGCATTATTACGAGCAAATTTGCAAGTAATGATTAAAGAAGAATGCAGTGCACCAAGCAGTAGCACATTCAAGGATGACATTCATTCGCTAAAGGCACAACTTGAGACAAGGGATAAGGATCGTTATCAAGGGGCTCTAGTTAGAGCGAGGGCTGAAAGAATGAGCGTGGGAGAGTCACCCACGGAGCGATCCTTGGGTATTGCAAAACATTACGCTCGTCGCAACGAAATAACTGAAGTTGACAGAGCAGCTACAAGGGATAAGAATGAGATTGAGACAGCATTCTTTGAGTATTGCAGTGAGCTGTTTTCTGCCAGTTCCATAAAACGGGAAAGCCTTCAAAGGGAATTTCTGTCTGGCAGGCCGAGATCAGAGGACGAAACTAAAGAATGGTTGGAACAGCCTATTACTAACGAGGAAATTATAATAGCAATAGACGCTCTAAATCCAGGGGAGTCTCCTGGGACAGACGGGTTAAGTGCAGCCTTTTATAGGACGTTCAACAGTGATATTTCACCAGTCTTAACTAAACTTTTCTTTCTTTCTTTCTTTATTAAATGACAAAAAAAAAAAAAGGAATTGGAGATGTTGGCTGCCGTGAAGGCATGGCCGGCTACTCCACTTTTCAATGAAGCTTTCGATATTAATGCTGTTCCACCGTCCTTCCTTACGTCCCACACAGTTTTAATTCCGAAAACAGAGGACACTGTCAGTGTTCGTCAGGTCCAATCCTATCGTCCAGTAAGCCTAACAAATGTCGATTACCAAATTCCAATGAAAAGATTGACCAGAAGGTTACAGTGTGTTATACAAGAAATAGTTCCGCTTCATCAAACTTGTGGAATTAAAGGAAGAACAATGCTCACAAATATTCATATAGCGCGGAGCGTTCTAGAGTGTTGTGATGCTATTCGTTCGATCACGTGCCGCACGACGTTCTTTTAGCGGTCTTAGATTACATTAATGTTGGTTCCGTAATACGCGAAGGTGTGCGCAGGGCCTATAGTGGTTGTACGACGAGACTCATAATCAATAAGGCAGTAGGAAACCGTATACAAGTGCAACGTTCCGTCTGACAAGGGTGCCCTTTGTCCCCTCTTCTTTTCGCGATTCACATTGAGCCTATATATATATGTTTAAATGTTATTAGAGACATTATTATCAGAGGGTTTGAGCTGCAATCGTATGGAGTATGGGTTTTAGCATACACGGACGACATTGCCATGCTTTGCACTACCTACGAGGGCATAGTTCAGGTAGTCTACACAATGAAACGTTTTTGTGCAGTAAGCGGAATCGCAGTCAATTGGAACAAATGCTTAGGTTCCTGGCAGGGCGAGTGGAGTACGATTCCAAGAGTGTTTATGAACATGAAGTGGATAACCACCCCAAAAAATACTTAGGTGTACCGCTGGGGAACAATCATGATAGCGAGCACTACTGGCGCAATCAAGCAGTAGAGCTACGTGTGAAAGCGGATAAATGGAGAGGTAGTGAATTGCCAATCTTCGCACACGCCACGGTATGCAACGTGTTCTTTATTAGCAAACTCTGGTACGTGCTACAAGTCTCACATTGTTCACGAGTAAGTGCACAAAGGCTTCATCAAATTTTTGCCTTGTTTATATGGGGCTCCCCTTGGGAAAGATGAGTAGACAAAACCTTTTCCGGCATGTCCGGGATGGGGGCCTAGGCCTGTCACATTTATTTTGCCGTCAAATAGTTAGTCGTTTTCTTTTTCTTGTGATGCCAGTGACCCTTTTCTGCGCACTGTGTGCCAAAGCCTGCTGTGTAGGGCATTGCCCGAGTTGATTGTCACAACATCAACAGTGCCAGGAGCCCTACATGGCTACCTCAAAGGAGTGGTGGAATCTTGTCACTTCTTAGCAGCACGGTTTTCTGTGGATTAAATGAGTAGTGTGAATTGTAAAAGGTTGTATAAGGGCGTTCGCGATGTTGTTTTCCGAGTTGTCCATGTATAGAGCTGCGTACAACTATGGCCCAGGACTGGACGTGTTAAAACGTGTGAAGTGGATGTTAGTGCCTCCCGGCGTTAAAACGCTTTCCTTTAAATTACTTTACTAGTACCCTACCGATAAAGACATGGTTGGAAGAGAAGGGGTTGTTCGTGCCGTGGGGTGCCCATTGCCTCCTGTGCAAAAAACCGGAGGCGATTGAGCACGTCTTTTTGGAACGTTGGGATGGGGTCGTTCTGTGGGACGTGCTTCAACGTACCCTAAACAAAGACTTACCGCTTCACCTGCGCAAAATCAGGTTACTTTCAGTAGAAAACGAGGATGGGTTTCCGGTGGACTTGGTGATACTACTGTGTTTACACAGCATTTGGCGAACTCGGATGGCCGTGCGCCTCGCTGGTAGTGATGTACGCGAAGCAAGTGCATATTTCCGCGAGAATGTTACCTGTTACGTCGCAGTCACTAAGGCTCAGCACAATTAGCCTGAGTGGCTTTCGCCCATCGAAGCGTTGATGACCATGAGCCAATTGTAGTGCCACGATGCTGGCCAATGCAGGTTCGCCATGCCATCACTGTCTTAGCGATGAAGCCTTAGAGAGCGTTGTTGTTTTGTTGACCTGTCATATTCAAAATAAAAAAAAAGTAGAGTAGCTTAGTGCAAGGGTGTCCGCTTCCCACACAGCGGACCGGGTTCAATCCAGAGCTTGGGCAAACAGTTTTTTTTTTTTTTTTAACATTTTGCGATATTTACATTTTTTTTTACAATTATCACTGAAAAAAAAAAAAAAACTTGTAGCCTTTTCACTTTGGTAAAGAACGAAGACTATAGCGTAGCGAAGCTGTACTATGGTGGGAATGAAGCAATGGCCGGCCGCAAGTCGGCAAGCCAGAGTGGAAAGGCAGGACAGCTACTGCCATCTATAAGTGACGTCGGCAACCAGAGAACCGGCAAGTCGGTTGTCTGGTTGCCGCCGTCGCTCGTAGACGGCAGTAGCTGTCCAGAGTTTCGTGTCATCATTTCTTTGCTGACGGACACGATACTGGGGAAACTAGCCCTTAACAGATCCGCCGTAAAAAAATGTTGTGGACGAAACGTTGCTGAACTAAATGGGACTCCCTTGTTGACACCTGCGAACTCAATGTAGTTACTTTGCACAAAATACGAGAAGCATATAAATTGGGTAGCGTCCGCTTTCCGAGGTGCCCGTAACTGTTCTGCCGGAGACAGCCATTGGTCCCAACCCCGTTGATCTTTCGGAAACTTGTGCAGACTCTGCCGTACAATGCCACTTTTGGATGCAAAACCTGTAAATCAGCTCTTGACGCACCATCTTGGGGGCATTATTTCGGAGCCGATCACGGGCATTCACCACATGCACTCACTACTTATTTCCAGCTCTTCAATGCACAAAGCAACTAATTTTGAAGTGCAGAACAGCGAGCGGAAGAAACGTAACTGCAAACCAATCGCACGGCAAACGGTAACCGCAACGCTAAAACGTCGTCTGCTGCGCAAGGCAAAAAAAAAAAAAAAAAAAAAAAAAAAAAGACGGGGTGGTAAAAAGGCACGGTCGGGTGTAGCCACGTGACTTCCGGCACCCTCTCCTCTTTTATATTTCCCCGACCTCCGTGCGCAGATTTCGGTTTCGCTTTCGAGCAGTTGCGTTTCTTGGCTTTATTAAAAATATACGTGACTCTGTAGCAAAATATTAATTGATTATTCTTCTGACACCAAATTTAATCGCCCAATGAAAATTGAAGAAAAAAAATTGTGGCTTGTTAGTGTCCCTTTAATGTGCACCACGCATTAGCGATTACAGGAACGCATGCCGGTACGAAGCTCATCTATAGTGAAACGGGCAAAAAGTGGGGATCGAAACGACGAGGTTCTGCAGCGCAAGCGTTCGCTCCACGCTCCGAGCTGAGACGCGCTAGCCCGGCCTCAGCATATCCTTCCCTATAAATGAAAAGATAAAAAGACCAAATGGAAAAAAATAAAAAATAAATAAAACACAGAAAAGAGGGCAACGATTTTTTGGGAGTCGTTATGCTAATTTCGCTAGGCTCCCATTTAGGTGCACATTAATTCATGATGCACGAGAGGTAGTGGTCTTCATTCGTGTTGCTTTGCTGAGAAGTATCCGAAATTCCTTTTAAAGTTATGTTTCGTGCAACAAGAACAAATTTGTAGCTTTTTCTCTTTGCGTCCGTGCCTTAAAAGCATTCGATTTCAATATTGCAAGAAGCGTTGTCATCTCTCCGCCAGAAAGATGTTAAAACTTTCTATGGAAAAGACAGGACCGGGAGAGGGGGGGGGGGGGGAGGAGAGGGGAGGGGTGGGGGGAGGGGGCGAGGTTGCGTAAACAGCATTTGAATGTATAGAGTTCTTTCAATGTTAACGCGCTTCGCTGCAATTAGTTTTCCTGACTGGATTTGATTATCATCCCCGGAGAACTGCCTGACGGCGCGGTGAAAGTGTAAATACATGGTGGACACGTGGGCTGGTCAATCGAAGTGGATTGCGCTCTGTCTGCTCATGCCGTTGACTTGACCGTCGTTACTTGGCGCTGCTTTAATTCCTAAACCTCTACGTATAGGTCTATATGTGCCGCGCTTGCCTGGAGGATTTCATGGCGGCTCTTTTCAAAGCCTTCCAGTCTGCGGCTTCTGCGATCTTCTTCATTTGTTGGTGATCATATGTTCTTGTAAAAATAATTGTATTAGTCAAACTCAAAACCAATTGCCTCATTATGCATGCACGGGCCCACATAAGTACGTGTGCGCTTGCACGTAGGATCTGGCGAGCAGCATCAACATCACTACCAGGTAATGGACGTACAAAATTTGCTTGAAGTCAAATATGAAGTAACTTAATGTTTATGTACTTCAGGTAGAGTAATTAGTACACCGGCGTACAATTTGCACGAAGTAAAGGACTATCAATTTAATGCACTTTCAAAGTCAAGTAATACTTTTTAGCACACAATCTTCTATGATATTGTTTCGTTGGTAGCCGAGGGGAACTGGAGTGCGCCAATCGGGGGTGCGTGAATTATTTTCTATAATGGCGGCGAATATCGGAAATGGTCGCGTGATCACACAGGGGGGCCGTGGCGAAACGTCTATTTTTTTGTTAATGTCTTTGCTGGAGTTAACTTTTTCAGTCATTAGTTCTTCTGGCTTTTAGAACATTTTTGCATTTTGTCATGGAACAGTTTTTTATCTGTTAGACAGCACTGGAGGTATCCAAAGACACGCTCTTGTTTGGCCGCCGACTGTACTTGTTCTTGTCCACAGACGTGAACGAAGTTGTTATAAGTTAGTAAAAATAGTAACTGATTTTTTGTAACACATTACATTGTAACACATTACATTGTAACACTCGTGAGCGACATTACGCCGGAACTGAATGGGTAATCGGTTTGCGCTCCAGGGTAGACTGCATTAATAAAACAGTCTTCGACTAGCGGTCCCTTCACCCATTTTTACCCATTTGTTGGACATGTCCACGCTAATGTTCAACGTAAAAAATTGACCGAGAAGGCTAGCGTAAAACCGATGACGATGTAGTCGACGGGGGACTTGACCTTGTATTAATAATCGAGGAGTGCAAAGACGTTTCCTTTTTCATTCTGAAGGAAATATTTGATGGACGTGGTGTTCGCGCCTTGACCATTTGGGAACATGCTTTTGAACAGGCACGTCAATTTCCTATTCACATACTATGCACATAAATTACGATGCGATGGTGTGATTGCTTCAGCCTCGTAATTTAGGCCTTGGCTGCATGATATTTATACTGCCGGTGTATTTTTTTTATCAATACATTTTATTTAAGTCTTTCTGTCGAGAAGAAGTGGCGAAACAAAAAAACAAACGCATCACTTTAAAGATTGAAAATACATGCACACACATACCGCAGCTAGATTGCGTGTCAGCTACTTCCAAGCTTTATGGATGTTTTAATTTTTTTTTCTTTCGAAATAATTTAAAGGAAACAAGTTTCTGACTCAAGTTTTTCGTATCTTTCGTAGGTTTCGTAGGTTAAAGCAAGGCTGCAGACAATCCTTTGTTTGCTGTGATGTCACATTTTTGTTTCATTAAGACATTAAAATCTTAATATAATTTGACAAAATAATTTTGTTTCTTTGTTGTTACATAAGGTGTGTTGCCTTGATTTAAATTTTTTCTTTATGTACTTACTGATGTGTATTTTTGTGTTCTTTTTGTATATCTGCAGAGTCACGACACGGTGTTTAAAATTGGGTTGTTTATATATATAAATATTCTTTTTATGAATATTGCCTAATGATTATACTTCCATGTGTTTGAGACCGTGTGTATTCTGAACAATTGTTGCTACTGTTACATGACGAGACCAATGTTGTATTGTTTTCGCATATCTATATTGTGTGTGTATTTTTAAGGTGTGCAACTGAATATGGGGAGCAGAGGCGTTGTCAGGCACCATTCCTTCTTCTCTTCCCCTCAACATATACCATCCTTAAGAAAAGAAGGTTTTGAATTTCGGTTTTTATATCATAAACAAGTTTTTATACTGTTGACATGCATAAAACAAGAAAATAAAACATGAATCCCGGAACGTTTGTGGGCTAAAAAGAAAATGTGTTGCGACAAAAAAAAAAAAAAAGTAATGCAAAATTGTAATTATGATACAGCTACTTATTTGTGCTATCCATCTTGATCCATATTTCAGCATATAAGGAGGGGCAGTTACTTCGCAGGCGCTTTATTTCTGCTGAGAAATGCTCTTAAAAAACGAGAATCAATATGAGAACGATTAGTGAAGCTCTGATGTCAAAATCAATATTTTAACTTTGAATTGTTACAATAAACACTTATATACAACTTGCTTTGCTTATCCACTTGAGGTATTTATTTATTTTTTTATTTACATTGTGCCTACATCGCCCTGTGGGCATTATTGTAGGGGGGGGGGGGGGTTAGAAAACATTATAACAAGTGGAAAACGAAAACGTCATTATCATCAATGGACACAATATCTTCCGGGAGGTCGTTCCACTCTCTCGCGGTTTTGACAAAAAATGAATTCGTAAAACTGTCAGTCCTGTAAGTGGGAACAGCAACCTTTTTAGAATGATCACAACGGGAAGAAACGTAGGATGGCTCCATAAGATAAGTGGCTTTATCAATTCCTGTTTTGTTGTGAAAGACACGGTGGAAAAATTTTAGTCTTAGTTTTTTTTTCGTCTACATTCGAGTGTTTCCCATCCCAGCATGGCTTTCATATCTGTAACACTAGCATAAGGGTCATAGTTGTTCAGCACAAAACGCGCGGCCTGATTTTGAATTTTTTCTAGTTTATTGATAAGGAAGTCGTGATAAGGGTCCCACACAAAGCACGCGTAATCAAGGATCGTTCTTACCAAAGAAAAATAAAGTGTCTCTTTAACGTTTCGCGACGCGGATCTAAAATTTCGACGGATAAAATAAAACATTTTACTAGCCTTTCCAATTGTACGTTCTATATGGCTGTTCCATTTTAGGGAATCCAGTTTATAAAACGGTCCCGTTGATTAAGTAGCTATGAGAATCGTGCAGCTTACTTTTCGAGAAACGAATATGTTTGCATTTACTTAAATTTAGGCTCATTTTCCATTGATTGCACCAAGAAGATAAAATATTTATGTCGGTTTGTAATATGGCCAGATCGTCTGATGTGTTTATTTCCCTGTACAATACGCAGTCATCGGCGAACAGTTTAATATGAGACTGTATGTTTTCGGTGATATCATTTATGTATATGAGAAAAAGTAAAGGCCCTAAGACGCTCCCTTGTGGCACACCCGACGTAGCCCGAGTTGATGTGTATATAGTGCCGTTTAAAACAACCCGCTGCTCTCGACCTTCTAAATAATTTCGTATCCAGTTCAGGGCGTTGAGATCTATGTTTAGCAAAGCCAATTTATACAACAATAACTTATGGGGGACCGTGTCAAATGCCTTTCGAAAGTCTAAGAACACGCAGTCGACATATTTCCTGCTGTCTAGTGATCTGGATATATGATGATAAAATTCTACCAGCTGGGTGTTGCAAGAGTAGCCGCTTCGAAAACCATGCTGTGAGGGAAAAAGTGTAATGAATCCAGGAACGAGTAAAGGTTACTGTAAATACTGTGTTCAAACAACTTACATGAGATCGATGTCAATAAAATAGGACGATAATTTTCAACACTGGCCGGCTTTAGAACCCGATTTAAAAACTGGTGTAACGTTTGCCATCTTCCAATCCATTGGAACCATCCCCGTCTTTAACGTTTCACTGGATATAACAAAAAGATTACGCGCTATAGATTCGCTGCACTTAAGAAGTATAACAGGGGAAATGCCATCAGGTCCGACAGACTTGGTTGCATCAATTCCGCGCAGCAACTTCACTATACCGTTTATGTCAATTGTAATGCTGGGCATTACGCATTGCTGCGTTTGGTAAGCCACTGGAGATACCAGATGCGGAGAGTTCTCCGAAAATACCGACTTAAAATACGAGTTAAAGCATTCAACCTTCGCGTTATCAGACACCACAGTACTACCATCAACTTTCAACGCAGGAATAGAAGTGTCTTCCTTTCTGTTCGCGTTGACGAACTTCCAGAATTCTTTAGGGTTTCTTTTTAGATTTTCGTTAAACTTGTCAAATAACACTTTTTGGTTAATTTTATTTGCAATTTGAGAAGCCTGTTAATCTCTTTGTTCTTCTGCTCAGTTTGAACTGACCAACTTTTGGTAAGCGTTTTGTAAGCACGTCTCACTTTACCTATAAGTCTGCGAATTTCTACATTAAACCAAGGTTTATTTTTTTTTACGCTTCCTTATTTGTTTCGATGGAATATACACCTCCGCAAGCTTTAATATTTTATTTCTAAAAGCATGCCATATAGTTTCGACGTCACTATTCTCGGACAGACGACTAAGTGTATAAAAATAGGATTCAAGCTCTGCATCGATCGCTTCGTAATTACCTTTGTCGTACAAAAATACTTTCCGTGGACACTCCGCTTGCATAGCAACAACCGCGCAGTGATCACTTATGCCGGGAAGTACAGTGACCTCGGATACAACGCCAGGAAAATTGCATAAAATTAAATCCAAGACAGAATTTCCTCGCGTCAGTTTTTTAACATATTGTTCGAATCCAAGTACACCGATTATGTCAGCAAACATCGAGTAAGCGCGGGGTCCATCTGTATAGCAAGAACTTCATCAGACCAATTGAACCCTGGTAGATTAAAGTCTCCTCCCAAGAATACACTATCTGAAATTGTCGTCAACAAGTCACCCAGTTTGTCTATCGAGTACGCATCACTATATGGGGGGCCATAAAATGCACCAAAAACTAAGGTGGTCCCCATAGGTAAAACTACACGACACCATACAGACTCAGTGTCGTTTTCGGAAAAAACTAGTTCACTACTACTCCAGTCTGATGAAATTAGCAAACACACACCACCTCTGTGTCCATTTCTATCTTTGCGGTATACGGAAAAACCAGGGGGAAAAACTTCGCATTTAGAAACCAAGTCATTCAGCCATGTCTTTGTTCCCATAATAACTTTGGGTCTGATTGTCTCGACTAGAGATAAGAAATCGTCCACTTTATTTTTTATGCTACGGAAGTTCACTAGTAATACCGAGGCATCTACAGCTGATAAAGCGGCATTTTGACAGATATCTCTCGCACTGCGTCAATCCTGTTGAATCGGTGGAGCCTTTTTACGAACGAGTACAGGCAAGCTTTGTTCGAAATCCCAGGCGTACGTGTCTCCGATGATAACAAGCTTGTCGTAGGTACGATATACTTTGTTGTTCAAATCTTGTCGATTTTCTTTGGAATAGTCCCATAGCTTGCGCCTTTTTTCTCTGACAAGTGCACTGAAATCCTCGGAAACGCTGTAAGCAGAGTTTTTGAATTTAAAGGCGTTGCGCATGATGTTGTTACGTTCTTTCCAATTTTGAAAGCTTGCTATAATCGGCCGACAGCTATGTTCCTTGAAAGCACCTAAACGGTGGGCCCTTTGTATTGATGTGACATCAATATCTAGATTACCTCTACGGATGCGTCTAACAAGAGTTTCTGACTCCTCCCATGACTCTCGCACTGTGTCATCAGGTATGCCAAAAAAACACCAAGTTTGTCCTGCGGCTTCGATTTTCAAGGTCGTCTAGCCTGGCTTCCAGCTTTCTTCTATATATTTCAATATCTGAGATCCGTTGTTCAAATTGCTTGTTTTTTGCAATTAAATTCTCTATTTTATTGTGAATCTCTGCTTGTTTGCTTTCAATAACATTTAACTTCGCGAGGACACTTTTTTGACCGTTTTGCAGTTCAGTGAACATAGATTGTATGAGTTCCATTTGTTCCTCAGTTGCAGGACCGGGATTAGTTTCTATGTCGCCACTCAGCAACAGCAACAAGAGCACAAACATCACTTTTTTCCTGTAATAAAGTTTGCGTCTATTACCCACTATGGCATGAAAGTGCTTATTCCTAGTGCTCGCAATCAAGAATAGTTGGTTGGGTGGAGCTGGCAGGAAACCACCAACAGATCGGAAAAGGCCAGATGGGAAATTACTAACCTGCATCAAGAGAGGTTTTCGTGAGCATATGGCCTCGTTCCTGCCAGCTCCAAAACCCAGGGTTTCCGTGATTCGCGTAGGCTTATATGCTGACTCGAACAGTTCACTCGGTTGACTGGAGGGTGGGACGGGTGGAACCCTGAAGAACTCTGAAGAACTTGGAATCGTCTGACGGGAAGGCTGATAGGTCGTTGACGTCGCATGCAGCTGACGCTGCGCTGACGTTGGACTCAGGAAACTGATGTCAGCGGTGACGAGGCAGAACGGAACTATCGCCTGCATCAAGAAAGGTTTTCGTGAGCACATGGCCTTGTTCGTGCCAGCTCCGAAACCCAGGGTTTCCGCGACACGCGTCGGCTTATATGCTAACTCGAACAGTCCACTCGGTTGACTGGAGGGTGGGACGGGTGGAACCCTGAAGAACTCTGAAGAACTTGGAATCGTCTGACGGGAAGGCTCAGGGCCGTACCCAGAAAAAAATTTCGGGGGGGGGGGGGGGGGTTTCGGGGACAACGGCGGCCATTTTGAAAGTGTCTATTGTCTTATTTTCGCCTATGAATCATGTGCATCGGTGGCATATAATGGAGAGTTACAGCAAACCGGAGAACCGGTCCCGGTTTGGTACCCGGTAGCCGACCGGCGCCACTGCGCGTGCGCAGAGGAGGAGATTAAAATCGGCTGACTGCCAGTGCACCGACCAGGGCCGTACCCAGAAAAAAATTTCGGGGGGGGGGGGGGGGGGGTCAGAACCCCCTAACCCCCCCCCCCCCCCTGGTTACGGCCCTGGGAAGGCTGATAGGTCGTTGACGTCGCATGCAGTTGACGCTGCGCTGACGTTGGACTCAGGAAACTGATGCCAGCGGTGACGAGGCAGAACGGAACAATCGCCTGCATCAAAAAGGTTTTCGTGAGCACATGGCCTCGTTCGTGCCAGCTCCGAAACCCAGGGTTTCCGTGACACGCGTCGGCTTATATGCTGACTCGAACAGTCCACTCGGTTGACTGGAGGGTGGGACGGGTGGAACCCTGAAGAACTCTGAAGAACTTGGAATCGTCTGACGGGAAAGCTGATAGGTCGTTGACGTCGCATGCAGCTGACGCTGCGCTGACGTTGGACTCAGGAAACTGATGCCAGCGGTGGCGAGGCAGCGGTGACGAGGTATGTAATGGGTCAAGCCAATTCCACACTAAATTTAATACTTTATCCCAAATATTTAAGTTTATCCTAAGTATTTAAGTATTTTGTTAAACAGTGCCCAGAAGCTTTACTAAGCGTATATTGTGAGTCTTTTTTTCATGCAGAGAACTTAAACTCGAGCGAATCGCTGCTGTCCACGAGCTCCGGAGCTGGGGCAATGAACAGCTAAAATATGTTTACGCTTAAAAATACAGTCTGCGCTGTGACACATAGCATGACGTAAGTGCGCGAAACCTGCCCTGTGTCACAGCGCTGATAATCTTTTTAGATGTAAATTTCCGGCCTCGTCAAACGCCGCGAGCTCCATCCGTAGATTGCAGCGGTTGGCTCTCCCAAGTGCTCTGCGGGAAAGAAGATGCACTATATTTCTTAGAGTAAATACTTTGCTAGGAGAATACAATCTACTCCGCTAATATGCATTAGAGAGCACGCCTACAGCGCCAAATCCTCCCCAATCGGCGTGGATAACCCGCGTCCGAGAGAACGCATGCTCATCGTGCTGTCACGCTTTCGTGTTGCGCCGAAGGGGAGGTCTGCCGCCGACGCACCGAGATACCGGATTCGCCAAAACAGCAGAAACGGCTGTCTCCGATGTCTCGGAGGCTGTCCACGACGATAGATAGCTACAGCAACCGCTTCTAATTCAGAGGGGGACCGTGTATCCAGCCGTTCTAACTGCGCAAAAGCTATTGACTCCAAGACCATTGGATGTTCGCGGAGTCAGATGTATGTCCCAGTAAAGAATTTGCCTAGAGTGTACGGACAGCGGGAGAAAGCGCAGTCCGAGCGGCAACCCTCATAAAATGCGTTTTTAATTGTTCGGCGGCGTTGTGGCTTAAGATCCCTGGGGAATCTGGCATCTCATCTCATTCCGAGGTATCTCGACGCATCATCCTCGCATTTGATATCAGCTGTTTGGTAACTGCTACTCAGCAGGCGTTTAGGGTCCTCTTTTGCAGGTACTGGGGCTTTCTTAATTTGCTGGAGGGGTAAGGAAAGTACTGTCGTGGACACAGCTGGTCATAACATCGGGAAGTGATGTGGCATTGTCTGATTTGGTAGTTTGCATTCACACCCCCAAATGGGAGCTTGAACGCAAACTGGAAGCACAATTCAATCTCTGTGGCGCTGGGAGCACGGAAAAGCCGCCGATCGCACGTTGCAAGGCAGCTGTGTCAAAGACTCAAAGAAGAGTATGCTGTGATGCTGCAAGCTATACTAAAAATCATATATCAAACACAGTTTCAGTTACCGATAATTAGCCAGGTTCGTGTCTTAGAGCCACAAAACGTCCCCTTTGGTATATTTACGTTATTCTTATACGAGAACGACCCTGGTTCTCAGTTGATTTGCTGCGACTGCTGGAATGGAAATTTACTTGCGTGAAAGAAGCTGTTAACGGAAGAAATCCCTTACCCCTCTGTGTTAGCTTCGGTGTTCTTTGAGGTTCTCTAGTCGTCCCACGTTATTTACATTATTCACGTCAACGACCTTCCACGCATGTACTCTTCGCTTTTAGATTATTTATTTGAACGTGGAAGAAGAACTGACAGGCTGAATATCTATTTCTATATCGAATCTAATAAATGTTACCTGACGGTATAGACAGCAAACTACTAAACTTGTAGCTTTTGAACTGTAAGCTTAGAATTGTTCCGTTAATACAACAGACTCATAGACACCGTGTTGTTAACGGTAGCCTAAGCTTTTTGTCATCGTGCGCATATTGTCTCGGTATTTATAAGTAACAAAAAGAAAACACGTTTCTATGAAGACATGCTACATCACATTGACATAAGATGTGAAAGTGTGTACCAAACCCTGACAGAGCTATTTTGTCCAATTTGTACCCCGCCCTGGTATGTTTTAGGTGACCCAGAAAATGCAGCTCCACGGTTTTGTTTGCCACCTAGGGGGTGTGGGCATACGGCTAGGTGTATTTTAGTGGGAACTCGCTTTCCACCAAGTAACCTTTTGGCCTCTATAGGGAACTCTGACGTGAAGGTATGTTGGACAAAACACAGGGCGTATTAAAAGATTTTTTCAGGCCTAGGTACGCGGAAGAGTTAAAAAACCATAATAGATCTAACGTGCCTTAAATGTAAAAAAATAAACAAGAAAAAAAGAAAAAATTTAGGGGCGAAAATTGATGCAGTAAATTATCCCGACTGAGAGTTTACAAGAAGTAGTAGAGGCGCGCATAATACAGATAAAAAAAAAATATTGGTGTATAGTATCGCGATATGGATTGTCGGTTACATAAATGGGAAATTGCATTGACATTGAAGAGCCGAAATAGTAGCGCTATATACACACTGAACACCTTTTCATAACAAAACCCACGTTCCATTTAGCCACTATGGCGACGGAGCTCTTTTGCTTCGAACCCTCCCCCTTCCACGCACACCCACCCACGTACGCACTCGCGCAGACACACACAAACAGACAGAAATCACCCACACACGCGCGCAAACACTGAATTGCTTCTTGCAATAACATTCGAGTTTTTTCACTCCTATCGTTTCATGGTTACGAGGTTGCAAAAACCCAAAGAAAGCAAAAAAGAAAAAAAAGATAACTGGGAGAGTTGTGAAACGTTTGCAGAGAGTGTATAAATAGTGACTCGAGCTGAAAGTACACGTGGGGACACACATGGTCGCACATCTTTCAAGCCGTCGATGATTCCCTCAGCTTGCGGCGTTTAACGGGCGGCTATGACCAACATTGAATGAACACATCCGAGGAAGACGAGAGAAGGGGACGGGAAAATTACTGGTAATAACCATAAGTAAAACGCGCACACACCCACACACACACACAAACACACACACACACACACACACACACACACACACACACACACACACACGCACACACGCACACACGCACACACGCGCACACACACACACACACACACACACACACACACGCACACACGCACACACGCACACACGCACACACGCACACACGCGCGCGCGCACACACACACACACACACACACACACACACACAAGAGATAAAAAAAGGCGAAAGGAAAACTGTGATGATGCCGCCAAACCAAGTCCTTTTTCGAGGGAAGAGGGCGGGAAGTTGCGGGTGGCATCGTCAGTGCATTGGCGAGCGAGGTCCCCGATGGGCCTGAGCTGCGGCCCTAGGTCAACAGCCTCGTCAGCAGAGAGCGCGAGAGAATGGATGGGAAATATTGAGCGGCGATCTCAACTTGGCGCAGGCCTTCCCACATCTCTATTCCCAATAAAAGTAAAGAGCGCAAAGAACACTGGCAGAGAGGAGACCACCCGTGTTCCCCGTTTCACACTAAGACCGAGCGTAGCCGACGCCGCTTCGATTGTCGGGATCCAATCAGACGGCGCCAAAAGTGCATCGTCACGGCGCTCGTCGTCTTTGTGCATTTCCTATCAATTTCCAAGTAGTTGATACACCGCTAAAAACAAAAAAAAAACACATCAATCTATGGAGAAAATATTAAGCACGTTTACACTTCTCTGTAATGCTGAATTAGAGCGCAGCTCTTGAGGAGGAGGAGGAGGAGAAGGTGCGGAAAGGAGGGTATCCTCCTCTTCCCTCCTCCTCTCCTTCTGCTTGTCCCCTCTTCCTTCTCTTCCTCCTCTCCTTTTCCTCCCTCCTCCTCCCCTCATTCTCCTCCCTACCTCCTTCCCTCCTTTTCAACCCTCCCTTCCCCTCATGACGTAGCTCGTAAAGGTCACGACCTTCAGTGAAGGTCACGTGAAGGTCGTAACATCAATCGGGACCCTCGTGACGTCACACGTGACGTCACGTGTAACGTCATTATGAAAAACGTCCCAAAGTGCAACACGCAGTTACGCCGACGCCGACGACGACGGCGACGACGCTCAACCCGGAAACGGGCGCCTAAGAGCTCCGCTCTAAAAAAACGAATAGACCATGTCCCCTCTTTCGGCATTGCATCCAATACACTCTTTTCGTTTACATACAGGAATCGCACCGCCAATCTACGGAGAACTTTCGGCATGACATCCAATGTACCGTTTTCGTTCACAAACAGGAACTGCACCGTATACAGACGCGGCTTTTTTGGTAATGGGCGTCAATTTCCCCCCGACTGAACAGAACCTTACGAAAGAACCTGTATGTGATTTTCACAACTTCTCTGCACATTGATCATGTCCAAGAACGCCAAAACGTGTTCATTTCTATCGAACTTCGTCACTCCGCGAGGGCACACCGCTACATGAACCGCAGCACACAGCGCTCAGAGCGCACGTTGGAAAACGGATTGAGTATGGCGTATGTCGGCTTCAAACCTTCAACCGCTGTTTTCCAACATCATTTTCGTCTGCTTGATGACTCAAAGATGGAAAAGTTCAAAAAGTATGGAGGGAAATTTTTTTATCAGTTAATGTCCGTGCTCATATGTTTAAAAAAACTTTTTACAAAAAACAAAACAGCAACATTCGCACTTGTTTATTTTTATTTTTTCACCAACAAATTCTAACATTCGCATTAGAATTTACAGTGCGCTCTTGGGCAAAGTATTCAAAAACTCGTTTTAGCTATGGTGTTTTTAGCGCGTCTCTGATGACGTGTTTACCGCGTTCTAAGGAATGGTCCACCAACACATCGATTATACTAAGCCGAGCGGTGGTCACATAAAGCGGGTGGTGCCAATTGGTGAAACTGCAGACATCAATCGCGTGATCAAGCGTAAAAGGCCTGCAGCAGACGGGAAAAATTAAAACCACCAATTTTGTTCGCAAGCAGACCGTATATTACGGGTTTGATAAAAATGATTCTAGACAGCAACAAGCTTTCATCATGGACTGTAAATTTACACCCTTAAGGGTGTTTTGCACTGTCTATACCTCACACCCTAACACCCCTAGAAAAGTGTATTTTGGACACATCAACACCCATGTAATGGGTGTTCAAGCCAGCATTACATCATACAAAAGCGTGCAAGGGTGCAATGATGTACTGGTTCACAGATTTACGTTTCACTGTGAACGACTGCGTTAGGACCGCTTCTGACTGCTTATGATAGAAGCGCTGGCGCCATCAATCAAGAAGTCTTAAAACACTTCCAACCCGCATATAACCAGACAGAATTTAATTGCATTATAATCAGACTGAAGGTTTTTTAGTATTCGCAAATCTACGAAGGTCCCTTGTAATATTGTGAGAGTTATGTTATGCCCATGGCGAAATTACTAAAGGTATGCAGATCGGAAGTGCACAAAGACATCTCAATAGATGGCGCCAATGTGTTATTGTCATCATAGGCAGTAACAAGCCGTCGTTACGCAGTCGGTCACAGTCAGCTGAAAATCTGCGAAAGAGCCATACTTTTCAGTATCAACGGTAATGCATACGGTGCCGACAATACGAGTCTATTTCTGCTGTCGAAAAGATGAGAAAAATGCTCGAATTGCTTGCTGCAAGACTGCATTCACTCACGCATAAAACACAGAAATGGAGGACCAAATTGGAAGTCATGTAAATTTTGCTTCCTGCACTTATAGCTCTTTGGATGTGAATGACGCCTGGTATGTTCCAATAAAACGTTCTGAGATGAACATAGATCTTGAAATGGTAATATCTGAAAAAATGTATTCCTTGCAAACATCAAATGGCATTCTTGGGTACTTTGAGTTAAAAAGTCAATCGGCTGCCGTGATGGTTGTGGTTTCTACCCCTGTGTTGATGACCCGAAGCAGCCGTCTCCTCCCAACGTACAAAAGCATGTTCGTCTCCTTGAAATTGGTCACACGTGCATGCTGCAAGTGATGGTTTTCTCTGCCTCCTAGAAAATAATGCATTGGTAAGCAATATTGTAGATAAAGTGAAGTGCCACATGACGCATTTCTGGCTCAAAAGCAAGCCGGAATCCATGCTGGTGAATCCCCACCCTCTTTTGCTTCGCGTGGAGGCGTCCAACTAATTCATTTTGTGTTGTAGTCGACGACGCCAGATGGAGCCGTCGGCAACATCAAAAGCTGCGGTTAGTATTAACCTTTTAAATATCGGCAGTTATGCATAGCTTGCTTGTGACGTCATATGGCGCCGTACCATTTTCATGCGCCCTTACCTTCTGCAGTATACATTTCGTACAATATAATTTGTACTTGTTAAGCCTTGCCGAGAAAAACAGATTCGATGATGCCAAAATGTATGCCGCAGAAAATACGGGCATAGGAACATATGGTACAGAGCAACGGAGGCCGACATAACGTCAATGCAAGTCATGTATTCTTTGATAAGAGGAGCCAATGCGTGAGCAATTGAGTTGTCGGCAGTCATCGGCTGGGATAGCTTCGGAGGCAAAAACATAACCAGGTAAACAAGTATACAAACCAAATACGCCCCAGTGTGCTCCTTGCATTTTGTCGGGCATGGAGCCACCCACCAAGCTTCCAAGATTAATGAACACCAAAAGTTATGTCAAGTAAAACTTTCTTAAATGCAAACTATTAGGGTAATGTGCAGAACGGGTTCACGTACGGTTGTGAAGATTATGTATCAGAAAAAAATGGCGTTTTGTGAATCCAACACATGTTTATCTAATCAAGCAACCTCTCAAAAGTGAACTGCTCCCTCAGCCATCTATTCTTTTCAACATGTCTTTAGTAAAATCATTGTAATGTTTCGTAATATTATTTACCAACTCCTCTTTTGAAAATATTTGTCTCGCGACTGTGGGACAGAAGCACATTTAGATCTCAAAGGCTTCTCTTATTTGTAACTACCCTAGGGATAAATAATTTTATACTGGAATGCAAATACTATGAATGTGTGAATATTCAGAGCGTCCAAATGTTCGAGGAACATATTGTTCGCCAGTGTAAGTGATTCGTGAAAATGATGTCGTTTACAGCTAGTATACATGATTCTAGTTTGCATACTCTATATATTATCTTAAAACAATTTAGAAGGCACTAGATAAGCGAGCTCTACCCCCGTCACGCTCCAAGGTAAAATTAAGAAAAATGAATTGAGTTATTACTTTGTACGTACCATCCTGTCCTTCTTTTTTTAATAACTGATAAAAATAAATAACGGCGAGTTATGCTCAAACGCCAAAACCCTCTTCTTGGTGTGATACGGCTTCCAGATAGGTCCCAGGCTATGGCTGTGTGCCAGGCTGCGATGGTGCATGCATATATCTCATGTCAAGTTTCCACCCGAGAAAACAAAAACACAAATACTCCAAAACGCTTAATGTTCGCGAGCCCTTAAATTTCCCGCATTTCGCAAATTGATGAATTCGCGTAATTTAAGGGCACGCGAAAATTTCGATCCTTATGAGTTTCAATGCAGGCGTCTGGAATACGCAAAATTTAGTGGCCGCGATTATGTCCTCTGTGACCGATTCGCAAAGGGGCCGCGAAAATAAAGGGTTTTACAGTATTTGTTTTTTCGAAAATGAAAGAGGAACTTCAGGTTTTGTTCCGCTGAATTAAGCTAGCGATTGCGAGCACACCATACACGCATAGGTCACTTCCGTGAATTCTATTAATTTAAAATTTCAAGAATTTTTAACCTGCTTCATATACGAGTATGAACTAGGTTTATGATTCTACTGCAACGACATAAGTAATGTGCTCCGATGAATATGTACAAACCAACCTCATGGTACCAAAGTCTATGCTTCTGTGGAGTAGGGTTAAATGTAAGTCAACCGACCTGCCATTCCTCCGCTCTACTAGAAATCAGGTCCGGGTGGCCTTTGTCCCCATCCAAGCGGAAAAGCAGACAAGGCGTCCCTGCCATGTTTGAGATATGCACCTCTTTTGGTTCCCAAAAGCTGCGTTCTGTTAACCCAAGCAACTTTTAGTCCATCTTTCCGTCTCTCGGGTGAATGTTCGTTCAACTGCTTAAGACATAAGCGCCACGTTTCAGGCGCATCTGAAACAAACCCAAACAGAAACAGAGCCAATGCTTAGCCTCTTACTAAAGAGACTAAATTTTTTTATCACATACATATAGGTGACAGGCAGCAGTGCAGCTTAATTTTAGGACAAGCACTTTCATACGTAGTTCTCAGATAGTGTCATGACAGAGTCAGTATCAAGTGCCAGGCGGGTATGTAAAACGCATTCTCCATGTCTCCCACCCCACCTTATGTGCACCCAAGGAGTAACAGGAACACAAACATTTGAGTTAGCTAGAGCTCTGCACAGTAGCAGTGTGTCAACAGCTGTTTGCCTGCAATTGTTTAGGAACTGCAATAATGTTCCTGCCCAGCCGTTCATTTGATTGACCAGGTGGTCAAACAAAAAAATTAACCCAGAAAAACACGGCATTAATGGATAACCTTGCGGCACTCCTGTGACTCATACAGCATTAAAATGTCGCTGACAGCAACATGAATAACCTGTTTTTAATTTATTGCTAAAATATTAATGCAGCCTCCCATCAACACCCTTGCAGTCCCCGCCCCCCCCCCCCCCCCCCCCCCCCCAAGGTAGGTTTCCTACAATAACTGCCACTGTATGTTTGTTATAAAACGTGAACCTCAGAACCATTGACAATAGAGACTATGTGGCTTGAGTGTACTCACATGAGAATCCGCATAATCAAAGTAAGCTTCTGTTTGGCAGGGAATGCATCTGATATAAAAAAAAATATTGGTGTTTTGTGTCACAAAACAATTGAAAAAACGACCCCAAAGGCTCTACAAGAGGGACCACCCAGGTTTCAAGCCCTAATTTCTGAGTTCCGGAAGCCAACGTGGAACTTTAACTCTACAGATGCACTGATACGTATGAGATTGAATCAAGATATCTTATGATAGCTGAAACAATACTCAAAGCGACATTTACTGCAGAGAGACTAGTTTCATAGCTAAAAGAAACAAAGGTTAAGTCAGTTATGTTCAATGATAAACACCTTGAACAATGTTTACTAATATGTCTCTGTAAGAAATGCGTTCCTTGACTCGGGTCACTGCTCTAAAGTGCCCTAGATGTTCAAATACTTTATAACTTCATATCAATCACAGTAGCAAAAGCAAGGCCCAGGTAGTTGTTTGATTTTTATTCGTTTGCCAATGACGTACGTAGCAAGCTAAAAGTTCAAAACATGAGACTGGCGCATAATCATGACTCCGCGAAAACTTACGATGTACAGTTTGCCATACCTACTGCAATGCAAGACAATTAACATGTGTCCCGCACATCAAAGCCGTCACAACATGTGTCCCGCACGTCAAATCAAGAAAGATCGTGCGGCTACAAAACCTTAACTGCAAAATAAAACGCTAAAAATTATATGGCTGGAAGCGAAGAGAAGGGTTAATAATTGGGCCAGTTGGTAATTAATGGCAGAAAATTCAGCGCAAAGAACGAGGACAAGAGAGGGACACAAACACTGCGCCGTGTTTGTGTCACTTTCTTGTCCTCGTCCTTTGCGCTGAATTTTCTGTCATGAATTGCCAACTATCCCAACTTAAGAACTGGTGCTGAAAATGTTAATTAAATCGTCAAAGAACTACGATGCGAGAGAAATTCACACAATCTGATCAACGCTTAAGCTTATAACGCAAAAAAAAAAAAAAAACTCCGCTCAAATTCCTTACTGATGAAGCAATCATCTGAAGCTACAGTGGAGTGACGATTCCAGTCGTCATTCCACTATAGTTTTGGCAGTTATGGCTCGAAAGAGAAAACAAACCAGCCGGCTGGTCATTACATTTGCTACCACCACACTTAGGCGTTAAGCAAGTCGAATCCTGTGTAAGCGGTATGAAGTCACCTCATGGATTCCCGGACACATAAGGATGGTTCTACAAGCATGCTGCAGAAATATTCTCACCTGTAATTACATCCACACATTGATGTGTCCCCAGTCGCAGTTCCGACTGAAACCGAAAACAGTCATCTTTGAAATACGAACGTGGATTGGCTGGACTGGCTACAACTTAGGCCTGCCCTTTCTAAAAAAAGACTTGTTGCAGTTACGGTTCCGTTCTCTTGGACGGGGGCTCGTTTGTATTTATCTTTCTTAGCGTATCATATTATGTTTTTGTTTTAATATAAATTTCTTACTTTAATAAAGCGAAATATAAAAGGAAGAATGTCTGTGTCACTATGCTTCAGGGTGTCACAAAAAACAAATTACAGGGTTTTTTCACTGCAAAACTAAACTAGGCATCGCCGAATGCTCATTCTCCGCTTAAAGGTAGCGCTAGAGGTCACAACCAGATGCCAAAGTTTCAGCCCGATCTGATACTTTATTCGAAAGTTATGAGTGATTTTCTGAATATTTTAATGGGAAAGTGGAGCCCATTTTTGCCTGTTTTCAGTTTCTGGTGCCTTAGAGCCCCATGCATTCGAAAACTCCGTCGGCCGCCTTCTTCCCATTAAAATTTTCAGAAAATTACTTATAACTTTTTAGGGTATCGGATCTGGCTGAAACTTTGGCATCTGGTTGTGACCTCTAGCGCTACCATTTGGTTGAGAATGAGCGTTCGGCGATGCCTAGTTTATTTTTGCGGTAAAAAAAACCGGTAATTTTCTTTTTTTTGTGACACACTGTATTTAAGTTTGAGTGTTTAGAGCGGTTTTCATTTTGGTGGTTGAAATGCTGCTTTTTCGTCTTTCAAGTGGCCTAACACTCGTAACTAAACCGACGGCTTGTATTGAGGTTTTACACTTTCGCTTGCGTGGTTTAACAACATTTTGATGTAAGGAATTGTACCAGTTTATAATCAAAAATCCAAGCGATTTTTGTTTTCCGCGATAAAAATATTTTCAAAGAGTTGGCGAGTGCCAAAATATCGCTTGGATTCGTATACATATACGTATATAATAGACAGGAGAACCCCACATTTCCCTCATCTCTCTGTTTTCATCAATATAATAGTGAGATGTTTTTATATTATTTACATCCTATTATCTTTCCGACATTTTCCGATTCAAGTACGCCGAAAAACGAATCATGGAGTTAAAATCTTGAACATAGAAGTGTCGCCCTGCGTATCTGAAGTTGTCAGGGCTTTAAGAAGATTCACGTGATAATGCCGCAAATAGATACATCTTTGTTTTATTTTATTGAACTATATTGCTGTTACTTTAATCTGTTTAGTCCTCTTCATCCCTCTTTTTTTAAGTCTGTTAAAACAGCACGCTGTAGAAAAGTTAAGTCCGTAGGAAAATCTCAAAAATAATCTCCTGGAAATCCTCAGGCTAGCTACCGTAGTATATCTCAGCTCATAAATTATAAGTACGTACAGTGGCCCAAGTTTTTAATAATATCAAGCGAGCGTCGACGCCGGGCCGGCCAGCGCCGTGCCGCGGAGGAGTGCGGCGTCACGGGAGAGATTACGCGCGTGCGCACAAAGCACTTTCCGATGTGAGCGTCGTTTGCTAGGCTATTCCGTTGACCGCACACAAACCCTGCTCCGTATTTGCTGGCAGAGCTATACCGCCTTTAGCCGATTTGTCTAGCTACCCCTACTAACTGTATTAACGGAATCACCGGCCTTTAACCTTTTCGGCATGCTAATTAGTATCGCGAAATTCAAAATAGTTAATGTAAAATAGGTAAATGAAAATGACTCTAAAACCAACATTCGAATATACCCACGATTTTCAGTGCCGTGACGTCAGGCGAAAGCAGGCTTGCAGGTAGAGCGGGCAGTTTAAAAATGGATTATGCAGCATTTGCTTCATGCTGCTGCGCGGGGACTGGAGCGAGCTTCCAAAGCATTCAGTCGACACCATGAAACCATTTGTAATCAGTTGGGAACAAATTCAACGGTCAAAATGTTTACTACTCCCTTCCCCTGGCGTCACTTTTTCATTGTTGCCAGTAGAGACTTTCACTTTGAAAAACATGATTAGGGCCAAAATTGTAAATTGGATAAATTCGCAAAAAAAAAAACTATTTTGGCCCAATATTTTTTTAATATTTTATTTCAGCGATGTTTGTTAGCCTCTTTAGAAAATATTCAGGCAAATAGAGGACTATCGGGAATACGCCGGAGTACCCCTTTTAGCAAAGATCTGAACAGCACTTGCTTGCGTCATACTGCTCAGGGGTAGCATAAACCGCGCGTCATTGCGCCACTGTATGCCGCGCAAAACGAGTATCGAGCGAGCACGCGCTCTTCAGGCATTTGGTCTACCAACAGATAAGAGAAGCCGAGAAAGGAAGAGAGAGAGAGAAAGAGAGAAGTGGGGGTTGGATAAAGAAATATGTCAATCGGCACCCTGCGCTGGAGCACTGCACGGGCCGGAATTTCTAGGCTCGGCCCGACCCGGCCCGGAAGAGACACTGCCAATGGCCGGCCCGGGCCCGGCAGAATTTTTAGACAGAAGCTTGAGCCCGGCCCGTGCCTGAAATTTTTTTTTTTTAAATATAAGCCTGAATCTTGTTTGAGCCGGATAGCTTATATACATGAGCCTGAAAAGTTTGCAAAACTTTCTATGCATAAAGCCAGCATATTTGATTTAAAATTCACTTAAACCTGGACTAATTTGTTTTTTGACACGATAACTATTTTGACTTAGACGATGCATTTTTGAGAATATGGCTGAAATATGCGCTTCATAAGTCATTTTGAGAAAAAAAAAGTGGTCAATATATTATTTACTGTATGCATTTCTTGAAGAGATATTGGACTTTTCGTTGCTTGTTTCCTATCACAGACTACTTTCCTCCATACATGTTTTTTGCAAAGAAACAATCAAAATCATGCTAGTGCATCTTCAAGAGGAAGTATAAGCATAAAATTATATATGGTAGTTAGCTTACCTTTGGTTTCTTAGTAAGGACCCCTCCACAGAGTGCAAAATCAAGCTCGTGTTTTTTTTTTTTTTTAGTTTGAAAGGCATGCACTTATGTTGTACCCTGCGACTGGAGTGCCCTCGTTTTCTTGACCGCAGATTTCCCATTATACTAGTGGAATCATATACGTTTCCTTTTATCCACATAAAACCTTTCCGAGTGCTAAACGTATCTTCTTTTTTTTTCTCTTTTTTTTCTTTTTTTTTGTACGGCATTGTAGTTATTTTACACTTAGCTTGTTTGTTTTCATTGAACCTAAACGATCAATGAGCACACTTTTTGTTAACAACAATTTAGAATTTAGAAGCGAGGCTTTATTTTTTTGTTTTAATATCACAAACAAGATACGTGACGTTTCAGCAATGAAAATTTATACGGAATCCAATACACAACATCGAACTGAGCTTGCATTACTCGTTTGTTTTATTTATTACTATATATATATATATATATACATCAGAAATGGGCAGTATTTCAAATACAAGTATTTGAAATGCGTATTTCAAATACTTTGTGTATTTTGCATTTGTATTTAATTACAAATTGGGTAATGTATTTGACGTGTGTATTTAAATACTAAAACGTGGGTATTTCAAAAACAATTGTAATTAAATACAATTTTGTGGGCGAAAATACATCCCTCAAATTTATTGTCACGCAAATTCTTGTTTTTATGCATGTGGTTGTAAGATATAGTCTCCATTTTTTATTCGGCCATGGGGCTTTTTTTATTTTTTTCTTCCGGCTTTATTTTAAAGGCACTGTCCAGGGCAGGAAGAAAACTATGTTCTGCACCGAATGCAGTGTCTCTCAATCAAGCACAAGTGTTTAGTGACATTGTGATTACGGTGCTAGTCCAGGGCAAGAATAGTGACGAAATCGACGTTCACAGGCAGACTGGCTAAATAAGTGCCTGTGACAACTTGTGATGCTTTCCAGTCTGATTTCCATCCATATTTTTGCCTGGAACATTCTAAATGCGCGGGTTGTCCAGATTTTCGTAACTGGTGCGAGTTTATCAATAAACAATTCTCCACCTAGTGCTGCGCGTCTTGGTTCTCTGTTGGTCTATACCAACATGTAATCGACAAAAAAAGCTGCTTTAAGCTCTGTACTTTTTTCACCTATTACGTCGAAGCTGATTACATTTTTTTTTTTGGTGATCATATTTCTATTACGTTACTAGAGCCTCGCACACTAACTCCCGAATGTGCGATGCAAAATTAAAATGAGATACCCAGAAACCCGTTGCACGTGCCCTGAAGTCTCTGACGCAAATTTTGAGGAATGTATTTGGAAAAGTATTTGGAGGAGACCAGATACATTTGGTTGTATTTGTACCTTGTACTTAAATGTTTCTTTGGAAATGTAATTAGATTTGTAATTAAATACATTTTTGACGAAGTATTTTGTATTTGTATTTCGATACATATTTGCATGTATTTTGCCCATCCCTGATATATATATATATATATATATATATATATATATATATATATATATATATATATATATATATATATATATATATATATATATATATATATATATATATACATACATACAGGGTGTTTCAGAAAACGAAGGCCAAATTGCTCCTGCAAAAACTACTTATCACAACAAAAAAAAAAGGCTTGTGGCGTTTTGGTCCTGGGCCAGGGGCCCATTTAAAAAAATTATTAAAGTCCCGGATGATTAACTTGCTAATTATTTTTGCGTAATTAACTTTTTTAATATTGTGTTTAAGGGCATGGTTTAAATTAGAAAATTGCTCAGCATCATCGAAAACCACTAAATCAACAAATCGCAGAACGATAGAAGGCACGCGAAGCTTTTTACGACTTCCTGAAAAACCGCACAAATTTCACGCGTGTTTAGTTTTCGGTTTGTTATCGGAGCGCATCTCCGCCCCGACGGCACTGCGCCCCGCGAAGAGATAGTGCAACCAACCTTTGCTGCGCTGTCATCGCGCGACGCAGCAGAGTCTGGTTGCACTATCTCTCCACGCGGCGCGGTGCTGCGGATGGCATATATATATATACCATCCGGCGGCTCTGACGTCACGACGCTGCGGTGGCGCTGCTGTCCACGGAGTGCATACGCAGACAATTTACCTCAATCGAATCTGTTTTTTTTTTTTTTTTGGTGTGGGGAAACGCGGACTTATTTGTAAAAAGTGATATGGGTCTATAGTACATTTAGATTTGTGTCATCCTGACGAGCTCTTATACCCCTGAAACGCAGCACATTCGTAACGTTGGCCGTCCGGATATCGAGTCCGCTATACACAGTTCAGTATTAGGTCCGACCAGAGCCAACGGCACCATTCGATGGAGCCAATCAAGCAGAACCAAAATTGCATCGTCATGACACTCGTCGTCGTCTTCGTAAGTTTGCACTCTCCGGCTAGACCAATCAAGCAGGGGAAGGAGCGCAGGATCACGACGCACTGAATGTGCCTCATTAGTCTAGCCGGTGATACCAACGCACAAATACGACGAGCGCCACAGTACGCTATTTTATTGGCTTCATTAGAACGTAGTGTTGTCCGTAGTCGGCATTAATGCGAGACTGCTCTCGTTTGTTTTTAAGAAACAAACTCCAAACACCCTTACACCCTAGAAGCATCATGGGGTGTGCTCTCATTACCTTTTCGTGCACCCTTCTAACACCCTTCTTACACCCTTTTATATTTGAAAGATGTAACAAGGGTGTTTCAGTTTGTCGGACACCCTTCTAACACCCTTCAGATTCAAATTGGGGGTGTTAGAAGCGTGCGTTTAGTACCATTACACCTTTAAGGGTGTAAAAAGTTTACTGTGTAGCTCTCTAAATTTCTCGCTAAAGGAACCGGCAGTCGTCGCACACCCACCCAAACACGAGATAAACATATAGGAGAACCCGAAGTATCTCTCTCCCCTTGTCATGGCGGCCAGAAGTGGCACAAACACCCTGTACACACGGTGCTTGGAACGCGTCTCCAACTGGTGGGTTGAGCGTGCTTTTCCACCCATGCATCAAAAGTTCTCCCGAAGTGGCAGAAAATAACGTCACAAAAGCCAGGGTGCCCTGCTCTTGGAGGTCGCGATATCGGCGGTTGGTCGTAGAAACGCAAGCGAAAAGCACAAGCGAACGTGAGTGTCGCTGTCGTCACGGCGTCTGCCACACACGCTCGTAGTAACGAACGAGCCGCGAGCTTGTTAGTTCCTTAGATCTCTATATTTACCTATACCCTGGTATAAGGTAAGAAAAACAGGACAGGCTATTCCTGCAAAGCCCTCGGCTCTTTCCACTTTAGCAGAGCGATGCTGAAGACAAGGCGAGGAGGAACTCGCCTCCTCTCCGGCGTTCGCTCTGTTAAAGGGGAAAGTGTGGAGGGCTTTGCGGAAGGGACTTATCCGGCTTTTCTGAAACTCCAGCAGGGTCTATAGCTGTTTCTATTTGAAGCGTTCCCGCGCTACCCCGACTAAATTATTTGCATAAAAGCCCGTCCTTCCACACATCTATCTCGCGACCCCCCCCGCAACATTTTTTTTTTTCTTTGTGCGAGAGCTCGGCGAACTTAAGCATCGCATAAAACCACGACCTCGCGCCTTTTGAGAGCACTGTGATGCACATGCGCCGCTGTTTGAGGTTAGATTTTTACTCAGTTTGTTTCGAGCAAGCTGACAGAACGGGAACCAAGAAATATCGATCTCACTTTCGATCCGAGCTGGCTTCTGTGTAGAAACAAAACCCCAAAACGTAAACCAAAAATAAAAAATAGTAAAGGCGAAAAGAAGAGAGGAGTCGTAAGAGTTGCTATTGCCCACCAGGCGAGCATACACACGGTACTCTTCGGATCCAGGCGAAAAACGTGCGAAGAATGTCGACCACCGGAAGACAGAAACTGAAGTGCCGTCGAGAGACAAAACACGGAAGAGTTTTGTGGGAATTGTAATACCGGTCGGTAGGAGAGACTCCATGTGTCGCTGTAGTCGAGAATGGCTAGTTATCAGGGTCCAATAGCGTTATATGCAGCTCTTTCCTATTGATATGTCATAAAGTGAGCATTTCCTGAAATCGCAGCTCGAGAGGTTTCGCAAGACAGTACTTTTGCACCTAAGGAAGGTAAATGCAAAAATAATAACTAAAAGAAGAAACGCGTTCACACTTAACGAACGCGTCTTATTATTATTATTTTTTTGTTTGTAAAATTCGTTTGAGCAGGTTGTTCCGAAAAGCTGTCAATTTTACATCAATATAAGCAATGGGTTGTTCATTCTAAATGGGGAAAGTGCTCTTTCCCCATTTGGGAAGAGTGCTGATTTATGCAACTCGAAAAAACGCAATAAAAAAAGTCCAAACTTTTTTTTAAAATCATGTAAGCTAAATCAATTTTATTTAAATAAAATTTATGTATATAAACTACTGTGGCTAGAAAATGTATATTCTATACTATTATATCTTGTTTTCAACATGGCATATTGGCTGATCTATTCGTCCGATCACTGATAACGATGCAGAAGAAAGTATATGACTGTAAATTTAGGTTACAGTGTAATAAAGGAGTTTTTTCCTGCTGTAATTCTCGCTATACTAAAGCAAAACCAGCTTGATCTTTTTTTTTTTTTTTAGTTTGTTAAGTCATTTTGATTTGATTTTTCTTTTGAGTTCTGACTTGGTTGTATAGAACATTCTTTTTTAGTGTTTGTCTCTTTCTTTTGTCTTCTAACGCCGTTGAAATAGGCCGCTGCATAGCTAACGAACAAAGTGGAAGGTAGCACGAAATTTCAATGCTTCCATTTGCCCAGAAAACTATATGTTTTTTTCTCGTGTTCAGACTTGTATAAATATTTTTTGCTTGATGTTTCCTCGAATTAAATACAAAACAAATTCACATATTATGAATGAATTGATGGAAAAGCTGTAAATAAAACATTTTCGTGATTGTTTGAGCGGAAACGTTTTGATTTAAATCTTCATCGTAAAACTGTTCTGGTTTAAATCACGCTTTATATGAAATGGATATTATTCAAATTATTTGGCTCTGCACCCAGCGGGAAAGTAGTCTTTTTTGTGCAGGCCATGCAGGAGTTATTTTATGCGCCAGCCTTTGTTTATCACTTAGGGGTGGAATGGGAAGCCGTCGAAGGCATACACAATGTTAAGTACCATCACACTTGAGATGGATTGCTGTATAAGGTTGAAGAAACCTTCCGACCGGGCATGGGCGTTCCCCACTTCTCCAACATAGATTTGCATGCACACTGCTACGAAGATGTGCGGTCGGAAACACATGAGAATATATTTAGCACAATAGCGGTAATAGCCCAGTCTCACCCGCTTTTTAAACGATATATACAATGAAACTCTCTGTGTAAGCGGCGAATATGTTCACTCTCCCCACTATGCCCGTGCCACCTGGCTTGTGCGGGATCATCGGGTCTTGAAATGCCTTTGGCCTGACGAACTCTGATATGCTAATTCAGAACGGGAAAATACACCCCTGTCCGAATCTCTAGTTACTAAGAACCTGACTTCTTGCAACCCTTTGACGCCTGCTCTGGGAGTGTCCGACGAACACTGTCTAGAAACTAAAGCCTGCTCGCCCGCTCCGTAACGTCACGTTAGCTAGGCAAGCGAGTGGAAAGGCGACAGTCGGCCGGGTGCTTGTATTCGCCCAGCCGCATAATCCCACAGAAATATTTCCGTGGGATTATCGCGTCTATAAGAAAGATGGTAATTCACGTGAGGGAGGGGTATTTGTTATGGTAAAATAATCGTTGCATAGAACAGAAATTAATATTCAATGAAAAAAATCAGTATTTGAATAGGACGTCTTAGTATTTATACAGGGTAAGGTCGGTCAGCCAGGATGAGGCGGCACTGGTTTAGAATGTAGATGAGCAATTTTACCAGTGCAGTGCGACTGCTAACCTGGGGTCTCTAACGTGCATCACGCAGTAGTGATACACGACTGCACGCCGGTACAATGTTCATCTAGATTGAAATGGGCAGGGTGGGGCTCGAACCCAGGATCCCTGGGTTTTGCGGTGCTAGCTTTCGCTCCACGTGCGTCGAGCTGGGTGTGCGCTTTAGCCTACTGGGCCAACGATTTTTTTTTCGTTATTGCACTTACTGGGCTACCGATTCCCCTATTCAATGTAACGACGCAGAATCTGTATGGTGCAGTAGACTGAGTACTCCAGAAAAGGGCATCATGGCAGTGGGTTCTTTTTGTCGTCCTGGGGACAGTTTTGAGGCTGTCAGGTCATTAGATTGTGTCTTGTCCACTCTTCCTGACGATCGTGTTATTTTAGCTGGGGATTTTCATTTGCCGGATTTAAGATGGGGCGGAAGTAGACCATCTATAGTCGGTGAGAGGCCAAGAACGAAGTGGATGCTCCTCCCACCCCTTTCCACTTCAGCGGAGCGAACGGTGTAGAGGAGGTCTCCCCCTCTACCGCATTCGCTCTACTAAAGTGGAAAGAGGTGGGAGGAGCATCCACTTCGTGCTTGGCCTGTCACCGACTATCGTGGTGTTTCTTGAACATTTCTTGATGTAACCAGTACGTATCGCCTTAAGCAGTACGTTTTGTCCACCACTAGAGGAGTCAATATATTAGATTTAATGCTTTGTAGTGACACAAATGTGGTCCAATCTGTGAGTGTTCTACCGGGAATGAGCGATCATAAGATATATAGTTACTACCAGGTTCATCCTGACCCAATTAATCCCGGCAAACCACGATATTGAGAAAGTGTACGTGTACAGTAAGGCCAATTCAAAGGAAATTAAAGATGGGCTAGAGGTCGAACTAGATATGTTTATGGCCAATTCATCGACTTATGATGCCGAATCACTGTGGTCTGATTTTAGTCATATGCTCTGAAAGCTTGTTGATAAACACATTCCTTGTAAACATGTAAAGGACAAGTCAAACCCGAATAAGCCCTGGATGAATTAAAAAGTAACAAAAAAAAGTTAACAACGCTCATGTTTGTATACCAAGTATAAAAAGAATTCTTCTGAAAACCTTGAGAGGCGTCTTAAGGCTGCGGTCCCACGGCGGCCATGACATATGACGCTTTCAGCACGTTTTCGAAATGCGATCGTGGCGTGTTCAAGCTTGCTAAAATTATGTGTTATATATCATCTTGTAGTGTACAACATTATCTTTTATCTGATGTAGGATTTGTTTTCCTAGTGCAAAAAGATAATTCAGAGGGCACCCGCGAACATTGACCTTTTCGGCAAAACATGGTTTCGTAGTACAGTGGTACAGGGTGCACTATTGGAGCAATTTCTTTCAAATTTTAGAATGTTATAGAAGAAGAGTGCGTTCATTGTCAACGGAGGCCCTTTTTTCGTTTTTTATTTTATTTTGACAGATATTTACTTTAGAAATATTGACTTTGCGGAAGCACTTCAGTCGCGAAGTTTTGGGCGCCTACTCGGTCATTTTATTTGAAACTTTTTATATCAGTTTGTAATTATGGTCGAAAGAGTTACGCTAAATTTCATTGTAATATGGCTTAATCTTTTTTCGGAATGCTCACGTGAAAAGTGACAAAAACCGTTAATTTTGGCAAACTTCATTTGGTAGTACAGTGGTACAGCGCTTAGGGATTGGCACACATGAATAAAATTGTAGGCCCGCAAAGAAAAACATATTCTGCTTTGCAAAGCGAGGCCCTTTTTCTAAATTTCACTTTTGATTTTCCATAAAAAAAGTTTGAATATAGGTGAAATCACGTATTTGTTGATAGTCAAAAACGAGTATTTTGACCCCTTTTGGCAGACATTTAGGCAGATATTTTTAGTATTAAATGGAGATTACTGTTCCAGGTCCTGATTATTAGCCCACATTTTCACTAATCGAGCCTATTTATTAAAAAAATCATAAAACATACAGAAAACACAAATTGGATGTCTGGTTGCGCCCTCTATGTGGCGGTGGCTGAAATGTGACTACGCGAGGTTCAGGAAACTGCCGAGGATGGCGCTGATTCCAGCTGTGGTTGCCAGCTTCGGAAACTGGTTGTACACTTGGCTTCTTCCGTTTCTTGCAAAATAACGTGCTGGAAAACTTGGTCGAAACTCGTGAGGTCCTTTATACCACGGTACTTTCTGCTAATATAGCTTTTAGGGAGAATTTCAGTCGCTTTCATATTGTCAAACGATTTTTTTTTTTTATGCGAGGCTCCACCGGTTCAGTTTGCTGAATAAATTGTTCACGCAATCGATATCGAAGTTTCAAATTACCGAAATGCCAAAATCGCCAGTTCCGCGTAGATACGCAGCGTGACGCACGTGCTTCTGGTGCGTGTGCACGTACGTGTTTGCTGCGTGGTTCTTCGGTTGCTGCGAGTTTTCGCGTATTTATTGTGCACTGCTTACCTCCGTCTGCGCACGCCTCTCGTCCTTGTAACTACCCCTGCTCTGTTTGCCTAGAGTGAAGTTTGTGTCTGTCTTTTCGTTCGCTGACTAAGCTCGTGTCGGTGTCCTTCCTACTGGCTGCTGTTCGTGTTTGCGTACCGTGCGTGTCGCTTTGATTACTAGGTCCCCTGCTTATGGGGTGGAGCAAGCGGTGGGCGTCGCGCCAGGGGTGGGTCGTGATTGGGGAAACAGCTTAGCAGCCGACGCCGACTTCGGCGCGTTTCTTCTGCGCACGCGCGTACTGTCATTGATATCGCTACTTCGCGCCGTGATGATGCGCTGATCTACAGGCCGGTCGGCGCTCGCGTGATATTGTTGAAAATTCTCGAGCGTGTATTTACGTTTCGAAAGCCATAATAGAATTAAAGTGGACATTTGGCCGGCAGCCGGCATACCATGGCTCTGAAAACAGATTGCTAGGAGTGCCCTCTCATTAGCTGGTTCCACGCTGGGTGCGCGCAGTCCGTGCTTCTGGCCTCCCCGGCCGCCCAAATGCGTTTTTCTGATGCTTGTTTTTTGTTTTCAGTAAACAGACAATAGATTCCTGCTGATATTCTCCTTTATAATCTTCACTCTTGACAACTCTTTAGTGTTGGAAGGAACTCCGTCAAATTTGACGATAATGCATGTGTAAGTACAACTGGAACCTCATAGTTGCAAGAATACTTTTCCTGGATTGTCTGCATTAGAGTGCCTCCATGTGCGCTTCGTGCACATGAAGGCTCCCTAGTCTGCACCTTTCTGATAATATGATCGGTCTCCATAAATTGCACTTCCCCGCTTCGGGAGCACGGCCAGCGGTGGTTCTCTGTCGGTCATCGAACCTCACACACGTGAAGCGTTGTCAAAGCTCTGATATACCGGGCGTTTTATTATTATGTTTTGTTTTGTTTTGTTTTTTTTTTGCTGAAAGAAATTATACTTTTGGTATTCCCGGGGATAACATTTTCGGCTGCGGCGGACGTAAAGGAACGAGCGTAAATTGACAGTTAGTGGCCTAATAAACTAAAATTTGCCATTTGCGAACGCTGGAGAGGGGGCGACCTCCTCTCCCCCGTTCGCTCCGCTGAAGTGGAACAGGGTGGGAGGAGCTCCCACTTCGTTCTTGACCTGTCACCGACTACAGTTGCGAATTCCACTTGTCATTTTGGAGCGATGACGAGATAGAGCTGAGTCATGTGTTGCGTTCTCTGAGATGAAGAACGCAATGCGCGCGGAGTTGCTCCAAGTATGCACCAGTCACCAGTAAAAACGACCTGTCCTCCGAGGAGGTCGAGCGAGACGCCGGCTGACATGGGGGTCGGTCACCTCACCGTCACCACCGTCTACCGTGCCTTCAAAAACACGGGGCGCAATGTGTTTCTGCAGTATAACAAAAAATTGAACAAACAAAGTGCAAACTTTCATTTTTTTCCTAAGTGTGGTTTGCAGTGCTGAACCGAATACAAAAACGATACGCCGTGCTGGGATGACGTCGACTACAATGGTACACGATCATAACAAGAGCACAAATCCTGCCACATTATTTTGCTACAGTGATAAGAGCATATATACCTTTGTCCATGATGCGGCAACAGAGACATTATTTCCAAATTAGAGTTCGAAGTTAGCCTTCGATGCTAGCACTGACCAACTCACTTCACTCAGAGGGTGAAAACGTGAAACTTTCTATCATTCGGACAGAGATCGAAAAATAACACGCACCGCTTCAACTTGGACACCCCAAAATAATTAACTGTAGTGGATCGCACGCAAAAGCTTCGCGTACGCAATAAAATTGCCGGTCAGAAGTACGGTTCCGCAAACAAAATCAACATATGAGTCATCAAATTATGAAGAAAAACCAGGTGTGAGCGTGCCAAAAATATTCGACATTTATTGTTGTCAATATTTGTTTTTCTATCCACGTGCTTATGTCGCAGTGTAAAGCCGTGAAACTCCCTATAAAATTATTTTGGGCAGTGTTTCCGACGGTGCTCGCTCGATCGTAAAATGCCGCTTTGTTGCTACTTTGGCGAATCAAACAAGGAAGCCACGTTCACCTACAATGCCCTGTCCACAAGAAAAGAAATCGAAATTCTCGCTTCGTTTTCTTTTTTTTTTTAATATTCTTCTCTTCTGCACGATATAGGGTATGAATTATTATCCTTCCCTGTACTCTTGCTGCGACGAACAGTCCGATAAACGAGTCACCCTATGACAAAGATGGGGGTCCCGAAAATCTCCTAAAATCGTGTTTGTTCTCAGAGACACATCCGTGTGTAAGAAAAACCGCGGCCCTCTCCACGAAGTACGGACATATTTGATAAATAGCGTTGACTTGAGGTTGAACTTTTCATTTGCCTTGTAAACACAAGCGTGACGTCACGTGCGCATCCCACGCGACCCGACTGAAGTCTGAACTGGTGTACTATGTGTGGACAATAGGGCATTGTTTTGACTTCCCGGCCGCGACGACCTTGGCGAGGGAGGACAGATGGGGGTCCCGAAAATCCTAGAATCGTGGTTTGTTCGCAGGGACGCACACATCCGTGTGTAACAAAAAACGCGGCCCTCTCCACGAAGCTTACACAGGCATTGTTGTGTAACTACTGAAGATGCCTCCCGCAAGGGAGGCGAAACTGGTCAGAACTTCAGCTTGGGCGAGTTGGTTATTCATGATTCATGGAGGCGTTTATTCATGGAGGCGTTTATTCATGGAGGCGAAACGTCTAGTGAAATTGTTTTTTCCTGTTCTGTGAAGTCGGTGCTTTTATTTTAATTATGTTACCAGTCGGCCTGTGTGACCAGTGCTCATTTGAAGAATCGTCTTTGTCTTTCCTGAACCCTAACAAAAACACCCTCATAACATTTTTTTTTACTGTTCGGCTACGTTGGCATAGCCTATAATCGACATAATTTTTGCGAAAGCCTACTTTTATTTTATAATTATCTGTAACCATTTCTAATTGAAGAAGTGACAAGTATAATAATTATATTATGATTTCATATCGAAATTCGACGAACCGGGAGATGCGAAATTCGGTGAAACAGCTTTTCAAAAAAATATCCGGTGCCCGAAACTTGCTCATATTAAAATGTCTAACATGTGTATGTGTTCTAATACAGAAGATGAGTGCAATGTGGAAACTGAATGGCCTCACAGACAATTGTCAACGAGTTGGAATTTTTGATGAATTACCCTTTGTCGAGTCATCCTACTACCGATTGGCCTCTTCAATCAATTGTCCGTCGACAAATATTGTTGTTGGTTTATTTGCCATCTGCTGTAAGGGGAGAGTGTGGGGCTCGTCAAGCCGACATCTGCCAGCATTTTCATCACGCCTCCAGCGCCTGTACCGACTGACGCCGACGAGTTGGCCTAGAAATAAATACCCGCGGACTATACTATAGCCGCTAAATATCTCTACGCGAGCATGATTTGTTTTCAAAGGGGCACCCGCCTGTCGGTGCTTCTTTGAATTATACATACGTCACGGTCAAAACGTTCCGCAGCTAATGAGTGAAGGCCGACCAACCTATTTTGTCCAAATGTCCGTGTATGGGAGATGAGAATGCCACTGCGTCAAAGACAAGACGTGTGCGAGCGTTGCTAAAAATAGAGACTACTATCGATGTTTTAGTATACATGGTTTCATTCTTAGTCAGAGCGCAAACAGAGGTTAGATGTCACGAAAAAACATACACAAAGACAAAAAGCACTTTATCACGGCGCATTGTATGAGTTGTTATATTAGTGGGTGGAATCACCCAAACAAAGATAGTGAACGCCGTGGCGTTTAGGTGTTGAACTGTTGGTGATGCTTGATCGGCGCAATGTGTCAGTCGAGCTCCAACTGAGGGTGATATGAGGCGGGGCAGCTCTGTGGTTTTACTTGTTGTTTATTCTGGTGTCTTTCGTTTTTGCGCGAAATATTTCGGATCACAACAGCTAGGCATCTTCGTCCGATGAAGCTCTGTTTTATTGATTGGCGTTTCATCGAATAGTGGACATTTCATCGAACACCGCTTCATTGAACGCCAACTCATCAAGTAGCTTGATCGAATTATGTTTCTGCTATCAAATTATTGCAGATATAATAACTACGCTCGTCATATTTTGTAAATAACGGTAGCCTTTAGCGAAAATTGCGTTGCATAGTTAGTTTCGGCCGTCAGCAAATAGTGAAAAATATCTATCTACCTATCTCTCTCTCTCTCTCTTTATATATATATATATACAAAGGCAAAAATGCGTACTGTCAGAGTTACTAATTCGAAGTTTACTACGACGTTTCGAGCGGGGACCACTCTTCATCACCTAATGAAGAATGGTCCCCGCTCGAAACGTCGGAATAAACTTCGAATTAATAACTCCGACAGTACACATTTTTTACTTTATATATATATATATATATATATATATATATATATATATATATATATACATTTTTTTAATACAATGTCTGGACATTTACACTTACCAAGTAACCATTTTCAGCTGTGATTTGAGACTGTGTTGCGCTTATCCCGCTCTTATTTACTTATTTTTTGTTTCTCTTGTTTCTGGCCTTTTTAGTATAGGCCAGCTCGCTTGCGCGTGAACTCTTATTTCAAGTGAAACAAGTTTGTAAATTAGGGTGACTATATAGGTTTGAAATCCTATACCAATTTTATTGCCATTTGGTGAGCCACGTACGAATTTTGAAATATATCTTTTCATCCAAATAATCGATTAGTAAATCGAATAGCGATTCGGACGAATTTACTACGACGGGAAGAACGAATTTGCAAATCTCATGGCAATTAGGAAATTTCAGCCATCCTTGGTTTCCGATTGGTCGCGCTCAGTAGCGGCTCCCTCCGCACAGAGTAGCCTCGAGTCATAATTCGCGGAGTCTCTACTGACCCTGACCGGCCAAAAAAGTGCGGCGCTTCAACTGCTCCCGCCCAGACGACTTGATGTATTTGTATAAGCCCATGACATCGGCCGCGATCGGCGATTGAGGTTCCGTTAGCCGACGCAAGCGTCAGCGGACGTCTCATATTTCCATGCTCTCATTTAACTACAGAAACAAAAACAACCAAAAAAATCATCCAGTTCATGCTCACTATGTTCACCACTGACAAGATAGTTGGTAGTCGACGAGTTTCCGTGCAAAGCCGATCAAAACGAGGCACCAGATCAACTTTTACGGCTGCCACCAGGAAAGATCTGGCTTGTCGCGTTCCCTCAACGTCACTCCGAATATTGTTTGTGCCCCGCGCACCATCTTCTTGTAGCAATATTTTTATTGTCCCCATGTGATTTCTTTTTTATGTTCTTACTGGTGTTTGATCATAATTCGGTCATTGAAATAGTTTTTGCTGCCAACCCTACCATTATTTTGACCCTCTGGCAGCAAAGGAATATTATGCCGGCATTACACACGAAATAAGAATGTAGACACTCCGTCCCATATCTCAAATTACATCACAATGTGTTTACACAACTGTAGCGCAGAGGTACGATGAGCAGGGTCTGAGAAAATATTAGTTTCAGTATTTTCAAAAGAGCGACGAAACAAAATAAAGAAAGGACCGCCAATCGGCAGCGCGTGCAAGCAGAGGCAGTAGTGACAGGAAGCGCGAGGTGTGTCTTTCGTACGGCCGGCATCAACTCACGCACTGTCCGAAGATGTACTCTGTTTTACTCGTAGGATTGCAACGCTGCGGAATGTAGGCGTGTGATTTCAGAAAGCGCGTCCTACCATTTCTACGCGCGAGTGCTCCTGCAACCCAAGCATTGTATACAGTTACGTCCTCGCGCCCGTGCCTTGGCCAGCCCCGTACACAACTTATGCAGTATCGAAAAGGCATAGTTCAAAATTGACGGTCCCACTTTTCCATACCGCTTCAAAACCCCATCTCGCTCAAATCACTTGGCAGCCGGACAATTTTGGCAGGGGGCCTCAAGTTGGGGATTATCCGGTACATTGTCCTCCCAACAATGAACGTGGGCGCGAAGCGCCAGAGGGTGAACACGTGAAAGGAGGGGCGGAAGAGTGGAGAAGGAAACTCAAGGTCGCAAGCGACGGGAAAAAGGGTTTCGAATTTGGCGCGCAGGTTTTGCAGCATTTGCTCATACGGACAGCCAACGCCGCCCTGGTGGTTCAACTAATGTTTTGTTCAAGATGGCCGCCGTGGTACCGCAGCCTTAAAGGGGCCCTGTAATCAAATTTAAGCATCTACATTTTTTGCGGTTTTTCACGTCTCTCGGGTTTCGGGCAAGCCAGCGGGCATGGAGAGAGTAACTAAATATCAGTGCGTCATATTTTAACCAGACGACGCGGAAACCTCCTCCACCTACGGGGGCGACCCGCGGTGCCGAAAGCGCGCGATATGTGACGTCTTTCGTCCTGGGCTTACTACTGGTCAGAGACGCTAAAAGCTTCTTTTTAGTCGAAATACAAAAAATAAGTATAGCGAATCGTTTCAATTATTTATAGAAGTAATTTTCGTTCAGTATTTCAGATCAAAAAAGAAACAAATGCAGTTTAGAAAGTACAAAAACAAGAAATGACCCGTCGACATACCCGCCACCAAGTGGTGCAAAAGGCGGCGCATACTAGAAAGGTGTAGTGGGCTCAGGCACCGACGAGCGCCGAGCGTAGAAAAGTCCCCGATGTACGCGGCGGTGCTGCAGTCGTATGGACTGGAGGTTCGATCGGTTCCGAGCGCTCCGAAGGCATTGGCTGCGTATTTTCGACACCGATTTAGATGTCCAGGGGGCGTAGTCAATGACGTCCCGGACGTCAAAATAACGTGTTTTTTTTTTATTTCGACGTCTAGGACGTCACAATAATATTCCCTGTTGTTTTGACGTCAACAACACGATTTATTTTAGATGCCACTGACTGCATTTTGAAATGTCGGTCGCTCGGCGTGTGTGTGTGTGGTCGGGTGCTCGACGGCTCGGCGGGGTCCGCGCTGGTGCGTGTTGTCGACGTGGAGCCTGTAGTCGTCGCGTTTCAGGAACATCGTAAAGCGTTCTCCATTTTCAAACTTTGCCCGGTGCCGTCCGTCCCTGCTGTTGCAAATGAAGATTACGTGTGCCGGAGGCGACAGAGCCCAGCCGCAGTAATTTTGTGTGCGTTTTTCTGGAGCTGCACTCGTATGGAATACGACGGATTATCACCCTCGCATAGAATAGCTGCTAAGGCCTTGCAAGCTGCGAGGGAGCAACTAACTCGCGCTTTTAGCACTGTTGTGCGTTACCTTGGCGACAGTATGCGGCTGCTAATTACAAAACTATTAACCCACTTAGTCCCGTCCACGGTGGTCCCGTCGTACACGCCGCTTGGCGTGTACGACGGGCAAACCGGCAAACCAAGCCCCGCTGTTCCCCATGCACAGCCGGAAAAGAAGTCCGATACCATTTTGTTCAGTGAAAGTTCGTCGACAACATTTTTTTTTTCTCAGTGGTAATCGTTGAAAAGAAATGTCGCAAATATCGCGAAATGCCCCAACAAAACAAAATGTTCGAAAAAAAAAAAAGCAAACAGGCACTGTGGATCGAGCCCGCGACCGCTTGCGCATGACGCAGACAGCTTACCACTAAACTACGCTACAGCTTCGGAAATCTTGTTGCGACAATTCGTTTTATACGAGACTTTCGGAGGGCATTGAACGCGTGTGTGGAGTACCGTCGGACGGCACTTGAACGCTCTCCAGAAGAGCCGTCGGACGACACTCTAGACACTACGAATCTTCATTTGCAATAGGAGTGGCGGACGGCACCGGGCGAACGAAATTGAAAAACGCCTAACTTGATGTTCCTGGATGTCGGCAATCGATACGCAACAGAATGCGACGAGCACAGGTGGCACGTCGACAACACACACCAGCGAGGACACCGCCGACCACTAGAACACGCACAGACTTGCCGACCGACCGACGTTTCAAAATGCTGTCGGTGGCATCCTAAATAAAACAACAGCAAATATAATTCTAACGCCCGTGACATCATTGGCCACGCCCCCTGGACTTCAAATCGGTGCCGACAATACGCACCCGAAGGCCTTCGGCAAGCAGCTTTGGCTTACGGTTTGGCCTTTTGGCGGTACGGCAGCGCGAAGTGGCTCCGGTTCTGAACTGATCTTTACCTTGTGTTTGCTGTCATTGGTGGCCAATGAAATGCCATGCCGAATTAGTGTTTAATCGCGCAACAAATGCAATGCGAGCCGCCCTGGATGCCCGTTTCATACAGCCTATCCAGAACATGCTTTAGTGGCGCTCTCTAGAGCCGTCGTCACGGACTGCGGCAGCCGTGAGCGCTCGCTGAGCTCACTATCCCACCTCTAGTTCACGGTAACTCAAGCGACCAAGGACATCATAAAGGAGGATATTTTTTGCTTGTTTTTGTAATTTTAATTTGCCTATAAATTTTAAAATAAAGCGAAATTCGAGAAAAGAAAAGTTCCATTAAGTTACTACGTCCAATGCGCTCAGGTTCGGTGCAAATTAACAACCAGTAAAAAAAGTCCTTGCAGGGCCCCTTTAAAGAGCTAGATTTTGTTGATAAGAATACCTTATGTACGGTCAAGGAAGATTATTTGTCTGGTTTGGCAAAGGATATCAGCACCAACTCCAGACACCAGACGCCCACTCATGCAGACTAACTTCCGCCTGTATAAACATACACACAACTATTTGCTTTTGCACCAACTCCAAAGCATCCTGGAGTTATCTTAATAAAACCCACAAAGAAAGACCAGGAGTCCTGAGAATTACAACTAGTGGTACAGTCATAACCGACAACTAATTGTTTAAATGAATATTTTCAGTAAAAAATTCTTAAAAACAGTAGTTATCAAAATATGCCAATTTTTACAGAAAGGGGAGAAAATGCAATGCCTCCCGTCATTACACTATAGGAAATAAGAAATTGTTTAAACTCCTTAAAAGTAGACAAGATAGTCGGCCCAGACGAGATGTCTCCTAGGATAGTGTCGAAACACTTTTATGTAATTTTTTGTCAGTCGCTCGAAACTGGGTTGCTCCCTAAAGAATGGGAAGAAACGTACGTTGTACGACTTCATAAAAACGGACCAAAATGAATCATTTACAATTATAGGACGCTGTCGTGAAATTGTATGTCTTGTAAAATATTCGAAAATATTGTCTATAGCAGTATAATGAAGCAATTAGAAGATAATTTTTTTTGTCCTAACCAACACGGCTTTCTTAGAGGAGTCTTCTGCAACACCCAATTAATTGCATTTTTTAATGATTTGGTTAGTACGGCTGAAAATAGGCAGCAAACTGATGCAATTTTTCTAGATATTCGTAAAACATTTGATTCTGTTTCACACCAATTGTTATTGCACAAAATGAGCGCTCTAAACAGTGATGCACTTCGGTGGATAGAGGTTGTCTGAGTGGGAGGAAACTGCATTGTCTTGGGGGTTAAGAAATCAAAATTTTTAGACGTAAGTTTGGGGGCAACTCAAGTCTCAGTTTTGGGACCACTTTTATTTTTAATGTACATCAATAATTTAGCGTCTTTTATATTTTCTAACATAAGATCATTCGCGGATGATTTCGTAATTTAAAGAGCAATACAAAATGTTAATGACGTGTCGTTTTTGCAGGAGGATCTCAGATGGGTTAGTTCCTGGTGCAAAACCTGGCAACTGTTGTTAAACACAAATAAATGCTTTCCCATCACATTTAGCAAAAAGAAACGGAATATTGATTCCGCGTGTCCTATTGGAAGAGACTGGTTACGAAAAATATCCGAAACTAAATATCTCGGTGTCATTTTTTCAGAAGACCTCTCATTCAATCAACACATAGATATGATCCTAAAAAAGGCTGGCAGGGCCCTTAGCCTAGCCACCCGCAACCTGCGTAATCCTGCTCAAAGCTTAAAAGAAACGGCGTATCGTTCTCTAGTTAGACCACACCTCGAATATGAAAGCGCAGTATGTGATCCGTGTCAAAAATATCTCATGGATAAAATAAAGGCATTCAAGATCGTGCTGGTAGATTTATTGCAAATAACTATTCTCGAGCAGAAAGTGTGACAGTGATGAACGCTCGTATGGGTATCGGATCTCTTGAAAAAAGGCGTAAGAAAAATAGATTTAAACTTATTCACGCTATTAATAATGATTTAACTGTTGTTTTGATGAGCACTCAGTTAAGAATAACTGGTGTTTATTTAAAGAACAAGCTGCGTGCCTCATGAAAGCGCACTTTCCCCTTCGCATTATTTCGTCGTCTCCTGAATCGCCTTGGTATAACGTGTTATTAAAAAGGCTAGCAAACAAGAAAAAAAAATATTTCGTGCTGCGAAGCTATCAGACAACGAACAGCGATGGTCGGCGTACCGTACTGCAGCTGTTCTGTATAAAAAAGCACTTCTAGATGCAAAATCCCATTATTTTAATAATACGTTACCCTCCTTGTTGTTAAAAAACCCACGTTAATTTTGGAAGGTTATTAATCCCCCTTTCTCTTCCAATATAAGGCTTAGGGATACTGACGGAGATGAATTGTCCTCTGATCAGTGCTCTTTCGTTTTAAATGAAGTGTTTACTAAATCTTTCTCTATTCCAGTTAGTTCTTGTTTCCCTATATTTACCGCCTGTGATTTCTTGCCAATGTATATTGTTGTAGATATTGAAAGAATTGCTAAGATTATTGATAACCTAAAAATGTCTTCTGCGGTAGGTACTAATAACATTAACACAAAATGTTTGAAAACACTAAAAAGTCTTCCAGCATTATCCTGTCTAAGATTTTTTTCTCAGTCACTTCAACATGGTGTCTTGCCATTGGATTGGAAGGTGGGGAAGGTGGTTCCTGTACACAAAGGTGGCGATAAATAAAATCCATCTAACTACCGTCCCATCTCCATAACGAGTATACCCCGCAAAGTCCTTGAACACGTAATTTACTCTCAACTTGCAAAGTTTATGGTTTCTAACTCTTTCTTAAACACATCACAACATGGTTTTCGGAAGTTTTACTCATGCGAAACCCAACTTCTTACCTTTACTCATAATCTCCATGTCACGCTTGACAAGGGTTCCAGAACTGACTGCATATTCCTTAATTTTTCCAAAGCTTTTGACAAAGTTCCTCACGCCCTTCTTCTCCATAAACTTAGTAGTCTTAACATGTGTCCATATGTTCTCGCTTGGATAGACACCTTTCTGACATACCGTCTACAGTTTGTCCACACCAACGGAACTAATTCTCCATACTCGCCTGTCAACTCCGGTGTCCCACAAGGGTCTGTACTCGGTCCACTACTAGTTCTTATGTATATTAATGATTTCCATACCAGTGTCTCCTCTTCCATTAGTCTTTTTGCTGACGACTGTGTTATTTACAAAGAAATACTTAACGACTCTGACATCTCTGCTTTTCAAACCGATACGTAACCCAATAGTGCAACGACTGGCTTATGGAACTTAATATCTCTTAATGTAAATCTATATGTGTCTCTCGTCAAATTAACATTTGCCCTTCCTACTCCATCAATAACCCTACCCTCTTTCCTGTGTCCCCCTATAAATACCTCGGTGTTGACATTTCAAATGATCTGCCCTGGAATATTCATGTCGACTATGTCACGAAAAACGCGAATCAATTATTAGGATGCATCAAAAGAAACTTTTTCTTGTCCCTTCTTCATTAAAGCTTCTAATTTATAAAACCTCAATTCGCCCTAAACATGAATATGCCGCCTCAATCTGGAACCCTGGTATCACTCTCGCATCTGCCGTAGAATCCATTCAATACCGCTCCACCCGTTTTATACTTTCTAACTATCACCGCACAGCTAGCGCCACTTTAATGAAAGCATCTCTATCCTTGCCCACTGTTTCTCTTCGTCGAAAGATATCCCGCCTGCCTGTTTCATAAGGTTTATCACTCTAACCCTACTCTCCTCCAAGCACTATTTTCTGAACCATTTTACATATCATCACGCAGCGATCATCAATTAAAACTTGGGATACCTCATTGCAGCACATCTACCTTTAATGCCTCTTTTTTGCCTCAAACCTCAATTGTATGGAACCGCCTTCCCGCAGCCATTGTCACAATCACTGCCTCAGATAAATTTAAGATTGCCATTACTAACCTCTTACATGATGTTTAGAAGTAAGTTTGTGTATTGTTTGCCTTTTCACTGATATTTGTTTCATTCCATGTACAGTGCCATTACAAACCTGTTAAATGATGTTTAGTAGTTATTTTTTGTAGTTTTTGCCTTTTCATTGCTATCTGCTTTGTTCTGTTTACTGTGCCCCACTCCTCTCTGTAATGCCTTCGGGCCCCGAAAGACATAATAAATGATAAGAAATGAACTAGAATCAACAAATCAAATTATCTTCAGATGCCCCATTATATATCGAGCAGGAAGGATCATAAAAAAGAAAATACGTGAAATAAAATGTCGAACTAACTGTATGATGTTGTCTTTTTCCCGAGAACTATATCGGAATGGAATTAGCTACATCCGGATATTGTGTGAGCTGACAGTGCACATTTTATTAACCTGATGAATGCAATGTAAATTTTCTTGATAGTATTTTAGGTGTTATTGAAATTTTAATATTGTGCGTTGTTTTGAATTATGTTTATATATATATATATATATATATATATATATATATATATATATATATATATATATATATATATATATATATATATATATATATATATATGTATATATATATTGTTGGTTGCTGGCTTGTGCAGTATGCGTGAATCTTAAATGTATAAATATGATATGTAACCCACTCCTCTGCTATAATGCTCCGACGCAGCAGAGTGCAAATAAATAAAATAAAACCAGGACCACTGTCAGAAAATAGCAAGCGAAGGATCCTCGCGCCTCCATGTGGTGTAACCGCGAAGTGATATCTCAAATGCACGCGGCTCGTTGCCCATACAGCCCGGACTACGATTCAACCCAGCGAGCGGGCACTCGGGAGCTGACGACCGGACGCATCACTCCCGAGGAGGAAAGAAAGAGAGAGGGAGAGAGAAAAATAAACACGTAATTCGCCGTGTCTGTTTTGCTTTTGTCATCTACGAAAGCACACACATTTTGTGATATCTGTGTTTGCAATTTCAACTAAATGACGCGTTTTCATTGGTCATGTGTCGTCCTGGCTGCCCGACAATGCTCCTCCCACTGCCGGAGATGCGTGTTCGATCTTTAGATATATATTTTTTTTATAATAGGAAAATCGGCCGGGGCGTATCGTTATGATCTAGGGATTGCTAGGAAGCTTAGAGCCCGCATGAGTTAGTTATCTCCATATTTAGGCGATCTCACAAACCTTCTCAGGGCACCTTTAATCTCTTTTGTAAAACCAAAGCGTTGCTCTGCAATCACAAATATTTTAGTTTGAAACATATTTTTGACGTCCGCGCTTACAACACAACTAGGAAATATGTGAAATAGTATTTGACTCCTAGCGCCTTCCAGGTAGTTTCCTAAAAGTAACAGCACGTTCTCGCCCTCCAACCACAAATTGGACGGCCACTTTTGTATTTAAAATCTACGAAAGTAAGTGAAGGCTCGCTAATTAAGGAGCCATTTGTTTTAGTAAAAAAGGTAGTTTTAATGTAGTGAAACAAACAAATGCGACACAAAATGTGACTGATTGACTACGCGTCCAAACGCGATCATGCGATAAATGAACGTGATAAAATGTATTGTTCCTCTCATGAGACAACTTCCGTTTTGCCTCCACGTACCGGGTTTAGTACGTCTTTCTACAGAGATGTCGTGATACCTTCACACTTTATTTTTAAAAACTACGCTAACTGTTTGGGAAAACAGATAGTTGCTCTTTGGCTGGAGCAGACCTTGCACCCTGCCTAGGGCATAATTTGTTTATTTGCAGACAATCTTGAGAAGAATGTTTGTCGACTTTCTTGCACAAGTGTCCAACTCTTTGAACCAGGGTGTCGAACCGAACCCGAACCCCAACCGAAAACCGGATCAAAGCCGTTATTTTTGACCGAACCGGAAAAAAACTGAAATCGAAAGCTTCATATTGAACCCCAACCGGAACAAAACCATAATCTGATGAGGCGGTTACCGGTTCAACGAAGACGGTTGAGGGCCAATTGTGTCAATGATTGGTTTAAATGAGAAAAGTAACAGGCGTATCTTTTTCTTATGTTCCCAAGACTAATCCTACATACTGCGAGATATTTTTTTTTTATTTTAGTTTTATTGCATACGTAATAAAAATACATCATCTGGAGAGCTTCAACTTTCCTTTGTTTCTTGGATTGACCCTGGCGGCGCGGCAGCGGCGGCGGCGATTTCAAAGCACCGCTTGGCCGCTTGGCTACGAAATGTCCAAGTTTCGGAGCGGATTGCGCCACTGCAGGCACGGAGGCCGACGCGTCTGCGAATGTTTGACCATAAGAAGGACCCTAGTTGCAGTCGATGAGCCATTTAGCCCATCGAGCACCGAGAGCGCACCACGTGACCTTCCGCTTGAGTTCAGAGACACCCTGGAGGAAGGGGGGACAAGTACCGCGCTGCATCGGCAGTATAGTTTGTACGGTCGCCTGTCGTCCATTTCAATGAAAAACAATCTTTTGTTCTACGTGCTCGGAGTATTACCTTACAAAAAAAAAAAGAAGAAAAACATGGGTTGTCGGAGGCAACGTTACTCGGGGATGATTCGCCGACGCGCCGCGCCCTGGATAGAGGCGAGGGGGTGGGCGGGGGGGGGGGGGGGGGGGGGGGAGGGAGGAGGAGGGGGGGAGGAGTAAAGAAAAGTGTATTTTTTTCTTTTTTTTGCGTATGTTTGTCAGACTAGCAAGGCCAGCATGTAGCCTGTTCAACCATTTTCTCATTTTTGTTTGAAGTCCTCTTTCATCGTCTTGAACTGAGCATTCGAGAAACGTCGTTCGCTGAGGTGGCGTTACCAGAACTTTGTTCGGTGGCTGACAGGTACAAATTACCCGGTCTGAGTCTATCAGACCGGGTCATTTGGATAGAACGTTGTTTGCGATAAAAATTCAAAGTGACTAGACAAAGCATCGCCACGAGATCTTTAGAACAGCGTTTTTCCGCCGGAACCCGAAGCGTTGTCAAGATGTAGTCACATTTCATTATACGTGCGTGTTCACGTGCCCAGTCATTGATCGGCCGGTCTAGCCGATGCATACACGACCAGGGCTTAACGGGATTCGATAAACTACTCCAACTGCGCACTCGACCGTCCCGGTTTCTGTACAAAAAGTAAGGACGCAAACGAGCGGGTGTACATTGGACATGGCTGAAATAATCGGGTAGCGAGGGTTCAAAGATAAGAGAGGTGCATGACGCAGAGTCCGTTGTCCTTGTATTTAGTCAAAGGTTACATTGTGGAAAGTGGCATTCTTTGGGGTTCTCACCCTCTTCCCCCTTTTTTTTTGTATCAAAGTGCCTATATAACCAGATTTCGGAAAATAAAAATTTCAGCTGTGTTAGAGACTTTTTAGTGTTGTGTCGTTTACCCGCAGTCTCGGGGTTTTTTCAACCGGATTTTGTGTTTCACGGCACATTTGTTTCCTCTCGTTTACCCTGTCAGACACTCTGGGGCATAGCTGTGACATGTTACTGGGTGCCGAAGACAGGTAGCATGTATCAAAACACGTGTGTGCAGAGCAAAACAAACCAAAACATTTAAAGGTAAGCAATCCGGCTAGAGACGTTCTACTGTTTACAAAATCACAGCCCAGCATGTCCGTGTTTGTTGCTTCGGAAAGCGAGCAAAGCACGCGCTATACGCCCGAACACTAAAGATGGCACCGGCCACAAGCTCTTTTTGGAAAAGGTCTACACACCCATTCCGAAAATACGCCCTCTTCTGGCAGAGTTTGAAATAGTGCACAGCTGCGTGTGCAAAAGACGCTATAAAAATGGAAAGCCGATTGCTTAATGTAGTTCACTTAAGAACAGTAATATAAAAGTAATGGCCTTGCCACATTAATGGTGTCTTTTGCGCACGTCACTGTGCAGAGCTCTCATATCTGCCTGAAGAGGGAGTAGTATTGGAATTTGTCTATTGCAAGTATCTCGTGCTCAGGAAAGGCTGCAGGAAGTGCTGGGTCACTATTCAAAGGTCGAGCTAGGAACCGGTTCAAACCGGTTCGCGCTCATTAAAACCGGTAACTGGAGTGATATTATGTGCGATACCCTAAACCAGAACTGAACCGGAACAAAATACAATGCTACTGAACCCGAACCGAATCGAAATAATGACCGGTTCGACACCCTGCTTTGAACTGTAGCTAGTGTTAGGTCCCTGACAACTTCTCGTCGGTCATATAACCACAAGAATGGAGCGATGTGTTGGGACGGCATAAGCTTGTTCACAACAACTTCATCATGCATTACAACACTGATGACCAGTTGTGTTGAAACATGTTGTCCCCCTCAATTTAAAGCATCTGTCAATTGATGAACCGCTGCATTCATCCCGAGGAAGTGTTTCTCCGAAATCAAATGTTTTCTGTGGTATTCGCAATTGAATGTTTTCACTGTCACAGAGGCGAGGTATCGAGCTACGTAGGTCAGAATAGCAGCCTTGGACCATGACGTTGCTAAATCATAGTCGGTTTTGTCAAATCCAAAAGCTAGATTGCAAAGCAAAATACTATGCGCAGGTGACTCGCATGCTAAAAACAACAAAATATTTTAAAACATTTTGGAAGTGGTAACTCGTTCCTAAAATAACTACTATGCCTCATTGAGAATAAAACAAAATAAAAATAGCGGATTTGTTTACTACACTATCGTCCTTCTGGGCACATCGACCATATGCAGGCTGTTTCACGAAAGGTGGAAAAATGTGATATTGCGAAAACTACGCGTCGCAACAACAACAACAACAAAAAACAAATACTTGTGACGTTTTGATACTGGGCCGGGGGCCTATTTAGGAAAATGATTAAAGTCCGTAATAATTAGGTTGTTAATTATTTTTGCGTAATTAAGTTTTTTTTTTAATATTGTGTTTAAGGGCATGGTTTCAATTAGAAAATTACTCAGCATCACGACACAAGCCCTTGTTTGCTGCGACGCGTAGTTTTTGCAATCTCGAATTTGTCCACCTTTCGTAACCCTTCCCTGTAGAAGTACCAAAGTGCAAGGATACAACTAAAATATGCCAAGCCAACATACCGTCGAAGAGCTCACAATTTGAACTACTTTCTCCGGAATTGCCTTAATTCATTGAATACCCCGTTGCTCGTCGGCTGGAAAACGGAATATGTGAACCTTCGATTCTCCGGCATAATTTTACCAAACACCACGGCACACAAAACATTGATCCTTGCATTCGCACACACGAAAACGCTAAAGAATCTGGTTGCCGGCGGACGCAGTGATTACGCAGGCGTCTTGTCTCCGCATTTCGAACTGCTCCCTACGTTGCCCGACTGCGCACCTAATGTCTGGCTTTCCTTCGAATGCGCGCCGCCTGCCGTCTATACAAGTGCATCGTCACGTCGAGTTCTTTTTGTACTATTTTTATTAGATTTAGTCGGTACAAGTTGTGGGAGCCCCCGAGAAGGCGTAGGCTGCAAACGTTCCAAGCGGAGTTGGCTGGCTTCGAGCTTGGTCGCTCCCTGTCGCCTCAAGGAGAGTTCGTCACCATGGTGTCCTACTCTCTCGCGCCCCTCCGCACGTCGTCCGTTTTTGGGGGATTAGGGAGATCATGGGGAGAGAGTCGGGCCTGCCCTCCGAGTGGACGCCCGTGTGGTCGGGGAGTCTTGGATTGGGGTCCGGGGCGACGGGTTGAGTCGCGGCGTACGAGCTCGTCCGACCGGCGATGATTCGACGCTAGCGTTCCCCCTGGCTCTGACAGTCGGCGTCCCCTCCCCCTAGTGGACGTCCGGCTGCCGAGAGCCCTGTCCCCGAACTCCTGCGACGACGGGTAGCGGCGTGAGCTTGTCCGACCGGCGATGACTCCGCTCGCAATTACCTCTTTGGCTCTCAGGTTGGTAAGTGCTGCAGGCACACCGTGTTCACGGCTCGCTTGACCGCAGTGTCTTGCTGGGGACCCCTGGTACTCAGTAAACGCTGTTGGATATGCGATCATCGTTGTTGGCATGGCGTTGGCCGAACCCGGCGCGGCGACCGCCCGCGCTGGTGGTAGCCATCGGCCGCGCGGTGGGACGGGCATCGGATTCCCCTTTAAGCAACGGTCCCCAGACGTAAAGGTGCGTAATCCTCCCTTCTTTATTCCAACAAAGAACAACCTATAACACAATTTTAATTTCATCTTTGAGGCTCAGATGAAACGCAACGGAGATAACAGCCCAAGTAGCACTAAACGTAGCCACAATGTTACTGGAATGTTGTCAGATACCGTTGCCGAACGTTGCTGACGACCGCGGATTCTACACTCTTAGAAAAAAGGGTCAGTATAGTCCTCCCTAAAGGGAGGAACGCTCTTGACACATATGTTCCTTCAGAAAGGGAGAAACTTTCGTCCCTTAAGCAGGGGGAGAAAAGTTCCTCCGTCGACTGCATCTCATTATGGCGGCCACGAATCGAGCAAATTGAGCTCGGTAAGGCTTAACGAGAACACTAAGTCTATTGCACGAAGCGAGAGGAGCAGGAAATAAAAACGTAACACGAGCTTTCCGCGAACTGTATTTATTTCCGAAGTTTCTTTACCCCTGCAGGTAAAGAAACTTACGTTTCGAAAGCATGCAGTCACTCTGTCTTCTCATCGTCAGCACTGCGATGTTCAACGGAGACAACCGGCACCCAGTTCGCGCACTTTGTCTTACCTTTGCTATTCCTCGAACCACAATTCCTTCGTCAACCGTTGCGTCAACCGCACATCACGGAGGGGTGACAATCATTCGCCCGCAAAACCAAAAGCCGCTCTCAAAAAAAAGCAAATCCGAAGCAACCTCTTGGCTTATCTCAGCACGGTAACACGAAATTATGGCGTAGCCGCGTAGCGTAAAAGGATGTTAAATCGCTTGCCACCAGATGGCAGGGTCAAGCAGAGTAATCGCACGTAGCTAGGCTAGGTGGCGCTAGGTACCGCCCAATTCATGTTTTACAAAAAAATATTTTTATTTCCTTACGCCACAATTGCGTTTCCTTTTCTTCGGAATCTCTAACACATGTAGACACGTTGCGCACACTACAAATATCAGGTCAACATATATTGAACGCATACACAGGCATCGCACATACAAACATCAATACAACAGCACACTACCCCGATCACTACTTCGGAGCCCTGCGTTTCCGCCTTTTATAGTGGTCGTTTTGAACGTACGGAATTTTTCGGTGACTCCCTAAACAAAAAAAAAAAAAAAAAAAAAATATTCCGAACATGTTCATTTTTTTCCAGCAATGTCATACATCTGAGGCTATTTTTAATGGCTCAGGGGATGAATCTCTTATTAAAAAGAAGACGCTCAATCATGCCATAATTATTTGAAAGCCAATAAATCGAGCCGCTCCAATGTGGTTCCAAGCCATGAGTTTGTTTTCCCGCATGTCCCTTCGTAGCCAGTATTTATATTGTAGTGTTCGTTTTTCTATTTGTGCTGTTCGCGCAAAGCTGCAATTGCCGTCTTGAATTAATCTCTGTAGAGCGGATATCCACTCAGCTGGAAGTGATGCTTCACGGGCACAGAAATCGCTTTTCGATCAACTTGAATGCAGTCAAAGCCGCGACTTGCAACAACTGTTAAGTGTACGGAGCTGCGCCGTTGCGAGCTCGAAAACTTCTAGCGCTCATCCCAGCGCGCCACTTAGAGGGCAGTTTCTACAGGAACCGTAATATATTTAAACAGTATAATAAAGAATAGCGTTTTTTTGTTTTTTTTCGATTTTGCCTGTCTTTTTTTTATGCTAAACTTCCATTATAAATATACGTACTTTCCGCCATACTTTCGTAGTGTTGTCTTTTCCCCAGAGCGCAATCGCTCTCGGGCACCGACAGTCACATTGGCCACTGTACGATAGGAGCTTACCGTTCAGACCAGCGTTCCAACATGACTATCCACACGTCGATCGAATGTACCTAATCCCTCAAGTGGTTTTAAACTCTTTAATGTAAAGCGGAATGTCATCCTGCGACACCCCGGCCCCTCCGATAACGGCCCGACCAGCGGCATCAATGCCCAACAGTTTACGTCATCTCATCTTGTTGTTACACCACTGATACGCGAACACACGGTCACATCGGCGATAATTCCAGTCTTCTGTTCACAACCCACAACACTGCCATCACGATGTCGCTGACACGAAGAAATACAGAACCACGTTGACGATGTTGCTGACACGCAGAAGAATCACGTTGAACGCCGGTTGGCACTCGGCACGGGACAACGGAACCGAACTCAGCACGGAAGGCACCCAGGCAGCCGGCAGGAAAACCTGCCTTCCTTGGACGCAGTTCCCGCGATTTCCATAACGTCGAAAACGTCGACACAGTTCCTCGTGGTTTCGCTGCTGTAGTTCCCCGTGCGTCCCGCAAATTGGAGACGGCCGTCTTACCCAGTGTATGTAGCGCTGCTGGCACTGCTCCGGAACTTCGCTGTTTCTAGCGGCTTCGTTAGCTCGTTTGATAAAATTAGTGGTAAAAACGTCAATGCAACCGAAATGTTCTGCACGTTTGGACTAGAAGACGGAATTACAGGCGGCCTTCGCTGCCGCTGAAGCTCAATCAGCTCAACATTAATTTATGAAACAACGTGCGCGATGTGCTCGAAAAACGAAACCGAAAGAAGATGGGTCGGGAGGGCGAAAGCTTTCTCCGGTCTGCCTGGAGGAGGAAAACGTCTCGGAGAATAATAAGGACTTTAATTTTCCTTTCATCGGTCTGGGTTTGTTTATGTGTGTTCTGGTAAAAAAAAAAAAAAAAAAAAAAAACCTAAAAAAAAAAAAAAAAAAAAACTTTCTTTTCTGGGGATCGAACCGTTGACCACTTGGTCAGTAGCGCGATGTTCTACCCCTGCGCCAACTGAACAAGGAGGAACTCGCCCTTCTCCTTTCATCTGAACTGCCGTTCCTCCCTTCTTTGGGCAACTTGTCCGCAGCAAGGAGGAACAGTCGCTTTTGCTACCTTTCTCCTCCCTTTTTTCTTAGAGTGTACAGTCCAGTAACGTTACACCACAATAGGGAGTTTTCGTAGACCGCGCTGCCCCTTCCGCTAAGCGTTCCGCAACGAAGAAGTTGCTACTGCGCCTGCGCGCCGATGGCCTCCACTGTGGAGTTCCCGCTATCGTAGCGGGTTGCGGAGGGCCTTGCGGGACTGCGAAAACGATCTACGAAAACCCCCTAATGTTACAGTAACGTAACTGCATACGTTACCTGGACATTACCCAAATAATGTTACTGGAACGTTGTTAGATAACGTTGCCAAACGTTGCTAATGGCCACCAGTTCTACCTCCCAGTAACCTCACATCAAAATGTTGCAGTAACATAGCTCTCTATGTTACCTGGATGTTAGATCAGTGATGTTACTCAAACGTTGTTAATGGCCACGAACTCTACCATCCAGTAATGTTACACCAAAATGTTGCACTGACATTACGGCTTACTTAAAAGTGAAGGAATAAAAACGTGAAGAACATACACAAACGACCACTTTTTCATTTCGCAACGTTTATTTTTTCAGGAGCCAAGAGTCGCACTCACGTCGAGATCAACTAGATACCGAAGGTGGGAGGGAAGAGGGGGATAGGGAGATAAGGGCCAGAACTGGAAAAAATCTGGCAACCTTGACTAAAACACATGGAGTGTCACTGACTCATTCCTTATCTCCCTGAAGTTCCTTCGATCAAGCCTTCCATTTGCAGTTAATCTTGACCTGTGCGTGAGTCTTTGCTTCCAAAAAACAAGCGTCGTAACTAAATGAAAGAGCGGTCATCTGCGTTTTTCCTCAGTGCTTTTATTCTGTCAACTTTCAGTAAACATTTTAACAACATGCTGGCACTGGCCAGATATTACTGCGTGTGTTACTTGGACCTTACTGAACAATGTTACCCGAAAATACATTGACAAGCGTTGCCATGAAACTGCATTTATGGTTGTCATGAAGTCATTTTTTGAGCTGGTGCCTGATATGAGTAAATAGACGTGCATCACAGGCCATTAATGAATCAGCATTTTGAAATCCTAGAAGCAAGACACCGGAAGAAAACAAGAAGTTATTGGGATAAATTTATTTCAAAAACGAAACCAACGTTACAAGTACCAGAGTGTTCTTCTGTTTTTTTACAAGCTATTAGATCTACAAAATTGTAAAGAACACACTAAATTACAAGGCTGATCTGCATAAAAATAAAAATGCAAAATATTAAAATTCCCAGCAACATAAAGCAAGTAGCTTAAAATAAAATTCTAATTTTATCTCAAATTACACCCGATCTTGGGCTAGGACATATAAATATATAACGGAGGTAATAAACAAAAGATTTCTAGAAAAAGAACATAAATTTTAAAACTTGTAAAAATACCACACTAATGTGTACATAAATTAAATAAAAGAAACCACCTAGCTGGAGCTAAAATATATACATGAATAGAAATCAAAGGTAACATATGCATATTAAAAATTGCCATAAAAAATTCAAACAACAGGCACTCTACTCATGGGATGGCTGTAAAAAAAGAGAAAGAAATCATTAGAAAAAAAGCTTTTAAATGATTTAGGTAGCATAATGTTTTTTTTTTCAATTTCACGCATTTAACACGGTTAACCAATTCCATGCTTTCAATTGGGATCAAAGTAACCAACTACTGACATTTAAAACTATAACAGAAAAATCAAGGCAGAAACATGTTGAAAAACAGCGCCAAATGCACGGATGAGAGAACACACAGGACAAGGCGCTGTGTGTTCTTTTTTCTTTGTCTGGTTTTCGCACCGTTTTTCAACATGAATTCTTACCAACTAGCCCAGCCCAACTGTCAATCCTTGTGATCAGAAACATGCTTACCTTCTCCCCTTGTGGCAGCCCATGAGTCACTCCTGGGAAAAGGCACGCTGCTCCTGCAAAAAAAAAAAAAATAAAAAATAAAAAATAAAATAAATAACACAAAAAGTTGGTTGCGTTCAGAAAATGGGTGTCTATTTCAGGGCCAGAGAGTGTCATCAAGATAAAAAAAAAAAAAAAAAGCCGACATCTGTCCTAGCACAGTTTCACCTCAGTTTCTTTGCATGCACAAGCCATTCTTTTCATCCAGTTTAGACCTTTACCGCAAAGTGTGACCTACCCACAAGGAGTTATGCGCCTGCTCAAGCATGTTTTGATGGCTGAGCATTGGTAACACGCTCCGCCAACAATCTGATATGGCAGACCCACGGAAAACCATGCCATGTGTCTGATTCTCACTCTCCTTCTAGGCCTTTTTCAACTTCTTTACACCCTGGCATGAAAAGTTGCCTGCTAGGAAAACACACTCTTCAGCTAGTTGCAGCCTAACGTGGACCTAATGATGACATGCTAGAAAGATTTTTAGGCAGTAATTGGGGCCCTATCCAGCATTCATTTCTTTATAATCACCACAAACTAGTGTAGCAACTGGCCCTCAGGGCACCTTTAGGCAGCCTCTCAGGGTGTTCATATGACTATGACTGGAATGGCACCATGAGTGGCAGACACCTGGCACTTGCAGCTGATCAGCAGTCTTATCAGCTGGTCGCATCAGTTGTCCCGAAAAAGATTCACTCTGTCCTCATTAACAATGTGGGGCAATGGGGTACCGGACATTTCATCGAACGCCGTTTCATTAAATCACTTGACGCCATTTCATTGAATTTCCCCCTACTAAATTTTGGAGTAATACAATACTTTTTACATAATTTACTATCGCTTTTGAAATAGTTTTGATGCCACTCTATATCCACCAGAAATAGAATTACTACCCGGTCAATTTTTTGTCCACCTAAACATTGGCTACTGAATCATAGAAGGTTGCTATCGTATCAAAACTTGATTGGATACGCGACTTATTCTTTTCTGGCGAGGTAGGGGGCTGTTCTCGGCCACACACTTTTTCCCACTTCAACCCTCTATTTCTTCACGCGTGAAAGGCACTTTCCAACTATTTTCCGCAGCGCCTTTTTTATTTTGTCTTTGTCGATTTAACTTTGTTTTCATTTTATCCTAAGAGAATAGCTTTCTTTTTAAGAACACAGATGTTCTTAAAAGGACGTGTCTGCCCTCTTCGTCAATTTTTTGTAACCGACAGAACCGTGGACCTGTCGGATCTTCGACATGCAGTATATTACTGTATGTCGAATATCTGGCAGGCCAACGGTATTGTCGGTTATAATAAATTAACAAAAAGGGGAGACACGTCTTTTCTTTACCCCGTATCATGGGCCATAGAGAGAGATCACTGCTTCAAGGACGGCTTCGTCTTGAAGCAGAATAGGTCCCTTCAAGGACGAAGATATATACCCCTTTGAATAAACGTGCGTTTATCACTGCACCTGATGGTCACAGCTTTTAAAAGTGTCGTCAGTGTTCCCGTGTCTTATTGGCCACACTAACAGAGGTCATCATTTACAAAAAAAATAGGTGACAAAAAAAGGTTCCTTCCTTTTATATATGTATAAGTTATAATAAATATTAAAACACTGCTATCCTCCCGGCACTAAAGAGAAAAATATTTATACTGCTCAAGTAGGCTGCGTTCAATGAAACGACTTCGATGAAATGGCGTTCAATGAAACAGCGTTTGATAAAACTGCGTTCAATGAAACGGCTTCGATGAAACGATGTTCAATGAAACGGTGTTCGATGAACCGTCCGGACCCAGGGCAATGTCAATGAGCATCATATTTTCTACAATGTCAAGCTCTTTGCAGAGCATGTCATAACATGGTGTTCTTTCATTGGCTCAATAAATTTCTTAATAATTAAAAATGTCTTTATGTAAAGTAGATAACACCTTTGTTTAAAATCTGGGCTGGTTTTAGGATGCAAAACTATTTTTTGGGAGTTCAAGCAAAATTAGAAATATCACATTACCATTTTCTTGGTCATAGCTGGTGCATGCCTGACCGATTCAGCAACAGCCCGTTTGGCGTCGGCTTCCTGCACGATGATGGCTGGCTCATTGTTTTCTGCCTTCTGTTTAAAGCAGGTGCGCACAGCTCCTGTTTCAAAAGTATATAAATACAACACAATGTCAGCTACCACAGTGAAATATCGACGATTTCATGCACTACTTCGGCATAACTTGGCAGACATCGGTAACTATGAAATCAGCCGGGGTGTCTAGCAAATTCCTCCTTTTAAAGGGACACTTCAACGAAATTTGAAATATTCTCGCCGTGTTCAGAAATAGGTTGAATATGATCCACAATACCCGTAAATGATAATAGCACGTTTGTATACTGAGCCTGGTGGCTGTATTTTTCGTTATAAACGGCCCACTCTAGCAAGCGCTCGGAGAAGGCCCAGCGGAGACCACGTGACATCCAACGCAATCGTTGGATGTCACGTGGTCTCCGCAAACGAGCAAAGCTACGGCGAGGCTGACGTCGAGAGGATGGCCAAGTCGTTCCAGCCACCGAAGCGGCTGCTTTTGTATAAATTTTGAGTGACGGGTTAATCTTCTGTAATCTTGTTGGGGGACAAGAGCGACTTCTGCGACACACAAAAGGCATTCTCGGGAAGAGGGGAGTTCCTCCTGCCCTTCTTCTCTCGTCGTGGCCGGAGGCGAGACAACCTCCGTCACCAGCCGTCAAGGTTCCTAGACGGGCATTACAAGCGAGGCGTTAGCGACATCCACCAGGTGCTCTTTGCTAATCGTTTAATTCGTTTTAAAATTCCTTTTCGTAACTTTTTTAACAAGATGTTGGTATGTTCGATGTGATGCTGCTCCTTTGAACACATACAGACCAAAAAATGAACGCCGAAATTTCGTTGTAGTATCCCTTCAAGTTCCCCGACTTTTCCAGGTTTTCCCTGACTATTTCTATCCAATTCCCTGACCATTACAGAAGTTTGGAAATGTGGTGCGAACTGCTACTGAACACCACTCACAATTTAAAACAATTTATTGAAATCGGTCTTTATGTTGCTCAAGAAGTCAAAGACTTACAAAGTTTTGGTCAATGTTATTTAGCGCAGCCACGTTAATGCACGACTCTCCTGGCTTCGTCCCACGTTACCGCATTACTTGCACTGGCCATTTTCCCTGATTTGGCTGACTTATTGATTATCTCCCTGACAATTTCCTGACTTTTCCAGATGATCCGAAATTCCCTGACAATTCCAGCTTTTCCAAGGTGCTAGACACCCTGTCAATGAGCCAGTTAGTTTGGGAGCGAGGCATGGGACAAAACTCCACTGGAGTGAGCTTATGTGGGCTGCTATCACATGCTCCACCTGGACACAGTTTCCTTTCATCCAAAAGAGCCAAATCCATAAACTGAAACCAAGCAAATTTTTGTATGAATCCGAACTATATTCGTTGGTCCATCGATCTGAAATGCTACTACACTAAAATCGGTCAGAGTACGCTATAAAAACCACAGCAGAGGTGGCTGCGGCACACGGCTCAAAGCTCTACTGATAAGCAAACATACCAATTTATCTATTTTGCTTCACGTGGATTTCGCTTTTTTAGAAAAAAAGCTCCTCCCTTGTTTGCCCTGTATAGCTATAGCCATATGTTGTTAAAAGGCAACTCTACTTAATTCCAAAACTTTTGGAATTATAAGATTTCAAATAAAAATAAAAAATAAGCGGCCCCCACCGATTTTATTTTATGCATTGTGGAATATTTTCTATGCAATTTTGCTTTAAACATAGCCCAAATAAAACCCGAAACATCGGCTTCGGCAGGCAACGATGGCAGAGACGGCGGAGACATGACCAAATCCATGGTACAAATGATCATGTGCTACCCCTGCGAGGACGACGCAGACAGGTGAGTGTTGTCTGCTCCGTGTCGGACGACGTCTGCACGACTGCAACCTACGCTAAAGCCAAGTTTTCTCAAAGGAATATCTCAGGAACATTAGTATGCAGTGAGGTCTACTAAATAGTACATAAATAAGCTATTGAGTATGTGAACATTGTGCAAGCAATGCCATTATTATAACAGAGGTGAACCATGAGAAACGTGCACATCCATGTCTGTGCCAATCATGTGGACACTGCTGAACCAACTTTCGGAGAAGACATTGCTCAAGTCAAGGACTAACTTTGCTTGGAAAAAACAAAGAATACGTAACAATGCACTTGACATAGTAGATTGATGTTTGGTGCACCGAAGCCGTAGTAGCAACTCCGCTGTCGTTTGCGCCTCCATTGTCAGCTAGGGTTAGCAGTTTGCTGATCCGTTTCATAAAGATTTAAATGGAGAGAATATTGGACAGTCGATTTTCCTATATGATACTGAAGAAGCCTTTGTTTTCTCGCACTAACAAAAATGAAACAAGTCTGCAAAATGGCGGGCCCTTGCGCACTGCCATCTTGCAGCTGGGTGCACCCCAGATAATCCGATTATGAAGGCTTGCTAAAGCGTCACTAAGCTAATTGACAGATTGGTACCCTGGGAGCGCGTTTCCCTATCCATGGCGGCTAGACTACTTTTGGAAGCATGACTGCTTGCAAACGTGTATAGCTGAATGTGTCATTCAGCTATATGGTAATGTACCTTACACCAAAGAGTGCTCTGTAATGTAAAACAAAATGTACCACCTTTCTTTGAAGAGTGGTCAATCCTAACGCTGCCAAAACCATTCCACATATAAAGCGGAGGACAGGTTCATAAAAAGTGCTACGGTTAGAGAGCACAAACAGCAATCATAATGTATCCTTTGAGCAGAAAGCATAAATAAACAACATAAATTAAATTGTAAAATAAAAATGACTAGTACAGCAGAAACATGCAAACATGAGGTTGCAGCAATACAAAGCCAACATATGCACCGTCCAAATAAAAATATCCACTTCACCATCCCTCAGGCTATAACCGTCCTTGTGCGAGGAAGCATACCACAACTAGCAGCTTTATAAATTAAAAATGACTAGATAAAAAAATGAAAGCCGTTTACAACTCCCTGTAACGCCAAATTAGAGCGCAGCTCTAGAGGAGGAGGAGGGAAGGGTATATCCCTCCTCCTTCCTGCCTGCTACTCCTCCCTCCGAGCGGCGTCGCCGTCGCCGTAACCGTGAGGTCACGTGACCCTCCTGACGGGGGTCACGTGGCCCCGCGAGGACGTTTCGGCACGGTGCTGAAACGTCGCCGCAATTACGGCGACAGCGACACCACTCAAGCCGGAAACGGGCACCTAAGAGCTGCGCTCTAAAAGAAACACCAAAACAGCAGGTGCCCAATAAACGATATGGATACCATTCACTATCACAATTGCGGCTAACCAAGCTGAGGCTAATCACATAAAATAAAAATACTAAATGCTGGAAAGCGTTAAGAAATTGCAGCAACAAAAAGCAAACACACACGTATGCGTTTTTGCTTGGGCTCTGGTGCACGTTCTGGAAGTTGAGGGGCTGGCTGAGTGTTAGGTCGTTCCTGCAGAAGAGGCAAGCTTGATGAAAAAGGAGGGCGGATGAATCCCGAATACAAAGGTGTTGCAGAAATTTCAGTGCATACATCTTGTCCATAGAGGTCCTCATCCTCAAATGAAAAAAGAATATACTGCAGTCTCTTCTTTTTTCTCTTCTCCCGCTCTTCATTATTCAATGTTAGGTCGGACGTCGCTTACGAATTTTTTTCTTTCTACTTTGCATCTTCATATGTCACTGAAACAAGAAAGCCGAGCACACCAGTCAAGTATTTAACCACCACAAGCTCGTTTGCACCCTAACCTTTTGTTCATTATATCAAATATGCTCGCATTATGGTTGGACAGTTTTTGGGTTAAAGCCTGCCAACTTTTTCGGGCTCATGTATATAATATGTCAAAACTGGGCCAGCTCAGGCTTATATTTAAAAAAAATTGTCGGGCTCGTGCCGGGCTCAAGTTTCTGTCTAAAATTTTGCCGGGTCCGGGCCGGGCCCGAGAAGTGTCTCTTCAAGGCAAAGTGTGGCCGGGCCCGGAAATTAAATATTCTATTGGGCTCGGGCCGGGCCCGGGCCGTGCCTCTACCGGGCCGGGTCGGGCCGGGCCTAGAAATTCTGGCTCGTGCATTGCTCTGACACACTCTACATCGGATGAGCAGAGCCCGCGCTCCGCTCTAAGCAGAATTTATTGCCTATTTCTCTGCCCCAAGGTTCTCAACTCTTTGCTCAGGGCACTCAATGGCGGTTCCGGCTCATTTTCCCTGACTGGGCTTGATTTTTGACAGTATCCCTGATTTTTCCCGGTAATTAAAATTTCCCTGACTATTCCCGGTTTTCCCGGTCGCTAGACACCCTGCTATACTTACAAAATGATGCCATCACCTGACAGGAGAATGTGGACCAGTCAGTCGAATGCTCTTCACGCTCTCGAATTGCCATCATCAACAGATTTGATTTGTAGGGTGACCATGCCGTGCGGCCATTGCACACCCAACAGGTAGGGAAAACTGCGACATCATTTTCGGCCAAAAAATGGACAAGAGAGTACATTTCCTGAAATCAACAAATAAAGCCTTTATTACCTTAAAGACCAGTCATAAGTCACTAAAAATACAGTTTTCGTATTAAGCACAACCAATGTACAATGGTTGCAAACATTGATCACACTTGCAAGTGAAGTAGAGAAAAAAAAACAGCATAGCCCTGGTTATATTGCAAGCAGACACACTTCCACTGATGTCTTGCACACTCCCCACTGAATACTGCTTGGAGAGCCCTGTAGCTCTAAAAAATTCCTAGCTCTGATGATGGCAGCTTTGAAGTATAAAGGTTGCTGAGATTCCGGAAAAACTGTCCGCAGATGCTACGGTTACCATCCGACTAAATGAAGTTCCTAACAACAGCAATCATCCTTCAGTTGAACACAGTTGCCGGACGGCTTCAGAGAGAAATGTGCTCCGTCTAATACAAGCTCACTGCACTGGGTTTTCTTGAAGCTTGGCGGTTCAGGTCCGTCTCGGTGTTGCTTGAGCAGAGCACACTTCTGTCGCATAGAACTTGACACGGTGGTGGGATTCATTTCTGAGTGCCTCTTGATAACCTGCTGCAGTGCCAAGGAGGGACCGCTCACCAACTTCTTGAGCCTCCCAAGGAAGTTCTCAAAGGGAAAGGCCGAGAAGGTGTTGACAGGGCTGAACCGTCGAACGTCTTGTCAGGTGGATCAGGGAGTGCATGTTGTAGACATAGACCCCTCATAAAAGGCACCAGCTCCAGGAACAAACTCTCTCAAGAGAGATTTTGCAAGATCACAGTGTGCCAATGAAAATTTGGGGCTGGCTAGGATGGTCATAACACAGCTCAGCTTTATGAAGTGTCCATAAAAGCGCTTTTTCAAATGGTTTCTAAGGAGCGCTGGCCCGGGGGAACTGATAAGGGGATAATGGAAAGGGGGTTTTGAAAGCCGGGGATTTTGAAGAGGGGGGAGGTAACGCGGGGAATTCGCGGCGGGGATTTTGACACAGGTGTTTTGAGCTTAGGTTATTTCGTGCACCACCCGTATCGCTCGACCATAGCCTCCTCTATACGGAGAAAGCCTGGCGCGTCGCGTGAAAAGACGGCTGCCGTAAATGGGAAAGGAGGGGCGGAGAAACGGGAGCGGAGAGAACCTTGTCCGCTAGCGCCACAAAAGAGCGAGCGGCCAAACGCAGAAACAATCTTTTTTTTTTTCTCTCTTTTCTTGTTGCTATCGTGGAGAGGAGAAACTCAACGTCCACCCTTTCCCGTTTCTCCCTGCGCCCTTTCGAATCGCCGCGCCCGTTTCTCCCGGAGTAGGAAAACGACGGTGAGGAAAACACAAAAACAAGCGTGGTTCGGGGAGCGGCCGCTCATGACCCAAGCGCTCGCTGTCTAGGTCTGCCCTTTCTGCTCTGCGCTACCATATTGGTCACCGTTCGGCGCGCTCCTCCTCTCCTTTTTCCTGCGGCCGCGCGCCCTATGGCTCCGTCGTCGATGTGCCAGGCTTTCTCCGTATAGAGGAGGCTATGGCTCGACTCAGATTCGCACTCAGAAGCTCGTCGGTACTCAAACTCTCCGGAAAAACTTGCATGTGCTGCCACGGCCTGTTGTCCAGGTGGAAGAGGGTATGCTTCCTCAGTGTCCACCGACTCCTCACTGCTCGTAACGCAACTTTCACGTTCCTTGCGAACACTTCCGGCTACTCTACGTCTTTTTTGGCGATCGGATAGCTCCGATAGCGAACGCTTCGCCCGCTCCATTGTTCAGCACAAGTAGTAACAGCAACAAAAATGCAACATACCTCTCTTTACGTTTCCTTCACGCCGAGAGATCGGCAGAGCGGTCTGATGAAACAGAAACAGGCCTTGAGGGTCCGTTGGCCCGTTTGTCCGTTGAAATGCGGTCACGTGGTCAATCTGGCTTCGACCTTGCTTGGCTTGAGCTACTTGCATATCTTGGCGTCTTGGCTTGTCAACAGTGTGCGTAAACGAGTAAACGATTAAACATGAAGTTTCAAGTAGGAATAAACTGTGGAAATTTATCTGACAGTACTAAAATAAGTTTTTTTTAAGAGTTATAAAACATGAGATCGATTGGAGAAATTGAAAATTGGTATAAGCCGTACAGCCATAATCGTAATGCCGTATACTAGTGTACAATCATGACGGGCGGTGGTGATCTTGCAACGTCTTGCAATGATCAGTGGTTGACCTCGACCGTAATATCGCTAACGATAGTGAACTGTTAACGTCGAAACGGTAGTACCGTAGCTATGCGACTGTGCTGTACCATTGTGATGCGTACAGATAACAAATGTAGGCAAAGGGTGGTCCACGCAGAGCGAGCTTCGAAGCCTCAAGCTCAAATATTAGAGCCTTATGTCCCGAGATCGTTTGATTTTGTTCTGACCACTTGTGTCGACGGCTTTTTGGCGAGAAGTGAACGACGACTAACTATGTGTGTTCGATTATACTCGTTTCATATTAGTTACGAGCAAAGCAGAAGCACGCGTGTGACGCACAGCCGCCCGTGCACTGAAAATCATCAACAATAGTATGCGCTATCATCATCACTCACTCGTCCGCGCGCTTCACTTCTCTTCGTCTTTTACTGTAATGGCCGTGCATGGCCCAAAAGGGGGCCCATATCACATGAGCAAATGGCGTTTTAGCGAACAGTGACATTTGAGCGAATCGACGTTTTAGCGAATAACGGGGGCGCGCGTTAACCCATTCGCCGCGCTGCGCTTACGCCGCTTTGCGGCGGCAGTCTGCCGCGACTCATTACAAAAATGTGAACCCACTTGGCCCACTCGAAAACGCCGCTTCGCGGCGTCCGAATTTTCGCTAAAGTGTCATTCGGTGAAACGTGGGCGTTCGCTAACACGCCATTCGATCAAGTGAGTGCCTCCCCATCATTTTCAGTGGTCGGCGGAGTGTGTCCGTGTGTCCGTGGCCCTTAATGCTGGATCTCCTTCCTACCTGCCCCCCCCCCCCCCCCCCCCACCCCTACTCTCGCTTACTTTTCTTTCATCTCGCCCCATTCCCGTCCCATCTCTCCTATGTTGCCTTTCCTAACCTTTTTCTTCTCATTTCCTCGCATGATTTAATGCCTGTGGCCCCTCGCTCCCCCTCCCCCACCTCCATAGGATTATATGTTCGTTGCCTTTGACCTTTGATCTCCACTTCGGACCCTTGACTGCTCCTCCTCGCCATATCCCCTTCTATCTCCTCGGTCTCCTTATTCGTCCCTCCCCTCTTCCTCTACTCTCCCGTTCACCTTCCTCTTCCCGCTACCCATCCACCTCACCTTTCCTCCCCTCTTCCCCCTTCTCTCTCGTTTGAGTGATTCTGTGTTCATGGCCTTTGACCTTTCCTTTTTAGTGGCAGCTGCATATGGCTCTTCATTTTGAGTGGTCGGGGAGGTGTGATCCTGTGTCCATGCAACCGAGGCCTATGACCTGCGATGTTTTACGTCTTACCTGGCCCCACCCCGTCCCATCTCCTCATTCCTCTCCACTCGTTCTCCAGCATTGGTCTCATATTCCCTCTGTGTGCTCTTCCTCCCCTCTTTCCTCTCTCCTTCGTCCTATCTTGCTCCTCCCTGCCCCATTTTTCTTCACCTTTCTCTTCATGGTCCCTCAGCCTCTCATCCTCAGTCCCCCCCCCCCCCCCCCCCTTTTCCTTCCGTCTCCTGTCTTCCTTGTGTGACCGTGTGTTTTTGGCCCTCGACCTTTACTTGACCTCTTTCTTCCTGCCTCTATTCTCCTTCCCATCTCCTCGCTCACCTTCCCCCTCAACCGTCTCCCTTTTCCCCTCCTCTGTCTATGAGACAATGGCTACCGCCAGTCGTCTCACTTGCAGTATGCTGCAATGAGCCGCCACTTTTTGAGTTTTCCGAATGAATAGAGTGCTGAGCTGTAAATTGGACTGAAATATGAGCTTCCGTGTGTAACTATTTCAAATTTTCAACCAAGGTGTATTTTATACTGCACGCTCCAAGATTTTTCTAAATCTCTATGGCAAGCACTGGCGCAGACAACCAAGACAGGGCGAGAGTAAGAACCACCCAATCGCTCGATTTGACCTGAGTCCGTTGTGAAATTAGTCCTCGCTTCTATTTTAAATAGTAGAAATCATTTTGCAGCAAGCTCGGGTCGGATAGAGCAGTTGGTCGACCCCAAGAGCTCTCTGCCACCTGGCCGTATGGTAATCATGTTCATATTTTTCACAGAAACAGAGCTACGCTGCGAAAATAACGTAATAGAGCACACAACTAAAATACACCTTTGGTGATAATTTCAGCTAGCTACGTGTTCCAAATTAATTTACAGGCTACCACACTCATGCCATCCTTAACATGTTCGAGAGGTCTTTGGATCGTCACGTCACCAGTGCCAGTTTTCCATCTTTGATAACACAGTAACACCCCATGACTTCACCCTCTTGTTATCTTTAGCATGCGTTGCAAAAGCTGGACATCCGAATGACCTTAACCTAAAAGCAACGATGAGGGTGCATGCTAGCTCGTGAATATTGAGCAGACTCGCCAACACGACACGGGTTAAGGGGCAGGAGGGAAACCAGCTCAAACAGGCAAGTCTCAACAGACTTCTCGACAAGATCTGTTGGTTTGTGTTTTTGTTCGTAGTATGGACAAAAACCACAGTAGGGTGCCTTAGTGTGTTTGCGTCTGCTTTAGTGCGGCGACATCAAACCTTTTTGTTCACCTTAATTCTCGAGTTAAAGCTCACTGGACAATTCTATGGCAACGAAATGTAAGGCATGATCATTATCAGTTTGCCAGCCTTGCACTACCACTTAGCCCATTATGATGTTAAACTTGATTATAAAATTGTGCAAGGAAATGCCACACACACAAATGAATTCAATTTTATTATAAACCTTTTGGACAGATTTTTTTTTTATTTTTCTGCAATCTTTCCAGAGTACATTTTGAACATTTTGTTTCAAACACGCCAGTGACAAGCATTAGAGCGGTCTTTCTGTTTGTATAAAAATAAAATAGTTTGAACAAGAAATTCAACATTGAACTATTATAAGTTTGGTATCTTCGTGTATCTTTGACCAGTCTCTGTGTGATGTGGTGATGCGTCACATTTCGTCACATTAGGCCAACATCGTCGCATAACATTGCCCGTATGTTAGGATGGAAATGTTACCAGGAGGTTATTCCTAAACGTTGCTCCAATGTTGCTTCTCTAACATTCCTGGAACGTTTGCCTATGTGATGTAACGTTACATGACGTTCAGTGACAGTCAAACAATGTAACAGGAGAACGTTTCTGTTACGTTAGTTTTCAAACATTGCTATAACATACCCAAATGTGCCCCAACGTTACATTACATTTGTGACATTCCAGTCACGTTATGGCAACATATGGTGCTACTAGGGAGGCCATTCAAACAAAAAATTATTTGCTTAGGCTGTCTAAAGTGCTTCGTCAGCATCGTCGCAGATGCTCGGCGGTGAAAAGCCTCTGCTGGCTCTTCGCTTGGCCTAGGTGCAGTGACGTAACTGACGTAAGAAAACAAAGTGCATGTGCTTTAGTTTCTAGCAGTGTTGCGGAATAGGGACACCCTTTCCATTCCAAATCCGTTTTGGAGAATTAGTTTTCGAAACTTCCTTTCCTTTCAACTCCTCGGAATGGAGACGCTGGGCCCATTTTCAATCCTGGAATGACCAAACTCGCTATTTATATTGCTCTAATTCCTAGACGTGAAGAAATGGCCATTGACAGACAGATTGTGAGACTGAAAAAAAAGCTGCATAATGTTGCTGACATTATTGAACGCGAAGAGGACTGCAAAACTATGCAAAAGCTTTCTCAAAGCACTCATTCTACTAAGCCAAAGGCTGGTTGCAGAAAGCGCTATGTGGCACTTGGTGTCACTGAAGACATTGATCACGCGATCAATCGTAAAAGGCTTGCGAGTCGCAAAAACGCCAAGAAGAAACTATCTTGCTCTCTGCTCCGAGCACTTGCCCAACAACACCCCTAGTGCGCTGTTGGAAGCGAGGCGCGTATAGCAGCTTCAAAGCTCCATGGATTGCAGTAAGAACAGAAAATCGTTGACAAAGTGCAATCGATATACGGCGCCAGCGCATGGCACTGTATGTACCACCATATTATGGAACCTGCCTTGAAACGTAAACTTTTACGTTTGCTGTACAATTTTTGCGACTTCTTAACATAATCAGTCCAATCCTTTATTTTCGTTCCACGCAAACGCGAGAAGATCGGTTTGTTCAAAGCGGGGCGGGACAAACCGGTCATCATTCTTGTTCGGTTCAGGTTCAGTAGGCTTACATTTTGTTCCGGTTCGCGTCTGGTTCAGTGGTGCTTTTGAAATAACGGTTCGGTTACCGGTTCTACCAAGCACGAACCAATTCAAACCGGTTTAAAAAAACGTCCACAGCTACTAGTCGTTTAGGGTGAGTTCAACACAGCGTCATCTGTATTAAAAAAAAAAGAAAAAAGGTCACCAGACGCCGTGTCGCGGAGCAAGGACAACAAAACAAATACATGCTTAATTTCGTTTTCTGGTCTTGAATTTTTAACGCAAACATTGTTCTATAAAAGGAACAGATGCTTATGCAAGCGCTTGGAAACAGTACAAAAAGTACGGTCCTCACATGTGAAGTCAGTCAGCCATGGCACGCTGGTTACACCGTGATGGGAGCACGCGCTACTAGCAGATTACCCACACAAACCAATTAGTCGTTTACTTTACAGCAGGAGTTTCGTATGCTAGAGTATGGTGACACTGTTACCCACTGTAGATGATAAACTTAGCCAGTGCACCATGACTACTAGCCTGAGGTCTATAACGGGCACCGCGCGGTGCTGATACACGACCGCACGCCGAAACGATGCTCATCCAGGTCGAAACGGCAATCTACCCACGCCGCACACCCGAACGACCTGCTCAAACGACTGAGTTGAAGAGGAGAAAGACAGCAAAAGCATGTTGCAAGACAAATAATATTTAAAAAAAGACATAAGAAAGACAAGGGCGACTTGTTGTTTTTAGAAAACGCATGCACGCACACGAAAAATATTCTTCAAGCCGCGTCCAGGGCTCTGGGTGACTGGCGTCCAGGCGACTGGTGTAGCAGTGTCGCACTCGTGGCAGCTTCGCCTCTTGACGCCTCCATATTTCGCCACCCCGGAAGAAACGCGCCGCCAGCCGTCAACATTTAGTTTTTATTTTGCTGTTTATGTTCGCTTCCTTAGTCTTTAAGAAATATTGCTTAGTAGCAAGAAAAGAAAATACATACACACACACATACACAAAAATAATAGCTCTTTAGCCTCTCGGTATAGTCAGATATACTCTGTTTCACCTTACGTTGTACCGCGATGGAGATATACAAGCTACACGAGGCCAATCTATAGTTTACAGCTTGTCTTGCGCTTCCCGCGTCGCTCCGCTCAACCCGGAGGACACGTGATAACCCCCGAGCTATTGACTCCGGTGGCTCGTAGCGTCTTTTGCGGTCAATTGTAACGTGAAACAGTATAGAAGTCCACGCCGACGCCAATTTGTGCTGCAGATAGACGTGAAATATACTTCTTTGTTTCATTATTATGGAGCTGTCTCTATACGTTGTAGCTGCCGTCTGTTTAGTCAAAACTGAGCCGCTGACGCTGCCGTCGCGATTATTTATTTACTTCGCGCCGCTTACCCGCAAGAAGGCGCGGCTCACATTATATTACGCCGAACCGTTTCCAATGAACCGGCAACCGCCACATGTGATTACGATTTCATTCGGGTTCAATATAGAATCTTTGATTTGGGTTACAGTTTTGTCCCGGTTCAGTTGAAAATAACAATTTTGCTCCGGTTTTCGGTTTAGGCTCGGTTCAACATTATGGTTAAAATCTACGTCCTAATCCCGTATGATTATAACAGTTTATTCTTCGCGTCTCGCGGCATTATGGACGACACCTTGTCCGTCTACAACTTTTCACTTTTTGTTGCTTCACGGAGTGTGCGCCATTTTCATCCTCGAAGGAGCATAACTCAGTGAGACATTCAAGACGTCCGTCACCTCCCGTGCAATGACGCTGCTTCAAGAGCCACTTACCACGCGCTATCGGACTGCGCCATCAGCCCGTAAGCCGTATGTCAAAATCTTTCAGTCTTTCCATTTTGGTGAAGAAGGAAGACCAGCGGAGCTGTACAATGAAAAGTAATGGCCGGCCGCAAGTCGGCAAGGCAGAGTGGAAAGGCTGCCGCCATCTGTGAGCGACGGCGCCAACCAGATACGTGGCTTGCCGCCGTCGCTCATAGATGGCGGTAGGTGTCCAGAGTTCGGTGTTTTTATTTATTTGCGGGGGACATGATCCTGGGGAAACTGGCCCTTAACAGCTCCGCTGTAAAAATCAACACAGTTCGCATAAGAACCAAACCCATTCCCCTCCCATTCCATTCATGGCAAGAGGCATCTAATTCTATTCCAATTCCATTCCCCCCCAGCGGTGCCGCCATTCCATTCCCATTCCATTCCGGGGTCGCAAAAGCGCGGAATGATTCCGTTATCATTCCAACTCCGGAGTAACAACTCCGGAGCACTATAGTTTCAAGAAGGTGTTAGCCCAGCGAGGGCGACGAGAGAAAAAAGCGGCATTCGCGCGCTCGACATGGTGAGGCTTATCTCGCTCGAGGCCTGCACGGGACCGACTGATCCCGCCCACGCCAGAAAGCCAGAATGCGGGCAGTCGACTCGATCCTGTTGTAAATGAGGATGGCCGGTCTTGGCCAACCCCTGTTTTACAGACTTCCGGCGTGCAGTTAGCGGTGCGCGGAAGCCTTTTGCGAATTCAGTTGTCGTGGTCGTGGTCGACACCGTCACGGGTTTCAGTGTATCGATAAACAGCCAATTAGCATCCCTGGTATATAGCGTTGTCTTCCAGTGCTATTGCGCCATCACTGCATTTCACGAAACGTCTAAACCAGACGATTTTATTTCGTTATTCCGTGATGCCCGCGTCAGCCTATGCATCTATTCCCGATTACATATTTGAAGCCCGCTGATTTGATTGTATGTAATCCGCAAGTTGCCAGTTGAGGATGAGCGAACGTTCGCCTATACGTTTACTCTCCAGGCAACCATATCAAACCTCATGGTTCTTCGGATTGAATTTCAAACTTGATCAGTATGAGAGCAGTTTAATCGTGCTTCATAATTTGTTTTTAACTTACGTTATCACGTTCGTATTGTCATGTACGCCATAAGCTGTCCGTCTAATAAACTTAGAGGAGTTTTAGAAAACGATCCCGATTGTCCGTGTCTATTTGAGTTTTGAGATGCAAACTCTTGATGCAATGCAATACGTAGTTCAACTACTCTACTCAAGTTACTTTAGTTTAACTACTTATCTGAGTAGTTTAGTAACTTTTAATTACATTTTTATTTCGGTAATTAGTAGTTTACTTTAATTACTTTCTCTGAGTAACTTATTCTCAAATTACAAATTACTTTTAAATTTTAGTGGTAGTTTTGTTGGTCAAAAAACATTCTTGCACAAAGCAGATATGTTGGAAAATCAGCTGATATTTGCAAAGAGTGGGAGGCATGTGGCGTAGGAAGGGGGGGGGGGGGGAGAAAATGGTTTGGAAAGTCCGGAACCCCCCCAAAATTTTCAGAAGCCCCCGCCCCCCCCCCCCCCCCCCCCCCCCCACACACACACACACACACTGCGACAGCGCTGCTACGAGGCGCCGGGAGCGAACGGACACGACGCAAGAGCGACCGAGTAACTGCGGGATTAGCGCCCAAGTCTGACATTTCTTTGTGTCCCGAAGCTCAAGGAGACTTGACCAATTTGAAAAAAAGGCTGTTACAGACTTCCGGCCACTACAGGAGATGCACACACTGCACCTTCACTCAAAGGACGCAACAAAATGCAGCACCTGCTCTAAACTCATCAGGTGCTCCCGTAGTTTGCGCTGTACTCGAAGAATAGCGTGCAAAGGGGCGACGCAAAGATGAGCTTTTTACGTTGCCTTTCCTCCCAAAACTCAGAATATGCAGATCTTCAAAGATTCAAAGGTCATTCGAGAAAGCTGTAGTAATTCCCCCAACGTTTTTATGTAAAAAAATATTAAACTAGCAGTGTTGGGAACTACTCTATGTATCATGTATCATGGTGCCATGGGTGTACGAACCGAGGGGACAAGGGCGCTTGACCCCCCCCCCCCCCCCCCCAGTTGTCAGAGTGAGGGGGAAAAGCATGTGTTTTGTCCACCCCCCCCCCCCCCCCCCGCCGCCCTTGAAACTGCCGCCATTGGGCAGGGCAAACACTGGCCGGCGGCGCCCAAGGGATACCAAGGGCACCGCCTCCCGGCACTGGGTGGGGGGGGGGGGGGTCTGGTTTGCCCCTCCCCCTCCCCCCACACACACACACTCAAAAACAGGTTGGTACGCCACTGCATGGTACTTAAAGTACTACTGCTTAGAAAAATTTTACTTTACTTGAAGTAAATTTTCTGTACATGTACTTGTATTTTCCGAGGAAAGTAAGACTCCCGACTTCAATGTAGATTCCCTGAATTTGAAAACAAACAATGGCGGTATCGTCTTGAGGAGACGCGCTCTTTCGAGACGTCATCTGGTCATTTCTCTGAGTGAAGTAATGGCGGCTGTAAGGCCGATAGAAAGAAGTGCCTTATAAGTTGATTGTGTCAAATAGCTTGTCAGCGAGAGTAAAACAACTACTCTGCGGCGACTTGACATTATACAATATTTGCTGCCATTTCCGTAAAAACCTAATGCACCTTCGATTACCCCTGGAGCAATGCATACAAGTTAAAAAAATCACTATATAGAGAACGAAGGGGCATCATGAAAGATTGTGTTAAAAGTGCTTGTACTTTACCTTGAAACATATTGTATTTATATACGTTACTTCAAGTACATTGCACACGGTGCACTTACTACTTTACTTGAAGTACATAACCTTTCATTTACTTTGTACCTTACTTCAAGTACTTTTTAGATGTACTTTACGTAACACTGTAAGCAAGCAAACACTGTCGAAAATATCAAGCTCAAACAGTGCTAAACGTCAAAGTAGAAATGACAGACTCGCCGTACATAATTGACAAAACAAACAAGAAAGTACAATACAATTAGGCACGCAGAAGCAGAACTAGCTATTAAAGCATGTCTGGGAAAAAAACAAGCCAATTCATGTTTGGCTAACACAATTTCGCCAACGGATCAAGACTTCTGTACTTTCTTTTTACAATAAAAAAAGAACCATATAAAAGTAACTTGAGATGTAACTTCAAAAGTAGTTTGCTACTTTTTTACGGTAATTAATAATTTTCTGGATTACTTTCTATTTGAGTAATTTCTACTCTACTCAAATTACTTTTGACGTGAATGCTCAGTAACTTAACTTAATTACTTTTTTGAGTAACTTGTACATGTATGAATGCGGGTAACCTACGAGAAGTGCACTCCAAAAAAAGCCCGTGCGTCTTCTTTCCCGCACAACACTCGGAGAGCCAATCACCGCAACCTACGGAGACAGCCCAGCCAATGACGATGCCGAAACATATGTTCAGACCCAAAAACGCAGTCTTAGTTGTGACATTAAGCAATGCAAGCGTGACGTTTTGCATTGCTTAATGTCACAACTCAAACAGCGTTTTTTGGTCTAAACATATGTTTCGGCATCGTCATTGGCTGAGCTGTCTTCGTAGGTTGCGGTGATTGACTCTGCGAGTGCTGTGCGGAAAAGAAGACGCACGGGCACTTTTTAGAGTGTGCGTCGCGTGGGTACTACGTTAAGTTGTACTTTCACTCTAAAAAATCCCGTGCGTCCATCTTGCCGCACAACGCTCGGAGAGCCAATCACCACAACTTACGGAGTCAGCTCAGCGAATGACGATGTCGAAACATATGTTTCAACCAAAAAAAACCCAGTCTGAGTTGCGATATTAAGCAATGCAAAACGTCGCGCTTGTATTGCTTAATGTCGCAACTCTGACCGATTTTTGGTCTTGTTGCAATCGGCAACGGCTGCGCGGATGGCTGTTGAAATCGGCACGTCGGCCCGCCGATGGACGTCGGCGGCCTTGGTTCGTCGTCTCATGTTTCGCTCACGGGCGAGGCCCGTCGTCACGTAACTCACCGCCGAAATAACGTGACTTCGAGGCGTCTAGCCGGCCGAATATCTGCTCTTCTTGAAACCCAAGGGAAATACCCGGGCAAGGTCAACCCAGCGGACCTCGGACCTGAACATTACGTCAAGCTCTCGCCCTGCCTGCCCCAAGACACCTGCAAGGACAACGCCTTTAAAAGAGGCTGATGCGTTGATGCATGGCGCCATCGAGTAAGACGACCCCTTCGGTGTGGTGTGCGCGGACGTGTGACGTAACTTGGACAGAGGGTCTTTCCGAGAAGGCGTGGGTGACGAAACTGGTGCACCTCCGCGATTGGTTTCCGCCCGACTGCATGGCAACCGAAATACTTTAAAAGCACTGAGCTCACCTAACTCGGGGGGCTCACCAAGATCAAGACTCATAGCTGCGGCTAGCTGCTCCCCTGACATGTAAATAAAGGAGAGTTTTAACCATCGTCGCCTGCTGAGATTCCTGCCCGGAGCTCCGTCCGGATCTGGACCCTACCCGAGCCTGGTCCATCCTGGGGACTCACGTCGGCCGCGACAACTGGTGGCAGCGGTGGGATGGACTTGAGCGACGTCGGCTGTGGGGAGTGGTGAGTGCTCGACTTGGCTCATAGGGACGCCAGATTTCTAGCCGGGGTAGTCTAGGACTGGTGGTGGGGCTGTACTCGAGCAGGGTTTTGCTGGACAGCCATAGAGCGAGTTCAAGTCACACTCGATATGGGAGCAGCTGCGTAAGCCGGACTTGCTGTTAATGTGTGGAGAGTTGGGGATCGATGCCAGGAAAATTCAACGAAAACCACTCCTCGTGAAGGCAATCCAGGCCCTAGGCGCTGACGATAAAGAGTTGAGCGAGTGCTGGGAAATGATCAAAGAGAGGCGCGAAGCGGAAGAGCGGAGGCGCGAAGCAGCTAAAGCCAAGGAAGAGCGCGAGGCGGAAGAGCGGAGGCGCGAAGCTGCTGAGCTGAAAGCCAAAGAGGAACGCGAAACGGCTGTGGAGATGAAGCGCTTGGAACTGGAAATCAACGTCTCGAGATGAATCAGGCAGTGAGGGGCGTCTCGAACCCCGGCGAAGTGAAGGCTTTAAAAATTAAAGACCTAATGCAACCCTTCAAGGTGGGTGAGGATATTGGTCTTTTTCTGGTAAATTTTGAAAGGATGTGCAACAGAATCGGGTGGTCACGTGATACATGGCCTCAGCTCTTGCTCACGTTGTTGCCTTGTCAAGCGGCACAGGTTGTCACCAGACTTAGCCCGGAGGAGGCAGCAGACTATGACGCGGTCAAGCTCGGCCTTCAGAAAAAGTATCGCTTGTCGACGGAGGCTTTCCGGCAGCGTTTTCGGGGTGCCAGAAAAAAACCGAAGAGTCATACATTGAGTTCGCTTACAATCTTAGGTCGAACTTGGTGGAATGGCTTAAAAGTGCGGAGGTCTACGGTAACCACGACGGCATTGTCGAGTGCTTCGGGCTCGAACAACGGTACAAGGGCATGCCGGAGGGAATGCGATACTGGGTTCAGGATAAAAATCCTGACACAACTCAAAAGGCTGCCGAGCTGGCCGAAGAGTTTGTGGCACGCCGCAGTAGCCAGAAAGACGATACCCCAGAACTTAAGTTTCCAGGAGCGCGCGGCGATTACCGCGGAAAATATTATAAACCACGCTCCGAGGAAGACAAGGGGGAGCCAAAGGACTCCGTAAGGGGCGCTCAGGGGTCGAAGGCCGCGGGAGGCGGAGAGGCAGGAGAGGAGAACCATCGCGCGGAGAAACAAGGTCGGGCAGACGAAACAACAAAAAAACAATTTGAGGCGAGAAAGCCTATCCGTTGTTTCCGCTGCAACGAGACGGGTCATATGGCGGCTGGTTGCCGAAAGCCTCGGGTGGTATTTTCGTACCTTAGTAAAGATGACGAGAACGACAGGCTGCTCGAGCCTTATCTCCACGACCTCCTCGTGAACGGCGAGCCCTGCAAGGTGCTCAGGGACTGCGCCGCCACGTTGGACGTCGTGCACCCATCGCTCGTGCAAGCGGATCACTACACTGGTGAGTGTGCGTGGATACGGCAGGTGGAAAAACAGCAGAGCGTCTGTCTGCCGGTAGCCAGGGTGACAATTCAAGGTCCTTTCGGCACACTGGAGACGGAGGCTGCGGTTTCAGCTAACCTACCACCCCAGTATCAGTACCTCTTTTCTAATAAATCGGACCAAAAACTGCGTAAAATGGGAAAGCATTTCACCGACGGGGTAGTGATGGCACTAACTCGGTCGAAAGCGCGGGAGCTTGCTAGCCAGCTTAGATATAATGAGCAACCCGAACCCTCCAAGGACGTGGTGTTGACTGGGGACGCTGGGCAGGCAAGCGAGACATGGTCCGATCCCGACGACGAAGGAGAGGACTCTCCAGGCTCAGATGAGTCCTCAAATTGTGACGTTTTGGAAATGTCTGAGGGGCGCGTTGTTACTCCAGTCACTTCTAGGTTGCAAAGTCTACTGAGAGTGGGGACGGCGAGTTTGCAATCCGAACAGAAGAGTGATCCCAGCCTCAAGATACTCGCCAATACAGAGAGGGAAGGGGTAGCCCGGAAAAACATTACGTTTTACGAGAAAGGGGGTCTCCTTCATCGGAAATACGAGGACAGGCGAGGAAGGGTTTATGATCAACTCGTAGTGCCTTCTAAGTACCGCTCCGACCTCCTGCATGTGGCGCATGAAAACCCTTGGTCAGGGCATCTCGGTATAAAGAAAACCAAAGAGCGATTACTTCAAGAGTATTATTGGCCAGGGTGTTTTCGAGATGTTAAGCAACACGTGAAGACATGTAGCGTGTGCCAGGTCGTCGAGAAGGCGAACGACAAGTGGAAGGCCCCTCTAAAACTGGTCCCGTTGATCTCTGAGCCTTTGAAGCGCCTGGCAGTGGACACAGTAGGGCCCTTGCTTGTCACTGAGTCAGGGTACAAGTACCTTCTTAGAATTATTTGTCCTGCCACTAAGTTTCCGGAGGCGGTACCTCTGAAAAGCTTGAGCTCAACGGAAGTGGTCGACGCTTTCCTGACCGTATTTGCCAGAGTAGGTTTCCCTGCGGAGCTCCAGAGTGATCAGGGTAGCGTTTTTACGAGTGCTTTGACGACGACCTTCCTTGAGCGGTGCGGTTTTAAGATCATTCATAGTTCCGTCCACCACCCGCAATCAAACAGTGTGGGACGGTGGCATGCAACACTGAAACGGGTCCTCCGAGCACTGACTCATGAGCACAAGCGGGATTGGGAGCGCTGTTTGCCCGCAGCGATGTTCGCCTTGCGTTCGGCACAGCACGAATCTACGGGTTTCAGTCCCGCAGAGTTGGTGTACGGTAGAGCGCTGCGTTCTCCGATGCGTATGTTACGCGAGTGTTGGGAAGGAAGTGGAGAGGACACGACAGTTGTAGAGTACGTCCTCGAATTACTTGAACGCTTGCATGTTGCTAGAAAAATTGCCGAGGACAACATGTCGGCACCGCAGATCAGGGCGAAAACATGCTATGATAAAACGGCCCGTAAAAGAACGTTCAAGGTGAACGACAAGGTAACGCTTCTAAGGAGTTCAAGACAAAATAAGCTCGAAGTGCACTGGGAAGGTCCGGCAGAGGTTGTCCAGAAACTATCCGATACGAATTATGCTGTCAAAATGAAGAGAAAGCGAAAGGAAGTCAAAATTTACCACGCAAATCTAATAAAGCCATTTTTCGAACGCGAAGAAATTGCTTTCGTGACCCTGAATGCGCCGGAAAAAGAAACGCTGCAAATCCCGTCTTTAAGTGAGGCTTCTGGTACCGAGACGGTGGACGACGTTATGCGGAAGGCGGTAAAGACGGAAGAGCTGAAACCTGCGCAGATTGAAGGTCTAAAACAGCTTTTGACCGAGTTCCAGGACGTCTTTTCAGACCGACCGGGTAAGACCACATGGGTCACTCATGATATCGAGCTTATATCTGACCAGCCCGTCAGGGCAAAGCCCTACAGAGTTTCTCCTAGGCAGCGAAACTTAATTAAGATTGAAATCGATAAAATGCTTGAACTGGGAGTGATAAAACCCGGAGAAAGTGACTACACGTCCCCTCTGATGATGGTCCAGGTTCCGGGTAAAAATCCGCGTCCTTGCATCGACTATCGTCGACTAAACTCGATAACCAAGGACCAAATTTACCCGATACCGAACATCGAGGAGCGTATCGAGACAGTAAGCAGTGCCAAATTTATCTCCACACTTGATTTGGTTAGGGGATATTGGCAGGTGCCCCTTACAGAGCGTGCCAGTCGGTTCTCTGCCTTTGTTTCTCCGTTTGGCACCTTTCGACCCCTGATGCTGAGTTTCGGGTTAAAGAATGCTCCCTTTTGTTTCTCCAATTTAATGGATCGGGTGCTGCGTGAACTTGGCGATTTTGCCTTACCATATTTAGATGACATCGCTATTTTTTCTAACAGCTGGGATGGTCACCTCGATCACCTGCGGGCAGTGTTCACCAGACTCCGGGAGGCCGGTCTGACATTGAAGGCGGAGAAGTGCCAGTTGGGTAGAGCCGAGGTCACGTATCTGGGCCATGTTGTAGGACAAGGATCTCGTAGTCCGTCCGAGATTAAGATTAAAGCCGTAGCAAACTATCCCCGACCTAAAACTAAAACTGATATCAGAGCGTTTCTCGGGCTTACTGGGCATTATCAGCGATACATCCGCGGTTACTCGGATTTGGCTAGCCCGCTCACTGACGCGCTTCGAAAAACACAACCACCGCTCGTCGTCTGGGACGAACCAAAACAAAAAGCGTTTGACGCACTGAAATCAGCACTTACTAGACAGCCCATTCTCATGGCTCCTGATTACGAAAAGCCGTTTGTCGTTCAGTGTGATGCCAGCGACAGAGGAATGGGAGTTGTGTTATGTCAGAGGGATAATGAGGTCATTGAGCACCCTGTCTTGTACGCCAGCCGAAAGCTCAGCGTTCGAGAACAGGCGTACAGTGCGAGCGAAAAAGAGTGCGCATGCTTGGTCTGGGCGGCTCAAAAGCTCTCGTGCTACCTCTCGGGGAACAAATTCACTTTTGAAACGGGCCACTGCCCTCTGACGTGGTTACGTAATATGTCTCCGAAAAACGGACGCCTCTTGCGCTGGAGCATTGCCCTACAACAGTTTAATTTTGACGTTGTGTACAAAAAGGGCAGGAGTAACGGCAACGCCGACGGCCTGAGTAGGCCCTCAACATGAGGACTGATGTTCGTCAAGATATGACCCAACTCAGTTGAGCCAACTTGAACCTGAGTGCATTTAACCATTTACCCAAGTAGGCTTGCAGTATTTTGTGTGTAGAGAGCAATTGTATTCAGAGGTTGTATTGCTTTGCTCGTCCTAATATCGGCAAGTTCAGTTTTAGCTGTCGTGGGATTTATGATGAGTGTGACATTGTATTTTGGGGTGAGATTTTAAGTAAGGTAGAAGCTTTGTGTCTGATTTATCTTACTCAGTTATCTGGCGTTTTTGGGTTGGGTTGGGTGCCTGCCTGCTTCCTACGGTTGCCGGTGTTGTGCGGGTTAATTCCTATCGTTGCTGAACACGTCTTGAGAACAGTGGGGGTTCTACGTGGCCGGCAGCAAGACACATCGTTCCTTCAGGCGACCAGGAGGATGCTCACCTTTGGAACGACTTCCCCGGCGGCGGAGGGGCTGTTGCAATCGGCAACGGCTGCGCGGATGGCTGTTGAAATCGGCACGTCGGCCCGCCAATGGACGTCGGCGGCCTTGGTTCGTCGTCTCATGTTTCGCTCACGGGCGAGGCCCGTCGTCACGTAACTCACCGCCGAAATAACGTGACTTCGAGGCGTTTAGCCCGCCGAATGTCTGCTCTTCTTGAAACCCATGGGAAATACCCGGGCAAGGTCAACCCAGCGGACCTCGGACCTAAACATTACGTCAAGCTCTCGCCCTGCCTGCGGACGACACCTTCAAAAGAGGCTGATGCGTTGATGCATGGCGCCATCGAGTAAGACGACCTCTTCGGTGTGGTGTGCGCGGACGTGTGACGTAACTTGGACAGAGGGTCTTTCCGAGAAGGCGTGGGTGACGAAACTGGTGCACCTCCGTGATTGGTTTCCGCCCGACCGCATGGCAACCGAAATACTTTAAAAGCACTGAGCTCACCTAACTCGGGGAGCTCACCAAGAACAAGACTCATAGCTGCGGCTAGCTGCTCCCCTGACATGTAAATAAAGGAGAGTTTTAACCATCGTCGCCTGCTGAGATTCTTGCCCGGAGCTCCGTCCGGATCTGGACCCCACCCGAGCCTGGTCCATCCTGGGGACTCACGTCGGCCGCGACAGTCTAAACATATGTTTTGGCATCGTTATTCGCTTAGCTGTCTCCGCGCGTTACGGTGATTGGCTCTCAGAGCATTTTGTGGGAAAGTAGACGCAGGGGCTTTTTTTAGAGTGATATATGGTTGCTACGTTGCCTTCTATTTTGTTGGCCAGGTTTGTTCTGGCAATGCGTGGTTGAAAGTGGTATGGTGTGTCTCACTAAATTAAATAGTCTGAACATAGACTAAAGAGTTTTCGCGGGCAAAAGAAACATGCTTAGGAGGCAAAATTATTCCAATAATTTTTATTTATTTATTTTTACATACTGCAGCCCCACGGCAGGAGTGGGGCTTATACACAGACATTCAAGACATCAGAATCAACCAGTATGAACGGCACACAGAAATTCACCTGATTGTAGTGACCGGACGTTTCCTGGTCGAAAGTTCCAACATTAAAGGGTATGAGGAAAGAAACTGCATTTAAACATGTTGGTACGTGGATGAAACGGTAAAACGCTTTAAATCGTGGTGGCTTTTTTTTCAAGCAGGTTTGAGAAGCTTTATGTAGTTTTATAAAGAGGCGAAACGCGATGTGCTAATAATGAAATACAATGAGTTTAGGCGTTCAATACCACAACGCTCAGAAAGAGGAGTTAGGCCTAACACGAGAAAGTTAGGAGAAGAAGAAAAGTTTCTGCCATACCGACAACAAATGAAACGTACTTATTTCTTTTGAACTGATTGGACTTAATTTATGTCAGATTGTAGGAAAACCAAAATTATAGAGTTATATTCCTGAATCGGGCGGATTAAAGTTCTAAAAGTTAAAAGCTTGTATTCCGTGGTGCCACACGCAAGCTACGCCGCAAGTATCCAAGTTTTTTAAAGGGGTCATGAAACGCTTTTCCAACTTTTTCCTGTTTAGCTTTCCTCCTCAACTCATATATCGCGCATTCCACCAAACAGTTAAAGAAGACGAAAAGGGGGAGTCCCCTCTTGCTCGCACTCTCGTTTGTGTAATCGGGACACATCCATTCTCCCCCTAGAAGATTAGCCGGTCGCTCAAAATTCAGACAAAAGTTGCTTTCCCCACCCCGTTCATTCCGAAGCTGACAGTGCTGTTGAAGCTACGTGCTCGTTGGGCCAGCCACACTTGCCACGTGAGCGTGGCAAATGTGGCTGCAGAGAATGAAGTCAGGTGATGAAAGAGAGGCGGCTGATTGGCCCGGCAAGCGCGTAGCTTCCATCACAATGTCGGCTTAGGGGTGAAGGGACTAAGTGAGGTCCGGTTGCGTGTGACGTCAGTTTGGACCCGTTGACGCGCTTTTGGGACCGCGGATGTATCACAGTGAAAAGGCAGAGAGGTTGCGAAGGGGAGGAGGTACGAAATAGTCCGCTCTGTTTTCAAATTTTCGCACTGAAAGTCAGGCTTTTGACTTTCTACCTTTTTTCTTTTGGTCCACTGAACGATGTGCTATTAGTAAAATCCCAATCTAAAATGATTTATCCCAACCCAAAAATCGTTTCATGGGCCCTTTAAGGGATTTGTTACATGTCTTGTCAGTGCATGGGCGTACCAACCGAGGGGCAAGGGGGGCTCTTGCCCCCCCCCCCACTTCTCAGAATGGGGAGGGGAAACAACACATGCGTTTTGCCCCCCCCCCCCCCCCCCCCCCCCCCGAAACAGCCGCCACTGGGCAGGGCAAACACTGGCCGGCGACACCCCAGGAATACCAAAAACACCGCCCCCCGACGCGCGGGGGCATATTTTTAACGTGCAGGCGATACAAACACTAGCGACGGTACTCACGCCGGATCGGCTGGTTCGTGGAGATAGGCGCTGCTGCCGTCAATATAGGCAGCGGTTACAATGCGAGTTTTCGAAGCGGAAGCATAACTTAGTGGTAAGATGTCTGCCTCATACGTATCGGACCCGAATTCTATCCATGGTGTGGGCTTACTTCTTTTATGTGTTTTCCTCGAACATTTTGTTTTGTCGAGGCATTTGGCAATATTTATGACATTTCTTTTTTTACGATTAACACATAAAAAAAAGAACACGAATGTTGTTGACGAAACATCGCTGAACTAAATCGCATGGGACTCTATTTACGGAGGTGCATGGGGGGGACAGCGGGGCGGGTTGCCGGCTGGGCGCCGCAAAGCGGCGTGTACGGGGGAGGGTGGGGGGGGAGTGAATGGGTTAATCGTTTTGTAATTAGCAGCCGCACACTGTCGCCGCGAAGTGGCGAAAACGCAGGCGCGAGGGTGGGTTAACGCGCGGGTTGACGCGCTTTGAGTGATACAAGCGCTGTCCGAATCCGAAATTTAAGTTCCCGCGTTGCCGAGCACCATATCCGGCGTGAGCGTCGTTGCTAGGGGGCCTATCGCCTGCGCCGTAAAAGGATCCAGTGAGCAAAGCGGCCGGTGCGCATACACAATTGGCCCTCTCCTCCCCCCCCCCCCCCCCCTCTTTTACAACGCCTACTCACACACACGCCGTAAACGTTAGTAATGAACCGAATCTGCCGAACTTCAGAATCGGCAAAGTTCCGCACATGCCGAAATTTCGGAAGAAAGTTCGGCAAAGATTCGGCAAAAATTTGGGAAATGTCTGCGCACGCGCACGAACGCGACGGGGCCATGGATCGCAAATGAACGCCGCGCAGTCACGCGGTTACCATCGCACAGTTTAATACAACCAGCGGTTACGGCGAGGTGCGGAGTAGGCGACCCAATAACTTTGCGCTTATGAGCTTTTGCGAGTGTGGTTCTCTTCAATATTTTCTGTCTCAAGAACAGACAATCGACCAGTAATTTACGCAGTCCACTGCGCATGTGCCAAATGATACGGTGCATCCTGGATAGTGTGATTTTCATTTGACATTTCTTTTGGTGCAACGAGGCAGTTGAAACATTGACTGACAAATGGCAATGACGATCAGCGTGCGCAGCCCACTGCCGTCAAACGGGGCAGAGTCACGAGAGCTTGCCAAAATGTATGGGATGCTGCTGGCATCCTCGTCATAATGTGATACATGTTTTCTCTTTTCTTTTCTTCCCTTTTTTCGTACTTTCTGTAGTGTGTATATTCTGTACATTTATTTCTCTGTTTTGTTTTTCATACGTGGTGGCGGGCTGACAGCAGACATGTACAAGCTGACGAGGGTAGAAAGTTGGGAGAGTTGGTGATTGATAATGATTAAAAAGCGCGACAGGACAACGGACACAGTTGGAGACACAGACACAGCGCTACTTACAACTGAACTTTATTTCCGCTGCAGCTCGGTATACAGGGTGTTTTTTTTTAGCTGCACCAAATTTTAAAAAAAAGGGGACGTGAGATAGAGTAATTTAAGCCCAGGGGAAGTGTTAATGGCCATGGCGGCCACTAGAAAGAAGGTGAAATTAAGTAATTAGTTAGCTAATTAACTAGAATGTTTTAACTAACTTTTTAAATTTTTCACTTGATTGTACATGATGTATTTAGAGAATTGAAGCCCGACCTCAATATGGTCTAGCCCTGCCATCAAAGTTTGATTAAAAAATTTGTAGTAGGTTCTACGGGGTCAAGAAATTTCACTTTGGTACACAGCGTCATACCGAAACTAAGCGAGGAAGAGCGCCGGTAAAGTTTTCGCTCCGCCCTTTCGGGCATGCGATTTGTTATTCTCGCGGCCGGCTCCACTTGCTTAGGTGAAGCTGGCTGCGATAACGACGATCCACGGGGGCCGGAAAGGCGGAGCGATTACTTTACCGGCGCTCTTTCTCGTTTAGTTTCGGTTTGACGCTGTGTACCAAAGTGACACTCCTTGACCTCGTAACACCTACTACAAACTTTTTAAGCAAACTTTGATGGCAGGGCTAGATGATATTGATGTCGAGCTTTAATTTTTGAACTACATTATGCGCCCTCAAGTAAAAAATTAAGAAGTTAGTTAAACATTTTAGTTAATTAACTAACTAATTACCTGATTTCACCTTTTTCACCTTTTTTCTAGTGGCCGCCATGGCCATCAACACTTCCCCAGGGCTTAAATTACTCTATCTCACATTCCCTTTCTTTTGAAAATTCGGTGCAGCTAAAAAAAAACAACAAAAAAAAACACCCTGTATATTACCGGCAACAACACAAACAAGTTAGGAAGATATAAAATACACGTCGTAAAATCCTTAAAAACAACATAAAAGGCCCCTGGTGCTAACACATGAAGTGCCGGTGGGGGGTTCCATTAGGTTTTTAGACCTGAGGCTTGACTTCCGACCGGGGCATGTATGTTGGATTTATAAACCAAGGGTCAAGCCAATCCTGCCATTCGCGTCGGCGCACTCAAAGCTCGTGAAAAGGGGGATAATCAATCTCTGCTTCGGTAACGCTCTAAAGAAGTCGTGCACTCACAAGATCAACGAAAGTTTTAAAAATCAGGTGTCAAGACTCAAGTCCGCGGGGTATCCAGTCTCCCTTCTATCAGCCGTAGCAGAGAACACTCTCAAGACGTTAAAGAATTAAAATAGGCAGGGAACGGAAGTACAGAGAAAAAAAAAAGAGAAACAAGTGGTCATACCATACCTACATAAGGTGCCCCATAACCGAAAAAGAGTGGGCTTGCACGCAGAGGTTAACGTTGTTTTTTCAGCACCTGTCAAGTTGGCTAGTTTATGCAAAAAGGTGAATTACACCTCGAACATCATAAGCAGACCCGGCTGCACGAAAAAGCCCAGAACTTGCTTTGTGGAGTGTACAGAAGAGGTTGTGTACTCCGTGCCATTATCGTGCTGGCGTCATTATGTGGGGCAGACTGGTCGCTGCCTAAATGAAAGATTGAGGGAACACCGTTACAACGTTGATGCCGTCACATCAGGACACATCGGTGTGCATTGCCGGGATTGTGGTTTTTTTCCGATTTTCACAGATTGTACAGTACCAAACAAAAAAAGAAACACAATCACAAGGGAAATACTCAAGGCTCGAGAAATTGCTAGTTTAGGGCTACAATGTGTCAGCGCACCCTCTTTATCGTTATCCAAAAAAGAATTGCAGCTTCTTGACCAAGCATGACTAGTTTCGGGTGGGTTCCGATGAGTGATGCAGGAATTTTAGCCTCTTTATGTTGTTTTTTAAGATTTTCACGATGTGTATTATATATCTTCCTAACTTGTTTGTGTTGTTGCCGGTAATATATACCGAGCCGCAGCGGAAATAAAGTTCAGTTGTAAGTAGCGCTGTGTCCGTGTCTCCTTCTGTGTCCGTTTTCCTGTCGCGCTTTTAATCATTATGTACAAGCTAATCAAAAAAAGTAATTAAGTTAGGCAACTGAGTATTAGCCTCAAAAGCAATTTGAGTAGAGTAGAAATTACTCAAATAAAAAGTAGTTGAGTAAATTACTAATTACCGTAAAAAAGTAGCGAATTATTTTTGAAGTTACTTTTTTTTAATGCTAACAATGAAGTACTTGCAAAGGTTTTCATGCGTTAGCGAAATTCTGCTAGTCGAATATAAAGTGGCTTGTGTTTTCACATAAATGCTTTAATAGCTGGTTCTGTTTCTGCATGCCTACATGTTGTGTACTTCTTTTTAGTCAAGGATGTACTGCGGATGTATCATTTCACCTTTGAGGTTTAGCACTGCCTGAGCTTGATTTTGCAGACAGTGTTTGATTGCTTACAGTGTTACGTAAAGTACGTCTAAAACTAGCTGTAAGTTCAAAGTAAATGAGAGGTTATGTATTTCAAGTAAAGTAGTAAGTACAGCGAATGTAATGTACTTGAAGTAAAATACTATCAGAGATGGCAGTAATGACATTACTGTAATGGAATTGCAGTAATTAAATTACTTTTTGGAGTAATGAGTAATGTAATAAACTACTTTTCTAGGCTAGTAATTTAGTAATGTAATTAATTACTTTTAGGCAGTAATTTCGAGAAAATTACTCATTACTTTTGAAATTACTTTTGTCCTAAATTAGAAAATTCGTTTCAAAGCTTTAGGAAAGAAGAGAAAAATTATTTTGCATGGTGAAATGTTGTGAAAGAGCATCAGAGGAAATAATAGACGGCCACCTGAGCGCAAAGCCTCGTACGAAGAACTGTACAGACGCACAAAAGAGGTCTGGAAAGGCGAAGGAGAAAAGCTTGCGTGTAGACATCGCTGGAAGGCAACGGTTTACGATCTCCAGGCACGACGGATTCACGGCGTCGTGTCATCACGACGATACTATACTTTGTTCATCCCTAAGCTGACAGTGCTGTGGGAGCTGCAAGCTAACCAGAACCAATCAAACACCTTCTTTTAATCATGTGTTCCGTCTCTTTCTCTGCTCGTGGGTATGAACGAGAGCGTGGTTACGTGGCGAACGATAGACGTTTGACTGCCCCGACAAACACGTAGCTTCTACCGTCCATCCTTAAGCTGACAGTGCGTCAGCTTGGGGATGAACGGCTCATAGGCTACAAGGCGACGGGTCCATCACCAGTGAGTTAAACCGTAAGTTAAAACCTGAGAGGGCAGGACAAACAGTTCTCAAGCTTCGTACTTTCGTCAAGCAAGGTCAAACCGTAAGCTTCGACCATAGTGAACAACAAACGACCGGAATAAATAGTTAATTCTAAATGCCTTGTCAAAGCCCCAGTACGTTTCGTACGTCCTCAAGCAAAGCAGGTGCCGCTCACGGTATGCCCCGCTGCCTTTCCTTGGGAAGTTTATTCGGGAATAAGTCTACATGCAGATATCGCCCCCCGTTTGTTGGGAAAGTACACAATTTAGAAAGCTCGCGCCATTCCTCAACTGGCGACGCATCTGCTTAGCAATTATCCAGGCCCTTTGTGTGGCGATGCGCAAAAACGTGGGCTCTTCGGGTATTTCAGAAAAATGCTCCTTGAAAGTAATGACTGAGGATAGGTCAACTATACTAGGCGACAACCTTTCGTGGCAATGCAGTGGAGAGTACAGGCCTACAGGCACGCGTTCCCTCTCCCATTTTGAGCGCTGAATAAAGCTGTGCGCGGGCTCTCCTCCTCTCCACTGCATCCTCAAGGAAAGTTATTGCCGAGTATAATGCTCTCGGGAGAATTGAATTAGATTGCGTCCGAGGCGGAAGGGAAGCATGTCACGTGACGACTCCTTGTAAAAACGAGCTGCCATCGCCCGACTTAACAACCTGACATGGACTACAATTTCTAAATCAGGAAGACTGAAACATATCACCTATTAGTGAAAACCTTCATCGTTGAATGAACAGCAAAACCGGTGAGTTGACTGTGTTTCTGAGTCATATCTAAAGAAGCTATTTATCATGTTTAACATTTAATGACGTGTGCGCCAGCAAAACCACTGTTCAGTATGGCTCGCTTTGAGGCACATAAGGTTGTTGCGATGTAAACAGGAAGATCTGAGTTTTGGTACATATAGACCAACTCAGCTCTTCGACGTGACATCACTGCGGTGGCGCTGCTGTCGGCACTGCGCATGCGCGGCGCCTCCCTTCTACCGGATCTGGTTCCTGCAGACGCACTGTGTGGGCAAACGAGGGCTTGCTTTGTAAACACTGTGTTGGTGTATACGGTAAATAAAATGAATGCGAATTACTGCCTCAAGTTATTCAAAAGTAATGTCAAAGTAATTTCAAAGTAATTTCATTAATGTTGGAAAGTAATTGTACTGTAATTTCATTACCTTTATTATGCGTTAATTTGTATTGTAATTTAATTACATTTTTGCAGTTTTCAAAAAAATAATTAGTAATGTAATTTAATTACTTTTCGAAAGTAATTTTGCCATCTCTGAATACTATAAATACACTGTACTCCCAAAGTAAAGTTGAAGTACTTTTTAACACACTCTTTCAGAATGCCCTTTCCATTCTTCTACAACGTTTTTTTTTCTTTTTTTATAGTTGGGCGGTTTGCATTGTTCTATGGGGAAATCGGAGGTGCATCAGTTTTTTTTCGGAAAGAGCGGCAAATTCGGAAATGCATAAGTTTTGTGTTTTTTTTTGTTTTTTTTTTAAATGGCGACAACGAATACACTATAGAGTAATTGCTTTATTGTCGCTACCGAAACATTTAACACAATCAACTTATTTCTATCGGTTTGATAGCCGCCATTACTTCACTCAGAGAAATGACCAGATGACGTCTCGAAAGACAGCACGAGCTATACAGGAGCACCAGATTAACTTCAGAGCGGGTGCTGCACTTTGTTACCTCCCTTGTGTGAGGATGCAGTGTGTGCACCTCCTGTAGTGGACAAGAATTCCTACATTGGGGATAAGCGGGGACAAGCCCTTTCTTTAAATGCGTCAAGTCTCCTTGAGCTTCGGGACACAGAGAAACGCCAGTCTTCCGCGCTAATCCCACAGTTACTCGGCCTCTCTTGCGTCGTGTCTGTTCGCTCCCCGCGCCTCGTAGCAGTGTTGTTTCAGTGGGGGGCTCGTTAAAAATTTCGAGGGTTTTGAAATATCCAAATTACATTCTTCCTTCTCCCCCCCTTTTCTACGGCACCATGCTTCCCCCTCTGCAAATATCAGCTGACCTTCCAACACCTTATCTCTCTTGATAGGCAAAACAACCACTAAAATTCGAACGTAATTTGTAATTTGAGTAGAAGTCACTCGGAAAAGTAGTTAAACTACGAATAACCAATATGGAAATGTAATTGAAAGTTACTAAACTACCCACAAAAAATAGTTAAACTACAGTAGCTTGAGTAAAGTAGCTGAACTACGTACAAGTTTAGCTGGCAGGAGCTCTGCGTAAGGGTTTTCACCTAACTGCCCAGCCCCGCACACCACCACATGGTTTTGGTGTGCGGGGCTGGTATGTGCAAATAAAATAATAATAATAATAATAATAGTAATAATAATAATAATAATAATTATTATTATTATTACTATTATAACAATCTTCTTTTCAGCTCACAAGTAGCTTGTGCCAAAGCAGAATAATACTGTATTTTAGTTCGCGTTATCTCGCGATTTCCATGTATCCGCATAAAACTAAACATAGAAGTATCACGCCCTCGACGTTGCACAGCCGACATTCCTAACTGTCCCCAACTTCCTAAACGTCCCTGTGTGTCCTAACACCAAAAGCTGGAATTTAAAAATTAAAAACATAACGTTCCGAATATGGAACGCATACTTTCATGCTAAGCTGACGTCAAGTGACTCAAATCGAAAAACATGCATATTTACAATAATGTTTTCTCTTCTGGTGAAGGCAAAGCAACCATTGCATTCGTTTTCACGCACGAAACGGTGACTCCCAGAAGAAATTAAAAACGTAGGAATTGTCTTTACTTTAACAATGTATTTAAACTTGCAGGCGTGCGCTGATGAAACCTCAAAATCAAAACTATCCAAGCGTGATTCGTGACTGCACCGGCTACTGCCCAACCTCGTTGTCACTCCACTTTCTGCAAGCAAACACTAAAATTGTCAGTAAGCAGACAAAAGCGAACTCGATACTATCTTGTAGAATATCGCCTTATTTAGTCACAACTGTGTCAATAGGCACTACATGTTGTATTAAAGTTAAGAAAAAAAAGACATTAACCTTTTTTCGTAAGAAAAAAAAACTAAATATCAATGTTAAGTCTGGTAACAGTGCATGTTCGCCGAATCATTGCCGAATCTTTATAAAAGTTCGGCAAAAGCTGCGCCGAATTTTCGATTTGGCAAAAATTTGGCCCATCACTAGTAAAAATATGTGACACGGGGGGAGGTTTCTGGTTTGCCCCCCCCCCCCCCCCCCCTCAAAAACAAGTTAGAACGCCACTGTGTCAATGTCCTTTGACCAAGATAAATCTGGCGTGAAGAGGAGACCATGGTATTTATATTCGAAAACTCATTCTAGGGATAAACCGTGGAATGAATAATTTAACACGCAAGGTGATGATCGCGTAGAAAAAGTCATATTAAATGCTTTATGGACATTTAACTTCAATTGCCAGGTTTCACACCAGTTAGCGAAAAATTCCAAATGAAATATTAAGAATATTATGCTCATGGGTACAGTTTATCGCGTGATATAATGCACAACCGTCAGCTTAAAGTCGTATCTTAGTGGACATATAGCGTGGCAAATCATTAATGAACAATAAAAAAAGTACTGGTCCGAGAACCGAGCCTGGCAGAACGCCTGACGACACAGTTACTGTATTTTATCTGGATGACTTAAAATAAACAAATTGCGATTAAAAATAAAACTAGATATTCAGTTGACTAGGGAACGATTGCGTAAAATTAGCTTACACTTATGTAAAAGTTTGGAATGAGGAACGGTGTCGAAAGCCTCATACAGATTTATAAATATCGCATCAACTTGGTTACCGGTCTCAAAAGACTGACCCAAATCATGAACACATTCTGTCAGTTGTTTTATAGTACTATGACCATATCAAAAGCTGTGTTGTAAATAGCATAAAAAGTTGTTAGTTACCAGAAAACGCATAACATGCCCGTACATGTTGTGATCCGATAATTCTCATGAGTGCGAATTTAAAGAAATTGGTCTGTAGTTTCACAGTGAGTGTACGTGTCCAGATTTGTGTAATGAAAGGATTTTCGAGAGTTTCTAAAACGAAGGGACTGTGGCCGTTGACAGTAATCTTTTAAACATAAGTTTAAGATACTGACTGCACCAAAAAACTACCAGACAAGAAATTAATTAGGAATGTCATCAGGATCAGGACACTTTTTTTAGAATCTAAATTAAAAACCAGGTTTAGTCCACCCTGAAGGTTTACAGTTATGTCATTAATCGCAGACCGCAAAACATGAGTAGAAGGAGGAATTATGAATTTATCTATTGTAAGTATTGACTGAAAGTATGTGTTGAATGCTATAAGGATGTCAGTTCGTGATTAGTAGCTACGTCATAATTTATAAACGTGTTAAAACTCGTACTGCCGAGAAAAATAGATATCCAGAATTCCCGAGGGTTGCTTTTCATTCAGTTTTGTAATGTAAGGCATAAATAGAAGTCTTTGGCTGAATTAGTTTTAAGTCGAAGTTCCTCCTTAGCTTTAATAAACTGAGCGGTCCTAACGAAATCAGCGCCACGTTTTCCACACCGAAGCGTACAGACTCGTCGGGATAAGTGCAATATTTATCTTGTTATCCAAGGAGTGGCACAAGTAGCTGGATACATAATTTAAACAAGTCTTCAAGAAAATAACGAGAACATTCACACCATAGGAAGTACTAACTTGTCCAAACATTTAAAAGTGACCGCTTAAGAAATCAGTTAGAGACATTGTCGGCACGGTTAAAATTATAAAACTTTTTAAACGCGTTTAAGCAAAGAAAAGTCTGACTTATGATCAAACATTTTTGTAAAAACCCCTGAATGAGGTATTGACAGATGACGACAAGGAAGAAGAGAAGGAGAACGTCTCAAACACGGCTAAACCTTCATTGAAGACAGAACCGTTTATATAGGGTTGAAAAAAGAAGGAAGAAAAGGGAACCCTTCTTCACATTACCTCTCTCTACAAAAGATACGACAACGGACCTCTAACAATGTGGTCAAACCAACAAACCATATGACGGTACCAAGGATGACACATCAAACACACACACAAAAAAACGGGAAAGGTACTAAGTTCTCCAAACAGTTAAAATGAATGACTTAAGAAATCAATTAGACATACGTTGCTGGCACGGTTAAAGTTATAAAACATTTTGTAGACAAACCGTGTTTAAGCAAAGAATAAACGACAGAAAAAAGTCTGATTTATGATCAAACATTTTGGATTTCGGTGAAAAACCCGAGACAGAGGTATTGACAGATGACGACAAGGAAGAAGAGAAGGAGAACGTCTCAAACACGGCTAAACCTGCATTGAAGACAGAACCGTTTATATAGGGTTGAAAAAAGAAGGAAGGAAAGGGAACCCTTCTTCACATCACCTCTCTCTACAAAAGATACGACAACGGACCTTTAACAATGTGGTCAAACCAACAAACCATCTGACGGGACTAAGGATGACACATCAAACACACACACAAAAAAACGGGAAAAGTACTAAGTTCTCCAAAGACTTAAAAGGAATGGCTTAAGAAATCAATTAGAGATACGTTGTTGGCATGGTTAAAATATAAAACTTTTTGTAGACAAACCGTGTTTAAGCAAAGAATAAACGACAGTAAAAAGTCTGATTTATGATCAAATATTTCGGTGAAAAACCCGAGACAGAGGTATTGACAGAAGACGACAAGGAAGAAGAAAAGGAGAACGTCTCAAACACGGCTAAACCTTTATTGAAGACAGAACCGTTTATACAGGGTTGAAAAAAGAAGGAAAGAAAGAGAACCGTTCTTCACATCACCTCTCTCTTCAAAAGATACGACAACGGACCTCTAACAATGTGGTCAAACCAACAAACCATCTGACGGCACCAAGAAGGACACATCAAACACACATACAAAAAAACGGAAAAAGTACTAAGTTGTTCAAACATTTAAAAAGAATCGCTTAAGAAATCAGTTACAGACACGTTGTCGGCGCGGTTAAAATTATAAAACTTTTTGTAGAAAATACGTGTTTAAGCAAAGAATAAATGACAGAAAAAAGTCTGCTTTATGATTGAACATTTTTTGTGAAAAACCCGAGACTGAGGTATTCACAGACGACGACAAGGAAGAAGAGAAGAAAAACGTCTCAAACACGGCTTAACCTTTATTGAAGACAGAACCGTTTATATAGGGTTGAAAAAAGAAGGAAGGAAAGAGAACCCTTCTTCACATCACCTCTCTCTTCAAAAGATACGACAACGGACCTCTAACAATGTGGTCAAACCAACAAACCATCTGACGGCACCAAGAAGGACACATCAAACACACATACAAAAAAAACGGGAAAAGTACTAAGTTGTTCAAACATTTAAAAGGAATCGCTTAAGAAATCAGTTACAGAAACGTTATCGGCACGGTTAAAATTATAAAACTTTTTGTAGAAAATACGTGTTTAAGCAAAGAATAAATGACAGAAAAAAGTCTGCTTTATGATTGAACATTTTTTGTGAAAAACCCGAGACTGAGGTATTCACAGAAGACGACAAGGAAGAAGGAAAGGAGAACGTCTCAAACACGGCGATTCTGGCCTCAGCTTTCGAGGAGACCAGACGCACGTTCCTGAGCTCCCGCTTCAGGCTCAACCATTGCTCCAATCCGAGGGGGTCCCAGCACCCCCTCGTTGCCGCCCTGGACACCGAGGACCGACGCGGAGACCTTACCTAACCAACCGACAAGCCAAGGAATCCTTGGACCTCCTCGAAAGGGGATTTTCAAGGGTCCGAAGATGAACAATGGAAGCGGGACGGCGAAGCCTAACGCCGCTCTCGCGCAGGCAGTCCAAATGAACAGCGGCAACGCTGCACTACCGGCCTCAGGTCCACAACGCAGCCTCGTCATTGACTTCGACTACTTCCGGACGTGCACCCCCAACAAAGAATGGGTAAGCACCTGCATGGCGAATCAAGCATTTATTCAGCAATGCATAGACCAGCGGGAGAGACTTCAACCCTTTCTGTCAGCTCTGAAATGCGACGACGGTTCCAGAGAAAACATCGACGCAAGATGACCACCCTGCAGTCAAGTTTCTGCTGTGCACGAAGACTTTCTCATGCTCGCGAGTAGCTTGCCCAGAGATCTGCCGATGACAACTTATGAAAAAAACCCTAAACTTGACGAACAACACAGCCCTGTCATGATGGACAGTAATGAGAATGGCCGACAGGCGGTACGAGGGAAACGTAAATAGGACCTGATTTCAACGCAGCAACGTGAGTCTTCTGATGAAAGGACACAGAAGCCGCTCACGCAGACAGTTGTTCTCCCACCAGTGTGTAAAATGAACATCGAGGACTTCTCAACCAAGGAGATTCGCGCCGCGATCGAGAAAACCGGTGTAAAGGACATGAGTGACTTCACCGTGCATAGACACGAAAAAGCGAATACCATCGCCATTACAGCCAGGAATAGCTTGCTCGCAGAAAAATTTCTCCAAATCAGGGAAATTCCTACCGAACGACAAGGCCCACAAGAAGTGCAGCCCTACAAGGCACTAGGCTCCAACGAGGTGAGAGGTGTCATCTACCTTCACTCACCACATGACGAACCCGAAACTCTCGTAAATGGGCTCAACTGCAACACACACAAGATCATCGCGGCCAGAGCCCTGGGCATCAAGAAAAGGACTATTTTAATTACATTCGAGGGAAGAACGTTGCCCCGGCACGTTCGCTACGTTTTCGAAGTCTACAGGGTTGCAGAATACAGACCAAGGCCGCTGGTTTGTTTCGGATGTCACCAAATTGGTCACAAGGCCGATGTGTGCCCCAATAACATCCGGAGGTGCGGATCATGCGGTCAAGAACACGGAGAGGTGGAGGATTGCCAGGCTGCACCAAAGTGCGTCAACTGCAACGGAGCACACGTCGCCACAAGCAACGATTGCCCTAAATGGAAAATTCCGCCGAGAAGCGACTCGCACAAGAAGCGACAAAAGAAGCCCGCACCGCGAGTTGACGAAGACCTCCAAGATGATTTACTCGTTGTGACGCCGTCACCTTTCCTGCCGCTGTCGGCTCGGCCGGACGTTTTATGGGCAGATAGAGTAAGAATGAATCAAGGAGCATTCAACCCCGTACGCCCACGCCGCCCCATGGCCTCAACGGCAGCCGCGGACAAGCAACAATTGGGAATGGGGCAACAGATCCCAGCAGAACAACCTGCAAATGTCCTACCGAGACACCCCTCCGCTTGGGATGCAAAGCTTTCTGCCATGTGCCAAAAGGTTGAGGAAGGCCTGGCCTCTATCCAATCCAACACTAGGAGAATTGAAAGATTCGAGTCTCTAGCAACTGAGATCCTCACCAGAATGAAATCCATCGGGGAAAAAATAGACAGATACCCAATACCCACCAATGAACGATAGCCAGAAAAGAAACGTGAAACCGGACGATTCGCAAAGCAAAGACGCAAGCCCTCGCCCCTGTATTCTTCAATGGAATTGTAGAGGATTCGCAAACAAAGCAGCCGAGCTGCAACTGCGACTTGAAAGAATGGGCAAGAAAAGACCGGCGGTCATTCTCCTCCAGGAGACCAACTCCGAAAGTGTTAAGCTTAGTGGTTACAAGACTTACACCGCACCATCCATACCGAGAGCTATCCCGCACAAAAAGGGCACGGATAGAGAAGAAACAGTGATCTTAGGACAGGTGGCCATTTTAGTCGACGAGCACGTTCCGCACGCGCAAAGGGAATCAACAGACCTGTGCAACGAAGCGAGAGAGGTAGTCGTAGTACAGATCAAACACAACAAAACAACTCTTACGGTGGCTTCGACCTATATAAGGCCCGCCGTCAAAAGAGGTGATGATATGAGCTGGCTTGCACAAATGAAACCTCGACATAAAAAGGAAGCCATAATAACAGCAGGAGATTTCAATGCTCCACACCAGCAATGGGGCTACAAGCGCTCACACCCTCGAGGCACGGCGCTGCAAAGCAAGTCAAAGGAGCTAGGTTTCGTCTTAATCAACGAACCCGGCACGCCCACGAGAATCGGACTTCACGCGAAGCAAGCAGATACCACGCCAGACCTCACATGGGCAACCAAGAATGTTAAGGCGAACTGGAGAACTATGCAAGACGCAATGGGCAGCGATCACCTGCCCATCAAAATCGAGCTACCGACCAAAGACCGATACAAACGAGATGCACCCTTCATCAGATGGGATAAGTTTCGCGAAACCATCCAGACGGCCACTTCCTCACTCCCCCTAGACCAACAAATCCAATTAGCAATTAAAGCGGCAACGAAGACCTACAAAGTTAAATAAGGCACCCCTAACCCTGACCTACATTTGCTCAACATTTGGGCTGCTAGACTCCAGGCTCAACAGCGATACAGAAAGGCAAAACATAACAATCGTTTCAAGATTAAACTCAACATCGCCACGGCCAAAGCCAAATATTACACAAAGGAGCTCAAGCGGCAAATCTGGAGACGGCACTGCAACTCGTTCAACGAAAAGACTGGCTTGGGAAGAATGTGGCGGACATACAAAGGCATGTCCGGCAAGGAACGAAACAAGTACACTGGTCAAAACCTCGCCATCAGACTAGGAATCACGGAGGAAGAACTTGCCGTAAGGGCAGGCGAACACTTCTTTCCGCAACCAACACCGCAACAGCTGCAACACCGCTACACAGAAGTGATCCCTAAACTCGACCATCCGTCACCAGCTGACGCGCCATTTAACATGGGGGAACTAATGGCGGCTCTGGCTTCGGCAAAAAACACCGCGCCGGGGCCGGACAGGATCACAATTACAGCCCTCAAGAATTTACCGGAGGAAAAGAAGACAGAACTACTAAAGTGGTTCAACGAAGTGTGGGAAACAGGACAGCTACCAGAAGCGTGGAAGCTCTCCACCGTAATTCCTATTCCCAAACCAGGCAAGCTCACTGACTCGATTCAGAACCTACGACCCATATCTCTCACTTCGAATCTATGTAAGACTATGGAGAGAATGGTTCCTGCGAGAATCACGTGGCTCCTCGAAATCAACAGCCAGGCATATTGCGCCAGACAGACCGGCTTCAGGCCGGGTCCTTCAACGCAAGACAGTTTGGCAATGATTCACAAAGACGTCACCTCAAAACGACCCTGCTACAATCCCCGGCTGATCGTCGCGATCGACATTAAGAAAGCCTTTGATTCCGTACCACACGACGCAGTCTTACGTGGCGCAGTAAAGAGAGGGATCAAGGGGAAAACTTTGAAGTTTATTCGGTCCTTCTTGGATGAAAGAAAATTCGAGACGACCATTGGACAATCCCGAGGACCGAGGACGGAGAATAAAATCGGAGTCCCGCAAGGAGCCGTGATCTCGCCGACACTTTTTAATATGGTGATGGCGGATCTTGCACTCTCACTCGAGCTAATCCCAGATTTGGGATACACAATTTACGCTGACGACATTACCATCTGGATGAAGGGCGGCAGCGTTTCCAAACAAAGTGTCACGCTGCAAAAAGCACTCGACGCCATACAAGATTTTTCCGAACGAACAGGACTTCAAGTCTCACCCGAAACAACGAACTACATCGCCATTTCTGACCGAAAGGGGCGAAAAGAAAATGTGGGAAGTAAAATCAAACTTTTTGTCAACGGCACACAAATTCGTCAACAACCGACCATCAAGATTCTTGGTATCCCGATCGATGAGAACGGGAAAGCGGGAAGTTGGTATAAGCAAGTCAGAAGCCAATGGAAAGAGGCGCTCAACCTAATCAAACGCACCACCGGAAAAGCTTAGGGAGCCCAAGATCAGACCTTCAAGACCATGGTCAAGGCCCTCCTTGCGCCTAAAGCAACTTACGGGATCAATTACCTTAATCTCACCCAAGCACAGAAGAACGGACTAGAGGCACTAAACAGGGAAGCCTTAAGAGTTATCACCGGACTTCCCAAGTGCACTAAAATCGAAACACTTTACCAAATAGCAGGTCTCAACACCATCGAGGAGATCGCGAAAGAAAACAAAACAGGCCAAGTGCTTAGGCTCCAGAAAACCAAACCGAGACGGGAGATCCTCAAAGATCTCGGGTACTGTAAAGAAAACTACCCGGTGTTTACGGAAACTCCCCCACCCTGGGAAGACGAAATAGTGGTTGACACTAGACCTACTCCACAAAATCAAGGAAAGAATGAAGTGAAGAGAAGAAAGCACGCTGCAAGTAAACACCTAGTCGAGGTGTTAGCACTTCTCGAAGACGACGAGAACGCTATTATATACACGGACGCAACAAAAGACGAAAGCGGCTCAGCCATCGCGTACTACTGTGCTAACACCCACAAATGCTTCGCCGCTACACTACGCAGCAAAACCAACGTTAAGGAAGCTGAACTTCAAGCTATTGAGAAGGCCATCATAGAATTCAAAGACGTCAAACTAAAACGTAGACTTTATATCTACACAGACTGCAAAGAAGCAGTTCAAGAATGCAGCAAACACGACAGTCGCAGCAAGACTGTCCGAACAATCAAGACGACGGCCAAACAACTTCGAATTGAAGGATATAATATTAAAATTCGATGGATCCCTGGTCACCAAAGTATCCAAGGGAACGACGAGGCGCATGCAGCCGCACGAGAACAGCTACAGGCATCCCTGCCCGGCCAAGGCTCAAATCGCCCCGTCGACAGAAATGCCACAATCGAAGAGACCGATCCGGCTGAACTTAAAGCACAAGAACGCGAAGAGAGAAGAAGACGTCTCAACGAACAACTCCAACAAGACGAACACCCGCTCCCCTCGACGTCGTACAGCCGATGGGAGAGGGTGTGCCTGCGAAGACTCCGCACGGGAACAGCCATGACCCCAGCCAGAATAAACAAGTTTAAATGGAAAGACAACGAAGAAGACCCTCAAGCCGGATTATGCGATGAATGCCTTGTGCCTGCGGATACACAGCATATATTCTGGGATTGTCCAAGTAGTGCAGAAGAAAGAAAGAATGCTTTGGAGTCGCTCTCCCAGCCTATGAGACCAAGCTGCCTCCAAGAATGGATCCTCCCTGTCGGCTTCCCCGAACACCGGAAGGCAATATTAGATTCCCTGATCGACTACATAAAGTTAGCAGGGCTTGTACATTGTATATAACTCCCTTCACCTTCCTCCCCTTCCTCCTGTCACTAATGTCTAGTTTCAAGGGCGACAGGCATCCCCCACCCTCGGTTCCACAAATAAAACATTTTATCTCTCCCTCTCTCAAACACGGCTAAACCTTTATTGACACAGAACCGTTTATATAGGGTTGAAAAAAGAAGGAAGGAAAGAGAACCGTTCTTCACATCACCTCTCTACAAAAGATACGACAACGGACCTCTAACAATGTGGTCAAATTAACAAACCATCTGACTGCACCAAGAAGGACACATCAAACACACACATACAAAAAAACGGGAAAAGTACTAAGTTGTTCAAACATTTAAAAGGAATCGCTTAAGAAATCAGTTACAGACACGTTGTCGGCACGGTTAAACTTATAAAACTTTTTGTCGACAAAACGTGTTTGAGCAAAGAATAAACGACAGAAAAAAGTCTGCTTTATGATTGAACATTTTTGGTGAAAAACCCGAGACTGAGGTATTCACAGAAGACGACAAGGAAGAAGAAAAGGAGAACGTCTCAAACACGGCTAAACCTTTATGGAAGACAGAACCGTTTATATAGGGTTGAAAAAAGAAGGAAGGAAAGAGAACCCTTCTTCACATCACCTCTCTCTTCAAAAGATACGACAACGGACCTCTAACAATGTGGTCAAACCAACAAACCATCTGACGGCGCCAAGAAGGGCACATCAAACACACACATACAAAAAAACGCGAAAAGTACTAAGTTGTTCAAACATTTAAAAGGAATCGCTTAAGAAATCAGTTACAGACACGTTGTCGGCACAGTTAAAGTTATAAAACTTTTTGTCGACAATACGTGTGTAAGCAAAGAATAAATGACAAAAAAAAAGTCTGCTTTATGATTGAACAGAGAGAGAGATGAATCGTTTTATTAAAACAATCGGAAATCCGGCTGGAGTTAGTCTTGCCACTAGGCCGACATTGTCCCACGCGCGAAAGGAAAAATATAAAATTAAATTAATGAGAAGATAAAAAGAAAGAGGATAGATATGAGAAGATTAGAGGAGGTATTAAAGTTAGTGGTCAGAAATTTCCACTGTTGTCTTTGTCACGTTTGTAGTATATGAGCCCTTTACAGTTGAGTGTGTAGGCCAGTAGCTCGGAGGAAATTCAAAAATAATCTCTGAAGTAATTTCCTCGTAGCACGAGTACCAGAAGGAAATATAAGTTGTGCTGTGTCCTGTATCACAAATTTGTGCTTTCTCAACTCAGCCGAGAATGTTTTTCTTTCCTCTTCAAACTTTCGACAATCGTCCAGCATGTGATTGAGGTCTTCGGTCACTCCACACTTGCTGCAGGTATCGGTGTCTCGCTTTTTCCAGCGGTGCAGCAGTTGGCCTGTACGTGCACTCCCTGTACGTAAACGGAAAAGCAGAGTGGCGTCTGCACGGCGGAGATTTCGGGTTAAGCACGGCTGAACCGGAGAGGAGTGGCCTATGGATAACGAGCATATATGGTCGTATATAGTTTTGTAGAAATTTCTAGTATCTTCTGTGGTCTTAATGCTAGCGGGTAAATTATGAGCTGCGGAAGCAAGTTGATCCGCTTTTTCGTTGCCTCGTAGCCCGATGTGTGCCGGTACCCACTGATAGTAAATTTTGAAACCGTTCGCTTCCAGTGTTTTTGTAGTTAATTTAGCTGCCGTTGCTGCTTTCGATGTTTCTTGGGGTCTTTGTAGCTGTTGGTGAGCAGCACGAGAGTCTGTTAGTAAAACCACATTTTGTGGTGTGAGCTTACTTATCATACTGAGAGCTTCTACAATCGCATACATTTGAGCTATTGTTGACGATACCATCTTATCGACTCGTCCACTCCATTCAAGTTGTAAACTAGGCATATAGAAAGCGGAAGCGCCGCTTCTTCTGGTGCGATTTACTGACCCGTCTGTGTATACTTGTCGACAGTCAGCGTATGTTATCGAGATATATTCAATTGTTTTTTGCTTGATTACTGTTACATTTTCGCTCCCCTTATTGCGTACACCCGGAATGTGGCAGGTGCACTTTGGGCAGTAGTTGTTCCAGGGGGGCGATGGTTTAACACTATTTCGATCATGAGAAACGTCAGGTGTCCATCCAAGGTGTTGAAGAGTTTGTCCAGAAATATGAAGACGCGATTGTTGCCTAGTTTTAAGTCGTCGCAACAGGTCTCTTCCTGCAGGCGTGGTACTCAAACGTACGTGCTGAGAAAGAAGACTCTTGGTTGCTAGCAGCGGTAAATTGAAAGCACGAGCTTCTTTGTATACATTTTCATTTTTTGTTGACCTTGGAACTCCCAGGCAAGTGCGCAGGCCTTGTCTATGTATGCACTCGAGCATTTGGAAATCTGTTGATGACAGTTTAATGAATGGCAAAGAATATAATATACGGTTTACAATAAGGGCTGAATGCAGACGCATCATGGATCTTGGTGAGTTTTCCCACGACTGTCCTGCGACTCTACGAATTGCGTTTCTTGCTCTCAGTGTAGATTTCTTTACGAGCATAGCTTGTGCATGCCAGTTAAGCCTAGAGTTCAAGGTGATTCCTAAGAATCTGTGTTGTCGTTCGCGACGTATCGGTGTATTGTAAAGTGTGAGGTCAATTTTGGTACTATGTCGGTTTTTTTCCCAGGAACAGTATGAATGCAGTTTTTTCGAGTGAGAATTGTAGGCCAGAATCATTGAGATAATTGCTTTCTGCGGTGATGGTTGCTTGAGCGGCGTTTCGAAGGCCATGGTGCCTGTACCCTGAAACCCAGACGCATATATCATCCGCATACACTGACATATTAATGCGAAGAGTGTACTTAGGAAGGCATGCTGGTAATCTTGCCAAAACAATGTTGAACAATATGGGCGATAATACGCTTCCTTGTGGTAAGCCTCTAGTACATCTGTGAGTAGTGCTGAGAGACGGACCAAGCCGAACCCTGAGAGTTCTGTTGGTGAAGACACTTTTCAGAAACGTTTGGAACTTCCCTGTTATGCCGATGTCTGTCAATTTTTCGAGAACTACCGCTGGTTCAACGTTATCGTATGCTTTCGAGATATCGAAAAATACCGCCAAAGTCGATTTTTTGTTAGATTGGTTGTGTTCGATCGAACTAATTAGGTCTAAGATGCTGTCTTGAGTCGATAGCCCGCGTCTGAATCCTGCCATTTCGTGCGGCAAAAGATGGTTAGTTTCAAGCCATCACGTGAGTCGAGCATGTATCATCCTTTCAATGAGCTTCATCACACAGGAGGTGAGAGAAATGGGGCGGTAGGATGATGGTGCGTCGTGTGGTTTTCCTGGTTTGTGTATGGGTAAAACCCAAGCTGTTCTCCATTCTTCTGGTATGATACCTGATTCCCATACAGAATTAAAAAAAACTTTAGTAGCTCTTGTAGACGCTCAGCTGGTAAATTTTGCAGCATCTGGTTTGTGATTCCGTCTGGTCCGGGGGCACTTTTCCGCTTAGTTGATTTTAATGCGAACGTTAATTCTTCAACGTTGAAATCCGTGTCCAAGGGAGACGATCTGGTCACAGCTTCATACACCTTGTCGGTCTGGTCTTGGTTCGAAAGAAATTGGTCCGCAAATTTCTCCGCTGCTTCCCTCAGATTTGTTCCGAGGCGAAATGCCTTCGAAGCATGTAAAAGGCGTAAATCACGTTTTCCTGTAAAAACATCGAGTACTCTCCAAATCTCAGTTCCAGGTTTGTTGGCATCAGCTGTAGCACATGTTTCATCCCAATGCTTACGTTTTGTTTTCTTGGAATAGCGATTCGTAAGTGCATTGATTCTGTTTAACTTAGTTTTGCCAGTGCTGGAGTATTTTCGCTGGATCTGTCGTTGGGCCTGTCTTCGGGCTGCACAAAGATTAAGCAACTTGAGGTCAGGTTCTGGGTAGTGCTCTGGTAGTCGCATCTTTATAGTAGCCTTCTCCGCGCTTGTCAATATAGCTTGTAGTATGGGCTCTGTCGACGTTTCCATGTTTGTTCTAAAAGAGTGCCAGTGGGTGACCTGTCTGGTGCACTGCCGAGTCCCACGAAATCCATGTAGATCTATAAATATTGGATAATGATCACTACTGATTGTGTCAGGGTATCGTTTCCAATCTACACACAGGCTTGGTGAGTGGACAGTGATGTCGATGGCGCTGTAAGTGTCAGGTGGTCGAAAAAACGTTGGACTGCCGTCATTCGCCACAGCAAGATTGCATTCTTCAAAAACTCTTACCAAAGCCCGGCCGCGCGTATCATCTCTGTTTGCTCCCCAGAGGCCATGATGTGCGTTCCAGTCGCCGCACATTAAAATCGGATCCTCGCAGCGTTGGCAGATTTCTTTTACACAATCTGCAACTTTGATTCCGCCCTTTCCAGCACGGACATACACTGTTACCACACACAAAATCTGATTGTTGAATTTGACACGAGCTGCTATAATCTCCAAATCCTCTGTACATAAGTCAGTGGTGTCAATCTGAAGGTGAGGGACGGCCTTTCTTATAAATAGGGCCGCGCTCCCATTTGGAAAACCGGTCATTGTAGGGTTTCGGTAGCAAAAATACCCTGATATACTCTGATCCTTTGGCAGACCCGCCTCACTAAATGCAAGTATCGGAATTCGCGAACGTTTTAAAAACAATGAAAGTTCCGCATGGCGAGGGTGAAGACTAGCACAGTTCCATTGCATGAAAAAAGGTAATTGTCGTTGTTTGGCTTTAGAGCTAGGTTGACAATTTGAAGAGTCAGCCATGACACTCTTGCAGGTTTCGTGTCATCTCTATTATGGCTGGTTGTAGAAGCATAGCTCCTTGGAGTATGGTCTTGAAAATACCTGGCGGTAGGATAGCGACGAATTTTGGCAATACAGAAAAAATGAAACTTATTATGTCTCCGATCGCCATGGATCCTTGCTGAGATCTGGTAGTACTCTGAGGGGGTCTGGTATCTGTTACCACTTTGCTATATAAGCGCCTTCCCGTAGCACCTTGGCTTGGTACTTGGGCAGCGGGTGCATTTGCTGTTTTTGGGGAAGATGTTACCATGTCGTTGGTCTCTAAAGAAGCTTCCTTCTGCTGTCCAGTGGTTGAGGTTGGGCTTGCTCTCTGTTTTTTCGCCTTGTACTTTGGAGGTCGGTAGCGTGTGTCCACTTCAACGGTGACTTCGTCCTCCTTATGAGCTGTGCTCGAGGACGGCATACCGGGCTCAACAATTTGACCTTCTGTGCTTTTGATAGGATCTGGGCCGTGGACAAAAAGCTTCTTCTTGGCAAGCGCCTGGAGTCTTGCCTTACAATTAACATAATCGGCTGGATGGTTCCCCACCACAGTTGGAACATTTGACAGGTGATTCGCCTTTGCAGTCCTTTGTGGAGTGAGTCCCACTACCATGCTTGCATTTCGCATTTTCCTTGCAATATTTAGCCACATGGCCCAGCGCTTGGCAATTGAAACACATTGGTGGCGCTTCAACATAGTCGATCACTTCATGTCGAGTAAAGCCAAGGCTTACCTTGGTAGGGCGTTCCGTATTTGGGCGAAAAGTGATCACGACTTGATTCGTAGGTTTGGCTGCTTCACCAGGCTTGCCATATCTCTGGTAGAGACGACGAGCTGCGATGACGCCAATGGGTCCAAGAAATTCTGTCAACTGTGAGTTTGAGTACCAGTCAGGAACTCCCTCGATAAGTCCATTGTTTTGCCTATATGCCTTGGGGATTGTTGCCAGAACTGCGATTTCTCCTATAGAGTGAATCTTCAACAGTCGGTTAACTGTTGCCGGCTCCGTTACGTCGACGAGAAGTCCTCCTTTAGCAGTGAAGCGATGGCGAACAAAGTTGCGCCAGCGGCGGCCTTCAGTTCTTCACTTAGCTTGAGGGGGTTAAGGTGTTGCAAACGGCTGGATTCTTGTGTTGGAGTCAGCAGCACGGGTGTACCTGTTCTCCTCTTTCGACGATGTTGGACAAGGTTGAAACCATCGTCGTCATCGTCTGCCTGGGGTTCTTTCCTTGCATCACCGTTTTTGATGTACAGCTTCGCTGGTGTTGTCTCTGGTTGCACGAAGTCATCCTGATCGTCAAATCGCCTTTTCCCATGTATATATGCTCGCTGACTTGTTAAGGTGGCACTGCTTGTGTTGTCCTTTTCAGCGGCCAGCTCTTGGTCATCCATTGGGTCGGCCTCCAGCGAGGTCATATCTAGTGGTCTAGGTACCCAGTTTGACCCAAAAAGGGATCTTCTGAGCGTCGAGTAGTGCGGTTGTATAAACAGAGCCCAGAAGAAGGTGGAAACAAAGGATGCAGTCTCCAAACTTGCCAGAAAATCAGGTAGCCGTTGTCAAGAACAACCTGGACATTGACCACTTCTTTTTCTTCCTCTTTATGATCAAACATTTTTGTGAAAAACCCGAGACTGAGGTATTGACAGACGAGGACAAGGAAGAAGAGATGGAGAACGTCTCAAACATGGCTAAACCTTCATTGAAGACAGAACCGTTTATATAGAGTTGAAAAAAAAAAAGAAGGAAGGAAAGGGAATCCTTCTTCACATGACCTCTCTCTACAAAAGATACAACGGACCTCTAACAATGTGGTCAAACCAACAAACCATATGACGGTACCAAGAATGACACATCAACACACACACAAAAAAACGGGAAAAGTATTAAGTTGTTCAAACATTTAAAAGGCATCGCTTAAGAAATCATTTAGAGATACGTTGTTGGCACGGTTAAAATTATAAAACTTTTTGTAGACAAAACGTGTTTCAGCAAAGAATAAGCGACAGAAAAAAGTTTGCTTTATGATCAAACATTTTTGTGAAAAACCCGAGACTGAGGTATTGACAAACGACGACAAGGAAGAAAAGAAGGATAACGTCTCAAACACGGCTAAACCTTTATTGAAGACGGAACCGTTTATATAGGGTAGAAAAAAAAAGAAGGAAGGAAAGGGAACCTTTCTTCACATCACCTTTCTCTTCAAAAGATACGACAACGGACCTCTAACAATGTGGTCAAACCAACAAACCATATGACAGTACCAAGAATGACACATAAAAAAAGAAGAAAAAAAAACAAAACAAAAAAAAGAGCGGAAAAACTTTAAATCGCATTGAACCCTTCACTGAGGGATTCAACTATACACTCCGTGCGACGCGACCTTTACCGAAGGTAGGCAGTGAGAGCCCGAGCGAAACGAAACCACGCCGCGTACGTTGGTACGCATTGAAGTCGGAGCGGTGCGGTTGCGCTGGGTTGACAGCATGAACTGCTGCGTCGTTAAGTGCTCCAAAAGTAATGCGTCGTATCTCGTGGGGACGCAGTTTCACAGTTTTTCACCTCGACGATGTTTTGTGGGACAGCGACCGCGATGGACCCATGCCGTACGACGCGAGAAATTTGGTCTCCCGATCATGTCTGCCACTGTGTCGGCACGGCTGACATATTCTACACTGCCGCTTTGCGCTCTGCGTTTGTTTTCGTACCAGTAACGCCTACATATCTCAGCTCGCACTGAAATGCCATTCCACACTCGCGGGTATGCAGTGCGAATTTCGTTGAAGGAATGCCCTCGAAAGAAGTTTCGTCCCCATCGTTCGTGTCTATGATATTTCCGGACCAGCATGGCACGCAGTCTGTACTTTATGATGAAAAATTTGAACGGTTCAAAAAGTGAAAAATATGAATCTAAGGAAAACTACAATGAAACTTGGGATCACTGGACAATCGACGATTGAGTATGGAAGTTTATGTGGTGTGCTTTCTTTTTTGCTCAGCCTCCTTTTGGATGCGGAAACGCTGACACCCCGAGTTGTGTAGATAACAATTTATTTTCTCGGCTTTAGAGCCACCTATCGCAAAGTTGTTCGAACTGGAAGTACCGTTCACTGATCCGTCCTACCTGTAAAGTGTGCTCCTCCCGGCCATGATGAGTGGTATTCTCTTGACAGCATTTGACGGTCAAAAACGGTTCTCATTTAGTTACGCCGGCCAAAAATATTTCCACCTGGTTAAACTATGCCACCTTTTTTGGGTAAAATAAGTGTTTTGTCAAGTTACGGTTGTCCAAGTACCTGTGGGCTGAAAATCAGCACCTCGCACAGCCAGATACTACACAACAGCTCACCGCAAAAGCCTTTGACGGCCAAACCGTGTGTTGCCCGGCAACTTGGTTTTCTCGGTTTTGAAGCCACCTTCCGTAAATTTGTTTCAATTGGAAGTACAGTGCACTAGTCCCTTCCTACCTGTAAAGTCTCCATATTCCACGACGAGTGGTATTCTCTTGACAGCCCTTTCACGGCCAAAACCGTTTCCCATTCAGTTACGCCACCCAAACCAAATTTCCACCTGGTTCCCCTATGCCACCTTTTTTTGCTATTATAACTGTTGTGTCAAGTTACGGTAATGTCCAAGAACCTGCGTGTTTAAACCTGCACTTCGCACAGCCCGGTTATAACACAACATTTTGGGTCCATTATGGGATATTCCTGACAGATTTATTACTTTATTCGTTCGAACCATAACTTTCACACCTGCTGTCTTAATAAAACTTGGCCCACTTAGTGCTTAAATTTAGTGAACATCTCACTCGCCTCCTAATATCATCCTCCCACCAACTTTAAAACGACTAGCGAAACAAATTTCCCACTCAGAGCAATTATGGTGGCGGCCATCTTGCTTTTCGGAAAATTGCCCAAACCCCTTTTTTGACCGCAACTAGAGAAATTATCCCTATTGACGACTCAAACTCAATATATAAGAAGTGGAGAATAGCTAAATGCCCTTCTTAGGACTGCCCCTGCACTCATGCAACGTCACCCTCAACGTATCGGCTCAAAATGCAAAAGTTCCGTCCTTGCGCGCTTCCGCTGCCACAGCTTCGCACGCGAAAAGGCGCCGCAGGCTGCTGAGCCTGCCTCACTGTCGAACGCCAGCTCCTCCGCTAGCGGCGCTACGCGCGTTTTTCAAAGCTCCCCCTATAGTTCCCGCACGGAGTGTATACGACTACACAAAGGGGGCAAAAAGGGACATAACAACAATTAAGTAAAAAAAAACATATTTTTACGCTAAAAATATTACTAGAGATTTAGAAACCGTTTTCACTCTGCTTCTAGAGACAAATAGGGCTTGTTCACTGCATTCCCTTGCATGGTTATGGCGATAGACTCTTTCAGCAGGCGCTTGTCGTCGATACGATATACAATGACAATAAATAACTTCAGTAACTCTGTACACATGAGAGCAGCAGGATCAGATAGCGGTACAGACGACTACCCGGTGCCAGGTAACTTGAAATCACCCATTAAAATTAATTTGGAAGAAGGAAGGTTATGCTCGTGCGTAAAGTCTCATTAGGCGTTCAACCGAAGAATATGAGAGCCATGAGCGCGGCACAAATCGCCAATAACTAAAAATCTCTTTTCCACATAAGGTTTGCGCCACGAGCGTTCAATCTAAGAGGACCCTGTATCACTGAAAATTTAATATTGGTCTTCAACAAGAGTGCAACACTACCGCCTCTCTCTCACTTTATCTATCACCTCTAACCACACTGAAATCGGAGGGTGTAATTTCGGTATTATATATGTCATCATTCAACCATGTTCCAGTGACTCCAGTAACATGAGCAGAGTGGGAAGGAATTAGTGATATAAAATGTGGGAACTTCTTAACTAAGCTTTTGGCGTTAACATTCAAAACAAGAAGGTTGTCATTTAAATAGTCTTTTAAACGAAGGCCGAGTGAACAAGAATCAGTAGATGAGGCGGTGATAGCAGCTTGATTGTGAAATCGGAGCACTTAGTTTCATCATCTTAATCATATCGCATGCTCTCAATGAACATATGAAAATATCGCAGGCGAATGGAGGAGCCGTTATTTCGAAAAGAGACTGATGCATACCGCGATAAAACCGAACCCAGTTTTTTGCACCGTAAAAATAAACTAGACATCGCAGACAACTCGAACTTCGTCGGAACGTAGCCCCAGCCGCTCGAGTAAGATGTCGAAGTTTCAGTACCAAGTTATTTTTCCGTATTTACTTAAGTAATAGCGGCACTATTTATGAACAAGGCCCTTGCGTCTACCTTCCCACATAACATATATAGCCAATCATTGTGTTGCGCATAAATAACATAGCGAATAACCAGATCGAGAACACGATCCTCCATACAAATGCAATCTTCAAAGATGGCATCTTGACACAAAAATGTTATCTCCGTCCTGTAAACAGCTGGAATCATGCTGTCGATCGCGGTGATTGGCCATCTGCGCGCTGCGCGGAAAAACGAACCCTCAGGTTTTCTTCATAAACAGTGCGGCTATTACTCAAGTAAATACGGTATTCAAAAGTTATAAGCGATTTCTAGTAAATTTCAATGGAATTTCAATTTCACATCGTCACGCGTGAGTCGAGTGAGCGGTTCGGCGATTTTGGAAAATTGCTCCACAAAGCGTCTATAACAGGCGCACAGTCCCAGAAACTGTCGTACGGCCTTCTTGTCGGTGGGAGGAGGGAACCATGCGACGGCAGAAGTTTTCTCAGGGTCGGGCAGAACGCCTTCTGCGCTCATGACGTGGCCGAGGAATTTGAACTCTTTGAATACGAAGTGGCACTTTTCCGGCTTAAGTGTGAGGCCAGTGGTCCTTATGGCTTGCAGTGCAGCTTCTGGTCGATTCAGGTATTCTTCAAAGCTCGTGGAAAACACTGCGACATCGTCCAAGTACACAAGGCATGTTAGCCACTTGAGGTTGGCAAGAACACTGTCCATCATCCGCTGGAATGTGGCCGGCGCCGAGCATAGTCCAAACGGAAGGACCTTAAACTCATAAAGACCATCGGGCGTAATGAAAGCGGTCTTCTCTCGGTCTCTTTCATCAACTTCGATCTGCCAATAGCCTGTTTTGAGATCCATCGATGAGAATTCTCATCAATGGATCTCATCGATGGACTCTGGACAGGCTGCGTGGTGCGAGGTACTTAAGTACCTCGCACCACTCACCTTGTCCAGAGTATCATCTATGCTGGCCGATGGAGCTCACGAATGTATGGAGCTCTGTGGAGCCAGAAACTGAAAATGGGCGAAAATAAACCCCGTTTTTTCTTTGGAAATAGGGTTTCTGAAAATTTGTTTCAACGAACAAAGATCTGTCTACACAGATCTCATGGAGTGGTGCCTAGCGTGAGCCTGATTAGGCCTTCCTAACGCCTTGAGCACGAATCTAACAATTACATCCTGTTGATGGCCCGCTTCCAAAAGACACACCTTTTGCAATTCAACTGCCTCTCCAACCCAATGAATAAACAATTTTTTTTACAGGCGTTATCCGGCAGAGACGCAATTACACCCTCTTTACGATTTGCGAGTGACATCTGTCAGCTGCCAACAGAGGCTTTGCTGATTACTTGTCGTACCTCTAGCTCAGACCTCTTTCCGTGGTCAACAGAAGGTCTTAGTACTGAATTTTGCCCTGAAGGGTACTTTCCTTCGTGAAGGTAAATCCTGGCATTTGTTTACTATACACATAATCGTCTCTACTAACCCTTCTTCGAAAGCACAAATAAAAATGTCGTCTACATAGCGACGGACAACGACAGCACCAGGTAAGGACCGCACAGACGTGTCAACGTGAACATCCATCTCGTTTAAATAAATCTCGGACAACACTGGCGCAATTGACGAAGCGATATGCACTCCCTCTTTTTAGATAAAAAGAGAACCATCGAAGTTTACAACAGTGGACTATATACAAAACTCTAGAATGCTCGAAAACTATCTACATCAATCCCAGAGGCAGACTGAAACTTCACTAGATTATCATTACACCACCTCCTAACCATTCTTAACAGCTCCAAATTATCCATCGAGTAGAATAAGTCCCTGATGCCCAGAGTTGTCACATCATACCTTCTCCCATGGTGCGGAATTAATATCTCAATCAATTGTTCAGAGTTCTTTAGTGACAACGGACTGTTAAGCTCTACTCCTTTCAGGCATTTCTGAATAAAAATCGACAATACCTTCTGCCAAGCTCTATTTTCGTTCACAACCGCTCACAAGGGAAAACCAGCCTTATGGTCCTTAAACAGAAATTTCAATCTCAAATTTGCCTGTGATACTTACCCTAATCACTTTATCACCGTCGGAAATTCACACTCCTTGAGTACTGCTACCACCTTCCTTTTTGCTCTTATCCGGTCCCCCGCATACGATTTAAAAAGTCTACCAACCGCTTCAGAAGCTTATGCTCCAAACATGCCCGTTTTTCTTTCACTTTTGCTTTTGCTCAGTGGCTTTTGCTCCAAACATGCCCGTTTGTCCGTTTTTTTTTTTTTATCGTTGCGTGTCTCCGGTTACTATGGAAGATAATCTTTTCTTGGTTATCTCCATTTTCCTCATGTCAACGTTTTCCCTCGCTAACCCTCAATCCCAGTGCGTTTCTTAAATTAGTCACCTCTTCAGCTAGCTCCAGACACCGTATATCTACTTCCTGATATCTAGATCTATATGTCTTAGTCCGCAACATTCCCGTCCAATTATCTCTAGTGTAGTAGGATAAATCACGGTCCGGGAGCCCGTCAGTGGCACCACCGGCGGCCATTATTTGACACCAGTCCAAACATGCAAGTCTATGGAATAAACACAAAAGTAGGAATATTGAAGCTTCTTTTCGGTGCTTGAAGGTGAGTATTTTATGATGTGCTGCTATCATTGTGTTGTTTGTTGGGTGATCGAATCGGTATTTGTCAAGCGTTCGAACGCCCATTAAAAAAATCAAACGTGCCAGAGCACCCACCGTTGAGAAGGCCGCTTGCTCTCGTCGTGGAGTAAACAAAAAAACTTGCCATTAATAAGACCGTCCTCGGGAAAGCTCAGAAGTTTATGAACGTCGAAAAAGTTAAATGTTGACAGTGGCTTTCCGGGGGTGAGCGAATTCCGCGTTGCAATGCCTCCAAGCTTGTCGTCGGCTAAACCCAACTCATAAGAAACCGCCACCGACCCCGGAGTAACTGTATGTAATTCTTGTCTCATTGCGCTGCACCACATCTTTCGCCCAGCGGAATCACTGTCGACCACAAAACATTTATTTATAAGAACTACGAGGGCTGTCGATTTCAATGTTTGTAGACAAGCTATCTGACAGGCTTCCCGAAATGCAGCCAGAAAAGTTTTTGTTGCCGACAACAACTTAGGAACAGGGGAAACGGCGCTTTTCGCGTTTTTCCCATAAAGTCCAATGCATCTGGTGGTGTCAGGTGACGGCAACCGGTGGTGATAATCGACCCCAAAGGTAAGCCCCGATCCGCAATCCAGCCTATTACAATAGAGATTAGTGCTCCCGCTCTGGCCTCGAACAACAAGGAACTCCTTCTATAGAATCGTCGACGAGAGGTTCTTAAGTAATGTCCTTCCTGAACGATCTGTAAAAGTTTCTTTAACTCTACTCATAACATTTATTTTCTCATCCGCCTCCGCCTCCATATATTTATATCTAAATTTCCTAGTCTGCTTTCACCATTTTGTATCGACGCTTCTCATATGTAAATTGCTAAGAACTCTTCGTGCCCTTCGTTCTGCTTCGATTTCTCTCAGCCTATCCTGAAATTCTATCTTACTGTTAGCTTCTCCGCCCTCGAGTAAGAACCATCCAACATCGCCCTGTAAATTTTGGTTTGGTGTTTTACCATGTGCTCCAAGAGACAATCTACCTACTCCGTGTTGCTTTATTTCGAGCCTTGTCTGGACGTCCAGTGTTATGCACAAAACTGCATTGGCAAAAATCAGGCTGGGAAACATAGCTCTTTGCCAGATCTCCATCACCACCTCATACCTGTTATTTTTCCACATTGCTCTATTTCTAAGTACCGCTTCGTTTCTTTTGCCCTTACCGGTTACATATTTCGCACCTTGATGAAGGCATTCTGTAACCTCGTTACTCAATACTCCTAGATACTTGCTTTTATCCACTCGCTCCACCTCTAATCCTTGTATCTTTAGCTCTGCGATTCCGTTATCATTGAACACCATGACCGCTGATTTGCCACTATTGAGTTCTAAGCCTTACCTGTGGACCTCTGCGCCACATATATTCATTACGGACTGAATCTCTATGTTGCAATCGGCCATTAGCACTATACCATTTGCATGCATCAAACCTGGTAATGACTGGTTGATCTTTTGACCTTGCGTGTGGTATGAAAGGTCAAACACAAGATTGCTTTTTTCGATCTTTTCCTCTAAACCCTCTAAAATACTAATATTTCTTTTCATTATGGACTGAAGCTCTATGTTGCTATCGGCCATTAGCACTATATCATTAGCATGCATCAAACCTGGTAATGACTGGTTAATCTTTTGACCTTGCGTGTGGTATGAAAGGTCAAACCCAAGATTGCTTTTTCCGAACTTTTCCTCTAAACCCTCTAAAATACTTATATTTATTGCGCTGAGAAGCTCAAAGTAATTTCGTTTTATTTTCAGTGAAATCGGCGTTGTTTGAGGTAGGGCTCAATTTACGTTATAGTGATGGCAAGCCACACCCGCGACAGGATGAGCTCTCTCTGACGACATACTGTTAGGTGAGCTTCGCCTCCAGGAGTGCATGGAGTCCTTCGAAGGTGCTTGGCGAAATCCAATAATATATCTCCGGAATAACTGTGGGCCCTTGTGAAACAAAACGAGGGGTTTCAGAGAAACAATTTTCAGGAGCTTGTCCTAAAAAAAAAAAGACGTTAACATCGATTATACGAACGCGACTTACCGCTCAGTAAAACTTCGATTCTGTGCCTCTGTTTGGCCAGCATGGCTTGACCCACCATCATCGTGGATTCTATTACCGAGGGGCAGATTCTTCTTCATGCAGGTATCTTTTCTACAGAGCAGTGCGAACTCGTTATCACTTGCGGTGGCGGACATCACGCTCCGCGAGAGCCAGGGTGCAGGCAGAGCCGTTTATTCGCGACTCCAGCAAAACGGACGGCACCTAGCGGAAAAAACAGAACTGGCCGGAACAGGTCCTTTCGCGATTTCTGTTCGTCTCTTGTGGCTTCCGTGATTACACGTTGTCGGTGGTTTGCGTGGTAGAACAGTTGTCCTCGTGACTCTGTCGTAACTGTAGTTACAGTTGGCTCTGCACGCAACCTAAGCGATCACACGAACCAAACGCGTTTATCAACGTTCATCAGCACCCTGGAAGGACAGTAGGCAGTCCTTTCATCGCTTCCTCGAAGAAAGTCAAGCTTCTGGAAGCACGCTTATGCCAACGCATCGCCGCAGGTACGAAACGTGGAGGATCAAAAGCGGGGAAAGACATTTAGTGTCCAATGCTTGCTTGCTGATGCCCCAGCCTTGTGCCTTGAGCTGGCAGATAGCACGGCACGACCAGAAATAGGCCGCCATATTTTCCCGGTAGTGGCGTCCCCTGTAGGTCGCTGGAGTCGCGAATACTGAGAGAGTTTGGCCTTGTTAAGGAAATCTTGAGAGCCCGGCAACCAGAGTAACGTAGTGTGACAATCGGAGGATGACTACTTCTATCCGCCATTTTGGAGTTCTGACTCGTAGTAGTATTTCTATGCGATTTCTCAGGAATAAAGTAGAGAAAGAAGTAACGCCATTGGGTGTTATCGCAAAACCCGCTGGTTCTAGAGGGTAACATGCTCCGTCCATTAGCCAAACTCTCTTAGTATAAACGATTCTGGTAACATTAGAGTTACGGGAGCCGGAGTTGCGCGTTCATCCCCATAGTGCAGGCTTTCCCGCATGCCATTCAGAGTCTGCTCCTCGCATGACTGAAGTCGGCGAATAGCGGCGCCGCGCTCGAAAGCACGGGAACGTACGCCGAGGCATGTGCAACGTCTACTTTCCTGCACGGCATTTGAGTCTGCTCCCCACGTGATTGGATCTCGGCGAATAGCGGTGCGGCGACACGTGGAAAACAGACGCGCGACTCTGGCTCCCGTAGGGAGCCTATACAGGAACTCTTAAAGAGATTGTCAGGTCCAATTTTGTATTCGAGAAAACAATTGAATATCATTGTTATTGCCTCGAGACGCATCGTACGTGCAATATCTGAATTTTATATGCCCCTCTGCATGAGTAATTGCATTTATACTGCTCCAATCCCACTCTAGCGTAAACGCTGTTTTCGGTGGCAACACGGGAGCCAGTGTTGTACCCGTTCCTCTAAAATAGTAACGGAAGCTCGTTCCTTGTTCCTCTTGATTTTTGGAACGGTTCCGTTACAAGTTCCATCTGCGAGAAAGGAACTCGTTCCCGTTACAGTTTAAAAAAATGGAACGTGTCGGTAAATATACGTTACATTTGTATTTTGCTAATTAAAATATTTAGTTAGATGAAACCAATATTTTTTTTATCGATCCCATTAGATAGCACCATACGAATTTGAATGCCGTGATGGAAGGACGCCAGGAGAAGAAAACAAGCGGAAGCAAGGCTTCATTTGTTGATATATTCACTGTAAACAAAAATCTCAGCGTTTTGCCATAGTCACGTTAGTGGTGGACAATTCAGACGAGCCAAACATACTGTTACCCCCACTGCACAAGCGTTTTACAACAACCTCACACGTTTCAATCTAACAAAGTCCCGTGTTCGAACTTAACAATAGTTGCTTCTCGATGCTGCTGTCAGCAAGACAAGCAAATGGAGAAGGTAGGGCTTTGTTAACGTCAGTCTTGAAAACTACCAGTCCTTTTTCGTGAAGGTTGGACTCGTTCAGTTTGAAGGTGGGTGAAGAGGACAGAGAAAGAAGGTTAATTTCTGTGCATCTGGCCAATGTTTGGGATACAAGGGTGCTTATGATTTATAGTAACCTGTTATTTTGGTGTAACTGGTTTCTTTGTAAAAGTTCAGTGATTGCTGCACTCGGCCTTAGATTTCTGGGTGTACGAGGATTCGTGGAAGCAATAAAAGTAGCTGAGTTCGAGACGTTCCTTTTGCTGTCCTTTCCTTCAACCAAATGTTCTGATTTCTGTGCCGCAGTCTCGGAAACTTAAAAAAGGATAAATGTCCACTAGCTCTCCTGCACCCTACTGTTACCAAGCGAGGACCGCACAAAATAGACCCTAAGTAACAAAACAAACTGACCAAGATCCTCCTCTTCGTAAATATAATGTTTTCATACTTTTTTTTTTTTTCAAAATTCATTTCTTATAAATAAAATGAAAATGACCCCACCGGACGAAGAAAAAGGAACGCCGTTCCTTCTTCCATTCCCGTAAAAATGTAACGCGTTCCCGTTCCAGTTCCAACGATGCAAAATGGAACGGCGGCGTTCCTTCGTTCCTCCTAAAAGGAACGCGTTCCAGGAACGCCGTTCCTTGGAACGCCGTTCCGTACAACACTGACGGGAGCTCTGACGTCACACAACACAAAGCGAGCATTTCTGTCTCGTCGTTTACCTGCGAGTGAACGCCTCAACATGCTTCGTTTTTGTTGTTGTGCTCGACTTGTTTCGTGGTTGGGTGATATTTTTGTTGCGCGGTTGGCTGCCATAACCACCGGGCAGTACATGCGAGCCAAGACATGACGTTCCACACGTTTCCGCGAGACGTGCAGTGACGAGCAAAATGGATCGTCGCCGTGCGTAGGGACTGGGTTCCCGTCAAGATCGAGATCCCACTTATGCAGCAATTATCCCACAGAAGAGAGCTGCGAGCTGAGCTCTAAGCAGACAGAAGGCTCGTAAGCTGAGGTGTCATGCTGTGCCAACGATATTGAACTACGTCCATCCACTCCTCGCCCAAATCGGATCAATCAATTTGTTTAGGCAGCGGCACCAAAACCAACAGCTAAACAACCTGGAAACGATATCAGAAGTTGTATTTAGCACGCGTGCAGCCAAATTCTGTTCGACCAGCATGTGCAAATAGAGCATGGCTACGATTCACCAAGCTCGTCCAAGTCAAGTGACGACATGCATTTGAACGATTCGCCGGTTGCCTTCGACCCGCAGTCATCGCCTCTGAGGGAAAGACCCGCAGCCCCATCACCGATCCAGTGGATCCGCCGATATGTGTACCAGATACCGCTTCGTGTACCTGCTTCAGACGCGAAATCTGCATCCTTGTCCTTGCAAGCGCTCCTAATTCGATCGGTGGCCGTCGCAGTTTTGCTTGCGCGAAACGGCATACGTTTGCTCGAAGCTTGTGGCTGTTTTCGAGTAATATTCTGCTAAAGGGCATGACTTTTTTTTGCGCGCGCTTGGGAACTGCAATACAAGAACCGTATTTCAGTAGGGTACAGCCTAGGACAGTGGTTCTCAACCATCGATGTTTCGCGGACCCCTAGTGGATCGGCGGAGATGATGGAGCACCCCCTTCGTGGTGAGAGCAGAGGAAAGGTATAGGTTAAATATAAAAATTATTTAATTAATGGACTAAGGGCCAGTGTGAAGTAGACCTCTCTTATTGACGTTCACACAAAAAAACTCGCCCGAAAACTAAAACATTTCTTTTCGACCTGTAAAAAAAAAAAAACTTTTTTTGCCGGCTTTGACTGATGAGGCACACTGGCCTAGGAGACTATATGATTCGAAACAAAATACAAGACATACATCGACCAACACTTGTTAGCCCGACCATCCGACAAACCTTTGCTTTTTGTGACGTCACGCGGCAGCTACGGATGTGAGCCATTGACACTGGCGAAATTCGGGGTGCAGTTTCGTACATACGCTTATGAAAGGTTTAGTTAATAACGGGAAACCAAATATCAAAATAAAAATGTTGTTTGTCTTCTACTCGACGTAACGAGCGCAAAAACCTAAGTACTTCCGGTTTCGACCGGACAATCCCTTTAAGGTAGAGATGGAGTCAACGCCTCCTGGTTTAGCCAGCGCGAAGGGGCTCGGGCTTGTCTCGGATTGCAAAGTAACGCACACGCAAGTGAAAGGTTGTGAAGATCTCACCGATTTTACTACAAATAAATCGAAACAACTTCAATGAAGGAGGCGTCCGGCTTCAGACCCAGTGCTTTGCAAACGCGAAAGGGTCGATTTTGTGCCTTGAGAATCTGAACGAAATAGCGAAAGTTCACATGTGCTACAGAGTTCACACCTGCTACAGAGGCGAAACCCTTACAACTATTCACAGCGCTAAATCGCCGCGTGTGAATCAGGCTTAAGAAAGTTCGAATCTTGGTTTCCGAAAACCCGAGAAAATCGGCTGCCTTTAAGAGCACTGCAAATAAAAAAAAAAGTTGAGTTAATACGGGATATTTGTAACGCCTTATTGAACTAGGATATTTTTAATCTTTGATATGAACTAGGCCTCGTCTTAATTGGTTTGAGCGACGCATTGCCAGATGCTCTGATCGAACAACCAGAGCGCCAGCTTTACTCGAAGCACTCGAGAAAAAAAGGGGTTCCGAAAGCTTTAAGTTAAAGAATGCCCCGGAGCGGAATAGAACCCTCCTTCGATCGGTGTGGTACGCGTAATTAAAAACCGAAGGAAAAAAACAAATCTCTCGCTCGACGAACAAAATACGCATTTGGAATGCGAAGACCCTGGTGGTAATTGCTCGCGTTTAAAGGCGGGCGAGATGAAAGAGTACGCCTCAATTTCGACGACAGTGAAACATAATTGATCTAGAAGAATACGAACGCTGACGTCTGCGACATACAAAGGAAGAAACTAAACACACACACACACACACACGCACACACACAAGATTAACATTCCCGATCCGTTGAACCACCGTGTTCGTGCCGGAACAAAGAAACAGAAATATGTAAGAGAGAGAGAGAGAGTAACAGAGAGAGGGAGGGAGAGCGCAAATAAGGGAAATGAAAGGAAATAAGTCGGGAGCCTGCCCTAAGCGTTGTGCAACATATCGACGGATACGGCCTGATTCTTCGCGGGAAATGAAAACAAAAATTGTGTTTCCAGGCAACGAAACAAGTTTCCCTTTTGGTGAACACATTTGTTTCATTTTGTGAGGAAGAGGGGCGTTAATGAAAAGAAACGAAAGTGACATCTAGGGGGCGTTAAGGGCTGTTTTATCGTTTCAAGGGATAAAATTTGCTATATTCAACGAGGATAAAAAAAACAAAAACAAAAAACCAGTGAAATAAGTAAACGATTTTCTTTCTATTGATATTTACGTTTTATTCACGTTAAATAATGCGTGACATCAGGGGAAAAAACGAACACACGAGAGAAGTAAAAAAAAAAAAGAATAACAATGTGAGAACCAAAATTTATTATTCATCAAATGCGGGCGCTAAAAATACGCTGGCGCCCAGGACGGTCTTCGTAGCGTTTGCGCCACAGAACCCGCAAACATCATAATCAGCGCTAAAAATATGACGTCATTGAGTACGAGGCGCTCGAAAGGTCGACGGTTATTTTATTTTATACGCTTATATTCTAAATTTAATAGGACAGCGTAGAGTTATATTGACGTCAGGCAATTTGCTCCGTTGCAAATGCGAAGGAAAAACAAAAACGCTATTACACGGAATAAAAAATTCTTTTTTATTTGCAGGGATAATATAATATTTATGACATATAATTAACAGAAAGAAAATAAGTAGATTTCAGAGAAAGAAGAGAGTTTATGAACTTCACTAAACCAAAGTAATACTATTGTTTCTTGTATTTTTTTTTTTTTTTTTTGTCTTTTAGCGGTTGATAGTTTAACGACAGCTTTTAAGGCAGGCAGCATCACTATGTTTCGGGTGAGTAGCTTTGGCATATAAATTGAGCTGTTTTCTTTTTTTCGAATAGCTTTAAGCCTTGGGATTAGTTATTTTACCATGGGGCTCTTTAATATATTTTTATATACCTGTTTTGAAAGGACGATTTTGCTATAAGCGACAGCGGTGTGGTTGAATGTAAAGCAAAATACTACGCAAGCAAGCGTTTTTAGTGCTCCGATTGTAAACTGTTTAACGCGATGGCGGAACACATTTACATCCTATATGTGTATGTATGTTAAAAATTGCAAGAGTAAACGGTCGGCTAGAACGGCAGGCACAAAACACAAACAGGGAGAAGCAGAGACATACACACCGCTGACTATCAACTAAGATTTTATTTTTCTTCTTCATCACTTTGACCCAAAGATTCACACCTAAAGTAATACCAATGAATCACCCTAAATCCATGCATTACACTACTAAATTAGAATACTGAATTAAAATGTAAATAAATATAAAAATAGCAATAAAGATAAATAAATTAATTAATTAATTACGTTAAATTACTAAATTTGGTCACTAACACCTCCCTGACCCAACCCACCGCCGACACATATCCCTCTTATTCCTTTTCACGGGGCCGTGGCACACTGCAAAAACTGTCGTTCATTCTTGCTGACCGTGATGGAGGGCATGCTCACGCAGTCATCGGCGCCCGAGATTCTCGAGGCCCTGGCCACTGAGCAAAGCGCCGATGACTGCGTGAGCATGCCCTCCATCACGGTCAGCAAGAGAGAAAGACAGTTTTTGCAGTTTGGCACGGCCCCGTGAAAAGTAATACGAGGGATATGTGTCGGCGGTGGGTTGGGTCAGGGAGGTGTTAGTGACCAAATTAAGTAACTTAATCGTAATTAATTAATTTATTTTATTTTATTGTGATTTTAATTTAGTAGTGTAATGTAAGGATTTAGGGTGATTTATTGGCATTACTTTAGGTGCGAATCTTTGGGTCAAAGTGATGAAGAAGAAATAAAAGTCTTACTTGATGGTCGGCGGCGTGTATATCTCTGTTCTTCCCTATCTGTGTTCTGTCCTTATCCTTCTAGCTGACCGTTTACTTTTGCAATATGTACCAACTAGCTCAACTTCAGCCTGTTAATCATGTATCTTAAGCCCGATTTAGATGGTGTGATTTGGCTTGCTATTTCGCAACTGCAATGCACAAACGACATCGCAACTGCGAAATCGTAAGTAAAATCGATCCATGTAAATCCGAATCGGTATTTACACGAGAAAGAAATCCTGGGTCTTTTTTTTTTTTCCATTACGCGCATCACCCGACGAAAACGTAAAGCTTACGCAGTGTGGAGCTGTGACGTCAGCTCCGCGTGCTGTGAGGCAATTCCCGGGATTTCTTCCTCCTTTGCGTACGGGGCATTCACACAAAGGAGAAATCCCCGGGATTTCTCCCTCGTGCGCCGGGGAGAAGTCCTGAGGATTTCTCCCCGGCGCGCGCGCATGACGAGACGAGAACGCGAGGCGTTTGCACATCGCAAAGCCTGATGCTTTCGTCGCGGGATGCGCTTGCCATGGAGAAATTCCCGGGATATCTCCCTCGTGTGAATACCCCTTTAAAAGCGAGCAGAGGATGATTGTACAATAAAATTCTATATATATTTGCATTATGAAATGTGTTCTTACCGTTTCGACGGTCAGCCCATAATAAATGCGCCGTGTAAGTATTTCTATGAGGGACGTCTAGCACATACTATATTTATGTGCATTTACAGGCATTAGGTTTATCTCAACGTAAAAAATATTACCATAATTTTTGTTGACATCTTGCGTCAAATAAAGCAGTTTAATATTGATAAAAAGGAAGTTCGTTTATCGGTAGCAAGAACAGGAAAGGCCTTTGAAAACTACCCTGATGAACACCAGAAGTCCGTAAAACTGGATATTAATAGACCCTTTCCGGAATTCAGTCTGGCCACTTTGATTACTATCATCATCATCTGAAAACGTCATATGTGCTATACTAATGGCGGCCTTCTGTTTACTGATGAAGGAAGAAGTTGAAGATGCTCCTGAGCAGATGATTCGAGGCCTACACATTCGAGATGTTAGCGCGGTGAGAAGCAGGAATTGGACGCAAGAGCTGCGTAAGCGTTCATTGCTAACTCGGTCCAGTCAATCTGTTAGTAGCACTCACTCGTCTTCAAAGCCCCTTGATGTACATAACTCTATCAAGGCGTCTATGTGAGTTGGCGTTTTGTTCCGACTGGTTGCATTTGTTTCACCCTCGACACTAAAAGAGATTGAAAAATAATTGTAGTGAAGTGCACATTCTCGTTTACCGTTGACCTTTAAAAGTGACGGTGCCCCATAAAATACTGCAGACCACAGGTTCATTGCCGCCATTAGTATAGTAAAAGATAAACTGCCATTTGAGTCACCAGATGGCACTGAATTCCGGAAAGGGTCTATTCACAATAAATTATTGCCTCTCTTCGTAGAGTATCAGTATTATAGACCACTTTCGAAAAGTTTGACACCAATAAAAAAAAAGCTAGAGCTACCTGGGTACACTTGGCAACAGACGTGATCCTGAGGTATGCGCTCCCGGTTTGGGGTGTACTTCGGTTTCTGGCCTGCAAAACGCCCTCCTTAGAAAGGGCGAGAGGGAGGGAGCCTTACGCTGATTGCAGCGATAACGTTGGGAGCTTCAGAGGGGGTGGGGCTCTCCTTATGCTAAGGAGGCTACGGACATTGTGGTAGAATGGGAGGGGGAAAGAAGTGTATCGAAAAGGCGTGGATAGGTTAGGGAGATATGGGGGGGAAGGGGGAGGGAGGGAGAGGGAAGTTCCTGCAAAGCTGTTAGTGGTCGAAAAGTGAACACCAAGATTTCTTATCTCGGCTTGACTCCGCCAAATGTCATAGCTTGGCTAGGAGGCAAGGTACACAGGCTAGACTTGGGCAAGAGTGGCTGGAGCGCCGGCGTCAAACTTCTCCAAGATACTGCGCGTAACATGAACTTTGGTCAAATCATCCCGGGCTTGCATGCCGCATGTCTGATGAGGCGTAACAACACTCGTTATCAGACACTGCAAATGGCGAGCGACGACTTTCATCGATGATGATGATAAACTTTATTTTCAAAAAGGGTGGCGCCATGGCCTCATTAGGGGAAGGGGAACATAGGTAGGAACGACTTGCATTAACATTTTATAGTTAACATTAGTAAGGCTTATTGGACGGTAAGAGCTAACACTGCGAAGCTTAACGGGGTCGTCACAGTTTGGGATGAACACTGTGTGTGTACGTGAAAAGGAGGGGGGACTTTTCTGTTATATGCCTCGATAAAAACTTCAAATACACGGATAAAATTTCATCTTTCAATGGTTTGTAAAAAAAATAAAACAGCAGTTAAGCCGTTTGGGCAAGGCGATTTTTCGAGTTTCAAGTCATCTATCGTTCTCGTTATTTCTGACAAGCTGATTGGTTCCTCCAAAAACTCCTTATCGGCTCCTTCATCCTTTCCGTAGAAGCAGAATGTCCTCAAATCCTGACAGTGGTGGGGCGCTAGAAATTAACAAATTTTTATAGTGCTCAATTAACGCCTTCTCAATCTGTGTTTTATTTTTGGAGAAAACATCAAGGGTTTTGTCCAGCAATGAACATCCGTCAGCTACATCATCAGCTGGCGCGCATTTGTTCTTTTTCCGCCGCTACCATTCCTTTTGTCGGCTGCTCTCTCAAGGCCACAAAGACGCGCTTGCACGACTTGGGAACGAGAGGGAGTTTGTATGGGTAGCCATTACGTTCCACTCTTAAAGGCGAAGCTTAAGCGTTCCACTGTACTTTCTTTTTCTTATATCGTGAAGATTTCCGAACAGATTAAAAGACTCAGTCATTCGGCCACCACACAAAAGTGAAAGCAAAAAAAGAATTCGGGTGCTACAGGTCAATGTCTATATTATCTGGATCTTCTTGCTTAACGTTTTCGCTCAATTCCTCCACAAACTTCATGAAACTATTGTTAGATTATTTTCCTTGGCTTGTCTTCTCCTCAGTGCCTAAGAAATTGTTCTTAGTTGTGTAATCAATGCTGATTTTACTTTTCTCTCCAATTAATTGATTATTGACAAACTCCCAAGTATCTCTTGGGGTTCTCACAAAGTGGGTGAACTTAGTTGTATCATTTTTTGCAAGGCGTATTTTGGCTGCCAATTTATTTCTTATCACATAAAATTATTTTCTGAGAAGTAGAGCTTTCGGGATTTTTCTGCACCGTTTTTAAACCGTTTAAACCACAAATCTTCAGGCCGTCGTTTTTTCAGCTCGACCTTCTTGAACACTTTGTGGTATAATATTCGAAACCCGTTGACAAGCCCTCTGTAAGCCGTAATTTAGTATTGAGAAAGCCAGAAATTCCAGTCAAATTTTTTAATTAGATGCTCAATTATTTGATTGCATTGAACTGTTCTTAATTTCTCACTCATTGTTGCACTCTTCGTATGAGTCTCACTCAATATCAGTACCCGATATCTGCAAAACTAGAAGCACTACGTTAGATTAGTATTCCGTAAAGCATTTCCGTGACTCATCTACGCATCCCAAAAATTTATGTTTCCCACATGCATATTGTTAATTAATGGCATCCCCAATAATACAACGTTATATTTTGCAATATTTGGACCAATCTACCAGCCTCTAAATTGTATCGATTAACAAAGTGATTTATATATTAACTGTCAGCGATCAATCGGTTATAAAATTCTATCGGTGTATAGTTTATAGTTCTACATAAAATAGTAATTGATATATCTGATCTGCTTTGTATAACTTAAATTGGTCCTTTCTTCGAAGACATAATCTCCAGCACAATCACAATGTAAGCTAAACGCATCCATTTTTAAATTTTTGTTTTTATACCTACAGGTTTATATTTCACCTTCATCAATAACAGGGTTGGGCAGTATCGCGGTACAAATGTATCGCGATAGTATTATAGGAATACATTTCGTATCTGTATTTCTGTATCGCGATACATTTTTTTTCGCCAGTATCTGTATTTCTGTATCGAAATACATTTTGAACGTTCCTTTGTATCGCGATACAATCAGGGTGAAATGGATTTCGTTACATTCTTTTAGAAATACTCAACCCCCCCCCCCCCCCCCCAAAAAAAAAAAAAAAAAAAATCCGAACGCTTTTTTTTTATTTTTGAGGGCACCAGGGCCAAGGAGATGCTGGGGCATTGTTACCATGCTGACCAAGGTTCCTTCCGATTTTATAAACTATTTTTCTATGCGTCCTCTTCTCTCTTCTGAGAACTGTTGCGCAGTCAGGGACCCGAACTAGGTGGCGTGCCAGGAGTGGAGTCCGAGCATCTTGTGCCGCAGGTCCTTAGGTAGGGGTTTTTTGAGTCGTTGTTTGCGGGCATCCAAAGCCCGCTGCTTACCGTCTCTTTTGCCTTAACGGACTCAGTACACCCATGCGGCAAAGCTGAGTAGCAGTTCGTTGCAGCACGAGCCTGGTGGTGGCTGACTTGAAATAGTAGGATAACTCGCGCAGTGAAGTTCAACAGATATTTGAATGCGTCTGCGGCTGCGCCCGTAATATTGCACGGCTCAAGGGTACGTCATCAGCCGACGTTAACGTGGCCCGCTGCTGTGGTGATCCGAAACCCAGAAAGGAGGTCAGACGTGGCCTCGCTGTGCCGACCCAGACTTTGTACACCTGCGACTCGTCTCGAGCACGCTGTTTCTCGGAGAGCTCGCACCTCTGCCGGCAATATCAGGTCGCAATCCACGACGTCTTATTTGGAGTATGCAAGGCAAAACTTGATGATTGCAATCCATGCGTCGGTGGCGCAGGGTCAGCAGGAAGCACATTCACAGCAGGGATGCCACCGTATCGTTTTTTCAACCGTAACAGAAGATAAGACATGTCTTCCAGTATGCTTCAGGTGGTCCACTATTCTCGAAAATCCTGCACAACCTTCAACGAGGTAAACTACAACGAAATTGCATATTGTCCTTTCATACAGCAGCGCGTTAAATTTCATGTTCAAGGCCACTCCTACAGATCAAGAATACCAGTTCATCCCACCGTGACGTCATGTGATAAATGTTGACAGGGTCGTCCTTATTTGACAAGGGCGTGGTGACGTTTTGATGGGATTTAGGATGACAGAGAATTTATTTAGAGGTCGAAGTCTTTTCGCATCCCTCGTCAGACAAAGAGGATGTCAGGGAAGGGACCATGGTCAGTCCTTAATGGAACGTTTTTCTGAGCCCATTGAAGACTCCTCGCCGTCCGAAATCACTTCCTTCAAGGCAAAGTGCCAAGCCTACGGGAAAGTAATTTCAGGATCAAAAATTTCCACCTACAACTCCAAGCTTCATTTAATTTGGTCTCAAATAAATTGGAAAAATGTATTGCAGTATCAGTATTTCTGTATTTGTATTTCTGCCTTCCCTAAAATGTGTTCCTGTATTTGTATTTCCAAATACTTTTTGCCTATATCTAAAATGTATTTCCGATACGTATCGCGATACACATTTACAGATATATTTCAGTATCAGTATTTTAGGTAATATTTTAAAGTATCCCAGTGTTTGTATTTCCAAATACATTTTGGAGTATTTCTGCCCAACCCTGATCAATAATCATCGAGAAATATTCATATCTGAGTAAAGAAAGCATGAAGCTCGACACCCTTTCAGGCAAAATCAATTTACACTGCCGAGTTTAATTTTTCCGCCTTTTATGCTTCTGTCAGACGAGCACCTCAAACGGCGTTTACGTAAAATGTCATTTACGTAAATCGCATTTACGTAAACGACATTCAGGTTGGCCGTGCCAGACGAGAACTCTAAGTGATATTTAGATTATGCTTATTGGGATTCCCGTCACAAAGTCGAATCAGGCACGCGGAGCATGTTTTTGCTACAACGAACCTTAGCTCAGAAGTGTACCTTTCTTTTTTAGGGTTTGTTTTAAGAGAAAGAAAGATATAAGCAACACCAGAATAAAGAATTCAACACCATATAATTTTATTTCAAAAAGTATGCTTTTCGGCGTAAACAAGGTGTCTTGTTGAAAACACGAATCGCATACCGCTTAGCGGCTGACTTTCTCGTTTCCTCCTCGGTTATATTTCCATATCTGTGTTTATATATATATATATATACCGTTTTTTTTTTGTTTTTGTTTTTTTATTCTTGATCTGTTTTAAAGGATGCCGTGACAGCGACACTTATACGGTTTGTGCGAGTGAGTTATACGCCCAGGGGGACATTATTTGGGTGGCTAATCTTTGCGATAAGTCGGCTAATTAATAAAATTTACTAATTAACTTTTTAAGTAGTGAAAATAGACAAACGGTTCCAATTAGAAACGTGCTGAGCGTCGTCCAAAACCCCTAAATCAGTAATTTTTAGAAAGACTTTGAGCGCGTGAGGAGCGCAGTAGTGCTAGTAGTGCGCTGAAGTTGCCACTCGTGGAGCAGGTACAAGGCTGGGGCTAGATAAGAGGCGGAAAAATTGCGCGGGTGCCTTACCGAAACCGCTAGCCTTGTACCTGCTCCACGAGTGGTACCTGTGGTGCGCTACTACTCTTCTCGCGCGCTCAAAGTCTTCCTGAAAATGACTAATTTAGGGATTTTGCCCTTTCCCTTCCTTTCTCGTACGACACTCAGCAAGTTTCTAATTGGAACCAAATGTCTATTTTCACTAATTAAAAAGTTAATTATTGCACTCTAATTAATTAGCCGACTTATCGCAAAGATTAGCCAACCACATAATATCCCCCTGGGCGTATAACTAACTAGCACAAAACGCAAAAGTGTAGCTTTCATGGCTTTTTTAAAAACAAATCTGCAAGAATAAAAAAAACACCCGGTATACATATATATATATATGGAGTTTTCGTAGACCGTTTTCATTTTCCGCTCAGCTCTGAGGGTGCCAAACTGCGCATGCGCGGCCTGCTTCGCCGAAATCAAAAGCGGAGGTCCAAAAACGCATTTTAGTAGACCGTATTTTCTTCAGCGTAAGAGCGTTCCGAGAGCGTTCGAAAAATTCGCTTGCGTAGCCCCACAAGTGGACGTTTATAGTACTAGTAAGACAAAACAACTAAACGTTAACACCAAGAGAGTGAAAGGGAGCGCGTTTGTAGAGGTAGTAAAACCGAAGGCGAGAATAATAAACCCAAAAGAGTAGGCACACACCCGAAGAACGTTAAGCTATAAAATATAGATACAATCGTTCCACCTTGCGTGGGAGCGAAGCCGAAGGTATAAGCATGAGCATGTTGCTTTAAACGGTACTTGCACGAGCGCGCGTGCTGGTCAAAAAAGCTGAAAAACCGGCACTCGCATCTTGTAGCTTCAGCTCCGCTCAAAATAAAAATGAAACGGAATTACGTATTCGAAGTAGAAAAATGAAAGAAAAGGACGAAGTTTGCGCATTGCGAGTACATTCTTTTGCCGAGGCACGGGTACAGTGTTGCACAAGGCTAGCAAGGCCCCTGCACGATTAATCCCCACTGTCTCAAGGAAGGAGACTTCTACTAACGAGATTAAGCTGGCGAGACATGGAATCTATGATTTGTAACATTCATGCCATGAAGCGCCGAAGCTTCCTTTCCGAACACGGTCTGATGAGCATTGCCAACGTAGAAGGTAAACCCTTTAGGAGGCAATCCCGCTTCCAGAAGGATCTGGCTGCTCTGCAAGCGGGCCTCCAAATCCTAGCACCCGACAGATCGGCGCAGGGTGTTGCCGATCTGGCGAGACGCTTTGCATGGTTCTTTGTCGACTGGCCTATCCCAACCGTCTGTTCGAACTTGAATGAGCGTTTGGACGGAACTCGTCTGTGTTTTCCAGTATTGTGAACCTGATCGTGGGTCACATCAACGAGAGGTTCGGCCACCTGCTCGGTGACATGAAAAAAAAAACATAGGTGGTTGACACTCGCGAAACTGGAGCTGTACTTACAGGTGAGACCCTGCATGGTTTGTGTAAATTTTGCGTTTCTATTGTTTCTAGCACAGCTGCTCTGTCTGGCAAAAAGTTACTCTTTTTGATACGCCAATAATTTACGTCTCTACTTTTGTTTTGGCACGACAAAACAACAAGGCCTGTACATGGGCAGTGTCAGGACAAGTCACGACGAGCGCGTTTGTAATCTGAGTTTTAGTAAGTCACTTTTATGAGCCCTCTATGCTCTACTTTACGCTCTGCAAGAAACATCGTCCCCACCGCGCATGCGTGGCCCGCTTTGAGTTGGAGCGTATAGTTAGCGGAGTGAGCGTTCGCTCCGCTTCACAAGTTGCAGAGCGGACTGCCGTCAGCGTCCTTAGCGTGATCGCTTAAATCTCAAGATGGCTGCTCTTACTCAATACGCGTCGATGTTTTTCACCGTGACCTCAGTCTGAAAGAGGCCGAATCCAGAAGTAAAGCGTACGCCCCACGCGCGAAAAGTAAACCATTCCATTTGAGTCTATGTAAAACAATAGAGCATAATCAAACGAAGTGAACGAGTATCACTTTGCAACCAGCACGGTGCCAGTAAAGTTGTCGCGTTTTTGTGGGCCTTCCATGGCTACGCAGTCAGATGTACGGAAGCGCGTGCTTGAACGCCGATTATACCTGCGCACGTGCCCTCTTGTTGAAAATGCCACTGAAAGTTGTCCACGAGCATAGCGCTCGCAAGCCGCACCAAAGAAACCATTCCCTCTCAACTTTACTTATTCACATTCGCGCGCAATTTTTAAATTGTTTAACTTTCCTCCGGAAATGTTCGCCTTGGATTTCCTTGGTAGATTTAGACAATAATAGACTTGACTACAGCCTTTTTAAAAGTGCATGCCACGCTGCCAATATTCTTCAAGGGCGCCTCATTTTGGCCAAGCGTCTAGGGAGCAAGAAATCTGCGTCATTGTTTGTGGCAGATGCGAAACTAAATGTATTAGATACGAATGCTGAGTCAATGCTGGAATTAAGGAACAACTAAATATTTTTTTTTAAATTTAGGATACACATTTTTCCCAACCCTACCATGGGAATATGCTTTATCATATAGGGGTAACAAGTCCCATATCACATCTTTCGGTAGTGTTTAAATACTGCCGTGTTGTAGGAGTGTCTTTTTGTTATTTTTATTAGGCCGCCAAAGACAAGGGAGCACCCCAGGACAACTGTTGGGGTTTCGTGGACCGCACTGCACGCCCATATGCCGTCCATCAAAGAATCAGAAGCCATACTTTTCTGGCGACAAGAGGGTGCTCGTCGTCAAGTGCCAGGAAGTGATTTGCACAGACGGGATAATTTGTCAGCTGGACGAACCCTATGAAGACCATGGGCATGATACAGGAAATCTAACATGTTTTTTTTCGTTATCTTTTTTGTTTGGCTCAATATTTGATTGCGTAAACTCATCACAGTGAATCATATCCAAGCTTTTGTACTGAGCGATATACCTGTCCATCTAGGCTGAAAGGCATCTGGCAATATTTTAATAAGACAACATTTACTAACGACTGCCATTTTACTTCTCAGATGTGCGTGTGAATACTGCATCTAATCAAATTACAGTGTTACTGTTGACTTCTGCATTGTAATAGTAGCCCGTTTTGCACGGCCTTCTATTGCAAGAAAACACCGTGGCACAAGTGAGGCAGAAACTATAGGCAGGAGCTCGAGCCGAAAAACGCACTTTCAAAAAACACAAAAGAAATGAAAAGAAGTGCAGTCAAGCAAAATGGTTTCATGTCATCTCCCAAGGCAGAAACGCACACTGCGCTCCACTGTTATTACGAACAAGACAAAATCGATTTTATTTGCAGTTTATTTTTTTCACAACTATTAACTCAGCTGAAATTTTGTCGCTCAGATAGTGCCCCAAACAAGCGCTTCATTCCACACCAATAGGTTGATGTCAGCCCCTCAAATTTAAGGTGAAAAAGAAAACCAGGACATTGATTGTTCCCACTAACGGTGTCGCGCAGTGTACTTAAACACCAAGGTACCCTATCAGAAATCGAAGAATACGAAGAAAAAACTCATTTCATTGGGAAACCAAAAAAGTAGCGATATGAACGGAGCACTCACTTTCGCAGATTTGCACTGTCTTGCTGCCTAAAGAAACTTAACAAAATATCTGTCCGTTTGCCGACTGCTCGCATAGAAAAATCAGGCCGGTGGCTTAGACAAGGCAGCACTTGTTCCCACTGTTCAGGGGCCGTGAAAGAATTGCGGCCAGCGATTTCCCGAAGCAGCCAGAGGATCTCGACCACCGTGAAACGTTTTCTTGAGGACGCCGTTTCAAACAAAAGCATCTTAGTGCAGCTAGGTTCATAACGGTCAAGCGCGCTTCCAAACCAGCTTTCAAGTGGCGAGCACCCATTTCGAATTCCCTTCCAGAAACGCACCATCTACTGAAGCTCTACTGAGAGTGGAACGTGCTTCCTAAAATGGCGAGGAAAGCGGAGCTGACGCTTCACGCTCAACGCCCAGAGCGGGTCGCGCATGCGCGATGGCGACTCCGCTTTCCATAGAGTGGAGCGAGAAAGCGAAAACGGTTTACAAAAACTCTCTAATGTTTCATTTGAATTCGCATAACAGGTGTAGAGCGCTGCTAGCGAGAGTAAAGTGTTTTCAACAAAGTTCGACCGACCATGTCCGGTGACCATTTTTAATTTTTACGAAAATATATATTTTGTAGACTCAATGCCCATCAGAACAAAACCAAAATATGTCTGAAAAAAAAAAAAAAGAAGTTGGTCTTTGCGGGAACAATCAGAAGCACACTCTCAGTGCAAAGCGCTTCCGCGAATTGCGTGAAGTTGACATTTCGGTCACCTTTCCACAAAAACCTGTCAAGGCTACGGTTCTAGAAATATTTACTCAAGAAATATTTACTCACAAAATACGCATAAGAAAAATTGGCTCAAAATATTTATAACTAAGTATCGACGATGTTAATTTTCAGAGAAAAATCGTCCACACGGCAGATTCCGAAGAACAAGTTACACTTTATATTTTTTCTCCGCATCTATAAATACCGGTACTTTCAAACTTTGCTAGTGTTTTGTCTTTTGTCTTGTGAATATTGGCGCCAAATATTGCTGTCTTGGGTAGCGGAACCAATTTATTAGAAATGCTCAAGTGGGTAATTTTAATAAATAAGTGTCATTTTGAAACTCAATTGAAGAAATAGTTCATCTTCGATCTTTTTTCCAAACTGTCTCACATTAAGGCCAATGATAGGTACTAACAAAATTTGAAAAAATATGTCGTAATAATTTTGTGTATTTGAAGGTATAAAGCTAGAAATATGACCAAATTGAGGCTACCGCAGTACAGGGAAGGGGGCGTGTAGACACCCGTAGATGACAAATTCATTATTTTTACAAAGTGCAATAATGCTCGAGGGTGTTTGGAAAGAAACCAATTGACGGCACAGAGGTGGACGGGTGTTTTGAAGTGAGAATTAGCAGTGCGTTTTTGTATAAGAGTCGCAGAAAATGCGCGCGGTCCGGAGCGATCGAGAGGCAGTCTCATGTCGCATGCTTCGCGGGACCTGTTTTCAATAGCCGGCGTGTAGGAGGGTCCCTGTGTACGCCCCGTAGAGGAAGACGGCTCCACTTAACATATGTTTATCTCAGCCTGTTGCCTGGCGGTAACGTGATATGGCGTGGCGGAACCGGCGCGCCTCCTCACAGCATTGGAGTCGTCTCCGCGGTGGACGCTGAAACGCGAAGAGAAGACAAACACTGGATAAAAGCGTACCGGTTGTTTGAAAGTGATAGGAGTGATGAAAGATCCAAAAGAAAACGTTCTTTTTCAATTGCCTTTCTTGTGTACCATCCGGCGGACACTTCGTGAGCATGGTCCGTGAGTACTGCATACGCCAGCGCTCGCCACGTTTCGATGGCTGAATCGTACAGCTTGAAGCGAGTGTTCTGCGCTGACTATCTCAACAGGCACAAGGAAAGAATCTAATATCAAAGTAACGTTCGCAGTGTGAAGGATTTGGACATCGCTTTGTTAAAGAAGCATATGTGAGAAGCAGCTGACTCCATCCGAGATGCCGACGTTTTGTGTCAGAAACTGCTTCAGCCGCTTCAAGCAACTCGCTAAAGAATCTCCAGAGACATCTGAGCCTGACAAAATTTATGTTCTTTAGGAAGCAGCCGTCGAGAATCTCAACAGATTTGTTCAGTCAACAGAAATATCGCCTCTGATAACACGGACTGAGTTGAATCGCATTGTCGGAAGCCTTACGCAAGGCGGAAGCAGAGGGAAATTGAGAGCGTTCTCGTTAAGAAAATTTCATTAAGCCTCACGTCACGGAGGAGCCTGGAGCCTCAGTACAAGGCTGTAGCATCTGGCCGGAGTCGTTCAGCAACCTGAGGGATGCGTTCGATTCTTCTGATTCGTATCAAGAGCGACGCCGTCTCCTGACCTTGCTATTTTGCTCCCGGGAAATCCCTGCCAGCAACATATCCAAAAGATGATTCCTTCAGCAACTTGCCACCTGATCCAAAAAGCAAGGAAGGACCAAGAGACACTTGGAGTGTGGTCGATTCTTAACCCTACACAAGAATGACTTTGAATCAAGCGGACATCCAGACGGCACATAATTAATAAACTAAAGATAACTCAACTGCTCCCAACAAAATCCGAACAACGTTACTTCCATCATTTCAAAGCGACAAAAAGAATACGTGTCAAAACGTTTTATGACTAGGTCTATTTGTGAAACTTTCCAGTTGTTTAAGGCGGCTCACCCTGACATGGCCATTAAGCTCACCAAGTTCTACTCATTGAGGTCAAAAGGGGGGGGGGGGAATACATCTTGGCTCAAAGTGTGCATATGCAAGTACTCCGCAAACATCAAGCTAAGTGTTTGCGCCTTCGAAAAAGCCACTGGAAAAATAATAGGTGTCGAAGACCTTCGTGAAGTGACTATATGTGAACCTCCATCTACAAAATGTTTCCTCTGACAGTGCAGCTCATGCACAGCAGCTTGAAACTCTTACAGCGCCTGGACTGGGAGTCCCAAATGATGATGAAGTGTTGAACGGAGCCTCGGAGAATGGAGAAATGATAAGAAAAGAAGTGAGTTCTTTTACGTTTGTGGAACACCTTCGAGAGTGCTAGAGAAGATGGGCACAGCATGAATATATTATGCGAATTATGCGACTAATAACTGATGAAATTCGCCCGACGGCACGCTCGCTTTGCGCGTGACGTAGCAGCCACTGTGCTGATGAAACCCGCAGAGCCAAAGCCGTTGGGCAAAAATCGTCGATTTTTCGCAGCAGGATCGTCCCATGGAGTCTAGCCTTAAGCTGGTCCAGCTTGTTTGTATATATAACCTCGGCAGGATGTGTCATGTCACAGCGCCTCCTCTATACTCACAAAGCCTGGCAGTTCGACGACGGAGCCATAGAGTGCCCGGTCGCAGATTCGGAGCGCGAGAATCTGGTAGCACAGAACATCTCTCGGGGAACCTGGATGTCAGCGCACGGCTTTTTCAGCGGCGAGGACTCAAAACATGGTTTTCAAACTCGACGAGAAAAGAAACGGTAGCACGAGGAACGCGAGGAGCACGAGGAACGCGAGGAGCACGAGCGGACATTCCATCGCTCGGGAGAAGTGTGTTTCGGCGTCTCGCCGCAGCGGGGAGCCCGTCATACGGCTCTCCACTAATCCATTGTCTGGAGCTCTACCTTTCCAATTCCAGCGGCCGCTTCTCGTGGCGATCTGCCAGGCTTTCTCAGTACAGAGGAGGCTACAGTCATGTATATCCTTAGCACGTGACGCTTCGCGAGCGCGCGAGGATCAAGTTCAAGCCACGGTGGTTCAAGCAGAGCGACCGGATGCACGCGACGTAACGGATGCGAAAGAGACCTCTTTATGTAATCAAGGTTAACCCAGTAAAATAAACGTTATTTTATTACTTCACAAACCAACGTCGCAATTTCAATGACCGACACGTCAGCACCAGGCCACCGCTGACAGGGCAAATCAATAAGTGAGGCCAAACAATCCCTAGAGTTCAGTTCAGTTCAGTTTATTGTACCTCAAAGGCATTTCAAATGAAATGTATTACATGAGGGGGGATCAAATGACATATACAGATGGCAAAAAAGTGACGACAAGGTAAATAATACGAAAACGCAGAAGGAAAACAAAAAAACTACAAACTAATAAGACAGATATCAGAACATAACATGTATAAAAAATAATTAATTGATAAACATGTTAAGGATCAACGCTTTTCAGGTGTGCCTTGCATAGTTCATGGAATGTTTTAGGGTTAGATTCACGTACTATGAATTCAGGAAGGGAATTCCAGTTAGTAACAGCGAGAGAAAATGAGGAATTTTGGAATTTATTAGTTCTGGCGAATAGAGGTTTAATTTTTAGGCTGTTGTCATGACGCAAGGAGATGTGAGGTGATGGGTGACAGTTGGTGTTTCGAAAATCAGAAGAGGAATAGTAAGTTTTGTGAAAAAGGACAAGACGAGCAAGTTGAGTTCTTTGAGATAGAGGGCATAGGTCGAGGTTGAATTTTAGTGCAGTTACGCTTGACCTTCGTGAGTAGTCGTGTGTTATAAAACGTGAGGCCTTGTTTTGCACCGATTCGAGTTTAGTAATGAGATATGATTGATGAGGCCACCAAATGAAGTTAGCGTAGTCCAATTTTGATCGGACGAAAGTCTTATAGGCCGTTAGTTTAACACAACGGGGAGTGGGGTATAGGTTACGTTTTATGTATCCTAGAGATCTGCATGCACTAGCCACTATATTGTCAATATGAGTATTGCAAGTTAGGTCATCAGAAAATGTTACGCCTAAATATTTGTAAGTTGGTACTTTTTCGAGAGGCAGTGTTAGTAAGGCGTAGTTACGTACAATAGAAGATCGCTGACCAGTGAATGTTAAAAGTTTGCTCTTGGTTACATTGACCTTCATCTGCCACGTGTTACACCAATGAGACAGAACATTTAGATCCTGCTGTAGTAGTAATGAATCTTCAGGGTTAGTGATGCGACGGTAAATTACGCAATCATCCGCGAAAAGCCTAATAGATGATGTTATCTGGTGAGGAAGATCGTTAATATATATAAGAAATAAAAGCGGACCGAGAACGCTGCCCTGGGGGACGCCCGACAGTACAGGCAGGCTTGGTGATCTGGCATGCCCAAGGTGAATAGCTTGCTTACGGTTAGTTAAGAATTCAGCTATCGAGAGTATAAGAGATGGATGGATGTTAAGTTCAGAAAGTCTGTATAGAAGTCGCTGGTGAGGAACCGTGTCAAATGCTTTAGAGAAGTCGATGAAGATGGCATCAGTGGGTTTAGAGGAGTGAAAATTGTTATGCAAATCTGTTACAAACTCAAAAAGTTGGGTTTCGCATGAATATCCCGATCTGAAACCATGTTGGTGGTTACATATTAATTTATTTTCCGACAAATAGTTCATAATGTGGGAGTAGACGACATGTTCAAAAATTTGGCATGTTACACTTGTCAACGATATAGGTCTATAATTCGAGTAGTCCTGCTTGTTTCCGGATTTAAAAATAGGTAGAACTCTCCCGAATCTCCAGTCCTCCGGGAGGGTCGCCGAGTCAAGCGATTGTTGAAACAGTCTACAAAGAAGATAAGCTGATATGTGCTTTGTTATTTTGAGAAGTTTAGGGCAAATATTGTCGTCGCCAGGGGCTGAGCTGCGGGAGAGTTTTTCGATTGCATTCAGTATACCGCTTCGGTCAAAGATAATAGGTTCACAAGAAATGTTAAGTGGTCTACAGATCGGATCACATGGTACTGGTAAGTCTTCTACGGTGAACACGGACGAAAAATAGTTGTTAAAAACGGTAGCTGATTCAAGGTTTGTTAATACTTCGTTGAGGTCATTGCTCAGCTTAGGGAGAGAGTCATCCTTCTTTGGACATATTGTTTTCCAAAATTTCCGAGGGTTGGTTAATAATAAATTTAGCAGGTCTTGCTTGAAGTATTTGTTCTTCGCCTTTTTTATGCTATTTTTGAATTCCTTAAAACAGTTCCAGCACAGTAAGGTAATGTCCCGCTTTATTTTGATTTCGCAGAAAACTAGACAGTTAAACTGCCTGAAGAAGATCAGTCAGATCACTGGCAAAAGATGCAAGTTTCGATCCTCACATGAGTGATGATAACTAGAAAAGGAATGCGCAGCTGCGCCTTCATCAGTGATGACACAAGCCACGATTCCGCCCATGCATGCTACGCCGTTGCGAAAATTCACGAGTGGCATGAGGACGTCGCTCTGCTGTGCGCGCGTGTGACGTACGTCAGAGACGGTGCGGCATGACATATTAAGAACCTGTATCAACTCCATGAGCTCACGAAAAACAAGTACCTGTCGATCAAATGCCTATTTTCAGCTACTGGGCATGCAAGAATGCCTGCGATGGGATTGGAGGCCTGATCAAGCATCATGCAACTCTTGTCAATCTCCAAGGGCCTGCAACATCAGCTATTAAGTGTGTGTCAGATATGGTGGACGTCCTCAAGTCAAAATGACAGAATGTTGCTCTAATACACTTGCCAAGGCCTGACGCCGCAGGTGTTAAGGAAAATAAAAACGAGAGACTAAGATCCCGTCCGGCCCGGGACTAGAACTCAATCCTGGCGCTTCTGGCAGTGTAAGTGCACGTCAACCCACCGCGGCACGAATTGCTGGTATCAAGAACGGGAGCGTCTATACAAAAAGCCATTTCGGGAATAAAGACTCGCTTCCGCAAGCGTCTGTGAGCAGTGTAGTGCAAAGCGACTACAAACAAATTTATAAAAATTTGATGACAAAGAACTATAAAAAAAGTCTCGAGGTACACCTAAGCACTTCTTATGAGTTGTGAATACGAAAGCATGCATGTTGTTCTTGCGCTCCCTTACCGCTCATTCACACTGGAAGCGGATCCGCGTTCGCAAAGCGGTTGCGAGCGCGGTTGTATAAAGATTCAGTACAATTGCACGCGCACTTGATGTCATCGAGTGCGCGTGCAATTGTACTGGATTTTTATACAACCGCGTTCGCAACCGCTTTGCGAACGCGGATCCGCGTCCAGTGTGAATGAGCGGTTAGTCCGGCTGCGGCGTACTGGCGTGGACGGCCGAGCGCGCGCTCTCCTCGGCGCGCTGACATCGGCAGTGGAGCCGCTGCCTCGCTCGGCGGCCAGACGTTTCGTTTCACCGTCGCGCTGGCGTCGCGCACACGCAGTGCTATGGGAAACTGACGCGCAGCGGCCAGTGGGAGTCCCGTTCCTTGAAACTATGACGCGCGCCAGCCAATGCGACCGAAGTCGAAATCCATCAGATTTCGGCTTCACTGCGCTCCATTGGGAGCTGGGAAACTAGGTGTCGTTTGGCTGGGCTTTTCGCGCGGCATCAAAGCTGGAAGCCATCAGATCGCGGCTTCACTTGGAGAAAGGAGTTTAAGTGCCGTTTGGCGAGGCTTCAAAGCTGATGACGTCTGCGCGCTTAATGGGACAGTTAATGGTTTCGCAGTAAAACAATTTTACACAACGGGTACTTTTCAATATTTATTGTTTTTCTTCGGATTTTACGGCCTGTGGGTACATGTTCAAAACTAAGAACGATGAGCGTAGTCCAACTCCGTGGTGTGAAACGGTTCCGAGTTTATATTATCTGTCTGAAGGTTACTGCGCACTGAGGGAAGAAACCTAACACTCAGGCCCGGCCGGCGCGCCCCGCTGTTTGCACCAACGTGCGCCGGAGAGTCCTCAGTCCTCAGCGAGATTACCGAGGCTCGTTACACCACAAGACTTCGGGTGAATAATCTGACATGCGCCGATTCATTCCGCGTGGATGTCGCAGAGTGGACGCTAAAGCCTGATTCGCATGATGAGATTCCGCCCGCAATTTTCAGTCGCGACGTCGCTCGGGCTGCACGAGCGTTTGCCATAACTGAGATAGTTGACGTCGATACCGAAAATCGCAAGCAGAATCGGACCAAGTGAGTCAGGCATGACAAGTCCGTGATGACCACTCGTAACAGTGATGAACATCATCTTGTATCTGCTGTTTGCACCAAGCCTGCTCACCGTAACCAACTTTTGAACTTAAGTCTTTTTAGGCCTGCACTTACTTCTTATCGCAACTATCGGGCCAACGTTTGGTCTACGGGCCGTCGTCGTCAGAAAGAGCAGATGACAATCAGAAACGTTTGAAAGAACAGAAAACAGTTCGCATGATCAGGCGGCCGTTTGAATTTGAAGTCGCTCTGAACGTAGTCCGCAGGTGGTCTGCACAACATGAAGGTTTTCCCGCGTTCATGTTGAAACAAAACAAATAAACCTGATGACGACAAGTATCCTAGAATTCAACCCAAAGTGCTTCCCGCCCAAGCAATCGTGGTCTGACGGCGTCTGGTTTTCCCTTTTCATAGCACATATCCGCGTTCTCGGACGAACTGAGCACATAAAAACTAACATTCAAACCTTTCTCGACCCTTTTGGTACAGCCCCAGTAGCGGCGTTTTGACGAGAAGGCAGGTTTTTTCTCTGGTTTCCTTTAAAACAACGCAGAAATGCACGTTCAACACGGTGACTTCCGGAATCCCGGAGAGAAGCTCACCGGAGAAAAGCTCACCGGAAATTGAGCGCACGCTTCGAAAAGCTCACCGATCTTTTTTTCTTTCTCTTCATGAGGAGGCTGTTGAATCATGCGTAACATATACCGATTTATTATCACTAAACTTCGTCAGCTTTGGGAAAAGAATATGTCCTTTTTTTGTAATATTTGCTAAGCTTATTGGCTATATTGCTCCCGAATTAATAATTGCAGGCGAATGTTTTCTGTGGTTTACTTTTTAGGCAACGAAAGCCTAACTGAAAACTTTATGAACCTGAAGAACAGGAAAAAGTTCGAAAACTTAGCAATGTCTGCCTAAAACCTAAATAGCAAAACTGTAAGTGCCAAAAATCCGAGAGTGCATGCGCAACAACGCGTAGTCTGACAACCGAGGGATGCTTCCGTCCGCCATTTTGTGAGTCTGACCAATACCACCTAGAACACAAGGCCTGCGCATTTGCTCCTCTAAAGGTCATCAATAGTAGATCCCCTCAGCGCCCACTAGGTAGCCCGGATGAGCACCATCGTCTGCTACATTTTTTGCGAGATCGTCTACTCCATCGCCTGCTTCAGTGGTTTGTGTAGCAGATAATGAAACAAATGCTCACGCCGAGTGTCTGTTGCTATAGCATACGATGAAGTTAGACGTTCACGTGGAGCGTCACATGCATGAGTGAAAATGCCTTACTGCTGTGCGAAGGGCTGCAAAGCCCTTTGCTAAACGCTGGACACTGCTCACACCGCCAGCCGTCGATGCCTACAGCACCCTAAAGGCACAGCTGATTCGCCGCACAAGCGCCTCAGAGGAGAAGCGTCTACAGCAACTCTTGACAGCAGAGGAACTTGGCAACCGCCCTACGACGGGCCACACAAGGTGTTAAGGCGAGGTTCAAGGAACATCACGTCCGGGTCACCACTGTAGTGTCTCGGGTTCTTCTAGACTTGACTAGGAAGTTAAAATGGTCTAAAACGGATGGTGAGAACGCTAACTTTTTATTGAATTAACTGGTTATCGCTTGTTCAAATTTATAATAATGATGAAAGTGCGATGTCGGCGTCAGGCCGCTGGTCCCATGTCGTCTCGCTACTCTCTCGTCCGGCTGACGTATTGCCTCGCGGTTGCACCACTTCACGCAGCCGCGAGGTAACCCTCGGCACGAGGGTACAAAAGAATGCGGCGCAGGACGACACGGAGACGAGACGGACTGAGCAGCGAGACGACATGGGACCAGCGGCCTGACGCCGGCATCGCACTTTCATCATTATTATAAATTTGAACAAGCGATAACCAGTTAATTCAATAAAAAGTTAGCGTTCTCACCATCCGTTTTAGACCATTTTAACTTCCTAGTCAAGTCTAGAGCAACCCGAGACACTACACGCTGGACACTGCACTGGACGCCATTATATAGGGCGCCGTTTATACTCCGTTCACTCTTAAGCAGAGAATGCAGCCAACGTCAAAAGCACGAGAGCTCGAGGTCGCTGTATTGAAGCGTTCTTCCGGAGAACGAAGGGGCGCGCTAGAAATGCACGTCTCAAAGCCAGCAGCGCGTGCTATTAGCCCCGAGAAGTTCGCATGGCGCCCCCTTACGGCGAACCGGGGTGACGTCACGGCGAGGAGAGAATTTTTCCCCGACTCGCCCCGGTCGCCCTGTGGAGGCTGTGACGACGCTAGCTGTCGGCGCGCTCGTTTCTATTTAATCTTTTTTTGGCGTGTTTTTCGTAGGAAGTGTAAATTTTTATATGTGCCTTTATTGAGGTATGGCCTGTAGTTACAGGCGAAACTTCAACCAACATTCGAAGCATGGTTGAGAGGGCAGGCAACGCATGAATCGCAGCTGGTATATGAAAATGAAGAAATATGGCCACAATTGCAGGAGCATCACTATAGATTTACATTTCGCACAATACATGCTGCTGATAATCTGAATGAATGAGCAGGTTATGTATACTATTTTTTTTTTGTATCTCTGTTTTTAAACAAGATTGCCTAAGCAGAAAAGCTGCATGTTGTTCGAGCAACATACTAAATACAGTCTGGGCCATGGTGAGAGAATCACAAGTACGACAGCCCAATTGCGGGGGCAAAGTAAAAAAAAAAACAAGATACATTTATAATATACATTGCTCGCATTTGACCTTTGCTGGATTCGGATAGTATTTCAATGGACTACATGGGTGGTATCTGTGAACTTGTTTATATCAACCCTCGAGTAATGTATAACAAACGTAAGCGAGGGTGTCTAGCTTGTTATTAGTCCCTTAAGCCCTAAAATTGAGATTTTACTTAAATCGAATCGTCTTGAAGCTAAAATATCAGAAGCTTTTCTCACGCAGACTGTCGCCCTTCACAGGTTCCACATTTTCTGCTACTAGTGCTGCATCTACCACTGGACAGACGTTCGAATGCTTGCTTTTACTCCTGTCTTCCTCTGTTGTCAGAGAGTACAGCTGTAGGGAGTGTGGAGGCTGAGGAAGCTTTTGGGGACCTGCAGCAGTGTCTCTTTTAATTGGAAATGACAATTCAGACCCAACGGTGTATTTTCCGAATACCAAAGGCTGGAACAAAGAATGTCAGGAAAAAGTATAACCATTCCAAATTACGGCACTATTGCTGTGCATATTTTTGGCAGTTCAATACATATCATGCAGGCAACTGGGGGCAATTAAGCAGTTTTTGCTGCTACCATACAAACTAATTTCCAGTAATCGTGCATCTTCTAAGAAATATGCCTGCATACGTGTATAAACTATATAATTAATTCACGAAGAAGCTAGATTTATGTAAAACAACGCTGTTCAATTAGCACTTCAAAGATCATCAGACGCAGGGCCTTTAAAACATCTGCGAACGAGCGCATACAGAGTGGCAGCGCAGAGTCGGGTCGCGAGCTAATTTGCCGACCGCCCAAAGGCCCATGATATAAATGCCACTTCAAATGCCTTGAAAGCGGGATGTAATATCGTCCTAAATCATGAACATGCAAGGAACAGAACTCTAGCGTCTGAAACACTTGCGCCACCGCTTCACCGACCCCTCGCAAGATTGCCGTGTGTCTAGTGGACGGACGAGGAGGTTCATCGGCCGAATTGCCTCCGCCGATAGTTTTCGGGATTTGTAACCCAATTTTAAAGGTAAAAGGAACAAGCAGGCTTATAAAATGTACGGAAGCACGTCAATATCGGCCTAACTCAACGTCTTGCACACCGGGAAACGAAGTCGAGCTCCTCGAAGAGCTTGCGGTACACAACGCCAAACCAGGAAATCGGTGCTGGGAAGCGAGCCGATGCGAGATCCCGGAGCGGAGTACTTCCCCTGACGTCACGGTACACCTCACCCAATCAGGGCGCGGCGAGCGCAGCGACGCTTGTGTTCGCTCTCGGGGCTAATAGCTCGCGCTCCTGGACGAGGGAGTGTTCGCACGCACGCTGCAGATAAACTGGAAGCTCGCTTTCAGTTCGCGCTCAGTAGTCGCGCACACAGCTTTGCTCGCCCGCGAATGCAACGTACTTGTGACTAGTGGTGGGACGAATCTTTATCCGAATCGAGATTTGGAGCCGAATCTGAAGATTCGGAAAGATTCGGAAGAGTAGCCGAATCTCTAGAGATTCGGAAAAGATCGGAAAGATTCGGAGCGTTGCCATGGTTGCCAGATCACGTTGATGAGTGTTTCAGCTTTTCGTGATATTAAATTCACTAAATTCTACAAAGTGCACAAAATAATGTTGTAATATAATATCATAGTAATAAATACAATTTTCCGCTTTGCTTATATTATTTTGGATGTTTGTCGAGAACGGTATCGCGGGATAATTGGTTTCGGTTTCAGATTACGACCGAAATACGCATGCTTAGTGCACGTCGAAATACAAGCGGAAGGACACTGAGTGTGCAGGCGAGCTGGTGATTGCTAATCATGTCATATGACATCTGAGAGTGCGGTGGAAGAATTTGGAAACTTTTTAGTAGAAGGCAGACACAGAAAGCGACGTCCCTTTCTGTGTTCCTTCTACCAAAACGTTTCCATTTTCTTCCACCACAGTCTCACGGGTTATACGACAAGAAATACAAGCGCATGCTTTCATCGCCGTAAGTGATCGATGCTTACGTGCTGTTCGATACATACACATTTCGTGGCCATAATTACGGTCATAGTGGCACACACCACACAAGCATGTTCGATTCGATTATCTCCAACGTGTGTCCACTGAGGTACTGTTAACCTTGCGCCGTATATTAGTCTCCTGTACTGCATCTGTACCTTTCTGGTTAATGATATCCGATTTAGTTAGTGTTTGTTTCCGAACAATAAAGTTGCTTTGGACACCCCTGTGTCGTTTCTTTTTCATCAAATAAATTTCACGTACACAAAACTTGCTGCCGAGAACAGAGAAGCGACAGTGCGACGTTTTCCTTCGCCACCGGTGCCGGTACGCGGTCGAAGTTGTGACGAGCAACATTCATCTCGCTCTCGCGCCTTCCAGGCGCAGACATACGCAGCTCTAGAGAAGGAAACGAATCATTTCCTCGCCTGAATATATTTATTGTGCGTTGCGCCACATAATACACAGCAGTGCGCTACATTTTACCGATCACCGCGAAACCGCACAGAAAACGAGACCGTGTATTGGTTAGGCCTACGTGAACCACGCCGATCAGCTCAGCTGGACCTGGGCGCGTGCCAGGGTTTAGAATGACAGTACAGTACAGGGTGTCACAAAAGAAAATTTACACGGTCTTTTTTACCGCAAAAATCAACTAGGCATCGCCAAACGCTCATTCTCCGCCCAAAGGTAGAGCTAGAGGTCACAACAAGATGACAAAGTTTCAAAACTTTGGCACCAGGTTGTGACCTCTAGCCCTACCTTCGGGCGGAGAATGAGCGTTCGGCGATGCCTAGTTTATTTTTGCTGTAAAAAAGACCATGTAAATTTTCTTTTGTGACACCCTGTACATACCATACGTTGAAATAAACAATACCAAATCTGGTTATATGCAGTAGTACCTAGAAGAAACACAACTGACCGCATTCGCGAGGTTTACGACAAGGTTCACGCCGCTGCCATCTGCAACCAGCGACGAATCTGAAGAATCTCCGAATCTGTCGAATATTCGTCGCGGGAAGTTCGGAAATTTTCGATTCTGTCCGAATCCGAATCTCCGGTGATTCGTCCGTTTGACGAGACCCATACTCTCGTCAAGCTTCGGGATGTCTGCCGCTTGGGGCGTTGGAAACTGTGGAAACAGTAGCGAGTTTTCGTACTGCGTATAGACCGACATGCGGCGCGGCTTTGTTTTCCAACACGGCCGGAAGGCAGCGCATGCGCAGAAGCTATGTGGGCAAAAGCGGCCAGGTTCTCCGTGTTTTCGCCAGTGTTGCATAGAGTAATATAGTAAACGTAAAGAGAGGACACTGAAGCCGATTCGCGGCCCAGATAGTGCGCTTCATACCCTCCGCTACGTGACGCTTTTCTGTAATTTGGTTAATATTAATTAGAGCTCTCTCTCCGAAAAGTATTTATTTTTTAAATTGTTATGCTTTAGAGTTATTTAATGTACTTAAAACGACTAAATAGTGTTCATCAAATACGTCACAAAAACCACGGGATGAATGGCGCCTGCCATGGCCTGCCTGCCTGCACGCCGCCACCTCTGCTCATCCGTGCGGTCCGTGTTTCGTTCGTCCGTGCCGTGCCGTCCGTGCCGTTCGTCTGTGTTTTCTGCTACAGCGTGTTTGGTCGACTTTGCTTGAAACAAAGTGACGCATGACCGCCCGCGTGCTCGCATGCTCGGCGTGAGTTTGTAGAGCTGAGCGGCTTGATATGGCTTGAGCTTCTCGTGTTTCCGTCGGGCGGTCAGGGCCTAGATTTTTAACCAAAGGTAAGTCGTTTTGCTCATTTGTCTTTCGACTGTGTTGTAAAGCTTGCTTTTGAATTTGCTAGGTCTGGGTTGCCGTCCGACGCCCCTCGGGCAGAGCTTTGTTCATGCGTGTTCAAGTGCCATCAGACAGCTGTGGATTGCTGTTGAGAGGAGTTATGCCGTCATAGATTGAAGTTAATTCACTGACTAAAGCTGGGTCGACAGTCGTTCGCAGTGCGACGAATTCGGGGCAAGGATTCCATTGAGTCATATTGATATGTTGACATGTATTCTTTCAATGGCGCATCGCTGCTTTAATTTATCATATAAAGTGCAAAAAAAGCGAACCAGCGAACGTCGCTCAAGCGAGCTACATGGCTTGTGTGTACCGCCATACGAGCTGCAGTTAACGACGATAAACGCATGCATAGAATTTCGGGGAAAAAAACTGCGAGAAGCAGTATCGAATTTAGATATTTAATCAAGTTACCAAGGAGCATATATATACTGTGGACGTCCACGGGACATTCAGGATAGGACATTCATGAAACTTTAGGACACTCTGAGGATGTAGGAGGACCGTGTGTGCTGCTGGAGCTTGCTATTCAAACATGGTTCTCACTACATCGCTACATCACCAAATGGAGCTCGAAATTTAGGTCTTTGGTTCGCTGACATTATTTTCTATGTAAGAAAGCAAAATTCAAAATATTGACGGCCAATTTACCAGAAACAGTAGAGATAGATTAGTCTTCCTCATTTTGGCCGTACCGCCGTACTATGCTAAATTTACTCTTAAGGACGACATTCGAACGTTGGGTAAAACCAGTCAGACGTCACTTGAACACTTGGTTGGAGTGCTGTGGGATGGCACTCTAACACTGCGTTCGAGTTATGATGCATGAAGATTGCGTAAACTCTACAATATTTCTTTCACCCGTTTGTGTTAATATGTGTCATGGGTTTATTGTAACATTGCGTCATGGCAATAGCTAGATTATCTTGTGACATTGTTTAATTCTCCATCAGTTTATTTTTTTACCAGCCGCTATTGTGCTACCTTCCGATGGACTAAAGGAACGCGCCATTGGCTAGGCTTCAGTAGATGTTAAACGCTCCCTCCCCCGCTGGCCCAGGTTATGTCCTACGGAAGTTACTGCTGCGTGGTCTGGTGTGCCAACAATGGGAAAACAAATAAGAACCCAAATGTCAAGTTTTTCCGAATTCCACGTGACCCAAGGAACGTATAGATTCTAAGGCTGTCCTTACAACATTTGATCGAAGCATAACATTTTGAATTGAGAACTATAGTCCGTTGCAACCTAAGAATGAAGGGCGAGGGTAAGACGGGCCGGGGAGGAGGAAGAAGACGAAACGCTAAAGAGAGAAGGAGATTTTCCCCTCTCTTCTCCAGCGTTCCGTCTGCTCCCTCCTCCCCGGCCCGTCTCACCCTCGCCATTCGTTCTTAGGTTGCAACGGACTATAGCAAAAAGGATTTCTTTAATGTCACTTTGGGTTATGGACACCGATATCTTTCAGGATTTTAAGGTTATCTTGCCTCGGGCCTAAATTAATTGCATACCCTGGTGGGTATGCAATCTATTTGTTCAGCTGTATTGCACTGTAGAGTTGCATGAAGAAAAAAAACTCTTCAAAACGTGAACACTTTGCTGAAAGGTGCCATACCGAACGGCAGTGAAATATTAAAAACAAGGCTCATATATTTGGAGTTTATTTGACCCTTACAGTATGTGTAACCTTGGTGGTATATACAATGTTCTGCAGGTCAAAAGCATGGCTACAGTACGCCAGACATCCTGAGCTCCTAGGAAAGACAGCCAAGGAGCTCTATGAGGGGTATCGCCTGTGTAGTGAGCATTTCACACCCAAGGACTTTTTGGATCCTGGGAAAACAAGGCTGACCAAAACGGCTATCCGTATGGTTCGGCCGCGAATGCTTAGGCTATCTGTAACAGCCCAAGGTAACATGTTCTTTATTTGCAGTCTGTACGGAGTTCTGTTATATTTTGCTTTTAGGCAGCACCATCTCTACGTCACTAATGCCAACTGCCAGCATGCTGTCAACGATGCTTCCTGACAGTCTCAAAAGTTTTAATCTGATTTAATTAGTTCTTATTATTACTTTGTGCTTAAATGGTTTATCTAATTCATTTAGCATTTTTCTACATTATCCCTGTTATGTCCCTGGCATACTGTTGCAAAGAACCAATATCCGGCCCAGTTTGTTGGATAATTATTTTAAAGCACAAGGTCAGCTGCATTGAAATACAGTAATTTGTGTCCTGCAATCAAGAAGGGCAGTTCTCCCAGTGCAGTGACTTCTTACAGGGCATCCTAAGTGTGTATCATACAATAGTGATATAAATGAAAGATAAGGCAGGTCAACGCTCCCCTGTTCATATCGAATTCGGCAAGAGGACTCGTGCCGTCTGAGTCATCTTCCTGACACTCATGTTTACAGCGTCAGCTTTAGTTCCCCATGCTGTTATGTTTTCATGCACTAGCCATACCGGGCCGTAAAAATTTAAGATATTCCGAGATTCCTAAGTGCCTTTTCAAGACCCGCCGGATCCTGTGTTTCGCCATTGATTAATATTGCTCAACATTAATTTTCATCAATAAGGGATTTCAATGCCCTTTCAGAGTGCTGAATATTTTCTGTTCCTTTGAAAGGTAACACAACTAACCTATCATTCGCCTGTAGCAGGGATTCTCCATCCGAAGCTTTATAAGCAGGTATTCATATCCGAGAAACCAAAAATTTTCAGAAGAACCGGTGGCGACAACATGCCCCTGTGACGTTCTATTGGGGGGAAACAGGATGTCGCATCCCACAGCAGCTTATGTTGAGATTATTTGTTTTTAATCGGCGGCTCATATCTGACAAAGAAGCCCTTTTCAGAAAAGCCGATGTCGGAACCAAGCCTTGGGGATGTTCCATTGAAGTGCAGCGGAACGTCACCTTCGGCAGCTGCTCATGGTGAGATCATTTATTTTAAAACAGGGGCTCATACCTGACAAGGAAACGCCCTTCAGAAAAGCCGATGGCGGAACCAAGCCCCGGGGATGTTCGATTGGAGGGCAGTGGAACGTCACCTTTGGCAGCTGCTCATGGTGAAATCATTTCTTTTAAAACAGCTGCTCATATCTGACAAGCAAATGTCTTTCAGAAGGACCGATGGCGGCACCAAGCCCCGGGAATGTTCCATTGGAAAGCAGCGGAACGTCACCTTTGGCAGCTGTTCATGGTGAGATCATTTCTTTTAAAACAGCTGCTCATATCTGACAACCAAACATTTGTCAGAAGAACCTGTGGCTACATGTCCCTGTGACGTTCCATTGGAGGGAAGCAGAACGTCGCATCCCACAGCAGCTTATGATGAGATTATTTATTTTTAATCGGCGGCTCATATCTGACAAGGAAGCCCTTTTCAGAAAAGCCGATGGCGGAATCAAGCCTTGGGGATGTTCCATTGAAGTGCAGCGGAACGTCACCTTCGGCAGCTGCTCATGGTGACATCATTTATTTTAAAACAAGGGCTCATACCTGACAAGGAAACGCCCTTCAAAAAAGCCGATGGCGGAACCAAGCCCCGGGGATGTTCGATTGGAGGGCAGTGGAACGTCACCTTTGGCAGCTGCTCATGGTGAAATCATTTCTTTTAAAACAGCTGCTCATATCTGACAAGCAAATGTCTTTCAGAAGGACCGATGGCGGCACCAAGCCCCGGGAATGTTCCATTGGAAAGCAGCGGAACGTCACCTTTGGCAGCTGTTCATGGTGAGATAATTTCTTTTAAAACAGCTGCTCATATCTGACAACCAAACATTTGTCAGAAGAACCTGTGGCTACATGCCCCTGTGACGTTCCATTGGAGGGAAACAGAATGTCGCATCCCACAGCAGCTTATGATGAGATTATTTATTTTTAATCGGCGGCTCATATCTGACAAGGAAGCCCTTTTCAGAAAAGCCGATGGCGGAATCAAGCCTTGGGGATGTTCCATTGAAGTGCAGCGGAACGTCACCTTCGGCAGCTGCTCATGGTGACATCATTTATTTTAAAACAAGGGCTCATACCTGACAAGGAAACGCCCTTCAAAAAAGCCGATGGCGGAACCAAGCCCCGGGGATGTTCGATTGGAGGGCAGTGGAACGTCACCTTTGGCAGCTGCTCATGGTGAAATCATTTCTTTTAAAACAGCTGCTCATATCTGACAAGCAAATGTCTTTCAGAAGGACCGATGGCGGCACCAAGCCCCGGGAATGTTCCATTGGAAAGTAGCGGAACGTCACCTTTGGCAGCTGTTCATGGTGAGATAATTTCTTTTAAAACAGCTGCTCATATCTGACAACCAAACATTTGTCAGAAGAACCTGTGGCTACATGCCCCTGTGACGTTCCATTGGAGGGAAACAGAATGTCGCATCCCACAGCAGCTTATGATGAGATTATTTATTTTTAATCGGCGGCTCATATCTGACAAGGAAGCCCTTTTCAGAAAAGCCGATGGCGGAATCAAGCCTTGGGGATGTTCCATTGAAGTGCAGCGGAACGTCACCTTCGGCAGCTGCTCATGGTGACATCATTTATTTTAAAACAAGGGCTCATACCTGACAAGGAAACGCCCTTCAAAAAAGCCGATGGCGGAACCAAGCCTTGGGGATGTTCGATTGGAGGGCAGTGGAACGTCACCTTTGGCAGCTGCTCATGGTGAAATCATTTCTTTTAAAACAGCTGCTCATATCTGACAAGCAAATGTCTTTCAGAAGGACCGATGGCGGCACCAAGCCCCGGGAATGTTCCATTGGAAAGCAGCGGAACGTCACCTTTGGCAGCTGTTCATGGTGAGATAATTTCTTTTAAAACAGCTGCTCATATCTGACAACCAAACATTTGTCAGAAGAACCTGTGGCTACATGCCCCTGTGACGTTCCATTGGAGGGAAGCAGAATGTCGCATCCCACAGCAGCTTATGATGAGATTATTTATTTTTAATCGGCGGCTCATATCTGACAAGGAAGCCCTTTTCAGAAAAGCCGATGGCGGAATCAAGCCTTGGGGATGTTCCATTGAAGTGCAGCGGAACGTCACCTTCGGCAGCTGCTCATGGTGACATCATTTATTTTAAAACAAGGGCTCATACCTGACAAGGAAACGCCCTTCAAAAAAGCCGATGGCGGAACCAAGCGCCGGGGATGTTCGATTGGAGGGCAGTGGAACGTCACCTTTGGCAGCTGCTCATGGTGAAATCATTTCTTTTAAAACAGCTGCTCATATCTGACAAGCAAATGTCTTTCAGAAGGACCGATGGCGGCACCAAGCCCCGGGAATGTTCCATTGGAAAGCAGCGGAACGTCACCTTTGGCAGCTGTTCATGGTGAGATAATTTCTTTTAAAACAGCTGCTCATATCCGACAACCAAACATTTGTCAGAAGAACCTGTGGCTACATGCCCCTGTGCCGTTCCATTGGAGGGAAACAGAATGTCGCATCCCACAGCAGCTTATGATGAGATTATTTATTTTTAATCAGCGGCTCATATCTGACAAGGAAGCCCTTTTCAGAAAAGCCGATGGCAGAACCAAGCCTTGGGGATGTTTCATTGAAGTGCAGCGGAACGTCACCTTCGGCAGCTGCTCATGGTGAGATCATTTATTTTAAAACAGGGGCTCATACCTGGGTCGCTAAACTCGTGAAACTCAAAGTTTGGGCCGAAGTTCACGGAGCGCACCGATTGGCGTGTCGCGACGATGACTTGGCGCTTTTTTCGCCGACGTCCAATCGGCGCGCTCCGCGAACTTTCGGCTCAAACTTTGTGTTTCACGAGTTTAGGGCCGCTGACAAGGAAACGCCCTTTAGAAAAGCCGATGGCGGAACCAAGCCCTGGGGATGTTCGATTGGAGGGCAGTGGAACGTCACCTTTGGCAGCTGTTCATGGTGAGATCATTTCTTTTAAAACAGCCGCTCATATCTGACAACCAAACGTTTGTCAGAAGAACCTGTGGCTACATGTCCCTGTGACGTTCCATTGGAGGGAAGCAGAACGTCGCATCCCACAGCAGCTTATGATGAGATTATTTATTTTTAATCGGCGGCTCATATCTGACAAGGAAGCCCTTTTCAGAAAAGCCGATGGCGGAATCAACCCTTGGGGATGTTCCATTGAAGTGCAGCGGAACGTCACCTTCGGCAGCTGCTCATGGTGAGATCATTTATTTTAAAACAGGGGCTCATACCTGGGTCGCTAAACTCGTGAAACTCAAAGTTTGGGCCGAAGTTCACGGAGCGCACCGATTGGCGTGTCGCGACGATGACTTGGCGCTTTTTTCGCCGACGTCCAATCGGCGCGCTCCGCGAACTTTCGGCTCAAACTTTGTGTTTCACGAGTTTAGGGCCGCTGACAAGGAAACGCCCTTTAGAAAAGCCGATGGCGGAATCAACCCTTGGGGATGTTCCATTGAAGTGCAGCGGAACGTCACCTTTGGCAGCTGCTCATGGTGAAATCATTTGTTTTAAAACAGCTGCTCATATCCGACAACCAAACATTTGTCAGAAGAACCTGTGGCTACATGCCCCTGTGCCGTTCCATTGGAGGGAAACAGAATGTCGCATCCCACAGCAGCTTATGATGAGATTATTTATTTTTAATCAGCGGCTCATATCTGACAAGGAAGCCCTTTTCAGAAAAGCCGATGGCAGAACCAAGCCTTGGGGATGTTTCATTGAAGTGCAGCGGAACGTCACCTTCGGCAGCTGCTCATGGTGAGATCATTTATTTTAAAACAGGGGCTCATACCTGGGTCGCTAAACTCGTGAAACTCAAAGTTTGGGCCGAAGTTCACGGAGCGCACCGATTGGCGTGTCGCGACGATGACTTGGCGCTTTTTTCGCCGACGTCCAATCGGCGCGCTCCGCGAACTTTCGGCTCAAACTTTGTGTTTCACGAGTTTAGGGCCGCTGACAAGGAAACGCCCTTTAGAAAAGCCGATGGCGGAACCAAGCCCTGGGGATGTTCGATTGGAGGGCAGTGGAACGTCACCTTTGGCAGCTGTTCATGGTGAGATCATTTCTTTTAAAACAGCCGCTCATATCTGACAACCAAACGTTTGTCAGAAGAACCTGTGGCTACATGTCCCTGTGACGTTCCATTGGAGGGAAGCAGAACGTCGCATCCCACAGCAGCTTATGATGAGATTATTTATTTTTAATCGGCGGCTCATATCTGACAAGGAAGCCCTTTTCAGAAAAGCCGATGGCGGAATCAACCCTTGGGGATGTTCCATTGAAGTGCAGCGGAACGTCACCTTCGGCAGCTGCTCATGGTGAGATCATTTATTTTAAAACAGGGGCTCATACCTCACAAGGAAACGCCCTTCAAAAAAGCCGATGGCGGAACCAAGCCCCGGGGATGTTCGATTGGAGGGCAGTGGAACGTCACCTTTGGCAGCTGCTCATGGTGAAATCATTTCTTTTAAAACAGCCGCTCATATCTGACAAGCAAATGTCTTTCAGAAGGACCGATGGCGGCACCAAGCCCCGGGAATGTTCCATTGGAAAGCAGCGGAACGTCACCTTTGGCAGCTGTTCATGGTGAGATCATTTCTTTTAAAACAGCTGCTCATATCTGACAACCAAACATTTGTCAGAAGAACCTGTGGCTACATGCCCCTGTGACGTTCCATTGGAGGGAAACAGAATGTCGCATCCCACAGCAGCTTATGATGAGATTATTTATTTTTAATCGGTGGCTCATATCTGACAAGGAAGCCCTTTTCAAAAAAGGCGATGGCGGAACCAAGCCCGGGGATGTTCGATTGGAGGGCAGTGGAACGTCACCTTTGGCAGCTGTTCATGGTGAGATCATTTCTTTTAAAACAGCTGCTCATATCCGACAACCAAACATTTGTCAGAAGAACCTGTGGCTACATGCCCCTGTGACGTTCCATTGGAGGGAAACAGAATGTCGCATCCCACAGCAGCTTATGGTGAGATTATTTATTTTTAATCAGCGGCTCATATCTGACAAGGAAGCCCTTTTCAGAAAAGCCGATGGCAGAACCAAGCCTTGGGGATGTTCCATTGAAGTGCAGCAGAACGTCACCTTCGGCAGCTGCTCATGGTGAGATCATTTATTTTAAAACAGGGGCTCACACCTGGGTCGCTAAACTCATGAAACTCAAAGTTTGGGCCGAAGTTCACGGAGCGCACCGATTGGCCTGTCGCGACGATGACTTGGCGCTTTTTTCGCCGACGTCCAATCGGCGCGCTCCGCGAACTTTCGGCTCAAACTTTGTGTTTCACGAGTTTAGGGCCCCTGACAAGGAAACGCCCTTTAGAAAAGCCGATGGCGGAATCAAGCCCCGGGGATGTTCGATTGGAGGGCAGTGGAACGTCACCTTTGGCAGCTGCTCATGGTGAAATCATTTCTTTTAAAACAGCTGCTCATATCTGACAAGCAAATGTCTTTCAGAAGGACCGATGGCGGTACTAAGCCCCGGGAATGTTCCATTGGAAAGCAGCGGAACGTTACCTTTGGCAGCTGTTCATGGTGAGATCATTTCTTTTAAAGGAATTGTCCCGTCGAAACCGGAAGTACTTAAGTTCTTGCGCTCGTTACGTCGAGGGAGCCTTCATATAGACAAACGTCATTTTTATTTTGATATATGATCTCCCGTTATTAATTAAACCTTTCATGATCCTATGTACGAAACTGCACCCTGAATTTCGCCAGTGTCAATGGCTGACATCCGTAGGTGCTGCGTGACGTCACAGAACGCAAAGGTTTGTCGGATGGTCGGGATAACAAGCGTTGGTCGATGGATATCTTGTATTTTGTTTCGAATTATATAGTCTCCTAGGCAGTACCCTACTGAAATACGGTTCTTTTGCAGTTCATAAGCACGTGCAAAAAAAGTCGCGCCTTTTAGCAGGATATTACTCGCAGACAGCCATAAGCTTCGAGCAAACGTATGCCGTTTCGCGCAAACACAACTGCGACGGACGCCGATCGAACTAGGGGCGCTTGCAAAGCAAAGGATGCAGTTTTCGCCTCTGAAGCGGCACTTAGGTACACGAAGCGGCATCTGGGTACACATTTCGGCGGATCCACTGGATCGGTGATGAGGCTGCGGGTCATTCCCTCAGAGGCGACGTCCGCGGGTCGAAGGCAAACGGCGAAACGTTCAAATGCATGTCGGACTCGTCACTTGACTTGGACGCGCTTGGTGAATCGTAGCTACGCTCCATCTTCACACGCTGGTCAAACAGATATCGGGCTGCACGAGTGCTAAATACAATTTCTCGTATCATTTCGAGATGGCCAAGCTGTTGGTTTCGGTTTCGCTGCGTAATCAAGGTCTGTTCGATTTGGCCAGGAAGTTCTGAACTATAGTCGGTTACAAGTCAAGAAGGTAGCGGCAAATGCCCTCAAAGGGAATCTTTGCATTTCGACGATAGGTTCGCGGCATCAGGATGATTTTGCGTCGGGAGTCACTGGCGGCAGCGCGCGGCCGGTATACCGGTCACCTCGAAGGCGAAGGCCTGACGATAGCGTCTTGGCCAAGACAATTATCGACCGTAATTTTGGCGCCAAGTTAAAGCAAGAATCGGAAAAAGAAAAAAAAAATGCCAATTCTCGGTGTTTTTTTTAGGCCCGTTAGTGGGCGTCCACAGATATCAGCGGACAAAGCATGCAGTATTATGCTCAGCTACGGGGACATGCGAGTACCAACGCACTAAATCCCAGACCTCTACAATGTATCGGAGTCGTTCAATATGCATCCAAGAGCAATTGAAGGCGGAGACTATCAAGAGGGCAATACCTTTCCCGTGCCTGTAATTAAGACTATCAACACTGTGGATCCCCACATAGCGTCAAAAAGCAACAATTTACGTGAGCCAATATTTCAACACTCACCACAGAAAGCCAAACCTACGCGAGCAGGTGCCTAAAACGCTTTTAGAATATCATAATCAAGCAAACTCCCACCCTCAGTTAGGATATCTCAATTCCGCGTCCACCGCGGGTACGTTGTTATCATAAATGAGAGGAAATGCAACCTCTGTATCGGCCTTATTGTTAAAGATCGCAGACATTTGAGCAAGCGCTGCGAAAAATGGCACCGCGAGCAGAGACGGACGAGGAGTTCTGCTATCGCTGTCTGCTCTTGTCGTCTGCTTCTGCACGGACGCTGAACAGAGTCCGGAGCCGGTGCAAGATTTTGAGGAACTGGGTCTGAACTCGTTCAGAAATGAAATGAATCGAACGAGCCAGTGCAACGGTCGTGCAACTTACGGTTCAATCGAATGCACCAGTTCCTGCACTGCTGCACTAGTTCAGCCAGTTCAGGCGAATCGAACAGACCTAAATTGACTGATCCGATTTGGGCGAGGAGTGGGTGGACGTAGTTTAATATCATTGGCACAGCATCACACCTCAGCTTGCAAGCCTTCTGTCCGCTGAGAGCTCAGCTCGTAGCTTTCTTCTGCGAGACGATTGCTGCATAAGCAGGATCTCGATCTGGACGGGAACCCAGTCCCTACGCACGACGACGATCCACTTTGCTCGTCACTGCACGTCTCGCGGAAAAGTCTGGAACGTCATGTCTTGGCTCGCATGTGCTGCCCGGTGGTTGTGGCACCCAACCGCGCAACAAAAATCTCACTCAACCACGAAACAAGTCCAGCACGACAACGAAAACGAAGCACGCTGAAGCGTTCGCTCGCAGGCAAACAACGAGACAAAAATGGTCGCTTTGTGTTTTGTGACGTCAGAGCTTCAATGTTGCCAACGAAAGCAGCGCTTACGCCAGAATGCGATATGAGCAGTATAAATTCAATTACTCACGCAGAGGGGCATATAAAATTCGGATATTGCACGTACGATGCTTCTCGAGGCAATAACAATGATATTCAATTGTTTTCTCGAATACAAAATTTGACCGGACAATCCCTTTAAAACAGCTGCTCATATCTGACAACCAAACATTTGGCAGAAGAACCTGTGGCTACATGTCCCTGTGACGTTCCATTGGAGGGAAGCAGAACGTCGCATCCCACAGCAGCTTCTGGTGAGATTATTTATTTTAAATCAGCGGCTCATATCTGACAAGGCAACGCTTTTCAGAAAAGCCGATGGCGGAACCAAGCAACAGGGATGTTCGATTGGAGGGCAGCGGAACGTCCCCTTCGGCAGCTGCTCATGGTGAGATCATTTCTTTCAGAACAGCTGCTCATATCTGACAAGCAACCGTTTTTCAGAACAACCGATGGCGACAAGCCCCTGTGGTATTAAACTGGAGGGTACCAGTGCGTCACACACCACAGCGGCCTGTGGTAAAATAAATCTACACAAATTGGGTTTATGCAAACATTCGTATTTAACAGTGGCACATTTTCCAGAGCAAATGGGGATGGCCAGCTCTCCTGGCCAGCTTTTGGACCACAGCACTCCATCTTCGTCTGTTGGCCATTCTGAATCATCTGGAACCTGTGGGTATAAATTGACTTCTCTACAGATGTAAGCTCTGCAAAATTGTGTTAAGTACCTCTGCATTTAGTATGCACATTGCTTCAAACTAGGTGACATTATTTGTCGCTTCATTTTTGTGCTGGCCTTAATAACTTGGAACATCACTACAAGGCTCTAGATGACGGGGAACATAAGCTTTGAAGTGCGGCACCGTGAAATGCTCTGAAAAGGGGTGGTTTCCTAGTAATCTGTGTTTACTGTAGTAATTTGTCAATCCTGTTGCATACAGTTCTCATTTTGGATGACCCTGTTGAATGTACTGATTGACTACGCGATTATTCAATATTTGAAAGATTCATCAATTTATGTTAATACAGTTTTTGTGGTGAAATTATTGCAGCTTAGAGACTAATAGCTAGTTTAATTTTTTTCTGATAGCAGCCATTTGTGTATAAACAGTGGTAACGGAACATGTGGAGTAAATGCCCACTCACAATTTGGAGATAATCACGAAAAACTCAGAGATGTATGCTTCTTATGCCCGAAAGCAAAAATTCAGAACAGCCAAAGGTTGGGGGGAAGGGGGGTCACCACTTAATTTGAGGCCGGCGCGCGTGTCTAGCATCACGTTTTACATCGGTGTGCTTCGAGAAGCAGCTGGAGCGGATGAGCATTTATGTTAGGTGGGTGGGTTTTTAAGTCTGGAGTTGGACCTTGATACGTGCTTTGTTTATTTCGCAAACGTTTCGAAAGTAGCGGGGGGGCGGCACATATTGCAGCATAGGTAAGTGGTCGGTATTTGGCGGTATCGTTTTTGTCGGGTTCTACTTTTATGATTTTTGTGTAGCCTGACTTGTGTGCTTTTGGTATTGTTTTGGCAGGCTCAGGTCGTTCAACACCTGCTTCCGCCAAGCTCTCAAGGAGGCCCAGGGACGTCATAAAACGCCTACAAGCAAAGGTTTCCAGTTACAGAAAGACAATATCAAGACAGCGCAAGCAACAGAAGCAAATGCCTCAAACAGCTGCTGAAGCACTTGAAATGGTGCGTCCGTTTGTGACTGAAGAGGTTTTTGGATTTATCTCGTCGCATGTAAAATTATGGCGCAAGGGACGAGGAAAACGGTTTCCACTGTGGCTCTAGAAGTTTGCTTTGCATCTGAACTTTCATGGCCCACAGGCATACCGTTTTCTATCGTTACATTTAACGCTTCCCACACAGCGTTCACTGCGTAGGTGGCTGTCAAACGAAAAAATGACTCCTGGTATTATACCTGGTGTCATGTCCTCCATCGAATCTCAAACACGGTCTTGGAATGCACGTGATCGTGTGTGCACCTTGATTTTTGATGAAATTGTTTTAAAGAAGAACTTGACATACGACCCTGCACACGACATTGCCCATGGATTTACAGATGACGGTGTTGAACGAACCTCGACCATTGCAGATAGAGCCCTGGTTGTTGTGCTCTCTGGAATTTCCAGGAGATGGTTTCAGCCCCTCGCATACACTGTTGGGCACGCTTCAACACACTCTTCTTTTATCCGGAGCCTCCTGATTTCTCTCATTCGAGAGCTTAAGACTCTTGACTTCACTGTAAAGGCCGTGGTCTGTGATCAGGGGGCTTCAAACGTAAGTTTAGCCAACCAACTTGGTGTATCTGCTAATAAGCCATTTTTTAAAGTCGACAACGAACATGTTTACTTTATCTTTGATGTTCCGCGCCTCATCAAAATAACCAGAAACAATCTCCAAGCACGCAAACTTTGCATTGGGGATGAGGTCATTGAGTGGTCCCATATTGTTGAACTTTATCGTTCTACTTATGAGATGAGGTTGCGATTGGCTCCAAAACTTACTGAGAGGCACATTTTTCAAAAACCTTTCAGTAACATGAAAGTAAAGCGTGCCACACAGGTCCTGAGTGCCCCAGTCTGTATTGCCATTCTATCCCTTGTTTATGCCAAGGAGCTTCCTGGGGCAGCCATGGCTACAGCCTATTTCTGTGATAGAATGAAGAGACTTTTTGGTTGTTTAAGTAGCTTGCAATTCAAGAAGACTGGGCAGAAGTTGCGTCATGCCATTCTGAACGAATCTGAGACACTCAATTTCCTTCCCAACAACTCGCATGGATTTGAACATGGAAGTTCCAAAGTAGGAGGCAGCCACAAACCATCATAGGGTGGCAAGTTACTATAAAGAGTGTCCTCATGCTCTGGGATGAGCTTTCAAACAGCTATGACTTTAAATTCTTACTTACTCGACGCCTGCAGCGAGACCCACGGGAGAACATTTTGGGGGCAATACGACAAATGCTGGGCTGCAGTACAAACCCAAATGTGAATCAGTTCACCTCAGGACTGAAACGCATAGGGATAAAGAAACTGTTCAGACTCTCGAACAATGGAAACGTAGAGAAAAGGCTGACCTCCTCAAGGAGTTGCCAATATTTTCGCACCATGAAAGTTCCATTGCAGAGAATGTGGAATGTTTTCCAGTTGATAACTTCCCGCCACTAGAAGATATTTCTGAGCTGGCATCAGACATCAGTTCTAACATAATTGATGACTCGTGCACTTACTACGTTGGAGGCTATTTGATCAAACTTTTCCTTGAACAGACAACCCACAGCTCTGGCTGTTCTAAGCTGCTAAAGGATGAGTCTCACAACTTGACCAAGCCTCACCAGTATTTTCTTATGCTTAAAGCATACCACGTGCCTGGGAAACTATTCGGAAACCTAGTAGTACCCTCACAGACTGCCTTTAACTTCATTCAGAAACTAGAAAATCACTTTCTTGCCGTAATAGAGAGTGTAGCGCATGTTCGAGGGGTGTGTGCTGCCTTGTATCACACACTCTCAGGGCTGGGTGGTTTCAGCCTTTGCTCAGAGGAGTGTCACAAAAGGTTTTTAAGAATGTTTTGCCGAATACGCTTGTGTTGGCATCTTCGATTCCTTAACCGGAACTTGGACAAAGTTCGGTTACGCTCTTCAGTTGCTAGTAAGCAACTAGATAAGTTTAACTGTTAATAGCTTAATAGCGTATTAACAGAGGCGGTTGTCAAATCAAAAACAGAAAGTGCTTATTAATTGGGCGGTGTAGCTTGCACTCCAGACATTTGTTTCCTTTATTTTCAGGAAATGTGCATCACGACCCCCTTACACAAATATTTATCCACTTTCTACAGAATTTCTATAGAAAATAGTGTATAGAGGCTATAGATATTTGGAAGAAAATGTGTCCACTTGTGTACCCGTTTATATTTTTTTGACGTTTTTTTTTTTTTCTGAAGTAATACTTCTTTCCTGAACAAATGTATTTCGGGGAATGTTTAGAGACGTTGAATTATGGTTGAATATCTATGGTTGAATCTTGTTACATTCCGAATAAAGTTCTCGTTTTTTTTTTTTTGTAATGGCTCACTTGCAGCGAGTTTCAGGCTATGCCATTTCGTGTGTTTTACTAAATTACAAATAGCGCTAGGACGAGGACAGACGAACAATTGGACAGGACAGGCGCTAGCTCACAACTGACGGTTTTATATACAACGTTAAAGAAGAAGGTGAAGGAAGTGTCTGGAGTTGAAAAAATAAGAAATAGGTCTTTTTCTAACCGGGGCGCTTTTCTTCTTCTTCGTCTGTCCTCGTCCTAGCGCTATTTGTAATTTAGTATGTATAACCAACTAGCCCGCGAGAATATTTTAATTCGTGTGTTTTGTATTAGCCGGAAATTTGGATTTTGTACTATCCGGTGTGTGCTTCGCCTGGTAATGATAGCGATGTCTTGTTTATTTCTGCACTTACTTCCCGTGCCCGAGTCGGCGTGAAGGTGAATGGATCATTCAGGCATGTTCCCTGTGGAAAGCTTTTGTTAACTTGGCTCCGCCAAGAATCTATTACGAAGTGTACAATATGCCGAACTTTTTCATATTCATTTATTTTTGTGAGTATCTATTTCTTATAAAACATACAGAGCTTCTGAAGTAAATCATGTACATATGAATGTGGTCCAATAAAATGTTTTCAAACCACTTACTGTTGTTGACCCCAAAACATCCCAAAATGCTCCACCAGCCAGGAGTCAATGTGGCGATAATGTACTTCAATGTGTACAAAAAGTTGAAATTTCGTTCGACACAAATTGCAAAAATTATATCTTAAAAATTAAAATAAATCTGCGTCAACATAAAAAAAAAAAAAAAGAATCATCGGCTCCGGAGCCAAGGAGCTCCCGAGAGCCTAGCGAGGAGGGAGGCGAGAAGGAAAGAAGGGGAGAAAAAGAGAAGGAGAAGGGTACCGAAGAACCGAAACAAAAATGCCCAAACCGAAACCGAAACTAACTTGATCGGAACCGGAACCAGATTGTGTTTAATACCGCCCGCTCAGAGCGCTAGCTGTCACTGCTCTATCCGGGCCATAGAGTTATTATAATGTACGCTAGAGGTTCAACTGGCGCTAGTGTCTACGCGACTTCCGGGAGGCAAATTGAAGCAGACAGCAACCAGTCTACTTTTGCGCTGCTCCTGTGCATTCCTATGGGAAAACGTGCGTGAATATTTTCTCTTCGCCAAAAAATGACACGAATAACTTTTATGATTTCGGTTGTACCGGATAGTATGTACCTTTATTAATATTGTGAAAGTGTAATTGCTTTAGTTACAGCATTTTTCTTTACCACTGAACGATGTTAAACTTCGCTATATTTCAGGCCCAAACCTATGTTCCATGACAGGTATGTAAAAATGAGCGACGATTCTAAGCAAAATAACAATCGAAAGGAATGTAGAATGCGTTCAAGGTTCGCTGGCATTCCGGTGGCACTTATGGTAATATGCCCGTTCTGTCACTATATGAAAATTAGGCCGTCGTGCATCTTTACGATCTGTTAAAAAAAAATGAAGTATGTGGGCTACGAAAGGTGTCTTTTTATTATTTCCTATGTCGGGCAGTTTTAATCGGGCACCTGTTCTCTGGCTTCTCCCTATTTGCAAAGATTTGGAGCGTACGGGTGATGATTTGAACCCAGAACAAGCATCTTCGCACATATTCAGGAGCAGAAACTTAAGAATAAAGCAGTACTTATTTACTGCAAATCTTTCAATTTATGTTTGATCGCCTGCATGCACAAGAAGTTACTTATCCAGTGTTACTGCGTAGTTCTTGGCGTCTCTCTTGGTTTTCCACATATCCTTCGTTCGTTTGACACGTATATCCCCCATGGTGGAAAGCGCCGACGCCGTGTTCGCGCTAACAGTGTCCGACAGTGCCCATAAATACACATACGAAGCTGTTTTAGCACCGTTTTTCGTGCCACGAATTTCAAATAAAAACGCTGTAACTGACCAATTATTTCGTCTGCGTGACTGAGAAATGTTCCAAGCTACCTAGTGCGTACGAATTATTCTTGATATTTGCTGTTATAATCGAGCCGAGAGAGAAAAAGCACTCACTTTTTCCCATAGAAATGCATTACCGGAAGTCAATTTCGGACTGGTTGCTGTCTGCTTCAATTTGCAGCAGCACACTAGCGCCAGTTGAACCTCTAGCGTACATTATAATAACTCTATGATCCGGGCCGCTGAGGCCTATGGCAGTGTCCGCTCTTTACCTTGTGCATATTACTCTATGAGTGTTGCGTGGCGTGCGCTCGCTGTTGGCGTTGTAGAGACGCTTCTAGCTTTATTTGTGTGTCGTATTTCCTGCCATCGTGTGTCGTATGTTATGCCCGACTATTTAAGCTCGCTACCGGAACCTGAACGGCAGCGGTATCGAGACAAATTGTGCGTAGACCTTTGACGATCCTTACGCCGTAAACAAGGCCTGCTGGAGTTCCGATGTGAAGTTGCTGCCACCGACGTCGATAGCTCACGTCCTTGTTTATTTGTTTTTTTTTTTTTTTTTCGTCTAGCCAGTTCACGGCCTACACGGCGCTGGCGTACAAGTCTCTCGAGGCCTACGGTTACCTTGAGCCGGTTTCCGTGCTGCCGGCGGAATCAGCAGACTGTGAGTCCGCGGAAGTGTATTTATTGATTGATTTAATGCACACAGCGTCTTTCGGTCAAGGTATGATATTTTTCTTACCCTCATGATCACAACGCACGGCAAAAGGTAACGCTTTGTCCCTTCTGTTGCCGATCTTCTTCCGCTTGGTAGCATGGGCGTATATATATATATATATATATGGCGAGCCACCGACGAGCGCTCGGCCGATGCTTTGTCCGTACGAACAAAATCTGGGTAGTCTCGATCAGACGACGGTTTCTCTGCACATAAGCAAGCCTCGGGACGGAGAGTAAAATGGGAGCCACACTTGCCTTCAAGAAAGTGCTTGCCGCACCAACGGTCGTCCGCGAGAGGCAGCCATTCTTTTCGATCCACGGATACTCCACTTTCTGCGCCTTTTAGAGTCCGCCGGGAACTTGCGGAAGCTCACTCCGCTACTTTTGCTGCACCTTTCGGTGCAATTAAAGGCTACACAGCTTTGCGGCTTCCTGATATGCTATGACGTCCATGCAAAATGTGAGCCCCTCTGCCCACACCACCCGGCTCCGGCGCGATCGCAGCGCCGCCGCAGTTTCATGACGTGAGGCCCGCGTGTCGGTCTATAGGAGGGAGTGGAAGCACTGTGTGTTTGCGTGTTCCACACTGCACGTGCGCGGAGCTTAAAATTGTGGTCTTAAATCGGCGCATGGCTACGACGCGAATACGCAGCATGGAGCACGCATAGAGTGCTTCCCGTTTCCGCCTCGGGAGGCCGAGCAGCAAGCTGGAGACGCGAATAGCGATCGGCGAAGTTAGGGTGTTATAATACTGGAGAACTCGTTTCAGCGTCTTTTCTTGAGGTTGCAAACAAATGCATGCAGAGAGCTGCAGGGACAGCGTTCGATCTGCGTTAACTTCCCTCCGCCATTGCGGCGTTTTCTTTTGCTCCCCGTGCCAGCAAAATCGTAATTGTTTGGTTATTCACTTTGTTTGATATGTAGCGACGAGAAGAAAAGGGTACTTACTGCATCGCGTGTACGTGTGGAGCAATCCACGACGACGTGAGCAATGGTTGCGCGGAGTCGATACCAGACGACAGATACACAACCCGGCGAAACCGAAACCAAAACTACCCGTTGACAGTCGCCTGCCTCCAGAGTGCACCGTAACCGCTAAAAAACATTTTTTTTTTTTTTTGGGGGGGGGGGGGGAGGGGAGAGATTTAGGCGGCTGGGATTTCCATGGCTTGGGGTGCGGGGAGGGGGAGGGGGGGTCAAAATGCATGTGCATAATATAGGGTCGGCTGCATTTGGGTTGGGGGGGGGCTGAAGCCCCATAGGCCCCCCCCCCCCACGCCCCCCCCCCCCCCACGCCCCCCCCCCCCCGGCTGGCTACGCCCCTGGCTTGGAATGCTGCTATTTTGCATATTGCCAATTACCCCTTTTATGTAAAGAATTAGGATGTATGTTGGTGCATCTTAGAGTAGATATATGCTATATTTTCAAGACGTACACGTTTCGAACGCCAAGCGCATCGCCTCTCCCTCCGACAGTCAAGTATTATAAGAACTATTTCGTGCAGCGTATGAACAATGCGCAAACTTGCTTTATTCTTCAGATTAAAACGAGTATATACTCTAAAAAAAGAGTGAATGGGGTACACCCAGAGGGGGCGTCAGTGCTTGTTACGCATACCCCAAAGTTTGGAGTATGCGTAAACCCGTTGGTGTGGTGCACATGTACACCTTTTTCTACACAAACCTCATTCGCAGGGAACACAGGTACACCCCATTCAATGCTGTGCGGTTACACCACTTTCAACACCCAATGAAATGAAAGGGAACACAGATGCACCCCATTCGAAGGTGTACCATTGCACCGCTCCATAAACCCGCCTCAATCAAAGGGAACACAGATGCGCCCCGCTCAATAGTCTGCCATTACTCCCCTTTCTACACTTACTGCCTTCAAAAGGAACACAAGAGCACCCTGTTCAATGGTGTGTTACACCTCTTTCTACATCCCCTGAATTCGAAAGAAATACAGGTGCACCAGATTCAAAGGTGCACCGTCACACCACTTTATGTACCCGCTTCATAAACCTATTTAAGACATCAAGGAAACCATTAAAAAATGTATGCGCACCGGTGATTGCAGAAAGGCAGGTAAACGGACACACGGGATTGTTTTCAAATCTCCTAGAAGTTTATTAGACAGCCTATTCCGTAAACAAGTACAAGCTTGCAAGCCATCCGTAATATGTGAAGAGGTACAAAGATGCTGTTACACAACTGAGAAGATTACTAAGCAAACAAGAACCGGGGTGAGTGTTAGGTGGTGTCTATTCTCCCAGCAGCCGGCAGAATTATTTCCCCCAAATTCCACCGGTAGTCGCCACTCATTGGCGGTACAATCACTTTATCGAACGACATTTCATCGACACGCGATGTTTCATAGACAGTTCAGATTAGCTTTCCTATATTAGCATCTCTTTTTTTTTTCTTGTAATGAGCCGCCCAGACTCTATCCGCGAAGTGACGTGTACGGGTGAGACAGGTGGGTTAACATTTTTGTAATGAGCCGCCGCAGACTGTCGCCACGAAGCGGCGTGAACTATAGCGTGAACGGGTGGGCTGGGTAGGTGGCACGCGCCTCAGTGATATACGGGCGTAGCAAAAATGTCCCTAAAGCCTGCTTTTCGCGTAACGAGTGACGATGAAACGTTAGTGTAGACGAAACAAGTCTGCGAAGCGTGTATCAACGAAAAGGTGTCCATGAAACGTGTTTCCACAAAACGCCGGGAGAATAAGAAAGTCAGTAGTCTATCTGCAGTTGTCACATGATTGCAGGTAGGCGACTGCTGACAGAATTTCGTGGAAATTATTCTCCCGGCTGCTAGGAAACAGACACGGCCTAAATCTAGAGGTAATCCGGAACGGAACGATCAATTGTTCAAAAGGAGTAGGTAGCAGAGCACTTACGATAAAAGTACCGGACTTGAAATATGTAATTCGCGATATATGTCGACACGGGCACTGCAGAACAACCACACAAACACAAAAACGAAAATAAAGAGGTCTGTGAAGATTCAACACGATGTGGCAAAATCAGTAATTTGCCGAACCGAACACTGAACGCATCATATGAATTCCTTGGGCTTTTCTGAAGAAATCGCTTGTAGACGATATACGCGTAGGACTTTCGAACATTGGAAGCATTGGTACACTCGAATAAGTTGTCGCGGACGAAATCTACGGCAGCCCCGCTGGTCGCATCACAGCACACAAGAAACTAGGCTGGAAAGCAGACATTCCGGGATCGGAAGGAGCTACTACGTCATCCGTTAAACCCAGGCACGTAGCCAAGATTTTGTTTCGGGGGGGGGGGGGGGGGGGGCCCGCCCATGACAACATGCTGTATGAGGGGGGGGGGGGAGAGGAGGTCCCAGCAAAATGGAAGACCGGGGGAGGGGGGCGGGGGGGGCGGACCCGAGCCCCATGGCCCCCTTCCCCCCTGGCTACGTGCCTGGTGAAACCTTTACCAGATGATCACGCTCCTGCCGTTACCCGAAGCCCAGAAAGCGGAGTCACGGGATACAAAAAGCCTTCGGTTCATTGGTCCGGCGCACGATGGTCCGGCGACTGCACACCTTCTTCCACGCTTTCAGCTTCGGAAGAGAAAGAAAAAGAGAGGAGTAGGAAAACAGCAGCTCCTTCAAGGCCAAAAGGGGGGTGCCCTCGCAAAGGCTTTATTTCAAGGGTATCCCAACAATGAACACAACGAGAAGATTTATCACTTATGTCCTCTTAATTGGACCCAAAGTTAATAGTGCAGGAGATGCTATCTGTGGCCTTGGCCTTCATGCAGGTGTTGTGCTCTGCCTTATCTCTAGCTTGGAGAATGTAGTCACGTGATCCTACCCGGAGACCCCATTGGCCTAAAACAAGCATAGCGTCTACTCTACTGTCAATACCGAGTGAACAGGACAGCTCCATGCTTCCTAAAAACTGCCACACCCCAAACATAACCCCAAGGTGGAATCCAAGGACAAGCTGATCGGGGCGCGTGGCTAGCGTGGCGATGCACTGATACACCTAGAGGTTTTTAAGGGAGAGGAGGATGCTCATTGCCGGTGTACAAGTACACTGGCTGGGTAACGGAGGGTGCATCTTTCAGGAAAAGGGTGCATGTGCGCCTGATGCACCCGACTACACCCTTTTTTTTCTTAGAGTGGAGGTGGTGTTGGCAAGTCCAATTCGGTGCTGCTCTAATCTGTGCTGACTGACTAAGTGCGGAACCCGGAGAAGCTGCGGTAATATTATTAAAGGAGTCTTGAAACGATAGTGGGTTCGAATGTTAATGACTTTGCAGAGGCATACTTGTCCTGGTCTGGCCTAAGTATACTCGCACAGACCACCACTGATTCAGAAGCTTCCTTGTCACGGTAAAAGTGCGAGGATAAAAAGTGACCATTTGTTTCAGTCTTGCTTAAGCTTGATAATGTAATCGTGGAATCAACCCCCCCCCCCCCCCCGGCTCAACGACAGTCGAGTGTGGGTCATTGATTGGACACGAGAACTGCGCAAGGACTCGACTTCGGCTCGTAACAGTCAACGCCTTGGCGGTCACTCGGATAGTGGCTGGTGTCCAACCCCTGCGGTGACGAGAATAGCCGAACCCTAACGATGCCTGGAGCTCAGCACGCATTTTCAACTTCGCCATTCCCAGCGCGTGGCTACGATATAACGGTGTCGGCATAGGATAGGCACCCGGCTACGTGACCGCTTGTTCTGGCTCCTAGTTGAGATAAACCATGCTCATATTTCTCGAATTTGTTGGGCGACTGCCATCGCTTAGAAAGAAAACCTAAGGCAAGTGGCATTCAGTTATTTACGTTACGGAGTGATTCGCAATAGTATTTAGCGAAAGTTTGTTTTATTCTTTCTTTTGACAGTTAGAAAAATCGTTTCATGGCTCCTTTAAGACAGCTGCTAAGTTTGACTACCGTCTTTTGGCCAAGTCAGTACGGGTTTTCTAGAGGTTTCGTTAGTGAAAGATGAAGCTCACTTGTTAGCGAGTTTTTGAATAGGGTACGTCAATTTTTGCGCACTCAATGAAATAGGGTCGTCTTTACTGCGCATGCGTCGAGTCAAAACTACGTACTTGATTGGCGCATAGCGACTACGTTCTTTCTCTGCGTGCGCAATGTTTTTGCGTACGCTATTCTAAAACTCCCTATTAGACAGTTTTAGTAGACCGTTCGCTAAAGATTTGCGTACACACAAACACACACAAAATGCGTATTGGGAGTGCGCACGCGCAGAACGCAATAGAAGGGCTAGCGTACGCACGCAACGCTGGGGAATTCGCGCTGCGGGCTAGCGGGCTTTGCGGGAAGCTCTCGAGATATCTCGGGGCCCGCGAGAGCACTATAGTTTCAGGATGGCGGTTACCGTGACTAGCGCGGCATGGGCGACGTGGTGTTCGCGAAGTTCAGTGTTAGTGAAATTACGTGGTGTTCTGCTCGGCAATTCTTTCCGGGACCTACCGCAGTCGAGTCAAACTACCGTGCAGCTGAAGGAGCGCATAGTGCAAATGTTCACCGCCCCTTCGCGCAGTTTATCGACGGCGGACAAATGACTCTCCAAAAAATGTCCGTCGCCGTGCACTGCATATCAGTAGGTCACGAATTTCTTCCTGCGATAGCAATGATATAATGCGCTGTTTCCACGGTAGGATTGACGGAGGCTCCACGCGTGATTGAATTTGGCGTACTCGTTTCGTAGCTTCCGTACCCCGCAGAAAAGTGCGCTTAACCAGTCAGCGGCGGCTTAATTTGAAATAAAATCATGGCAAACGTCTTTATTTTCAATATTTCTTTAGAAAAGTTTGTAGTGTCCTGAAGTTGTCAAGCGGAATAATTGAGAAGTTTCTTTCCAAGGGCCAAGTTAGAGGGCGATAGCTTCGAAAGATTCTGATTTTATATGGTGATCAGAAGCTCTGACCGGGGATTACTTGGAGCGGCAACCCGAAAAGTATGCAAGGGGGGCAAAACTTGCGTTGAAATGAACGAAGTCGGAATGAAATGCTTTGTAGACTTATTCATGCAGCCTCGCTTCAAAAGCTAGTCGGGTCACCATGGATGGAAAATGCCTTGTTCGGGTGCCAGTTGGGAACCTAGGGCAAGCCATGTCCCCGTCGCGCTACACTGTACCCGTGCGGCGGAGACATGGCGATGGCGTTGGGCTTTCTGGAAATTGACGAGGAGGGCAACGATAGAGGCAACGACGGCGCAGACAGCACCGTTGGAAGGGGCCCGCGGCCTATGCCGTTCGTGGAATGGACAAAAAAAAAAAGTCTGGACTACTGGTAGAAGAGAAACCAAGAAGAAAATAACAGATAAATAGGCTAGATCCAGTAAGCTGGGATTCCACGATACAAAGGGGTTAGCCGCATATCCATATGCATATCCATATCCATGCCCTTATTCATATCCATATCAGGGTCGACAGTCAGACCACCCACAATTGCCAGTAACAAGAAGGCGTCGCCCAGAGGCCGTAGTTGCAAACGGCCAGAGGAAAAACGGGGGAAAGTCCGGGGCGGGGGGGGGGGGGGGGGGGAGGAGGATGCAGAAAAGTGTATCTTCACACACTAATTTATATGATTAATATTCGAGGAGCAGCGTTTAAAACAGAGACTTTTTTATTAAATGGAAGTCTTGTTTTGTTGTGAAAACTACTTAGAAAGCGCTGTTATATTTAGAGTAGCTTACACTCTAAAAAAAGCCCGTGTGTCTACTTTCCCGCACAACACTCGGAGAGCCAATCACCGGAACTTACGGAGGCAGCTCAGCGAATGACGATTCCGAAACATATGTTTAGACCATAAAACGCAATCTGAGTTGTGACATTAAACAACGCAAAACGTCACGCTTGCATTGCTCAACGTCACAACTCAGAGTGCGTTTTTTTACAGCGGAGCTGTTAAGGGCTAGTTTTCCCAGTTTTGTGTCCGGTATCAAACAAATGTCGACACAAAAATACACAAAACTATGGACAGCTACCGCCATCTATGAGCGATGGCGGAAATCAGACAAGTAGTCTGGTTGTCGCCGTCGCTCATAGATGGCGGCAACGTTTCCTGCAATTATAGAAGAATGGATAGTTGGGTGAGTTGGTGGGAATTCATCGTAGGAAAGAGCGCGCAAAACAGACAGGACGAAGAAGAAACACACGGGACGAGCGTACAGCTTCGCTGGTCTTCCTTCTTCACCAGAGGGAAAAGGCGGAAAGTTCATTTCATTTTCATTTACAAAACAATTGTTTGGACCCATAGCTACTTTGGTTAGTATCGGGTCCAATCACAAACTACGTATCACCATGCAGCACAAAGCAAACGTTACATTTTTGGTTTAAACATATGTTTCGACATCGTCATTCGCTGAGCTACCTCCGTCAGTTGCGGTGATTGGTCCTCCGAGTGTTGCGCGGGAAGGTGGACACACGGTTTTTTTTTAGAGTGTCTAGTCGTATCTTTTTTGTGGAAAAGTACCTTGAAGGTAAAAAAAAGAAAAAGAACAAACACTTTGCACATTACTCTCTTGATCTGAGCAACGGAAACACCCCAACTTGACGTCTCAGTAATAGTGATATGGCAGGTTGCCCGAAAGAAACCAGCGCAAAGCAACGAGCGCTTGCAGCGTGAATACGCGGGCGACAAAACCGCTTTCTAAAGCTGCAATCTGGGCAGGTACGTTCGTTAGAAAGAGAACCGACTCTCAATTCTTCGTATTTGCAATTCCACTCCATGTCAGATTGGTTTTCATTAAGGAGGGATTGGTAGGGCTCATATTGCCCCCAGGTACCTTTTAGAGCGCAGCTCTTAGGGGCCCGTTCCCGGCTTGAGCGGCGTCGGCGTCGGCGTCGGCGTCGCCGTCGGCGTCGGCGTAACCGCAACTCTCGTAACCCTCGTGAGGGTTACGAGGGTTACGAGGGTTAATCTCATGAGGGTTACCCTCACGAGGATCACGAGGGCCACGAAGGTTACTTACCCTCGTAACCCTCACGAGGGTTACGAGGGTTAGTTACCCTCAAAAGGGTTACCTTCACGAGGGTTACCCTCACGAGGGTTACTTACCCTCGTAGGTTAGTTACCCTCAAAAGGGTTACCTTCACGAGGGTTACCCTCCACGATGGTTACTTACCCTCGTAACCCTCACGAGGGTTACGAGGGTTAGTTACCCTCAAAAGGGTTACCTTCACTAGGGTTACCCTCACGAGGGTCACGAGGGTTATGAGAGTTACCCTCACGAGGGTCACGAGAGTTACCCTCACGAGGGTCACGAGAGTTACCCTCACGAGGGTCACGAGAGTTGCCCTCACAAGGGTTACTAGGGTTACCCTCACGAGGGTCACGGTGGTTACCCAGGTCACGTGACCCCGGGAGGGGGGGTCACGTAACCTGGGAATACCCCCGAGGTCACGTGACCCCCCGTTGACGTCATAGCCACTGATGACGTCATCAGTGACGTCACTGATGACGTCACCGGCATCCGCATTGTCATCGTCATCATCACTGATGACGTCATCAGTGACGTCACTGATGACGTCACCGGCATCCGCATCGTCATCATCACTGATGGCGTCATCAGTGACGTCACTGATGACGTCATCGGCATCGTCACGTGGCCCCAGGTCACGTGACGCCCCAAGGTCACGTGACTCCCCCAAGGTCACGTGACCCCCAAGGTCACGTGGCTTCCCGCCCCCCGAGGTCACATGACCCCCCCCCCCCCCCCCCAGTACCCTTCCCTCCTCTTCCTCAAGAGCTGCGCTGCTCTAATTCGGCGTTACAGGGAGTTGTAAACGGCTTTCATTTTAGAGCGCAGCTCTTAGGGGCCCGTTCCCGGCTTGAGCGGCGTCGGCGTAACCAAGGTCATCCCAAGGTCACGTGCCCCCCAAGGTCATCCCAAGGTCACGTGACCCCCAAGGTCACCCCAAGGTCACGTGACACAAGTCACGTGACCCCCTGAAGTCACGTGACCCCCCCGATTTCACGTGACCCTCCCCCGAAGTCACGTGACACCCCCAGGTCACGTGACCACCCCCAGGGTCACGTGACCTCCCCGATGACGTCATCGTCACTGATGACGTCATCGGATCCGCATCGTCATCGTCATCACTGATGACGATGACGGTGCGGATGCCGGTGAGGTCATCAGTGACGTCACTGATGACGTCATCATCGCTGATGACGTCATCGGAGTCCGCATCGTCATCGTCACTGATGACGTCATCAGTGACGTCACTGATGACATCATCGGCATCGTCACGTGACCCCCCAAGGTCACGTGACCCCCCAGGTCACTTCACCCCCCCCAGTACCCTTCCCTCCTCCTCCTCAAGAGCTGCGCTCTAATTCGGTGTTACAGGGAGCTGTAAACGGCTTTCACTTTTTTGTTCAGGAGTTTAATCTACCCATTACAAGCCTCTCTTATTCATAAAAATAAAATACCGTAATTCAACTTGAAAAGAAATCTGCATCACAGCACTTTTCTACAGCGCCTTTATAAGTATTTTAAAACTTCCACTACTCACGCTCGAGCAGGTATAACGTGGTTAAACATAAAATAGCGCAAAAAAGACAGGTGCACGAAGTAAACAGGACAAACGCGAGCATAACTTGTCCTCCTCTCTTCTCCCCCCCCCCCCCCCTCTACGCTCGAGCAGGTATAACGTGGTTGAACATAAAATAGCGCAAAAAAAGACAGGTGCACGAAGTGAACAGGACAGCAAAACTTTCCTTCCTCCTCACCCTTCCCCCCCTCCCCCCTTAAAAAAAGCGTTATTTTTTGCTTTTTTAATGCAAGTAATCACTATTTAGATCTTTGAATGCTCCGTCTCCAAAAAAAAGTGCAGTACTAGCGATCCGAACCAGATCTCGAAGTTACAGAATTAACCGTTACCGTATTCAAAAGTTATCCGGGATTTTCTCAAACTTTCAATCGGAAATCTAGGGTCGTTACCGGTAGTTAATTAAGGCCATTATTTCCCAGGCGTTTGGGAAGCTTTGCCGTTTATTCCCTTTAAGGTTTCCGTAAATCGGTAATAAATTATGAATCAGAGAACGATTAGTTCTGAAACTTTGACATCTGGTCCGAGCCTATAGCGTTGCATTCATAGAAGAGTAAACGTTCGGCAATGAGTAGTTAATTTTCGCAATAAACGAAAAAAAACGCTGGTTATTAATATATCTATTTTTCTTTCTGGATTGGGGGGGGGGGGGTGTTTGTTTATGAAAGAGCAAGAATAATCCTCTTAGCGTGCAACAACACGAATAAAATAAATTACTGCGCGATTCTAGCTACCCAGTTTCGAATAATTTCCTCTTTTGAAACGGAATGGGCGTCGTCATCACGAAAGGTGTTTTCTCTGGACCGGTCTGCTAGAATCAGCGTCTTATCTTAGACTGTGTGAAAGAAAGCCTGCCAAGCCTGAGGCGCGCGAGTGTCTGAGGCTTGGCATAGCTATGAGTTGAGCCACTAAATGAGCCGTGCTCGGAGTATCGGCACTCCGTTCCCCGGCATTGTTGTGGGCGCCGCCATTTTGACTGGTATGCAGAGCAGACGCAACTGCCGATCGTCATGATTCAAAAGTGCGACTTCCTCGGCATTACATTCGGTTGTAGGAAGGTCACACAATATTGCTTTGCTTTATCATGAACTGCTTAAACAGTTATGGAGGGCGGACAGGCGTTTCCTGTGATTTCAGATAAAGGTTCAGATTACTGGCTACCATGATTTTAAGACACAACATGGCCAAGTGTCGTTACTCTGAAGCGTAGCTTATTTAGTGGCACTAGCTATGAGTATAAAGGAGGCTATGGACTTTACGTGCCGCGCCGCTCTAGCGCTGGCTTCTGCAGTGCTTTCTTGCACACATTCTCAGCTAAGACACTGATTCTAGCAAGCCGGCCCTGGGCTCTAGGATTGCTCATGATGAAATAAAAAAAGCGCACAAAAACCAGGACAAAACAATAGGACACGTACGACAGTCACTGAGCGCTTGCATGCACTCTAAAAAAAATCCGTTCTTGAAAGGTTCATCGCCGCCCCAAGAACTCTTTTTCCTCGTGAAGAACTGTTTTCGCTCAAACAGTGTCGCCCCCTGGCGCAGCAGAAAGGCGACCGGGCGATGAAGAACGTTTGCCTGGAAAAGGTTCTTCATACCGTTTTTTTGTTTTTTTTCTTTCTTTTTTTGTTTTCGAAAAAGCGGTTGCGCGCGAAGGAGTGCCGGTGGTGCCGCTGCGCCGGGCCGCTTGCCTGCGTGAGATTCTGTAAAGGCGAAAGTAATGGCGGCCAACAATTCGGGGTTCGCTGTTTACTGTTTCGACCTGGTTCTGTCGGCGGCATTCAATGGATGGGTTCACGGTGCGAGAACATACAGATGTGTGTAGATGGAAGCTCCAGGACGTGTCAGATTGGTTGACAAAGCAGAACCTTGGAGCCTTCGCCCAGAGATTCGAAGGTAAGCAGAATGTTCCGTCCTCTTTGTTTGTGTTGGTTGGCGGCGTCGGTTTCGTCTCGCGTTTTCAGTTTCCAAGTTGAGGGTAACGCCGGGAACGGTGGCTGATCGGCGTCTCGATGGTGCTATCCTTCCATACTTCCACGTGCACGCGAATATTTTTTTTTATGAAACTTGTAGTGCAGTGTGGATATTTGGACATATTTTGTGAGCGACGAACTGCTTCCGGGTCTTTCGGCGATTGGTGAGATTTGTCGTCGTTTGAGCAATTTCAGCATGAGCGGATACGAGTGTTAAAGTTTTCGCAGTGCTACCACATAGGGAGCCATCTGACAAATCATGTCCAGATAGCTCATGGTGACCCAGACTTTAATTCTGTTTGCAAGTTGGGTGAGTACTCTCCGTCTGGACGATATTTTATTGCATTTGAGAGCCTCAGGAAGCACATGAAACGTAAAGATGTCGAGGGAGGATCTGGGGAGCCAGAAAATGGAAGCAGTGTGGGGGTGATGCATTACACTGCTTTATGGTTGTCCCCCTCCCATCCCCCCCCCCCCACCCCCCCCATCTTCCCTCTCTTTATACTATATTTGTGTACACCATCGGAATAAAAGGGTAGAAAAATGTGGTATAACTTCTGTCATTAACATATATAACATATATGTATGATATAAACTGTATGTGCAATATTTTATCTCCTTTTATGCAGAAGAGGTTGATGGGAAGACGTTACTAAACTTGTCAGTGTGGATGATTGAGCAGTTGCTCCCTGCTATCAAACTGCGAGTCAAACTGCTAAAACTGATTGAACAGCTAAAAGGAGACATAAAAGAAAGGTGGGGCACATTACTCAATTCGAAATTTGCGTTCCATTTGTGAAATTCGAGATGCACTAATTACATTGTTATTTTTCAGCTTGCCTGGACCCTCCAATGTGCCTCGTGCTAGTAACACAGCAGCCTCAGTTTGGTCTACAGAGGTTGTAAGGATGTATGGCCACAGATATATATTCTCCCATAATTTCCCTCGCTACTGTTACAGAGGCTGTGTGAAAAGAGTGAACTGTTCCTTCAACCACAGCGAAATGAAGCACGAACAAAGTTGGTCGCTGCGTTGGCAGACGACATTCTGAGCAAAACTCCGAAAGCAGCATCATTTGAAGTCCTCACTTATATATCTTAAAATAGAGGCTAACATTTGTTGTTTTTTCTTTCCAGAACGCCAAGTCGGTCTTAGCTAGATGATGTCATGCGTGCCCGCCAAGCGGCATACCCCTTCCTGGCCGACTCCACTGGACGCTGCGTAAGATTTACAAGAACTTGTTTTCATTCTGACAATTGAAATGCTTGTATCGAAGTTTATTATCTGCATTGTAACAGGCTTGCTACTCGTCAGTCTCACTGTAGGATTCACTGCGGCACAGCCTTATTAACAAAATGAAAAAAGAAAGGTTGCTTCTTATGCATCTGCCAGAAGTTCAGCAAAACAAGGAAAACTATGGCAAAGGTGGTGGACGAAAGCGAAAGGAAAAACGCCAACGCAGTGACTGTCTTCAAAAATAAAAAAAGGACCATGGTAAGTTTGTTATAATCTGGTTCAGACACAGTTAAGAGAAATACAACTAACCTGGAAGCGGGAACTGTTCTTAAATAGTTATTCAGCTAAATGTAGTTATGTAATTGCTGTACCATATGCTTCAAAGTGCTCAGCCTGTTACATTTCGCCAAAATGAGAGGAATCTTTTACAGTTTTCATTTGCCCGTCCAGAAGAATGGTTAGAAGCTTGGGAATGACCTTACCGAATTCGGCTTGATTGTTTTTAAAAGGCATATTTATTGTTCGCATGCAGATTCTTGTTATGAAGTCTTAAATATACGACATTGATATTCACAATCAAATGACGAAATCTTTGTTTTATTATAACCTTTAGAACTGTAACAAAACATCACTTTGTGTACTTAAAATGTTTCTATTTTTACATCATTTTATTTTAGTGGTACGTACTGTTTGCTTTACTTTTGATTCCGTACCTAAAACCACTATTCACAGAAGTTTATACTATCCATCATCACTCAGACTGTTGTTGCCATGTCTGGTGCTTCTATGTGCAACTAAGCAGATAGTGCTTTGTTCGAGAGAATCAAACTTGTCAAGCAATTGATGTTAACAAAAGGTTGCACAGGAGTGGGAGGGCAAAGTAGATAGTGTTTTAGCTGAGCATGCCAACACATTAACCGTATGATAATATTCACAGTGGTAAGAATAAAGACGAAGTTTTTGCTTACATGCCAATACATCTTTTAGCAGCTCCTAAACGTACTTTTGGCTACTCCTAAATGGACTTCTGACTACTGCAACACGTGCTGCAAAGTGACTTGAACGAATCACATTGCTGTAAATGTAATCTGTAAAAGTCGCAGCTGCATGGCTTGTCAGATATATCAAATACTCTCTGGTTGTCTCTCGGTTAAATCTTTTTTGTTGCATTGAACTGCCTTATTATAGCTAAAATATAGAGTGCATATAACTTGATCTATTTGGACCCGTGCACCCACTGTTTAAATTACAATTTTTTACATAACATAAAATAAGGCTTGCTGGAGTTCGTCTGGTACACAACTTTGTTCTTCAAATCCCATATTCTGTGCATGGCACTGACTTTTTTTTTCAGGTTCCACATCATGACGTAGAAGGTACCGACAACTGTGCAGACCACGTAGAGATTATGGCTGCTGAATGCTCCAAGGCTGCAACAGATGTGAAGCTCTTAATTCAAATAATGGCACAGACGTAACAGGCAAAGAGGGTAGACATCGCTGGCAAGACCACCACTGGTGTTATTTAGCTGTACCCGGCCCTCTGCATTCCCGAAGTGGTAATTTTAACACCTTTTCCACTAAACTTTCAAACCAATAGACAGCCTGAATGGTGGATCAGTTTTGTCTGGTTTTGAGTTACTTCAAGCCTAAAAAGGGTATACTAAGAGAGTTAGACACTGTCTAAATTCAGCTAACAGCCTGGTTTGCAGCTGCCTACTTGCAGTGCCGTTGTGCTCTTTGCCTGGGTTTAACACCTGTTTGTGCCATGCGCCCTCGCAGTGTGTGGTTGGAGAGGGGCATCATGAGAAGGAAGGAGCCAGAAGTCTTGTTTTGCCGCAATTTCTTTTTTCCTGCTTCCACACCTGAGTGGTTGTCTCGTCCATCTCGTCTCCAAGATAGCATTTTTATCCATAAAGTATACCTCAACAAGAAAGGGTTTTGAAGTTTTTCCAAGTCAGTTTTTGTTTGCTTTTGTTAGTGGTCAAATAATAGATCTGAGCTCGCTAACGTGCCATATATGAAATCAGACATCTAGAACGTTGTCTCCATTTTCTCAAGGCCAAAATTTCAGTGTCTCATTTCAGTGTTCCAGGAGGCCGTGTTATATTTGATCTATATTTTAGGCAGAGAAGCATTCTACTCATGTGCTAAGTTTCAATCTAGTCATGTTCAATAAACGTCAGTATGTTTTTTTTTTGTGAACCGCGGTATCTTGTCTTCATTTCACCATTGACAGGTTGGACATTGCAGAGCATCTCTTTTGTTCTCCTACCTTTATTCCCTATACCTCATACTTGGTCTTGACAAGATTATCAACGATGAATGTGTACTTGAATACCCATCCAAGTCAGTGGTTCTGCAGTAGATGTAGTGCCCCAGAAAAGGAGCCTTGTCGTTCAAAGCCTGTTTTGCACGTCTGTTGACGTTTGCAAAACGTCTAGGTGATGTATATTGCCTCTTTGAATAATTCGAGACAGTCAATAAAGAGCGGTTTACAAAAGAGCTACTGTACACCTAAAATTGCTGCCCAAGTCGCTTTTTGCGAATAAGTTATTCAAGTTAACTCGAAAGTGGTCTTTGCAACAAAACTTTCATTGAAAAGGTTCATAATAGAAAGCTCTCTCGGTGAAAAGTAACTTAAAAGTTAGGGGTGAGCAAGTAGTGGTTAAAATAAAATCCTTGGTAGTTTTTTATAGTTCTCTCTCGGATGGAACGGTTTTTCATCAAATACCTTTGCAAGCTTCTTATAAGCTCTTTCAATTGACCAGTAAATCATGAAAAACCTTTATTGAGTTTTTTTAGGGTCTAAGGAAATAACAGTTCTAAATAAACTTTCAAGGGAACTTTACTGTTGGGGTGTGCGAATACTCCTCGGTTCAAGTAGCGCAGCGATATTGCTAGATTCAAGAAGTCCACGGTACACAATGACTTTCATTGCAGTGTTGAACCTAGAAATATCGCTCTTCTTTTCGAACCGAGGGGGTATTCGCACACTCAACATAAAAGTTCCCTGGAAAGGTAATTTAGAACTTATTTCCTTAGACCCTAAAATAACTCAATAAAGATTCTTCATAACTGGTTAATTAAAAAAGAGCTTATAAGAACCTTCCAAAGGCACTTGATGAAAAATTGCTTTATCCTAGAGAGAACTAAAAAGAACTGTTTCAGCGACAGAACAACTGGAAAGAACTTTTTAAACGTTCTGCACGAGGAACTGTTCGATTGAAAAGAGAACTTAAAAGAACTGTTAAACGGTTCTTCACCAAGAACTGTTTTAGCGAGAGAAGGGCTGAAAAGAACTTTTCACAAGTTCCTCACGAAGAACTGTTTCATTGAAAAGGGAACTTAAAAGAACTCCTTAAAGGTTCTTCATGAAGAACTTTTTTATAAGGTGCTTAAAAGAACCTTTTAGGGTGCAAAATATGGACAAGCCGAAGAACTCCAAAAAGTTCTTTTTCGAACGGATTTTTTTTAGTGTGTGTGTTGATCCGCTTGGCGTGTTTTATGTACCTGCAGAAAAAGCGGGCAGGTCGTAGAATGGGCTCTGTTGTTTTTTTTTTGTCATCGATTGTCAAGTGAGTTCGAGTAACAATTCAGTTTTAATAATCCGGGCAATCTTAAAATTTGCAGATGCCTCTGGCGAAGATGTAGGCGAGAAGCACGAGCCCCGATGTATCAAAATTGGACAACATCGAACTTTTTTTTTCTTCTTTTCAGTCGGTTTTTTGAATCTCTGAATGGCACACAGTTTGAATGTATACACACTCTCACATCTCGTTCGCTTCTATTGCACAAGCATGGCGCGGCAGCCATTGCGAGTCCAATCTAAACACCGTTCCACTTTCAATCCGATCTCAGACGGCGCTATACGATCCAAAGAAACCAATCATGCAGCAGCACATCGTCAAGGCGCTAATTGTCATTCTGCGTTTGCTGTCACCAACTGTAAACCAATCACTCAGAGTTGTTGAGCCGCGATTCTGAGCCTTCTCGGTGCGTGATTGATTTAGCCGATGATAGAGAATCCACAATGACAACGAACGCAATCGAATCGTAGCGCCGTCGGCAGTCGGACGTAAAGGGAAATGGTGTATAGAATAAATTTCGTGGATACCCTCCGCGCCTCCGGCATACGCTACCCGCAACCACAACATGCGATATTGCGCAAGCGCGCATCTAACATTGTGCGCGCGTAATGGGCTTACAAAGCAAGACATCGCGAGGTCGCGGGTCCAAGGAGAATCGATGAGTAGCTCCTCCCAGATTGGTTGGGAGAAAGAGAAATGTGATGATGATGATGATGATGCTCTTTGAGCCATGCTTCTGTAGCGCGAGAGTAAAAAAAGAACTGTCTGATGCACGCGAGCCTAGACACGCTCGAAACACGACGCTGAACATTGTCTCCTGCGCCCGTCCTTCTGGGGATTCATCGTATACAATAGACAGAGTTCAAGTGTCTGCAGCAGGCTTTATATACAGGCCTCCTTTTACGCTGACTATTCACTGTTCGCCGACGGCATCCTCATTCTTCACGGGGTACTTTGGCGAAAAACAAAGTATGAGGAATTAGAATGAAAAAAAAAATTGCATTTGTACTCCATTCTATTCCAAGTTCGACCGCAGTGGACGCAATACCATCCGATAGAGCCAATCAAGCAGTGCCAAAAAAGTGCATCGTCACTCGGCTCGTCGTTTTTATGTGTTTGGTACCCTCCCCGGATAAATTCCAATAACGCGCAATGAATGCCCCGTGATCCGGCGCTTTTTTCTATGCGGGGTTGGCTTAGCAGGTGACTGCAGACGAACAAAGATCCGTGACGATGTACTTTTGGAGCTATTTGACTGGCTCCATCGGGTCAGAGTCGGCTGCGGTTAAACTTGGGGCTCTGCGTCGAATTAAAACAATTTTGCCCGATTAATAGCCTCGCATTTAATCGATCAATTTATCGATTAATTGGTCTTGTTTCTTTTTATGCCTTTTAGGTTAAAATTATATACATTTATATATATATATATATATATATATATATATATATATATATATATATATATATATATGGGTGATTTCAACTGAAATCGTGCAGGCAAAAAAGGTCAAATTTTTAATTTCGCTGAAACAAATTTATGTTATGGCGTCGTCTCTAAAGCCGCAGTAGCCACAAATCGCAAGTTCGACGGATTTTTTGTTCTAGACTTATGAATTTTAAAAGAGGCCTCGGCGGAGAGCAGTGTTTTTCACATCTGTTTTGGGTTGGATGTTTCGCTCCGATCTCCCGCCGTGGATTTTCAGTCCACATTATATTAACTTTTTGCAAGCACTCTGTGAGAATATTTAAAACGCTGTATTACCATGAAATAGTTTTAGGCGTTTTTTTTTTCTATAAAAATGTCAAAAACGACCTCCTCGGTCAATTGTTGACGAACTTTGACAATTACATACTGGCGATCTACTTGGGTTACAACAATATTTTTTAAGTCTACGGAGAGCCCAAAACACGCTCTTTATATATATTATAAAATGACTTATCTGTATACAATATCCTTTGCGGGACGTTTATGTTAATGTTATGCGAAAACCAAAAAGTACCAATGTTAAAATTGATTTTCTAAAAAAAAAACAATATTTTTTTTTACTTTTTGTTAAAATGTAGATATGGTAGTTGTTTACTTGAAAATCAAGTCGAGAAAGTGTGTATTTTGTGTGTATGTTCTATATTTAAGCCTCAATATCGGAAAAAGCCGCCTTCGTTTTGCAAGACCTAAGTCAGACCATGGTTGGGCAGAAATAACTCAAAAATGTAGTTTGAAATACAAATACTGGGATACATTAAAATAGTTGCTAAAATACTGATACTGCAATACATCTCAAAAAGTGTATCGCGATACGTATCGGAAATACATTTTAAAAAGAGTCAAAAAGTATTTGGAAATACAAATAGAGGGATACATTTTAGGGAGGGCGGAAATACAAATACAGAAATACTGATACTGCAATATATTTTCCACATTTGTTTGAGACGCCAACTGAGATGAAGCTTGAAGTGCAAGTTTTTGATCCCCAAACTACTTTCCCGTAGGCTTGGACTCTTGCCTTAAAGGTAGTGAATTCGGACGACGAGGAGTCTTCAATGGGCTCGAAAAAACGTCCATGAAGGACTGCCCCCTCAGCTGACATCCTGTCTGTCTGACGAGGGATGCGAAAAGTCTTTGACCTCTAAATAAATTTTATTTCATTCTAAATCACATAAAAGCGTCACCACGCCCTGTCCAATTGTGCAACTGTCAACATTTACCACATGACGTCACGGTGGGATGAACTGGTATTTTCTATCTGTCCGTGTGGCCTTGAACATGAAACTTTACCACGCTGCTGTATGAAAGGACAATGCGTACTTTCGTTGTAGGTTACCTGGTTGAAGATCGTGCAGGCAGTGTCATTTGGAATTTTCGTGAATAGTAGACCACCTGAAGCATTCTGAAACACATGTCTTATCTTCTGTTACGGTTGAAAAAACGATACCGTGCATCCCTGTTGTGAAGGTCCTTCCTGCCGACCCTCTACCACCAACGCATGAATTGCAGTCCTCAAGTTTCGTCTTGCATACTCCGAATAGAAACCTCATGGATGGCGACCTGATATTGCCGGCACAGGTGCGAGCTCTCCGAGAAACGGCGCGCTCGAGACGAGTTGCAGGTGTACGAAGTCTGGGTCAGCACAGAGAGGTCACGTCTGAGCTCCTTCCTGGGTTCGGATCACCAGAACAGCAGGTCACTTTCACGTCGGCAGAGGACGTACCCTTGAGCCGTGCAATATTACGGGTGCAGCCGCAGACGCATTCGAATATGTGTTGAACTTCACTGGGTAAGTCATCCTACTATTTCAAGCCAACCACCGCCAGGCTCGTGCTGCAACGGACTGTGACTCAGCTTTTCCGGCTGGGTGTACTGTGTACGCTAAGGCAAGAGAGACGGTTAGCAGCGAGCTTTGGATGCCAGCAAACAATGACTCAAGAATCCCCTACCTGAAGCCGCCTCGGTGGCTTTGAGGCGAGAGCGCCGGCCTAGGGATCCCCAGGTGCCGGGTTCGAATCCCGACCGAGGTGCCCGCAATATGACGGAGGCTTATTGCGGAAAAGGCGCCGTGTAACCGAGCTTTCGGTTGCACGTCAAAAGATCCCCAGGTGGTCCAAATTAATCCTCAGTCCTCCGCTGGGGCGTGCCAGATGCCCGTCGTAGGTTTGGCACGTAAAACCCCCAAATTTGACCCCTACCTAAAAACCTGCGGCACAAGATGCTCTGACTCCACTCCTGGCACGCCACCTGGTTCGAGTCGCCGTACTACGCAACACTTCTCAGAAGAGAGAAGAGGACGCATAGAAAAATAGCTTGGAGAAACGGAAGGAACCTTGGTCAGCATGGTAACAATGCCCAAGCATCTCCCTGACCCTGGTGCCCTCAGAAATAATAAAAAAAAAAGAAAAAAAGCGTTCTGATTTGTTTTGTTTTTTTCCGGGGGGGGGGGGGGGGGGAGTATTTCTCAAGAAATGTAACGAAATACATTTCACCCTGATTGTAGCGCGATACAAAGGAACATTCAAAATGTATTTCGATACAGGAATACAGATACTAGCGGCGAAAATGTATCGCGTTACAGAAATACAGATATTAAATGTATTTCTGAAATACTATCGCGATACATTTGTATCGCGACACTGCCCAACCCTGAGTCAGACATAGCGACCCGTGCGTTTATATGAATTGTGAAAAAGTTTTCTTGAATATTTGTCTGCCTTTTGTAATCAATTATAAACGTATTTAGTGGTATTGAATAGTTATATATGTTTTGATAAGAGTGAGAAATCACGAGAAACATTTCTAACCAAATCAGCAGGCCTAGTAGACCTTCAATATCCAAGAGGCGCAGACGTTGTACTGTTACGATTTATAAACCTTTCACTGTAAGCTAGCATGACTAGTTATTTGCTTTCATATTACCAAGACATAGAAAGTCACCACATCTTTGATATATTATATACAATTCTTTCCGAAACCAAACGCTAGGGTTTGTTCACCGCACATCGCAATGATCACCAGGGAATATCCTTTCACTTCCGTAAAACACCAAAGTGATGACACAGAAACGATCCGAAACACACGGAGAAAGTGTCACGGAGAGGGGTAGGGAATAAAAATAAATAAATAAGAATAAAATTATCCAACCCCCATCTTAACAAAAATTGCGTTAAAAAAATAGAAAAAAAGAGTTAGGTTCGAGCGGTGGCAAGGCGATAGGTCCACGCCTAGTGAAGAGTCAGGCAAAAAAGTCGACGACACGTAAACGTAAGACAAAGAAACAGAGATTTAATAAAGACGAAAAACCTCAGCCGCACATGGCAAGAATAAAAACCCACTCCTCCGGGCATTCCCTAAACGGGACAGAACCGAATGCGTGCGAACACGCTCTCTACAGCACCGCCAGGCCGCTACGCCATGACTAAATAAACCCAACTGAAGTTGGCCTCGTTCGGAACTACCGAACGAGGCCAACTTTTATAGAAGAAAAGAACCCTTAGTTCTTTCCTTCTATAAAAGAAGAAAAGAACTAAGGGCTCTGTTCTTCTTTTATATATATATTTATATATTGTTAGGATGATGCTGTCGGCAGCAGAAAAGTCAGGACAGTACACGATGATAGAACAAACATGCGATTTATGGAGGCCGAGCCGGCCCGTGGGACCTGGCGCGAGATGATCGTGCGCGCCACTGTCCCGTCGTCGTCTTCGCCTTCCTAACAATATCTACATATATATATATATATATATATATATATATATATATATATATATATATATATATATATATATATATATATATACAGGGTGTTTTTTTAAGCTTATCAGAATTTTTAAAAAGAAAATATGAAAGCTAGATTAATGCGGTCTGCGCAGGTGAGTTATACAGCCAGGGGGACATAGCATAGGGGGCTAATCGTAATGATCGGTCGGCTAATTAGTTAAATTTCGTTCATTAACTTTTTAATTAATAAAAATAGAGATATAGTTCCAATTATAAACTTGCTCAGCGTCACCAAAAACTACTAAATCAGTAATTTTCAGAAAGACTTTGAACGCGTGAGAAGCGTAGTTGTGCACTAAAATTACCGCTTGTGGAGCAGGTACAAGACTGGGGCTAGATAAGAGACGGAAAAATTGCGGGGGCGCCTTATCGCAACCGCTAGCTTTGTACGTGCTCCACGAGTGCTAACTTTAGTGCACTACTACGCTTCTCACGCGCTCAAAGTGTTTCTGAAAATGACTGATTTAGGGATTTTCGATGACGCCCAGCAAGTTTCTAATTGAAACTATATGTCTATTTTCATTAATTAAAAAGTTCATTACCGAATTTTATCTAATTAGCCGACTGATCGTTACGATTAGCCTCCTATAATATGTTCCCCTGGCCGTATAACTCACCTGCGCAGACCGCATTAATCTAGCTTTCATGAGTTTTGAACAAAAATTACGTTAAGCTTAAGAAAAAACACCCTGTATATACACATACACACACTAAGAAATGCCTGCGCGTCTACTTATCCGCAAAACACTCGAAGAGCCAATCTCTGCGATCTACGAAATCAGCTCAGCGAATGATGAGGCGGAACCTCCGTTTAGACCTAAAAATGAAATTTGCGCTGTGACATTACGGAATGCAAAGCGTCATGCTTGTAGAAGAATCTGAAGTTGGGCAAGTTGGTACATCTTAGATTCGAAAAGCGCCAGAAAACAAGGACAACAGAAGGAATAGACGAAACGACGCACTTTGTGCTTGCATTGCGTGATGCCACAGCACAGACCTAATTTTGAGGTCTAAAAATATGTTGCGCGTCATCATTTCTTGAGCTCATTTCGTATAGATCGCAGATATTGGCTCTTCGGGTGTTTTGCGGATAAGTAGACGCGCTGGCGTTTCTTAGAAATTATATATAATTGTTTTGTTGCCTTTGCTGAATATGTGATAAACGGCGCAATATATTATTTCAATTATGAATTGACCACGACGTGTAGTTGAGAACAGTGAAGATTCACAGGCGGATTATTACTTTAGCTGCACGAATGAGGCAAAGAGGTTCCTTGATATTTTCCGGCAAGAGCGAGCTCCTTTGACTGTTCGCAACAGCCTCTGCTGAAGTAAACGGACACTCGCACGGCATTGAAGTGACCAGGACACGTGTGGCATCCTGCACTTATCTGGAGTTACAAATCTCGCCCATATAGTTTACTTTAGGTTACGAATTTATCTAAAGATTGTCCTTCGTACAGGTCTACTCGTCCAGATCTGCGTGTTGAAGGCGTTTAATTTTTACTTCATTTATAAGTCGTCAAATTGTTACCAATTAACCGGTTGCAGAAAAGTATTCGCGATTAAAGCCGTAAGTGATTCATCGGTAGTCTCATCGATCAATCCCCCAGCCCTGTAGGGAAATTTCTTTGTGGATTTAGGCAGATCCAATTGCGCTTTATGCTCGCGCCTTTAGTGCGGATGCGGGCTGGCACTTGAACGCCCAAGAAGACCCGAACAAAGAATTACACTCTAAAACAGTTCCATATTTTCCGAGTGCATTCCACACTAAAGTGAAACGGAGTATACAGCAGAATTAAAGTTTGAATTAATTTCGTGGTCCCTTTAAAATGGTGAAAACCTGCGTGGTTGCAGGCGCGTGCGTTATCTGCATAAGTTAATGTGGACATTCATATCAGCCGCATGTAGCACAGAACCCGGCATCAGTGTTTCCGGGACCCGATCAATATCAACAATAATAAAAAAAAACAAAAAAAAAACAAAAAACGGTGCACTTATATTTTTTGGGTCTAATGTCTAGAGCTCGACAATTCCGCTAAGTTAGGTAGATGATGTTGCTTACCTCGGTTTCTGCTTTAATTGACAGTGACCTTTATCCGTAATAAATAAAAAGTATTACTTTTTAGATCTCCGGAAAGAAAAAAAAAAGTTATCGAAATACGGCGCTACAATTATCCGCCGTACTTTACATATGTTATCGATTCCGTATTCTGCTTTCATATTCAACGAGAGAGATGTAAATGCGGGCTACGACATTTGAATAGGAAGTTCGAATTAGAAGAGAGCAGAGGAAAAAAAAAGAAAAAAGAACGAATTCACTCTATATTAAGTTCAAAGTCGTTTAGTTTTACTTTCTAGCGATTCGTTTCTTTTTCCTCTTTTTTTTCTGCACTCGGTAGTTCCGAACGAGGCCAAGTTTAAGCATACAAATGTACAATGGAAGGTTCTAATTCCGGTTAATGGGCCCATAGTTCGACGCGGAAGCGCCTGTAACAGAGGTTTGCATTAATGAAGGTTCGATCTCGCGCCGTGGCGTGACAAATACGTCATGATGGTCTGGCATGCAAGCCCTCCCAATTTTATTAAATACAATAGCATTTCCGGGCGGACCCTCTACGCTTCTAATTTACGGGTGTGCGAGACAACCAACGAAGCAGGCCATATCCATCTGCCTTAAATATGCATACGGGGTGTAATATACCCAACGAATGTGATACGATGTATTAGCTTCTGAAAGGCAAATGCAGTTATCGAGGGCCTCAAGATTTTTCTGTACACATTCTGTTCATATCAATATAGTAATAGATACACATTTGACTCGCAGTAACGCTAAAACGAAATTCGCTGGTTGATTGCTTGAGTCCCGTGTGGGGGAGGTAGGCAGTTATTTCTTTTTAGTAATAATAATCTTTGTTTATTCATAGAAATAAGCAATACAAATTCAAGTCGCTCTAAGCAAGGGAAAAAAGATTTTGTGATCAGAAATTATGTGAATTGGTTCTAAATAAGGCTTATTATAAGTCGACGGAAAATGGACCTCCATTTTCTTCGGTAGTTTGGCAAGGAGGGTTCACGCAGAATAACATATTGTGCAGAATGCTATCGCGTGTTTATGCGCAGCCATTTACGCTACAATTTTTCAACTTCTGTTATACAGCCAAAAATAAAGCGAGATTGTATTAGGATTCAGACTGCAAATAGGTCGGATGGGTGACTGGGGATGTTTTGGTGCACGCTAACTGGGAGCACCAAATGAGATATCCGAATGCTGCAGATCCCTGGTAATCTGGGACCGATTATCGAAGCCGCGGGCACACTTCTAAAACATCATGCAAAAGAGACAGACTGCAGACAGTGTCCGAGACGTGTTTCGTAGGCTAGGTGGCGCAAGCTGCCGCCCGTTACAAAGGGTATAACCATTAACATCCATCTATCCTTGCTGGTATGATGAACCTGTCCTATTAGTTTTACAAAAGCAGTCTGCAGACATCTTCGAAGCATACATTTGTATAAATCAAACGTGCTTCGAAGATGCTGGAGGCGTGCCCGCTGATAATTTTGTCGTGCCTACATCGAACACCGCGTCTTTTGTATTAAGCAGAAGCAATGCGTAATACAAAATGCATCGAGTGGTCGTTGTTGGCAACCACGACCGCTCGATGCGCTTTGAATACCCAAGGTCATAGCGCATCGCCCTGGCTATAGTTTTCTCCCTCCTACAGCATTTTCCAAGTGTCACCACCACGTTCGAAAGCTTTACAATCTCTCGCTGATTACTCGTTCCGATCGTCTAATTCCGTACGAAATATGTCTAATTCACTCTTGGTTTTGCTTTGCCTTTGCCACGCTATTGACATAAGACGTTCGCAAGTATGCGGCCTCTGTGCACCGCTATCTTGCTACTCCTGTTGCTATATATCGTCTGATAGTCAAGCATTTTTCTGAGGCCGTCTTCAGCAATGCATGAGTATCGGGCGATCTATACCCATACCAGCAGAAAGATGACGTCGTCCAAAGGCCTTACTTGCGGGCGTCTATACTGTCACCGACAATTTAAGAAACGCTGGGTACGACTTGTTATGTTCACGTTTTTTGCTTGGTGATTCGTTCTTCGGCGTTGGAAGTTTAGTATATCGTTCCGATGCTCCCGATACGATGGATGCGCAAAGGCGGCGGCAGGCTTCCGGGTATTGTTATCGGAGTCGTCGGAGCGGTCTACTAAAATCCTCTAGCAAGGTTCTCGGAAACAGCCACGACCCGTGTTTCTTAAACTGTCGGAGACTATGGTTGGTATCCTTGATTAATGAGGATAAAGCGTTTTACAAGAGTGACACAGAGAATAGAGACGAACAGAGCGCTTGTCTCGGCAGAGCTTAATGAAATGATATAGCCTGATGTTTCACCGAACACAGGTCAGATTATTCGTGGGAAAAACTATACGCATTCCACAGGACACCAATTGGTGCCGTATTAGTCACTGCCGAGGGTCCAACTTAATGAGGCACGTAGCATTCCGGATAATTAGATCCTTAATGAAATTAGCCAACTTAACTTTCTAATTAGTAAAGTAACCATATGGTTCCCACAGGAAACTTGCTCAGGGCGTCATCGAATTTTTTTATGCTTGGCTTATTTTGTTGTTTTTGACGATTTCCAGCTAATTCTTTTTAGACTAAGCGCGGTTTAATTCTCTTTAAAACTAAGAACCTATTTATGCGATGCTGATTAAAAAAGCTTAATTAGTCTGAACTCATCGACTATATTAATACATTTAATTCCGATCAATGAGTTATCTTTACCCAACAGTTTTGGCCGATGGACTTCGGTCGAACACTACGTGGGTGTTTCTTGTTTTCTTTCCATTTCTCAACTTGCAACGGTGTGCTTTTCCTTCCCTTTCCTCCGTTTCGCAATTGAGCCGTTAGGCCGCGCCAGGTTTTGCTGCATGCTTGTATATGGCGGTAGCTCTTCGCTAGGATGTACAAGAATGGGGAAGTGTGCCGTCCGGCCGGAGAGGGCGCTGTTGGGCAGAGCGCGGCCATCCCACAGCTAACAGAGGCCTGAAGGTCGCAAAAAAAATGTTTTATTAGGCGTAAAAATGGTCGTATTCTACATTTGCGTTTGCCTCCTCGGTTGTGGGAAAGAATAAGCTCCATTCTATCTCACACCCATGGAAAATAGCGTGAGTTGCGCGAGCAGCAGAATCTCATTTTCCAAGCGCAAATGCTGTTTGGGAGCGGTCAGTTACACAATCTTGTCTTTGTAATTAATTTTTTTTTTTCGTTTTTGTGTCACAGAAAAATATATTCTTGTGTCTCGCCATACATTCCAACATTGAGAAGCGAAGTGTGAGTATGGTATTATATGCGATGCTTTCCTCTCCACTTTAGTGTCAAAGTTCTTTTGATATTTTTTTTTCTGGCAGCTGTACATTTTACAGACCTTTAAATACCTCTTTTTTGTTCTGGTGTTAATGCTTCTTTTTGTGTGTAGCATGGATTAATGAAAGCTAGCTTTTTTACGTCTGCATTCTCAGCCAAATTCATATAGACCAGGAAATGTCTAAATTGATTTTATCTAGCGACCACGCATCATATGAAAATAGACACCAATACTGGCAAGATAAATAGAGCAACTTCAAATGCTGTGTTTATAGAAAAGAAATCCGCTCTGAAGAAATTTGTTTTCCCTGACACGTTACACAGGTCACACATTCTTCGTAGACTTTTTTTTTTTTCTCTCTCTGCATCAGTTCTCTTTTTTACCTTGGAATCACAGGTGCCGATTCTGTGAAAAGAGAGGCGTCGCTCGGCGTCCAAAACAAGGAGTGTTCCTCTTTGCGCATGCTTTAACCCACGTTACACCCCGACAGTGACGTTAATCCTGGCACAAAACACCACCGCTACGTCTTTTTCTTTGGCGTGTTCGACATCGTTTTGAGTGCTTTGTCTCTTCGGCACAGCTAGCAGCCGCATAATATTTTGTATCAGTTCACGCACGACGCAAAACAACAAGAAATTGTCACACCAACACGCCCCAAGCCAGCCTCGCTAAACGCTGCCTGACCGGCCTCCTGGTCCCGCTGTGACTGGCAGCGCCACCCGAGGCCCCTGCGGCAGAATTGGGCCACACAACAGCCTGATCCTATGGCGGAAAACAAACAGCGCAAGGACAAGGACAGAGTAGAAGGTGGTAGACGCTGTGTGTGTCTACCACCGTCTACTCTGTCCTTGTCCTTGCGCTGTTTGTTTTCCGCTAATATGAATGACCAACTAGCCCAATCGTCAACACTACTGCTCCTATGGAGGTGCCGACGCGGTTTGCAGTGCACACCTTAGCTTCGCCTCTCCTTCGCGCATTTTCCGCTGAGTGGTGTTGCCATCTATCGAGTTGTTTACAGAGCCTAGATTTAAAGGAGTCATGAAACGCTTTTTCAACTTTTTTCTGTTTAGCTTTCCTCCTCAACTCATAAATCGCGCATTGTACCAAGCAGTTCAAGAAGTCGGAAAGGGGGGAGTCCCCTCTTGCTCGGAATCTGGCTTGTGTAGCCGGACACAGTCATTGTCCCCCTAGAAGATTAGCCCGTCGCTCAAAATTCCGACTAGTTGCTTTCCCCACCCCGTTCACCCCGAAGCTGACAGTGCTGTGGAAGCTACGTGCTCGTTGGGCCAGCCACACATTTTCCAAGTGATCATCATCTCTCGCGCATACCGACCCGCAGAGAATATGGTCAGGTGATGAAAGGGAGACGGCTGATTGGTCCGGCAAGCGCGTAGCTTCCACCGCAATGTCAGCTTAGGGGTAAAGGGATCAAATGAGGTCCGGTGTCGTGTGACGTGCGCTTGGGCCCTGGTGACGCGCTGCGGGGGCCCGGTTATGGTGGCTAGTAGCCCGGTGACGCGCTGCGGGGTCCGCGGATGTATCACAGTGAAAAGGCGGAGAGTTTACGAAGGGAAGGAGGTACGAAATAGTCCGCTATGTTTTGCAAATTTTCGTAGCGAAAGTCAGGCTTCTGACTTTCTACCTTTGTTCTTTTGACCCACTGAACGATGTGCTATGAGTAAAATCCCAATATAAATTGATTTACTCCAGCCCAAAATTCGTTTCATGGGTCCTTTAAGAGTGGGAGCACGCAGATCGGTCGCAAGTGCGCATGCGTTGCATTGTCGCGGGACGAGGAGGAAAGCCGGGCAGCGAGACGGAGACGCTTGCGGGCGATCAACGCTTTTGACTCCTCCTCTCAGCTCGTATTGCAAACGTGGCCCATAAACTCAGTCACTGCAGTAGAGAAGTTGAAAACACTCTGTAATCGAGGCACACTAGAGTTGCGACGAATGCTCAGCAGTTATAGATGCTCCCTGTGTGTGTGCCTGCCACTGCCTTCTGCTTGTGTGTTCTTTTGGAGCTTTAATACATTGTTTGGGCTTCGCTCTTCGAATGCTCAAGCTTTAAAGCTGAATTGCCTTGCCAGCGCGCGAATTGCCGTGACACATTAGGTTGGTTGCTTTTATGACGCAGTGGAATTCGGAAGAAAGTGTCGCGTCACTTGAGGGCTATTCCAGACTTGGACGTAGTTCAACTACTCTACTCAAACTACTGTAGTTTAACTACTTTTTCGAGTAACTTGGTAACTTTCAATTACAACTTGATTTGGGTAATTAGTAGTTTAATTTAACTACTTTTTTCAGGTAACTTCTACTCAAATTACTAACTACTTTCAAAATTATATAGTGCTAATTTTGCCCATCACGAAAGTTTGAGCGCAGAAGTGAATAAGACGCCGGCAGATGAAATGGCATTCCCGAACAAGGGGCCCCCTTGTTTGGGAATGCGTCCTTGGGCCAAGGTGGCGACGAGCAGCCAAAACATAACACAGGCACGCACGAACGCAGGAAGAGATGCTTAACAAGGCTTGGTCGGGTATTGACCTAATCTGGTAATGCCCGCAGGCGTCGCGTTTCCAGCTGCAACCGTGAAAGACGGGGACACTCTGAGAGTTGTAGTTGTTTTCATGCTGTCTGTCTTTAGTGAGTTCCGACTGGAATGACGTCGCAGCCGGGCGCCTGCTCCCATGGTCGCCTTGTCGTCAGCGCATACGCCTTTGCAAAGCCGGACTCCCCCGCGCACAAACCCTGGCACGGATAATCCGTTCATGGGATCACGTTCCCTCTTCCAGCTGCAACTGTATACGAGCGACGATGCTTGTTCACGTAATCCTTCGCGTCCTTCCGACCATCCATGCCTGGGAGACCTCCTTTTTGTTAAAAACGATTTACTTGTCAGGCGTGTCAGGCGCGTCAGAATATTGTAGTCGCCGGCGAGGATTGCGAGCTACCCTTGGGAGATCCTTTTGTTGGACCCGGCATCAGCGGCGAAGTATACTTCGGTTCATAATTTGTTAAACCAAAACAATTTTTTTTTTTAGTAGCGTAGCACTAGCACTACAACGGGACCCGCAGTCGTCCGGATGATCTCATCGTCGTGGCGCGAGACTTGAACCCTTGACGGTCTGGTGCACCCGCTCAGCGTACTCTCAGAGCGACGTCGGAATAAAGAGGGGCCAGTCATAACAATCTGAACTTGACGAAGAAAATAAAAAAAAAAAAGAAGGAAAGTTTGTTATAAAAGACCCTCCTTCCCGAGGCAAATCTCACACGTTTCGTCATGGATACCTAAGATGCCAACACTCGCTTACCCGACCCTGCACAGACTGTTTCTCAAATTCAACGCTGCCGTTCAATCCAGCCCGTCGGTGGAACGTCTATTTAGCTTGGCTGGGGACGTCTTTAGAAGGAAACGGGAAAAACTTTCCTATCAATAACTTTCAAGTCAATAGCTTCTGCGAGCGAATAAACTATTTTGGCAAAAACGCAAGCCATAAATAGACTGCATTTATTTTAGGCTCGCAGGGTTTTTCATTGATCAAAACTGCTGTTCAATTTGTTACCACAAAAATATAAAAAAGTAACTTCGAAAGTAACTTCAAAGTAACTCGCTACTTTTTACAGTAGTTAGTAGTTTACTCAATTACTATTACAAATGCGTAATTTCTACTCTACTCCAATTACTTTTGGCGTCGCTTCTGCGAGCGAATAAACTATTTTGGCAAAAACGCAAGCCATAAATAGACTGCATTTATTTTAGGCTCGCAGGGTTTTTCATTGATCAAAACTGCTGTTCAATTTGTTACCACAAAAATATAAAAAAGTAACTTCGAAAGTAACTTCAAAGTAACTCGCTACTTTTTACAGTAGTTAGTAGTTTACTCAATTACTATTACAAATGCGTAATTTCTACTCTACTCCAATTACTTTTGGCGTCGATACTCAGTAACGTAACTTAACTACCTTTTTTGAGTAACTTGTACATGTCTGGGCTATTCACGCTACGTCAGTAGGCAGTGTTAAAGTGCACTTTCGCGAAATGGCGACAGCAGTGAGTGACCGTAAAAACTTCTTGATATACGTTGATGCATCTAAAGAGAATGGGTATATTGCATATCTTGCCTGAAGACGCAAAACAAAAGGGACACGTTAGACATAACACAACCCCGAAACTGCAGGCAAGCAAAAATTAAGACACATAAACGAAAAGTGTCTTTTGGTTGTGTTATGTCTAATCTTGACCAACTCGTTTGCGCCATGATTTTCAGGACATGTTATTTAGATCAAGTGTTTTATAAGGGGAATTAAACTCCGCTAGAAATAAATACAAATATTATATGTTTCTTTGTTTTAGCGTTGCAGGTGCTAGTATATATATATACCCTTAAGCGAACTAATTTCGGATTAACATTATATCGTTAGCAAGGATGTGATCACAATGGGCAATGTAATCTAAATGACTTAGACATGAATGGTCTATAATATTAACAAAAAATTCCAGTTATCATAAAACCACATATATGATTTTCCTTTTTTTGCGAACCTTCATAGTTGTATTCTGAGTTAACATTCGAGCCCGTGGTTCCGTAAGATAAAAACTCCAAGTTTGCTGAAGCCGATTAGGAAAAGTCAGAAACCTTTCAGAAAGCCTGAGAATGTCAAAGGATGTTTACCAAGCGGCTTAAAGGGGAACTTGAAACTAAATGTCGTGATCACGAGCTCTCTACCTCTCGCTTCAAAATAGGCCAGCGAGAAGCGCAATGCATATCGCGCTCGTGACGTAAAGGTCCCTTGCACGGCCAAGGGTACTGTAAAGGCCCGTTCACACTGTTGCGTTTGGAGCGACCACTACGCTTACGAACGAATGGAACCGGTTGGAACGACGAGTTACCATAGCAACGAAGCGCCAAACGGTCGTTTCGTTCGTGTTCGTTCGCAACGCAAGGAGTTGAGCCGGGCTGAACTTTTTCGTTACGTTCGGAAACGACGGGAGCGACAGACTAATAACAGGCCGAAGAGAGCTCGGTGGCGCGCGTTGCATGCCGGTCGTGCCGGGCTCCTTCTATCTGCAAACATGGCGTCGGTGGTGATCGTCGACGTGGACGGCGTGGTGGAAGCTCATCGTTCCTTGTAAAAGCGCTATTCTTGACTGTGCATTTTCGTCGTTTGTCGTTATGATAACCCAGCACGTACTATAAGGGAATATCCACCTACTCGTGCGGCGATCTCGTGGCGACACTCTCAAGACAGCAGAAACGCCCGCGCCATTGGTCGTGTTTGTTTACTTCGACTACAGCGGTGCTTTCTTAGCATTTGTGTCCTCAAACATCGCCCGGATTTCTTTTTTGGCGTATTCAATGCGTGTGCTCAAGTTCAAGGCATTACTGGTCCGTACCGTATAGAGGATAAGAATTTTCACGCGTTTTCATCACCCGAAAAAGTTGATAAGTGTTAGCAATTCTGAACGCTCGCAACGTCTATCAAATTATATTTCTACGTTGCTATACCGCCGCTAAGATTACATCGTCTTTTATAATCGTAGAAAAGGCGTGTAGCGAGATTTGTATTTTGACAAAGTCGTGTATTAAAGTCGTAATCGTGCAAGACGGCGCACTGCACCTTTTTCTTTATTTAATGCAGTACCCTCCCCTACAAAAATATGCATGGACGTCCTATGTCCATACTTTTGCCGTTCTATTACCCCTTTGTCCATCCTATGGATTCCTGTAGACAGTTCTTAGACCGTCGATGTACCATTGGTTTGCCACAGAATGGACACAAAAACGCTATAGAGATCTTCGCGAAAGAAAAAGTTTTTCATTCCTTCCTATTTCCATTCTATGGTCCCGGTGAGTCTATGGTCATCCTATTGCCGCTCTATGGTGTGAGCTATATAATGGGGCATTAACAAAGTGATGCCGGGTAGACGTTTTCTTTAGGTGTAGCGAGGTGTAGCGAGGTGTCCGAGTTAAAGAGTTGTTAATTAAGTTCCGGGTATCAATATGTTACATTAATGTCTAGAGGCATATCCAACCTCAGGGTATACTCATAGTGGAGATGGAAGTGTTTAGTATGTGCCGGAATATTGTTTTTACTTTCTCAGTGGGAGGTAGGTATATGTGGGTCGCTGCGGCCCCCGTAGATATTCGCAAACTTCACAACCCATAGTGGGCGCACTGATGCCTTTCAAAATTTGGGTCATCTGGATGATCGTCGTTACAAAGCGTTATACTAGGCTGGGTCTGCGCGCGACGCGTAAGTAATTGTAGTTTTGCTATATACGCGCAGTATCAGAGACTTACTTTATGTTTTTTTGTTTTTTTGTTTTTCACGTCAGGAAAGTGTAGGCAAGCCATTTTATTATGATGCCAATCATCCAGGAGCTAGTGAGTGCGATTCTCACACCGCGGTACCACCATCGCTTAAAGTGGCTTCTCTATGGACCCCGTAGGGACTCCGTGCAGACCGTGTATGGCTTCTCTGCAGACTCCATAAGGAGCGCGTGTAGACCCTGTATGGCTTCCCTGTGGACCCTGTATGGCTTCCCTGTGGACGCCTTACGTAATCCCTATAGACCTTGTATGGCTTCTTTGCAGACCCCTAAGGACCCTATACTCTTTAAAATGACTTTTACAGAGCACGTTTTTGCGTAAAAACAAATGGGGAAAAGCTCTTTTTGTAGAACCCTTTATTGGAGATCAGTAGAAACTGACAAGGGCGTGATGTTTGCATACACTTTTAGCTTACAGGGTTTTGCGGCACAATTAATATTTTTTTTTTACAGCCATGCCTCACCGGCGACTTCAGGTAGCGCGTCCCGACTGAGGTGCGTCCTAACTGGTGGCAATTCGCGGCGTGTCCGCCTGGGAGACGGGGTTGGTATCCCTGAAACCCCTCTTCTACCGTATATGTTTCGGCGCCAAAGTGGCCGATTAAAGCCAAAGCGGAACAGACACATGCTGTCGAATATCGATAGTCCCAAACCAACACACGCAGTCGTGCAGTTATCCGAGTGGCCGCCGCGGGTGGAATGGTGGCGTTGCGATCGCAATTAGTTTGGTTTTCGAGTACAGATCGGTGCCGCTTTTTCAGAGCAAGCTCTTCAGCAGTTTCCCAACTGACTTGCTCTAGAAACGTTGGTCGGTGCGGACCCCATAGCAGACCCACTGCAGACTGATTGGCTTCTCTGCGGACCCTGTAGCGACTCCCTGTAGAGCTTGTATGGCTTTTCTGCAGACCCCATGAGGACCCTGTGTAGACCTTGAATGGCTTCCCTGTAGACTCCCTAGGGACTCCTTGTAGACTTCGTATGGGTTTTCTACAGGCACCCTATAGACACCGTAAAGACCCTGTGTAGACACCCTATAGAGTCCCTATGGACTCTATATGGCGCCTTGCCATAGAGAGGGTATAGGATGACCACACATCATCCATAGAATAGGACGTCCATAGAACGTCCGTTGGCCAATATTCTATAGGGCAGCCATAGGACGACTTCACGGAGGCAACAGAGGTCGTGGTCCGCCTATAGATGCCTTTTGTCCTCCCTATGGACTCTGGTCTATAGAACGTCCTAAAAGTGTCCATACATATTTTTGTAAGGGCTGCAAGCGTAACCTGAAAAAAAAAATGCTTGAGGTCATAGAAGACGGTCTGTCTATTTTCTGTTACGCAAGTGAGTGGGAGCGCGTCCCCTTCTTTTTAGAGGCACCGCTGAAACAGCTGACGGCAATGGAAAGACGTTCGCCGTGCTGCCGACCTTCTGCGCTTGTTGCAGTGGTAGCAGGAGTGTACGCGCGGCGCAGAGCGGTCGTTCCGGTCGCTCCAGTCACAGCGGACGCAGTCGTGGTTAACGGGTTCGTTTCAGATGTCTAAACCAGCACACAGCTATTGTAGGCGCACATCAGATTTCCTCACTGTACGCCGTAGACCGTAGCCGAAACCTTGGGCTGCTCCAGTGAGGACCCCTCGTCGGGCACGAAACCGTCCGCCATGTTTGTAAGCTTAGCTGGGTTGCTTACTATTGGCTAGGAGCAAGAGCTGAAGCTCGTTTCTTATTGGCTGTTGATTCGTGTGGATGCATGCTGTTGCATGTGTGTGTACATGTCGCGCACAGTTGTCGTTGAAGTCGCAGCGGTTGCATTCGTTCGTAAGCATAGTGGTCGCTCGGAACACAGGTGTGTGAACGTTCCTTAATGCGATCGTTGCCGCTTGGTGGAGTCAACGCGGGACAGTCTCGCCTTGTAGTAATATCCGAAGACTGTACTCCCTATACGGCTTATACATGGCTTGCATGTAACTTCATTCACGGCCGTGTCGGTATTTTATGTGCCACAAGCGTTCCGCTCGCCGCGTTAGTTTCTCACCGCAGAAGTGGATAGCTCGAGGGAACCAGTAAGTAAAAAGAACCGTCAGTGCCCAGCAATAGCGACACCTGCAAGATGTGTATCTAAGGTATTATTCACTGGGTGCCATATACTTGAGCTTGTCATTCAAAGCTCATCCGGGCGGCGGGGGTTAGTGGTGTGGTCAGTCTGGCAGAGGTCCCCGCATCCTCAGATCAAGCTCATACCTATCATCTGCAGAGAACGGCGATCTTGATGGTGTGGAATGAACGTTGCGAAAGCACTGTGGAAGCCTTAAAATTTACAGCGTAGTAAACTCGATAGTGTCCTCCGCCGAGTCACGTTCAGGACTAAGTAACTCCACGAGCAAGCCATACGGCCACGAAATGGCGCTGCTTCATATGGGCCCGTGACGAGGCGGATTTCCAACGGAGCTTTAGGACCACCACCAGGCGCAATCTTGAAATTTGTTTATTCGTTTTAAAATTAGTTTTATTGACTTTTCTGCCGGCAGCTCAGAAACACTACTCTAGACTGCTATCTCTGAACAGCTAGCACGACATAAACAACATGTATGCACAAACATAAGTGCAGAGATTTCGTTTCCGAACCCCTTTAAGTCTTAGAATCTCAGAAGAGGTCTACTCGCGTAACGAATCGCCGGATGCTTTTTCGTTGTCGTATCGAACATTTCTAAGCTTATTTTTAAACAGGTTAATAAATTAGAAACACGGGCTGGGCGTTCGCAAGAGCAAAAAACCGTGTTTTTGGCCACCATAAATAAACTACGCATCGGAGAAAACTGAAACTTCGTTACAATGGGACGCAAGCAGTTGGAAATGAACGCTAAATTTTGAGGAGATGGTGTTACCTAGAACAAAACATAAAAAAGAAACGCGAAATCTTCCCATGAGCCGACGTGTAGCTAAGCATAATATTGTCTAAGTAAGAAATGACATTGTGGGAGCCTGTAGCATCTATGCTAGTGGAAAAAGAAACTTGTCAGCAAGAAAGAAAACAACTATCTCCTGAGAAGGGTGTTTCATTATATAAATGCCATATGCGCCCACCATCCCTTTCCTTTTTTTTTACAATATATGGCTTAGTTGGACGTCGGCTCAGAGGAATTTCTCCCTTAGAAGAAATCCTGTTTCACCGAGTGGGCCAGGGTGTGAGGAGCTGACGCACTCAGTGGGTAACTTGTGCTATATAATAAAGTCTAAGCATTAGCTAAGGCAACGCACTCAAGTTGAGTCACAGCGAATTGCGCGCACTTCAAAAGGCATACAAATTCGATTGGTCGGAAAAATTAATGATATGTCACCACTCAAGCAAACGCATGTGTGTGTGTACTATAAACGCACCCTAAAAAAAGGTATATTATCTTTTGATGCAAGTAAAGTCATTTTCTCCAACTTTCACCTTCTATTCTAACCGCTAGTGTCCCGGGTTGAAAAACGTCGTTTATTTTTCCCCACAAACGCAAGGCATATATCCGTCTTTAACTGAAGCCGACGTGGTCACCATGCTTCACGGACATATAAAGGGAAATCGTCGACGGATTCAATCTCTCGTGCGATTCGAGTTTGATGTTGACTGACGTCATATAGCTTCCCTCACACCTAACGGAATCATGCCTTGCTGGTGCCTGCTTTTATATATTTTCGCCTGATTAGCTTATTTCTACGTGAGTGCCAAGGGGTGTCATACACACTGATATTCCGGGTCAATGCGCGCGACCTAAAACCTCGCGCTACAGTCCCCATAGATTCTGGGTTTCGTAGCCCTTTACTGCTATAATTGCAGATACTTTCTCAAATGATATTTGCGACCATTTTGTTGTGAGAAAGCCGGCCAATGCAAAGCTGATCCTCGGTATAATCTTTGTTGCTGCTCGTGATGTTAAACTCAGCCAAACTGTTCGAACTTATTAATATACATCTGGTGAATTGGAATCGCGACGCAGACAATTCAGGATGACTTTGTCTAAAAGAGCAGTTAAGCACCACTACTACTTTCTCTAGCAGAAAGTGACTTACGTTTAACCCGTGCGTGACAGCTAAAGGTAACAAATCCGTTACTTCAGCGTAAAGAAAGGTAACAAGTCACGAGTAATAGCATCTCTCGTGACTCGTCACGCATGCAAATCTGGTTATATAATGTTCATCATTGGCAGCGTAGTTTGCCTCTACTCGTTTTATCTAAATTTGTGACATCCAGGTTAAAACATCGTCAAAAAGAGAAATTTGCGTTGGTTACAGTTCGCGACCAAGTTGTCTGAAGTGCGTTTTTTGAAAGAAATCTAAGAACGTTATTCCTGGCAGAGTCAAAACAGACTTTCAAAGCTGAAGTTATAGATAATTCCTCTCTGGACATGGTGTTACTATGGTTGACTATGAAAAGAACACCTTAAAGATGTTCAAACTTCGCGTTTCGTACAAGTATCGGCATCCATTTTTGGGCAAGCAACGGCTGCCTATGGATGCTAAAATAAAAATGAATAAATTCTGAAAAAAAAAAAAAAAAGCTGTTTTGATAGATTTAGTTTAGTGCTTCACAGGCTTCTAGAGGTCACACGGCGAACACAACTTGTGTATATTGGCGTACGTGCAAGGCGAGGCCCGCACGTTGAGTGTGATCGACTGCGTTGGAACCACCTGTAAACGCATGCGCAGAGAAAACGCACAAGCTCCACGCATCGGGTAGACCTTGAACGCTTTCGACCTAGGTATATATTACACATAGTTCTTTCACCATTTGCTTGAAACAATTTTGACAATCATTTAGAAGACAATATCTGATAAACAGTGCGTAGAGTTAGTCTCGGAAATGCTTCAAGAGCTTCAGTCTAGTAATGCGCAGATCGGAAGGGTTTCAGGGCTGGATCACAGATGGCGCTAGTGTGCCACTGTGTTCTCTCGCCGTGAGCGGTTTCGGGCAATTTCAAAGCAGTCGATTACACTCGAACGCAAATGTATGAGCTAGTCTCAAAAATCCGGCGCAATGAATACATGATTTTGCTAACGCCAAATCCGGCGCCCGGTGACAGTCGTATTTCTTTCCTTTTTTGTAGCGTGAGCTACACTGGCCGAGGTTGAGCAGTTTCGCGTGGCTCCTGGAGAGCCGTGCTGCGCATGCGCGAGGAGCAGTGACGGAACGGGCAGGACTGGTATGGCGCCTAGGTCAGTCCCCGATACACGCGCCGCGCGCTTGCACCCGCTCGAGATCATGGCTCGCGCCGTCCGGTTGTTCTGGGCGGCAGTTTGGTTGCTTGATACATAACAACTCGGTACACAGCTGGCCAAACCAACGACGGGCATCTGGCATGCCCCAGCGGAGGACTGAGGATTAATTTGGACCACCTGGGGATCTTTTGACGTGCAACCGAAAGCTCGGTTACACGGCGCCTCCTCCGCAATACGAAGAGCGGAGAAGCTTAACTCATCGGATCCCGAAATAGTCACATAATGCGTATACCGTGTGTGTGTCATCGAAGCAGCAGTAAGCATGATAATCAAGCTAATCCTAGACAACCAGGAAAGCTAAGAATAACCAGCTGAACCTAAGCTTACGCTACGTATATCCTGGCATAGCCGAGCTAAGCCACTGTTTGTTTTGTTTTTGTGTGTGTGATGTCTACTTTTGGTAACATTGATTTGGATTATACAAAAAAAAGAAAAGGTAACGTGCTCTCAATTTGCCGTTGCAGTTGTAAGGCTGATTTAGGTGTTTTGTCATTAGGAACCTTTGCGTTAGTTGTCGTATAGTATAAATGTGACTGCCTATACTTCGTCTCATCTTAGCATGGGCTATTGTTAGCCGTGCATGCTGAAAGCGCGAGTTAGTTGCTTTAGATAAAGCCTCGGCGGCTGCGCGAGCGCTCGTGCAGCTAAAGCTCCAGTTAAGGCAGTCAAGGCTACCTGCTCGCGCCTACACAGCCTTCGTAGTTATAGACGCTTTACAGCAGCTGTGCATGGGCGCCTCCATAACTGACCTTCAGTTTTTGTTCCCTCTTACTCCGTTCGCTTCACTTCATCATTACCACAGCAGGACAGGTTATTGCCATTTTAGATGCTACTGTGTTCTTGTGCCCAGCATAGGCCCTTGTGAAGACCCGTCAACGCCTGCTTCAGTGGCTCGGCATCTCGGTAAGACAAGAGAAGGGCGGCTATGGCGGCTCAATCTGGCGCGTGTGTAAAGCGTCTATACTCCGTTCCACCTTCAGTCTGAGCGCACTGGACGCCACAGGCCATCCCAGCCGATCCAGCGCCGGGAGAACATCGCGTGACCTGCCGGTTGGGCAGAGGGACACAGGGAGCTCAAGGTCACATGACACTCTCTCGACGCTGGATTGGCTGGGATTACTCCTAGTGTCCGCCGCGCTCGGACTGAAGGTGAAACGGAGTATAGTGCGTGCTAAGGTGAGACGAAGTATATATATTCCTTCATTTGCACACATCTTTCCCCGTTCATTGTTAAATTTTTGTGATTTTCTTTTTGTTAAGAAGCGTTAAGCCGGGGTCGCACTGCTTATACATAATACAAAAGACAGTCTGCATACAGATTCGAACGCGAGTCTCCGCGATATCCGTACTTCGAATGCCGCATGGCAATGACTTCAAGAAGTAAGCTTTGCACATGGCATTTGAAACATGGATATTGCGGTGACCTGTGTTTGCAGACACACTTTGTTATGAAGTATGAGCAGTGTGGCCCCGGCTTTAGGTAGCATAGAACAGTCGGTGGACCCCGGGCCGGAGCAGCCTATGTTGCAAGTACGGGTTGCAAGCCAGATGCGGTCCCCGACCTTGATATGGGTACGCTTCATTCGGTGTGCTCGCAAAATACTATAATTTACGATACTTCTGGGTGCACGAAATGTGCATCTTATTGGTCTTAATTACATTGTCGGAGCTGGCCGCACTTTGCATTTTTATCAAAGTGTCCGAGACAATGTTTTGGCCTGTTCGCGTTTGTTTTAATCCGCTTTGCGATTGACCGCGAGATTTGTCCGGGTCAGCGATGCCCTCGCTCTGGCGACTGGGAGCTCGCGGCGGATTGCCACTAATCTCCGACTTAATTCACTGCCTCATCAGCTCATCAGCTCTAATCCAGAGGCACGGGATTACCCGGAAATGGTAACCTAGGAGCGGGGGGCAAGAACGGGACAGACAACACAAAGCTCAAAGTCCAGCTTTTCTCCCGCTCCTGGATTATCATGTCTGTACTGAACCAGCTCGCCTGTACAATTGCTTTAGTTTCAGTAATAACCCGGACTAGCTTTTGCGGCGGATTACCACGGCCTTTGCGTTTATTACTGTTTACATTCAATTCATGAAACACGACGTCCAGGGAATAACGATTGCGCGGTGAGGCTAGCGCACAAAAATCCTTGAAAATTAGAAGAAAAAAAAAAAGCATTTGCGATTTTACGATGTATTTTATAAAAAGTATTCATAATGTCAATGCAAAGGAGAAGTCTGAAAGTCAATTATTTGTCATCGGAACCATTTTGAATAGGTTCAAAAATATTTCCCGTATCTTATAACCCTATCGGACGGGCACTCTAAATGGACCACGAAACAGATTTTCCACTGGGATAAATTGGGATTTTACTAATCGCAAATCGCTTATTCCGACAAAACAGAACTAGCACACGAACGTAGAATTTTCGGTACGAAAATTAGAAATAATAGGGGACTATTTCGGTACTTCCTTTCCTTCGAAAGCTCCCCGCCCTTTCACTGGGATGCATCCGCAGTGCGCAAGCACATCAGCCGAACCCAGCTCACGCATTGGACGCGAGCACTGCGTAACTCGGACGTATGCGCTCGTCAACAACCATTCTGCGAACAAATATTCAAATTCGCGTTCGTGGCCAATAAATGCCGTGACGGCACTTATCATCATTGGAGAATGACAAGTTCCATGATGTTCTTAAAAAGCACGCTGGAAGCTTGAGTCATCGCATCCGGTGCCCCAGCACGTCACGATCGCGTGATTTCTTATTTCGCTTTTGAGTATAGGATTAAAGCCAAGGACGAAGAAGTTGAAAAATCATTTCATGATCCATTTAATGGAGTGCCGAAAAAAACATTTAAAAAATCGGCGAATGAGCGCTCGCCGATAAGCCTTACATCCGGAGCTGATTCGCCGATACTTTAAAGGAGTTTATTCGGAAATCCTTTACAGTGCTCGTCTGAGAGGGGTATATTATACGCATATAATACTCATAAAATGCAAGATATTTTCGGTACCATGAGACAGGTCTGTTTAATTATAGTAGCGCTAATCTAAAAAAGTATTGAAAACAAGTGATAGAAAACAAGATTATTTATGAGTCATCTTGCAGAGAGAGCAGGCTAGTCATCTACGATCAAACATCAAATTGACCAATGCTTTCTTCGATGGGAAAAAAATATAATATCATATGGTTCATTCATATTATATTATGCTGTATAAGTCGCACGGGGGCATAGGAATTTTTTTTTAATAGGGCTTGAACGTAATGATTTCTTTCATTATTTTGTTTGTTCGTTCGTCTATTCAAAGTGTCCACCTTTTATCGGGACGCCTTTTTCGGAGGTCGATACGAGACAGAGCAAGAGGGCATAGTAGTAGTTTGACGTCCGTGACATCATGTCCGGTTTTCGTGACATCTTCACCCTTTTACTTCGCGCACTCCTCCGGAGTATGGTCCCAGCTCGTTCCTCCGAAGTCAACACAACTGTCATAGTTGGTAAAAAACGGCCCGTGCGAGTCGTTTGCAAAGCGACGTAGATGGAAACAAATCGCCGCTGCGTTTTTCGTGGCCTCGGAGATGCAGGAGCGAGCCGACGTTAAAAAAGATGCGTCTCAACTACGAGAGTGTCAGCAAGAGCCACGTAAATACCTGTGCACACTCGGGGCGGACGCGCGCGTTTGATCGAAGTGCTTCGGGACCGATCTTTTACGATTACCACTCGATACTGACGTGACACTCGGCAAAAAATGGTGGGACCGGTACTGCGTAGCTCCCACGAACTGTTATAGCTCGACAGTGACGTACAGTCGTGTCAGAATAAAAATGGCTTACTAATAACAAGGTGAACATACCGTGTTGCGAAGGTAATCCATACGTCGTTTATTTGAGCTGCATAGAACACAAAACAAGGAGATAGAGTCGATGAGAGTCCCTTTTCGACGACAGCGTCCGTCACCGCTGCCTCAGAAAACAAGGTGATGGCAAGGGGAAGAGATTGAGCTCCTAATCTAAAATTGAGGTCAGCGATGAAACTATAATACGGGAAGGGTTCACAAGGGTCGCGCGGGCGGGTATTTAATTCAGCAAGCCAGCCGGTCGTGGGCACACGGTCTTGGCCAAGGACCGTCGGAGCAACGCTGGGCCGAGTCGGAGTTCCTGCTAGGCCTAAATTCTGCCGAGCTCGCTCGGTCGGTGTCATGGTTGCCGTTGTCGCTTTTCCCCGGAGTTTGTGGATCCAGGGTTCGTGTTCGTCGTGGCCGGTTTCGAGTGCTTCCTTCTTTTTTCTTGCTGCTTAAAATCGTGACCCGCCAGAAGAGCAAGTAGAAAAATAAATATCCGTTGGTCGTCTCGACCAAGTAACCGAGCGACGTTGTCGGCCATGTTGATTTGGTCGTAGAAAGACGGCTCGGGAGCTGTTGTCATACCTACATTTTTGGCGTAAGATCGTTTCGTGAATCTGGCCTCGGTTGTTTAGCGCATGGCACTGCAACAATAAAGGCCGGTTCACACATACAGCGGAGCGCTAAGTTAGCGCTACGTGAGCGCTCCAAGGAGCGCTCATGTGGCGCTTTCTAGCGCGTGGTGTGTCGCTCTGTTAGCGCTTCAGAAGCGCTTTGTTAGCGCTCTGTTAGCGCTACAGAAGCGCTCTGTTGGCGCTACAGAAGCGCTCTGTTAGCGCCACAGAAGCGCTTTGTTAGCGCTCTCACGCTCCTTGTGCCGTGCTTGCTGCTGCGGAACGGCGCGTGCACGCCGATTCCTTTTTTTTTTCTTTTTTTTTGGATTGAAAGAAGAAGTAAAACAGCCGCTCTCCAAGCAAAGGGTCGGGCAGGCGATCCAGAGTCATGGACTCTGGGCGACTAATTGATTGGGTACGATCTCATCGCTTTCTATTCCATATGCGTGACCCTAGTTTCAAAGACACACAGTTAAAAATAATCGCCTTCGAAAGAGCTCTGCGTCTCGGTCCCTCAGCCTGGGAACAAGGTTCGCCGGGTACCCCTCGGTGTCTCGATGGCGAAAGATTTTGCGCACCCAGAAGGCTCTTCTGGGCGTTAAGCCGTCCACACACATATGCACTATCTAAGAGCATTTGTCGCATTTCTATTTCAGCATCCCACATGTCCGCCATGGTGCTGCTGACGCACACCCAACCACAGGAACCGGTACGGCAGTGCACGCGCTAATCCGCAGCACCGCGGTACAAGAAGCGCTACTGAAGCGCTAACAAGGAGCTACTGGAGCGCTAACAGAGCGCTACTGGAGCGCTAACAGAGCGCTACTGGAGCGCTAACAAAGCGCTACAGAAGCGCTAATCGCGCGCTATGTTAGAACTAAGTCGCGCGCTAGGAAGCGCCACATTAGAGCTCCTTGGAGCGCTCACGTAGCGCTCCGCTGTATGTGTGAACAGCAGTGTTGTACGGAACGGCGTTCCAAGGAACGGCGTTCCTGGAAAGCGTTCCTTTTAGGAGGAACGGAGGAACGCCGCCGTTCCATTTGGCATCGGTGGAACTGGAACGGGAACGCGTTACATTTGTACTGGAACGAAAAAAGGAACGGCGTTCCTTCTTTTTGTACGTTTTTTTTTTCCTTTGTAAGCTCTAAGAGGGAATTTTAAAAGTATAAATACAATATCTTTACGAAGAGCAGAATCTAGTTAAATTCTTGGTTAGTTATCGTAGGGTTTATTTTGTGTGGTCCTCGTCTAGGAACAGTCGGGTGAAGGAGAGCTAGTGAGAGAGAGAGAGAGAAACTTTATTTTAACCGAAGAGTGGAAGCTCTTCGATCTTAGCCCAGGTCCGGGCCTATGTAGCGGTGCTGGTCTCCGTCACCCATCATAGTTTGAATGTGATGAACGAGGGATGGCCACCACAACTTCTAGAGTTCTGGAGGGGGGGAGGACCATTCCTCCCAGCCGCTTGGAGTGAGGTCGTGGGGTAACTGGGAGAGGGATTCATGTCGACTCTGGTGGGCAGCTGGGCAGTCCCAGAATGTATGCTGGTTCGAGGGGTATCCACCGCAGTGGGAGCAGCTGGGGTGTCCTGGAGCATTGGCGAAGTAATGAATATACTGCTCGGTGAGTAAAGTGTGTGTTTGTGCTTTTCTAATGAGGGTTGCCTCTTCTCTTGAATGTGCATATGATGGTGAGGGTAGAAAAGAGGAGATTCTTCGCCTGTCCTTAAGGATTTCTTGTCTAGCTTTATGTAGAGTTTTCCTTTCCACTTTTGGTTCATATTCACACTCTTCAGGCCAGGGTAGAGGGGGTCCCGGATTTGGTTCGCGGGTGAGCTCGTGAGCTCGGCTATTCCCTCTCAGTCCCTGATGTCCTGGAACCCATTGGATCTTGATGTTTAGAAGCGGGTAGCTATGCATGTGTCGTTGTAGAGTGTTGTGAATGTATGTAGGTAAATCGTTATTCAGGATAGCTCTCCAGGCATCTTGGCTATCGGTTCTAATTATAGATTCTTTTTCATATTTCATGAGTTCAGTTATGGCTGTTGCTATGGCTAGCAACTCGGCGTGCATGGGCGTTGGGCCTCCCTGATACTTGCGGGTCAGTGTTTTATTCCGGCTCCATATCGCAATAGTGCAGTGCTCTGTGCTGTAGCTGGCGTCTGTATAGTAAAATACTGCATTTGAGTGTTCTTTCTCGTTCTGGAGGCGTTTGACCCTATCTATTCTTCTCTCTATATCTCTTGTTTGATGCATATTCTTAGGGATTGGGTCAACTATAATTCTGGGGAGTCGGTCCCAAGGGGGAGCTTCCAAGGGGATGGAGTGAAGGTTTGTTACATCGTAGCCGAGGCTTTGAAGGATTTTCCTGCCTTTGGTTGAGGTTTTTAGCCTTTGTTCTTGCCCAAGTTTGTGTATATCTATTCTATCATTTAGTGAGTTAAAGAGTCCTGTGGCTTCCACTTTATGGTTGGCTGCGTATCTGGGTACCCCGAGCGACAATCGGGTGGCCTTTCGGAGTGCTGTTTCTAGTTTGGCGTGCTGTGTTTTAGTTAGTTTAATGTATGGCAAGTGGTACATTACTCTGGAGTATATTAGCGCTTCGATAACTTTACGCAGTTCGTGTTCTTTCATGCCCCTTTTTTGTCTGGTAATTCTCCGTAACATGGCAAGAATTTAGTGGACAATGATTCTTTTTTCAGCGCCCGAGACTGCGGTACAGAAAGCAAAACTGTTAGTCAAAGGAAAGGACACAGAAAGAGGGACGTTTCAAACTCTTCTAATTTCTTTACTTCCACGAATCCTCATACAATCAGAAGTCTAAGGCCGACTACTGATATCACTGAACTTTCACAAAGAGCCCTACAGTTACAAATAAAAGGTTACCAGACATTGAACGCACCCTTGTATCCCGAACATTGGTCACTTAAAAGGTACACAAAAATTAACCTTTATTCCTTTTCCTCTAGTCCCCCACCTTCAAACTGAACAACGAATCCAACCTTCACGAAGAAGGACTGGTAGTTTTCAAGGTTGACCTGCCAAGAGCCCTACCCTCTTTTTCATTAGCTCGTCTTGCGGACAGCAACATCGAGAAGCAACTGTTGTTAATTTCGAACAAAGGACTTTGTTAGATCGAAACGTGTGAGGTTGTTGTAAAATGCTCGTGCAATGTGGGATAACAGTATATTTGGCTCGTCTGAATCCGCCCACCACCAACATGAATATGGTTGAAAGCTGGGATTTTTAAAGGCGAATATATCAACAAATAAAACCTTGCTTCCGCTTGCTTTCTTCTCCTGGTGCCCTTTCATCACGGCATTCAAATTCGTATGTTGCCATTTGACGGGATATATTAAAAAACAAATCAAAAATCAACAAAATACAAATGTAACGTATGTGTAACGATACGTTCCATGTTTTTTTACTGTAACGGGAACGAGTTCCTTTTTCACATATGGAACTTGTAACGGGAACGCGTTCCAATAATCCGAAGGAACGAGGAACGAGCTTTCGTTCCCTTTTTTGAGGAACGTGTACAACACTGGTGAACAGGCCTTAACACGCCGCAACCGCCGCCTCCCCCCGCCCCAACACTGGACACAACAACCCGCTACAAACTCCGAAAAACGTAAAAAAAAACATATGTATATACATATATATATATATATATATATATATATATATATATATATATATATGTATATAAACGACTATGTGCAGATGAATGAACCGTACTTAATCCAATGAATCAAAGAATCAAAGTTTTCAGGAACCCGCCGAAAGCCAAAAAACGGCGGAGCCAGGATTTGAACCCTGGGCCTCCCAATGTACGGTCGGGTGTGCTAACATCTACACAACTCCATCTTTTTTTTTGTAAATAGACATTTATTTACAGTTATCTACAGAACACTATACTATGTACAAATGGTTCACTCACCTGGAATATGATACAAACTATTTACATACTGTCACTGAAGACCGCATAGCATTTGAGTCCTCCGTACACTTTTCACCAACCAGATTACACCGTTGGCATAGGTATCCTTTCTGCATAGCTTGCGCTGCAAGCTAGAGAGCTTGCTTTATATGATGTCCGGGGAACGGCTAAGATTACTTACAACTTCTTTCCATTCCGTATCTTCACAAACTTTAACCATCCGTTGGCCCACTGGCTAGCTATGTTCTTGAAATTTACCCATGAAGGCTTTGCAACCCCTCCTTCCGTGTCAACCTTTCTGGTTTTACATAGACTGTAAAGCCCTAGAACGACAAGCGTGTCTAGCACACTATCTAGTTGCTCTGAAAAATGTAAATAGCAAAGAATTTTCTTTTCCACCTCGAAATCTTTCCTCAATGTCCTTTTGAAAACATCCCAAAAGAAAAACGAGTCTACACAAATTACAAAAGCATGTGTAAATGTCTCGGTAGTCTTGCAAAGTCTGCAATCCAGGGACCATGCTTCCTCAATGCCTCTGGACTCAAGCCACTCCTTCACCGGCACAGTTCGCGAATGGAAGCGAAGGAAGAATGTTTTGCATTTTGGCGGAATCGGCATTCTCTTAATTCTTTTCATTAGGTCCATATTACAGTTTTGTGGAGGGTCAAACGGGCTTAATCGATATATCGGTTCAGGGAACAACGTTCTTAATACCTGCTTTACCAGACTTATTTTGGAGCATGACTCTAGAAAGGCCTGATCAAATCTATATTTTAGGAGATCTAAGGTGTCTGCTACTTCCTTATAAAAACCCCGCAACTTTCCGATATTGTGCGAGACCTGCAATCGGTTCTTAGGTTCAATGTAGTTTGTCAAATATAATTTCTTACAAATTTCAAGGAATGGGTGTTGTGGTTTCTGGAAGAACTTCCACCTGGCAATTAATTGCCTCACAAAAATATGACCTAGGCCAAGACCACCATCTTCGATAGAACGAAATAAATTAGATCTTCTCATCGGTTCATAGGAAGACCTCCAAATAATTGTGGCAAATATCCCATTGAACATATTGACCGTCGTCCTTGAACAGTGTAGGACCTGGAGGAGGTACGTCAGTTTCGACAAGAAAAAGATGTTGCAAACGGCAGCTCGACCAAGGATCGAAAGGTACCTCATGTTCCACATACGCGCAGCCGATTTAACACTGATTCCGACGTTGTCCCACATAGACTTTGGGTTGTCCATAGCACTTAAAGGTACCCCTAAAAGTTGCGGTTTGCTTGTTGACCATGTAATGTCTACAAATTTAGATGGCATTGTCCCCCACTCCCCACACCAGGGGCCACAACTTTTGTCATTGTTAATGGCAGCACCAGACGTGGCACAGAAGTCTGAAACACATGACATTCCGTTTACTATGCTAGGTTTATCGGAACACACCAGCACCAGATCGTCTGCATATGCGAGAATTTTCACCTCGCAACCGTGGAGACGAAAACCTTGAACCGTGTTGTTGTTTATGATGTTTGTGCAGAGTGGTTCCAAATACAGGTCGAAGAGTAATGGTGAGAGGGGGCAACCTTGACGCACTGAGCGTTGAACCTGAATGGTCTTCGTGAGAGATCTGTTCATAACCAACTTAGTCGTAATATCATTGTAACAAAGTACCTCGCCTTTCTCAATTGTTTCGCCTACCTTTATATGTTTCAGAAGAGCAAAAAGGAAAGGATGTTCCACCCTGTCAAAAGCTTTTGAAAGATCAATTTGCAATATTGCAGCTGTTTCACAAGTTCTTTCGCATATTTCTAATATAGACCGTACAATATGAAGGTTTGTCTGGATATTTGTTCCTTTTATGGAGCAAGTTTGGTGGTCTCCTACAACCGAGGATATCACACTTTGCAATCGAGCAGCAAGCAGGCGGGCGAATATTGTATAGCCACAATTTAGTAGGCTAATTGGTCTGTAGCCACCAATCTGCTGTAGCTTGTCTGGATCTTTCGACTTCGGAATAAGTATTGTATGTGCCTTTCGGAACGATGGCGGTAAGACACCTTTTTCATATGATTCGTTGAATACACGAAGAAGTACTGGTGCAAGTTGTTTTTTCCATTTCTTAAAGAAACTTGCCGGCAGACCATCCGAACCGGGAGTCTTCGACTTTTCATCTCAACGATGTTAGTTTCAATTTCTTCAACCGTCAGGGCCCCATTTAGGCTCATGGTCACATCACTATGCAGGGTGGGTACTGCAGATATTATTTCATCTTGTCTTGGGTGTGTAGGACTGGACTTTTGTGAAAAAAAGGTATTCGTAGTGAGATACAAAAGCGTCTTCGATATCCCTTTCATCAGACCGGAACGTCTCATTTTCGTGTAGAAGGGAGACTAATTTCTTTTTGCGCACTCCCTTTCCGCGTGTAAATATTTTTTTGTTGGTTGTTCTGCTTCAATTACTTGCAGAGTTGTTGTTCTTGCAGCAGCACCTTCATAACGTCTCGTGTCATGATCTTGAAGTTGTTTTTTTTATGTTTTTATTCTCTTTTTTGTATTGCCCAGGATGGAGACACTCAAGTTGGAGTAGGTATAGCATGTCGCTATCCAGGCGTCTTTCTTCAGCTTTCTCGTAAAATCTTGTTACTGAGGAAATTTCGATGGCCATTTTTCTTATTTCAAGTTTAAATGACTCCCATTTCTGGCACCACCCATCTTTCGTCAGTGTGATTTCATCTATCATTTTCTTTACCCTTTCTTTGAAGTCCTCATTATCAAGCAACCTTTCATTCATCTTCCAGAGTGACCATGACTGTGACTTATGCTTTACTTGTTTCTTTTTGGAGCCTACGTTTACCATAACCATGCAGTGATCTGAGAAGAAAACTGGAATCACTTTGTAGTTGCTTAGCGAATTGCTTACTGATCCTGAAACATGGATTCGATCTAAGCGTGCGTGGGATGACCCTTGGAAGTGCGTGTATTTAAGAGAGCTATCTATTGTCGATGAATCAAACATGTCACAATCGCAAATAGTAGCTTTTAGGATATCTGTACTGTGGTCTTCAATTTTCCTAGTAGGTGTTCTGTCTCTAACATTCAAGACACAGTTAAAATCACCTAGTAGAATTACGTTAAACCTAGTGTCAGCATGTATTCGCACTTGACTAAATAATAATTCTCTCTGCTTCACATCATTGTAGGCATACACTACAATGATGCGCCAAGGAAGGTTGTAAATAAGCACGTCAGCGACCACAGCTCTACCGGCATGTGCGCTTTCAAGTACGCTGCACATTCTGTACTGGAGGTCTTTTTTAAACAAAATAGCACACCCGGTCGAATAATCAATTGCTGGACAGTGGAATATATCATAGCAATTCATCCATACACTATTAGCCGAAAACAAGGAATTTTTCTCTGAAACTTTAGTTTCTTGCAGGGTTACTATGTCACAGTCATAGGTCTCTAGAAGGCGAAAAAGTTTGTACTGTTTTTTGGTTGAGTTGATTACCCGGACATTGAGGGTAGAATTAAATACTAAATGGGCTTGCCTGGGCGGTGCCACCAATTAGTCTAGTCGTGTTTAGGGTTAGTTTCCGGCCGGGCTAGACTTGTTTTCGCTCGATCTTTCCTCTTTGTTCTTGTAGGTTCAAGCTTGTCTGTGGCTCTTGTGTTACTGACAAGTCAACAACGGGTGTTCCAGACTCGGCAAGAGTATGTCGTTCAGTTGCCGTCAGTTTGGGTTTTTTGCATACCCGGTCATCTTTCGTCTCAGTCTCTGGTGTTTTTGGTGGTTGTACGGTTGTTTTCTGGCGTCCTCACTCTTCTTAGGTGGGACTTCGTCGTCGAAGCTTGCTTGTAACCCCTGCACCGGGCATGCTTCCTTATCGACGTTAGGAGTCTGTTCTCCAGATAGATGTTCTGAAACCTCAGCATCGGACATAGTAACCTCCCAGTGCGTGTCAGGACGGTCTTGAGTGGAGCAATCATCGTTGTTGCATATCTCTTCTACGTCCATGATGTGTTCGTTGTCGTCAGCTTCCGGCGATGACTTTCCTAAAAGCTTCGACGCATACGTAACCACGCATTCCTCGCTCTCGTGCCCATAACGCCAGCAGTTATGGCATTGTGGGGTGCGACACTGTCTGCAAATATGACCGATGGATTTACATCGTAGACAGAGGGGAGGTCTTCCAGGGATGACCACCAGCGTGTTCACCCCAAAGATGGTCAGAGCATGCGGTACCTTGTCCACCGTGAGGTGTTCTTTTAGGACCAGTGTCACCACACGTGTCAGCGTTTCGGTTTCTTCAAGGTCTGAAAACCGCCACCTCTCTCTTTTGATGTCCTTGACCGTGCCAAACGGCTCAAGGACTTTCTTGATTTCGCTGTCTGGCAGAGGAATTGGAAGCCATAGAAGCTTCAGCTTTATCTCTTCCTTGCAGGAGTCGATTATAAGGCATCTTTTCTGTTTCACGAGTAGCTCCTCACATGCCTTGATCTTGAGTTTGGCTGCTCCATTTGCAAAGACTGCCATCCAAACGTGGTTCATTTGGTATGGGCCCAAACCTATTAGGTCTTTCCGATCAATGATCGGAAAAAGCACATCCTTGAAGTCTGTTGCTTTGTACGGTCGTCCGGTCATATCAGCATGAAGAAATAAAGAATTAGTAACAAGCATGCCTGAAGGTAGACGAGGAAGGATGATCCTATACTCTTGGGAGCTTTCCGCTGCCCGTTGAGAAACCCGGTCACCAAGTGCCGTCGAACTGCTCTCCTTCGAGCTCATCTTGCTTCGCTCACGAAGAGCCACGTTGCGCGTGTTTCGGTACCCGGGACGAACCCGGGTCCCTAGAATTAATTTTGACTGAGGACAAGCAAAAAGCCCGCTTTACTTACTAACCCACCACTCCACCTTGGCTTTCTGGCGTTTCCTACCTGTCTTATTAATGCACAAGAAACGAACTGTATCCAATCGGAGGTGTTCTGGAAACACACGCCGCCGCGTGGAACGCGGTACGACGCTTAGTGTCACGTGGTACGTGCTCGTTTGTGCTCTAGAAATCCTCCCACTGTTTGTCTCGTCCCGTGTACATGTAGTATTCTTTTTTTTTTATGAGCTTTTAGAGACACGGTATCATCATCATCTGCGAGAATCAAGAGCCACGTTATTGAATATACAACACGGGCACTTCACACCATCGTACGTGGTCTCCGAGGAGGATATAAACGAATATGTGCAGATGAATGAACCGTACTTAATCCAATGAATCAAAGAATCAAACTTTTCAGGAACCCGCCGAAAGCCAAAAAACGGCGGAGCCAGGATTTGATCTCTGGGCCTCCCAATGTCCGGTCGGGTGTGCTAACCTCTACACCACCGGACATTGGGAGGCCCAGAGTTCAAATCCTGGCTCTGCCGTTTTTTGGCTTTCGGTGGGTTCCTGAAAACCTTGATTTTTTTATTCATTGGATTAAGTACGGTTCATTCATCTGCACATATTCGTTTATATCCTCCTCGGAGACCACGTACGATGGTGTGAAGTGCCCGTGTTGTATATATATATATATATATAGTTCTGCTAGTTTTTACGTTTCCGGCAGAGACGTCACGGACGTCGCTGCCCCGGATCGACGTCCGAAAAACGCGTCCCCCTTTTATCTTATGGACATGAATCGATGGATCGATGCCCCGCGCTGAAACGGTATAGAAGAAACAGTCAGAACGGTATTTTGTCGAAGAAAAACTGGAGCCTTTGTGTGCCGCACTACATTGGGTGCGAAGACAATAATAAAAAAAAAAGAAATAGAGGGAAAGATAGAAAAAAGAGAAAGAAATACACGGTGGCACACGACCGCTGGAGTGGTCTTTCTCGCGGCTGGCCTAAAACGAAGCCATATAGGCCCGGGGCTCCCTCCCTCTGCTCCCGAAGAGCCCCTTTGTTCGCCGATGCGTGGGAGCAGTGCCGGTTTCGAGCGTGGACACTCCGTTTCCCCATGCGATGGACCACTGTGGACGCTATAGGAGCCATGCCAGCCAGTCCACGGCTGCGAACGTGTCACGTGACCACGCGCAATGTGTACCTAGGCATTGCCAAAAATGATAAAAGAACGGAAAGAAATACGTTATTCGCTATTTACGAATGAAAGAAACGCTTTACAAAACTTCAATATAGAGAGTTTTATTAAATCGTTCCGATACCTCCCACACACCCGATAACGACACGATGTAGCCGCAACGGCAGCGGCGGAGTATCGGGTATCTTTATGGGAGTTGTTTTATTTTTTTTTTTAAATTTTATATATAATGGTGTTAACTCGATCGCTGACTAACCCTTCATTACGAAGGGGTCCCTTCAAATGTTTTCTTTTGAAAACTTTGGGACCCCCGTCTGAATAAGTGTAATTATCTAACATCTTGTGTACAAATAAAAACACATTTTGACTGGACTTGACTTGACTTGAGTCATCCAACGGTCTCCTAAAACTCACTAGGAATAATAACGCCGTTATCGCGATGCCGATAAAAAGTAACGCACGCTACATTATGTTTACGAATTAAAGCGTTTTACCGGTTTGACGCTACTGGTATGCATACGGACCATTTTTTGAAGAAACATTATATATACAGCCGAATACTGAACATACTGCCTTGTCTTTTTTACGGCTCCTCCCGAATACTTGCGAGAAAAAAAAAAAACGCGAAGAAAAACAAGAAAAACAAGGCATTTATATAATTTAGTACCTATACTCCGTGTCACTAGCTGCGTGCAGTACAGGCGAAGGCAACGCCGGGCGAGGGGAGAAAAGGCGAGCACTTGGAAAGCTAAAGAGGAGGAGAGCAACCTCCTGTCCTCTCTAACGTTCCTAGAGCTCTGACTTTCTCCCCTCGTCCTCCATCGCCCTCCTCTCCCGCCCCGCCTTCCTAGTGCTCGTCCTTTCTCTCTTCTCCTGGCGTTGCCTTCGCATGCACTGCACACAACTAGTGACACGAAGTATAGAAACACACGCAAAAAAAAAAAAATGGAAATCTTTTTTTTTTTTGTGCGTGTGAGTTGGGAAGAAGACTTATGAGTTGCGTTATTACTTTACACGTTACTCGAAATATGTAACGTAGGTACGTTATACGTTTCTGTCTTGACAAAACAAATGTAACGAGTACTTTTGAATGAAGTAACGCTTTACCGATAACAGCGTTACTTGTAAACTCGTAACCGCCAACACCTACCACGCCTCGTTGCGCCCTTCTCCTAGGTCACGTGACACTCACCCGGCACTCGATTGGCTTAGATGTCTCGTAATTCGTCCGTAGACCTTCCAGTATTAGCCGAAAAACACCGATAAACGTCCGTCGGTGTCAAAAACAAAACATCGGTTACTAACCGCAGAACACGAATAAATAACGACGGTTGGTGTCAAGCATACAAAATTGCTTCGAGCTAACGATTTTGCCAAGTTTCTGCTCCCGATAGGACTCTCCTTGTCGAAACACTGCCCTCTCAAGCCGCAGCCTCATTGCTCATAACTCGTACAAAAGACGCGGCGTGCAGACACGACAACAAAATTATCTGCAGATTCGCAGATAATTCTGTTTTCAGGCGGGGGTTTATGACCAGTTTGATCCGTCATACAAGTCTCCAGACTGACCTTTGTATGATTTATGGGCAGTGCTACCGCCTCTTTTGAATTGAACTCTCAGTTTTTCCGTGAGTTTTTTTTTCACCGTTCATCGTCGTTTCTTGCGTCGGTCCGATACAGACCACCGAAATACACCGGTATTTAAAACGGAGAAATAATAATAAACACGGAACGACATCTGCCGATTTTCCTTTCAAACGAACGCCGTAAGTTCTACGGGCCGTTCGCCGTGTCCTTCGCGGTCCATCGTTAAGTTGAAACAGGGTATCGCGCGGAGACGTTGGCGGCGCACGTCGCAACACAGCGCACCGCGGCCCGTCCTTGATCCTGGGTCCCGGACCCCCGGTCGGGGACGCTGTGGGCGGCCGGTGGTCCCGCGCGTGCGCCGAGGGCGCGGCGGCGGTGTCGCTGCCGTCGCGGAGCGCGCGCCCGTAAGATGGCGCGCAGCCGCCAGACGTCCACGGTGGGGTCCGGGATGCGGTCCGGGGGCTAGGCGCATGGAGCGGGCGCTCACGCGGCCCGCGCCTTGGCGGCCGCTTCCCTGGCAGCAGGCCGGGCTTTTCCTCCTGGTGCTCGCGGTTCTAGCCGGGCCCGGCCCGGGGTCCACGGCCTCCCTCAACTTCACGTGGCCCGTGAAGCGCGCCGTCGTCGTGGACGGCGACGTTGTGCTGGGCGCCCTGATGATGGTGCACGAGCGCGAGGACAGGCTCACCTGCGGTCGCATCATGCCGCAGGGTGGCATACAGGCGCTCGAGTGCATGCTCTTCACCCTGGACTGGGTGAATCAGCAGCCGGATATCCTGCCGGGCTTCAACCTGGGCGCCTACGTCCTCGACGACTGCGACAAGGACACGTACGGCCTCGAGCAGGCCGTCGACTTCATCAAGGGTGAGTGCCGCCGGCGTGTGCGACGTGCGCGGTTCGGAGGTAAGGGGCTGGCGCGTGGCGACCCTGTTGCTCCTTTCGATCGATGACGGTCCGAGTCGCGGCCGGCCGGCTTCATCACCGCGCCCGGCTTCTGGAGCGCGCGAGCACCGGGCCTCGCGTCGCCATGGCCGCCGTTCAGAGGGATCTCGCCTTCGAGACCACCTGTGGGGCGGGACTCCCTTGGGCTAAGTTTGCCTTCGTGAGCCGGACCCCCACACGAAGGCACAGGTAGTCCAGCGGAGTGCCGGCTCGGCCCCTGCGCTCTCAACGCCCCCGCGGACACGCTTCACGGCGGCCGCGGCGAGCCGTCCGCCCGCCCCCCATCGATCCGCAGCATCCCTCGTGTCGCCGCTGCCGGAGGCTCCCGGAGTTCCGAACAGCGGCGGCGGCGCTGCGCGGAGGGCCAAGGACCGCCGCCCTGCTGGCCCTGGAGCCACTGAATAACCTACGCTTCGGAGTAACCACACTTCGGCCATGTTGGTGCTCAAAATTCAGCCAGTGTTCTAAGCCTTATCTGAAATTGCAACCAAAGGGTTTTCCTCTCCTCCGAAGTTGTTGAAACGGTTCGCAGCTCAGCAAAAGAATATCGCACGAGCTTCCACATCGCTGCATCATCAGAAAGTCGCACTTTGGAGTCGTAACAATCGCCGATTTCGCGCCCGCTCTGCACTAAGGACCAAAATGGCGGCGCCCATAGGAAGATCAGGGAATGGAGAGTTACTTGTCTAAGCGCATCTTGTGCAATATCTCTAGCTTTATTCGTTTTGGCAGCGAGCGCGGGGTGAGCTCGATGGCCCGGGGGCCGAAGAAGCGGGCGAGTGCTTGCTCTTCTTGCTTCGTTCCGGAAGGCGTATCTTTTGGGGTCCTGACGGACGGTCGATAGTGGCAAGACCAATCGCCGGAGTCGTCTTCGAGTCACGTTCGCCGGTAACGCTTCGAAGCCGCCGACGGATTGCGGTGGTGTTAGGGTTAAACGTTTCCGATATCATCGCACACAATCTCGTTCAGGCTGTCGATTGGAGTTCTTCCGCGTCGTTATCGTGTAAAAGTGACTGCTCTCTAGCGCGACATGTCTTTGAAGTGGAACTTAGTAAGCGTTCTGTTTGCATGCAGCCTAAAAACAAGTATTGAAAGCAGCCACTGTACCTAAACTAAGAATATCCACCCTGTGTGACCAAAATAGGCAGTCTGTGTTCATAACACGTGGTGGAGATGATCCACTTCTCCAGTTCAATATTTGCCTCCTCTAAAACATACACGCAGACGTACGCACACACACGGACACATAGAAGCAAAGGTACACATACGCACAGACACCACTCCCCCCCCTCCCCCCCGTCACGCAAACCAATAGACACTATCAAGCACACACACACACCCACGTACACGCGCGCTCACACATACACCCACACACTACCACGCAGCAAAGATGGCAGTAATGGCATTACTGTCATTAAATTGCACCAATTAAATTAGTTTTTGTAGTAATGAGTAATGTAATGAATTAGTGTTTTAGGCTGGTAATTTAGTAATGTAATGAATTGCTTTCAGCGGGTGATTTAGAAACAATTACTCATTACTTTTGAAGTTTGTTTGCCCCGAATTAGGAAGTTCAATTGCGAGTTTTCAAAAATATAAAAATTATTTTGCATCGTGAAATGTCGTGAAATCAGAGGGAAAAAAAAGTTTGACGTAAAGACTTCTTGAAAGAACAAGTTCCCATGGCCCGATTTAACATACTGACACGGGTTATAACTTCTTTTAGATGAGGAAAACAGAAACATATCCCTCTTTAAAGGGGCCATGAAACGAATTTTGAGTTAGGATGAATGATTTTAAATTGGGACGTTACTAATCGCATATCGTTTAGTTGGCCAAAAGAAAGAGGCTGGAAAGTCAAAAGCCAGCTTTTCGGTACGAACATTTGAAAATATAGCGCACTGTTTTGTACCTTCTTGCCTTCGAAAGCTCTCCAGCTTTTCACTATGATACATCCGCGGTTCCAAAAGCGCGTCACCGGCGCCAAACTGACGTCAGCAGAGCCCAGCTCACGCATTGGACACGAGAACTGCGTCACTCGGACCTATGCGCTCGTCAACAATCAATCCGTCGACGAATATTTGGATTGGCGTTCGTGGCCAATGAGTGCCCTGACGGAACTCATTGTCACTGGGGAATCACAAGTTCTATGGTGTGCATAACAAGCACGGTGGAACCTAGGAGTCATCGCACCGGTTCCGAAGGAATGTCACGACCACGTGATTTCACAATTGGCATTTGAGTTGAGGATTAAAGCTAAGGAGGAAGAAGTAGGAAAATCGTTTCATTAACCCTTTAACTGAGGACGTTCACCGTTGAATGAACAGCGAAACCGGTGGGTCGACTATCTTTGAGTCACATCTAAAGAAGAAGCTATTCATCATGTTTAACACTTACGTCGTGTGTGCCAGCGAGACGACTTTTCAATATGGTTCACTTTGAGACGCATAAGGCTGTTACGGTGTAAACAGAAAGATCTGAGTTTTGGTACATATACACTATATAAAATGAGCACGAATTACTACATCGAGGTATTGAAGAGTAATGTAGAAGTAATTTTATTTCTTTTGGAAAATAATTGTAATGTAATGTCACTACTGCGGCAATTTGCAATGTAATTTAATTTCGTTGTTGCAGTTTTCAGAAACGTAATTATAGTAAAGTAATGCAATTACTTATTAAAATTAAGTTTTCCATCTCTGACACGCAGACACGCACGCGAGCGCACACACACATGCACACTCCCACGCGCACACACACACACACGCACGCGCATTCTCACGCGCACATATAAACACGTGCACGCGCGCACATGCACCCACGCACAGACACATAAAGCACACTTTCACGCGCGCGCGCACACACACATGCACATTCTCACGCGCATATATGTATACGAACGTACACACGCGCACACAAAGCCACGCACACACACATACAGGCGCACACTCCCACGCGCACACACACACCCACGTACACCCATGAGCGATATGAAGGTGAACAGCCCTCTTCTTGTTTTTGACGCTCCTGCAAGTTTTGGAACAAGCTCTGTTCCAGGAGAGAGCTAGAACGCAAAATATTTACCCCCAAGCCACGTACCATTTGAGACGTTGAGAGTTAACATAGCTTTAGGGAGCCGTAAAACAGGCAAGAAACCTTGTCGCTCCTTTAAGTTTTGGAACAAGCTCTGTTCCAGAAGCGGGCTAGAACGCAAAGTATTTACCCCCAAGCCACGTACCATTTGAGACGTTGAGAGTTAACATAGCTTTAGGGAGCCGTAAAACAGGCAAGAAACCTTGACGCTCCTTTAAGTTTTGGAACAAGCTCCGTTCCAGAAGAGGGCTAGAACGCAAAGCTAAGACCACCAAGTCACGTACCATTTGAGATGTTGAGAGTTAATATAGCTTTAGGGCGCCGTAAAACAGGCAAGAAACCAGGTAAGATGTTCACCTTCATATTGCCGGCGGGTGTACACGCTGGCGCACACAAAATCCACGCACACACACACTCCCACGCGCACAAACACACGGGCGCACGTACACGCATGGGCGCACACACAGGCACACACACGCACGCACACTCTCGCGCGCACATACGCACAGACTACACGCTCGCACACAGACCCGCCTAAACATACTCCCACGCACACAGACATACCCAAGTATACCCGCGCGCGCACACACGCACATTCCCACGCACGCAACGTGGCCACCATGCGTGCGCGCACACACGCGCACAGATATACACCCACACGCACATACTCACACAGGAACACTCCCACGCACACGCGCGCAGAGACACCCACGCATACACGCGCACGTGCGCACACACACCCACATTTACTCACGCATACATCCCACACGCGCGCGCGCTCACGCACACACACACCAATACCACAATCGAATTTCATCGCAGGTTGCCTTCTTGGACAGAGCCTCAGCTCACGTGAATCGTAAAATATTTAAAATGTTTCTAGAGCTATGAGAGCTCGTAGGTTGGTTCACACATTTGGAACGGTTGCGTTCACAACAACCAGCACGACAGAAACGACAAAGACCGGAATAGCCGTGACCGATGATTGCTTCGTGAAGGTGTACCTCTTGTATCGCTTGCAACGTTGTGCACGGCGAACACTTGTTCCGGCGACCGTGTCGGTGCTGTCGTTTCGGTTGCTGCGAACGCAACCTACACAGATGTGTGAACTAGCCTTATGAAGAATAGTGGGTCGGGCAATCGGCCGATTGTATTGCCGGATCTAAACTTCGTCTAATTCTGCCATTGACAACAGCCAAAGCTAAGCAAAGCCAGTTCCAATCAGTAATTAGAAAAACGTCGGAATAGTTATTCTGGCGTGAGCATCAAAGCCGCGCGCTGATACGCACACCGAAGCAAACGTGGTTTCTAGCAGGCTCAGGATTTGGCCTTGCGGCCGAAATCTTTGGTTGTAGCTCACCTTTTATGTGAGAGGAGGTATAGGATTGAATTCAGCAACGGTGAGAATGAAAACACCAGAGAGCGCTGCATCAATGTGCAAGGCGCTTGGATATGTTAGGACGAAGAGAATAAGAGGACTGGACACAATGGAACTTGGCTCCGTGAATGGTTATTTGGACTGATAAAAGCTAAAAGTGTCCAACCCGCGACATCACGCATGCACTGGGCCAGTAAGAAACCGAACGACTTCAGCGACTCTTTGCGTGAGGTTTTGCTAACGCGCTGTGACTGACCCAGAGTATTGAAGACGGCAAATCAAAGGAAGTGTTGCTGGGCATGAGGCCGACTACGTCATCTTTTACCGTGCAGTCGGTCATGATATGCCTTATATATAAGTAGGGTTCTGGGTTGTCGAAATAATCTGCCATAATATTGATAGACACTCGATGGTATTTTGCTTTCGAAAGGAGGACTCATCCGATGATCCTCGGTTGTTTCGAAATTCGAGCTCCAAGTCTTACCTATAGACATCTTTTTCTTGTGAATTATCGGTCGGCCTTTGGATTCCTTTTTATCTCTGAATTTTTTTCTGGTGTGCGTTATCCTGTAAATGTGAAAGTTCATTCTGACTGGTTCCGCAATCACCTAACATAGGATGGGGACCATTTTAAGGATTCTTTTTGAAGACAATGATTAGTTACATCTGAGAAGAGGGAACACGCCAGTAGTTCGTTCTTTCTAGTATAGATGATTATCGAAATTCAGTCTAGCAACCTAGATCACTGTCATCATCTCAGTGTATGGTTGCTGTGCCACACTACTGGCGGCCATCTCGAGGCTGATAAAGGAAGAAGTTGAAAATACTTGTCAGTGGAGAATATATGAGGCCTGTACTTTCGAGACGTTAGTTCAACAAGACGCCCGAATTAGATAAAACGGCTTCGTAAGCTTTTACTGGAGAGTGTGGTCCAACCCGTCTTTCGGCAGAAGTTTGGATCTAAAGCCTTTTCATGGCGCAAACTTTACCAAGGGAAATTTATGGCGGAAATGTTTTCAAGGGGCTTGAGGCGGGTCGCCAATCCGTTACTGTCAGCTCTTATGTTCACACCATCAAGACTGAAACAAATAAGAAAAAAAACATCAGGTAAATTTCGGGCACGGCGTCACATTCGCAAGCGAAAGTGACGTGGTGCCCGATGAGGTACGAGCGTACTTAGAAACACATATCTTGTCTTCCTCAATCTTTTTTGGACTAATTCTATCACAAGTAGATATAGAGACCAGAAATGAAAAGTTGAGTAGTACTTGCGGCGGGATGGAGAAACCGGGATTCACGGAAAGCTCGTGGGGTCGTTCACTCTTTACGAATTTCTGTCTTCTGTAAATCCTGCAGAGAATTTTGAGAAGTTAAACACTCTTATAGATGATGGTTCCCTAACCCTCTCAATGATTGTCAGGCGGTGAAATTTTTTTCTAATTGGATACTTTTCTGTGGAGGACGCCTCGCGTGAAGAGCTCCCAAAAACTGTAACCCACGATAAAAATGTGTCGGCTGTGAAGGCGACGGTTGAGGAAGATGGTCTGGTTACACTGGAGAAGTTGAAGGAACTAGTTGGTATAGATGCCACGTCAATGTAAAAAATTTCGACAGAAAACCCTGGTTACACCATAAAATCTGCCAAATGAACCCCTCGTCACCTGACACCTGAACGCAAGGCATCCCTTGTGATATTTTGCCGCAAGTACCTCCAAAGACTCAACGAAGGAAAGTCTTCTGCTCGGAAGCAAATTGTGACTACTGGTGAGATCTGGTTTTACAACACTGACCCTGAAACAAAGTTTAAATTCATGGTGTGGTGGAAAAAAAGAGCGCCACCATTGAAGAACTTTCGCTGCACCACATCAGCCGGCCGAACAATGTTTACCATTTTTTTTTTTCGAATTCAAGAGACTTGTGGCTTCCGCCCTCCTTGAGGAGAGGCGATTGTGAATTTTGAATTGTACACGGAAGCGTACATGCCTGTAGTTAAACAAATAGAAGACTACTCGGAGGTCGACTCAAGAGGGATCTACGTCGTCACACATCTGGTAGAACGTTCATCGCTGATTTTGAAATTGATCTGTTTAAGGCCGGTTCGCACATACAGCGGAGCGCTCAGTTAGCGCTTCATGAGCGCTGGAAGCAGCGCTCATGTGGCAGCGACTGGCGCGTGACGTAGCGCTCCGTTAGCGCTTCGGAAGCGCTCCAGTATAGGCGCTCAGTTAGCGCTTCGGAAGCGCTTCCGTAGGCGCTCGGTTAGCTCTTTAGCAGCGCAGTGTTAGCGCTCTCACGCTCCCTGTGCCGTGCTTGCTGCTGCGGAACAGCGCGTGCACGGCGATTCCGTTGTTGTTTGTCCTTTGGCATTGAAAGAAGAGGAAGTAAAAAACCCGCTCTCCAAGCAAAGGGTCAGGCAGACGACCCAGAGTCATGGACTCTGAGCGACTAATTGATTGGGTACGACCTCATGGCTTTCTATTCGATATGCGTGACCCTGGTTTCAAAGACACGCAGTTACAAAATAACGACCAGCGAAAGAGCTTTGTGACTCGGTCCCTCATCCTGGGAGCAAGGTTCGCCGGATACCCGTCGGCATCTCGGTGGCAAAAGATTTCGCGCACTCAGAAGGCTCTTCTGGGCGTTAAGTCGTTAACACACATATGCACAAATTGCGTATGTAAGGACATCCGTTGCATTTCTATTTCAGCGTCCAACATGTCCGCCATGGTAATGTTAGTGCAAACCCAATCACAGGAACCGGAACCGCAGTGCACGCGCATATCCGCGCTAATCCGCAGCAATAATTGAAGAACCGCCGTACAAGGAGCGCCAAGAAGGCACTACTGAAGCGCCAATCGCGCGTTTATAAGAACTAAGTCACGCAATAAGAAGCGCCACATGAGCGCTCTTTGGAGCGCTCACGTAGCGCTAACTTAGCGCTCCGCTGTATGTGGGAACAGGCCTTTACTCCATCCGGCAGTTCCCCTTATCAGGCACCCTATGACCTTTTGTTATTTTCCACATTAAAAGAACCCCTCCGTCGAAATGTGTTTGAGACAGAAGACCTCATTTCAGCAGTTGAGGAGCTACTTTTTCTCCTAAAGCCGGATGATTTCCAGCATTGTTTCGACCGTTGGACTGACTGAATGAAAAAGCGCCTCGAGGTGAGTGGTGACTGTTTTGAAAAGAGCTGAGTTTACCCCTATGTGTTGGATATGGGTGAATAAAATTGTTCTAATATTTCCAGAGCAGCTGGGGCATAATAAGCGCTTTTTGGTGACCGGAAGTTTCAAGAACACCTGGAAACTGCTTTTTGTGCTACCAGATGGCACTACATTTTGAGAAGGGTCCATTTCAAAACAACAAACCCCTTTATTGACAGCAAATAAAGGACTTTGGCGATACATAAAACTCGTTCGGAAAGGTTGCATGAGTTTTATAATTATCGGCATACCTGTCGGAAAGGTTTCCTGTATATATTCGTTTCTCGGGCGAACTATTTTTATTACATTCTGACTAAGGTCTCGCAGAAATTTGTTGTCCCTTATTCAGTCATCTAAAAAATATTATGTCTGAACACAAAGCAGAATTCCCGGCCAAACCAGAATTCAACACTTTACTCAATTGAAAACTAAAAAAAAAAGAAAGTGAACTTCAGAAGTTTGGTACAAAACAAGCGAAGGCTCTAGAATACAACAAATATTGCAAATATAAACAAAAATATTAAAAAATCGTTAATTGAGAATAACATATTCAAAACATCAAATATACCCGGCTGCAAAACCCTCACTTGAGTACTACGCATCCTCCAAAAATGTCGAATCCCATTTATAAGTTAAATGGAAATCCATTAACGGGCCAGCCACAAGAGATGAGCGGAGGTAAACATAATTATATTTTTCTTCGAAACGTGAGTGAAATTTGAAACTCCCTTTTCAGTCAGGACGCCCTATAACCTTTAAATATTTGCTGAAAAATTGTGATATCCAATATATATATATATATACTGTGATTTGGAGCGTATGTTTTACGAGTTTTACTTGCGCTGTACCGTTTTACTTGATCTGTACTGTGTCCCAAGAAGCTTGACCTAAAATGGACCTAAAAATCGACGCCTGCGCGTAGCACTGTAAACGTTTCGTCAAAGGGCTTTTTCACAAGTCGGGTTTTTCTTGTAAAATTACAAAACGTAGCTCCCTCCCTGTAAAAAATAGCACCAAGAAACTTCCTATAGGGTCAGCGGCGGGCAGCGACACAGACGACAAGGTTGAGTTGCGGGGCGAGTTTGTTGCTCGTATGGATAGATGGCGTCGGGAGCAGCGTCTGAAGGTGCAGCAGCCGACCAGTGAAAGAAAGCAGATGACACGCAGACGAATTCCGTTGGCAGCGAAAGCGCCGTCATTATGCAAACGCGCTTCTTTTTTGCTATGTTTTGCGTTTGATGTTTGCTATTATTTATTAACCAAAGCTACACTACAGAAAGATTATGTTAATTTTAATGAACCGGTGGTCACGAGCAGTCTCGATAAGGAGGTAGCGCTCTCTATCAATGCGAGCGCCAAAGGCGCCCCGCAACTCGACTTGGTCACCTGCGTCGCCGCCCGCCGTTGACCCTGGCAAGTCTCTCGGCCCTATTTTTCACAAAAAAAGAGCTACGCTTTATAATTTTACAAGAAAAAAAAACCGACCTGTGAAATACACCTTTGACGAAAAGTTGAGCTTGCTACGTGGAGGCGTCGATTTTTACGGTGCATTTTAGATCGAGCCTGGTGACTTGGGACACACTAAATACACAGCAGGTATTGGAGAAGAAAATCAACGCGTCTGTTTTCTCAAGCAGAGCGCGGCACCTGATCATTGCGATTCACAAAATGAAACCGGGAGCGATATACTTGTCAACCACAGAGTTGGGATCGAAAGTTTGCGGTGCCCACCGATTGAACATGTTGCGACAAAAGCGCGGCGGCGTCATCGTCGCGACGCTCTGGGCGGCGCACTCCGTAAACTTTGGCCCCAATTTTGCATTTGACGAGTCCCTGAGCAAAGGGGAAGCTGCCAATGAAATTCAAAACTACATCAGCAAGTTGCCCAGCATTACAGATGGCATGAAGTTCACGGGCTCCGAATTCCCCTCAAGCTCGCTACTTCTTGTCCAAGACGTTATATCCTCCATCGCTGTCCCCTTTTCCCAAATCAATATCTTTTGGTTCCTGAGCGATCACTACTACACTACGTTTCACATTACGATGGACTGCAGTGGACGCTACGAGCCAATCCAGTGCCTTCTGAGTGTCACGTTACCTTCGAGTGGGGCGCAGCGACGTGCGGGACGCGTAGTCACTTGTTACGTTCACAGCGATTGGATGGAATCGGACTCGTAGGGTCCACCGTTGTTCGTTGTAAGATGAAACGGAGTACAGGAGAGCAGAATCACACCTCTTCTCTAAACTTCTCTAAGCGGGTGTGGATACCCGACAAAATACAATGCAAACACTTTCCAAACACACAGACACACATACACACACACACAAACACACACTCACATACACACACACATTTAGCGTTTTAGTGGTGCGCTCGGTGTTCCAAAACTTCCAAACGTACTCATTGTCATAAAGAGAAACAGAGGAAATTTTGCGCATTATTCGTGCGCTGCACGAAGTAGCACTTAACGAAATTTGGTTGTCAAAGTAGTTGAAACGAAGCTTTTGATATTTGAGGCGTGTACGCCTCGATACACTTCATAAAGGTAATCTAGATACGCATGCTTAAATCTGAATTCCCGGGTTTCCAAACTTATTGGCTATGGGGTCGGATTAGGCACCTGTCGCATTCTCGAGGGCCGGAAAGAGAACGAGAAATTATAAACCTGCAAAGACTAAATTAATAAAACTATAGGCAAGTATTTAAACGCAGAAAGTGAAGGTAGAGTAAGCACTAGAATAACCCGAAGTTGTACGAAAACATACTTAAATGTGAAATGTAATAGTTAGATACTTATGACGTTACACAACAAGTGCGACCACAAGATCTCTCCAGGCATAGATTAAAGCGCATGGATACTTAGGAACATTCGCGCAGTGCAAAATACTAATGAGTCTAATAAAACGAATGCTGACACACTGTACATAAAAACACGAATGAATCTTAACATACATGAAGAACATATATAAAAAAGGGACTACAATGGTGATGCTGGTGGACACTGTTCAGTCGTGGAGAGAGAACTCCGTTACGATGCAGTTTTTCTCGTTCTTTCTGATATCGTCTTTTGCCCACTTGGAGCGCTTCGCTGCGTTGCTTTGTTAGAAGCACGTCTCTCTGCGCCGGTGGCAGCTGTTCTGCTGAAAGCGGGCAGCGAACCGGGCTTCGTTGGAAGAACCGTGGCCAGGTCGGAAGATTTCCGCGGGCCGGATCTTCGGATCTAGCCGGCGGGCAGGGGTTTGGTGACCCTTGCCATAATTCCTATCATGAAGGGGAAAAAGCAATAACGTTCCATAGGGAGCCGGGCTTGTTTCACTATGGTTATTGAGGTGAATTCAAGTATAGTATAGTGTATACCATGGTATAGTATAGTATTGTATAATATGGTATAGTATTGTAAAGTATAGTATAGTATAGTATAATATAGCTGTCATCGTGTTTCCACCCATCGAAATCTGGTGGTGCGCTGAGGCATCACAATGAAACTTAAGCTCTAATGAAACGTCTTCACGCAAACTACCTCAGACGTTCTTTGAGGCAATCAATAGATTCGTTTCAAAAGACTGCTCTCTGTTGCCAGCTGTGGAATCCCAGCACAGTGGCGGACTTAAACCGCAACGTCACGGCACGCTTTATGCGTTCGGTTGGAGGGAAGAAACACACCCGCAGAAAAAGGTGATGAGTGCAGTGACGTTGCACTTTCAACCATCTTTGATGGACTCGCGGAAGGCAACATTTTTGGTTAAACTCCCTCACAGCTAGCTCAAAATCAAAGGTTAAAAACTCACTCACCCTCACGGCCGCACTTCAAGTTCTCACTCACGAGCTCATGAACTCATGATCTGACCGAACTCATGAACTCACCGAACTCATGAACTCACCGAACTCATAAACTCACGACTCATGAACTCACCGAACTCACAAACTCACCGAACTCATAAACTCACGAACTCACGCCCCTCATCGAACTCATGAACTCATTCACTTTCGCACTCACTCACTGAGAAGTAGTTCTCGCCCTCACCGTAGTCCCGGATCTGGCGCTCGTGTTGAGCGCGAATAGCGTGGCTTTAACAACTCCGCCATGGTCGCTGCGGCCTTCCGCCGCTCCGGCGCCAGCCGTCACATTGCCGAATGAAGAGATACCTTGTCTTTTTGTTTGTTTGTCTTCGACTCTTTCGGCGAGGCGGCGGAGGGATTGAGGAAGGCGCGCTTTGTTGGGATACAACGGCGCATCATCGCGAGTATTGTGAGTACTTGTTTGTTTCAAGAATTCGCAACAACTTTGTGCAAGTATGAAGTGAGCGTCTGCGTCGCTGTTTATCCAGGTAGGAATTATTATTATTCCAACACGCACCGCCGTGGGTGGGTATTTTGTTTTTGCCTAGAATATTGCGTACTTCTCCGTAATGGAAGGACGGTTTGCTCGGATATCCGTTGACGTGTAGAACTATTTCGGAACGGTCTGCCTTTATATTTATCGTCGTCCACACAAATCATTTCACCCGCAATAGCTGCCTGGAGGATATCTTTCTTTTTTTCTTTTTCTGGAGAAACCATTGACGAAATTTGTGTCTACCCTTTTATTGTATATTAGTTTTTATCGCGTTTCTCGCTTTTTGTTGCACCGCACATACCAACTAAAACTGCAACTGTATTATCTGCTGACTCGTAAAATGTTACTTTATGACATAACATAGTGATCGGTGTCAGTCGACGTAGGTATTCTTGTTGCTTGGAAAATGTGTGTTTGTTTTAAAATTTGTCGATATGTTGAATACGAATATTTACAAACTACATGTATACTGTTGTGTTTTCTATTAAAATTCCTTATTAATTCTTGATCAATCTTAATTTTAATGTCTTCACCGATTTGATTGAATAACGGTCTACTGGCGTGGGTGATCGTTCTTTCCCCTTCGTTATTTAAATTAATTCACTTTAACTATCAATAACCTTATTCGGCTATCCACGCTATATTTGAGGAGGGGAAGGGCGCGGTATGCAAATGAATTAAATAGTCTGGAACGTAAACATATTTGACAAAGATTTGTGTGGTTGGGTAAAGTTATACACTTAAAAGAAACGAGCTCCAGCCAAGGTCCTCAACGTTTTAAAACGCATTCCGTTTCTTCAATAGGGGTCACTAAATAATACAGGGACGCAGAAGCTTTTTTTCTTCTTGACCTCTTTGCCCATCAAGATGCCTTTTTCTTCCTTTTCCGGATGTGTTCATTTGGTAGATTTCATTGTCAGGTGACGTAGGCCCCTGGCGTACACGGTTGGCAAGGCACCCACGCACCTGTTTGTTTTCCTTAATGTATGTTGAATGTGCGATGATTGAAGAAAAAGCCTCATTCGGATATGTGGCTCCACGTCAAGCACACGCGTGTTCGCGAAGTCGATTCGAGGGTCGAATCGACTTCGCGCTATTTTATATGTTTAACTAAGATGAACCAACTAGCCCAACAACGTACCCTACTAAACTTTAATATGTGTTTTGTTTGATACAAAAAAAAAATTGGGGCGCTTAATCTTTTTTGGGTTAGGAATGTTGCCTCCGTGCAAGCACTAGAGATATATTTAATGGCTTAGGTATGGTCACCCCCTACCCCCTGTTATTTACTCGTATAAATATACATCGTTGCTAGAAAGACAAATAGCGCTCCTCGTAAAAGACTGGGATGTGCACCGGTGAAAGCCATACCGGTCGACAAATAACAATTTATAGCAATCATAACTAATATGTTAATACTTTTGGAACTACTAAGGAGACCCTTTCTCCGGCACGCGAAACGTTTTCGGGCGCAGCCAGTATTCCGGCTATGCTCAATGGACCCCTCTTGAGCGACTAACAGGGTGTCGGATAGCAGGATGGAACGTCGATTTGTTATCGCCAAAATTAGGCGAAAGTAAAAAAAAAAAAAACAACCTTTGCATATATTTTTGAATGTAATATAGAAACTTATCGTCTGGTGTTCCTATCACGATCCACAATCGAATCAACCTTTATATCCTACCAAGTAAATGCAGCAACCTTTAAACCAAATTGAAAACAAGTCTGGCTTCGGGTGTAACCGAGCATAAAAAAGTGCATGCGTGTTTGTTTTTGCTGTTTTTATAGAGATACAGGTTACAATTTGTACAAACAAGTATACAGGTGAAACGCGACAGTTCCAAGCCGGCTATCATTTTATATTGGCTTCAGAATCGGCGACCGTGCACAATACTAGCGCACTCGAAATAGCAACGTCTGCCTTCAGGGGTACTGGCGAAGCGCACGTTTGCCTCCGGGAAATAGAACGACGCCCGTACATCGGTGCCTGGCAGTGTGTGTGCGCAGGCGTTGTAAAAGTAGATGAGGGGGAAGGTGAGGGCCAATTGTGAATGAGCGGTGCCTCGCAGTCCACACGAGAGTGGCCGAGTTTGGCGGGAGAGCACTGTTATCTCTCTCGACACCCCGCCATGAGGCTTTCTCCAAATTTTTTTGATACTAATATTGAGATTTTTAACTACAAAAGGGATATAGCTCCCAAAACGTGTAGAAAACCATAGGTAGCATCAGATATATTAAAATGATGACGAAAAAAAAAAAGAGATGTTCTTGATAGGAGATTTATGCGCACTAAAGATCTAGCTGTTTTGTCAAGTTTTAATAACAAAGAAATAAGATAACAAGTGAGCTACGACGAGCAAAAAGCATGTACTATAAACTCGATGCTTGAAAATCCGACCAGAACGGACATTTTGTGACGAAAATTGAACTCGGTACTGGATGAAGGCCCTAAGGCAGAAAAAATCGCTGAACTTACAGTTGATGGTGAAATTAAGAAAGGCAAAGCCATTGAAAACGCGTTTAATGATAATTTTGTTGATTTAATAAATATTGTTCACTCAGTTGAAGCTTCAAAATATATTAATAGTATTCCAGACAGCCGATTTTGGTTCCTAACTGATGAGGAGGAAGTCATTTCAATTTATAAGTGTTTGAAAAACAGTAAAAGCGTTCACATACAAATAAAGCCAGTTGAATATGTCATTGAGTCTGTTGCTTATATTTTGGCTTGTATATTTAACCTCTCACTTCAAACTGACGTTTTTCTAAGTAAATGTAGGAGGCCAAGGTTTCAGTAATTTTTAAAGCGGGTGATAGAAATGATCTTGGTAATTACAGGTCCGTCTCAGCATTGCCAATTCTTTCAAAAAGACTGGAAAAAGCTATTCATAAACGACTATACATTTTTTTTTTGCGAAAAACACTCTATTTTTAATTTTCACCAATATGGGTTTCGCAAAGGATGTTCGAGCGAGTTAGGCCTGCTCGCTGAAAAAGTGATAATTCTCCACAATATTGAAAATAAGCTCCTTACATAAAACTCTTCATAGATTTTTCAAAGGCTTTTGATCGTTCAAATTACCAGACCTTGCTACAAAAATTACAGCTTTATGACATAAAGGGTATTGCCCTAAAACTATCTGAGAGCGACATGAAATTCCGTCATCAAAGTGTCAGTATAAACAAATACCGCTCTGACTCAAAAAAAAAAAAAATGCAGGCGTCCACAAGGCAGTATTTTAGGACCCCTTCTTTTTAGTATATCTATAAATGACATAACAAACATTGATAGTAAAGCAAACATGACTATTTATGCAGATGACACCTCCATATCTTTTCCAGTATCCGACGTTTCTGAAATGCTGGAAACAGGTAATTTATTTCTTGAAAAACTTAATGTGTAGACAGCTTTAAATTCTTTAGTTATTAACAGTGATAAAACAAAGGCTGTAGTTTTCAGGTCGAAGGGAGCAAAGGTTATTTAGAGGGGGGGGGGGGGGGCAAAAAAGCGTAACACTGAATCAGAGCAAATCACACATTTAAAGAACACAAAAACAAAACAAACAGCATGAGAACGATTATAAGGCAAATACTCGCAAACGTACAAGCGAGCTGGACAAGAATGACGAAAATAATCTCCGGAGAAGGGGAACAAGGGGGACACAAGACAAACTCAAATCTCCTTACACAGTATAGGTGACTGGTGCGCGACCGAAAAATCCACCTGGATCGAACCAGGGACCTCTCCATATCCAGCTTCACTGGAAATGGAGAGGTCCTTGGTTCGATACTAGTACCAGGGGGATTTTTTCGGTCGCGCACCAGTCACCTGGCTGTGTTTGGAGTTTTGTGTTTGTCCTTTGTCCCCCTTGTTCCCTTCCAGCAGGGATTATTTTCGTCAGCTTGAGAACTGCGCTTTTGAAGAGGAACAAAAAAATATTTTCAGAAATCTTGATATGCTTTTTTGCGCTGAAGCTTTGAACCAAACTGTGGCTCCCTCTCGTTCGGTAGTACAAGACCACCTGATTGCGCCTCGCAATACTTGTGACGCACTTACTGAGCGTTTTTTTTTTTTGTAGTGCTGAAGAACAGAAAAAATACCTTTCGACATCTAAAATTGGCTAGGTCCTACGACCTAGAACAATTGAAAGTTCGAGATTCATGCCACCAGCGCTAGGGTACTCGTCTTTTATCTTTTTGGTGGTGACGTCATAATATCTGGCGTCGCGACGCTTCTCTTTCTTTTGTTTTCTCTTCCTTCTTTTTTTTTTTGCCACGCGTGATACGGCGTCCTTTGACTCACGCTCTCCGTGAATTACGGTCATGGGTCTTATCTTTGACCTGTGATACGGCAACGTTCCAACTTTGCTGTTTCTTGGTATTTTCCATGTGATTGCTTTCCCCACCAAAGCAGGCACGCTTTTAGTCGTGTGACACTTTGAGACGCCTACGTTTGTACTACCATAGCCTCCTCTATACTGACAAAGCCTGGCAGATCGCCACGAGAAGCGGCCGCCGAAATTGAAAAGGTAGAGCGGCAGACAACGGATGTGAGGAGAGCCACGTGACGGGCGCCCCGCTGCGGCGAGACGCCGGAACACACTTCTCCCGAGCGATGGAATGTCCGCTCGTGCTCCTCGCGTTCCTCGCTCTACTGCTTCTTTTCTCGTCGGGTTCGAAAACCATGTTTCGGGTCCTCGCCGCTTCAAAAGCTGCGCGCTGACGTCCAGGTCCCCCGAGAAATGCTCTTTGCTACCAGGCCCTCGCGCTCCACATCTGCGACAGGGCACCCTATGGCTCCATCGTCGAACTGCCCTGCCAGGCTTTGTGAGTATGGAGGAGGCTATGGTACTACCCAAAATGAGTCTTTTTTTCGTAGCGCCGCCTGGGCAACGCAACAGTACTATTCAAAACGCCCGCCTGAATCTAGTACGTATAAGGAGTATTCACTGGGCGCCATATTTGTGGGTGCTGTTTAGAGCGCATGCTCAGAACGAGCCCACATTAATAGGCTGCTAAGGCCGGCAATCTTGAGGGTGCGGAATGCACGTTACAAAAGAAGTGTGAAAGCTCGCCATCAGCACGCGCTCAGCAGTCGCGCACACAGCTATGGCCGCCAGTGAATACTTCCTATAGTTAGCGAAATGGTGCACTCCTTGCTTTTCTGGATGTCTTCAAACAGGAAGTGTTGTTTAATTTCTTTCTCTCCCTCTCAGCGTTCATGGGCACGCGCACGTGCCACCCGGCCAACCGCGAGAGTATTTCGCGAGACCCTTCGTGTGCAGACAACGCGTCACTTTTCAGCACTTTTTTTTATTTTAGCAATGTCATTTGGTTTAAAACTATTTTTAAAACGGTAAGTAAGTAAACGACGTGTAGCAGACCTTGGTGAGCGAGGTGGGGGATGATGTCGCAAATGTGCTGCGTGAAGTACTGCCTCAGTACTACGAAATCTAAAAGTGCCGTGCCACAGGAGTTTTCCAAACGATAAAGTATAACAAAATGCTTGGTTGGCTGCAATATCCGAAGAACAGCTGAAGGGTCCGGTCTTATAAACCCCGATCTGTTCTCGACACTTTGTTGAAGAGGACTGCGAGAAAAACCTCAATGTGTTCGAATCGTCGCGAGTTGGACTCCGATATCATCTGAAACGTTCCGGCGTTCCGGGAACTTTCCTGCATAACGCCATATTAAGTGTATAAATAATTTAGGAAGGACAATAGTAATTATTACAGACGTGCAACTTGACACCTTTTAACACTTTCAGAAATGCCTTCGCAAATTACCTCACAAAGAAAAGAAAAAAAAGAAAAGCGAATAGGAGCTCAAATTGGGGGAAGTGGACGCGAACTTTGACGGCTCTTTGGCGTGCCAAAAATACTTTTTTTGCGCTTACTTTTCTGTTGGTGCTTTGCCACTTGCTTACGAAACGTCTGAGACGGTAAAAAGAAAAATCGACTGTGAAATTGTCAGTGATCATTTAAGATCTCTCGCCTTCAACGCCCAAGCTGTCAAAAAACTGTAATAATTTCTCTCCAGCTCCTTTGTTCTTGCTGTTTTATTTCAAATATTTATATCAACGTGGGGGAGCTTGTTGACGCATGACCGCAACGCAACCTAACACTAACCGATTTTGCTCGCCGGGTTACTGCTCCAAACTTGAGAGCTACAGCTAGGCCCACAGCTCCGGCCTCCTAAATGCTAGCCGGGACGCTCGAGGGCCAAACGGTGCAAGGCCCATCGGCGTAGTTAACGCAATTTCGCGCCGAGCGAGGTCATTTCTCGGTCTCGTCTCGCGCCCTTCCATCCATCCCCGAAAACGAGAAGGCGAACCTCCCGCAGCTGGAGAACTCTGCGCACTCCTTCCATCCGAGCTCGCCCTGTCGGCGCTTTATCGAGCAGGCGCGTCCGTTGCTATGGCGACCGCTTTTCGACAGAGGAACATGGTCGCATTTTCTCGCCAGAGTGTACGTGTCGGCTCCCTCGCGCGGTGAAGGATCGCCGGGAAGTCGACGCGTGTGCTTACCTCGGCCACCGCCACACGGGAGCAGCGAGCAATGCGAGCTCGTGGGAGCCTGCCCGTGGGATTACTTGCTTCGCTCTTCACGTCCTTGAAATGTAAAAAATGGAAAATATGAATATCCTTAACTCCGGCATAATTGGGTCTGATTCCCCACTCGGGCCTGTTTCTTAGTGGGCTGGGCTGAGTTCCCCTCTTGGCTGTCCCACTTATTTATACTGCACGTTCTCGTTCCACAAGAGTATATGCTACTTGCGTATATGTATACCACGAGAGACTGATAGTGCAAAAAACTCTATCACTGTATGTTGTTTTTTTTTGTTTCTTTTTGTTTTCTAAGTAATGAATGACCGTCATCAAAACTGCTATAGCAATGAAAAGTGCTGGGCAGGCGTACGAACCTACGTGGTAAATATTAAAGACCACGAGTACCCTTAAAAAAAAAAGAAGGTGAAATTGTGTGTATGATTAAACATCTGAAAGGTAGTTCGCCTGAATGAGCATCTGGTGTCTATGCTGTAGAAAAGACATTTAGCCAGTGCGGCACAACCGGTAGTAGTTCGGGGCTTTTTAACGTGCACCAGGCAGTATGATACACGACCGCATGCCCGTACGATGCTCATCCAGATCGAAACGGGCAGGGGTGGGGATCGAAACCAGGGCCGGTTTGCTAGAAGAAGTGTCTCAGTTGAGACTGCTCAAAGAAAGCGCTGCCAAGGCTCGGGCGCGCGAGCGTCTGAGACTCGGCTTAAGCTCGAGTGCTAGCCTTGACAGCGCTTCGTTTGAACAGTCTCAGCTGAGACTCTGCTTCGAGCAAGCCGGCCCTGGATCCCTGGGTTCTGAAGCGCGAGCTTTCGCTCCACGGCGCTCCGAGCTGCGGTCCGTTAACAAACTTCGGCCACCAATCCCCCGCATCTCAAAAGTAAAATTTGACAGAGCTTCGAAGTCGCGTTGGCGCTCACACTGTCGCGCAGTGTTTATGGATTCTCGAAGCAGCATTCAATGGCCACCGCTTGTCGATAGTCATGCATGGCGTAGCTATTATAGCGACGTGGGCGACCAAACGCGCTGTGGTCGGCATTCGCGATAGGCCAGATCGTAGCATCCCGTACACCGATAACGCCTGCCCAATATCGCCGGTTCATGGCTAGGCAAATCCCACCAATCACGGCAGTGCAAATTCTGGTCGTGATATGTCACTTACGCAAGCCATAAGAGGGCGCCATTGAAGCATCACGGCGCTAATAGTCACCGACCGCCCGAAAAAAGCAGAGTGTGGCATATTATGTTTAAGCTTCTAGCTTCTGATTGGTTCTTTGGCCTTCTTATCAGCCAATACCGCAATTTCATTGGCCGAGGATCGATAATAGGCTGTATGCGACGCGCACCACGCCCTGCTCTTTTTAAGCTCTTGGTGTCTATAGGTAGCAACGATAAAAATGGGAAATAATATTTTCAGACGCATGCTCTTGCGAAGAGAGGGGCTTCGCATGAAACAAAATTTTTGCTTTTTTTACGGCATTCTTGGCATCGGTGGTTATCTTGGAGCTTCGTGACTATGCATTTCTGACGTTATCGGACTACAACACGTGCGATGGTTTCTAAAAAAAAAACCGAGTCTTTGCAAATTGAGCAGCCCCCTTCTGTGTCATGGTGTCAGCATAAACAAACATGGCGGCGCCAACGGAACAAAGGAGACACTGGTCTACAGGGAGAAAATTAAAAAAAAGTGGGGGGAAGAGATGGTCACAGTTTGATTTGCAAAATTCTTTGTTAACCCGACAAGGCTCATTAACTTTTCCCGCAAAAAACTCGCACAAGAACGGCCGTGTGTAAGCAGTGACATGGTATACACCTTTTCATCTCAGTAGTTACCCGAACGCCTAATTGGGGGCGCTGACGCACTCGCCGCCATTGGGTGGGTTCAATTTGGTTGGTTTCGGTTTCCGTACGCTCGCGGCTGTGTTTGTTTGTTATGTCAGTTTCGCTTAATTTCATAATACGAATGTGCCCATTATAGCACACAACTAATAAAATTGTGGTACTGAGCCGTTTTGAGAACCACGAGGTGGTTTAGAGTCATACTCGCGGACTTCCTTACGAACACTTTACGAAGCATCTGGTCATGTTCGTCGTTCATTTTGGTCAGGCTCGGTGGCGAAACGACTTTGATGCACAAGGGGGACTTCCAACGTCTACGACCGTACCCACTGACCCTAGTTTCCAGAAAAATAAACTAATGAAGATACTAATGTGTAGATGTATAGTAAAAATGCCGGTCCACAACCTGATTAAAAGCCTCCTGAATTGCGAAAAACACACAAAGTCGCTAGTTCACTGCTCGCTGTCTGATTTCCGCGGATGGCAACTTTTTCTAAATTCTAGAGACTCAAAATATCTTCTATTATAATAGTGCTGATATTCTAAAAAATAAGTGATATTGTCTCGGGTTACTTTTCTTAAAAAAAAAAATTAAGTACTCGAGAACTATTTCGATAGTCCGTCCTAGGTCGGGTCGGAAATTCCTTTAGCTATTGACCCTGCTAAGGTACTTATTAACAGCATTTCACAACGTTCGAGTTTGAGAATGAGCTATTTGTTTTACTGACATTTGATTATGGCGTTTTTGGCACATGAGACAAGTGACAGGCCCATCAGTTGAAGTCTGAAATTTTGCCTTTGTATAAACTTAGACAAATAAAATTAAAGGGCCCGAGAGAAGTGAGCTCCCCTATGTTTGGCTAAAGTCGAATGCTAAGCACGACTTCATGAACCTGTGTGGACAGATCTCCATTGAAGCTGATTCGATCTAGAATCAACAACGCTGAACTCGGGTGATTTCCATATAGATGGCTTCTTTTCGGCATCACATAATGCCAGCCCTAGGCACTCTCAAGCTGCCTTTGACAATTTTTTTTCACATCGGTCTTTCTGTTGAAATAATAAAAATAGAAAGAATTAAATTTTGTATAAAAAAAAAGTCAACACCTTTTAATGACTGCAGATGTGGGACCGAGCATGGTGAACAGTTTCTCTAAATTCATAAATAAACAAATCAAGCAAACGTTTTATTTCCAATACGATTAAGAAGGTCTAACAGATTTAGGTGTAATGTCGTGAACAAACAAATCGCCTGATGTGAACGTTACCGTTATCGCGAGCATCAGGTAAAATGTGAGTTAAATGTTCGTTACATATATATCTTATATATCCTAGATAATCAAAAAAACTATTTTAAATTTGTTAAGGAGGCAAGGCAGGATCCTTTCGTGAAACACACATAGCTTTGTGTGCTGAGTATTTCGGTTACATCCCTTAAAGGGATACGGAATCGAAGCTTGAAATATAGAGAAAACATCAAGAAATGAGTTCAATATGATCAGCTAAGCCTGTAATGAATAATCGCAAGGTCGTATTTTGAGCAGATGGCTATATTTTATGCTCTAAATGCCGCGATTTTGGCGAGCGCTTCAAAATCAGCCATGGAGGAGCGCGATGCATCTCCGGAGATCCGGCAGACGTCTTGACGTCATCATGCCTCGGACGACCAAGCGTACCGTAGTGACGAGTTTTGCCACTTGGAGGCGTCAACGCGTTACAATCTCGCTTTGTCGAAGTACCCAAGGGCTGTAGATATCGCGGGGCCAGCACGCGCACCAAACCTGAGAACAACCGAAGCACGCGTTTGCACGTCGCGCGAGAGCTGAAACCAAGGTGGCTCACTTCGTTTTGGCTCTTTCCACCAAGACGCCTCGGTATTGCGTTCAGGCCTAGGCAATCTATACCAGTGAGCGGACATACCGCTGCGGCGCTGCTTTCAGAGGCATGTTGTCGTCACGACATTCCATTGAAGCTTCATAACCAACTACCAGGTGGTTTTTGATTATCGTTTAATTCACTTTAAAATATGTTTTCTTGCGTTTTCTAGCGCAATATTTATGTTTCTGCGGTTGTGCTGCTACCTGCGTCGTGTTGAAACAAAGAAATGAGCTCCAGAATTTGGTTTCCGTACCCCTTTAAGATCCGAAATGCACGATTATACATACATATTGCACTATATTTATTTCGAATATTCCGCCACAATCATCGAGCAAACTTCAGTTGTCGTAAATAATTGAGCTCAATATGCGGCCAGGGCTGACGCTGATTCCTGTATCTCATCCCTTCTCGCAGGTATCCGGTACGCCGACTGTAAAAATAGTCAGCATATGTTACAAAATTAACTGCAGATGCCGTTGTGCAGGTATTGATGGCATGCAATTAACTTGTAAATGTGAGGATCGGCAGTGATTTACAATAAGGCGAGAAACACGGTGAACAGCGACGCAAAACGTGATTGCAATGCCTTCGCCAAGGCGCGGAGGGGGGAGTGGAGCGACGAGTTGAAGCCACCTTATGGCGGCCGCGTCACGTGATTCCAAGATGGCAGCGCCCATGCGACGGAGGCTGAAAAGGTCTATAGCCCAGGAGCGGGGGGTAAATCCGGGACGGACAACGCGAAGCTGTAAACGTATGAACCGGTTTCGGCCTGACCTCTCGCTACGCTTATTTCTAATGTGTAGTCGGGAACAGGCAAATTGGCGGATGTGTTTATTTGCCAGTCGGAAGACGGCGCTAGAATTCATAGCTTTCATTACACTAATTCTATTAACCGTTCTTATTTTTTCTTTCTTTTTTTTTTTTTGTGAGGGTGTTTACGTTGAAAATTAACTGAGCAAAGTTGGGGCAAAAGAGAAAATAACTTCATTTGCCGATTAGAAGGCGTTAGAATCCAAGGAGTTCGTGACAATAGTCCTTTTTTTTTCTTTGCGATACTTTCTTATTGTAGTTATGCTTAAATCATTTCCTTAATTTTTTTTTGTCGCCCGACCAAACTACATTATATTTCAGCATGGCAACCGTAACACGAAAAGGTATCTCTACAGGGTCAGAGCAGTGTATTGGGAGAGTTTGACCATTCATTGGTTTGAATAGGCGAGCATCACGTGGTCAACTACAGGTCGCGAAACAGTCCCTAGCGGTGGTCGTGGCTCTGAAGACGGGACTCGACTAATTTAAGCCGTTTTAGCGTCGCTGGAGCAAGAAGGTATAACTCTTGGTGAGTGAAAACCTGGCGCATGTGAGGTTTTCGTCGCGTCGCGTACATATTCAACGGTAGAATAAACGAACGTGCGCTTTAAACCAAAGCCAACTGCGTAGTTTAGATCATTGCTGCTGATTAGCTATTGACGCCATTGACATCGAGACGACGGGATTGAACGCTTCTATTTCAAGCTTTAAATGTCGTTTGCGATATTGTGACGTCGCGGTCTGCTGATTAGTCGACGCTTTGTCTCACTTTTAGCTTATGCTCTAACCGGGGGCTGAATATTCGGCGCTGGCAATGGCCTTCGCTCCGCCCATTGGCCAAACTCTCCCAATATACGGCTCTGTACAGGGTGTTCCAGCGAAAGTTAAAAAACAAATCCTTAAAAATAGGGTGGTTGAAAAAAAATCAACTCTCTTGGGTAACAAACCGTCGGCTGGACGCCAGCAATAAAAAAAAAAGAAGATATTACTCACCTGAATTATTAACTAAACTTTGCTGATTATATTTTTAATTCGTGAAAATAAACTCCTGGTTCCAATGAGAAACTTGCTAAGCATAATTGAAAACCACTAAATCAGCTCAGTTTAGAAATATATACGAAAAAGCAACATTTTGTAGTATAAAAAAAAAAGAAAAAAAAAAAACTTAATTTGGACGCGTTTCTAGGTTCCGGTTTCTTATTGGAGCGCAGCGTGGTGCCAGAGGTCCTGCTCCACAGTGCCCGAGGCGCGCAACACACAGGCGCCGCACTTTTCTCCATTTTACGGGGAGGCAGAGTGGTTGGTAGCTTTGCACGTCGGTCAACGTGGAGCAGGACCGTTGGCGCAAAGATTCTCTCCGATACAAGCCTAAACCTAGAAACGCATTCAAATTCAGCGTTTTTTTTTTTTTTTTTGTAACGTTGTAAAATGCTGTTTTTGCCTTGTATCTTTCTACAAAAAGTTCATATATTGGAAGCATATGTTTATCACTAATTGTAAAGTTAGTAAATTTTAGTTAATTATCTAAGTAATAAGTATGTATTTTTTTACAATCCTCGGCGTCAGGCGTGTCTGGCAATTCGTTCCCGGAAAGCGTTTCTTTTTTCAGCGAACCTTTTTTTTTTACAGATTTTTGAAAGCCTTCGGGGGGGCTGAAACATCCGCTAATTTTTCCGGCTACTGCCGCTTCATGAGCATTTTTTTTTTTTTACTTTTTTTTAATTGATGTTTTGTCACCGGGCGCACCAGGTGGAGGGACGTCGCGAAACCGCCGGTCGGCCAGTTTCGACGTTTTGGAAGTTCTAATGCAAAGTTCGACAGAAGTTCAACTGACGTTCACCTTTTAAACGCGTGCGCACAAATTTAAAAAAAGAAAAAGCGAGCTCACGTTATCTAAGGGAGGAAAATTGCGATATCTGTTTGGTATAATGCTTCATTGTTTCACATTAATAAACTAACGAAAAAATTAAATTGCTTTTATATTCTCTAAATTGGTCATAATTTTATAACGCATAACGTAAACATTAAAAAATTAATTGTTTCTCAAAACTTGAAACTTTTTGTCTTGAAGTCGGGCAACGCTGTCCATATGTCGAACTTAGTCGAACTTAGCTAATAGGTTGAAGGTCCGCCGAAACCAGTCAAACCTCGAGCAAAGGCTCGCGACACCTCTCCTTCTGGAAAAGGTGTTTAATGAAAAAAGTTTGGCTACTCACGGAGCATTACTAATTTCCCCCTTTATGTGTCGAATTAAGATATATGTTGATAGATCTTAAATTAGCTTTATGTTATTTAATGAAGACGTACACGTTTCAAAGTCCAAAAACATCCTTTTTTCGGACGCCAATAACCAATCCTTTTGGAAACTTCTTCGCGTAGCGCATGAATGCGAAAAACTTCCTTTTTATCTTGATGTGACGACAAGTAGATTTCCAGCCGATTCCACTCAGCAAACATAAGCCTAGCCTGTCGTTTTCTTTCAACCTCACTCGAAAAAAAATCATCCCATGCAAACAAAGAAAGAAACTTTACACAGCGCATGAATGTGATTAATATTTGTAGCTGAGCCTATTCATCTTCTTGCTGCGCGCAAAATCGAACTTGAATCATCAAAGCGAAGACAGACTTAGGGCAGCGATTTGTCTAGCACGCTAGGTTCCTTTAGAACGGTGGAAAAGTGGGCTGGTTGGAAAGTATTGATTCTGGTAAAAAAAAAAAAAGCGCGCAAACGACGCGGACAAAGCAGAGAAGAAACACCACAAACAAGCGCTTTTAAAAAGAAAAAGGTTCTCTCCCCCATTCCTTTGTCCTTTTGCAAATGCGCGGAAAAATTCATCTCGGCTTCAAAATTCAACACTACCGAGAAAACGCCTCTTCGTGAATTCTAACTTAATATATACGGCAGCGTAAAAGGCTAAAAAAAAAGAAAACAAAAACGTAGATCAGCTAGCATTTGCTCATGCAAGGAAAGGATGACTTATGGAACTTTCCCCAGGAATTTTATTTTAAAGGCTTCCGAAATTTCTTTTCCTTCTTGGTTCCTGAATCTTCCCAGGCTAATTGTGTACTTGAGTCAGGAAATGTGTGGAAGCACCTGCACCTATCACAGCTTGCCACCAAATGGCCTGACGTAGTGGAATAGAAGTACGCACAAAGCTTCAGTAATCAACTGTTGGAAACTTTAAAGGCACCATGAAATGATTTTCAACCTCCTTCCTCCTCCTTAGTTATATTCTTCAATTCAAAAGCACTACGAGACATCACATGGTCGTGACGTGCTTGGTTACCGGAGGCAATGAATCCAAGCTCCACCGTGCTTTTTAAGCACACCATGGAACTTGTCACTCTCCACTGATGATAAGGGCCGTCACAGCATTCATTGTCGACGAACGTAAGTTCAAATATTCGTCGACAGACGGATTTTTGACGAGCGCATACGTCCGAGTTGAACAGTGCTCGTGTCCAATGCGTGAGCTGGGTTCGGCTGACATGCTTCAGGCACCGCGGACGCATCCCAGTGAAAAGGCGGGGAGCTTTCGAAGGAAAGGAAGTACGATATAGTCCCCTATATTTTAAAAATTTCGTACCGAAAAGCAGGTTTTAGGTTTTCGCTCGTGCACTAGCTTTAGTTCGGCGCCCTAAACGATATGCGAACATTAAAATCCCAACCAAAAATGCATTTTATGATCCCTTTAAGCAAACCGTTCCCGTGTTCCGCGTACCGCACTACCGGAGCCTTTGAAGCATGCTTCTAAGCGCGCGCCCCGCGGTCGTTGGTATCAGCCAGGCGCGCTGTTAAAAAAACATGCTTCAAAGCCTCCTGTATGGTGGGCTAGAAGGGGAGGTGCGACAGTCACTCGCTTCGTTCAGAGGGTGAAAATGGCCACGTTGTTCAGCACGCAGCCCTAGCATTGATAGGGTGTACTAGAATGGGGAGGTGCGTCTTCCGGCGGCCGTGAGTGTGTCGCGATGTGCGAGCACGCCGTTGAGGGCGCTGTGGGCCAGAGCCGCGTAGGGTGCCTACATGTCTATCTGTCTCAGGGTGAAGACATCCATTGTTGCCCTGAATGTGTCAGCGGGTGACTCTTCCGCGCACTCGGTGCGGGACTTGGGTGGTAAAATGGCGTCTATGCATTAGCCAAAGCTAAGCGCTCAAGGTGAGTGACACCGGATTGCGCGCACTTCAGAATGCATAAAAACACGATTGGTTGGAAAAATGGCTAAGATGACACTACTCAAGCAAAAGCGCGCGTGTATATGAAGGCACTATAGAGCCGCGGCCGTCCCCCGGCTGACAGAGGCCTGGTGGTCGCAGCAGAAATGCTTTTTTCGGCGTGAAAATGGTCGTATTTTAGGGGCGAAGCTTTAAGGGGTATTCACACGCGGGAGAAATCCCGGGGATTTCTCCCCGGCGCGCGCGCATCACGAGACGACAACGCGAGGCTTTTGCTCATCGCAAAGCCTGACATTTTAGTCGCAGGATGCGCGTGCCGTGGAGAAATCCCCGGGATTTCTCCCTCGTGTGAATACCCCATGTCCGTATGTCCGTCCGCCGTCGGGTGCACGTGCTCCTTCTCGTGAGATCACGCGCTCACGTGCTCACGAGCACGTGAGCACGTGCTTTCGTGCTCGTGCAGGGCAAAAAAACAACAACAACAACAACAACAACAACCGCATCTCCACTTGGTGAATGATGTTGATTAGGGCGAAGCTCTGGTGGTGCTTGTCTGCGTAGACGGCGAGCCGCAGCATGCCGAGCCTTTCGTTCGTTTTCATCCATGTCAGAAAGAGAATGTGTGGTATGGAACGTGGTTATATACGCATTTGAGCATTTGACCGCGGCGTGACATGGATGAAAGCGAACGAAAGGCTCGGCATGCTGCGGCTCAGTGTCTACGCAGACAAGCACCACCAGACTTCGCCCCAATCAACATCATTCACCACGTGGAGATGCGTTTTTTTTAAATTTGTTTCTGTCTGCTCGGTTGTGCGAAAGAATAAGCCTCATCCTATCGCAGAGCCCAGTGAAAAAGCGTGATTTGCGGGAGCGGCAGAAGCTTATATTTAAAGCAAAAATGCCGTTTCGGAGCGATCTGTCACTTACGTAGTCTCGCGCTTTTGCTGTTATCGAGGAATAATTGTCTATCCCAACTTGAAAAGCCAGCTTTGAGAAAGCGGATTTTGAGTATGAAATTATATGCGATGCTTTTCTTTTCACTTTAGCGCCGGGGCCGTTTTAATTATTTTTTCTTGCAGCCGTTTGTGTACCTGAATTAACGAAAAACAGCTTTTCGAGTCTTTCGGATTCTCACGCAGATCTTATAGACCAGGAAAATATCTGAATTGATTTCATGTAATGAGCATGCATTGTATGAAAATAAACACCAAGACTGAGAAGATAAATGAAGCAACTTCAACTGCTGTCGTTATTGAAGAGCAATCTAGAGAAATTCCTTTTTTTCCGACATCACACACAAGTCAACAAGTCACAGATTCTTCTTATACTTCCGTTTTCGTCTCTGCGCAAGATTTTTGTTTTTTTCTTCCTTCAGAAAAATATGCCATCGCGTGAGGCAGAAGATTTTTTTTTCTAGGAATCATACGTTTCAATTTCGCAAGCAGAAAGGCGCCGCTTGGCGTCCCGAAGCGAGGTCCTCGGCACAATGTGGCGGAAATATATTCAATGCAATTCAAGGAATGTTTCTCTTTGCATATGTTGCAACCCACGTTGCACTCCGGCACAAAACACCATCGCTCTGTTTTTGTCTCTAGACTACTTGGCATCGTTCTGAGTTTCTCTTAAAGCGAGAGCTTTATAGAGCTCGTTGTGCAAAAAAACCGGCGTCGGTTCTGCGGCGGTGTTGGCGTTGGTGGTACAAGAAATTCTAATTAGTCGTAAAACAATTCGCTTGTCTTCAAAAAAAAAACAAAAAAAAAAACGAAGAATTTTAGGCGGAGCGGGATCAAACCCATCACCCTTCGTTGCGAGCGAGACACGCTACCCACTATACTCTGTTTCACCTTGTGTTGTACCGGAGGACAGGCTACAAGCGCGAGCTCCCTGCTCTAGGGCACATCTCGGCGGCACAAGCTCTCGTGCAATAAGGGCAGCTGCCTACGCTGTGAGCTCGCGCTTCTAGTCTTCGCTGCGGTACAACATGAGGTGAAACGGAGTATACACCACGCAGGCACGTTTTCACTTTTTTTATTGACGATGTTTTACAAACACAGTAAACTGCACTCAATCACAAGAGTGTATAATTAATTGTCTCAGTAGAATTTTGTTATAAGGTCTTATATTACTTTCTACTAATTTTTGGCTGATTATTAAAATTTTCTCATTCCTGGCAGCTTCTCAAAAGCCGTCAGCCATTCCGCTTCAGGGTGGGGTTTCCGGCAGAGAGCTGTTAGAAGATGTACATTTTCATCGAAGTAACAGTGCACTGAGCGAATGTCTAAGTGCGCGTTACGTATTACCATCCTACTACTCCAGATGGCATGCAGACGTAATAGCAGGGCAGGGTCATACGAGAAAAAACCATCCTCCACTGATAGATACCGGATTCCATGAGCCGTGAGCGGCAGGTCTTTTTTGAGCGTGTGCTGGAGCACGTCCCAAAACAGAATGGCATCCCAGCAATCTAGGAACACATGCTCCACGGTTTCTGGCTTTTTACAGAAAAGATAGTTTTCACCCCATGTAACAAATACGCCCCTGTGAGCCTACCATGATTTAACTGCCAGGGTATCAGAATGCAGCTTAAAAAAGGCTTTCGTCGACCCGCGGATGTACATTCTTTTGACTCGACTGAGTACATCTCGATCCCAGTCGTCGTGGTACAAAGCACGGTAATGTGTGACAGGGAATAAAGTATCAACAAAATCGCGCGTCAAACGCTTTCGTGCGACCGAACACATGTACTCAATCGAGAAACGAACTCTTAAATATTTTTATGAAAGGACAATCTACACACTAGTAACTGAATCACAGTTCGTAGCAAAGGATCAGCCTGGTCTCGTGAAAAAAGAAATTGCGAGACCAGCTGCCTGATAAACAAGCGGGACAGACTAAGACCGCCGGACTTCACTGGACAAAAAAGATTATAGACTCTAGTCTTTTCCCATGTAGAGTATCATATGAATATAGCAAACACTCGATGCATGCGCTGCAAATGACTACGAGAACTGTGCAGAACTTGCAACAGGTACGAAATATTTTCTATAAAAATATTACACATTGTGGTCCTTGCAAAAATAGAAAACTCCTGACCTGCCCACTTCGTGGCTTTGGCACTCATCTTCTCAGTTTCGGTCATTCCAAAGTTCTCCGCTGTCACGGTAGTTGTTCAGAGGTGCGCTCAGGTAAACCCTGGGGATCACCTACTTGAAGGTCTCGAATAAGAATTTAGAGTTTTCAAGCAAATAAAGCACGTTGACGACCTGGACTCCATGAAGAGAACGTCCGGCGAACAATTGACGAACTTTATTCTGGCAGCACTCTCACGTTGTATGAGGCTCCAGGGCGACTTCTTTGATGTGACACTCAGAGCGAACACCACTGGGCGAAAGTCCAGTGGTGTTCGTATATTGTCCACGCAAGTTTGACGACAAAGAGTTTTAGAATAGGGATCCCCAATGATTTGGGTTCCTCAGGGAGCTTGGTGCGTGGAACTGCGCAGACGCAACAGTTTTGTGCATGAGCAGTGTGACGCCCCTAGCTCCTGGGGGACCCAAAGTGTTGGGGCCTCCTATTTTAATGCTCCCTAATTTTAAGCTACTTATGAGGAAATGGCATGCCCCACACCGCAAACCGGAAAACGTGGGGCAAGGGGCAAAAGCTTATGCTGCATTGGAATTACGGGCAAATCACATTGAGTCACGCTACACCCGTAAGGTCAAAATACGTTGTGCTCTTGAAGCTTAACTAAGTACAGCAAATCTGACATCCTTTGAATTCTGCAAGCTCCCATGACTTGCGTTGCCACGACACCGCCTGATTATAACCTTTACGTTGCCACGGCACTGAAAGATTCAACTTTTTCAGAACTTGTCTGGTCACGAAACTGTCAAAATGAAATTGGTTAAACAGGAAAATCTCTTAATTTTTGAAACAAACTATCTCAGCCGCACTTGGTTTCGATCGAAAATTGTGTCCGTGCTTTGTGAGTCGAGAAGACGTGGCCTTTTCCGATGAACGTCTTAGCAGTCTCACGAGCTGTTCAAGCAAGATCATTTGATGAGGACCCCACAACCTCGCTAATTGGGGCCGGGTTGTTACCTCCGCATCGCTCGGGGAATTAAGACCGAGGACGTGTCCCGAAGGATTAGCGCGGTCTATATCTTTAGGATTTAATGCTGTGCGGACTAATTGAGCCTCTGGAGGGTCTTAGTACTAACAGACGTACAGAACGAGAGGCGGAAGTGAGCGCCGCTCAGAACGACGAGCTGTTGGCGCTTATCGTCTCCAAAGTTTGCGGAGACTGGCACCGTTCTCGACAGAAAATGTAAGTGCCGTTTCCCTGTTATAAGTGTCGCTATCTAATTTTAGGACGGGCGGTAAAGAAACGAGCAACGAAAAAGCCTAACCACTCGTGGTTAGACAAAGATATTGACGCTTCGGCTGACTTGACCGGGTCTTGGACTGGTGTGTTTAACGTCCTATTCCATCCATGAATCGAAACTGGTTCCGAAGTGGCAACAAATGACGTCATTAAAGCAGAAATATCATGCTGTCGGAGGTCGCTATCGCGACGGCTAGGCGCAGAAGTCCCGGTGAAAAGCACGAGAGAACGCAACTGTCAGTGTCGTCGCGGTGCCGAACCCCTGGCTTCCGAAGCTTCCGTAAGCTGGAGAGCTGGAGAGCGACCTATAGCAGAACAGGCGTCTGCCACATTTATCTCCACTGTTGCGACACCGTCAGGATCGTGGCCGGCGACACCATGCCACTTCTATGACGTCATCAGGCGGAAATAGAAGAACCACTTTTAAGGTGAAACATTCTTTGCCTAGGTGTTCGGCATTTCGTGGAGCTCAAAAGTGAAGCCTGGATAAAAGCGTGCCCGCGAGGCTCGACACTTATTGGTTGACGCGTGGGAGAGGAGGAGTGAGGTGCTCGATGCTGATTGGCTAACGGGAATGTCATGGGATCAGTGAGGTAGGCGAGGAGGAGCTAGACAACCTGTTCGCACTCAGCGAGAGCAGCTCGAGAGTATGGAACTAAGGCTCTGGAAGATCGCCAGGTCTATGAGCCCGATTAGCGGTTGAATCGCTTCATTCTAGGAAAAACTGTCAAGTGTACACACGCTACGCGTTAAACTATCTAATGAAGGGCGCCGCGAACGTTGGCGTCTGACGTCTAAAAACTCATTTGCTAAACGTTTGTGATAACAGAATGTTCCACGTATGCGACACAATTGCCTTGAATTTGCCATACATGTTTAGGACGCGGTAGAGACACCATTTGGAGACGCGTTCCAGGCACCAGGTTTATACACGCGCCAGAATTCAGCCGCCATTACTAACCTTCTTTTATCTTACCGAGCTGCCAAGCCACTGAAGTGGGCAATGACAAGCATTTAGAAAGGCCTATCTTGGGAAAAATGACAGAGTATAATGTACAAGGGCAATAAATTGTATTGTTGTAGTAATATTTTTACTGATTTTAGCTCAGGAGAGCCGCGGCACAACAGAAAGGCATATCGCGCGCCCATACCATAAGAGCCGGGGTGCCTCGTCTAATGATTGTCCAATGGTGATGTACAGGTGAAAGAGAAATGGGGATGATGGTTGAAGTAGAGCTTGTGGGTGAGGGTGAGGGGTTGATGTTGATGTGATGAAGATAAATCAACGGAATAGGAGGAAACTAAAACTGAAGTTCGGTAATGGCAGCGCCCATGCACAGATGCCACAAAATGTCATTGCACTTACTGTTAGGTTTCTCGGAAGAACATCCGCTTCCTGGTAGGTCCTTCTTTTTTTTTTTTAATATGATGGGCTCAAATGTCGTACAAGCACACAGACCCCGTAATGCTCCAATATTAGACATTTTCTCATTTTTGTTATTCTTTGCATCTCTTGTTGCCCAATGGATGATTTTGCAAGAGAGAGGTCGACTATATTGGCATGCCAGAGTAGACCTTACGCTGTAAACCGGTACGAAAAGAATCGACACCTGCACATTAAAACCCAAAATTTTGTACCAAGCGTCTATTGCAAGGGTGGATTTAATACTTGGTGAAATTTCACTCTAGCAAACTTCCAGAAAAAAAAGAAACGAGGCCAACAAACTTCTCAAAGTCAACGGCGGACGAGTTTGCAGATGACCGAGTTAGTGGTGCATGTAACTTATGGCGCCATCTCCCGATCGGCGAAGCGAGCAGACGACGACTCTGTTTTCTAGTTGCGCCTATCGGGAGATGGCCCCGCAATTTACATTTATAGTCGACTCGATCGTCTGCGACCATTTCCGCCATTGACTCTGGCAAGTTCGCTTGTGGAATTTTTTCACGGAGAGAGAACTACGCCTTGTAATTTCACAAGGTAAAACTGACCGCCTCAATGTTCATACGGTAAAATTTTGAGCTTTCTACGTGCAGGCACCAATTTTCTCGGCTCGTTTTACGGCATAAGATCTACTCTGGCCATCCTATACGGGCAGAAATTGAGGGAGAGTAGGAGGTCAGCGCGCGCGAGGGATGTCGGAACTTTAGTTGGAATGAGTATGGGCTAGACGCAAAACTAGCTGCTTTCGTCTCTACTCGCTGTTTGAACGCGTTCAAATGCGAACGCTAAGCGCCGGACGCCAGCGTTCGGCGTTCAAAGGCGTTCGAAGATTCAGTAGGGAACAGGCAGCAAGCTTTGCGTCTACCCATATATCATCACTACAACCAGAGCTCGGTGTTCCGACGTACCCGCGCGCTCTCGACTCCTAGTATTTCGCAATTTCTACCCGCATATATACGTGGCTCTCGCAGGAAATTAATTAACGAAACACTTGGACATTCACAAACACACGAAGCACCACTACCGGAAAAAACTAGTAAGTATTAATAGAGAGTTCTAGCAATGCTTATAACAGCGAACGCAAGCCAACTACGTTAGCGTTAACGTTGCGTCCTCCTACTATCCATGAGCCATACGTACGGACTGTAGCAAGTTATGCGTACGTACGCTCGCTATCGATTTGTGCAAGCGTACGTAGCGGTTCCCTGCGTGCCATTCTCGTTGCTCTCGTCGCGCACGGGATAGCGTGAGACTACTCCAGTTTGAAAAATGACGGCGGTGAGGCAATCCAATGAAAGTGCTACGCGCGTTGTACGGGTTCGCTTCACTATTGAAGATGACCGCAACCTTGTGGGAGAAAGAGAAAGAAGAAGTGAAAAAGGGTGAGGCTCGTGGTGGGCCAGGAAACGCGGAGTTCGGATCTGGAGACAGACGAAAGAGCCGGTGCCGAGCAAGGCCTCCAACAGAAGACCCGGACCACTAGACAGCCTTGGCCCTCCTCTTCATCGGACTCTGAACTTAAGTACAGATTAAACCTTTTTCGCATGGTAGCGCTTCCCCGTGTGACTTCCTAGGAGCGAGTGGAACTCGGCGTGATAGGGCGGTCTTGACAGGCGACCCACAACCTCCTCAAAGAAATTAACGCGACAAACCCTTTCGAGCGCCCGCAAAGGTGGGTGTCGATAGCCAAGAACGTTGGCGACGCCGTCGAACCCAAAAAGGTGCTTACCGTGCGGCCGGTACGAGCGGTAACGTGTGTAATGTATGTGTAATGTGTAATCCATGTGTAATGGTATGTGCGAATGAGAATGCGTGATAATATGTGTGGTATATCTGGATCTGTTGGCTATTCCCTTCTTAACGGGTGGAAACTACAGTACGGATTATCTCCGTATGTGTTCCAGCCATTAATTGTCCTTAGGAATGAAGAACTCCCGCTCCCCCGCAGGATTTCGTTCTACAGTTCTCCAGTCGCCGCTTTGTCGTCTCAATCACGTTCGCACCGTTCCCCCTGCTGCCGCACCTGCCGCGCCCCCTGTATCACACATCTTACGGTTGGCCAACGAAACCGAGAACCTGTTCCAGCGTCACTTGACGCTGGAACAGGCTGTAACTGAACCGTGGGTTGCCAAAGCGTGCACAGCGGCAGGGGGACACTGAGATTTACGTAATTATGCTCTGTTTCACCTTATCATGTACCGCAGAAAAGGCTACAAACGCGGGCTCCTTACTCCAGGGCGCATCTCGGCGGCACAAGCACTCGTGCATTAAAGGCAGCTGCCAACGCTATGAGCTCGCGCTTCTAGCCTTCGCTGCGGTGCAGCATAAGGTGAAACGGAGTATAGGTATTAATTTTTTATATAGAAATTAGAATGGAACAGCTGCCAATCTGATCGCAAAACTGGATCGCGCTGTAAATAAGTAAATTAGCCATGCAGTATTACTGCTAGACAGAGGTTTTTAACGCGCACAATACAGTAGTGATACTCGACCTCACGCCGGTAGAATTTTTATCCAGATTTTGAAACGCGCAGGGGTGGAAGAAGAAGAAAATAGATGGAGCCCAGGATTCCAGGATTTTGCCGACGCGAGCTTTCCCTCCATATGCCCCCGATCTGCTGTACATAGTCACACTCAGACGCCAAACCACCTAAACCACTTCATCGTTTTTTTTTTCTATTAAAAAGCAGAAGAAGAAGCAGAATACCGGCTTCATCTTTTATGGGCTTTTAGTCTCTTCTGTTGTAAAAAGTAAAAAGAAAAAGAGAATTAAACACGTTGGGTTAAAAGGGAAAAACTGGGGGCCTTCTCGAATGAATTACCGATCAGCAATGAAGTGGTGTATTTTCGTATATCACGCACTGCAGATTGCGGGCAGTGTGGGCATGTAGAGAGTCGTGGCAATAGGTATCCCATACCACAAACGCCTGCGGCGCCGTGTCTATTGATGATGAAATGACATGGTGTACAGGTGCAGAGAGGTGCTGACGATGCTTGAAATGGAGATCGTGGGTGATGGTAAGGGCCCTCGAAATTTGGGCGACTTGGTTATGCATAGTTATGAAGAGGGAAGCAGCAATAAACCAGAAATAAACCAGCTGTCAATCAGCGCTCGGTCTGTGTGTTCCTCGTTCTTTGTCCTTTGTACTTTTGGCGCTGTTTTTCCTCTTCATAAATGATGGTGAGGAGATGATGTTGCGGTTGATGACGACCCAGTGCTGTTTAAACTGCTTTGCGAAGGTGTGTGAACCCGGTGAAGTGGCTGATGGGCAAGCCCTCCAGGTTGGTGTCAGGAAGCTTCACCGTGTGTTGGACACGCAGAAGGTCCCGCTCCCTACGGCCCTCAAGTGCCTCTCCGTAAAGGATATGGAGCGTAACAAACCCCTTTTATGGCGTGTTTACACTTGCGGATTCGCGGGCGAATTTGTGCACGCGGAAAGTGGATTTGGAGCCGGTGGTGAAATTGACTGTTCGCTGGCCTAAAATTGGATATCGGTCTCAGACTGATTCAGATTTTCCGCCAGCGACGAATCGATTTTACCATCCGGCTCCAAAATGCACTTTCTGCCTGAGCGAATTCGCGCGCATATCCATAAGTGTAATCACGCCATTACGGCCTGGCTACCGATACAAAATGTGGTATGACAATGGCTTAACCCCACGGCTCGCGGATAGTTTGCAGTTTAAGAAGTCCAGGAAACTGAGGAGCCGATAGAACAGGGTGACCGGCCTAGCATAATTCTTGTCAGTACGTACTCTAAGTGAAGGCGCAAACTCCAGCTAGCAACGCAAAGCTCTAGCTCACTTTCTACGAAAAGTCCATATTGTCAGGCGCGAGTGTTTAGTGACGCTACGCTGTCTTCGCTGTCAAAGAGCGTGGCATATTGACTACATATTATATGCGGAGGCAGGCCTTAAGGTGCACTTGACTTCTCCTGAGGCCCTTGAGGGGGCCATCATCGCTCACACGTTCGCGCGAAGTACCCTTCAGTCTGCGGGTCGTTGGCTTTTTCATATTTAAATGCAATATCCGGGCTTTGTTAAGAATAACCGCTGCAGCCTCACTTGAGGGGGCCGTACGCCCACGCCGTTGCGATTCTTGAAATACCTGCGCTCTTTGTTATCGTCCTCTTTTTTTTTGTTCCTGTCCTTCGTCGCTTCTATTCAGTCATAAACCAACTACCCCAACTGAACATTTTGTTGCAACAATATTGGACAGAAATGTTTCTCATTTGATACACGCTTACTAGTACCAGTGCGACCCAAGTATACTTGTATGCAACGCCACTGACCCATAAGCAATTCTTTGTCGCCGCGCAATTTCAAAGATAAAGCGGACGTTCTCTTTCGGTCTCCTTCGCAAAACTTGATGACGAAGTTGTGAGGATCGCATTGTTGGCGTTGTCCACAATGCGATCCCAAGAATTTCCTCATCAAGTTTTGCGATGTCCACGGCCAACGTGGAGATCGCATGCCCTGTTCTTTGGAAAACACACCGCGTGGCTAAAATAAACAATGGCGGCATATAATCGGCTCCAGGTCACGTGGCTGCCCTTGAGTCAGCCAGTTGAGGAGGTAGTTTGAGGAATTTTTAAGTTGGACAAATCGTGTAAATAACCTAAGGTTTAACATCTCGCGTTCCATTGGAATGCTGCGCAAACTAAGGGAATTACTTCCAAACTGGCTGAAACTACGACTGTACCCTTTTGTATATTCTCGGTTACAATATTGACTTTTAGTGTGGGGCACAACAACAAAACCAAACACTGAAAACTATTTGTTTTTACGAAAGGAGGTTGCAAGAAGTATTGGCAACAAACACTGAAAACTATTTGTTTTTACAAAAGAAGGTTGCAAGAAGTATTGACAATTTAAGCTACATCGAACATACCGCACCCTCATTCCAAACATACAAGTTATTACCAGTAAAACATGTCCTTTCACATAAATTGTCGATCTTAATTTTTGATCAGATCAAGCATGATGAGACATATTTCTTTGATACTCATCTTCATAAACCTGCGAAATACAATCTCAGGTGTACCAATTATACAAAACCGAAAGTTAGAACTAGCTATGGAACTCAAAAACTAGATTACCAAGTTCTTAACCTACTAAATAAACACCCAAGCATTGTACAAATAGCACAGCAGTGTAAACCAATCCACACGTTCAGAAAAAAAGTCAAACATATTTACTAGAAGCTGATCGCCTACCTTAGATTATTGTAAAAAAATTTTACTTTTATGTCTGCTTTTGCAATTATAGTGCCTTCAGTATGTTTTCCTTTCATGGTGTTTTAAAGTGTTGTGATATGTTAATGTCAGACGCGCGTTGAATCATGTTGTTGATAATGACGATGTTAATGTCAAAGAATGCTATTTTTTGTTTTTTATTGTTTTATGATTTTGTTTTGTTTGTTTCTATTTCTTGTGACGCATTGCTTATGTTCATACGCTTATATGAATGATAATGACCGGAATGGTTCAGATGTCTAGGTTTACTTTAATGTTATTGCTTAATTATTGTATCCTGGGAGAGGGGCTGGCGGCCACGTCGAGGGGCCTTTAGCTTTCTTTTGCTGCAGCCCCCCCGACACATGCATGCCACATGTATGTCTGAAATAAACTATTCTATTTTATTCTATTCTATTCTATTAGCTGCTAAATTTCTCGAATTTTTTCCGCGACTGCTATAGGCCTGTAGCTATCAAGTTTTGAGCAGGGGCCCCTGGCGAGCGACATACAGTACTTCGAGGTCGCGTTTCAAAGCGCGTTATTAGGCTTCCCGGCGTTGCTCTCGGACGCTGCAAAAGTAACCGAAAGAAACAAAAGAGCAGAAAAGTACGTATTTTTTGCGTTTTGCGATACTGCAGGCAACGATCTCTACGTTCAGGACTCACTTCGATTTTACGAAAGCCTGTCGAAAGCCCGTCTTCTCAAGCGCCTCGTCCATACACGTGAAGAACACAATATCCTCGACCAGGCAGAGCATCGTCTGGTTAAAGCCCGTATTCACGAGTGTCACGCTACCCTCAAGAGGAAAGAACTAGACTTGTTCTTCATTCGTCGGCAGCTTGAACACCGTATCCCAGATATCTTTTCATCAATTCAGTCTTTCACCGAAAACGTCGTTTCTACTTCTGCACAAAAACGACGGGCGGCAGCTTGAACACCGTATCCCAGATATCTTTCCATCCCTTCAGTCTTCCACCGAAAACGCCGTTTCTACTTCTGCACAAAAACGACGGGATTCTCAGGAGGAGAAGCTCTTGAAGCTGAAAAAGAAACTTGATGCAAGATACAGAGCCGACACTACCAGGTTCGTCACAAACCGCTCCTCAATGGAACTCTCTGCGGTTGAGACTGCTGTTTTGGCAAAAGGCCACGGCTTCAACGTGACCACGACAAAACCGCCCGTACCAAAGATTGTCGCCACAATAGAAAACGGCATCACGCATTTGAACCCAAGCGCTCAGGAACTCGTCCGAGAAAAAACGGTCAGCATTCTGTCGAAAATGCCATTACGTCAACAATACAACATATCAAAAGAAGAGTCGACAGCACAGCTACAAGATGAAACAAAGATTGTGCTTTTACCTGCAAACAGGGGTAATTTGACGGTCGTCCTAGATCGGGAAGACTACGAACGAAAGATGAGGGATCTTCTCGACAGATCGGCTTACCAAAACTCAAAAAAAAAAAAAAACCACGACACAAGTTCAGAAAAATCGGAAGAAACTCCTGGCTGAAATGTTCAAAAATCAACCAGAATCAAAGAATGTTTACCTACGGCTCAGATGCCGAAATGGCTCTGCTCCTGGTTTCTATGGACTCCCGAAGGTACATAAGCCAAATGGTCCCCTCCGGCCTATCGTGGGCTTTACAACGCCACCGCTTCGGGCGCTATTCAACTACCTCCACCGCACCCTTTCCCCTCTCGTCGGAAGAACGCCAAATAACGTACGAAACGCCGGTCATTTTGTGGAGCTCGTTTGGGAACTCAAGTTCACCACCGAGGACAGTCTAGCGTCATTCGACGTAATTTCACTGTTCACAAGCGTTTCATTGCCCCTGGCAGTAGCCACAACCAGAAACGCTGTCGGAAAGGAGAAAGACATGAACGAAAGAACCTGCCTTAGCGTGAATAAAATATGCTTCCTCCTTGATATCTGCCTTCACAGCACCTACTTCAGTTTTCAAGGAGAGTTCTTCAGCCAGGCCAACAGAACCGCAATGGGTGCTTCTATTTTAGTTACTGCGGCAAACATGACGATGGAAGAAATCGAACAAAGGGCGCTGCAGTCAGTCCCGTCTATCCCCAAAGCGTTGCTACGCTGTGTCGATGATTACTTTTGTATCCTGAAAACGTCAGAGGTGGAAAACTTTCTAGCACACCTAAACTCCATCGATCCGGCCATCCAGTTTACATTAGAACGTGAAAAAGACGGCACCTTGCCGTTTCCGGACGTGGTTGTCAAGCGAGTAGGTGATGACATGAAGCTTACTTTATACAGGAAGCTGACCCACACTAGACGTTACCTTCGGTTTGACTCATACCACCCCACGGGTCACAAGACGTCGGTGGTTGGTTGCGACCCTGCTGTCTAGAGCTCGGAACATCTGCTCATCAGAGAAAGATAAAGAAAGTGAAGAACAGGCTGTCATCGGCCGACCTCGAAAAGAATGGCTACACCAGCAGCTTCATCAGTCGTGTTGCCCGTCGTTTTGGTCGCAGTCTTGAGCAACCACAGAATGGTACACAGCCCCGCCTTAGCATCTGCGTCTGCGTACCTCATATAAAGGAAACTAGTGAAACTCTGGCCCGTACGCTGGCCAAAAAAGGTGTTCAGGCAGCTCAGAAATCTGTTTCGACACTTGCGCGCCTAATGCATCGTTCAAAAGACCATGCACCAAGAGAAAGAGCACAAGGCATTGCGTACCAAATTCCCTGTGCTGAGTGTTCCGCTTCATACGTCGGCGAAACAAGAAAACCTCAAAGAATTAGTCCGCACATATAAGAATGACGTACGCAAATTTGACGGAGGGCGTAGCGCTGTTGCGGAACGCTGCGACGACAATGACCACCGCATTGACTTTAAAAATACCCGAATCCTGGATGTAGAAACTAACTGGCGCCAACGGCTCTTTATTGAGTCGTGGCGCATATAGACCACACCAGGAAATATTAACCGATCCACCGGCGCCTTGCCTTCGACATACGTCAATATACTACAACAAAACAAACAAACAAATTAGTCGTTAGTTGTTTATACAGCAGGAGTTTAGTCTGCCAGAACATAGTGACATTGTTACCCACTGTAGATAAGCAATTTAGCCAGCGCAGTACGACTGCTAGCCTGGGATCTTTAGCGTGCACCGTGCAGTACACGACCGCACGCCGGTACGATGCTCGTCCAGTTCGAAACGGGCAGGGCTGGGGGTATTGAACTCACAATATCTGGGTTCTGCAGTGCGAGCTTTCGCTCCATGTACTCCGAGCTTGTGTGCTAACCCACTCGGCCACCGATCTACGACACTTAGAAGATACACCAAATAAACAAGCCTTACCATAGAGGAAAACGAAGATACTGATCCTCGTTTGTAAATAACCAACTTTGAAGAAAGCGAAGGCACCGCACCTGGTTTGAAAACTAACGGCCGTAAAAAAAACTAAGATATTGCCTTACATTCACCGCAGAAGAAAAGAAAGAAGCTGCTTCTCTTTTAAATCGCCCCCCTAAAGAAGGTGCCGAGCTGGCACCGAAACTTTGGGACCCTACCTTCTTTAAGGGATTGGTTGGCGTTTGCCATTTATTTATAACGTTTAACCCAACCAGGCAGACGTCTGCCGAAATGTTCACTGCGTAACTTGTAAATAAAAATTTCAATTCACTACAGGATGTCACATTCTCCAAGAGGCGCTCCTGAAGAGAATATGTATGCACCTATGAAAGGAAAATTTATCAAAATTTATGTTTACGTTGAAAAAATATGTGACCTCAAATATTATCAGCAAATGTAAAAAAAAAAGTCCCTGCTAAAGCAATTTGCATCGTGAAAGTCTCCCAAGTGACTGGGTAGCGGAGTAGATTAGAAAAACAATATAAAACAATCCGGAATTCAGACTGGCAACTTTGATCACTATCATCATCTTGAAAATGGCATAGGTGCTATACCAATGGCGGCCTTCTGTTTAAAGATGAAAGAAGGAGTTGAAGATGCTCCTAAGCAGATGATTCGATGCATATACATTCTAGATGTTAGCGCGACATGGAGCAGGTATCGGATGCAAGAGCTGCGTAAGCGTTCATTTCTAACTCGGGCCCAGCCAATCCGTTAGTATCGGCTTCAAAGCCCCTTGATGTATAGAATTTTATCAAGGCGTCTATGTGGGCTGGCGCTTTGTTCTGACTGGTTGCATCTTTTTCGCCATCGACACTGAAAGAGATATAAAAAGAACTGGTCAGTGACGCCCGCATTCTCATGTACCGTTGACTTGCGAAAGTGACGGTGCCCCATACATTACTGCAGACCATAGGTTCATCGCCGCCATTAGTGCGGTAAAAGTTAAACTGCCATTTGAGTCACCAGATGGCACTGAATTCCGGAAAGGGTCTATTCCCCTCGTTGCAAGGTCTCTTGGGGTTTTCCGGAAAGGTCTATTGAGTTCGCTCTGGACTGGGCACCAAATGAAATGAGGATGTGACGGCAATGAAAGCTATGTCTTCATCGCGACCATCTTTGTTGACCACTTGAAGAACTCTCAACGCATCAAAGCGTGTCTGGCCAAAGAACAAATGTTGATTGTTAGAGCGCATCATTACAGCACCGCGGACGAGCGCTTGCACAGTGGGACATTCGCACCGCTCCGCTCATTTTGAACCTTTATTAGCAATTTTCTGGGCCTCCAGCCTCCAGCCTGGGGCCTGCACGACTACATGGACTCCCCAAGACCTCCCGATTTACCCGTCATCGCACCGCCGCCCGAGGTCAACGATTTCCCGCCTCTCTAAGTTACTGAGGACAGCCCGGCAGAGCTCGGCCTAGCGGGGAATACGGGCTTTGCCCTCCCGCCGCCCCTACTCCTCCTGTCACACTCCAACCCGCTTGCCGCACTGGCGACTCTTGAGAACGCTCAACAATCCGAAGTCAAGTCAGACGACCTTCTCACTGCGTCCTGAATTGTTTCTACTGCACCCGTGGGGCAAAAACGGGCGTGCACCACAGTTCGGGCCTCTACAGCCTCAAAGCGGTCCACCCAAGCAAGGACGTCCGCTCACTCGGTTCAGACCACATCCTCTGGGGGATGTACGGCAAAGACTTCTCCCACGCTGAAGATGGGTATACTCTGGTCACCTATAGCCGCAAAAAACGCTACCCCTTGATGGCCGCGACGCCACCAACACCGACTCAGCCACGCGCACCGCGGCTCTCGTGCCTGACGGTAATCCTCAGACCATGTCAACCGTGTAGAATCTCGGAGGAGCCCTACATCAAGCTCGACGAAGCTCTTTCATCACATTTACGTACCTCCCTGGCCCTCGTACAAGGCACCAGGACCCCCGATTTCACGACACGATTCCTAACACATAGTAATCAACTTGCACTCGATGTATACGATCCCGCGGTGAGGGATGCTTTCCTCAAGATCAAATCGCTTCCTATCTGTGGTAAGGAGGCTCCTTTTCAGGCCTATGAACCAACCGGAGAGGGCCAGATACGTGGCATAATACAAAATGCTGGTGGCCTTACCCAAGAACAACTCATGGCCAGCTTCCACTGCCGCAAATGCAGAATACTTAATGCTCGCCCACTGGTTGGAAACGGAACTGCTTTGGTTACCTTCGAGAGCACACGCCTGCCGTACCGCATCGGCCTCCGCTCTTTTACAGTGAGGGTATTACCCTACAAACCCAAAGTAGCTGTCTGCACGACCTGCCATCGGATGGGCCACGTTAAAGAGACACTGACAGGGTATTTATGCTGGCCGAGGTTTTTTGTTGTACGTGACATATGAGAGCCCAACTACCCAGAACAGAATTTGCGGCTCGAAATTCGGTTTCTTTCCGCCCGAAAACCTCCGATCGAGAGCTGGCCGGTTTGAGTCGCGCTTAAAACTCTCTTTTCCGTGGTCACGGGCCGTTTTCTAAGGTTTCAACGCGACCATCAAATTTAATCAAAGTCGTGGGTCATTGAAGGCACACAGTCAATATTAAAATAGAAAAAAAATGAAACTCATTTTAGTGGCTTCCAAAAAGCTGAAAATACGTTGATTGAAAAAAAGGTAGCACAGACAACCGGAAGCATTCTGTGCATTCACTGCATAATTCTCAACATGGCGTCGTTTCGCGTATCGTGGGACTAGCGGATGGCAGCGGTCGACGGGCGTTCATGAATACGGCGAATTCTGTCTTCCTTTAAAAAAGAAATATTCGACCGATCAAAACAACTGACATTCATCCCAACGACACGCCCAAACAGCAAGCCGATTGCACGAATACGTTGCCGAACAGTCGTCCCCTCTTGTGGCTGAAGACATCTCTCGCTCAAACGTCAAGTACGAAGTGCGTACTTCGAGTTGAATACGCACGCGTACGGTTTCTTTACGAGGTGCCAATGTGACCCATGCGTGGTGCTGCCCGACTTCAAGCCGGGAGCTTATGTATTGAACGGAAATCGGCAGCAGACTTTGGACATACACTGTACCGGCTCCATTACTACGGATCAGGGATGGGCAAAATAGATTCAAATATGTATCGAAATACAAATACAAAATACTTCGTCAAAAATGTATTTAATTACAAATCTTATTACATTTCCAAAAAAGCATTTAAATACAAGATACAAATACAACCAAATGTATTTGGTCTCCTCCAAATACTTTTCCAAATACATTCCTCAAAATTTGCGTCAGCGACTTCAGGGCACCTGCATCGGGTTTCTGGGTATCTCATTCTAATTTGGCATCGCACACTCGGGAGTTAGTGTGCGAAGCTCTAGTAACGTAATAGAAATATAATCACAAAAAAAAAAGTAATCAGCTTGGACGTAATAGGTGAAAAAAAGTACAGAGCTTCAAAAAGCTTTTTATTTTTTTTGTCGATTACATTTTGGTATAGACCAACAAAGAACCGAGACGACCAAGACGCGCAGCACTAGCTAGAGAATTTTTTATTGTTGCAACTCGCACTAGTTACGAAAATGTGGACGACCCGCGCGTTAAGAATGTTCCATGCAAAAGTATGGATGGAAATCAGGCTGGTAAGCAACACAAGTTGTCACAGGCACTTATTTAGCCAGTCTGCCTGTAAACGTCGATTTCGTCACTATTCTTGCCCTGGACTAGCAGCGTAATCACAAAGTCACTAAACGCTTGTGCTTGATTGAGAAACACTGCATTCGGTGCAGAACGTAGTTTTCTTTCTGCTCTGGACAGTGACAATAAATTTGAGGGATGTATTTTCGCCCACAAAATTGTATTTAACTACAATTGTATTTGAAATACCCACGTGTTAGTATTTAAATACACACGTAAAATAGATGGCCCAATTTGTAATTAAATACAAATGCAAAATACACAAAGTATTTGAAATACTGCCCATTCCTGCTACAGATGAAAGAGTACTTTCAGTAGCTCAGTCGCAAGACGTCCACTTTACACGCAGCGGGCACGGGTTTGATCCCTGGTGTGGGTGTACCATTTTTTTTTTGCCAGGCATTTTGCGATGCTTACACTTCTTTTTTTAACAATTATCACCAAAAAAAAAAAGAAACAAAAAAACAAGTGTTATGCACGATACGCCGCTGAACTAAATGGTATGGGATTCTATTTTTCACACCTGCGAACTCAATCTGGGCACTTTCCACATAAAGTAAGGAACATATGAGTCGGGTAGCGTCCACTTTCCGAGCTTCGCGTAACTGTTCTACAGGAATTGGAGCCAGCCATTGATCCCGACCTGTTGATCTTTCGGAAACTTGTGCACTCTGCCGCACAATGCCACTTTCAGATGCAGGACATGTGACGCAGCTCTTCACGCAACATCTTGGGAGTATTCTTTTCGGAGCCGATCACGGGAATGCACCACGGGCACTCAGAACTAATTGTCAACACTTAAATGTACAAAACAACTCATCTTGAAGTGCAGAACAGCAAGCGGAACAAACATAAGTGCAAAGGAATCGCACGGCGAACGAATCCCGCCACGCATTTCGTCTGCTCAAGCGGAGAGACACACACAAAAAAAAAAAAAAAAAGAAAAAGAAAACCGCACGGTCGGGAGTAGCCACGTGACTGCCGCCTCGCCACTCTATCCTCTCCACTTCTCCGTGTGGTGCGGGAGTTTCGGTTTCGGTTCTAAGCAGTTGCGTTTTTTGGCTTTATTAAAAAAATGCGTGACGCTGTAGCAAAATATTAATTGGGTAGTATTCCGACAGCATAATGAATCGCCTGGCAGAAAGGGAAAGAAAATTTTGGGGGGTGTCAGTGTCCCTTTAAGGAGCGCTGTCCCAACACCGACAACGCCCGCTGTTCTATTTGCGGACTGAAAAAACACGACGGAGACGCGTCTAGCCCGAACGCCACGCCTAAGTGCCGTAATTGCGGGGGTCTTCACCTAGCCGCAGACAAGGGCTGCTTCAAGAGAACCCAGCTGAACAAAAAGATAGCACGTCGCCGACGTCCCAAGGCCCCGCGACGCATTGAAACTACCGTTGACATCCAAGGGCAGCCTCTACACGCGGGAAAACGTACTGAAGCGTCAAGCAACAACACCAATACGATCGCAACTCTAGTGCCTTGAAGCGCGAGAGACCCACGATGTTTACGGCTCATCGCCACTCCGACCTCAACAAGTTTCTACACAGGGCCCCACACCTCTGCTCAGGAAACTACTGCAACAGCTGCCGAGCGTAAACTCACGTTTGCGCACGCTGTACGGATGGCCAACGCCGACACTGCAACCCAAACTATAAATACGATACAAAGGAGAGGGTCTAAACTTGCTCAGTGGTGGCACAAGTCAGTGAGGAGACGCAGACAGAAACAGCTGCGCGCATTTCAGCATCTACAACACCCAGCACACAAATCACCCTCGAGGCACAGCTCGAGCGCCGCATTGCTCAACTTGAACAACGTGCAAAAGACTATAGACCGGGCCATTGAGACATGTGTCCGCACTCTTACGGAACGACTCCTGCTTTCTAGTACGAGCCCATTCGTTGCGTCCATCACACAACCGGCTCCGGCCGCCTCTATGGTAACCTCATGGCCCAGCGCTTCAACAGCGCACTCACTCCCGGGCATCCACCCTGGGCTGCAGTTGTGCAATGAAACTGTCAAACATTTCGAAGAAAAAAGGCCGACCTAGTAGCACAATTTCATTGTGACGGCACCACACAAGGACCATCCATACTCGCGCTTCAAGAAGTAAATGGCCCAGTGCTCAAGCTCCCGGGTTACGAGGGATACCCATCTCATAGCGATCCCGGGCAGACCACATCCGTGGCTCTATACGTCTTAAAAATGCTCGACCCTGGAATACCAGCACCACCACTACGGTAGGGTGTAGGGTCAAATTGACGACTGACCAGATCGTTTTAATTTTTTCCTTATACGCACGCCCGTAGTACAACCGCAATAAAGGGCAAAAGCCTCTTATTGACCTCGGTTTTACACAACACTTCCAGAGGCTCTATCCTCGCGATCAAGTGCGTTGAAGTCTATGTGGAGACTTCAACGCAAGGCACACAGCAAGGGGTTACGACAAATGCAGTCCCAGGGGGCGCAAAGTAATGGCTGATACCCAAAACTACCACCTCAGTTTGATCAACACCCCCGATTACCCCACACGGATGGGCCAATCTATTCGCCAGGAGGACACGACCCCTGATCTGACTTGGGCATCACACCCGCGCAGTGTCACCTGGCACCTTCACGAAGACCTGATGGGAAGCGATCATTTTTCTATACTGACCAAGATAAAAATCCGCCGCACTCTGGGATACGCGGTAGGTGCACGCACAGCCGCGAGATCAGCGTTTTTGACGCACTGGGACAAATACCGAAAGCTGCTGGAGGATACATCTCCCAGCGGCAATATCGCACATCTAACTGGACAAATATTAAACGCCAAGCAACAAGCCACGCGTCGAATACAAGTCCCCTGTGATCATCCGGACCCAGAAAAGTGTCGTCTAACGCTCTGGAATCTCAGGTTGCGCCTGTTGGCCAAGTACCGCAAATCTGGGCGCAGACGCTCTATCAAACTCAAGTTGAGGATCACGCAACAGACAATAGAGGACTACACCACCGCCCTTGTCTCTGAGAGATGGATGACCCTCTGTGAAGGCTTTAACGGGAATACGTCTACACCCAGAGTTTGGAGTATACTGCGGTCCCTTCTCGGACAAACCAAGACTTACAATGGGGTCAGATGGGCTGCCCTTAAAGACGCAATAACCCCACAGGAGCTAGCCGAACGCGCCGCTTCTGAAGTCTTTCCCCACACTTCTTAACCCATCGCTACCACCTATGAAAGGGACGACCCCGTGGAGGACTTTGAATCCTGCAATCAATCATTCACCCTTTTTGAGTTGAATCACGCTCTTAACACTGCCATCGCCCACAGTGCACCTGGGGCAGATCAAATCACCACGACACAACTGAGAAACCTCCCAGATACCTACATACAAGCTCTGTTGGAGCAAACCAACAGGATCTGGGAAGAAGGCAAGCTTCCACCCACATGGCGTTTTTTTCTGGTGAAGCCGATTCCCAAGCCGAGGAAACCACCACATAACCTGGCCAACCTACGACCTATATCACTGACATCCTGCCTATCTAAAACGATGGAGAGGCTGGTCAACACGCGCCTCACATGGTACTTGGAAAATAATGGCATTTTCGCCCCAACGCAAATAGGGTTCAGAGCGGGGTTGTCCATACAGGACGCGCTCCTTCAACTTAAGGAAGCAGTCCTCTACGCGCACTCTACACAACCGAGAGCTGACGTTGGGGAAGATATCAACAAGGCATTTGACGGGGTCCCGCACCACACAATCTTGTCCCAAGAACTAAACATTATCTACAGTTTCGCAACCCAAGTTGGCCTCAGCACATCCCCTAAGAAGACTGCCCAAGCAGCACAGATTTGGCCAATCATTGGCCAATGGCTGGAAATGGTCCTTCAGCCAGAGGCCAGACAATAGCCAGCCATTGGCCGATGACTGGCCTTTCTCTGGCCATTGGTCACTGGCCACTGGCCATCAGCAATCAGCCAAGCATTGGCCGATGAATAGCCACTGTTTGGCCATTGGCCAAGAGGCCGTAGCCACGCATTGGCCAATGCCTGGCCAAAGTCCGTGCTGCTAGGGTGAATACTTAGTCATAAACGGCGGCCGCAGTACTCCCTCCAAGAAAGCCGAGAAGAACATGTACAGCCTCTCTATCGGAGACCAACCCATCACCAGGAAATCTACCATTCGCATCCTGGGCATGTACCCGAACGAAAATTTCACAGCCAACACATGGTTCCAAAAAATGACTGGATCATTAAAAACGGTCCTACACGTCCTTCGACGAATCTCAACACGCACCCGCGGTGTCCGCGAACGTGAGATGAGGCAATTCGTGCAGGCATTTGTCGTCTCACGGCTCCTCTATGGTCTTCCCTATCATCCAGTCAATCAGACTCAGATGCTAGCTCTAGACAGTCTCATCAACAAGGCCCGAAGGTTCATTACAAGCCTTCCCAGGTACACACACCTGGACGCGCTCAAGATTTGCGGGGCATCAATGATATCAGCGAATTCGTATTCATGCACTACAACATCCAGGAGGCACGGCTTCGCACAACACCGGCCTGCCGGTCTATCCTTGCCAAACTAGGCTACACCGTGCACGATCTGCCCGAACTCCCACAACAGATCCCGCCGTGGAAACACGTTGTCCTCACCGACGGAACTCCTCTACCCCAGCGGATACAGAGCACCGGCAGGCGCCTTTCACTCAAAATACGGCACTTAAAGTACATTCGCTTGCTTGACGACTGCACCCACGTGATCTACGTCGATGCATCCCTGCCAGCTGATCACTCATGCGCTGTCTACGCCACGGCGTGGTACAACTGTAACACAGAAGCACAGGCACGACACCTGCACACAACGACTACGCCCCCGCTCAGCACCCAAGCGGAGCTTCAAGCCATCACGGACTATGCGCGAGACGGACTTCTCACGGCAAAGGAAGACGCACCAGTCACGCTCATCATTTATACGGACCCGCAAGCGGCACACCACATATGCTCGGACACCAAATATACCGGACCTACCTTACACGAGTTCAAGGTGGCCGTCTCATCTCTGAAAGCGTCCGGCCATCAATTCATCATACGATGGGTCCCTGCCCACTGTGGCATACCCGGTAATGAGAAAGCCCGCAGACTAGCGCGCGCACACCTCCTCTCCGCGCTGGCCAAGGGACCCTCCTCTTCCTCATCTCTAGGCAACATCTCCCAGGAAATTGCCAACGCTTGGCACGACTTGCGCTCTACCAAAGCCCAGCGAACCGTCTACCTCTCCATGGCCGCTAACCCGCAATTCATCCCTAAGATTCCCTCCCAACATTTCTCCCGTAGGGGAGCCGTCATGATTCGGCAAATTCAGACAGGGACCCTACTGACACCGCATCTCTTACAGCGGTTTCGCGGGAACGACGGGGCGAGATTTTCCACAACCTCTGGCATCTACAAGAACTCCAACTCTGAGGCAGACCTGGTCCATCTCATGTGGTCTTGCCTTTTATATGATATTCCACGACAACGGGCTTTGGACCTCATCACAAACGCCCAAGTACCCGCATCCCTGAACGCCTGGGCATGCTCAGGCACCACCATATCCCCCAAGCATGCTCTGGAGCTCTGGGAGGCACTACTCACTTTCATAAGAGACCCAACTGCGCCTCCAGTGGGGAACCGGCTCCTTCCGGCAACAGCCAAGAGGATACGACCTCCCCCTCCCTCGTCGACAAAGGCCCTGAAGCCATGAAGTGCTGCCCTCCGCCTCCTCTCCTCTTCTTTGGTCCCCGCTCCCTAATCCCTTATCCTCCTTCTAACTGACCTCTGCAGCGAGCTCCACGCATTAAAAGGTCAATAAACGTGTTTTCAATCAATTTACAGCACCGCGTGGCTCTCAACGTACTGCGTTGTCAGTCGGCTCCGGCCCTTCGTTTCGATCTCTGGAACTTAACGACCGAGACGTCGAAGAGAACTCGAGCTAGTTTATGCCGCTCGATCGACCGAACGATCGATCTGCCGTCTGGCTTTCGTGTTTACCTTTTCTCAGACCTGGTGGTCAGGTTGACGATAGTCAATAAACGAATGACTGGTGTCTAACCTTGCGCGATGCGACGCGTGTCCTCGTAATGGGAGACCGTGTTATTGGATAGTACGATGGAGACTCGACATCGCGTTCATTAGTTCGTGTTTTGTGTTCTTTTTTCTCTTAGATGAGTGCTGCCAACTGCGATGCCATGCGATTAACTTAGGGACCCCTTATGAATGATTGGACAATTTGTTTTCCTTCAGGGCCAAGTGTCCTTCCGGCTGTGTTTCTTGAATTCATGGGTACGTTTTTAGGACTCGTCAAGGACGGAATGGTCGTTAAAGATGCCGGCCGCTAGAGGGCTATACTTTGTTTCATCGTAACCAGGCAAAGGGTGAATGGCATATGGCCCCCTCAAGTCGATTGGAGCGACGCAGACGAAGCACGCGACAGCCCTTACCAAAGGCACAGGAGCAGACGTCGCTTTTGTCCCCCTGGAAAATTAACCCGTCATTGAAAATTTTTACAAGAGCTGTTGTCCTCTCGCTCCCGCTCTTGGCTTCGACAGTACTGCTCGCAACTGGTGACATGAAGTATATAGTCATGTAACTCTCTTGGACGTGCTGACTGGCTCACGGGGAATAGTCTTCGCCGTTTGCCAACTGACGGTGAGACATTGTGTAGTGTTCGGTGACAACGAGAAACGTCTCTGAAATTTCGTGTTCTATTACAAACACAGCGCCAAAACTTTACTTGTGCTTCAAAATAGTTTATGACAAAAACAGGAAAGACAGTTCAGACTTCAACTAGATGCCGCGCATGGCTCTTCCACTGACGGTCTCGTAGTCATTGAACAAAGTTACTTTTTGGCATGACATACAAAGCCGGCGTCACACTGCGCATACATCACACAAAAGACAGTCTGCATTCAGATTCGAACGCGAATCACCGCGAGACCCGCGTTTTGAATGCCGCAGTGCAATGAGTTCAAAGGAAAGCTTGACACGCGGCTTTCGAACCACGGATATTCCGGTGTCACGTGTTCGCAGACTGTATGAGCAGGAGTGACCCCAGAGTCTATGGACCCGGCTTAACGCGGCGCATAGCGCAAGCAGAAATTCAACGGGTCGCCCACGAGCCCGTTTAAATTTTTTTCCGGAGCTTTTTTTTTACAGCCTAGCTGAACTCTTTCTTCAGCCAGAGTTAAAAAAAAAGTGCGCAAAAACGTGTCCTGTCTAATCAGGTTCTTTCCAGATTTTCATTATGTACAAGAGCCTATGCACTCTCTTCAAATCGGAAGACTTCCCTGCTCTAGTTGGGGATGAAAACAAAATAAGCTCGACGGTTCAAGTTCGGGGATCAAAATAGAAAAATGTGCTCAACACGACTTCACGAAAAATCTTAAAAAGTTCCCTTGCCGGATAACTTCGTCTTTTCACGCGTCGTGGGTGAAAATGCGAGAACAAAAGCGAGTTTCAGAATAGCGTCGTCGCCACTTCGCACGCGCCGAGCCCAAACTGCGTTTTCGATTGACGTAGGGCGAGGACGCTGTTTCTTTTGCGTACGCTTTTCTAAAACTCGCTATTGTTTGCGTCTATCCCGCAGGTGTCGCGGAAGCGCCGGGGGTTTTAGCTCACCAGGAATCCAAAAGTTCCCAGGGCACCTCGAATGTTGCGTTTATGATAGTGAGCGATACATTCTTGACACAGTAAGGACCTCCTCAACTGAATTTTCCACCCGCCCCCCCCCCCCCCCCCCCCAGACACACACACTATAGGTAACTATCGAAGCCAACAGCGCGTAAAGATGTGACCACAGCCATGGCCCCTTCACCAGGAGATGCATAGAAAAAGCGATCCTGCTGAATTCCCTGAGCTCATTGCTAGAGGCGTGTGGAATAGCGATCACGATCAATGCTTCTGCGTTGCTCGGGCCTTGCAGCGCTGCCGCTTGTTGCACTGTTGCTATTTCTACATCATTGGGAATATTTATTGATTTATTCAATAGTGATCACTTTGTTTGTTTTCATAGGTTTCAGTCGAATATTTTGCTATTGTTTATTTAGACTGCGATCAGTGAGCACCTGGCAAGCCTCGTTAACCTTTTGCAATAACCCTTTTTGGAACCTTGTTTCAAAACAAAATAATCATCCGCAAGTGTCATACGGGCAAAAACTGAGAGAGAGAGAAGGAAACGAGAGGGTGGCGCGTGGACGTCAGAACGCCGAGCTCTGAATGGAAGGCTGCCTTTGTCTCCACTCCACTCGTCGAAGGCATTAGAATGCGCAACGCCGGCGTTCATCGTTTGGAGTTTTGCGTGCGGACGCGTTCGACGAGGGCGATGGAGACGAAGGCGTCTAGGTTTAGGTTTACCGAATAATCATTCCACTGGGATCTCGACGTTCTGTCGACTCCGCGCTTTCTCCATTTCCTCCTCTCCCCCAATTTCTGCCCGCATAGGGGGCCCCTCGCTCTGCAGCTTCCCCGCTGTGCTACCGCGCGTAGGGAGAAGCACACTTCTATTTCGAGTCCTAGGCGTTGGATTTCGATAGATAATTGGGTATACCAAATATATTCTACTTGGATTATAAACGTATTGCAGGTTTCATCTTAACGTTCAATATGACAGCGATGTGTTAATAAAAAAAAATGCTATCATAATTTTCTATTATAAATAAACTCACCTCTTCTGCCACCTTGCATTGACGCAACGTGTACCTCCAGCACAAGTTGGAACATTCAGTTTGGAATCTTGCTAGGCCTGCGGTCCTCAGACAGTTAAATTTTAATTTTTTGAAGAGTCCGAACTTTAGGTGTACTATTCGCATTGCAGCCCAAGCGTGGGTGAAAGCTTTCTGAAACTGTTAAAGAAAAGAAAACAATAATCTATTGGTTCTTATAATTACCGCGATAGTATGTATGTGTGTGCCTTTCCTTTTTTTAATGCGGGATTTGTTAAGACCAAAAACCGAAAAAAAAAAATACCAGTTTTCCTTCGATATTATTGTATCGTGGCTTCTCTTTCTAGTCCTTCTCTGGAACAGAACAAAGAGAGCTAGAAATGAAGATTGGCAGGACCCGCTTTATTCTATCGCAAGCAAAGTGGATGATAAATATAAAAATAACTAAAATTTCGATTCCAATCGCACCGATTTTACTCTGATAATTAAGATCGATCACTGTTCCCGAAAAAATAACGGGAAAAATATTTTCAATTTATCGTTGGTCTATCATTTTATGACGAGGGTGGAGTGTCGGGCGATTTGGTGATTAATAATGGTTAAAAACCGCAACAAGACAACGGACAGGAAGGAAGACACAGCGCTGTGTCTGTGTCTTCTTTTCTGTTCGTTATCCTGTTGCGCTTTTTAACCATTATCATTTTATGCTTTCCATAGACGTTTATATTTTATCTAGAGAAAAAAATTCAGGAGGAAACAATATTATCAGGCAGATTTTTTAGAAACATCTGATGACAAAGCACATCCTTTTTTAGCATGCTGAAGTGATTTAAATCATGCATATATATTTGATATCAACCAAATAAAATTAATTTTTTTTTCTGAGCAAATTATGATTCATTAGGACGAACTGCTGATTCAAATGGTCTAAAGTAGGGCTGGGCAATTGATCGATTAACCTTCCGTTTAATTGTTTAATGTTTTAATGGCGATAGATTTTATCATCCGGTTAATCGGTAGCGTTCGGAGCTCAAAATTAATTGCGGAGATAAATAGGGCCCTGCCTCATAAATTATTACTGGCGCTAATATTTCTATTTTTGGCGGCAGCAGTGTTGTCTTTCACGTAAGGAACTTTCACATTTCATTTCATTATCATCCTGAGCGATCGTTAAGTTAAAAGTACGACAAAGACATTCATTTTTAAGAAATGCTTCCTCGTTCCTCTTTATCGTGAAGCGTAGTTTGAAATGAGTCTGTTCATTGTGCCATTAATAACAGGGTAAAAAAATAAATGTAGCCTTGACCATTTTTAGGCATTGTGCCTGGAGGTTGGCACACCCGATAAATCGATTAATTATTTGACTGAAGAGTAGTGATTATTGGGGATAAAACTTTTAATTTACGCCCAGCTCTAGTGTAAATATTATGCGTTGAAAGAATGCAGCGAGCTAATGGCACTCCATCCTATTAAGTAGCTTCTCTATGTATATCACTGCACCTATTGGAGGGCTCTTGAAAACGTACAATGGGACTCCGTTAACATTGACATTTTAAGATAACTGAAATGTGTGGTTATTCAGTTGTTAAGTATTAACGTTAGAGAGTGGTTTTAAGTAGTATTTACCGAAAGTAGAAAAATCGTTTCATGGCTTCTTTAAGCGGGGGTCACATTGCTTCCGCATCACACGAAAGACAGTATGCAAACAGATTCAAACGCAAGTCACCATGAGATCTGTGCTTCAAATGCCGCATGGCAACGAGTTCGAGCAGAAAATTGGCACCGGACATTCAAATCGCAGATATCGCGGTTACTAGTGTTTGCATACTGTCTTTTGTATGATGTGTGAGGAGTACGACCCCGGCTTTAGTCCCTTACACTACAGTCAATATTTTGAAAATTTGAATTACGATTGTTTTGGGCTGTCAGTGGCCCTGATATACAAGGTATATATTTTTTTTTCTTGATATTGCGTGTATTTTTTTTTAAATATCACGCCTCAAAGTTTGGTTTCGGGCGTCTACGGCAAAACCGCAGCTATATGCTAGAGGGATGGCAATACTAATCATAAGCTGTACGGCCGCGATGCTACGTCACCCTGGTGCTGCGATACGCGGTACAACAGGTACAGCGTGCGAAATCAATCGCAGCTCCACCTCGACGTGACGTCACGGGGTGCTACCGTACGCATCGCCCAGGGCTCCTTGACTAATAGTTAACCCGCTTTCCACCCGCTAAAGATTGGGTGGTGGCATCTTTAAAATTGGTTTTCGTGGAGTACGCGGCTTCACTTCGACGTAATATTTTGGCTATGGTCATCTTTCGTACCATTAAAGCAATACCAGCCATTTATTAAGGTTTCGCTTTTGACTGTAGGTTCCCCCTCTAACTGCTGGTTAATTTCACCGAAAATGCTCCGAAACTGCGAAATGTTTTAGAGCCCGTATCGATTCAAGGCATGTTATTTATTCAAATCGAGTGCTGAAACCTGCAGTACGATCTCCTTAAATTGAATTAAAGAAGCATTTTGCTTGAATTTTATTTGCGCTACACTAATCACATACCCAAACAATATACAGAAAACTTCAATTTCAATATACTGCATGGCCAGAGTGTCCATGATTGGTTCAGAGTTTTTAGTTTGCTTCGCAGCATCGGTTGCATCGTTTGCCCTTTCATCAATGGAGCACTCGGCCGAGTCGAGGTCATCCTCACCCTCTCTTGAGAGGAGCCAATCATTGGTCACTTGGTTGAGAATCAAATGGAGACAAGCTGTTCTGCCTTTTCAAACACATACTTGGCTGATCGTGGGAAGGTAGCCATTTTAAAACACAGCGTTTCTCTCCGACTGCTCAAATCACACTACGTTTAGTGAATTGAAACCCAAACAGACTAGAGAAGACCTAAATAATCCTTCGAGAAGGGGAACAAGAGGAGCAAACGACAAACACAGATCTCGAAACACTGCTAGGTGACTGGTGCGCGACCGAAAAAATCCGCCTCTTTCGGGTATTGAAACCGGGACCTCTGCATTTCCAGTGGAGCGCTTTACCAACTGAGCTAACCAGGGGTTAGACGTCTGTGGGGAAAGCAGGTTTTATCAGCTGCCACCAGTCTAACACAAACGAGTGTGAAAGACTCGAATTTTAAGGTTATGATTATAATGCAATTAAATGCAACCGTGTAAGCAACCTAGACAAGAATGACGTAAATAATCCCTTTAGAACAGGAACAAGAGGGACAACTAATCCCTGGAGAAGGGGAACTCTTGTTCCCCTTCTCCAGGAATTATTTACGTCATTCTTGTCCAGCTCGTTTGCACCTTCGCATTTAATTGCATTATAATCATAACCTTAAAAGCAAGCTCTTGACCCTCGTTGGTGTTAGACTGGTGGAAGCTAATAAAAACTGTTAGCTCTACTGACGTCTGACCCCGGGTTAGCTCAGTTGGTAGAGCGCTCCACTGGAAATAGAGAGGTCCCGTGTTCAATACCCGGACCAGGCGGAGTTTTTCGGTCGCGCACCAGTCACCTAGCTCTGTTTGTCCTTTGTCCCTCTTGTTCTCCTTCTCCAGGGATTATTTGCGTCATTCTTGTCCCGCTGGTTTGGACCTTCGCGTTTAATTGCATTATAATCACCGACTAGAAAACCTTCAGGAAATGCTGGGAGTACCGACGATTGAGTAAATTTACCTTTTCCCAAAAACACACTTTGCTCAATGGATTTTTATCCGCCAGAAAGTGTCATGACGCGGGATCACGTCATCAGCAGTGAAGGAGTTAATGAAGTTGAGGAGATGAGCAAGTGAAGGGACATTTTTTGTTAAAGGTTACGTGCAATTCGTTCCGGCTAAACAAACATAAAAATATCGTGAACGTAGGTTCTTTCGTTGGGTGTTGTCACTCCCTTATAGTTGGCTCCCCCTAGTGTGATTAATTCAAGTACCGTGCTGTAGTCGCAAATTGTATGCATTGTTTTTACTAACTACGTTTTAAAGACGTCTCATTTACACCACATACCCAAACGTTTACCTCGGTATAGTGTGATTACGAATCATCGTTCTGCCCGTAGATATAATCTGAACCTCGGTCTTCTTTTTCTTTTTACTAGCTCACATGAAACTCGTGACGCATTTGTTTCTCTGCAATATCAAACTTCGCAACAATGCTGTGCGCAAGATTTAAGAGTTTGTTTTCCTTTTGTCACACAGACAAAATGTGAATCCGGGATCAGTTAGGATGCCTCCCTTACACGCGTTAATCTTGAAACAAACGTAACAAGAAAAACAAGGGAAAAAACACGAAAAGCAAACATATCAAACAATCGAACAAAGAACGTGACTCAGGTGTACAGTCACATTGAATTTTCATTTCACCGAATTTCCGATGCAGCCCAATTGTTCGCCCCATTCGTAATTCCATTCCCGAGCTGCGCCCCGTTCACAAAAGCGAGTGAGCTACCCCTTGCGACAGCACGCCCACTATAGTCAGACACACACGTACGCAGACCCGGAAGGCGAGACATGCCACTTAGATTCACAAAAAATCCCCATTGCCATCGGTTGTTTGTCGAAAAACTCCGAGTGCCGGACAATATAACAGGGACCGTTTTCCCACTTTAAGGTTTATGAATTCAAATTACGCGACATCACAATACTTTTTCCATTTAACGGAAATAAGGTTCGAAGAAAGAGATAAAGAGAGAGAAAGAGAGAGAGAGAAAATGAAAGGAAATAAGGAAGCGTAGTAAAATTTCGAAGCCTTTTCTTGCCCTTCTTGTTCGCGCAATCTCGACTGTAATGGTGGAGGCCGCTTTCCAAATTCGTCGGGAAAGCGGGGGGAGAATGGGGGGGTTGCATTTTTTTCGTCACGTGACGTCTATATTAAGTGCCAGATACGACGTAGGCGACTTTGCGCGGGGGATCACTAAAGTGCCGCCCAGTTGTGCGAGGAAAGACTATCTCTGCCCATTATGATGCAAATGCAGCGATATTCGTCTTTTCTTTTTTTTTTTTTTTGCGTACAAATAATGAAGTTTGTTGATTTTTATTTCTTTGATCCCTTCTGAGAGACCCGCCTCACGTCCCAGAGGATGGGGTTTACGATAAGAGCCGGCAGATGGTGCTGCGAGAACGAGTTTCATCTTTCTTTCGTCCCTGGGCAACATTGTTGCCGCTTGGGAAAGTGTATCGCGGGAGTCATTACCTTGGGAAAATACGACTAATTTTTATCTCCATGTTTTTTTTTTTTATGTCGTGTGCTTTTTTAATGTTTCCTGGAGCTGAGGTCTGGGTTTGGAACTAGTAAAGATAAACAATATATATATATATATATATATATATATATATATATATATATATATATATATATCCCATATTGTTTTTTTGTGTGTGTTTTCTCTAGCTTTTGCCAGCGTTTTTTGTTTTTTTTTATTTACGCAGCCCACGTTTTCGAAAACCCGTCTTGCGTTTCCAAGCGCCTTGATCGGGATCTGGAAACTTTTGTCTGCATTCTTTGGTACCAGCAGGTTTAGGTTTCCCCACTTTTACGTGCCATTGAAGATCAGAATTTGTTTTCCACGTACACCATCCATCATACACTAGCTACAAAAAAAGAAAAAAAAAACACAAAAAACGTGGCATTTGTATAGTTGCGTAGTGATGAAATGTGCTCAGTGCCTGTTCGTCGGTTTCTTTTTTTATCTTTTTTTACATTATGGTTAGGGGATTTATTCTCATTTATGTCTTACGACTATTAGATTCGCAACACCACTAACTGGGGTTATGAACTTTTTCCATCAACCTACCGGCCGATTAAGCACGTAATGCAATAATCGACGGCGTGCAAGTGCTTTTTTGTTTTCCCCACCGAATGCACCCACTCGTTTTTGATCGCCCCCGACCTCAGCCAATGACAGCACGCGCTTGGCGGCCTCCTCATACCCGCTGGGGTGGGTTCCAGAGCGCTCCACAGGATGGATGGATAGATGGATGAGGCTTAAAACTTTGAATCGCGCGGCGATTTGCGCCACCTAGCCAGTTTTGTTTTTCTAACATTCATCTAACCTTTTCTTTTAGCACCGTCGATTCATCATTAGCGAAACAGTGGCAGAATGAGGCGACACTGGGAAGGCTAAAATTGGACAGCGCCACCGGCGTACGCTGCGACTCGCGAGATGCCTTTTTTGTTACCTATACCCCGGGCGTTGTGTAGTCACCCTGAAATGTATCAGACATACAATTTATTAATGTGCACGTGTGTATGCTTGTGGGGTTTTATAGCATTAAGGAGTTTTTGGTAGATGCCGTCCTCGATAGGCTGAGACAACCCAATACAGGAACTGGCAGAACACAATTGAACGTCCAGATATTACGCCCCGATTTCAATGACCCATCATGAGCAAGGGCATTGGCTTTACGTTGTTTGCGTGCTCTTCAAACGCACTAAAGCAAAACTTCCCTCGAGTTTGCCTTCTCTGCAGATAGAGATCTAGAGGACCCCCCTTATTTCATCCTTTTTCGCGTGAATAGCTGCCCTCATTTTGGGGATGAGCTTGTACCCCGTCCCCTCGTCGTTGTGTTGAAGACGACCGATGTGTCCGAGGTATGTGTGTTTTGTTCAAGCAAGCTGTAGTTTGAACGATATCGGACGTAGCAGCTCGTCAAAACGTGATGATCGCTCTCGTCGATTGGTTATGTTGTACTTTTTTACACAGAACTCAAATATAGGCCGCTTGGATAACCTTTTCGTTGTGTGGTACATAAATCTTTTTACGGTTTTTCGTAGCGGGGAGAATTGTAGAAATGTATAGACACGGGTCGAAATAGCGCAGCCATCTTGGGCAATTCCGCGATCACGCTGAGGACGCAAACGACAGTCCGCTCTGCGACCGGCGAAGCAAAGAAAACGTTCAGTACAGTAACTATACGCTCAACTCAGAGCGGGCCGGACAACGGAACGACTGAACGAAAACCGCATACTAAAACTTTCTATTAGCACAACTGTGCGCAAAACATAGTTCGGACATGACCTGTCCGCGGAGTAGAGAGCAGTGAGGATGTCTGGAGATTGATCTGACTCTATGGAAGTCATCGTAATGAACCCAAATACAACGCTGTACTTCGAACTTGTTAAAAGGGAGGTGCAACGATTTTTGTACTCTGCGTAAATACAACTTAGAAGAAATCCCTGAAGCCTGTAACCAACAAAACACGCGTTGGTTTTTCTCCTCGTGTAAAAAGTCACGAGCCCCCCACCCCCCCCCCCCTCCAAAAAAAAAAAAAAAACTAAAAAAAAAACGAGCAGTTTTTTCTCCTCAACTCGCAGATAGAACACGGGGCAACGTGATTAAGAGCCGATTATGCCGCCAATGTTATTCATAGCCACGCGCTGGGGTCGGCAATGCACAGGACACGTGCTCATTTCCAGACGTTGTTAGGGTTCGATTATTTGCCGTCCTTGCAGCGATCGGACACAAGCGCCAGTACCCGAGTGCTTATCGAGCTATCGATTATCGCGCCCCAAATCCAGTGCTCACGCAATGCTCGGATTCATTCTATACGAACCGCAGTCAAATATCGTCACTAAGGGACTATGCAAAAAAAAAAAAAAAAAAGAACTGCGTTCACGTTTACCTGGCACTAGGTCGGTCTGCCCTTGAGCCACGGTAGACACTGATTTACGCTGTAAATGAGAAACTTAGAAAGTACAGTATCAACTGCTATACCAAGGGAGCCTTTAACGTGCATCACGCAGTAGCGACAAACGATCGCATACCGGTGTACGCGATGCTCCTCCAAATCGAAATGGGGCATGGGTGGGAACTGATCCCAGGATCGATCCCTGCAGGGTTCTGCGGAGCGAGCTTTCGCTCCACGTGCTGTCCGAGCTGCTGCGCGCCGTTACCGCAGATCGGAGCCCAAAAGAATGCATACAAAAGACAAGTGTGCAGACACTGAGGCGTGTTTCTCTCGTGTATAATGGTCAGATTGGTCGTCCAAAAATCTCTCTGAAGACATGTTGGAAGCACATATATACATACGTGCGAAGCAAACGTGATTGCGATATGCGTAACGCCTGTCCGCACATAATTCTGTCATCGTGTCTACAGTGGACGCCGTGTTTTTTGTACAATGTATACGAGCAATGTGACTGCGAAATTGCGGGGTGCGACGCGACGCGCACGATTACCGAGACGCTTCGTTCGCTGTCGCACGTCAACGATTGGAAAAAAAAAAGGGTTTAATCAGGCCGCGCCGGTAGCGGAATGGTGTTCAAAGGAAGGGGTGGTGGTAGTGCCGACACGATTGCAACATTCAAGCGGATAAACAAAAGAGCAAGAATCACGTGTGCTTAAAACACACCAAAAAAAAAAAAGCAAGAGAGAGGAAAAAAGAATGCGAGTTCGAGACGGGAGACGAGGTTTCAAGGGAACGCTTTGTTTTAATGGAACTAAAACGGCAAGACAAAAAAATGACAAAAGAGGGGAAGAGCATGCGAGACTGACAATTGGATTTTTTGAAGAGTAAATGTTTAAGGGGGGAAGGGAGAGGGAGGGGGAGAGTAAGATCCGAAATTCAAAGTACGGCAGAAGTGTATTCACCCATAACGAAGAAAAAAAAAAGTATATATATATATATATACATACATTTCGTTCAAAGTCGAAGCCATAGAAAGCAAGAAAAGGAACACATACCATACAAAAAGATATTGCATGAGTGTTTTTTGTGAGAAATAAAAGCTGTCATAGAGAATTACACTGATTGCTATGTGGCGTGTATGGGCACAGAGCAATCACCGAATGGCGCGGAGAAGGCGTAGCACCAGTTTCACAAGCTGATTTCAATATTTCATTCGCATAAAAATGAAGTAAAAAAAAAAAAAAAACACGCACTGAGGGACGCGCCACCCGCAAGGCCTGCGCTTGACAAACATTCAACACTGCATTTAATACATGCAACACCCACCAGGATTACTCAAGTTCTTTGTTTACACAAATAATTCCCCCTCCCATAAAAAAAAAAGTATTTTAATTAGAACAATACACTATACGCATCACTGAACGCTCAATCTGTGCCCGAATGTACCGCTAGCAGTCTGGTCGGGACCAGAGCGATCGTAGCGCTAGGAGTATGAGCTGTGCGAGAGCTCTTACCCCGGGTTTACTCAAAAGGCATAAGCAATTTTGAGAAAATTTTCATGGGAAAATAATGGCCCCCACGAATACGTGGGATGAATGGCGTGAACTACAGGCAGTAGGCCCCATATTCTTATTGAAAGTTTAAAAAAGCTCATAACTTTTGAATAAAATAACAGTTGGTTTTGAAACTGTGGCAACTTGTTCCGACCGCAAGCGTTCGAAACCAGCGTTCGGAAAAAAATCAGCCTGGTCCTGGTATTGAACCAGGCAGATTTTTTCGGTTACGCACCAGTCACCTAGCTGCGTTTGGAGATTCGTGCTTGTCCTTCGCCCCCCTTGTTCCCCTTCTCCAGGAATTATTTTCGTCATTCTTGTCCAGCTCTCTTGTAACATTGCATTTAATGGCATTATCATCAAAACCTCAAAAAATGGAAGCCGTTCACCATTGTTGGTGTAGGATTGGTGGCAGCTGATAAAACCCATTTTCTCTATTGATGTCTATCTCCTGGTTGGCTCAGTTGGTATTGCGCTCCACTGGAAATGGAGAGGTCCCTTGTTCGATACCAGGGCCAGGAAGATTTTATCGGTCGCGCACCAGTCACCTAGCTGTGTTTAGAGATTTATGTTTGTCCTTTGTTCCCCTTCTCCGGGGATTATTTTCGCCACTATTGTCCAGCTCGCTTGCACCTTTGCATTTAATGGCATTATCATCAAAACCTCAAAAAATGGAAGCCGTTCACCATTGTTGGTGTAGGATTGGTGGCAGCTGATAAAACCCATTTTCTCTATTGATGTCTATCTCCTGGTTGGCTCAGTTGGTATTGCGCTCCACTGGAAATGGAGAGGTCCCTTGTTCGATACCAGGGCCAGGAAGATTTTATCGGTCGCGCACCAGTCACCTAGCTGTGTTTAGAGATTTATGTTTGTCCTTTGTTCCCCTTCTCCGGGGATTATTTTCGCCACTATTGTCCAGCTCGCTTGCACCTTTGCATTTAATGGCATTATCATCAAAACCTCAAAAAATGGAAGCCGTTCACCATTGTTGGTGTAGGATTGGTGGCAGCTGATAAAACCCATTTTCTCTATTGATGTCTATCTCCTGGTTGGCTCAGTTGGTATTGCGCTCCACTGGAAATGGAGAGGTCCCTTGTTCGATACCAGGGCCAGGAAGATTTTATCGGTCGCGCACCAGTCACCTAGCTGTGTTTAGAGATTTATGTTTGTCCTTTGTTCCCCTTCTCCGGGGATTATTTTCGCCACTATTGTCCAGCTCGCTTGCACCTTTGCATTTAATGGCATTATCATCAAAACCTCAAAAAATGGAAGCCGTTCACCATTGTTGGTGTAGGATTGGTGGCAGCTGATAAAACCCATTTTCTCTATTGATGTCTATCTCCTGGTTGGCTCAGTTGGTATTGCGCTCCACTGGAAATGGAGAGGTCCCTTGTTCGATACCAGGGCCAGGAAGATTTTATCGGTCGCGCACCAGTCACCTAGCTGTGTTTAGAGATTTATGTTTGTCCTTTGTTCCCCTTCTGCGGGGATTATTTTCGCCACTATTGTCCAGCTCGCTTGCACCTTTGCATTTATTGCATTATCATCAAAACCTCAAAAAATGGAAGCCGTTCACTATTGTTGGTGTAGGATTGGTGGCAGCTGATAAAACCCATTTTCTCTATTGATGTCTATCTCCTGGTTGGCTCAGTTGGTATTGCGCTCCACTGGAAATGGAGAGGTCCCTTGTTCGATACCAGGGCCAGGAAGATTTTATCGGTCGCGCACCAGTCACCTAGCTGTGTTTAGAGATTTATGTTTGTCCTTTGTTCCCCTTCTCCGGGGATTATTTTCGCCACTATTGTCCAGCTCGCTTGCACCTTTGCATTTAATGGCATTATCATCAAAACCTCAAAAAATGGAAGCCGTTCACCATTGTTGGTGTAGGATTGGTGGCAGCTGATAAAACCCATTTTCTCTATTGATGTCTATCTCCTGGTTGGCTCAGTTGGTATTGCGCTCCACTGGAAATGGAGAGGTCCCTTGTTCGATACCAGGGCCAGGAAGATTTTATCGGTCGCGCACCAGTCACCTAGCTGTGTTTAGAGATTTATGTTTGTCCTTTGTTCCCCTTCTCCGGGGATTATTTTCGCCACTATTGTCCAGCTCGCTTGCACCTTTGCATTTAATGGCATTATCATCAAAACCTCAAAAAATGGAAGCCGTTCACTATTGTTGGTGTAGGATTGGTGGCAGCTGATAAAACCCATTTTCTTTATTGATGTCTATCTCCTGGTTGGCTCAGTTGGTATTGCGCTCCACTGGAAATGGAGAGGTCCCTTGTTCGATACCAGGGCCAGGAAGATTTTATCGGTCGCGCACCAGTCACCTAGCTGTGTTTAGAGATTTATGTTTGTCCTTTGTTCCCCTTCTCCGGGGATTATTTTCGCCACTATTGTCCAGCTCGCTTGCACCTTTGCATTTAATGGCATTATCATCAAAACCTCAAAAAATGGAAGCCGTTCACTATTGTTGGTGTAGGATTGGTGGCAGCTGATAAAACCCATTTTCTCTATTGATGTCTATCTCCTGGTTGGCTCAGTTGGTATTGCGCTCCACTGGAAATGGAGAGGTCCCTTGTTCGATACCAGGGCCAGGAAGATTTTATCGGTCGCGCACCAGTCACCTAGCTGTGTTTAGAGATTTATGTTTGTCCTTTGTTCCTCTTCTCCGGGGATTATTTTCGCCACTATTGTCCAGCTCGCTTGCACCTTTGCATTTAATGGCATTATCATCAAAACCTCAAAAAATGGAAGCCGTTCACCATTGTTGGTGTAGGATTGGTGGCAGCTGATAAAACCCATTTTCTCTATTGATGTCTATCTCCTGGTTGGCTCAGTTGGTATTGCGCTCCACTGGAAATGGAGAGGTCCCTTGTTCGATACCAGGGCCAGGAAGATTTTATCGGTCGCGCACCAGTCACCTAGCTGTGTTTAGAGATTTATGTTTGTCCTTTCTTCCCCTTCTCCGGGGATTATTTTCGCCACTATTGTCCAGCTCGCTTGCACCTTTGCATTTAATGGCATTATCATCAAAACCTCAAAAAATGGAAGCCGTTCACTATTGTTGGTGTAGGATTCGTGGCAGCTGATAAAACCCATTTTCTCTATTGATGTCTATCTCCTGGTTGGCTCAGTTGGTATTGCGCTCCACTGGAAATGGAGAGGTCCCTTGTTCGATACCAGGGCCAGGAAGATTTTATCGGTCGCGCACCAGTCGCCTAGCTGTGTTTAGAGATTTATGTTTGTCCTTTGTTCCCCTTCTCCGGGGATTATTTTCGCCACTATTGTCCAGCTCGCTTGCACCTTTGCATTTAATGGCATTATCATCAAAACCTCAAAAAATGGAAGCCGTTCACTATTGTTGGTGTAGGATTGGTGGCAGCTGATAAAACCCATTTTCCCTATTGATGTCTATCTCCTGGTTGGCTCAGTTGGTATTGCGCTCCACTGGAAATGGAGAGGTCCCTTGTTCGATACCAGGGCCAGGAAGATTTTATCGGTCGCGCACCAGTCGCCTAGCTGTGTTTAGAGATTTATGTTTGTCCTTTGTTCCCCTTCTCCGGGGATTATTTTCGCCACTATTGTCCAGCTCGCTTGCACCTTTGCATTTAATGGCATTATCATCAAAACCTCAAAAAATGGAAGCCGTTCACTATTGTTGGTGTAGGATTGGTGGCAGCTGATAAAACCCATTTTCTCTATTGATGTCTATCTCCTGGTTGGCTCAGTTGGTATTGCGCTCCACTGGAAATGGAGAGGTCCCTTGTTCGATACCAGGGCCAGGAAGATTTTATCGGTCGCGCACCAGTCGCCTAGCTGTGTTTAGAGATTTATGTTTGTCCTTTCTTCCCCTTCTCCGGGGATTATTTTCGCCACTATTGTCCAGCTCGCTTGCACCTTTGCATTTAATGGCATTATCATCAAAACCTCAAAAAATGGAAGCCGTTCACTATTGTTGGTGTAGGATTGGTGGCAGCTGATAAAACCCATTTTCCCTATTGATGTCTATCTCCTGGTTGGCTCAGTTGGTATTGCGCTCCACTGGAAATGGAGAGGTCCCTTGTTCGATACCAGGGCCAGGAAGATTTTATCGGTCGCGCACCAGTCACCTAGCTGTGTTTAGAGATTTATGTTTGTCCTTTGTTCCCCTTCTCCGGGGATTATTTTCGCCACTATTGTCCAGCTCGCTTGCACCTTTGCATTTAATGGCATTATCATCAAAACCTCAAAAAATGGAAGCCGTTCACCATTGTTGGTGTAGGATTGGTGGCAGCTGATAAAACCCATTTTCTCTATTGATGTCTATCTCCTGGTTGGCTCAGTTGGTATTGCGCTCCACTGGAAATGGAGAGGTCCCTTGTTCGATACCAGGGCCAGGAAGATTTTATCGGTCGCGCACCAGTCACCTAGCTGTGTTTAGAGATTTATGTTTGTCCTTTGTTCCCCTTCTCCGGGGATTATTTTCGCCACTATTGTCCAGCTCGCTTGCACCTTTGCATTTAATGGCATTATCATCAAAACCTCAAAAAATGGAAGCCGTTCACCATTGTTGGTGTAGGATTGGTGGCAGCTGATAAAACCCATTTTCTCTATTGATGTCTATCTCCTGGTTGGCTCAGTTGGTATTGCGCTCCACTGGAAATGGAGAGGTCCCTTGTTCGATACCAGGGCCAGGAAGATTTTATCGGTCGCGCACCAGTCACCTAGCTGTGTTTAGAGATTTATGTTTGTCCTTTGTTCCCCTTCTGCGGGGATTATTTTCGCCACTATTGTCCAGCTCGCTTGCACCTTTGCATTTAATGGCATTATCATCAAAACCTCAAAAAATGGAAGCCGTTCACCATTGTTGGTGTAGGATTGGTGGCAGCTGATAAAACCCATTTTCTCTATTGATGTCTATCTCCTGGTTGGCTCAGTTGGTATTGCGCTCCACTGGAAATGGAGAGGTCCCTTGTTCGATACCAGGGCCAGGAAGATTTTATCGGTCGCGCACCAGTCACCTAGCTGTGTTTAGAGATTTATGTTTGTCCTTTGTTCCCCTTCTCCGGGGATTATTTTCGCCACTATTGTCCAGCTCGCTTGCACCTTTGCATTTAATGGCATTATCATCAAAACCTCAAAAAATGGAAGCCGTTCACCATTGTTGGTGTAGGATTGGTGGCAGCTGATAAAACCCATTTTCTCTATTGATGTCTATCTCCTGGTTGGCTCAGTTGGTATTGCGCTCCACTGGAAATGGAGAGGTCCCTTGTTCGATACCAGGGCCAGGAAGATTTTATCGGTCGCGCACCAGTCACCTAGCTGTGTTTAGAGATTTATGTTTGTCCTTTGTTCCCCTTCTCCGGGGATTATTTTCGCCACTATTGTCCAGCTCGCTTGCACCTTTGCATTTAATTGCGTTATCATCAAAACCTCAAAAAATGGAAGCCGTTCACTATTGTTGGTGTAGGATTGGTGGCAGCTGATAAAACCCATTTTCTCTATTGATGTCTATCTCCTGGTTGGCTCAGTTGGTATTGCGCTCCACTGGAAATGGAGAGGTCCCTTGTTCGATACCAGGGCCAGGAAGATTTTATCGGTCGCGCACCAGTCACCTAGCTGTGTTTAGAGATTTATGTTTGTCCTTTGTTCCCCTTCTCCGGGGATTATTTTCGCCACTATTGTCCAGCTCGCTTGCACCTTTGCATTTAATGGCATTATCATCAAAACCTCAAAAAATGGAAGCCGTTCACCATTGTTGGTGTAGGATTGGTGGCAGCTGATAAAACCCATTTTCTCTATTGATGTCTATCTCCTGGTTGGCTCAGTTGGTATTGCGCTCCACTGGAAATGGAGAGGTCCCTTGTTCGATACCAGGGCCAGGAAGATTTTATCGGTCGCGCACCAGTCACCTAGCTGTGTTTAGAGATTTATGTTTGTCCTTTGTTCCCCTTCTCCGGGGATTATTTTCGCCACTATTGTCCAGCTCGCTTGCACCTTTGCATTTAATTGCATTATCATCAACACGCACTAGACAACTTTTTTTGAGAGGGGGGGGAGGGGGGGAGAGAGGGGGGGGGGGGTGTTTAGTGTTTTTGTACAAGCGCGAAATGCATTTATGCGTTCATTTTTAGTTTTGGAAGCTATTGGAAGGTGTTGTAGGAACTGTGTGATTTTATGGCTGGAATATAAGGGTGATATGAGACTTCTGGTATTGCAACAAACAAAACAAATAAAACCAGGATTATGCAGCTAGTGCATTTGAACAACGTAACTCACACTCCGCTCGTTACGCGAAACGACGAATGCATCCAGAAATGGGGGAAAACATTTTTTCAGGCAGGCAGTACTTCGTTTCAACATAAAGACTGATCACAGCCAATGGCTAAAAGACTATCTCCCGATAAATGCCGCGATCAGACCTGGCACTCTGTTGTCTGCCATCTGCCCCTATGGAGGGACGTTGCCACAAGTTACAACCATCGCTAACTTGATCGTTTGTGAACACGTTCACCATCGGTTTTGGGAAGTTTGTTGGTCTTGTGGCCATAGCCACTGAAGGAGTTCCACAATCTCTTTTATTATAGGAAAAAAAAAAAAACTACACCTTGAGGTTCCAAAAGGTAAAATCCGCCACCTAAAATTCAGGTTGTCCAACCGAATCTGAACCCGAACCCGAACCGAATTCCGGAGCGAAACCGTTATTTCTGACCGAGCCGGAACAAAATCTCAACCGAAATCAAACCTTTCATATTGAGCCCCTACCGGAACGAAACTGTAATGTCAAGCGGCTGTTATTCCGGTTCTTAAGCGTAGTAAAATGTGTGCCGTGTTTTTCTGCGGGTACCGGCGCGAATTCAATCAAATATTCGCGACGGCGGCGTCAGCGGTGCAGTTTTGACTAAACAAACGGCAGCGACAGGGCGAAAGCTCAAAATTAATCATAAAGCAAATAAATATATTTTGCGTGTATGTGCACTTAGTGGTGGGAGGGCTCGGGAAACAACAACAACAAAGAATTAAAACAAGTATATGTGTTTATTCGTTTTTATTTGTTTGACATAAAAAGCGAGAAACTAAAAGGAAATACGGAGACGCAATTTATTAGAATAAGTAACAAGCCCATTGCGCAAAATTTTTGAATATACGGCAAAATTATTAATTATCCCTACGCCGAAACGAAAAATAAACATATCGCACGTCACCTCGTCGACAGTGCAGGTGGAGGATTAAACGCACCACATCATATTAAATTTGATATGTCTATATATATAAAAAGAAACGGTGCGGTGACGGAGCAAGGAGGGAAGTGGGAGGAAACACAAGAGCTTGTTGTTGTCTGTTGCCTTTATCCGTCGTCAAACTGGTTACGTTGCCCTAAAAGCATACATTAAATGAGCATTGTTTTGCTGTTCAGTATAAATTGCGGACGGTACGAGCATGGCTATAAACGTTAAAATATACTAAAAAATAAAGTTTCGACAACTTTAAAGCAGAGGAGTGATAACTTTGTGATGCCTGGTATTTGTTCGTGAGTGTGTGCGTGCATGAGAAGAAGCCAATTATTTATGTCACCTATCGCGAAGTCGCCTAACAAGCTACGAGCAATGAATTGGCTCGGGTAATAGCACCCATCGCGGTATATCGTGAGGCGGAACGGAGTATATCTGAAAATGCCAAGAGGCTAAAGAGCTATTCTCTGTGTGTGCGTGTGCGTGTCAGAGCTAGTCAAATAACTTCCAATTTGTAATTAAATTAGATCACTAATTACTTCGCCCGAAACGGTTAAAATGTAATTAAATTGCATTACAAACTACCATGGCGGAAAAGTAATTAATTACACCTACATATTACTTCAAAAAGGAATGAAATTACTTTGAAATTACATTTTCATTTCGCTATACAAAACGAAGCGGTAATTTCTTTGTAACTACTGCTTCGTAGGGTCCTAAGAGGTCTGCAAAGAAGCCGCCCAAGATCTAGAAGCAGTGCCTACGTGGTCCGCAGAGAGGCCATACAGGGCCTACACAAGGTCCTTATGGGATTCACAAGGTAGCCATACAGGGTCTGCACGAAGTCCCTACGAGGTTCGTAGAGAAGCCAATCGGTCTGCAGGGAGAATGTCTACGGGGTCCCCAGAGACCCACATACACTTACCTCCCACTGAAAAGTAAAGGAATTATTCCGGTACATACTGAACACTTCCATCTCCAGAATGAATATCCCCTGAGGTTGGACGTGCCTCCAGACATCAATGTAACATATTAATGCCCGGCGCTTAATTAACAACTATTTAACTCGGACACCTCCCTTCGCCTAAAGCGAACATCCACCCGGCATCACTTTGTTAATGTACCAATCTATAACTCACTGTATAGACAGACAATAGGACATCCATGGACTCACCAGGGCCATAACATGGAAATAGGAAGGTATAAAAAACTTCTTGTTTCGCAGAGATCCCTATAGTGTTGTTTTGACCATTCTATGGCAAACCAGCGGTACAAAAATGGTCAAAGATCTGTCTACAGGAATCCATAAAATGGACAAAGGGGTAATAGAACGGCAAAAGTATAGACATAGGACGTGCATACCTATTTTTGTAATGGGAAATGAATGTAGATGAAACGTGGCTGTGCTCAATGGTCTTCGTCCATCTGCCGTAGTCGTGCTTAGAACTCCAGCTTGGTGCTGGCCTCTCGTGGCTCGAAAGATAACCAGCCGACGACACCTTGAACAAGCTCGTTGGTACACTTGTTCATGGCATCCCAGCGCTTGACGTCCGACATCTCTTTGGCGTCGTTCAAGATATTCACGAAGCTCGCTGGGTATGCCAATGACAGTCTTCAAAAGTCAGTCCAGGTACCGCGACAGCCTTGCAAAGTTTTTTGGTAACGAGGTGTTGGTTGCAGTTCCAGAGGCACATTGTCGCAGTATGTTTCGCTTCCGCACTGAGGACGTCCTGAGGTTTGGTCATACTCAGTGAGGTAGTTTTCTGTAGCTGATAGTGTCACGCCAAGGTACCTGGACGTGGTGCAAAAACAGGGATCGCGGCACCCAGTAGGATGAATGGCCCAATGCTCTCCTCTTTACGGGGAAAAAAACTCTCGCTGACTTGTGAGCATTGAAGAGTGATTGGGGTTGATGCGCCTCGGTCTCACATGTGGCCAGCAGTTTGCTCATCTTTCGCACACTGCCGACCATCAAGACAATGTCATTAGCGTATTCAAGTCCAGGTAGCCGCCTTGTCTCTGTGTTGGTTATGCGTCAAAGAATATCCGTTGGCTGTTTTCTACAGCGCTCTTTTCATGCTATATGCATACAACATATACAGTGTCCGCGACAATGGGCAACTCTTTTCATAATCCTTTTCCAGCTGTAACCTCGTCCTATTTCACACCGTTAAAAGATGCCGTCACAACATTGTTACCGTAGAGCCGCTGGATTAACGTCACCAAGGCTTCAGTCATGTTAAGCTGCTGTAATATATTTAGAAGCATGGTATGAAGAATGAAATCATATGATTTCGCTACGTCGAGGAAACAGGTAATCATTGGTTACTTTTCCGTCCGTGCAATCTCGATGGATTGCGTTAACGTAAAACAATTATATTCCAAGCGTCGCTCACGTCTAAAATCGGTCTGCAACTCCGTCAGTATGCCGGCCTCCCTGGCCCACTGTGTTATACGCCCATTGATTATGGTTGCGAACACTCTGTATTCACCCGCCGGGACTCTGAGTGGTCAGTAGTTGTATAACCACTGCTTGTTGCCGCCTGTCTCTGGGATGAAGGTAACTTGGCCACGTCTCCAATCGCTGGGAATCGGGTCATCGCCGAAGCAGATTCGACTAAACAGGTGCTCCCGTGCGTCGGGTCCTAGACTTTTGAGCATCTTGACGGAGATTTCATGCAGCCCATGTGCTGTGCTGCCGTTTAGCCGCGCCAGTGCGCGTTCTAGGTGAACATGCCCAACGACTGTGGCATTTTGGTTGGTTGTAGTACTCTGTGGTATATATATATATATATATATATATATATATATATATATATATATATATATATATACATGTGTATGTGTTCTAAATGCGGGATTTCGTCCCTCATGCCTTCTTGACTGCAGTTCATCTGTTCCGTCCCCAAGGGAATGTAGAGCTATTCACACAAAAGATTTTTTTCTTTTTTGTGTTCTTTATCTCACTTTTATTGCCCGGATCCACCAGTTGGGGAGAGCTGTCTTTCCCATCAAGACTACCAATATGGCGCCAATACTTCTCTCCGGCTTTCTTTACGCCCTTTTTTATGTCTTCCATCTCCTTGCAGTCATGTTCATTCTAGCTTTTTTTCAGCAATAGCTTGTACTCTTCCCACAGTTGAAAGGTCTCTGGAACTTTTCCAGACGACTTTAATGTTTGGCGGTGTTCTCGGTTCGCGTCTTATCTTTACCGAATCGCTCTCCCTATTTCCGCGTCCCACCCCGGGACAAGCCTATTTTTCTTTGCGTGCTCCTTGCCACCGAACGCTTGGCAAAAGCCTGCCTGAGTTCCGTGGCGTATTCTTCATACATTGTGGCTTTCATACGTTGCTCACTTTCTTCGAAGTCTTGATGCACAGCCTCAAATATCCCCCTCGCGCAACCGAAACGTCAATGCGCGCTTTGGTCGACAGTGATGCCGCTGGATTGCTCCGAATTCTAGTAGTATGGTACTATGTTGTAGTAGTATTGCAGTAGTAGTATTGCAGTAGTAGTAGAATTGTAGTAGTAATAAAAGTAGAATTGTAGTAGTATGGTGCTATGAGTGTGTGTGCGTTTATTTTATGCAGATGACACCTTGTTGATCACACTTTTTCATTTTAATGACTGCGAGCTGTGGACATTTCTTTCTCTTTAGGAACCGATCTTAACCGGTTCGGGCGTGGTGAAACCGGTAACCGAACCGTTATTTAAAATGCATCATTAAACCAGAACCGAACCGGAACAGAATGCAAATCTACTGAAGCCGAACCCGAATAGAACCAAAATAATCACCAGTTCGACTTCCTGCTAAATACGCAGTCGGTGAAAGTTCGAGCTTCCTATGCGCAGCCACCGATGTCTCAGGTTCGTTTTACAGCGTGAGAAACACTATGCCTTCTAAAAACAAAAACAAAAAAACTGATTATAAAAAAAAAACAAAAAAAAAACTCTAGATTGTTCTTAGGTGAGGAAACATACTGTGAAACGACGACAAAAGGTGAACAATACTCGTACAAAGATAACCACTTGTTGCCTCCTTTTATCTTTTTTTTTTGCGCTGTTCGTCGTCACAGATAGCCCAAGTTCAGGATCAGTGCAGTGCGGATTTGCGCCTATAATCCCTGGCTCTACCTCTTACCCGCAATGCAGTACCCTGCATCGAAAAAAAAAAAATATATATATATATATATATTGACAGCGCTTTTTTGGTGTAAACAACGAATCATCAGAAAAATAACATCCTTTTATTATGTTACTTGTCTGCGTCGCAGTCCAAAATAAAGGTAAATAAATCCCCCCCCCCTTGCGACACGGGGGCTGAGCGATGAAGCTACCGCGAACCCGCCCTCAACTACGGCCTTTGGACACCGCCATCTTGATGCTGGCAACTCTAAACCGTCTTGTAGCATAAGGTGCATATATTAATCTTCGTTATCACATCAAGACAATAGAAAGTTTTGCGCATTATTCATGCGCCACAGGAAGGTCTTACGAGGTTTGGTTCTCGGAGGAAAAAACTATGCTTTAGACGCTTGAAACGTGTACGTTTTGATAAAATACCAGTGAGCTAATATAAAATTTACTCACAAATGTCTTTATTCACCGCATAAAGAAGTATATTCAGTAATGCTCCGCCAGAAACCGGACTTTTCTAATAACTACGTTTCTTGAGGAGAATACAGAGGGAAAGTCCCACGCATTTCGGCCGCTTCGGAACGGCGGTGCATAGGCGCAGACGTCGGTTGTACCATTTTGCTCGCGACACTTTTATATACACCAAGATGCAGACAAAGAAAATACTTGCAATGCCTGCACTTAGAGATTTTTCTAGTTTTCCACGAAAACACCGACGTCGCGCGTTGTATAAAAGTAAATGAACTTGACTACAACTTCCACTCATCGCGGTAAACCGAACACGCCTAAGGTATCGTCAGTTTTTCTACCCTGCTTTTTTGTCTATCTCTTTATTCTTCTTCTGTCCAAACCACCAATGTCAGCGCTCAGGATTTGCCGCGTTCTGTTCCCGTCTTGAGTCCCTTCTGACAGTCAAGCCTTGCTTGACTGTCAGGAAGACCCACAGCAAGGTAAGGGGGAGTGAGCCAGTTTCATTCCCCGGGCTTCCTTCAACCAACCACGAGAAACAGCCACCAACTGAGAAGACACCAAGAAACAGGTTAGGAGCACCTAAGACTAGTTCAAGGTTCTGGGCTTCTCACCAAATATAATGAAAGTATCATTAACAAAACTGGAACAAAACATCGTCTACTCTCTGATCTACAATGTACAGGAATGAACAAGAGCAAGAGACAGTGAAAAAAAAAATAAAGAAAATAAATTTATATCTTTTAACAGCACATCAAGACCAATCAACAACAACCTACAACGTACGAAAAGAAAAGTAATGCCCATATAAAAGACTAAATATTTAGTGTCGGCTTCAAGACACAACCTCATACCTTTCAATCCCCCCCTTCCCTTCCCCCCACCAAAAAAAAAAAAAAAAAAAAAAGATTTATAAAAACACTTGAACAGTCCAAAATAAATACGAAAACAGGAAGCTTCCCCTTCCCCTTCGTGGGAAAATGTAAATATGTAAATATGTAAATATGTAAATATGTAAATATTTAAATATGTAAATACCAGAGTATGTATAGCTAAAGAAAACTCTCCTCGTGAAGAAAATAATCATTAATCTTTTTTTTTAAACAACAAAGAAATAAAATAATTTCTGCTCCCCCCCCCCCCCCCGGCCCCCTTTCCGCCAAAAAAAAGGGAAAAAAAACAGGAAGAAAGATAATTAATGACTGAAATGAAAACATACATGAGAGTACAAAGATGCACAGATCTACATTGATAGTTAAAAAAACACATTAAAAGAATAAGATTTTTAAGTTGTCTCGAATTCAATTTCTTATATATCCAGTACGGAAATTCTAAACAAGAACAAGAAACTTCCTCGTCAAGAAAAGGAAAGACAAGAGGCAAGACCAAGCGGAACATCAATTAATAACTCAATACCAAAGAAAAATAAAACAAAAAAAACTCACAAATAGTCATAAATTATTGCAAGATTTCTCCAAGTTCGTTCAAATGCCAAGGTCCAGCCCCTTCCCTGTTTTTTTTTTTGTTTTTTTTAATTGGCTTTAAAAACTAACGAAAATGTTAGCCAATTACGGCACTCCGTTTTCATTTTAAATTCTATTAAACCTGTCATATTTTCAGATGGTGAACATAAAGAGAAACAGCTTATTTTCTTTTTTTAACTCTCCCTTCTAAATTGAGCAATTAAATTGAATCAAGCCTTGCAAAGGAGCGCCTACGGTTGCCAGACCTGCGCCATAACAGAAGCGTTTTCCACTCAAAATAACTAAACTATATATTTTTTAAAGCACGGCTGTTTGCTGGTTAGTGATCTGTCGAGCGTTACCATCGTTTCGATCCACACTTGGGCTCGGAGATTTTAGTTTACTGTAAATTGTCTACACAACACGATGCACAGTCGCGTCTCGCAGCTTCAGTTTTCTCAAAATAATTTCGTCTAGTCTGGTGGTTTTATAATAACTGTTGTTTTGCTCTCTGTTTTTTCTAGCGATAACTGTTGACTTCTATAAAATGCGCACTATCATGGATATTTTGCGGGGACTGACTAACCCGGATGTTACTATAGGAAAAAAAACAGTGTTAGTTAAAGGGCTACTCCACAGCTTTTTTCGTTGCCTCCGATTTGCTTGAAATTTTGCTAAACTTACCAACAAACATCGCTAAATTTGTTTCCCAAATACTACGTCAAAATACTTTTTTCGCGAGGTCATTGAATTTTTAGTTTTGGTTCGCACCATGTTTTTCAAACTGAAAGTCTCTACTGGCAACAACGAAAAACTGACGTCAGTGGAAGGCAAAGGTTCACTCTTTGGACTGTAGAATTTTTGAAATTTTGCCAAACTTACCAACAAACATCGCTAAATTTGTTTCCCAAATACTACGTCAAAATGCTTTTTTCGCGAGGTCATTGAATTTTTAGTTTTGGTTCGCACCATGTTTTTCAAACTGAAAGTCTCTACTGGCAACAACGAAAAACTGACGTCAGTGGAAGGCAAGGGTTCACTCTTTGGACTGTAGAATTTTTTTCCAACAAATTCGAAGCAGTTGCATGGTGTCAAATAAATGCTTTGAAAGCTCGCTCCAGTACCCGCGCTCCAGCACGGAACAAATGATTGGCATATTCTGCTTTTTAAACTGCTTGCTCGACTGGCAAGTTTGCCTGCCACTGATGTCATGGCGCTGAAAAGTACGGGTATATTTCAATGTTGGTTTTTGCATCATTTTCATTTGCCGATTTCACAATAACTATTATAAATTTCGTGATACTAAAGAGCATACCGGAGAGGGTAAAGGCCAGGGAGCCGGAAAATATGGTTAGTTGAGGTAGCTCAAAAAACCTCTGGAGTACTCTTTTAAGCATGTTTGCTTTTGTTGATGTGCTCAAAATGCGTTAATTTTGCGTTCTATCTACGCTGTAGGCATTTCTGTCTTTATATATTTATTTCGAATACAGTCAAGGCAGTAACTTAAAAAGATGAACTAAAAAAGAATTTAGAAAGTACAGATATTAGTAAGAACATTTTGAAACGACACAATATCGGTGATGTTAGCAGTGGGGGCAAAATACCATGCAGCTCCAGTCATTCGATGTTTGGATAAGGTTTTCAGTGTCTTTTTTTTTTGTCTTCAAATCTCCGTGTATTTCGGTTATATCCTTCGGACGGACGCTAAAACAATATTACTAGTGAAATAAAAAATAATTTCAAGAAAAAATAATTGTTTAGAAGTGGAGGCAAGAGTTTCGACAAAAACAGTCAGCTGGAGCTAAAATTTGCAGAAATCGGTGTCTTCCGGTTTAATCCGGTTTGGTATTTTTTGACACCAACGAATTTGAAAAAATAGGGTTTTTTTTTCGGATTTTACCGAATTTGTTTTTTTACACCATCGAATGTTTATGGGTGTTTTTTTATTAAGAAAAAATCTACGGCCTAATTGTATCTTTAACGCGGATCCGCGGCTTCCGTTTGTCAACTTCCCCGTCTGCTTGCGACGGTGTACTATTTATTTGTTTAGTTAAAATATCATTGCTCGTGTTTTTTTTTTTTGTTTTTCGGATTAGTATTAAAATATCGATCGTCTGAAGTTTCTTATTTCTACCTGCGTCCCAGTAAGACTGTTGTACCATCGCCAAATATTCCGGAGTATTTCCGCGTTTTATTGATTTTAAATATGGATTCCATTTCATGGAGAGCTCTTGGAGACTAAACAGGGATGCTTTTTTAATCTGCGGAGCACCTTTTTTGGATTCAAACTTTTGGTAAAGTAGAAACCATTGAAAAATAACGGGGATGCCCCAGAACGAAACGTCCCAACAGGTAAAAGAAAAAAAAGAAAAAGAAAACGTAAAAAGATATGTATTTAGGCGATATCAAAAATACATGAAAAAATCACACGAATGAGAGATATTCTCCCCATAAAGCTAATAAGAAACTGAGCAGTTAAGAAAAAAAATCATAAAGCCGGTTTTTTTATAGGCGAGGAACAATTCGGGATAAATAATACCTATAAACACACGCAGACACAAAAGGAATCGTTCTCTTTGTGCGGTTCGAAACAGGGGGTTCCGGAGCGGTTCGCTTCCGACGGAAAATATATGCGCTTCGTTTTGCATTGTTTTTTGTACTGGAATTAAGAATTTATTATCGCAATAAACGATAGTGACGCGGAAAGGATGGTTGTAAAAAAAATAGAATTAACGTAAGGACATAAAATTTATGGGCCATGCGCCATGTGCGCTTTTTTATATAATTCACCCAGGAAACAGTTATGTCTTTCAGTGCACTCGTAGCAATGGCCGGGCGCCCTTGTGCCTGCAGAGCGTGGGCACGAGCGCAGTCTTATCGTTTTCTGCAGTGCCAAATAGAGTCATAGTCACAGACTGTTGGCTATTCCAGTAAAGGTAAATACCCCTACACACGGTTGCATTTTAGAGCGTCTCGGTGCGTTTGACGGCGTTGCGATTGCGAGTAACCATGCATGACATCCCTGCCTCGTATGCCCCGCGTGCCAATGCCTACTCCTTTAACTGAGCTTTCCCAGAAAAGCAGCCGTGTGCACAGAAATAAACAACCACTTTCTGGGTCAAAGCAAATGGTTGTGTCACCGTTCTTAAGCTTACATTGTACTTTACTTGTTTCACCTTAAATCTAGACGCAGCCGATGCCACGAGCCGATGGGACCAATCAAAAATCGTCGAAAGCGCAACGTCATGGTGATTGTCAGGTGTCTCTACGTGTCCGGTCATCGCTGAACCAAACATGTGCAGGCATGGCCTCCTCTACACTCAAAAAGCCTGGCAGTACGACGACCGAGCAATAGAGTGCCCGGTTGCAGATTTGGAGCGCGAGGTTCTGGTAGCACAGAGCACCAAAGAGCCAATTTATCGGGGAACCTAGAGTTCCTGTAGGGTGATTTCAGATAAGATCGAACAAAGGATGGCTAGTCGACATTTTCAAATCAACTGATGTTTTTATATGTTATTGTCTAGTGTCTGGTATGAACGAATCCAAACTTAGTTTTGACTAGAAAAAATACTTGGGGACAGGAAAAATCGTAATGCATGAGGTGGTGGACAGTTGCATTAACGCGCACTGATGGAGCGGGTCCGTTTGAGAGTGAATAACTAAAGCGATAACATTAGGAGAACTCTAATACGTTTTAGGCGCAAACTATGGGTATAGCTTGCTTGTAATATAAAGTAATCATATTTATTTAAAATTTATTTATTTTTCTAAAAATTGACAAACATGCCTGCTCGAACGACAAATGGCAAACTTTGGAGGTCTGTATCTCATGAAATAATTTAATCATTATGATATAATTTGCAGATATTATTCTACTAATATATAGCTAATATTTAAAAAATAACTAAGGTATCTGTGTGATACAATAGTTAGGATATATTTAGTCAAACATGGAACAAAAATCAAACAAAGAAAAATTCCGATGCGAATAAAAAAAAAACACCACCCTCGATTTTTTTTAAATTTAGGTAACCTGTTATACTCTATTTCGGCATTCATTTTAATTAAAAACATGTTGCATCATTTTATTGAGAAAGAAGATACAACTCCCCAAAGTAGGGTCCTTTTTCAAAGCCTACACTTAGCAGTGTTTTATACAAGAACTGACTCTGAGTTCCAGTTTCATGAAACCAACACACATTTTTATATATTTTTATTCAGATGAGGCCAATGATAACTAAAGAAATCGTTCACACACTTAAATTAAGGAGAAACTACTGTGTACAAAGAGGTATCATATTACGGACTAGTGATTCGAGAAAAGATCATGCAGCCATCGGCCACTAGGAACTTTGTTTACTTTATTCTCCTGCGACACTATATGGTATTCCCTCTTCCGCTCTACCTTCATCTCTCTCTCTCTCTCTCTCATATATATCCCTGATATATATCCAGAACAAAAACATGTTCAAGCATTCCCTTTCTGCGTGGTAGTGTTCTGTGGCTAGCAAAAATCATTTCCTCGCTAAGCTCACGATTATGGCAAAATAGTTGCCGGAAACCGCAGACGACACTCGTCGCTAGTTCTGGCCAAACGGCCGATACAATCTTTTTTTCGCATTTCCCCGCTCGCTGTCAAGGACAAGGGGGTTCGCTTCAACCAGCAAAACATGGCCGCCGACGCCTGTTTACTGAGCAGTCATGCCTGTCGCCATCTCACTCGCTGGCGTCAAGGGCGATAATATCAGACACAAAGGGGCACACCAACCGGCAGCATTATCCCCAAAAACTCGAGCCTCGCGTAAATACATAGAGTGTAAACGCTGTCGCCATGTTATCGTAGTAAGACCGCCCCCCCCCCCTCCCCCAACGGGGGACTGCAGTACGCGACGGCGTACTAACACAACGGCGACGATATCGACATCGCGGGCTCCGAATTTTCCCATAGTTCTACTCCACGGGCATTTCTCGAAACGCTTGATATTGTGTACGCCCGCCTGTAAGGATTTCAGGCGCGTAGTTAAGATAAGGCGGTTCTCCGCGGCAAAAGAAAGCAATTTCACAAAAGCTTAAAAGCGGCGGCGACGCGTGTGCGGTGAACGCTTGTAGTTTTGGTGTAGACAGGGTGTGTGTGTTCTCGTTGTTGACACCAGCCGGCGATAAGGCACTGCAGGCGGTAGCTCAGTACAGCAAGGGCTAATCCGAGTGACCATCAACGTAACCCCACCGCCAACCCCTCGCGAACCGGTCGCCGACATGGCTCAGGCTGCGTCATGAACCACGTGGTAGAAGCTCGGGTGCTTTCATATCAGCGCGTGGAGGGACGACATTGCGATTCCGGAAAGTCTTTTTCGAAGGCCGCTGACCACAATTTTTTGTCTGGAGACTTTCCCTCTTTCTTCCTTTGACGTGGATCAAGCTTTGCCGACAGCCTCAGTTGTGACCTCTCTTTTCAAATGTACGTTTGCAATGAGTGAGCTCCTCAGCCTCGGACTTGTCACTTGTGCACCCAGTAGTTCTTTCACTTGGCAATTATATGCCATCAGTTGGGGTTTGATTTCTATTATTTATGTATACATTATGAAGACGTCCTGGAGCTCCGAACGAGTGTTTTGTGCAGATTACTTTTGCAAACACAAAAAGACTATACCAAAGCAGCGGAATTTTCGAAGTGTTGGCAAGTTGGACCTAAACTCGTTGAAGCAAATTCTTCCGCCTGACTGTTCCACCAAAGTGAGTGCGACGGACTACCTGTGCTACCATTGCTTCATGCACATCACTAAGGAGATCTCGATGCGAAGCTCAGAGCAGTGCCCTGACATATTTGTGCCAGCTGAAGAAGCAATTGAAGATCTAAATCGCAGCATACTTCCTACAGATGTGTCGCCGCTGAGACAACCAAGCGTCGTAAGAAGTCGGGACAGGCCTGCCTATGTCAAGAGAAAGCAGACAGAACTGGAGCAGGTTGCTGTCAATAATATACGCTCAAGGCTACGTATTGCGTACGACAGGGACGCACCATCGGGGTCGTCCGAACCAACATGCTCCACATGCACTGAGTGGGTGGACAACTTTCGGCAGGCCTTTGAAACCGCCACCTCTCTCCGGGAACGTTGTCAACTGCTTACACTCCTGCCGTCAACACTGACGAAGAATGAGGTTCAAAAGATGATTCCACAGGCCTCAATGTACCTCATCAGTAAATCCCGAAAACTCAAGGAAAAGCATGGCGTGTGGTATGAGCCGGATCCTTACACGAGGTGCAAGGTGAGCCCTGAGAACCTGTCTGCTGCCCTAGAGTACTTCACGAAAGACGAGCTACTATGTTCGCGCCAAAGTCCCAACCAGAAGGACGTCATCTCTGTCATGCTCAACGGAGAGAAAACGTTCGTGCCAAAGCGCTTCATGACACGCTCAATACGAGAGGCCTTCCGTATATACAAAGACAAGCATCCCGATTCCGGCGTTGGGCTAACGAAATTTTATTCGTTGCGCCCTTGATGGGTCCAATGTATTCCACACCAGGAAGTGTGCGTTTGTGTGCGCTGCGCCAATTATTATCTTTGTATTGCCGCTCTAGAGAACGTTACAGGCTCAACATTCAACACTGGTGAAATGAACTCGGCATTTCTGTGCGACCTAGCAACAGAACTGTGCCTTCAAGGAGACTGTGATCACTGCCCAAAAGGCCAGTTTCTTACACTCCAGGAACTTGACATCCCGGAGGATGAAGAGATTGTGCTTGCAACATGGGAGTCCGGCGACCTTGTGAAAAAAACTTTGGAACCTGAGACTTTCCTAAAAGTCATCCAAGTGACGGTTGGAAGTTGGGTACTTCACAACCATATCCAGCAAACGCAAGGTAAAGCGATCTACGATGAAAAACAGTGCATGCAACGCGGGAGCATTGTCTTTCATTTTGACTTTGCTGAAAACTGGACCATCGTGCTTCCTGACGAAGTGCAAGCATATCACTGGAAAAAAAAAGTTTCGATATTTACATGTGTAGTGACGACAAGAAAATCTACAAACAGCTTTGCCATCATCAGTGAGGACCTGTGTCACGACGCCGCTCACGCTTGCTTGGCTCTAGAAAAAGTGAAGGAGTGGGTTGAAGACAACGTTGCGGTATACTCGTACGTGACGTACGTAAGTGACGGCGCCGCCAGTCATTTCAAGAATCGCTACCAGCTTCACCAATTTGCAAAGGACGATTGCCCACAAGCCCAGTGGTTATTTTCTGCATCTGGACATGGGAAAAATGCATGTGACGGAGTTGGCGGACTCGTGAAGCACCAGGCCACGCTGAACAACCTGAGAGAACGTTCAGTAAGCGCAATTCAGACGGCCAGGACAATGGTGAGCGTTCTATCAAAGAAACTGAAAGGCGTGCATCTTGTATATCTGGACGAAAATGAGGTTGTTCGGTATCGTGAACAAAAAAAAGAAGAGTGGCTGACGGTGCGCGCCTTCCCTGGCATTCAGTCTTGGCACGCGTGGCGGCTCAGCAAGTCATCAACAGAAGGGACCTGTGACGTATATGTAGCACGGACAGTCGGATCTGCTTGGAAGCAACTTTATTAAATGGGTACAGCGAGGAAAACCTTAGCGTAAAGTGCCGAATTTGATTTCCCAAGGACTGCTCATTTTGAATGCAGGGACATCTTATTTATCACATTTTTCACGGGGTGTTTAACCTACTGTTTTTGTTGGTGGTTACTAATAATTTTTATCTGATCACTATAAAAAAAAATCCCAAAATGTTATCCTCGAGCAGGATAAAATATATCGGCTTGCCACGATTCATTCATACACCGAGAGCATCGAAGCTGCTCCAGTTAGGCACTATGGCATCCGTCACCTGAAATTGTTTGTAATCGTAAATACACAGCCAACCTAAATATCTTACTATTATATCTTTGTTTTTGTGTGTGGAAGTAAAGTTATTTATTTTACTCTAGATGTAAAATATACCGGAAGGTACAACTTCACACTGCATCATCTTTTCTCAAATCATTAGTCTCTAATATGATACCACTTTGTACGCTTATGTAAAATGCTGTATATAGTTTCTCCTCCCTTTTACTGTGTGACCGATCGCTCTTTTTATCAATGACCTCATCTGAATAAATGTATATAAAAGATTTGTGCAAGTTTCATGAAACTGGAACTCAGAGTCACTTCTTGTATAGGACACTGCTAAGTGTAGGCTTTGAAAAAGGACCCTACTTTGGGGAGTTGTTTCTTCTTTCACAGTGCAATGATGCAACATGTTTTTAATAGAAATGAATGCCGAAATAGAGTATAACAGGGTACCCAAATTTTAAAAAAATCGAAGGTGGTATTTTTTTTTTATTCGCATTGGAATTTTTCTTTGTTTGATTTTTTTCCCATGTTTGCCTAAATATATTGTAACTATTGTGTCACTCAGATACCTTATTTATTTTTTCAATAATAGCCATATATTAGTAAAATAATGTCTGCAAGTTATGTAATAATGATTAAATTATTTCATGAGATACAGATTTCCAAAGTTTGCCATTTGTCGTTCGAGCAGGCATGCTTGGCAATTTTTAGAAAACTAAATAAATTTTTAATAAATATTATTACTTTCTGTTACAAGCAAGTTGTACCCATAGTTTGTTTGTAAAAAGTTTTAAAATTCTCCTAATTTTATTGTTTTAATTATTCACTTTCAAACTTGCCCCCTCCATCAGTGCGCGTTATTGCAACTGTCCACCTCTCCCTGCCTTACGATTTTTCTTGTCTCCAAATTTTTTTTCTGGTCAAAACTAAGTGTGGATTCGTTTATACCAGACACTAGACAATGTCATATAAAAACATCAGTTGATTTAAAAATGTCGACCAGCCACCCTTTGGTCGATCTTATCTGAAATCACCCTGTATATAGCTGCCTACGGTAGTAGCCTCGGCGGGTGGCCGTAGCGCCGGCTTTCTTGCACTCCCTGGATGCTTGGCTTGTCACGTGACTGAATTCGGCGAATAGCGGCGCCGCGCACGCCGCCGCGCATGGAAACCAGAAAAAGAGAAGGAGGCGAAAGCAGGGGAACATACGCCTGGGCGCGAGCAACGTCGGCGGAGCGACCGTAAAGGTGGCTTTGTTGCACGGCGCCGGATGCTTTGCTCCTCACGTGATGGATCTCGGCGAATAGCAGCGTGGCGGCGCGGGGAAAACAAATGCGCAACTCTGCTCTCCCTTCGGGGAAGCATATCGAGGAACTCTAGGGGAACCTGGACGTTAGCGCACAGTTTTCGCAGCGGGGAGGACCTCAAACACACTTGTTCGCTCAGGAGAAGTGTGTTTCGGCGTCTCGCCGCAGCGGGGCGCCAGTCACGTGGCTCTCCTCCCATCCCTTGTCTGCCGCTCCACTTTTTCCACTTCGGCGGCCGTTTCTCATGGCGATCTGCCACGCTTAGTCAGATATAGGGGGCTACAGTACAGGGAAGTCCCACGTGACTGGCACTTTTCGCGCTATTTGATTGATCCCATCGACCGCAGCTTTCACGCTGTTTGATTGATCCCATCGACTCGTAGCGTCGGCTACGTGTGGGCTTAAAGTGAAACAAAGTATAGGCTGCTGTGAAAGCAAGAACTACATCGTGGGTCACATTGTTTATCGAGATGCTAGCGAACTGTGTCACCAAAGCTGTAAGAAATAATTCTTCGTTTTTTTTAGATTCGGTTGGTCAAGGTCTGTTCTGCGAAGAAACTTCGATAGCCGCCGTGAAGAGAAGCCATGGCACGCGAATGAGCGCTGCCGGACCCGCAGTGTACTGACGCAGATCACATATATATATATACATATAAGTAAATAAAAAAAAACAGCAAAGCGCGTGGCTTACAAGGCGTGCCGCGCTATCTCTCATCAGAAAGCTCAACCAGTATCAAGGCTTCAGCGGCTGTTAATATTTGTATGTTTACACCCCGTTTGACCGGCTTTCGCTCAGCGAATCGTGCTTTTGCCGAATATAGAGGCGCTCAACGACAAAAGGCACAATCAAACAATTGAATCCACCCAGCCGGCGTGTTGAGTGATCATTTTTCGGGCGTTTGATAATAAGTTCGTGAGATAAATGACGGTAAGCGGCTTATATTTTATTTCATAGAGCTACTACTATCGGTGTTGACTCCGCAATCGTTTTCCGACCAAGTGCGGAGTAGCGATAAAAGTCGAGCAGATGCTGAATTGCCGCTTGTTCACACAATAGCCTCGTTGGTAACTCAGCTTTTTTTTTTTTTTTTTTCGCGTTCGATAGCTTGGAGGTTTTTGGAGACACGCACTCGCCAGCACATTTTCATATCGCTCGCGACTGTACATCTTGTCACAATTTTCTAAGGCATGCATCCCTAAGCGTCGCTCTGCCCCCCTTTTCTAGCCTCAAACCCGAAATTATGAAGCTTTCGGCACTGTACGATGGGCAGCCCGTCGCAGCTCGCAAATCGGCGATCGTTTGCCGCGCTTCATACAAATCACGCGGATGACGCGGTGTTTCTCGATGCAACGCAGCCGAACCCAATCAAAGGCGACCGCGTGTATGGGCCTATGTAACGTTTTTCCCCAGCTTCGTGTCTTTTCATCGTACAACGCGAATGTCCGGTACAGCTCGTCTGTTCGGGGCGACGCTCAGATCTTAGTTGCTTAGCACGAATAAATGTGGCAACGTCTCGTGACCAAAACCTGTGCGTGTCAAGCTAAGTCTGCCCGTTCGTTTCTGACCTTGTAATGCATTCTGTGCCCTTGACGACCAAAACACATATTGGCTGCAGAAAGTTTTGCAAAAGTCAACGAGGCGAGCAAGTTCTCCTACTCCCTGCGCAGAGGCCGAGGATACTTGGCATTCTTGGACGCGTTACTCGAAAAAAGTAATCGATTAAAATTGCCATTCTCATTGTTTAAAGAAATAAGTATTGAATTACTTGACTACTTGAGAGGGAAAGTAATTGGCCGTTACTTGAAAACTAACCGTTACCTTTCCTATAACATCATATTTTCAGATCGACAGATTTTTCAGTCCGTTTAAAAATGGGTCTTTCGTACATCCCAATCTTGGATTAGGATCACCAAACCATAAACTACTAATCGTCTTAATTCACCGATTTCGGTGTACCATCATTCCCTCAGAGACTTGTTTTGAAGATTACTTGGCAGAAAACGTTTATAGAAACAAAGGGTTCCACTAAAACGGGAAGGAAAAAAAAATAGTAACGTTTACGATTAATTTCAGTACTTCCACATATTATCATATTACTCTTCTGATTACTTTATAAAAAAAATGTATTCAAATGAATACAAAATTACTCAAATAAGTATCGACTACAAGTAATTTCATTACTTGTAATGAGTAGCGTACAGGTGTTGATACGGTTACGTCATGGCGGCGAGCTCCTATTGGCGGAGATGGTGGGTATAGACAAATGTGCCGTATAGCCTCAGGGCATCGTGCAGCCGAGCTCCGGCGTCATCCGCGAGTATATATGTATGCAATAAGTATGCGGAGTTCAAGTTCGTCTGCTTCTTGAGCAGGGGTTGCGGTGACGTCTGAATGACGCCGACTTCTGATTGGCTTTGATCGGAAAGATAGTGGGCAGACCTCAATGCTAGATGCCTTCGCGTCTACCCACTATATTTCTTTTGCATCATCCAGTAAGAGTTTGGCATTCTGACATCATCGCAGCCCCTGTGCAAGAAGCAGACGACTTGCTCCCCGTATAGGCTCTTTGGTGAACGAAACCCGCGGTCGCACTGGCGATACACCATACAGTCTGCAGACGCTGTGTTTGAAGCTGTCTGTCACACATTTCATAATGTAAACATGTTTAGGACATGCGTCATGTCTGCAGCGTTCCGCCTCAACTATTTTGTCTGCTTCCTCTACCCGTGCGCGATAGGACGCGTTCAGATCAACTTGTACGGAGTATGGAGCGTTTTCCCGAGTTCGTCGCCATTTTTTGTTTTTGTTTTTGTTTGTATTGTTTTAGCACGCGAACGATACGCAATATTAATTGGCTTTCTTTGGCCGCTAGAAAGTGTTCTTATTTAACGATGGAACGTGCCGCTCCCACTTCTTCGGTTTCGGAATCAGCTATCATTTGTTTTACATGTCAACATAATAAGCGTATCCGCTCAATTTCTGTCACCCGTCTCTATTACAAGTATGAAATTTCGAAAAAATTTTCACTGTTACCAAAGTAGCAACAAACTGCGTGTAAACTTGTGGCTTGGAAAGTGTTTGAGTTTCCTGATGGCGTGGGAAAGGCCCGAGTGGGTTCAGTGAAGCGCTAAAAGTTAGTTCGGCCGTTCGTCGTAATATTGCCTGTACGGTAATGAGGGCCAATTAATGGCGGGCTTCAGAAACATGCCTTAAGCATTTAGAATGTCCTGTGCGGCCTCGCTGGTAAACCTCGGTTCGATAAGCCCGAAAAACCGTGGCTGGTGGTTGCGCGGACGGCGAATCTCAGAAAGCCCGGCGATTCGGGATAAACATTCGGGCGGCGTAAACTCTCGCGCATTCCGCTCTTATTTTTCGTCGAAGCATCCGAAGTTTTCGGGCAACCGATTACTCAAGCGCCGGCTCGTCTCGACTTCGAATCACAGCCCTTATCCTTGAGTCTGGAACTTCATTCAGAAGAAGTTCATTGTTTTTAACGCTGAAAGTTGCTGGCGTTGTGAAGTCCAGAAACTTCCAATGTTTAAACGTTCTGTTCCCTAACAACACCAGAAACTTCCAATCTTAGAGGTGTCTAATGCGGACCTAAACAGAAATCCGCTTATATTGTGCAAACACAGATAGATGCTCGACAAATGTTCCGAAGGCATCCGTGCGAAAAACGTCGTTTTAGAGCTTTCTCCGGGACCGCCTCTTCTCTTCGTCGCAACACCATTTCTCCGTCTTCTTGCAGAGACGAATTCCTCTTAGTCACACACAGATCTCAAAAGTTTTGAATTCCTATTACATCTCAAAATCAAAGCACATCTCGGGTGTAAATTATACAACGCGGTGCCCGTCCCAAAACGGATATCAAATAGAGGAAGTTGAGAAAAACTTTCCTGTCTAAGGCAACGTCGAGGAGATTTTTCAAACACTTTATTCCAAAGAAAAGAAAATTTCTTCGCCGAACACCATGCCGGAAAACTCCGAGAAACAAATGAAATGGAAACGGAAACCTCCCTTGAGAACCAGGGAGCGCGGATGGCACTCTTCCGCCATCCCATCCCTTCTGTTTTGCTTTCGTGCGTGTCGCTGCTGTATGTTTGATTTGTGAGAAGAAATAATCATATTTTCGATTGAGAACTTCAGCGGCCTCCCCTGGGATCCCCCACAGTGTGCGCTTTGAGCAATAAAATTAAAATTATAAATTTCACGCATCGTCCTTTCAACGTCACGCCGATTACTCACGGCACCGAGTGACTGTTTTTCCTCTATGATTGTAATTTACTGCACCATGTGACCTTGTGAGTAATCTCTCATTGTGTGGGTTCTTATTATTGCTATGAGCTTGCGTACATTTGAATGGCTTATTTATTATTCACAGATTTCATATTTGTAGTTTGAGCCCATCGAGCATTCTATCCATTCCATCATTTTGAAGTAGCCTGTACCAGAATGTCGGAACGAATTATTGACTTCATCAAATAAACACCGAATTGGGTCTGTTTTGTCATATCTCAGGCGGGGCTCGTACTTTAAACATAAACTTTCCTCTACGTTCCTTGCAGAACAAAGGCGCAGTCAATAATTGCGAGCGACATACGAAGGAAGTTTAGCAAATTATGTGACCAAAGTACCGCATCGAAGTAAGCCCTGCGTCTGCGGTAGACAAGACATGGCGCGGTCAATTGAACAAAAGGTACTGGCACATCAGAGACTAAAGAACAACCTTCACAAACATAATTCGGAGTTTCGTGGCTCTCCGTCCCTTTTTTGACCCCTCGCTCCAGGGTTACTATTTTTAAAATTGCCATAGTTATTTTTTTTTTATGGGTACGTTTGTTCTTTTGTTTTGTTCTTTTGGCAGGCGGAAAGCACGGCGTTTTTCGGCTGTACCGGATCGTTTCCAAACATTTTTTCTTCTTTTTGTACTGAACTTGTGAAACATTTATGCCTGCCCTTGGATGTGGTTTATCACGAAAACCGCCTCATTTTAGTCACATTACGGAAGCTTTATAATCGTTTAAAACTGGTCGGAATGCGACTAATAAACACAAAACTGTACCGTAAAAAAAAAAAAAAAAAGTTGTGCACGCGAGAAAACATTAGCGCGTGTGGCCGTAAAGTAAAGCCTGAAAACGTTGCTTTTTTGTCTTTATTTTGTTAGAGTTTATTAGATCGCATTAATGAGCTTTCCGGGTGCCCGCGGTGCATACGCCCTTCCATTAAATACTCATTCACAACTTAAGAAACGTAAGGCGTGGCCAGTCCTGAGCATATTATTATCATATCATATATTATCATTGTTATCAACGCCGTACCGACGAATGACGGGCCAAGGTGGATGAAGACAATAAACCACGCCCTGCATTGTTAAAGCCCTCAGTGAAACATATAAATGCTTTAATATAATAAGCCATACCCTGCATATCTTAATCTGTCGGTAAAAACAAAAAAAAAGTCTTAAGAGTGTGTTGAACTTATTCTTCGTGTTGCTTGCGTGCAGGTTCCATGGGCAACATCGACGACGGCACGTACCGCTGCTCGGACGGCTCGACGCCCGAGCAGGTGAAGCAGAAAATGATCTCGGGGGTCCTGGGCGCTGCCTCGTCCGTCACCTCTATCCAGGTGGCCAACCTTCTCAGGCTCTTCAAGATCCCGCAGGTGGGCCTAGCTCTTTGTCACGTGATTTACGTGCCGCCTGTACACCGCGCGGAGCGATATACACGCAGAATGCAGTCACATAACCCTACCGAAAAAAAACCGGTATAACTTTCACTGTCTGGATTACAGTGGAGCTCAAAATCTGTTTCTGTAAACCCGGGATCCAGATTGCAAACAAAGGAATAACTTCCGAAAACTTGAAATCCAGATATAATCCAGATAGATATCCATTTCTGTAGTTCATAACGAAACGTTTTACTAGGTTTCTCGATAGTGCTCTCGAAGTGTTCGATTAGCTCGCTGAACTACTTGTCGTTCCTCTGAAAGAGACCGTCTGGCACAGTGGAAGGGGCAGACGACGTTTCGTTCTCCAGCCTGGCCTACAGGACGGTTTCACGAAACGCCTTTTCATTTTGGGCATGCCGCGTTCCGCCATGTTGTTGAACAGCACATGCTACATTCCCCATTGGTTTGCTTAAAGTCAACCAGTCATTGGCATCGTTTTGGGAGTTTCTAAAACGGGAAAGCTCGGTGAGTGACTCCCTTGATGACAGAACTCGAACATTACTACTCGGGAGGGTTTTGGGCCACAGAAACCTATGTTTACTTAGTTTTTTGTTTCGAGTCACCCAGAGATATCTACATTTTGACTACCGATGGGTCCGCTTTTGTTTCGCCGTCTCGTCATGGTCCCGTATAAAGACCGGAATGCACAAAAATTACGGTACCGGGCGACACTCATTTATGTAAGCGACTATAGTCTAACTGGCGCAATCAACGACAAAATAACCTTAGTGAGGTAAAAAAAAAAAAAAGATTTCATCGTTAAGAAAGACATAGGACGAAAGTTAATAATGGAGTCCGGCGAGATTTCAAGCTAGATGTATACGTGAGTTGAAGCTGTCCCGTCACCGCTGTTTGCTTAAGAGTTTTTAGTTTTTTAAGACCCAAGAAAAGTTAGTTCTCTGACAGTAAAAGGTCGGCTGCAACTGGAAAAAATCTCAAGCTGAAAAGTGACGCGTCATCTGCACGCGGAGAAAGGAGGGGTGCAAGTGAGGGCGAAACTAGCGTGCGATTGGCCCAGTTGGCAGGCACGTGCGCCCTTCATTGCCGCCATCGATTAAAGGGAAAGAGAAAAAGTTAAACGACACTTCCGGTTTCAAGACATCCAAAAAAATGTCCAAATGTCCATTTGGACATCTACGTCATTGATTGAAGCGATAATGTTTTTTTTTTCGTTTTTTTTTTTTCTTCTGTAAATACGCCGTTCTCAAGATTATACGTATTTTAGGAAAATTGTCGTTCGTGGGAATACCAAAGATATCGATGCTGGGTGGATGGCAAGGCTCACGTTTTCCGCTCTAAAACTGGCCCCAATCTTTGTCGGATAACGATTTTAGTTATGTATTCTCGTTGACTCTTAATATGCGATGTGTCGCGGGTTTTTAAAAAGTAATTCATTGTTATGTGCAAGCATGTCGCACTTGTTTCTTTATAACAGTTTTGTATCTTGCTTGTGCCGTAATTGCTGCAGATTATTGCGGATCCATGCAGCTTGAAGATGTGTACGTGCTACGCGAGAAGAGGGTCGGCGATAACAAAACCGTCCTATTAGAAGACGATCTAAGCTGAGTGCAAACCATACTGAACACGTTCGAAGTAAGTTTCTCTAGGAGTGTAATTAATGTGATCAGATTTATAAATATTTACTTGGCTACCTTGTGTCAAACGTCGCTCTACATTGACCACTAGAAAAAAAACAGTGATGCCTGTGAAGCTGTTTTTTTTCTCAATTAACCGAAAAAACTTTGCATGCGTCCATAGTGTGGCTGCCCCTGAAGCATATGCTATTGATGGCGAGGTGTTTGGAAGAAAAAATAATCGTGTTTTTTTCATCGCAAAAATGAACTGCGCATCACCGAACGCTCAGTGTCGGTCGGCATGTATTAGCGAAGTGCGCGACCAAAAGTGTCGCTGACCTTTTGACAGCTACTTTTGTCAAACGAGCAAACTAAGCAGCAGTTAGAAACGGTGGAGCTCCGCAGAAAAAAAAGTGTATATTCTTACACCCTATGTCACATCTAAGACACCCCAAAACTTCCGCTGGACGCACAGCGCACTGAAGTTGAACCGACGCTACCAACTTTCACGAGCGTCTTGATAGCCGAGTTGTACAACTTATAAAAATACCGTAGCTAATGTACGTGCAACTAAATGCAAAAAAAAAAAAAGAAGTTAACGGGAGTTTTTTTTTTTTTTTGTTTATTTTACTGCAAAACCTCAGTGTTCTTTTTTTTCTGTAGTCTTTGATACGTGCTTTATCTTTTTAATAGGTTATATCCCACCGGCATCAAGCCTCTCATAAAAGTTGGGGCCGTCAGTTCGACGTCGGTACGCTGTACGTCGAACTCAAGTTTTGGGGTGCCGTATATGTGACAAGGAGTGTAATGGCTACACCCTTTTTTTTATTAGAGTTCGGAGCAGTGCCAGCAGTGCTATGTACAGTGGTCCAATTTTTTAATATTACCAAGCCAGCGGCGACCGCTGGCCCGGCCAGCGTCGTCCCGTGGAGGGGTGCGGCGACATGGGAGAGATTAGGGGCGTGCGCACAAAGCTCTTTCCGGTGCGACCGTCGTGTGCTAGGCTATTCCGTTCACCGCACACAACCCCTGCTTCTTATCTGCTGGCAGAGCTAACCGCCTTTGAGCAAAGATCTCAATAGCGCTTGCTTGCGTGATACTCCTCATGCGTAGCATAAACCGCGCGTCATTGCACCAGCACTGTTTATGGCGCGCAAAACGAGTGTCACGCCAACGCGCGCTCTTCAGACATTTGCTCTACCAACAGATAAGAAAAGCAGAGAGAGAGAGAGAAAGAGAAGTGGGCGTTGAATACAAAATATTGTCAATCAAAGCCCCGCGCTCTTTTGCTACGCGGGACAGGGGCTGTGTGCTGTCAATGGGAGTTTTAGCAGGTCGTTTCCACACGAACGGTTCGCCCTCGAACGCATCCGCGACGCCACTGCGCATGCGCGCGCGAGTCGTTCGGGGAGTCGGGAGGGTCTTCTCGTTCGTTTCTCCCATTCCGGCCGCTGGAGTCGTCACCGCAACGCAGCCAGCACCGTTCACGACTCGGGTAAAAAAAAGATGGCGGTCGGTTCGGCGACCGCCTTCGCTGACCCAGCCGAGCGTTAGGCTTAGGACAGCGGGAGGCGATTTGCCGTCCTGTTTAAGTCTGCTTCATTTGAGAGGTTGAATCAATTCATTTCGAGGACTGCTCACAATGGTAAGCGATCGTGAATGCTGTAAACGGCCCATGCTAGTAAAGTTTTGCGATCTGCCGGGCAGACTAGCTGCCGTGGCGACCGCGAGCAGACGAAATTATTTAGTTCGACGGCACACAACGTGAACGATCGTTCAAGTTCAAGATGACGGAGACACACCACATACCTTTACGGTCGTTCAGACACTTTTTAGTCTATCTAGCTTCGCAGTTCTTGAAATTCCGACCGGCAAATGTTACGCCGGTCGTCTTGTTTACATCAGTCGTACGCCGGAAACACGAGCCGCCACGGATTTACACGTTGCAGAATGTTTCACACGCTTGCTAGAAGGTGGCGCCACCGTTAAGCATGATCAGCATCATCGTTTACACGGTCGCGCCACTTTCACGATTCGCTAAAGTATGTCGAATTTGACGTACGGTTTCACGGAACGGACCAGCTGTACCGTTCGTGATTTCGGAACCGTGTGCTTGAAAAACGACTCGCTAAAACTCCGTAATGGCATAGCCTAGCAGACAAAGCTCGCACCGGAGAGAACTTTGTGTGCACGCCCCTAATCTCTCCCGTGTCGCCGCGTCGATCCGCGGCACGGAGCTGGCTGGCCCGGCTGTCGATGCTCGCTTCATATTATTAAAACATTGGTTCACTATACATTTCCGATAACATGGCCATCTCTCAACTCTGCAACCCGAATTCCAACAGGTGCCACCGACGATCGCCGTGGTTTTGTACTTGCACGTGTCGCCAACATCGACACTGCTTTGCGCTGTAACCGAAGACTGGAACCGTCCGCTCGTCAATGACACCATGTCTTTCGCGTACCTGTGATGCAACAGCAAGACGATATGACGCATGATATCGCAGGTTGGCATCCTGCTTTACATTAATTTTTTTTTCTTTTTTAGAGATCGCTCGAGCCATTACGTGCAATCGATCGACATGCGGGTGATGTTGGAACACTTGTGAACCGTAGCCCCTTTCGTACACGCCAATGTAACTGTCACCCGCAGTGTCATGTTGTTCCCTCCTCAAAAGCGTAGCGCACTCGGAAAAGGGCTCAACAAACTTGAAATATGACGAAAAGTACGTATATCTACAGTTTCGTATATCAACATTAAACGAGGTCACACTGAAGGACGGATCTGGTATAGTAATATTTTTTGTTTGTCTTATAGCCGGATAATTTTCAGTCGACAGTATACCCTGTGGCCGAGAAGCTCATTTTCGAACTCATTACGGCGTTGCTAGCCGTACACAATATCTGCCGAAAAGCACAGCTTTATCCGTATTCATGTTGGCAGAAAGGCGAATTCTCTGCTATGAAACACCGCTTCCAACTGAGCGAATACCTCCTTTGCAGAAATTAACTGTAAAAGACTATTACAGCCGCACACGAACGGCTCAAAAACTAAAAACAAATGCTATGATAGAAAAGCTTGCATCCCTCGTACTGTTCTACGACGTGCTTTGCTTGGAGGCGAAAACATGGCTGCTAGGAACAGCGGTTCAATGAATTGTTTTATTGGCAGTCGCAAACAATTACGGCACGAACATTTACTTTTTTCTAAGAGACTGATTCCTTGGGTCTTTGCAAATACCTTATGAGGAATGACACTACTGAGAAGAAATCAACATACTGGGAGCATTATGTAGTGCTTAAATAATCATCGAGGAAATCTGTACCTTCAAAACGACGAGTATAAAAGGTGGAAGTGCAGTGTTCGAATCACTGCACTTCCACCGCTCCGCGAATGCGGCCACGATCGGCCATCTTTTTGGTAGAGTTATATCATCTCTAGCCACACCAAATAGTATGGTGGCGCCAACTACTGCCCGTTCGATAGGGTACAGGTACTATCGGGGAAAAATGAAATGTGAACAGAGGAGCGCGTGGCTCGCGGTACAGGCTGCGCCACCTGGAAGTGAACCTAGGGGCGTGGGTGCGTGGCCTACTCCGATGTGTTCACCATAGAGTTATTATAATGTACGTACGTTACAGGCTCAACTGGCGCTATTGTCTATGCGACTTCCGTGACACAAATTGAAGCAGACAGCAACCAGTCTACTTTTGCGGTGCTCGTGTGCATTCCTATGGGAAAACCCGCGTGCATTTTGTCTCTTCGCCACAAAATAACAAGGAACACTTTGGTTACTTCGGTCGTACCGAATAGTATGTGCGTTGATTAACATTGTAAAAGTGTAATTGTTTTAGTTAGCGCATTTCTATTCATCAGTGAACGATGTTTAACTTCGCTACATTTCAGTCCCAAACATATGTTCCGCAGCAGGTGTGTAAAAACGAGCGACGATTCAATGCAAAATAACGATCAAAAGGAATATATAGGATGGCCCAAGTCACCAGGCTCGATCTAAAATGGACCGTAAAAATCGACGCCTGCACGTAGCAATAAAAACTTTTCGTCAAAGGTGTATTTAACAGGTCGGTTTTTTCTCGTAAAATTACAAAGCGTAGCTCCGTTTCTCTAAAAAATAGGGCCAAAAAACTTGCGAAAATCAACGGCGGACGGCGACGCAGACGACCAAGTCGATTAGCGGGGTGTGTTTGGCGTTCGTATTGATAAATGACGTTGGGAGCAGCGTCCGAACGTGTAGCCGTCAAGCGAAGGAAAGCAGACGACACGCAGACGAAATCCGTTGGCACCAAAGCGCCGTCGTTTTGCAGACACTTTTTTTTTTAAATTTTATTTTCCGCATTCATTTTTTAACCAAAGGTACATTCCAGAAAAATTATGTTCATTTTAATAGACCACAGTGGTCGCAAGCCGTCGTGATAAGGAGGTAGCGCCATCTATTATGAACGCCAAACACACCCCGCTCCTCGACTTCGTCGTCTGCGTCGCAGCCCGCCGTAGACCCTGGCAAGTTTCTTGGCCCTATTTATTGCAGAAAGACAGCTACGCTTCGTAATTTTACAAGAAAAAAAACCGACCTGTAAATACACCTTTGACGAAAAGTTTAGATTGCTACGTGCAGGCGTGGATTTTTACGGTCCGTTTTACATCGAGCCTGGTGACTTGGGTCACTCTATAGAGTGTGTTCAAGGTTCGCCAGCATTCCGGTTACTCTTATACATTGCTAATATTCCAGTCCTATCACTGAATAAAAATGACGCCGTTGTGCATTTTATGAGCGGATAAAAATATTTAAAACGTAAAAAAAATAAAGTACGTGAGCCATGCAAGGTGTCTCTCTGTATTGTTTACTCGCGCATGCGCAGCACAGCTCTCCAGGAGCTGCGCGAAACTGCTCAATTTCGGCCAGTGTAGCTCACACTACAAAAATTGTGGGTCGAGGAATGGCAAAAGTAAGACGTGAAGTACAAACACAAAGTGGCCGGAATTCAGTTTTCTTCGTTTAAAATCGCAGCTTTATCAACGATAGGACCGAGGGACTGCGTTAGAAACGCAGGTTTCCTTACCTGCGCAGTTCGTGAAAAGCTCGTGTTACGTTATGAAAATAATCCCTGGAGAAGGGGAACAAGAGGGACAAAGGACAAACACAAATCTCCAAACACAGCTAAGGTGACTGGTGCGCGACCGAAAAAATCCGCCTGGTCCGGGTATCGAACCCGGGACCTCTCCATTACAGGTGGAGCGCTCTACCAATTGAGCTAACCAGGGGTTAGACATCAGTAGAGCAAACGGGTTTTATCAGCCGCCACCAGTCTAACACCAACAGGGGTGAAGCTTGCAATTTAAGGTAATGATTATAATGCAATTAAATGCAAAGGTGCAAGCGAGCTGGACAATAATTATGAAAATAATCCCTGGAGAAGGGGAACAAGAGGGACAAAGGACAAACACAAATCTCCAAACACAGCTAAGGTGACTGGTGCGCGACCGAAAAAATCCGCCTGGTCCGGGTAGACTGGTGGCGGCTGATAAAACCCGTTTGCTCTACTGATGTCTAACCCCTGGTTAGCTCAATTGGTTAGAGCGCTCCACCTGTAATGGAGAGGTCCCGGGTTCGATACCCGGACCAGGCGGATTTTTTCGGTCGCGCACAAGTCACCTTAGCTGTGTTTGGAGATTTGTGTTTGTCCTTTGTCCCTCTTGTTCCCCTTCTCCAGGGATTATTTTCATAATTATTGTCCAGCTCGCTTGCACCTTTGCATTTAATTGCATTATAATCATTACCTTAAATTGCAAGCTTCACCCCTGTTGGTGTTAGACTGGTGGCGGCTGATAAAACCCGTTTGCTCTACTGATGTCTAACCTCTGGTTAGCTCAATTGGTAGAGCGCTCCACCTGTAATGGAGAGGTCCCGGGTTCGATACCCGGACCAGGCGGATTTTTCGGTCGCGCACCAGTCACCTTAGCTGTGTTTGGAGATTTGTGTTTGTCCTTTGTCCCTCTTGTTCCCCTTCTCCAGGGATTATTTTCATAATTATTGTCCAGCTCGCTTGCACCTTTGCATTTAATTGCATTATAATCGTGTTACGTTCTTATTTGCTACTCCTCTCGCCCCGGAATCAGTTACTTCTTTAAATGGGTGAGGAGCTGCAGCTTACTGCTTCTCTTGCGATAGCTGCTTTAAGGTATTGGAGGACTGCCAGTAGCCCCAGGTATCTCCTTGTTCGAAAACTATGTCAACTAGTTTCGGTTAAATCGCGGCAACGTTTCGTATAAGGAGCGACAATAGGTGTAGCGTCCTCGCTAAGCCTTATTGAGCTGGATTCGCTGAATTCAGGTTTGCCATAATGAGATGCGGGAAGGGGAGGAACTTTGCTCGCCTGCGCTTAGGGACGAAAGTTTCTCAATGTCTGAAAGAGCATGCTAGGTTACAAGATCGTTCCTCCCTCAGCGAAAGGCTAGTAATACCTTTTTTTTCTGTGTGTAGCGGAAACGCGGGTACTCACTGGAAATTTCCGCAAGTCCCTTATAAAATTTAAATTATGTTACCGCAAGTTCAAAAACTCCTGCACATAGGCGTAGACCAGACTTGTACACGTTACTGAAATATAGTAAGGATTTACATTTACGATTACTCAAGGCTAAATTGTAATTTATTACAATTACAATTACCCTCCTATAAAAGTAACTGACCGTTACCCCAAAAAGTAATCCGTTACTTTCGTGGCGTTACTTTTAACATTATTCTCAATTAAGAACCAAAGGGAAGGGGGTTATTCAAGTTCTTATTGTTGCAACCTCTTACATTTAATGACCTTGAGTATTTCGAGCAACAGCTGGCTCTCAAAAGTCTCGTCAGACACTTTGCGTTATTTCTTACACAATATGTCGACTGCTACGCTGAACACTATTTGAGCTGAGGCACTGGATGGAAGTGCCATATTGTTCCTCACGAATGCTTCATGCTCTGCATTGAGCTTCTTCAGCGAAGCAATGGAAGTACTATTTATCTCGAAGATAGAAAAAAGCTTCGTCGTTGCAGTCGCTGCCTAATATTCGAGAGTTTAGTAGTAGATCGTTCCGATGCCCCCGATAACGATATGATAAATGCGCAAAGGCGGCGGCGGAATATCGTTATCGGAGTCATCGGACCGAACTACAAAAATTCTCCATTGTCTAAATCGCGAACCTGAGGAAGTAATCGTACATCTAACCAAAACTAAAATAAGAAACGACATATATTGCCAGACAATTGCAAAACATTGTAGCAGTAAGGTGATAATTAAATAATAAATAAGGTTTGGCTCCATATTCTTCTTTGGTTCTGAACAGGTCGAGCCTCGGTTGAAACTTTGGTGCAAAAAAAAAGTTTCCAGTTTATAAATATAAGCAATAAAAAAGGACACTCATAACAACAATTAATTAGAACGTCTGTTGAAACCAGGAACTGTAAAGCAGGTTTGCCGTGTGTACCTTTCTTGGTGCCGTTCAAAAACGCACGGAGCACGAACCGATTGCAGTTTACTCCGGTGTTCTTGAGATAGACGCCCGCTGATGCCACGGGCAGCGAAGGGCAGAGTACTAAGAAAGCCGCGCTATGGCCCGACTCACAAATTTCACTCTCCCCTCCTAGCCCAGAATATCAAGTCTACATCAGCCACCATTATGTTTTATTTGTAGAAATATCTGCTTGAGATAAGATGCGTCCTGCTGGGGCAAAACAGGAAGAAGAAAGGAAGACTATTACCATTTTCAAAATGCTGGCAAAAAGCTGACTCACAAAAAGGGTGACTGAGATGCAGATATCCTGGCTGGAATTCACAAATAAAGTGGGCCAACCCTAGAAGTTGAACTACACAAAAGTAAGCAGCTTTTAAAACAGGGTAAAATAATATAAAAAAAATGTAACCGATTACTAGGAATCCGTTACGTAAAAGATGTAAGGGAATTATATTAAAATTACTCTATTAAATGTGTAATTATTCCGTTACTTAATTACTGATAAATGTAAGGAATTACAAGTAATTTCGTTACTTGTAACGGATTACGTACAAGTCTGGCGTAGACTATGGCGGACATCGGGGCTCGTGCCCCGCTGGTGAAATCCATGGGGGGGGGGGGGGGGGGGGGGGGGGGCAGAACGGTCCCGGGCCATGATCTTTACCGAGACGCTGTTTACGTGCCATGTAACGAGCTTCTAGTAGCCGCATGTAAACAAAAAAAGCCCACTTTGCCTTTAGTGACAAAATACATGGGAAATGGAATACAAGCGTGTTTTCGTTAGCTTCAGTCCCCAGTTCTGTCGAAAAGGTAAAGCGCAGCACCCCCCCCCCCCCCCCCCCCCCTTGGGAAAGTGGAAAGTCTACGCCGCTGCTCCTGCATCTAGTGTGAACAGCTGTGGCGATACATTTGAACCGAGATTAAGCGGAAATAGCAGTATGCGTTTGCGGTGAGAAGAGCACGGTCCTTTTTTCTAGCACACACCCGGTACAATTTTACGCATAAGCCGTGTGTACTTGACTCGTTATTGCTGTATTTGTTCTGATTTTTGACAGCCCTCGCCGTACCGAAATTCCTTGTACACTCAACACATCTTTTCGATTCTAAAAGGTTTCGTACGAACTCACGTTCACATATTTGAATAGATTAGCGCGGCATGTGCAAACAACCCGGAGACCTTGCGCTCAAACCCCATGGCCCTGCCCGGTTCGATTTGGATAAGCGTCGTACCGGCGGGCGGTCACGTATTATTAGTGCGTGCGTGATGCACATTAAAGACCCTAGACTAGCAGGCGTACTGCGCTATATAGATTTCGCATCTACAGCGCGGACACCAGACGCCCATTGCGGATGACTATACTTCCCCGCTGTCTAAACATACACACCCCACAATTATTTGTACGTGTACAGTTTCCTGAATGCCATCAACGCTACTATTAGGCAGTCGCGCCCTCACAAACAACGATTTGAATATCAACACAGTCGCGATCTCGTTGGAGATTGTGAAGAGTTACCAAAATCTAAAAACCGATAATATACTTTTTTAGAATTACAATTCCTTTCACCCTCGCAGTAACTCCCTTCATAAAATGTGATGGACTTCGCTCGTCAACCTTTCAAACTTTTATTTTTGTTCGTCTAATGGCACGTCGTGCACGTACTCTGAATCCCCTCCCGCTTGGAACTCCGGCGTTCTCATTTAATCCGGGGGATGCGACGCTCGTAGCAGACGTGCCCTAACGAATCTCGCAGGATGGATCCGCTCGTTTGGATGGGAGGACTTTCCCTCCTATGGGGAGAGTTTCGAATGTCCCTCATTAGAGTGGAGCGTCCCAATTCCAAGGGGAAAGAGGAGGGAGGTCAATCTGCACCCCCTCCCCCCTCCGCCCAGGGGCTAATAGAGGGTAAGAGCTGCCACCGTCCCGCACGAAATCGACCATTCGAGTACCGCGTCGATTCGGACCGTTACGCCTTGCCAAATACGTACGACAAAAAACCGTTACCGTGATTCGGCTCGTTATGGGGAACGACGTTATATACAGTTTCGTCACCCTTCGAAGTTGGCAGGACGCGCGCGGTGGAATATACGAAAGGGAAACGTTTTCAGAGATAATGATTACATTTCTATATAGTGCCCTCGGCAATGCGACACGAGCGTATCCAAAAAAAAAGTTTTCGCCTGATTTATCATGTGTAGGAATGATTGTATGAATGTTTATTTTATTTCCGGAATCAACCGAAATGGACACAGGGACTAAAGGCGTGAAGCCTGACAAGGTCTCTGTCCCCAGTGCAACGCTTTCCAGCAGCACACAGTATGCAAAGTTAACGCTTAGAGATAAACAAAATATTCATTTTTTTTTTTTTTAGAATATACCAGAAAAACATCTAGTTATTACATACATATTCAGAGAATAAGGGAATACCTTTGCCCAACATGAGTGTCCTGAGCTCTCTTTTAAATTTTCTAAAAGTGTTCGTAAAATATATGAGGTCTTTAATGGTATTAAGAGCTTTACTCACTTGATATTCCAGTGTTTGTGCTCCATAATTTGCGCGGGTCTGAGGGGGCCGCTTATGCGCGTGTTGAAGAGGTTGTGCATGCGTTACGTCACATATATCCGTCACATAAAGCTTTTGCTCTGAATCAGTTGTAATAACTTAAAATTATAAATCTGATTGCCCTTGAGTATTCCATATATTTTTCTTCTTAAGTGTAGCAGTGTGCAGGTTTTGTAATTTACCTTCATAACTTTTAAGTAGGCACAACACTTTTTTCTGCAGTGTGAGCAGCGAGTTGTAGTTTGTGGTCGATGTCGTGCTCCGCCCTAGACGACAATAACAGAGCCTCGAGTAAAAGAGTATGAACAAGTTTTTCTTTAACCATTTTGGTATAAGGTGCCCTATTTTTTATAGACATCCAACCGACCGTGAAAGCTGGGAACATATTTGTATTCACATGTATGTTTCAATTTAGCTCTTGATTGAACCAAACTCACGAAAATGTCTGTTCGTGGACTTGTTCTATAATTTCATCTGTAAAATGTATAACTATGTTGGTACTGTCGCGTTTGTCTTTAGGGGCAAATAGTATATGCTTCGTTTTTTTGTGTGTATTTAATTTTAGCTTGTTTGCTTGAAGCCATGCAGCTAGGTTGGCAAGATAGCTATTTGCCGTGAGTTCACACTGGGCTTTGGATGAGGCTGCGAAGAATACGCTGGTGTCATTCGCATACATAATAAGCTCAGGAGATCCCGAGATTGCTGTAATATAACTTATATAGAAAAACAGAAGGGAACTTAAAACGAACCTTGCGGGACACCGCATTTTGTTTCCAATGTACTTGAGACAATGTTATTCATTTTAACAGCTTGAAATCGATTTTGAAGATAATTGTTTTTATGAGACCCAAAGCTATTTCACTTATTCTATATGTATGTAATTTTCTAAACAGTATCGCGCGTTATATAGTGGCAAATGCTTTACTTAGGTCTAAAAAATTTAAATCCTAGTGTATATAGTTTATTCTCAATATATTATTTTGCCTTTTGCCTTTACGAGTGCATGCTCCGTGGATTTACTTTTCTGGAATCCATATCGTGATTTGTTAATCACATAATATACTTGGATATAAATTGGTGTATTCTGCTTCGTAGAACGCCCTCAAACGATTTAGAGAATATAGGTGACCGAAATTGGTCTAAAATATTGTAAGTATTCTCCGCCCCCTTTGTAGACAGGTGTAACCTTGGCAATTTTAAGTTGCTCAGAAAATATACCCATTTCTAGCATGCAGTTTATGATGTGTGATAGGACGTTGCTAATATCTCGGAAAACGTATCTAATAGGACATGGTTTAAGGATCGTCAATGCCAGCGGCTACATTAGTTTTTATTTTTGTTAGTAGTAGTTCTATTTTCTGTAAGGTGACTGTTGATAACATTATCGAGTTCGTTAAGGAAGTCGTGCTAGGTGTGACGCAATATGCTTGTGTATCTGCAGTACACCCGCCAACTTTTACAAAATGCTCGTTCATTGCGTTAGATAAGTTCAACCCGCTCACACGCTTGGAAATCGACAACCACAGTTTGTATTTCTGTGGCGCGATTGTTATTGTTTGTGAGGTACTTACCGCCTCCCATATTTTTCTGGGCTCATTATGAACCCGAAAAAATAGGCGTTGATAAAAATCATGTTTTGTATTTTTCAAATCAGGTGTTAGCTTATTTGAGAACTTTTTGTAGGCTGATAAAATGTCTTGATCTCTGCTTTTAAAAAAATCATCATTTTTTTGTTTTTTCTTTAGCCTGTGTGTATAACTCATCGGTCATCCAAGTTTTGCGCAATCTAGTTTTTTTTTGTTTGTTTATAAGTTTAAGTGGGAAGGCAGTGTTATAACATATTGGAAGTCTTTTTAGAAAAGCTAGCGTACGCGATATTTGGGTCGTGTTCAACAAATTTACTCTTCCAATCGATGGCAGTGATTAGGTAACGAAACGTTTTCAAAGAATCTTCGTCTATTTTTTTGTAGCTGTAACCGCTACGTTGAGTTAGCTTTTTTTAAGGAATGGCGCAAAACAGAAAATAGGTAATTGGTCAATTATGTCGTGTGTGTTAAAATGACAGAAGAAACCTTGTGAGTCTTTTAAGTAGTTATACATACGTCGAGACAGGTAGCGGTAACTGAGGTCACCCTAGTGGGCAGTGTCACTGTATTAATACATCTATAAGTACACAAGACATTCTGTAATTCAAACACGTGCTTTTCTTCTTTATGTAAATCAATATTTTATCACCCAATATAAAGAATGGCTTTGCTGTTGAGCCAAGAAACCCAAGCAAGTCCTCACGGAAAGATATAAACACAGATTTGTCTCCAGTCAATGGGCTATAAACGACACCAATAACAACACTTCCGGCGTCCACAACAAGAAACTCGACGTCCATAAACATAGCGGAAAACTCATCTAATACATAGCATGAGGTGTCTTCTCTTAAATAAATCGCCACGCCGCCTCTGCTTTTATTTGTCCTGGCCAGAATGTCGCATTTATAGACACTGAAATGAGGGAGCTCAGATTTTTCAGGGATCCACGTTTCCGTACAAAGCAAAGCATCAAAATTTATGGATACTGATTCAAAAAACAAATTAAGATTGTCTTGTTTATTGTTTATGCTCCTGGAACTAAAATGCATCCAGGAAAAGCGTGAGCTATACTATCGATACGTTTGATTGAAAAATGAATCGTCGTAATATCTACAATCTACTGAGGGTGACACAATCATTTTTGTCAAAATTTGGCTGGCCGCTGAGTTATCTACAAGTTGTCAAGGTCACTTGATGCGAACAACGCGTGCTGCTTCAGTTTTTCGGACAAGAATCTTTCCGTTTGTATGCCATACATAAGCATTGCTCTTCGCATTAGCGCTTTATTTAGATGCCCGAAGAAGTTCCCGATCACGCTGAGTCAGGCTCTCTTGAATGAACAGTCGCGGGGCACTGTTCTTTAGCCTACTTTTTTTTTTATTAAGCCACGCATCCCTAGTCTGGTGCCTCGCTAAATCAATAATCACTCCAGGCACATTTCCTTGTGTAGCGGGTGGCCTAGGAACCGATACAATGTCAGACACGGTGAGGTGAGGCACTCCTAGTTTGTTTGCAACTTCAACGAAACAATCAGATTCTCGTCCTGCGGCGCAGGGATCCCATGAACATCTAGGTTTAGACGCCTGCTCTGAAATTCGTGTTCATTGACCTCCTGCAGGAGCTGATCCTGTGCGGGTCATCCTTCTCTCCCACTTCGGTTACTCTCTTTCTAAGTTCTTTGATTTCGGGCTTTTGAGATTTGAACTTCTGTTTAAATTCACCAAAGCGTTTAGACATAAACTGAACGGACACCTCCATGCTGTGTACCTTCTGTTTTAGAAAAGGGGGGGGGGGGGGGGGTGTCTTTCCAACTTGTGGTTGATAAATGCGAGAAGATTTCTCATATCGAGTTCAGGCGGATGTTCCTCACTACCACTTGCTTGCAACCCACCGCTCCTGCAAGGTGGGCGCCACCAACCTTTTTTAGCGGCCTCGGTTTTTTCCAGCGAAAGATTCCTTGGTTACTCCACCACATTTACCGAAATGGTACTCGCAATCACACTCGGAGCCTTCTACGAACGCACCCCCTTCGAAAGCTAGGAACTGACACGAGGGATATGTGTTAGCCACTTCTTGATAGTTTACAAAAACACAAGTTTAGACACTAGCACAGTAAGAGTGGCAACAGCTTCAGCAGCAGCGCGATCGAATTAGGCCAATGTAATGATATATAGTTTTTACCGACCTGTAATAGGCGAGGAACGTGGTTAGCGATGCTCGCAGGGTGCTGCCGCTGCCGCAAAAGGATCGCCGCTTGGAAACCCGCCGCTCATCTTGGCTCAAAGTGCACTATCTGCGCTTGCGCTGGGAGAATCCCCGAGGTTCCTGTGGTGGGTAAAAGGCCCGAGGTGATTCTACAGAAGCGGCGACACACGTATGTTGACGAACGCAGCTTGTTTCTCTCCGCCGTTCTCGTTTTTTACTTCGTGGTGCGCCGCTGTGAGATTGCGCGCTTTGGACAATCATTGCTTGTAGTCACGTGGGCCTCATCACAGCTTGCGCACTTTGGATCTTTCGTGCACTCCTCCATGCCATCGTGCTCGGAGCGGCACGTTCCACAGCGCGGATTTTTCCTTCGGCACACGTCCATTTTGTGACCAATCGCATGGCATTGAAAGCAGACTAGTTGTCTCGGGCTGTACTCACGAACGGCAAAGACCTCGTGCATGTACGCCACCCGTTTAGGGCGAGTCTTGCCCTGAAATGTCACGAGTATCACGTCGCCCTTCTTCACCAAGGGGTCGCTGCTAACACCTTCTGAGTTCTGCACACGATATCCTGCAGGGGTTGTGCAGAAGACACCTCATTACCCTGATCGCGTAGGTACGCAACTCCGTGGCACTCGTTTCCAGCGAGGGCCTTGTATGGTGGGAATGTCTTCGTCCCCCTTGCGGATTTCCGTGATTATCATGAACTTTTCTGTGATGGTAGGTTCCCTGGTGGTGATGGATAGGGTATTCGTTTTCTCATTCCGGTGGGCGGTGTGGTCTGATTGAGCGTGGATGCCGGCATGTTCGACAGCATCGTGGATTTCTTTCCCAGTGAATGCACCAACTTCTTTCTTTCCCACGAAGCGAAGCACCACAGTTTGTACCGGGAGTGACCCCGGCGTAGATTCGTGGTATTTCTCCGTTGCTTGTGGGCTCCGTCTTATTTTCCGCGAGGAAGCGCCTGGGAGCGGCCATTCTTGATCGTTGTCTGTCTGGGAGACCGACGTCGCGGTTAGCGGTGCAGGTGGTACGAACTGACCCGGCGTGGGTCCTTGGGATGTGCTGTACGTCGGCGCCCCAGCTTGAGAAGCCCGGCCGTCATCTTGTGGCTTGGGGTGTGCCGATGTAAAGCGGATATCATCTTCCGTTTGTTGAACTTCTTGATAAGACTCTGCTTCGTGGTCCCCAGTGGTTGAGCCCCTGGGCGACCGGAACCTATCGTTATTGCGTCTAGACCGGGGGTATTGTCTTGGGTGTCTCTGTTTATGCTGAGGCGGGTCATTCAGGGATTCTTGTTGTAGCGGCACAAATTGCGCAAAAAATTTTTCAGAGCTTCCAGGATCGCCTGTTGGCGTTCAATCACGCCTGCCAGTACTGTAAAAAATTGTCTCACCTCCGGCGGTGGTAATCTTTGGTGGGTCTGGAGGTGGAAGGGCCGGGACTCTGCAGCTGACCTGTGCCTTCTTCGTTGTCAACTTCTATATGGCCCATTTTGCCGAGGGTTTCTTGGTTCAGCATGCTCTGGACGCCTTCCGTTATTGGGCCCGCTGTGGCCGCGACGGTCCCTGTATTGGCAGCTTGAGTGTTTGGGCCACCCACTTCAGCTGATAGGCTTAGTGCGGTGCGAAAATCACTGAATTCGTCTCTTTCTGATCAAACATTGGCGGTCGGAGGGTGACGGGAGATCCCCCTTCGTTCATGAGGCCCTTTAGGGCGCGAGGGCCCCTTAATTTCGGCGCTGTGAATAGCTCAGAAGTCAGAGAAACAGGTCTTGCAGATCAATCGCTTCGTCGTCCTCCGATGTTGCGCTGCTCACGCGTCGTCAACTACTTATCGTCTGCCATGAGCAACAGGTTTGACGGTGCGATACAAAGCTGATGAACGCGCCTGTCAGCACGCGCTTAGCGTGAGGTCAACGCTATGCTTGTAGTGCTCCGCTGCATGTGTGAACAGGCCTTTATGGCGAAAAAGAAGTGGGTCGTGCGAGGTGTTTTGAGAGTCACTCGCGTCTCTAGAATTGCCGAACAACAGTGCAAGACGAAGAGAGGTCGGGAAAAGTCGTCATGCCTCTCTTCATTTTCCAGTGATGTTCTACTATACTCGAAAAGGCGAGTGCACTTTAAGAAAACAAAAACACCTCGCACGACTCGCTGCTTTTTCGCCATAAGTGCGCCGAATCATGTCAAAATTCTCTTCCAAATTGGCCGAGTTCGACGCAGTATATAGGTGTTCGCTGTCATTCTGGTTTGTAGTCCACCCTAAATTGCCATTGTATTCCAGCACGTGGTCTCAAAAATACGTGTAGCGCAGCTCTTAATACTCACAGAGCGCGATGCCCTTTTGCATAATGACATACAAAGGCCCTTGCTTTGGACTATACAGCGCGCGCCAAACCGTAAACTGCCCCATCTTTTTTTTTTTTTTTTTTTTTTTTTTTTTCATACAAAATTATTTTCTGGACATTGTGATAACACCTCACACTAAACCTTCAACTTAGAGTTTCGGGATAAAGGGAGGTCAAGATGACGCCTCCCGCATCGTATACTTTTTTTTTGTAAACTGTGCTGACAACCTTTTTTTTATTGTTTCCCAAATACATCGCTTTGATTTTAAGGCTCATTACGACAGATTAAAGCCAACCGCGCTGCTTATCCACCGTAGTTTCATAACTGTGACCAGAATTAAATATAATAGGTCCATTAACCATCCGATCCAGTAACGTTGGTTGCACTGCACTGGCTAAATTCCTCTTTTATTCAGCCGAGACACCCGACGCCCATTAGGGCCGAATAACTTCTGAATGTGTGAACGCAACATTACAAAATACTAAAATTTTCCAAAAGGGTAAGCTATCTCGTAGCTGTTGTGCCAATCATTGGAGTCCGCCATTGCTTAGGGTTATGATACTTTAAACATCTATTTGACAGCGTTCGACAAGGACCCGGATAAGGTCTCGGATCCAGTTACACGCTTGGTAACCACAAAATAGAAACCACCAAAGTTTTTTTTGACGTGGTTTTGAAAGGGGTTTATTGATTGTGCCGCAGAAGGATACACCCAGTGTTGTACACGTTCCTCAAAGAGAGGAACGAAAGCTCGTTCCTCGTTGCTTCTGACTTTTGGAATGCGTTTCCGTTACAAGTTCCACCTGTGAGAAAGGAACTCGTTCCCGTTAGAGTTAAAAATGTGGAACGTGTAGTTACATATACGTTACTTTTGTATTTTGCTAATGAGCATATCTAGTTGGATCGAGCAAAGTTTTCTTCTTCGTTTTTTATCTATACCATCAAATGCGAATATACTATAATAATTGCCGTAATGGAAGGCCGCAGGGAACAGAGAACAAGCGGAAGCAGGTTTTCATTTTTTGATATATTCAAGTTTACAAATCTCAGCTTATAACCTTATTCATGTTTGTGGTGGACAATTCAGACGAGCCAAATGTGCTGCTACCCCATATTGCATGAGCGTTTTCAAACACCCTCACACGTTTCAATCTCACAAAGTGCCTTGTTCAAACTTGGGAACAGTCTCTTCTTGATGTTGCTGTCCGCAAGACGAGCAAGTGAAAGAGAGGGTGTGACTTTTGGAAGGTCAGTCTTCAGAACTACAAGTCCTGCTTCGTTAAGGTTGGATTCGTTGTTCACTTAAAAAAAATGGGGGGGGGGGGGGGGGGGGGGGGGTGCAGGCAAGGGGAGAAGGAATAAAGGTTAATTTTTGTGTATCTTTTAAGTGACCAATGTTCCGGATATAAGGGTGCGTTCAATATCTGTTCACCTGTTATTTTGTTGTAACTGTAGGTCTCTTTGCGGAAGTTCAGTGATGGCTGTAGTCGGCCTTAGCTTTCTTGCTGTATGAAGATTCGTGGAAGCAAAGGAAGTAGCTGAGTTTGGAACGTCCCTCATTTTTGTGTCTTTTCCTTCGACTAAAAGTTTTGCATTTTGTACCACAGTCTCGGGTTTTGAAAAGAAAAAAAAATCAATGTCCCACTAGCACTCCCGCACTACACAAAATAAACCCTAAGATAAGTAACCAAAAAATTAACGAGATGCTGATCTCCGTAAAGTTCTTGTTTTTATACTTTTAGAATTTCCCTCTTAGAAATAAAATAAAAATCACTCAGCATGGCAAAAAAAAAAAAAAAAAAAGAAACGCCGTTCCTTCTTCCCTTCCAGTCAAAATGCAACGAGTTCTCGTTCCAGTTCCACCGATGCAAAATATAACTGCAGTGTTCATTCGTTCCTTTTAAAAGAAACGCGTTCCGGGAACGCCGTTCCGTATACAACACTGGATACAACTATGGATAGAAAACCCGTAAGATAAAAACACTTTCAATCGATCCATTCTACCGAAACAAGTATGCATGCTTCACGCGGGCCTCACGCCGTCAACTATTCATTAAGGGCCGACGTACACTTCGCGCTTTCCAATTTTGCCCGCCTTTCTCCTTTTCTGTATCCTCTCCACCTTTTACCTTGCCCCAACTCGGCTCCTCTCGCAGCCTAGGAGAGGGGAGCGACAAGAGGATTATCTTCCCTGCAGAAAACCGAGGTGGTACGTCGGCCTTTAAGCGGGTACAACTGACGTGCGCTTTTATTATATTTAATGCTGGCCATAGTTACGAAACCACGGTGGATAAGCAGCGCGGTTGGCTCTAATCTGTCGTAATGAGCCTTAAAATTAAAGCGATGTATTTGGGAAACAAAAAAAAAAAAAGGCTGTCAGCACAGCTTACAAAAAAAAAAAAAAAAAAGAATGCGATGCGGGATGGGTACAACCGCTAAACGTGATGTCTTTAGACCGAAACGGGCAGGGGTGTTCATTGAACCCAGGATCCCTGGGTTCTGCAGCGCGAGTTTTCGCTCCACGTGCCTAATGGCGGAGCTCCTCTCCACCACCAGGGCGAGGTGCTAGCCCACTCGGCCGCCGATATCGCCCCCTTTTGAAAGAAGTCTATTTTGAAACTGCTAGATAAACGGGAATATATCCTCTCAGAAATTTAGTCTGGTCACTACAATAACTATCATCGCCTAAGTGTATATAATTTGTACATGCTAATGGCGGTCTTTTTATGGCTGATAAGGGAAGAATTTGAAGACTGCAACGAATGCTGTGTCTGGGCATTCTAGACGCTAGTTCACTGTATTTTTGTCCGATGTCACCGTGACGATGCCTATAAATATCTATGAACTATACGCATTTGAGCGTGTCGTGTAAACCTTAGACTGCTGGTCTTTGGCACGCCCCAGACAGCGCATCGCAATAAAATATGGTAAATTTTATCGTGAGTTTTACTCAACTAAGCGCCTCGCAGAAAGTGGTAGTTCCTTGACGCCATCGAAACTGAAACAAATATAAAAGTAAAATTGGGTTGTGGGGATATTTATACAGCGTGTAGTAGGTCAGTCATTTAAAGTTGCGACGAGTCACTCGGTGTAGATGAGCAATTTAGCCAGTGCAGTACAACCGGTAGCCTGGGGTCTTTAACGTGCACCACGCAGTAGTGATACACGACCGCACGCCTGTACGATGCTCATCCAGATCGAAAGGGGCAGGGGTGGGGATTGAACCCAAAATCCCTGGGTTCTGCAGCGCGAGCTTTCGCTCCACGTGCTCCAAGCTGGTGTGCGCTAGCCCACTCGGCCACCGATCCCCCTTAAAAGTAAAGGCCGGTTCACACATGCAGCGAAGCGCTAATGTAGCGCTTCTCACGTGCAGTCAGCTACTTATCGTTTGCCATGAACAACCGTTTTGGCAGTGCGATACATTGCTGGTGAACGCTTCCATCAGAACGCGCTTAGCGCGAGGTCAGCGCTATGCTTGTAGCGCTCCGCTGCGTGTGTGAACAGGCCTTAACAGTACAGCGAAGAACGCCGTAACCTTTCTATGTCTGCCGTTGACGAACAGGCGCTGATTCTTACCGAGCATACGCCAGTTTAGAGTAACATTTGAGCCACAATAGACGGCACTAAATTTCTTAAAGGGTCCATTGACACTGTTCTTGAATTACTTTAATGCAACACTTTTGGTCGTGCGTGATCCTTGAGGAAGGGCTTCACGCACTGCGCAGTATATCTTCTTGTAAAAACAAGCACACACGATGAGTGCGCACTGCGCGTGCGCAGGACCCAGATTCGCGTGAATCGTCTGCACATGCGCCCTACCAATGTAGAAGCGCCGCCGCTGCGGTTTGACGTCAGGGCCGTGTGTGTCGGTTTATAGCGAAACATTCCGGTAAGAAACGCAAAAAAAAAGGTGCGTGAAAACGTGCCGACGACATCATCTCTTTGTAACGTCGAACTGGACTCGGAGATTTGGAGCAAGCGCCGAGTCGCCTAGGTCACTTTAAAGGTGGCTCCAGGGCAAAGCGCTGGCCTACGCGTCCACAGGTGCCGAGTTAGAATGCAGGAGAATATCCGAGAAGGCGCCGTGTAAGTTGTAACCGAGCTTTCGTTTCGACGTAAAAAAAATCCCCAGGTTTTCGAAACGCATCCTTAGTCCTCCGCTAGGACGTACCAGATGCCATTCGCCAGTTTTGTTACAACGCTTCTGTGAACAGGAAACCACTGGTAAAATCAGTTTCATCAAATCGGAGCCCGACGTTCCTTTTCCCACGAACCCCGCGCCCCGAGCGCTTATCGAGTGGCCACGAGCTGATAAGCGCCAGTCTGTCAGTCTGCACATAGTGACAGGTTTGGCCCGTAAAGCCCCCCAAAACAACAATTTCTAACTGAGCGAGCGCCGGCTGTCCAGGCAGCGTGGTAGCGTGCGCGGTTCTCACAGTATCGACTCATCGTTGTATGCTCATGTACGCGTATACGGACGGAGGCACGGAGTGCGCGGCCGTGCGTTGCTCAATCACGGCTTGTGACTGATTGCGAGGACTCGGTTCGGGGGGAGAAAGCTTTGTCCCGGAGGGGCGGCGAGGGGACAACGCCGGTCAATCTGCCCGATCGTTAGGGACACCCGCGCGACTGCCTTCTCATTGTCCTTTCTTTTTTCCCCACTTCATCATGTACTGCAATGGACGCTACGAGCCATTTCAGCCAATCCGGTGCTGCGAAAACGTATCACGTGACTGCGAATTCCGCACGTCACTGCGCTTCTCTCGAAGGTCACGTGACAATCACGCTGTGTTGCAAATGGCTTCGTTGGTTCGTACCGTGTCTGCGGTCCGTCGTGGCGTTTCGTTTGACCAGAATTGGGGGAAAAGGTTCGGGAGTGGGCAAATGACATTTTAGAGCGTTCCAGTTGACGCCTCGTCGTCCACGTCGTCGGCCATCGTCAAGCGCGAAGCCGCGTCGTCCGCTATCGTCACGCGACGATTGTCACGCATCGGTGGCCGGCTGATGAGGTCGCGGCATCATCCCGGCAGACATGTATCGATCATCAAGCTGATGAACGAACGCGATGGTGTAGTTAGCTCTGTCTCGGTATACATTTGCAGGTTGCGTTGAAAATGTAGGCTGTATACATGTTCACGGTGACCCTAGAGCCAGGGAATCAGTTCAATGTATAACGAATGCAACTTTTAATGCCGTCTCTATATTGGCTGTCTTTTTATCAGGCCGAAAGATTTCAATTTCGATTCAATTTCAATCTTTATTTTCCAACCGAAGTACAAAATGGGGCATGAAGAGAGGGGAAAAGATTGCAATCCAATAATGGAGTTTGACAGCCCCCTGTCCTCCACATTCAGCAGGTGGACCAGCAGAAAAAAAAAACAAAAAAAAAACCGAAACCAAATATTTCAACGGAACAAAACTGGCGCCCTTTCTTGCTACCAGAAAAGAAAAATGTTCTAATGTAACTGGCTATTTGTTTTAACGGTATAGTTAGTAGTTTACTAAATTACTTTGCAAATCTATGATTTCCACTTTACTCACATTATCTCTGACGCCGGTACTCACTAACTTGGGTACACCTTTTAGTACCTTGTACACATGCGGTGCACAACAAGACAGAGCAGTACTGTGTGGCAGCACTTTCAAGCCATAGCAGCGCTCTGCCCGCAGCCTAAACACGGCGACGAGAGGACGTTTGCGCAACGTCCTACAGCTATTGCGCGGACCTAAGTGAGGTCTATATACTCCACGTAATTCTTGCGACGTTGTTAAACATACGAACTAGACGTTTCATATAAAAAATTGTCAGCGACGTCTGCCTTCAAAGCCCCTTAAAGCATGAGATGCATTATTTAAGAAGTGATCGTTTTAATCTGGTCACAAAACTATATGCACTCCAGTATAGGCCACGTGGCATCAATATATTGTTAGTGTCAAGGCGACGAAGAGCGCGTCAACTTGCCCGTCTCCCTCCGCACGCGGACGTCCCAGCAACGCCGACGTCGGCGTTATGACACGGCACTTCGTTCTGTCGCACACCAACTGGAACGTCTTGTTCGGCTTTGGACCCCTCACCGCCATCAAGGCGAAGCTCCTAAGCTCCAGCGCCGCTACGTCGGTCCCTTCCGAATTGCGCATAAATTGTCTGACCTCATGTATCGCGTGAAGTTAGAGCAGCAGACCACTGACCAACGCCGAGTCACCTCCGACATCGTCCACGTCACCCGTATGAAACCGTATACATCCACAAACTTCCCATCTTCCCACCTAAAAAAAAAGAAGAAAAAATGAGAGGGGAGAGGGGGGGGGGGGCGGTAATGTTACTGCGAAGAAGACGGAGAGCGCGCCTCGCCAGTGACCGGGGCGCGCAACGGCGCAAGCTCGGTCGAGTCGGCGGGCCTTCGCAGGCGTGAGTTTCTGTGGTCCTCCTCTGAGTAGCACCGTAGCAAGATATATTTGTAAAAGTTTAGGTCAGGTGACGTCGGGTCACGTGACATCAATTTGTCCGCCAAATTTAGCGGGGAAACTGAATTTGTGTGTAGGTCATGTGACGTCAGGTCATGTGACATCCCTTTTCCCACCATATTTAGCGGAAAAACTGAATTGGTTTATAGATCACGTGACGTCAATTTCCCGCTAAATTTCGTGGAAAAACTAAATTGGTGTATTGTTCCCATGACGTCAGTTCACATGCCATCAATTTCCCTACCAAACTTAGCGGGGAGGCTGAATTAGTGCAACAGTTCCTAGAAATAAAGGCGTAGCGCTCTTCCCATGACGTCGTAAAGGAAGGCCATTGGGGGCGCGCGTCGAACCGAGAGGACAGGACAAACAAATCCCCAGCTTTGTACTTTCGTCAAGCAAGGTCGAATCGTAAGTAAGCTTCGACCATTGCGAACGACAAACGACCAGAATAAATGGTTAATTCAAAATGCCTTGTCAAAGCCCCAGAACGTTTCGTGTGTCCTCAAGCAAACCAGGTGCCGCTCGCGGTATGCCTTGCTGCCTTCCCTTGGGAAGTGCATTCGGGAATAAGCCTACAAGCAGATATCGCCCCCCGTCTGTTGGGAAAGTACACATTTTATGAAGCTCGCGCCATTCCTCAACTGGCGACGCTCCTGCTTAGCAATTATCCAGGCCCTTTGTGTGACAATGCGCAAAAACTTGGAATCTTCGGGTGTTTGGGAAAAATGCTCCTTGAAAGGAATGACCGAGAACAGGTCGTCTCAGGCGCAAGGGAAACGCTTCACTTGACGACTCCTTGAAAAGAACGAGCTAGCACGAACTACAACTTCTAAATCGGCAAGACGGAATCACCCTTTTAGTAATAACCTTCACCGTTGAATGAACAGCGAAACCGGTGAATCCACTGTATTTCTGAGTCACATCTAAAGAAGCTATTCATCATGTTTAACACTTAGGTTGTGTGCGCTAGATAAAACACTGTTCAGTATGGTTCCTTTTGAGGCACAAAAGGTTGTTGCGGTGCAAACAGAAAGATCTGAGTATTGGTACATATAGACCCACTCAGCTGTTTGACGTCACAGCACTGCGGTGGCGCTGCTGTCGGCACTGCGCATGCACAGCGCCTCGCTTCTCCCGGATCTGGTTGCTGCACACGCGCTGTGTGGGTAAAAGTGGGCTTATTTTGTAAACATTGTGTTGCTGTATACGGCAAATAAATAAGCATGAATTACTGCCTCAAGGTATTCCGAAGTAATGTGAAAGTAATTTCAAAGTAATTTCATTACTTTTGGAAAGTTATTGTAGTGTAATGTCATTACATTTATTCTGCGGTAATTTGTATTGTAATTTGATTACATTTTTGCAGTTTTCAAGAAACGTAATTAGTAGTGTAATTTAATTACTTTTTTAAAGTTGTTGAGGGGATGGGCGATGCTTTTATTTCTCGAATTTATTTGCCGACTTCCATTGCTTAGAAAAAAAAATCGAAGGCAAGTTTTTTGGTCATTAACGTTAAGGAGTGAATCTAAGTTGTTTTTAGCGAAAGTAGGAAAATCGTTTTATGTATATTTTAAGCTGAAACAAGACATAGGCGCCAAGTCATTAATTATTGCACTCATTCCACATACCTTCAAAGTGTTGCCTGTCATTTTCCCGCGCAGAAAGTCCAACTTTATAAAAGAATCAACGCCCACGTCCCTTGTCCCCGTGTCACAAAAAAAAACCGCTGTTGCGAAAACAAAAACAAAAAAAAAAGAAAAGAAAAGCTGTTACCGAGACTTTATAAATCCAAAATAAACGCCAAAGTAACGTGCGTTACTTTTTATCGGTGGTGGTAACGCGTTTCTTTTATATTGAGGTAACATAATTCGGTAACACATTCCTTTATTTTGCAACTAAGGAGTAACGTATTTCGTTACTTTTTTTCAGTAATATGTACGACAGGTGAAAGATTACCTTTCGCGATTTCCGAGCGCAAAGACTGCCGATGGAAAGCAAAACAGGGGACGTGATAATTTATTTCTTTTTTTTTTTTCGTTATATTTTTGTCGCGTCCCGAGCTCCCAATGATAATCGAGAACGGAACGCGTGCCGCTTTCAGGATACGCTAATCATTCGAGTCGACCCGAGCGCAACACACCGAGCAGGCTCACAATACCTTTCGCGTCGCAGGGCGATGTGCGATAACCGTCAGGTCTCCTGCCGACGTCCCTTGTCTGTGGTCATGAGCACGAGCCGTGGAAATACCACCTAGAAGACAAGGCCTGCGCATGGCGTCGTCGTCGGTGACTGCTCACGGAACCTGAGCCCGGTCGGTTTAGAGTTTTGGTTTCAGACCGAAAAATAAAGACACAGAAATGGATATATAAAGTACATTACATTTTATTTTCATTGTGGGGTGAAGACGTTTTGTTAAAATTATTGTTAGCAAACATAGTTCCATATTTTTTGGTTTTTATATTAATAAAAGACCCCCACCACCGAAGGGCTGCTGCCGGTGGCGACGCTATTCACAGCGCCGCCGATGGTGGCGACGCTAAGGTCAACGCCACGAAACTCAGACTTCCGCCGATGGTGGCGACGCTAATGTCAACGCTGCGAAACTAGGACTGTGACCGCGGGTTGGCGGGGCCATCGACAAATGCTGCGCCTCCTGGAGGCGTCTGGAAAATGCTAAAACTGCGGGTTGCAGAGTATTGCATGGTGAGGGTGTGCGTCCTACTTCGATGTTTTTGACCCTCGCCCAGCACAACCCAAGCTTCGACGCTGCCCCGGTGATTTGCAGGAAGTTTCGTCACAGCCCCCCCCCCCCCCCCCCCTCCAACTAAAAAGAAGAAACTGCGCAAGTTAGGAAGGAGCATGACGCTGCGGTCATGCTACACAGACGCGCGCGAAAGAAAGTTGCTCCTGCTACGAGGGGCGAGTTTCCTCGCGTGGCTCGTGCCAACAAATGTGGTTGTGATGGAACACACAGCGCTCCACCAGTACGGTGTCGAAGCTTGGGCTGTGCTGTTCGAGGGTCAAACACATCGGAGTAGGTCCCACATCCTCGCAGCGCCCTACCCTTCACCCCGGAGTTTTATTAGTTCCAAGAGCCCTTTAGAAGGCGCAGCATGTGTCGACGGCGACGCGCTCTGCTGTTTGTATTTCATTTTAACCCGATAGTAGATATGGTCAAGAAAAGCGTAAAACAACACTAAACCTTAGCTCGCTGGTGCTGGTGAGGATTGATGACTTTGAGCACTATTGCCGAGGAGATCGAACTATCACCGGTCCAATCTCCTCCAATACCGACAACGCTACGAAATTGACAAGCAGCAGAGGAATCTCGACGTAACAAAAGTTGCAACGTACAGAGTGCTGCCAGACGTTCGAACAATTTTGAATATGGAATATTGGCTGGGGGTATCGTTTGCCACGAAAGACGTTGGGCCATTATGGCCTTAGGTGTAAATTCGCAACATCGTGTAGGTTGCGAGAGAACATTTGAAGGGAAATAATGCCTCGCCCGCACGTGTGTTGTGTCCACGCAGTCGAAGTACTTTCGAACCCATGCGTGAACGGCAAAACCCCTTACATTAATGTGACCAGCAAAAAATAGTTGATACCAAGTCTGAAGGCTCACTCGTACTGTACCATTTTCTTGCGTTGCTTGATGACACGAGAGCTTACGTTTGCCCACACCGAGAGTCATCGGGGCATTCGTGATCCGTTTGAAGTGTTGCAACATTCGAGGAGTCGGTTTGCACGCGACATACTTGGCACGCTGGCTCGTGACATAACGTAGCAAAACTGCAGCATGCAACGTGCCCAGCTCAGCACAAAAACCGAAGTGGGTCAAGCTCGCATTCTCTGACGACTAGTTTCGGGAGAGATCCGACATTTAGAATCACTTCGTTTTAGAATATAGAATCACTCCTGTACTAATTTATAGAATTTAGTTTTAGACTTTAGATTTTAGAACTGTTTTAGAATTTAGAATCACTCCTGTATTAAAAAAGCAAACACTCATGTGTCAATAAACCTGCGTGGTGGGCAAATACTAAAGGGGGAGTTTTTCGTAGGTTGTTTCCGGCGTCCCGCAGTGCGCTCCGCAACCAGCTACGAGATTCAGAGATCTACAGGCAAGGTTAGCGTCGCACATGCGCAGTAGCGGCGTCTTCGTTACGAAGAGCGCAGCTGATCGGAAAAACACGCTCTACGGAAACTCCCCAATAGGGAGTGTTCGTAGATCTTTTCCACCGTCCCGCAACGCTCTCCCCAACCCGCTATGAGTTCGGGGTTTCTTTAATCAAGGCTAGCGGCGCTCAGGCGCAGTAGCGGTCTCTTCGATGCGGATAACTTAGCCAGAAGGAGGAAAGAAAAAACTGCCATAGACTCGAAAAAAAAAAGTCTGATGCAGTTTATTTGGTCATTAACGTTAGGGAGTGCTTAAAACTAGTATTTCGCGAAAGTAAAAAAAAAAAAAAATCGCTTCAAGTTCCTTACAAAAAATTCATGCTTTAAAAAACGCAATCTAAAATACGGTACATTTGAGCAAATCGACGTTGAAATGATTGCTTCTTTGTTCCATCGTTCGTTTAATTGCCTAATCTCACTAAGCGAATTTTTATGAAAAATAAAGTCTTCTGTGTCCTTAATGGGTCTTTTTAGCGTTTAAAGTTAATGCATCACTTATGCAATATTTTAAACGCAACTACAAAACAGGCAAAAAAAAAATATAAAAAGAGATCTCCGAAAACAATTGTAACGGATGCGAAGTTTAGAATATATTAATTATTAAAGCGTGCTCCGACGGTGTAAGCACGCTGTTAATAAAATTGAACAGAGGTCAATTTTATACTGCACTATTTGTTTTTAATTCTTCGTAAACTCGACCAGGAATAGGCATAAAATACTTTGAAGTTAAGGGTGTTACGCCTAAAATATTATATCACATCTAATTTTTATGGGTAGCTTTGTAGAACCACCTAAGAGATCTCCATTCTCCTGTATTAAATAGGAACACCTTTTAATAGATATTGAGTTTTTCTACGCATATCTTTAGTGTTCGGTTTTATACTACTACCGATATTTTACCGAAGTAATAAAATTTGGTTATTTTTTTAATATGTTTTGTATTCAGGATTTTGAACGGTCTGCTGTTTTGGGGCTTTTATTTTTCAACACGGGAACATCTATGATAGTCAAAAGTTGGGAAAGTATTGCCACTACTGCTAAGTGTGCCGGCATTTCTTATTAACATGTTATCAAATACACAGGCCATAAAATAAATAAAAGCGCGCTATAGTTCGTTTCTATGTTCCATAATAGCCGACCTTTGAGCCGATGGTACCAATCAAACCACGTCTAAGGCGCAACGTCATTTCGTTCATTACCTTTCTCTACCCGTTCTATCATCTGCATAACGAATCAACTCTTGACTTGCGCTTTTAGTATGTCTGTCGGTGTTTCCATGTCCTTAAAGGGGCCCTGCAATCCTATTTAAGCGTCTACCATTTTTGCGGTTTCCACGTCTCTTGGGGTTCGGGCAAGCCAGCGGGCACATAGAGAGTAGCTAAATATCAGTGCGTCATATTTTAACCGGACGACGCGGAAACCTCCTCCACGTACGGGGGCGACCCGCGGTGCCGAAAGCACGCGATATGTGACGTTTTTGGTCCCAGCCTTAGTGGTCAGAACCGCTAAAAGCTTTTTTTTTTAGTCGAAATACAAAATATAAGTGGCGCGAACCGTTTCAATCTTTTTTTAAAGTAGTTTTTGTTCAGTATTTTAGATCAGAAAGGAAACGAATGCAGTTTATAAAGTACGGAAACAAGAAATGACCCGTCGACATAAAGACGGCGCATATTAGAAAGGTGTAGTGAAATCAGGCACCGACGTGTGGCGAGCGTAAAAACGTCCCGGGTGTACGCGGCGCCGTTGCGGTCGAGGATCAGACCGGTTCCGAGCGTTCCGAAGGCCTTTGGCTGCTTCGGCGAGCAGGTTTGGCGGTATGGCAGCGCGAAGTGGCTCCCGTTCTAACTGATCTTTACCCCATATTTGGTGTCGTTTGTGGCCATGCCGAATTAGTGTTTAATCGCGCATCAAATGCAATGCGAGCCGCCCTGGCGGCCCGCTTCATACAGCCTATCCAGCACATGCTTTAGTGGCGCCTTCCACCGCAGTCGTACTTATACCCCATTCACACGATCATAAAGGTCCCTTTAGCTAAGGAACCTTGATGGTCAGTGGCGAATCAGTTTGCGATCCTCCGCGCGTGGCATATGCTCGCGATCCAAGAGCGCTGGCTGATTCACCGGTTGCAAAGGGACCAGACTTAGGAAGTAATCCTTTACAAGTAACGGATTACTTGTAATCCGTTACTTTTTCAAGTAATTTTTTATTGCCACGTTATCTTTTTCGGAAGTAATTTGTAATGTAATTTCGTTACAAAATATTGGTAATGGATTACTTTAAAGGGGCACTGACACATCAAAGTCATATTTTTTTTATTGTCCGAAACGATTGAAAACGATGCCGGGACATTACCCTCAAAATTTGAAATGTGGGAATTCAGTATTCGTGAAGTAAAAAAACAATTTCCAAATGCCGAATTCGAAGTTCCCGCGCGATCGGCACCGGTGCCTTGACGTCAAATATTGCGGATTCCTGAGAGTCGACTTCCTTTCACCACTCCCTGCTGTTGCCATGGCGACCCAAAGCGAGGAGGAAAGGAGCGAGCGCCGGCGTTGCGGCGGACCGGTTTTGAGCGGTGTCGCCTGTTTTCCGTTGGAGGATACAAATCCAGGAGGCGGCACCACAACGAACTCCCGATTTTTGGTATTTCAAAAAGTAGGGCCGTAGTGCGTTCGCAATTGCGTTAAAAAACATGTTTTAGGATTGCCGTAATTAAATGTCATAGAGATGTCGCCTACAAAGCTTCTAAATTTCATGATTCTTGACGTCACCGATCAAAAGAAGCGAGGGGGCGAGAGGCGGGAAAATCAAACGCCAAAAATAAAAAGGCGCGCGCGCGCGCGGGAAAATTTTTTTTCGCGATGCGTTTTTTTTTTGCGTGTCTATGACTGCAACTTGCATCGTTTTAGACAATAAAAATAAATACGACCTTTGGGGTGTCAGTGCCCCTTTAATTACTCGTTACTTTTTAAAAATATGAGCATAATACAGTAACTGGAGCAATACGAGCAGAAAAATCAGCAGCCTAAGGAGAGCAAGTTCAACAAGATAGAAATCATCAGGAAGAAGAGAATAGCCGAAAAGAAAACACAATTTTTTGTATGACCAGTCACTAGAACCACTAGAAAAGCGGGCAAGGCATGTACAAATATACGAAAAACGAAGATCAAGTAAGACAAACCCGAGTAGGCTCTCCGTCGCCTTTCATCGTGTTTAAGAGCGCAGCTCTTAGGGGCCCGTTTCCGGCCTGAGCGGCGTCGGCGTCGGCGTAACCGCGCGGTCACGGACCCCCCGAGGTCATGTGAACCCCCGAGGTCACGTGGCCCCCAGGTCATGTGGCCCCCAGGTCACGTGACCCCCCGAGGTCACGTGACCCCCCTGGGGCCACGTGACTTCCCTAAGGTCACGTGGCCCCCCTGAAGTCAACTGACCGCCTGAGGCCACGTGACCCCCATGAGGTCACGTGACCCCCCCGAGGTCACGGGAGCCTTCTGCAGTCACGTGACCCCTTCTCCCGAGATCACGTGACCCCCTGACGTCACACGACCCCCCTAAGGTCAGGTGACCTCAAGGATTCACCTATCCTCGGTACGCCTCCATCCTCCTCCTCAAGAGCTGCGCTCTAATCAGCGTTACAGGGAATTGTTAACAGCTTTCATTTTTCCTTCTTCTCCCGGGCTGAAGAAAGCTGTTCGTGTTTATTTGTTTTCTTTTACACCATTTCACCCTTTCCAACTTTTTCAACGTCTCCCGCCACGTGCGCAGACATCAAACACGGGTTCGTAACCCCTTAATTCGCGGGTTCACAACTCGCGTAGCAGACGATGTAGCCTCGCGCGAGGGGGTCGAATTCTCTTTGCCTTTGATATGCGCTACTGTATTCTAGCACGCTCTTGTGGCACGGCTTGAAAGCGCCCGGCGCGAGGCTAAGAGCATCGTCTTCGAGGGCACGGAATCTTTTGGTTTACCTGTCCGGACATGGTGGTTGAGTCCACTCCTCACTTTACAGTCAACTGTCAACATAAAAGGGGATTGGGGGGGGGGGGGGGGGAGGGGGGCGGTTAGGCCTTTTAAGGAGTGCTCACAGGGAGAAAGAGAGAACGCGTTAAAGTGGTCTGATCCTCTATTGTTTTGTGAGACCGATGGCTACCGCTCCTCTCGCTCTCTACACCCTACCCTCCCTGGACATCCACGAATATTGGTATAAAAGTGAGAACCGATGAACGATCGATAACTCGTAACTGCCACTTTTTCTCTGACTGGTCGAGTTTTCGGTTATGGAGTTTTCGGTTACGGAAACCTAGAGTTTCAGTGCACACTTTGTTTGCCAAAAAAACACAGAATGTCACCAGCAAGAACAACAAACTCTAATCTATGGAAACACATCAAGGTAAGCTGGGACACCTGCATTCTGCATTGGGCTGTACATTGTAACGTTAGAATCAAGTTTTCCCTTTCTTGCGAATAACAAGCGAAACATTCGAGTCAAAAGGAAGCTTTCGTAGATCGCTTCTTTAGCTCCGAATTTCGTAGCGGAGCTAGACGCTGCTACTGAGCATGCGCATCGCTAGCTTTGTCCGCACAATTCCAGGGATCATTTCCAGAGGCCGTAAGCTAGCGGGATGGCCGGTGTGGTTGCCGCGTTTGATGGCTTGTCAGGTTACAGGTGAACGGAGTACACCTACACACTTTCTCTTAAATACAATATTTTATTTTTACAAGGACTATCATAATGCGGGCGTTTGAGAAATATAAAGTAGTCTTGCAGAACATGTCTGAAAAATATCAGAATTGTTTCTATTGTTTTCTGGATAAGTGTACGGAAAAAGTACCATGAAAGTAATTTGTAACGTAACGAGTAAATTAATCCATTACTTTTCAGCGAACGTAATTTGTAACCGTAATCTATTACATTTGAGGCTTGCTAATTTGTAATTGTAATTCATTGCATTTTTCAAGTAAGGAGCACAAGTCTGAAAGGGACCAGTGTTAAAGGTACCTTTATGCTGGCCCTGTGAATGGGGTACTACAGTGGAACCAAGTGTAGATAGCATTGAAAGCCACGACAAAATGATATTACTTGAGGATAATGTTTTCATCTGGGGAAGCTCCAAAATTCGCACCCTTGTCGTTTGGCCAAACTGCGTCAAATACACGTGTACACCCCCCCCCCCCCCCAGCCCGCCCCCGCCTCCCGGCCTTTTTCGACGAAATACCTTAAAAACTATTTCAGAAACAAAAAATCGATAGATGTCTAAGTTGCTATTAAGTAATCACAAAATTCGTCCAAAACATACGTAATGGACCTTTTCCAAATACCGACGGCACTAGGCGGTGACTGCACGAACTAAAAATCGAGGAAGTGACCTACCTGCACTTCCAATCGATAATGGCAGCTACGCTATCAGTTTCTTCACGCTCTGAGCTGCGTCGCGTGCCCAACGCGACTTTAAAGAGGGGAATCCGTGGCGTACACCCAAACGTCGTTATTTTCCTTCCGACCGCTTTCTTTTTTTGTGTAACACAATTATATATATGCTGCAATTACGTGTTCTACTCGCTCATCCACAGCCTCATTCCGAATTTCCTCGATTTTTCGTGCCGACTTCCACCGCTTGGCATCGGGCGCTCGCGCGTGCGCAGAACGCTTCTCGGAAAAGGTCCATTCAACTGTTGCACAGATTGTCCTGTAGGTCATAACCCTAAGCACAGGGTGATCCACTAAGAAGTGTTTCGCTGGCGTTTAAGAAACCGGTGTGCTCTATACAGTAGTGAATTAGTACACTAAATAGTATTGTTCCCATAGACTCCGACTACGCCCCTGCCTCCCCCCCCCCCCCCCCCCCCCTTTTTCCTGATAGTTCCAGAGAGGGACAGAAAGTGACACCGCTCCCCACATAGGGATTGCCGACGTCACTGATTGTAAACTGCCATACTAATTAGCAAAAGAGTTACCTAAATTTTACTCTTTACTTCTTTACAATTAGAAACCAGATATTAATCTGGTTTGTAATTGAAACCAGATGAACATCTGGTTTGAATTAGAAACTTTCTAAGCGTCACCAAAAAACCCTTACATCACTCAATTTTAGGACTACCCGAAGCCCCTGGGAAGCGCGAGAGATGCACAAGTGGTTTAAGCGCACCCCCACGCTCCACAGGTGCGTGAGGTAGTCCTAACATTGAGGGATTTAAGGGTTTTCATTGACGCTTAAGTCTATAATTGAAACCAGATATTTATTTCCACTAAGTAAGGAATCAAGTTTAGGTAACTAAGCTTCCACGTTTTAGCAGCTTTTTTTTTTAGATCATTAAGTATCCCATAGAGCGGAGCGGGCGGCGCTTGTAACCGCAAAAAAACAAAAAAAACAAAAAAAAACGCGAAAGAAATTCTTTTTTTCCCATTGGCTGAGCAAAACAGCTCCCGGATAGCCATTGGCGGCCGCCCCTCTGGTGTCAAGCTTTGCCAGAGGGTGTGTGTGTGTGAGTTGGGGAAAGGGGGGGGGGGGGGGGTGCTTCACCAGAGCGGGCGCTCGTCCGCCGGCTGCAACCTCGGCAGGAGCCAAACCTGGCCGTCCACGCCAACGCAGACGAACTAAGGGGGCGAAAGAACGACATTCATTCTTTCGCATTTACGATTCGTAAGAAGTGCTTAGGTGTCTTTTTTTAATTCTTCTGTATTGCAAACGCTAAATTATACGCGTTGCTGAACGCTCACACTCCGCCAAATGAAGTGCTAGCGGTTCGGACCGCATGGCAGAGTTTTCAGGACAAACGATTATGTCAATTAAAAGTTTTCATCAATTCACAATTTTTATATATTGAAACCTTAAATAGGAAAATAGGGCCCGTTCCTAGTGGTTTGTGCCATTCAGCCCTATGTCTGCGGGGAGTTCCCGAGTCGAAAAAAACGTGTTTTTCAGGCAAAAAAAAAAAAAAAAATGCATTGCAGCAAGCTTTTATTTTTTGAATTTTTGACGCTAGCGGTTGGGGTAGAAAATGAAAGTTTGAGAACATGATGTCACTTGACTGAATAATTTAAGTGAAGAAAAACAAACTTTTTCTATAACCCAATGACCATCTGAACGTAATATTGTCTGAACGCTTGTGGGATTTATATGAGTTAGAAACACCTGTTAGCCAGAAAAAGGGTATTGTTTTCCATCTTGCTGACAAGATTGTTTTAACACTGAAATAGACATTACAGGCGCCAACAACGTCATGTCTTGTTTTGACGATATTTAGCTTACGGGGACGTCAGGTCATAGATAAAATTTCGTTTTTCCTCAATTATATTTTGATCCAGGTAACGTCATGTTTTCAGACTTTCGCGTTCCATCTCAACTGCTAGCGTTACATTCTCAGAAAGTTTGAGCTTTATGCGATGTAGAAATGATTTTCTTGGGCCCAAAAACACGGTACTCTTTTCTCGGGAACACTTTGTACTCGTGGCCTCATTCGGCTACCATTTTTCCATTGAAAATTTCCGAAAATCGCTTGTTACTCTTGAATCAGATAACGATTTGTCCTGGAACTTTGACATCTAGTCCGGACTGCCAGTGGCGCTTTAAGCGGAGATCGAGCGTCGGGAGGTGTGTAGTTTCTTATTTTTACTACAAATTACCACATGTATTTGTTTTCTGCGCGGGAACGTCCGTCCTCCTCCTCGAGAAATTATAAAACTCTCCACATATTCTCTTCAGATTAAGAAATTAATGTCCGCGAGCCAGGATCACGAACACTTCTACCATGGCCGCTGAGCAGGTAAATGGTGGGACATTCGGTATACGAAGCGCAAGTTCGTCTGCTTCTTGCACAGGGGTTGCGATGATGTCAGAACGGCGATCTCTTATTGGCTCGTTGAAAAAAAAAAAATAGTGGGTAGACCTCAAGGCATGGAGCATTGAGGTCTACCCACTATCCTTTCAACCAAAGCCAATCAGAGCTCGGCCTTGTTATGGCATCCCTGCAACTGCTGCGCAAGAAGCAGACGACTTGCTCTCCGCATAGACCTTTTTCGCAAGGGCGTCGCCATCTTGAATTTCGTCACTTCCAGGATCAGCGAAAGCATTGTTTTGCCGCCGCCACTTCAATAGAATACATTTAGGATATAAGCGTAACCGTCACGCATTCTTGTTTTGCTTCCACTCTAATATTTTTACTATATAGAATTTGAAATGTTTTATTTTTTTTTTCGCCCATACCGGATACGTCCATTAGGTGGCTGGGGAGGAGAGTAAACGAATATTCGATGTCCCTTGTTGTAGCTCTCACCCGTTCTCGTTTTGTCTCCCTTTTATATTTTTACTATTTGCAGGTTGAAATGTTTTATTATCTTTCCTCACCCATACCGAACAGGGGGACGGAATTAAACGCCCCGCTACGGTGCTGGCGCTTCAGGCCCAGTTCCGATATTTGGTATCAGTGCAAGTCGCCATGCGGGCCGGGCGTTGCTGTTTTGGAAGAAACCGGACAAAAAGGTGCCTTATCATCAAAACTTCGTGACAGGGGCACAACAAAAGAACCGGGAAAACTGTCAAAATAGTTTTAACGTTTCTTTTTTTTTTTTTCTTCTTTTCTGCCTGCCCCGTTTATTTGAGAACGTGGATAGGTGCAGTGAAAAGGAAAAATGCCAGGCGTCGTCGGACAACGATTGCTTGTGTCCGTTGCAATCTAGGTTGAATTCACGGTGACTTGTGGTCATGAGATTTGTTTGTTTTGCTCCAACATGAACGCGGAGAAAGTCGTGAAGTTGCCTGGACGACCCGCGGACATATGCTCGGTGCGTCTTCACGTTCAAACAGCCGTGTTATCGTTTAAACTGTCACCGTCTAATTTTGCAAACTTTGACCTGTTTTCTCAAACTGTCTTCTACGCGTTCAAGTGAAAGCGGCCTGTAGATCACACATTGACGTGGTAACTGGTGTAGATTTAACTGCAGACTTTGAAAGATTTCTAAATTTGAAGGTTGTTTGGGATAAATAGGCTCTGTGTAAACAGTGGATACAATAGTATGTTGGTCATTGTTACCGGTGGCGATCACTGACATGTTATGCCTTATTCACATGGTCCGATTATGCTTGCGATTTTCGGTATCGGCGTCGAGCACCGCAGTTACCGTCCATGCCTATTTGTACCCCGAACAACGTCGCGTTTGAAAATAGCTGCAGAATCTCATGATGTGAACATGGTTTAGCGTCCGTTCTGCAGCGTCCATGCGGAATGGATCACCACATATCAAAGTTTTCACAGGAAGCTCTGCATTGTCGCAAATCATGTTAATTTTGCTGAAATCACTTAAAGTAGTCAGACACTGCTATGGGAAAACAGAATCAACAATTCCAACATGAAAAAGAGCACAGGGACTCACACCGACATCGAGAACATCGCATTTCAATGGTTTGTTTATGGGCGACGGCGAGCTTCTTGCCCACACTCCATCGCACATTCGCTGTGCCGGTGGCGTGCCACTAGGGGCGTTCCGGTTTGTTTAAAAACATGAGTTCGTGCATAGTCTGTTCCAGGTTAAGAATAGCAGGACAAGCTCCTCCCACAAAGCCCTCCGCTTTCTACACTTCAGCAGAGAAAACGCTAGAGTGGAGGCAAGTAGAGAGGCGGAAACTACCAATCATGGCAAGCTGAGAGCTTTGTGGGAGGGACATGCCAAGCTATTCTAAACCTCCAACATACTATAGAACACTTTCCGTTTCCGTCGGTTGAGGGCAAGTAACGAGCTAAATGATGAAGATGATTACGATGATGCGACTTTTCTCTTTCTAGCAGGCGAGCTCAAAGAAAGGTTGTACACTGGGCAAGACATATACCTCTTGTTTGTGTAAACAGCTTTCCACCCTTGTATAGTGGTAAGGTAATGGCTGACAGTATCATCAATAAACAAAAGTAGTAAATAGTTGGAGAAAACGAATAGTTATGGAGTGGCGTTCCCTACGGGTTGTCAAGCGTCGCGCTGTCCCGTGAGGTCGGTGTATGCACCGTAAGGGAATAACGGACACTTCGCCAGAATAGAGAGGTTCTGGAGGCGACCCATTGTGTGTGTAGATACCAGGCCCAGAAATGGCGCTGGCTATTTGCGTCTTGGCTAGGCTGTAGATAGTGGTACACATCCGAGGTAACCCTTACAAGAATCTTTTTTAATTTCTGTTGAAAATTTTCTGGAATCGCATTGAATTTCTTTTTAAACTTTTTTGGTGTTTTTTTAGACTTTATTCTGAGAACTTTTTTAACTCTTAGTTAAAATTGGCCACTTAATTTTTTAGAATTCATTCTTACATACATTTCTTTTAGAATTCCTTCTTATATAAATTTTGTTGAATGCCATTTGACGGAACCGCAGATTAACGTTTAAAAAACACTCAATTTTTTAAAATATATATTTAGAACATGATTGTAAACCTGAGACTGGGGCAGGAAGAGAACACAACAAAAGGTAGTAAAAGAGGAGGCAACGTCTCAATGTTAGGAAATTGTGTCCCTTTGGTACAACACATCCCATAAATAAGCACTGGAAACACGCACAAACACCATGAAGCAATCAACACCAGAATCACAGTCCCGTTAACTGCTCCATAGCCTTATATAGCCTACATATTGAAGGTAATCATTTGGCCGGTGACCACTTCAGCACTTACTAAGGTTCCAGGTGTCCGATCGCCTTCTCGAAAGTCTGTCAAAGGGAAGACAGTGTTTCGAAGTTCACGGACTCTTTCTCTTACTAAAAAGCATTGATGCAACTAATAATAATTCCGCGTAGTCGCTAAAACAACATCCGCAAAAACGGCTCATAGTACAAATGTTATCGTTTTTCTGCATAGCACCGCTCAGGACGAAACCAGTCAAGGTGGTAACTTCACCTTAAAATAGTTATTTTCCTTTTCTTTACTAGTTAATTAGTTGAATGGGGTCAATAATGTCACGATAGTCACTTAAAAAGTGAGACCAGCAGGGCGTGTTTTTCGAACGCCTGGCCTCCAGCACGGGCCCCATGCCGGCCGTCGTGCTTTGACTGCGCGCTCGAGGGGCGCGAGACGTGGAAGCGTTGTCAAGGATAGAAGGCTCGCGCTGGAGGCAGAAGAACTGAAGCTCCTCCCTACGGTTCTCAACTTGTCAGGGACTATTGAGAAACTTAGTGACTTTTGACATTTAGTCCAGATGTACCATGTTCAATAAAAAGTGAACAGGAAGTCTGTAGCGTTTCTATTGACGTTGGCTACAGAAAGTCAACTGAATATCTTAAACACGAAGTAAACAGAACGTCTGCAGTATTTCTGATGTCACCTTAAACAGGAAGTTAGCAGAAAAAGATAAACGTAGAGTTAATAGAAAGTCAACAGCTTTTCCTTTGACTCAGGAAGAAGAAAATCATCAGAAAAGTTTAAACGCAAAATCAACAAAGTTTCTGTTGACCATGTCAACAGGAAGTCAAAGTCAACAAAAAGTAATCAGGGTGAACAACAAGTCAACACATTTTCAATAGAAAGTAAAAAAAAAAAAAATCTTTATAGGGGTTTGTAGAACCATACCCATCGCCGTCATGCCGGTCCCCGCACACGACCGCAGGCCATATAAAATAATAATAAAAACATATATTTTTATAAAATAATATAAAGAAATAATGTCAATAAGCTTTTTTTTATTTATTTTAGAAAATAACTCACAAAAAACGTTGTTACATCTTCTTTTCAATTTTTTTTATAAATAAGTCTACAAAAAAAATGCAGTATTTTTTTCCTTTGAAAGTTTTTTGACAATAATCAATACAAAGTGCGTTGATAAAGGAATTCAGTAGGATCCCGGAAAATCAATCAGAAGTCTAAAAAAATAAAAAAAAAAAGAATGTTGAGACCTGTTTTTGTAAGGGAAATCAGCTCGCTTAAGCACAAGAGTGCGAGGAAATTTACGTGAATATATTTATAGCGAGGAGTGTAATAAATTGGTTGAAGGAATACTCAACTACAGATAGTCGCTGACAAATTAAGAAACGGAGTACATTACTCGTTCTTCGGCGTTTTTATGGGCTAATGGTGCACTCTCATTGGCTGCCGACAGACAATGAGATGTGCGAGACTCGCCACACCCTCTATTTCTTAGGCTCTCGGCGGCTATCGGACCCCACTAGAGTAACGATCTGAACTATATTACCTCAGTAGTTTTCAGCACTGACCCTATCGATATGTTATTCAGTCGATAAAGCAGGCAACGTACGGCCGCGGCTCCTCTTGTAAATAAGGCATGCGCATCGACTTACGCGCGGAGCTCGGCCCGAGCGATATATGTTTGGGCAAATCGAATGATTCCGTCGAAGCAGCTTCCGCACGCACCGCAGGCTCCATCAGTTATTTCTGCTGTGAGCAGCCGGTACTTGTCGGCTGCCGCTATGACGAATCAAGCTCATATTAATGGAAATAACTCCAAGCGAGTGACAGGTACGCAGGCAGGACATTACTTTATCTGCGAGCACCCCTGCGTTCAGTGCTATCTACGGCATTTTTATGTGCGGTAGATGTGCATAACTCAAAAATTAGCTTATATTACGGTGTCTGGTGTTGGACTGGTGTGTCGAGCATTCTATCCTGCCCATACACCAGAAGTGTTTTCAAAGCGACAACAGATGACGTCACAAAAGCCGTCGTGTTATTTTGTCGTGTGCAGCGATCCGGGCTGTTGGAAGTAGAAGTATGTCCAGAAAGAACCAGCAAACGTTAGTGCCGCTGTCGTCTCGTTGTCTTGGTGTCGTCTCGTCACTTGAGTGCTGAAGAAACTGAAGAGCAACCCGCAGCAGAACATGTGCCTGCCACATCTGCCACCGCTGCTTTGATATCGCCAGGATCGCGGCCTGCGAGAAACTTGTCTCAATTCTATGATAATCAGACCGAAATGGAGAAACCACTTTTTAAATTACGGCACCACGAAACCGCGGGGGCCGCGCCTGAAGAAAAATATATGTAATCTTTTATTTGAGAGTTACCGATAAGCTCCAATTCTCAGTTGCCACGGTAAATGAAATTCTTTTTTTTTTTGTGTGTGTGTGTGTGTTTTTCGGCGCCGAACATATGCGTATCCAGTTGAAAGACGTCGATTCAGAAGTTATTTCTGGTGAATATAGTGCCCGCAACGGAGCCGTCACTACACATGGCTTCCGTGTGTTTTGGTCATGCTGTTATAGTCTTTCTTGCTCGTTTGTGTCCAGAAAAAATACATTCTGTGGTGAAAAATGTACACCCGCAGGCGATATGAAGGTGAACGCCGGACCATCGACCGGTCGGTGCTATCGGCGCCATGACGCGGCTGCCGTGGCGGTGGTGCTCTTCGCCGATATTAGGCGCTTGGATCCAGCGCTGTTCTCAGCTCTGCTGCTACTCCCCGCAGAAAGCGGGATGATTGTCTACCGATAGCCTTTCAGATGCTATCGGTAGACAATGTGATTTAGTAATTTTTTTTGTTGTTGTGATATGTGCTAAACGGAAAAACTGCGGAACAAATAAAATAGTAACTTATCCTTTCCGTTTCTTAAAAAGAAAACAGTTATTAGCATTCGCAATTATTATACTTCGTTGCAGCTTAGGCCCGAGCGCGGCCGATATTATGAGCTGAAGGGCCAATCAAACAGCGAAAGAGGCACAACGTCATGGCGTGCTTTCTGCAGTTGATAGGACCAGCCGGTATTCGCCGTTTCTCTGTGCGTGCTCCTCTGCCGGCTGGTTCTATAATGCGCAGAGAGCACGCCATGACGCTGCGCTTTTTGCGCTGTATGATTGGCCCTTCGGCTCATAAAAAAGGCCGCGCTTGGACCTAAGCTGAAACGAAGTATAACGTTCACTCATGAATGAAAAAAGCGGTTGAGTCACTGATAAACCCTGCCGAAGAACGTCCGCTGTAGTTCACGTGCAATGTGCAAATCATTTGCCGGCCATGACGGGGGCACAGCGCCCACATAAAGCGATGCCGAAATCGAAACCCACTTCCACGCTTTCTGCGGGGAGGAGCATCAGAGCTGAGAAGAGCGCTCAATCTAAGCGCTTAATTTCGGCGAAGCCAGCCGCCACGGCAGCGGCGTCATGGCGTTGATAGCACGCACCGGTCAAAGGTCCGCCGTTTACCTTCATATCGCCTGCGGGTGTACGCATGCAGAAAGGGCGTGCTCACCACCAAGGTCACCGCAATTGCCACTAATCTGACGCCAGTGCTAGCCATACACAGGGTGCTTAATTTTAATTACGATAGTTCTACTGAAGAAAAAAACCCTGGATGTGTACTCTTTGGAGTCTGTACGGGTCAGTTATACGGCCAGTGGGACGTAATATAGGAAGCTAATCTTCGCGATAGGTCGGATAATTAAACAAAATTTGTTAACTTATTTTCTAATTAAAGAAATATACGCCTGGTCCCATTTAGAAACTCGTTGAGTGTGTCATCTATATCAACTAAATCACTTAATAATTTTTTTGTTTAGAGAGCCGAAAAGCGGTACGCCAAAGTTACAGCTCGTGAAACAGGCATAAGGTTGGCTCCGCAAAGACGCGAATGGCGAAATCCACGTTTTTTTTTTCGTGCATTACAATTCCAAAGTTGCAATCTGTGGCTCTATACTTTCTATGTCACGTCATATCAAAGAACGGTAGTTTTGGCCAAGAGGCAGGACTGTTCTGCTGCACAGCGAACAGCATATGTGCGCCTCAGATCTACGGAAGGTGATCATTCGAGCCTTCTCCATAGCGTATTAGCATTGACTGGAATTAATGGTTTGGATCAACCTGGCTCTGGAGGATGAAAATCCGACTCCCCACTAAGATCACACTAATGAACTCTCATAGCTCTATGGGCATGGCCGTGCGCAGGACTACTTTCCTTTTTTTTGAGGGGGAGAGGGGGGGGGGGTGCGTGACCCCCTTTCTTTTTCCAGACAGGAGCAACCCTGGAATTATAAAGCAAAAGCGTTGCGGGCGTCGATTGGCCACCGCGATTGGCCAAATGTTGAATATGACGTCTTGAGTAGGATTGTTTCTGCTCTCATCGACGGTAATAAGAGCAATTACGGACTCTCAACTGTAACGGTGTCGGTTTAGAAACGTGATGACTAGGCTTCATTCCAGCTTTTTACGGACTATTAAACTTGTCGTTCGCTATTAATAATCCTGGTAGTAAAGTCAGGGAGGGGAAAGGTTAAAGGGCGCCACCGAAACATCTCGTCGTCAATAATGTTTTAGTAGAACCCAAGTCCTTTGGTCGTATTATGTTCCCTTCAGTGACGGAAAAAAACATAAAGTAACGTCATACTGTCAGTGTTGACGGTTGTGGTTTTAGGAAGGCAATGGCTTGAAGTTTGCGCCGTGGTAGTCACACATACCATCGAGCTTTTTCGCATTCGATAATCCTAGTCATGTTGTCACGAGTAGTCACAAGTACGCCGCCGAAACATCTAGCCGTCAATACCCCCGCAATCCCAAGGAAGGGTTGGTTGCAGGTGACCTAACCCCTTACTTGGGATTCCTTGGGATACAGGCGTAGCGGAGTTTCGCTTTAGCCAGCTCGAACACTAACGGCGACGACGCGCATTTGACGAAGCAATGTGTGCTAGCACATGCTCTCCCATGCACGAAAAACGCGAACCAGTTACCCGTGTCGGCTGATTTGTGGGCGTCTAACTTCGTAGAATCTCAGACATGTACTCAAGCTTCCACCGGGACTTCAGGTAGGGTCAAGTAACTTTCGCCAGAGTTGTGAAATAAAACGAGGTGCGGTGCTTTTTCTTGGCGCGTATGGTGCAGAAGCAAAGATCACTCTATCTTACGTCCGGTTTTCGACGCACGTTCTTTGATTTTCTGCCGAGAAAAACTTAACAGACACACGTTCTCATTCTTGCTCATTAAAACATACGCAAGAAGCTGGTCAACCGGAAGTTATCTCGGCCACAGGAAGTTCCGCCATTACTTGTGTATATTTACCTTGGAATACCATGTATAGTTTGTTGCGATTGTAGGAGTGTAGCAGATTTACAAATATAAACTTCTCATTTTAAGCTCGAACAGTTATTCCTACTAAGAGTTCTTAATCCTAAATTTAGATTGAACGAAAATGTACTATCAGATGCACCACTCGCTGACGCTAACTCTGTCAACCCCAGTCCGCGAGTGCGGCCACCGGACGGCCATCTTGCATGTCGGAAAATCGTCTTTTTGGAGCCTTCCAGAGGCTGGCATCATCGAGCTGAAGACACGGTTTCTGCTCGTTCGTTCTCACTCGCCGAAGAAGCTTTTATTTGAAACCTTGTCTAAACCGTGAGACTTGCCTTTGAGGACACGTTGAAAATTTTACAAATGCGCAGCGCGGCAGTAGAATGGCCAAACTCGTCGAAAGAAAGTTTCGCCGGTCTCGCGGCGTGATTAAATCTTCATTGGCACACCGAAGTTGTGCGTCTCTGTGCCTTTGCACATTTGGGTACCGATCAAGAATAGACGCCGCGGCAAAGTTTTTAAGGTGTGTCACGCGCAGATGTCTTTGCATCACATATCGGCCACGAATTATATCCTGGATAGTCCAGCCGTTCTGGCGAGTTGCTACCAATAAAGGGAAAAAAATCTGTGGTTTGCTTTTATGCACTATTAACCATGGCTATGTTCCAAATCCACTGAAATGGATCACATGGCAGCACAAATAGAGCACCGATGCGGATCAAGGTAAGGTTTCGAACACAAAAGTATGAAACGGCGAGATAGAAAATTTCTTGAAACGCGACCCATATGATCGTGCGCATTTGTCGCGATTACCGCCGCCGTATTCCCATCCCCCTCTTCCGTCGCCACTGGATCAAGCTCGTTTCTGGACCGCGAGTGCCGCAAGTTACATATATATTCGTCGCAGTAATGTAAAACGCTGTTCTCGAGGCCCATACGTCTTCAGCGCATTGCACTCGCAAGACACATACACACGTTGTTGATTCCTGATCGGTATCCAAGCATGCGAAGGCACGGAGACGCAGCACTTCGGCGTGCCAGGGAAGCCTTGATCACGCTGCGAGACCGGCGAAACTTGCTTTTAACGGGTTGTGACTTTTTCCTGCCACTGCACTTTCCTAAAAACTTTCACATGTTCTCAAAGGAAAGTCTCACCGTTTACACAAGGTTTTAACAAGAAACTTCTTCGGCGAATGTCGACGAGCGAATAGAAACCGTGTCTTCAGCTCGCTGCCTCCAGAGTCCACGACGCTCCAAAAAGGCGATTTTTCGAAATGCAACATTGCCGTCCAGTGGCCGCACTTGCAACTGCAGCGACCGAGCGGGATGCGCGATCCATCAAATTGTCATAGAAATCAGTGGCCACAACATTTCGAGATCCCTTCTCCAGGTCATTCTTAAGAAAAACCTTTATTTTTTTTTATATTTTTATGTTGATATCGGTTACCAGTAAATAATGTAGGGTTAAAGTTACGGTTCCGGTTTTCATCAATTTCAAATAAAGGTTTCCTTCCGGTTACGGTTACTGAAAAATATTTTGTTGCTAAACGGTTACGGTTTAAGTCCCTGGTTAAATAAAAAAAAAAAAAAAGGAAAACAACAGTAATACTCAAAGAAACTATTTTTTGTTAGGCGACTTTTTATGTTGCGAGAAGACTACGCTGTCAATAGTTTGCTACAGCGTCGTGCGTATTTTTAATAAAGTCAGAAAACGCGACCGCTGGAAACCGAAACTGAACTGCGGAGGAAAAAATATAGATGAGAGGAAAGTTGCCGAAAATCACGTGGCTGGGCAGCTTTTTCTTTTTCTCAGTCAACGTATTTGCAGTTTTTTAGTAGCCACCAAAAATTTGTAGCATATCTTTTTTTTTTTCATATTTTAATATTTAGTGTGCGCCTTCGATGACCCACGTCTTCGATATATTTGGTGATTCTGTCTAAACCATATAAAAGGGCACGTGACCACGGAGAAGAGAGTGAGCGCGACTCAAACCGGCCGGTTCTCAAACGGCAGCTTTCGTGCGGAAAGAAAACAAATTTCGAGCCGCAAATTCTGTCCTAGGTAGTTGGGCTCTCATATCTCATGTAAAAAAAAAAAAAAAAAAACTGTGGCGAGCATAAATACCCTGGCAGAGTCGCCCCCTTAAGGGTAGCTCGTGAATCACTGAATGGTTGTCCAAACAAGACACTTCAGAAGTCGTGGAGCGGCACAACTCCTTCGAAAGCCGTGGAAGCTGAAGTAGGGCAGTCCGATTTCTGTTTTTACACCATTTGGCAAACATCACGACACTACTCCTGACCCCTTCCGCTCTTCGGTGGCCTTGGTGCTCGTCAGACTCGATGTCACAGGCCACCTGCCAATGGTGTGCCTGTTGTCTGTCTATCTGTTCTGCTGCGGCTTGCGCGAAGTGCCTTTGTCTCCTCGCCCTCCTGTCTTTCATTTTTTTTTTTTGAGATTTGAACAGCAGCGGAGTCCTTGAGTGATTGACCGACAGCAAACAGAGCGTGTGATTGGCTGTCCCGACCCACGGGATGAGCATGCTCGACGCCGACATCGACGCCGTCTTTTCTGCACGATGAGCTGTTTGAATACGCTTTGAGGCGTGTTCTCAGGGCCGGCCTTAGAGCAGCAAGCGCCCTGGGCAAACTGCGGTCGTGGCGCCCCCCCCCGCCCCCCTATTTTCGCACCCAGCGTCACGTTGGTAGTAAACATGCCAGAGTGACCCAGCGCGAATAGTCGCGATTTTGTCGTTGTCAATCGAGAACCCCTTCCTAAAAAGAAACGGCGCTGCTCTCTATATTCGCAGGCCCTTGGCTGACTATGGCGTCCCGGATTTGTGGTGTCAGCTTAGGTCATAATGCAGGATTTGACAGTTCGTCGCTGGCGGCCTTTATCTCATTCGATGTGTCATCACTATCTCGTTTAGTGTCACAGACTGCAGTGGAGCCCTCGGCGTCGTCGGTATATTGCTGCGATGTCTCAATTTCCTTTGTTTGGGAATAATCTTCGCTTGTCGAGCTTTTTTCCTGCTATGTTTCTCCCTCTGCTGGTTCACCTGAACTTGAGGGGCCCTCGTGTACTTTCACTATGGCGCCTGGAGCGCGTCTCCGACTAGCGTGTTTAGCGTCCTATCCCGCCCATGCTTCAAAAGTGGTCCCAAAGTGGCAACAAATGACGTCAAAGAAGCCGAAGTGTCATGCTGTTGCATGTCGCGATCCTGGCCGTTGGTTGTAGAAATGCCAACGAGAAGGCTGCGAGTAGCACTACCGAACACGAGTGTCGCTGTCGTCATGGCGTCCCAACTTCTGGCTGCCGAAAGTTCCCTGGACCAACACACTTGAGAGCGACTTGGAGCAGATCAGGCATCTGCCACTTACAGCACCGCTGCGACGCCGCCAGGATCGGGACCGGCGACAGCATGACGCTTCCATGACGTCATCAGGCGGAAATCGAGGGACCACTTTTTTGGAGGCGGTAAACACACCAGTCGGAGACGCGTTCCAGGCACCGTACTTTCACATACTTTTTCAGGGCGTCTGCGCTCTTCCAGGACCCGCAATCTTGTTCAAATTTTCGTTTTCTGTACTGCGCTCCTGATGGTTTCTTTCGAGGAAGTGGCATAGCACTGAAATTTTAACCAACAGACTAAATATAAATTTTATACCAGTGCGTATTGTAACAATACTTTACCCCTAATGCGTATTGTAACAATACTTTAAAAAAAAAACAAGCTAGATGGTCGTGATTTATAGTATTAAAAAACCGAGACTCATCAACACAAAAATTACAGTCTAAAAGAAGCCGAAGGCGCTCTTTATGTGACTTCGGTAGATCCCACAATATTTTTTGAGCAGCTCGTGGCACCTGTGTATGCAGTACCGTATAGGCATAGCACCAGATTACGTGATACGGACCCCCAAGGTCAAAGTCAACGCAAATAACAGTGGCCGAACCGATGAAAGTTCACCCATTTTACATCCAGCAACACGTGCACACTGAGCATTAACAATTAGACTCTAGAAGCTAGCAGTCGTTACGTAATCATATGTTCTGGTCACGACAATTGAGTTTCAGCTACTCAGGTGTGTACGCACAGTCATAGGGGTTACGCAGTGATCAGTTCACTAGAAATGGAACAAATGCACTTCAAGATATCCGTGCAAATAACTCGAAATCAATTATGCAATGTCTTACCGTGATCAATGAGACGGCCAGTCTCTCACCAACAGAAAACATCAATGAAATAGATCGGAATCAGTGTGGCCAATTTAGCAATTTTCGTGCAGTTTTCCCGCTGACATCTTTTTTGTTTTTAATACCACCTGTTGTCGCCAGTTTTAAGTCAAACAAGTAAAAGAAGTAGAGTAAAAAAAGAGTATTTTTAACAATCATTTTTTATATTTATACTTGTTCTAAAATATTTAAAAGAATAAAATGCTTCATAAAGTAATTCTTGCGCAACACTATACATTTGGCGGTTTTCGGGATTCTTCCGGCGGGTTTCTGAATTTTGAGTTGGCAACACTGATCGGCATTGCGAGTCCGGAGGCTTCGCTGGTCGCTCACACCCATAATATTATTTTCAGTCGGCGGCCCTTTCGGCGCCCCCCTATGAATGGCGCCCTGTGCGGCTGCACAGCTCGCCCACACCAAAAGCCGGCCCTGCGTGTTCTCCACCGCTCCAATCAGAATATTGAAAACACCCTTTTCGAAATTTTGAAATGATGAATAGATTATGTGGGGCCGCCATTAGTTGGTCATGGACTGTGAGCACGTATTGAATACGAGCGCTTCGTCAGCATTCGGACTGTACTCAGATCTAAACGCAGTCCACACGAGTGCTGCGTCAGTGATCGGCGCGAACTCGGAACCAATCACGGGCTTCACGCCGAAGGCGATGAGACCAAATAATGGCGGCTGCGCATGATCTATGCATCATTTCACACTTTCGCGAGGGGTCTAATAATTTCTCGACAAGCTTTTCCGAATACGCGTACCGGCATACGACAAGCCCGTCGGAGCATGGAGGAGGGCTCGACGAGACCCTGCCGAGCGTGCCCCAGGGACGACGCCGACGTACCACGACGAGGAGCCCGGCGCGTTGTCGCGCGCCTCTTTGCCAGCTTTTCGCTGCTAATGGCACTGCTTGGGCGGCGGTCCCACGGAGGCACGGTCTGCTCGGTCCCAGCGCCGGGCCCGCCGCGGAGCCCGAGATATGAGCCGCCAATATTGACACGCGTCCGGTAATCCTCGCTGGAGGCGCGCGCTCACTCGAGCCCCACTTGTCCAGAGCAGCCGAGTCACTCAATATCCCGGACCACTCGGAAGCCGACTGGACGCGATGGTCGAGACTAATCCCATTATCGGGCTGCGCCCGAGGCCCGTCGACGGCGGGGATGCCGCTTCCTCGCCGCGGGGACAGCCGCAGTGCGGATCGGCGCACTCGTGCTGCCGCCGCCGCCGTCGCCCTGGGTTCCATGGGCCCGGGGCACCGGGCGTGGGCCGCGAGTCGTCGACCGAGCGCATTCCGCGCCCACTCGCGAGCTCGGTCGCGGCTCGGAGAACGTCGTCTGCGCGTCTCGCTTCTTCTCGTCGCCGTTACTATACACCTTTTCCACAAGGATGCAGCCATATTGAATGTCGTCACTTCTGGTATGCGGTAAAACGTCGTTTTGATTTCTCCACGCCGCTGGAAGGTGTTTACAAAAAAGACGTGATTGTCACACATTCTTATTTAGGCTCAGCTATATTTTCTCGCGTATTCAAGGTTAAAATGTTTTGGTTTTTGTTCCGCATACCAGATACGGAACTTACGTGACTAAGAACGACAGGAAACAGAAATCTTATATACTTAGTTTTCCCATATGTAATTTGGAAAAGAGCGAACGCTGCGTCCCCTTCTAGCCAATCAGAACGACAAAGGCAAAGCACGCGACAGCACTTGCCAAAGGTATAGACCGTTTTATCGTGGGTAGCGCCATTTTGAGGGCGAGAGAGAAGAGGGGAAAGGGCTACCGGCTCTTTCCCCTTGCTGGTGCGTTAGAAATAGTGAAAGTTTCGGATTGGAGGGTCTTCGCCGGTGTTGGGTGTATGCATTATCCGAACTTCGTTCGCGCTTTCTTCACTGTTTTAAACTACCAAACTTAATTACAACCAAGGGCAAGGATGGCGACTGTCCCCCCGTCATCGGGAAACCATTATCGGTTGTAGCCTGGTGCACGAACAACGACAGAATGCGTCGATTACTGTCCGCGGACCTATGTAGCTTGCACGGAATCCGGCAAGGCGAGTGCGGCTGCAGTGTTTTTGAGCTCCATCGCTTTCCACGTGACCTCGATCTCTGGCGGCAGTGAGTTGCGTCCGTAAACCGAAAAAAACTTTTCCCAACGCCATCCTCTCGACTGTGGTGGAAAAATTTTGAGAATGGAACGCGCACCAAATGCTGTACCGGCGATGAATATGGGGTACGCTCGCAAGATGCTTCCGAGTTTTCTCGTGATAATTGCTGTTTCAACTTGTAACTTTTTGTAACGGAATTTCGAATCGTTGAATCATTGATCTACTCGCTCCGGCCATAGGCCCACCTCGACTTTGCTGCTTTCAGTTCTCGACAAAAGACACACTCGTCGGCACGGGATCCTCAAATAAAACGTTTATAAACACCTTCAAGACGGAGTGAGCTGCCTTCGATCGTTCCCTGAAATATTCTTATTTTGTGCGTCCTTGTTTATATATTTCATTGTTGTGGATAACACGAGACGCCAAAAAACATTATCGGTGTACTGCATCAAAAATTACAAAAAACCTGAAGGGAAATTTAATCGCTGTCTAATAATACAATATTTTGAGTACTCGCCTCCGACTTCATCGCTGGCGCGTTCAGTGCCGCACTTCTGGTGTCGCCGCACTGGCGGATGCCATAATGCGGGGCAACAAACGTTCTCAATTAGTTGAAAAACGCCATCCGCGGCACACAAGAACACAAGACGCGCACTGAGTGAGATACTTAGCACTTTGGAGCCCCCAACAACCACACCCAACGCGGCAGCGGCGCCAAGAAGAGCACTTTCGCTGACGTTTCGAACCACTTAGCGTGGCAGCGGAACCTGACGCTCGCTAGATGGCGAAGGCAGCTGACGCCGGCTTGAAGGTATTTACAAACGTTTTATTTGAGATCCTGTGTTGTCGAGTGTGTATTTTGACGAGAACTGAAAACAGCAAAGTCGAGACGGGCCTATAACCGGAGCGAGCCGATCAATTGTTAAAGCAATTGAAAATCTAAACATTTCTTCTAGCGCTGGTGAGGATTTGATGAACTCAAATATTAAAAAAAAAAAATTACCAAGCAAACAGTGGCTCTTTACTTGCTCAAAATATTTAGTCAATCATTCAATTCGGGGAGACTACCGGACGACTGGAATGTAGAAAAAATACTGCCCATTCACAAAACGGAGGACCGGCACTAAATTGCCAACTATCGCCCCATATCGACCACCAGTGTTCCTTGCATCGAGCACATCATATATTCGAACATAATTAACTATTTGGAACCTAATAACTTGCTATGTTCGAACCAGCGTGGGTTCCGCAAAACTTTTTCCTGTGAAATCCAGCTGTTACACTTTACACATGACCTTGTTTCTAACCTAGATAACAAACTCCAGACTGCCACTATATTCATCAATTTCTCAAAAGCATTTGATAGGGTACATCATCAACACCTCATTAAAAATCTATATTCCCTTAAACTTTCTCCAAACATAATTGACTGGATCAGAGAATTCCTCATAAATCGCACGGATTATACAGTCATCAATAACAAAATGTCAAGCAGGTCCTCTGTCACCTCAGGCGTCCCACAGAAAACCGAACTAAGCCCATTATTATTCTTAACGTACTTCAATGACTTAACAAAGCTTCTATCATCCTCCGTGCGTCTCTTCGCAGACGACTGTGCCCTTTAAAGAGTCATCAAAACACCACATCATTATAGAATACTTTAAAATGACCTCAATATAATTGAACAGTGGTGAAACGATTGGCAGATGAGCCTAAACATGGAAAAGTGCAAGTTACTAACATTCACGCTTTGAACCACCTCGTCTAATTTTATCTTACCAACTAAGCATCAATAACATTTGCCACTTCACATCGTACAAGTACTTCACCTCACCAGTGATTTCTCAAGGAACAACCATTAAAGAAGTTGCCCTAAAAGCTAACCGCAAACTTGGATACTTAAAACGTAACCTCAGACTCTGTTCGTCCGAAATCAAAAGGATAGCCTACACAACCCTTGTTCGTTCACAGCTAGAAAACGCATCATCGATTTGGTCACCATTTTAAAATTCTCTCTCTAGCGAACTAGAAAAAAATTCCAAACAGAGCGCTAAGGTACATTCACTCCGGCTGCTCATCCAATCCGGCTGCCATATCAGTATCACTTCACTTCGTAATTGGGCAGATCTCCCAACACTTTCTTTTCTTCGAAGGCTCTCCGGACTTGCCTTCTTCATAAAATATATTATCACAATCCGCAGATGCAAATGGTCCTTTTCTGCGTCCCAGATCGAATTTCCGCCAGGGTTGACAATGTGTGTAAAATCAGATCCACACTTTATCTTTGTTTTTCGCAAATTCCATGCTACCTCTTGCTATTGATGATTGGAATTCATTACCCAACGACACTGTACTAGAAATTAACACATCTACGTTTAGTGAACCTGTCCGTGTTTTCTTGGATCAAAGGAATGAGCTATACATTTTGTATAGTGATTTGTTAACTTGTTATGCCATTAACATTTGTACCATGTTTTTTATTTCTTTTATTTTTACTTTTTGTATTTAAACGAGTCTCTTCTTACCCTCCCTTGTGTAATACCCGGACATGGGTCCTCAAATAAATAAATAAAAAGAAATGAAAATGAAATGATTCAATGATTTGAAATCGATGCATGAGCGTGAATCAAATTTCAGCAACAGAAATTGAAGGTTTCTTTCCAGCAAAATTCTGTACTAATTTCGAAAAAGAAGAATGTAGTCGCGCTGTGAAGGTCAACATATGTTCACGGCTCTCTGGTATCGCCCAGGAGATCGAGATTGAGGAAGATCGATAGAACTAACCTGTCGACAATTTCCTGCAACACCCGGCGGCGGAAATGAGCCTTCGACTAAGTGTTGTAGATGATATAGAATCAAGTAAGTGTAACCACTTCAATATATCAATATTAAGAGAAATTCAGTTACAAAAAGTTACAAGTTGAAACAGCAATTATCAGGTGAAACCTTGCACGCTCCTAGCGAGCGTGCCCCATGCATTCATCGGCGCTACAACGTTCGGTGCGCGCTCCATTCACTAAACGTCCCGAACACCGTCGAGAGGATGGCGTTGGGGAAAATCTTCGGTTTATGGACGCAACCCACTGCCGTCGGAGATCGGGGTAATGCGGAAAGCGATCAAGCTAAAAAAGACATTGCAGCCGCACTCGCCTTGCCGGATTATATGCAAGCTATAGGTAGGTCCTCGGAGAGTATTCGACGCTTTCTTTCGCTATTCCTGCACCCGATAACCATGCAATGGTATCCCGATGACCAGAGGACTGTCGCCATCGAAGCCCGTTGCTCTAAGTTTGGGTGTTTAAAACAGAAGAAAGCGCGAACGAAGTTCGGGCAGTTCATACACCCAAAACTGACAAAGCCTCTCATCCCGGACTTTCCCTCTTTCCAACGCACCAACAAGGGAGAAAGGGCCGGTAGCCCTTTCTCCTCTTCTCTCTCACCCTCGTTCAGTAAAAGGGTGTAGATTGGCGATCAGTAGCCCATGTAGTCGGACAAGAGAGGAGGGAGCTATACTACTCTTAGAAAGACCTTTTTTTGTGACTCCCAGACGTCGCGTTTTTCCTCCCAGATGATAAATCCGCCACTCAAAATTCGTGAAAACAGTGCCTTTCCTCTCTTTCCCGTCCGTTGCTTCGACAGCCCCCCCCCCCCCCCCCCCCCCCCCCATGGCGCGCCATTAGTAAAATAAAGTATAGTCGCGTGTCTCTCGTCGGCACGCTGATTGGCTCACTGGGGCGCTTGCCTTCGCCGTTTTCCAAGTTGATGTGAGACAGAGCGTGTCATCTGCTGGGAAGTATTCTGTGTTGCCTTCGAAACCGTCGCCGTCGAAGCACGTACCGACAGAAGCGTCATCAGGAAGTTTTCGTAGACCGTTTCTGTCATCCTGCAACGCTCTCTGCAACCCGCCACGACATCCGAGTTTCTTCATTCAAGGCTAGCGGCGCGCAGGCGCAGTAGCGGTGTCTCCGTTGCAGCGTACGAAAATTCCCTGTTAGGGAGTTTTTGTAAACCGCTTCCCTCCCTCCGCTAGGCTATCCGCATCGAAGAGACCGCTACTGCGTCTGCGCGCCGCTAGCCTTGACTGAGGAAACCCAAATCTGGTAGCGGGTTACGGAGAGCGTTGCGGACGGCGTAAACGACCTACGAACACTCCCTATTGGGGAGTTTCCGTAGACCGTATTTTTCCAATCAGCTGCGCTCTCCGTAACGAAAATGCCGCTACTGCGCATGTGCGCCGCTAGCTTTGCGTGCAGATCTCCGGATCTGCAGGCAAAGTTCGAATGTCGTGTGCCAAGCTATCTCCTTGAATTGGTAGCCACGCTTAATACGAAGCACAGATTTTCCGGTGACTTTTCGTAACGTAACCTCGGTGTAAGATACACTCTTTAGGTGAGGACACGGCGGGGCTGAACGCGCGGCGCGAGGAATCAGATAGTGTTCGTTCGACGGGCATCCGAAAGGCGGCATTATTCCGCGGCCACCGTGCCCGCGGCTGACAGTGTCACCAGCGGCCAAACAGCGAAGCTGTGTGAGAGCCAAAAAAATTATCTCGTTGCCGTGAGACCCCGGTACAACGTGGTCTTTCTTCACGAGCGACAACCTCGCTGAGCTCTGCGCGCGCAGAGCATGAGGCGGCACGAGCAGTCTTCGCCGTGCCCACGGGTCGACGAGTCATCTGCCTGCGCCGCTTGAAGCCATAGTGAGAGAGATGAAGAGAGAGAGTGAAAAGCGAACTTTATCGGCACTGCGCGAGGAGCGCGCTGTCCTTACCTGAAGACTATTATCTTACACCGTGAACGTAACCTAAAAAAACGGGTCTGTGTGAACCAGCCTTTAATCATAGCCACGCGCTGGGGTCGGAAAAATAGAAAACACGTGCTGAGCTCCAGGCATTGTTAGAGTTAGGCTATTCTCATGACCGCAGTAATTGGACGCGAGCCACTATCCGAGTGTGCACCGAGGCACTGATTGTTACGAGCCGAAGTCGAGTGCTCAAGCGCAGTTCTCGCGTCCAATCCATGAGCCGCGCTCGACTGTCGTCAGGCAGATGGTTTAAATCCCGCAATAGGCCTTTTGCTATAATACCCAAGCACCAAGGGGAATGCAAAGATTGGTGTTCCACGCGCCGCACGTGCTGGCCTCAGCAGTAGTAAATTTTCTAAAGCAAATATCTAAAACAAATGGCGTATTGCACGCGCGTTCGTCAACGCCTTATTTTGGTTATTTTCTTCGAATATTTTGTGCAGGGAAGGCTTGGGCGTCTGACGCGTGGAACACCAATCCCTCCATTCTCCTTGATGCTTGGGTAATATAGCAGATGGTCTGTTAGGGGGATCGGTGGCCGAGTGGGCCAGTGCACACCAGCTCAGAGAACGTGGAGCGAAAGCTCGCGCTGCAGAACCCAGAGATCCTGGGTTTAATCCCCTTCCCCGCCCGTTTCAATCTGGATAAGCATCGTACCGGCGTGCGTGTACCACTACTGCGTGGTGCACGTTAAAGACCCCAGGCTAGCGGTTGTACTGCAATGGCTAAAATTCTCATCTACAGCGAGCGACTCCTCGCAACTTTGAAATGGCGGACCAATTACACGCTGTCTAAATATCCACACAACCTCTATTATTATTATTACAGAATTACGTCGTCCAGCTTTGCGAAGGAAAGACTGAAAGAAATAGTCCCCTTCTATCTTTGCAGTTTCGCCGCGACCAAGAAGCTTTTGAATCAGTGGTGGTCTGTGCAAGTAATCTTGGGCCAGGCTAGGACAAGTACGCCTCTGCAAAGTCATGAATATTCTACCCGATATCCTTGCAAGCAGCGTGAAAAGCGGAAGTCACTGGGCCCTTTCTGTTTATCATTGGCGCAGCTATGGTAGAGCGCATAACGAACGTCGTGATGGTGCCCTTTTGACGCTAAGTCGTAGGTTCGCTACTTCAGGAAACTTCAGTCGCGACTTCAGGAAAAAATATTTCGGCGGCCAAGCGCGTGTTGCTCTTGTGGGCAGCGCGAGCGATTGCAAGCTTGCCTAGAGTATTCCACCCTACTGACACCAGCCGTGGCGTCTTTTTTTTGAACTTTGAAAATAGCCGGAGAGCGCGTGCATAGATTTGACAGGCGCTGCTAAGGTTCGCGAGAGCGGAGATTTAGAAAACTCCTTTTCTGACTTAAAGCGCCGTTCGCACACTGGCAACCGAGTAGGGCCGATAGTGACAAGATCGGTTTTTAAGCGTCTTGCGACGGCGTAGGACCTGCTCCGAAGCAGCACATCCGGTCCTACGCCGTGGCAAGTGTCTTAAATACCGGTCTTGTCTCTCCGGCTCCTACTTGGTTGTAAGTGTGTGGCCGGCGCTTAACGCTCCATGAAGGAGGGATCTCGGGGGTACCTTGAAAATGATTTTCTGCAGCGTCCGTAAACCGAATTGTAAAATAATCCCAATAATTGTGATCCTGGAGGCCACATAAAGACGGTTGAAGTGTTTTTACTCAAGTACAGTACCGCTTCAGCATCCCTTTAAGGTAAAACGAAGTATGGGAGCACGAAAAAAGTTAAGTGTACTTTTTTCAGGTCTTGGGAAGGAGGTGAAAGGAGCAACGCAACTAAGTTAATCGTTACTATTTTCGATAAGTAACGAGCACGCTACTACGTTACGGAAAGAAGTATCGCATTATCGGCTACACCGTTACTTGTAAAGTGTTACCGGCAACACTGCGTACATCTGATCGTCATAACCCACCAAGAAAACGGTGGAAGGGACGCCACATATTTCCGGAAGAGTCTGTTTGAAAGGAAAGCGACTTCTAAAGATGTTTATCTTGATACACTCACTTGAAAACTTGATACACTCACTTGAAATGGTTCAAAATAATTCTGTTTGTTTCATATTGTCTAACTATAATAGAACTGCAAGCATCAGTACAATGAAATCTAACCTTGATCTGCCATCCCTAACATCCCGCCGCAAAATCTCTCGTCTTTGTCTCTTTCACAAACTGTTTCTTCATCCCTCCTTGCGCGCCGAACATATTTTACCCCCCCAATACATCTCATCTAGATTAGATCATGTTCATAAAGTCGGGATTCCATCGTGTTGAACTAATGCTTTTTTTCAGTCATTCTTTCCTCGCACATCAGTGGAGTGGAATGGCCTTCCCGCCCCGACAGCAACAATCAAAGATCCCCAGCAGTTCAAGAACGCCATAGCTAACATTGTATAAATAAGAGTCAATTTACTGTACTAATAACCACTGCATTTTTTAACTTTATACTTATACATTGTACCCACTCCCCTCTCTAATGCCTTTGGCCCTGAGGGTATCTGAAATAAATAAATAAATATAAAGATAGTTTTTCTCAATTCGTTTTACCAACCGGACAAAAAAGATTCGCGTGACTTTTGCCCCGTGGCAACACAAACATACCACAGCAACGTCAACGTAAGACTGGAGTTGCGAGATTTTCTCTGATCGGAAACACACGAAATTGCCTTCGTCGTAAAGCCTGCGCGTTGAGTCGCGTTACCGCTTCCTAAAATGAAGCGCACGGACGCCTTGTGAGCATAACTCTATCGATGAATGCAACCAAAATCGTCGCTGTGGTCGCTATTCGCGATCGGGAAAACGCTCACAGTGGTGTCTTTTTCTGGATTTTTCTTTTTCTTTCGTCGACGGGAATTAGCGCAATGACTTTATTATTTATTCGAGAGAAACCCCCAGCGCATCTCGGGCACTATAGCGGGGGGCACGACGCATCATTAAATAAATCAGCATTCTCGCAGCACGCCGCTTCCGCTCATAAATTCCTTACATACCAAGCGTCTGTCAAAAAAAATCAACTCGTTGTTTTATTCATTGCTGATGTGAAACCGAAGGTGTCCCCCTACTTTTACGTATGGCCCGTGGCGGGCCTCAATCGACGCATGAGATCAACTAGCCTGACCCTATATTGTCGACGGATGCCGCACCCAGCGGAGTTCAGAGGGAGGATCCGGAGCGACGGCGTCACCTAATCGAGAGAGAGATCGACTACAATGGACACAAGCTGGTCTTCGTCGGAGAGGGAGGGGTCCCGTGCAGAAAAAGCTCGAGGCACACCTAAGCATTTTTTATGAGTTGTGAATGCGAAAGCATGCAAGCCGCTCGTCCGCTTCCGTCGTCGTCTGTTGCGTACTTGCGCGCGCGCGCCTCGGGATCTTGGAGGCCATGGCGCAGCGGCCAATGAGTGCCCCGTCGACGCGCGCCAGCCAATAGAGCCGAAGGCGAATCGCTCCTATTGGGATCACAAAAACTGGGAGCCGTTTTCGCACTTCAAACTGATGACGTCAGCTTGCTCCTTGAGACAGTTCATGCTTTCGCCTTAGAAGCGGGTGTTTCCCTCGCAAAATTCAACACTCGCCGAGCATAAAAATGTATGACATATATATGTTATGAGTACGCCCAGAAAAAAAAAATTAAGTTTCTCTTTTTCTAGTTTTAGCCTAGGTTAACTTTGCTTGAGATGATCCACCGTGCAAGTGACATTTTGTGTACCCTGTGTCGATTTTTTTTAATATTACGTTCGCCAGACCGCTACCGTGGCGAGTGCTCTGTGCCGGGGTTTTCATGTCATGTTAGCCAGTGCGCTTCCAATCTCTGTGTGAGTGTTCTTTTGAGTTCTAGCACTCTGTATATCTTTTTTTCGTCTCTGCTGCGGGTGAGGAGGAAAAACCTAGTCAAGCGACATCAGGCTCCTTTTTTTTTTCCTTCCTCCTCATCTCCACTGGAGGGAAGCAATGAAGTGGAAAGTTGAAAGGTTAAGAATTCAGTGGACGCCTCACCCCCAGCGAGCGACCGTTGCCTGGCACCGAATTCTGTCTGCGCGTGCTACGAAGTGCTATCAAAGGCAGGAAGCCCGCGCTGGGTGCGGAGCACCTCCTGAATTCTTAACACGTAAACGATTGTAGGCATTCCACATGCTGCAGCAGCCAAACATTCGGATGACTGGGTTCCGTATTGCCACCTTCTACGACTTACACGCGGACGTGCGCCAACCAAAAAGGTACGCCCTTGGCCTCGAGTAATGAACGCTTAAAAGCAGTACGCTGCGACTTATACTCGAGAAATACCGATATTTTTTTTTTATAAACTTTATTACCTTTTAGCCACATACACGCAGTGTTCTTTTTTAGGCATTGAAAAGTATAAAAAAAAAATACCATCAAAGTTACACTAATGCGGTTTGTGCTGGTGAGCAATGCGGCCAGGGGGACATATGGGGGGCTAATGCTCACGATTAGTCGGATAATTGCCTAAAGCTTGTTAATTATATCTTTATTGGTCAAAATAAGCATACAAATAAAATAAAGATAATCATTAACCATTTTTCTAAGTACGTGAAATTTCATCGCCAATGGTCTCTTATCAAAAGTCTACATTGCCATGAGCATTAAAAGATTAATGAATTAGCAGAGTACATTGTTTTTATAAATAACAATAAAATATATTTGCAGCAGCCACTAGACTCTTCCACTCTAACCCCTCTAATTAAATTCCAGTGTTTTAGTATTCTGTTTACTTGGGTTGACTGTTTTTATCCTGTACAACCAATCCCTCGTTTAATACCCATTTTGGGTGCCCAAGGAAAAACAAAGGATGGTGATGATCTGGATCCAATTAACATTTGCTTAGCGTCATCGAAAACCACTGAATCTGTAAAGGATAGAAATATTTGGAGTGCATGGGAAGCGCAGGGTACGCTAACTTTACCGTTCGTGCCCCAGGCGCAGTGCTGGCGGTTAAAACCCCAAATGGAACGCGAATGATCTGATTATCCGCGTTTCGGCGCGGTGCCTCTCGTGCAGTTCTGATGTAACAGGGATAAGGTAAGGTCCCCAGCACGCTCCTCTTTACCGCAACGAAATAGCAATCGGTATTTGCTTCAATTCCCAATAACGCGTCAGTGTCAAGCGAATGATGATGCGACACTTGAGCGCGATCGGTGCTCGGTGGTGATGGTACGACATCCTGAAAAGCGCGCTGTCATTTTGTAATGGGTGGGCGGGCGGGTTTGCGGGACATGACTCTTTTTAGGGAGCTCTAATGTCTCCCGTACTAATTTATTTAAAAAAAAGTCCGGGTAAACGCTTAATTTGTGTTAGGGAATAATTGTTGAACTCCTCGTACCGAAACGCGTCACAAAATAAAGATAAAGAGGGGTAATCGATTTAAGCCAGCGAAAGGGCAATCACTTTACTTGACACGAGAATTAGGCTGAAATGTCGGCCCCCCCCAAAATGACATTTCTCCACCTCGATACATTAAGCACATGTTCACGGGTCCTGGTGCAGGCAGCCCCTCCATTATCAGTACACGTGTCGCTGAAACCTCGTTCGGTTCTAGCGACCTACGGTCCAATTTCGGGGACAAAAATAATGACAAGAAAAAAATAACTCAAAACGTAGTTTGGAGGCCGTTGATGAGCTTCGTGTCTAGAGGTAGTTAACGACCCCCGGCTTCCGATTAATCACACCCTCTGGCTCTCGAGGTCTCCGCACAGATTAGCTATTTTCTTTCCTGATTTGCTTATTTTTCAGGGCATTTTTTTTTTTTTTTTACAATTGAAGAAGAAATTATTGGCCTCTTAAATAGAACTGACGTGTGTCGGAAATTAAGCTGCTTTTAACAGTGGGGAGTTGTAGATTTGTCTTGTTTTTGTATGCAATAACATTATACTGGCATCGGAAGTTCGTGCCGCCATTTCAAAGCATATGATTCAAACTGCAATCCCTGACCGGTATCCGGTTTACGACAAAGGGTTTGCTAGAAGTTATTTACAGGAGAAATGTCGTTGTTTGGTGTTCAGTGTCATCCAACGAGTATAGACTCCTTTCGAAAGTTACGTGCCAAGTATTGGAAGGTCGAAACCACTGCGCAATACCGGAACTGCATCAAGGAAAGTGCCAGCCCTGTCATAATATAGCGAACGTCGTAGCGCGGTCAGCACTAGGAGCCGACGAGCCAATCAAACAGCGTCGAAAGTACAACATCACAGCGCTCATCACCTTTTTCTGTGGGTGTGTTTTCCCTTATAATCCAACCCAACGCATAAAGTGTGCCGTGATGTTGCGGTTCAGTCCACCATTATGCAGGGATTCCAAAACCGCCAACACAGGGAAGTATATCAAAATGAGTCTATAGTATAGGCCTTTGCGAAAATCGCCTTCCGCGCGCTGCCATCTTTGTCTGCTAGGCTCTGGAACGCCTTCTGAGCATGCGCGGTTGATCTGCTGTGCGGTATATTGGACGCTGCGCGTGCGCCCACAGCTCAGTGATTTGAAATTTTTCGCCCTGGGCGATAAGCGATTCAGACGTTTATAGTACTGACAAAAATCTCAAATAACGAACCATAAAGCGAGGAGCGAAAGGACACTAAGCCAGGCGCTGCATTTTTCAAGATGTCAGTGACAATAGAAAGTTTTAGCAAGTCCTTCCGGTACTTCCAATTGCGATAGCTGATACCGATTCGATGCATGCGCGAAGGCGGCGACGGAGTATCGACTATTTTTATCGGAGTAATCGGAACGATCACACTAAAACTCTCTAATAACTCTACACTACGATACGATAAACTCGAAGAAATTCCCATCTGTCTATTTCGGCACGGAGAGATCGGTGAGCCCGTCACTGCGATCTACGGGGAGAACTAAGGAAATGTCAAAGTCAATCATTCTATTTAGAGTCGCACGCCAACACACGGCGCCGACGTCACACCACTATAGTGGCGTTGCTTTCGTCACGGCTAATTCGCAGAGCCTTCACTTCTCGCATATCATGTTTCTGCGCAAGCACAGCGACCAGACATGGTGTGGGCGAACGGAGAGGAGGAGACGAGAGCGTGCGCGGGCGTCAGAACGCCGAGCTGTGATTGGACTGATTAGTGGGTACACCTAAAGTTAGCTGCATTTGCCTGCACTGCACTCGTCGAACGCGTTTCACGGCATTACCTAATCCATATTTTTTTCTGCAGAGTAAATTATCTTTTTAATAAAGCCAAACAGCTCAACTGCTCCAAAGCCGAAGCATGAGCACGGAGATTCATGGCCGACTAGCGTCCCGTAAAGGAGGGAGAAATGTGGAGAAAAATAGTGAGTTCGTTTCACACGCACCGGCACCATGCAAGTTCTCTCCTAGAATGCATCGTGCATCATACTCGCGGAGTTTCGCACGCAGAACCGGACCCGAACGAACTTGCAGAGTGCAATCTGATACTGTCTATGTTGTAGCAAGAGTACTGACCTCAAAACGAAACTAGTGTCCTCCTATTCGACATGACAGGCGGGAATGCGAGACAGTGCGGTAGTTGGAATGTTTGTATTTATGTTGACTTTAACAGCTCGATTGTCGTAGAGATACTTACAGATGACTTACTTACGTTTTCCTCGATAAGCTGACGACAAAACAACTTATAAGAAATAACAGAATACCGGCAATATTTTGAGTCTTATCAAAGCTTTCACACTGCAGAAAACACAGTTGTTACTATTCGGCCGGAAGCTTGATCAGCTTGAAGCCTAAACCACTGAAGGGATACGGTTTCAAACTAGTCCGTTGGAACCACTAGCAATAAGTTTTGCGGCATCTTCGATTTCGATCCTTGGTCGCATACAACTGGGTTAGCTTTTATTCCCAATTCGGTGAGATCACGAGCGTTCTCAAACAAAAAACGAGCGTGCCAAATAAAGGCTGGACTCCGTGGAGCGAATTATGCAACGAATAACTGACGAACGCCGCCCGATCGCACGCTCGCTTAGCGCGCGACGTGGCACTCACTTTGCTGATGCCACGCGCAGAGCAAAAACCGCTGGGCGAAATTCGTTGATTTTTCGCAGCATATTCGTCCCATGGAGTCCTGCCTTAACTGGTGTAGCTAAATGTTAAACATGGTGATTTTACCCATGCGAGTCTCGGTTAAAATGACCTCGTTTAGCTTTCTTGGCTGCGCATCTAGGTTCTGTTGCGCGAATGGTATCGAAAAATTTCGTCCATTCGTGAGTTGACAGTTGGCCATATATTGGCAATGACTTCTCATCCGTATACCCATATGCGTTTGTCCCGAGCCTTTCTTTACTCGTCGGTAGATTTCAGCAACTGCTAGAAATCGCGAAATGCGATATTTAGCAAAAAATCCACTTTTTTTTTTTCGGTTCCGCTTTATGTGAATGGCATCTCGTAGCAGACCAGAAGCAGAACCCCGTCGTCTGCATTCGCCAGGTCTCGCACCTGGACTGAGCGACTCATGATGGGATTGCATTCTGGCACACATTCAATTCTCTCGGGCTGCGTTCCAAAATTTACTCGATCCGACTCCGGAGTAAATTAAGGTTTGGTACCTTGGCGTTTCAAAACTTGCTCGCGTTTACTCGATGACGTCAGAACTTGCGTTCCAGAAGCGAGTGGTCTACTCCGGAGTAATTACTCCCGCTATCCTTCTCGATCGAGGGGTAACGCCGGATCAAATCCAGTATATACGTCACGTAATCTGTTCGTCGTCTGTTTTCTGTGCCGACAGCCATCAAAGCTCGTTTGCTCCGTTGACGAGGGCGGCAGGCGTTCGAAATAACAAAGAATAAGGTGCAGTCTTTTAGGCGTGGTTATTGCGATTTGCTGTTTTCATTGCAGGAGTTGATTGCACCGCATCCGACCGTGCACATTCCCCAGGAAGGTATAATTGTTTTTTTGCTGTTGTTTTTTTGTCAGAGTGCGAGCGTAAACAGGTACTTCTCCGCATCCTTGTTCTCGGTGTAGGAGGGAACTTCGCATTCATACGTTAAAGGATGAAAATGTTCGAACGATGTAGATGATCTAAAGGTGTTTTTTTTTTCAAGGATAACGCTTGTAAAGCAGTAAAGGCATCGAAGATTTCATGTGCATGATCAGTCAACAACCCCAACACATCTCCCTCCCCACGAAATTGCCTATAGCGGTTTCGAAGTTCTCTTAGTGATTTTGTAATCATAGTCACGTCAAATCAAACATAGGTTACATGTCACTGTTGAAAAAGCTCCATGCGCTTTACCGCTATACACCGTGTGAGAGCAGTTTTTGCAAAATGTAATCGGTGCAAATTACTATGCGTGGAACATATGGGTTTAGGGCACCTGGACTAGACTTTACAGCGATCGCGCTGGTTAATAAAAACAAATTTTGGATGTCTAACTGAAACGAGTAAGTATTTTTGATCTCAATGTACAGCCCGATAGAAAGGTGAGCAAAACGAGCTAATGGAGAAACCTCAGAAAACACCGCGTCGTCAGTGGCAGCTTCGTCACACTCACAAAAAAAAAAAAAAAAAAAAAAAAAAGACCAAAGCTGTTGACATTATCGTTCCTTTGAGTGCTTTCTCCGTGATCAAAAAAGATGGTTCGCCATTTTCCGCCCTCTCTGCTATGTTGTCTTTTTGCCGTAGCCCAAGACGAAACTAATCTGCGTAGTAGCCAGGTGATTATCCCGGCCATTCCATAATCGAGTCGCGGATCGTTTACTCGCGATGCCACGTGGTATTACCCGCTGACGTAGAAGACAGGTTACTCGGGTAAGACTTGGAACATAGCCTCGGTGAAGTGAGAGCATGCCCGTGTGGAATGAACCCGCTCCGAGCGGGCACGCATGGACACGAGTGCAATGAAACGAACTCGCTATTTGCGTCACCAGCTCGTTGCTTGCCCTCTCACGGCGGAAACGGGAACCGCTTTAGTGAAGATCCCCCATTCTCCTGCTTAGCGGGCACGGCGGAACTGCTCGCAATCATGGCTCGCAAAATAACATTTCTGAATGCAAACAACACCCTCCAATGCCCAATGTAGTGCTGTAGCCGGTATGGGATCGTGCCTTACTACCTAGAGAGTTTTAGTATTGCATTTAAAAGCAAGCGCAAGGGCCATGCGTTTGCGTTAGAGTTGAGTGCTCCCCGCTGCGCATGCGCGCCGTCGCCTTGCGCCACTCAAAGACCGCAATTTTGGGCTCCGCGCACGGGCAGTGTGAAGCACGCAACGTTAACGTAAACCAGTCTTGTACGTAGTTCAACCACTCTACTCAAGTTGCTGTAGTTTAACTACTTTTCTGAGTACTTTAGTAACTTTCAATTGCATTTTTATTTCGGTAATGAGTAGTTTACTTTAATTACTTTTTTGAGTAACTTCTACTCAAGTTACAAATTACTTTCGAATTTTAGTTTGTTGGTTGGCCTATCAACAAACATTCCTGCACAAAGGAAATAATATGCTGGAAGATCAGCTGATATTTGCAAAGAGGGGAAGCATGTGGCGTAGGAAGGTTTGGGGGGGGGGGGGAGAAGATGGTTTGGAGAGTCCGAAACCCCCCAAAATTCTTACGAGCCCCCCCCCCCCCCCCCCCCCCCCTCACTGCAACAACACTGCTACGAGGCGCGGGGAGCGGACAGACACGACGCAAGAGAGGCCGAGTGATTGCGGGATTGGCGCCGAAGACTGGCGTTTCTCTGTGTCCCGAAGCTCAAGGAGATCTGACATGACCCATTTGAATAAAGGGCTGGTCCCCGCTTCTCCCCAACGTGGAAACTCTCACCCACTACAGGAGGTGCACACACTGCATCTTAACTCAAAGGAGGCAACAAAATGCAGCATCTGCTCTAAGCTCATCTGGTGCTGCCGTAGTTTGTGCTGTACTCGAAGAATCGCGTGCTAAAGGGCAACTCAAAGGTTACCTTTTTACGTTGCCTTTCCTCCCAAAACTCAGAATATGCAAATCTTCAAAGATTCAGAGATCGTTCGAGAAACTTGTAGTAATTCCCCCGACGTTTTGATATAAAAAATAATAAACAAACAGTGTTGGGAACTACTCTATGTACATGGCACTTAATGTACTACTGTTTAGGAAAATTGTTCTTTAATTGAAGTAAATTCTCTGAACATGTATCTGTATTTTCTAAAGAAAAGTAAAACTCGCGACTTCAATGAACATTCCCCGAATTTGAAAACATAAAATGGCGGTATCGTCTTGTGAAGACGCGCTCTTTCGATACGTCGTCTGGTCATTTCTCAGAGTGAAGTAATGGCGGTATCGTCTTGTAAGTAATAAAGTAAGTAATAAAGTAAGTAATAAAATGGCGGTATCGTCTTGTGAAGACGCGCTCTTTCGATACGTCTTCTGGTCATTTCTCAGAGTGAAGTAATGGCGGCTATAAGAACGACACAAGTAAGTGCCTTATAAGTTGATTGTGTCAAATAGCTCGTCAGCGACAGTAAAACAACTACTCCTTGGAGACTTCAACTTATACAATATTTTCTGCCGTTTCCGAAAAACCTGATGCACCTCCGATTACCCATGGAACAATGCATACTAGTTAAAATAAACACCGTATAGGAAATGAAAGGGCATCATGAAAGATTCTGTTAAAAGTGATGGTACTTTACCTTGAAATATATTGCATTTATATACGTTACTTCAAGTACATTACACCCGGTGTAGCACTTACTACTTTACTTGAAGTACAAAACCTCTCATTTACTTTCTACTTTACTTCAAGTACATTTCAGATGTACTTTACGTAACACTGTAAGCAAGCAAACACTGTCTAAAAATCAAGCTCAGACAGTGCTAAACCTCAAAGTAAAAATGACACATTCGCAGTACATCATTGACCAAACAAACAAGAAAGTACAAAACAATTAGGCACGAGAAGCAGAACCAGCTATTAAAGCATTTCTGTGAAAACAAAAAAACAAAAAAAATAAGCCGATTCATATTTGGCTGGCACAATTTCGTTTACGAATCAAAACCTCTGTACTTTCTTTTTACCATAAAACATATCAAATAACTTCAAATGTAATTCGCTACTTTTCTACGGTAATTAGTAATTTTCTCAATTACTTTCTATCTGAGTAATTTCTACTCTACTCAAATTCCTTTTTACGTCAGTACTCAGTAACTTAACTTAACTACTTTTTTTGAGTAACTTGTACATGTCTGACGTAAACGCACAGTGCTGACGTTCGCTCATAGACGCAGCAATAAGACTCACTACTGTTTCACCGGCCTTCCAGCGCCAACGAAACGTGCTGCAGTGAGCAGACGTGAAAGCGGTTAGATGTTCCTTTGAATTGAAAAGGCTGAAATTGGCAAAACGACAGTGTGTAAAAATTAGTGAAAATAAATGTTCTGAGAAGCTTTGTAATTAAAAAAGCAAACGGAATCACTCCTTTGTGTTTCTGAGCATTTGGTCCGGAAGGATTGGGGGCGAATTTGGAAGTTGTGCCGATTGTCAAAAGTCGCGACTTTGATAAACCCATATTCTTTACTCACGATTATTGTCATTTTAAACGGATTTCTGAGACTGGCTAGAATGCTTTCATTTATTTGAGATTTTTTTTTTCATTTTATAGCTTGTTGATTAAAATGCTGCAATTGGCTCCAGTGATATACTTTTACAAATTTGGATTGCCATAGTTGATTGCGCGTTTGAAATATTTTAATTGCATTACAATTAATACAAATTGCGGTAATGTAGGCCACACGACAATCACAATAATACGCCATTTAACCATAATAATTTTTACAGAAAGGTCTCACTGTTTTATTTTTGGCATATGAAAAACTCTGACATCGTTATCAAGATAGACATAAACACTGGAATTATATAGCGTTTTGCGTCACTTGTCTTAAAAACACACACACCCTTTTGTTGTCAAACTCGGATTCCGTTTTTTTGGGGTGTTTTTAGTGAGAACAGCCTTTCTTAATTAATACGTTATGTGAACATATTTAAAACTCATTATTCGTGGCGATATTTTGTAAAATTTGGATTGGTTCTGTTATACTTGTGCTTAGAATAAAAACTAAAGCAGTTAATCATCTAAATGCCCCAAAAATACCATTAAAGGGTCCGCAGTTCATTATTTTACATAAAATTACCTGAGTGAGAAAAAGCAGCGAGAACGCAGAAATGAGTCAGGGCTTGTTTTTTCAACAAATACAATATTCTGATGCCTCTAAGGTGTATGAAGACCCTCTTAAAAACTAAACTGAACTCTGCAAAATATTTTGAAGTGCCTGGATCGGACACGTATGTCACAAAGTTTCCACGAATCATTTCTTTAGCTTAATAATTACACTGTGAGACACATCGTGCGTTAGAGGAAAAACCAAAATTTAAACCTACATCGAGAAAGTCAATCCAAAATATAAGTAGGTTTCGGTTTTGTTCCTGAATTAAAACGAGCCTCCTGGCGTAAGTATTACGCTAAACACCGTTTTTGTTTTTATGGAAAAGAAGTGACCTGCGGGCCTAACACTTTAGTTTCCTCGTATAAGCGGGGATAATTTGTGTCACTCAGTGAAGCCAGCACACTAGACACGCACAGCAGCTGGTATACCAGCACGCACCTCCGACCCTCCCTATAACCGTCATTTTGGAAAACGAGTGGCGCCACCTATAGACAGCTGGATTCGCGATTAAGCGAGTCGCCGGAAGTCATGTGTCCATCGCTTCCTACCCAGATTTTTTATTTTTTTTTAATTTATTTTCAATGCAACTCTTTTTTGAAGAAGCGATGTCGACGACGACGACATTGCGTGCTCCGTCTGTCGTGCGATTGTTTCGTACTTATATCTGTTCCGCTCGCTGTTCTGCGCTTGAGTATCAATAGGACGGTACCGTGTACGACAGTTCCAAAGTAGCCGTTCCGAGTCCGTCGCAACGTTGGTTTGTCGTGCGCCGCCATTCCGTCGTTTAGCCCGCGGTACGTCGTCGTATTGAGAATGATGCAGCACATGTACTTCCTGTCACTTCTGCAACATTTTTGTTTCCAATCAACGTATTTGAAGTTTTTTTGGAAACCATAAAAAAAAAATGTGGGTTTCATACTTTTTTTTTTCTGTGTTTAATAGCGAATGTGTGCGTAAGATGAACCGCGACTTTCAATATATTCGGTACGCCACTTTGAACGGCGCATGAGCATAGAGAAAAGAGTGAGCGCGCCTCAGTCCGGTCAATTTGCCACCGGAGGTTTTCGGGCGGAATGAAAAATTATTTTGGCTACCTATTTGGTTCTGGGTAGTTGGGCACTCATGACTTATGTTCAAATAAAAAACTTCGGCGAGCATAAATACCCTGTCAGTATCCCTTTGAGAAACGCCGGACGTGAGAAATCAGTAAACTCTTGTTGTCCCGCGGCCCTTTATCTTGCGGCATTAGCCGATCACAACGCCGAAGAACTCATCATAAGGCAAGACGTGTGAACTCTATGAGTCACGTCTTTCATCTCTTGAGATTTCAGAGGCGATAGTCCGGCACCCTTGCGCATACCGTAATCTAGAAACCTAAAGAGACCATGAAATGATTTTTCAACTCCTTCCTCCTTGTCCTTAATCCTCAACTCAAAAACGAAATGAGAAATCACGGGGCTGTAACCTGTTTGAGCACGAGAGGCAATGAGTCCGTGCTTTTGAAGCACACCATAAAACTTGCCATTCTCAAGGGATGACAAGTACCGTCACGGCACACATTGGCCACGAACGCGAATTTAATTATTCATTGGCGAATTGATTATTGACGGGATCATGCGTCCGAGCGAAGCGATGCTCGCGCCAATGCCTCAGCTGGGTTCGGCTGAAGGGCTTGGGCGTCGCAGTCGTATATCACAGGGAAAAAGCGGAGAGCTTCGGAAGGAGAGGAGGTAAGAGATAGTCTGCTTTGCTTTTATATTTTAGTACCGAGAAACAGACTTCTGGCTTTCCGCCCCCGTGTGCTAGTCGTCTTCTGGCGCACTAAAGGATAGGCGATTAGTAAGATTCCAATTTATTCCAGCCCAACATTAATTTCATAGTCCCTTTAAGCTATATGAGGCTCCTTATTAACGCATTCTGCGTCGAAAGTATTTTTATTTTGTTTAGCTTAAAAAGAAAACACGGCTCTGGTGCCCGACGCCATCGTTCCCAGATATAGCAAGGTTCAGAATCTTGCATCAAGCCATCATTCCAGCGCCTCATAATGAGCTACTCGCACAAAATTCCATCCTCCATTCAACCTATTCTCGTCTCCCCCACTATAACCTCGGCGCGCGCGCAGGCATGCCGTCGTATGTTCCACAGAGTTAGAATAAGTGGAGTGCCTCGCTTTGTATTACGCATAATGGCCGCATCCGGGAAGGGTTATTAAAATCGGCTAATCTTGTTAGAAACAGCGAGCTAACCCTCGATGTAATTTTCTTCTTTCATGCTTCATCAGACGGGGTCAGGTTGCTTGAACGCTGAACTTGTGGGTCATTTTTTTTTTTTTAATGATAATCATTCTTTTGGGGGAGATCCAATTATGAGCGAGATTCGCTTGGACGCTTAAATGTCGTCCAAGTTTGCAGAAGCTTTGCTTTTCTTCCGGTGTATGGTTACTCCTTATTTTAAGTTCCCGCCTACCTGGTTGTTGGCACACACACTCACACACACAAAGAAATATAGTGAGAGAAAAAGAGCATGAAGACTTATATAATGTAGTTCAATGAAGAAATAAAAGAAGGCTAATCACGAGGTAAAGCCAACTTGCTGCTCACGTTGCGGGGAAGGGGGCGGGGGTGGAGGAGGGGATTGGAGCGCCCTCTGTACACGGTCCACAAATTACGACAATGCCGCCAACGTTAATAAGCTGCGCCGCCAGCTTACTTTACTTTGATTCGCGTGTTCGCTCCGTTTATTAGCGCTATAACAAAAATACAACAAAAGAAAGAAGTCTCCTTTTTGTGCGGACGATATGACTGTTTGGAACTTTGGACGGAGGCATTCATTTCTGCAGTATGTACGCCCGTTGACTAATTTGAGCGAAACCAATGCTTGGTTTTTCTTTGCTCCCGTTAGTACCGGGACGTTAAATATGTCATCTCATGCTATTCGCGACACTGATTACTTTTCGCACACAAAAAATGTTGGGAACGAAGCCTCCTTTCACAACCACGTGGGCTGCAGATACGTTTCTATAGACTCGATTGGAATGGACTTGTTTCTTGCTGAATGTTTCATTCACTAAAGCTGAAGAAATGCTGGCTGTGACGGGTCCCGACCAACTTAATATCGGTTTCCAGCCAGCGAGATTGCGGCATTATACTGGTACTCACTTAAAGAAAAAGACGTAGTAAAAGAGGTCCGGCCCCTCGCGCAAAGTTATTAATTTCTCCCTTCCTGTGTGTAATTGAGATATATGTAGGTGCATCTTAGATTAGCCTTATCTTATTTTATCAAGACGCACACGTTTCAAAAGCCAAACGCTTCGTTTCTTTCTTCGACAACCAAACCCTTTTCAGCACTATTTCGCGCAGCGCATAAATAATGCGCAAACCTTTTTCTTTTTTGTGTGGAGTCTATAAGGTTAGTCGATACGAACACTGAGACACCAATCACGAAGCAAGAAGCACGAACATGATGGACAACATACTGCCTGGATTATAGACAATATCACTCAAAACCAGAGCGCGGTCAGTAGGAAACGACTGAGATCAGGTTGTTGAGTGTGGATCCGCTTTGGGTCCAGAATAGTCGACTTCGGAGGATGCTTTTGTCACCGTATTTATGTTTTAAATGCGAAAGCATTAACTGTCCCCTGGAGCGAGCCGACGTCATCAGTATGAGTCGCGCCAAACGGCACCTTAAATCCTTTCTCCATGTGAAGCTGTGAAGCGAGCTCCTAGATATGGAACCACGCGAAAAGCCTAAACAACGGCACCTAGTTTCCCGATCCCAAAGGAGCGGAGTAGAGGCTCCGATTGGCCGTCGACGAGGCTCCGATTGGCCGCTGCGCTCCGTTTTCAATGACCGCCACCTTATGGCGCTGCGTGTCCGCGAGGCAGCGGCTCCACGCGCAAGGTCAGCGCGCGCGCTCGGACGTCGACTCAAGTACGAAGCAGACGACAGAGGGGAGCGGAAGAGCGGCGTGCATGCTTTCGCGATTACAACTCATAAGAAGTGCTTATGTGCACCTCGAGAGATCTTGCCAAATGTTTGTGTTGACCGCCGTGAAAACGTACCTACTTTGGCCTCTTTGTTATAAACCTCGGGCTATAAGTATTGTTTTTTCTTTTTGTTGTATTTTGCTTTAATATATACAGCTCTTACTGTATCATCCTTGTGCCTTAAGCTTCAGCATAATACCTTCACCGCAACGTTGCAAACAATAAAAAAATAAAAAAGAACCAATTGAAGCATCGTGATTTTAAAATTAGTGTGATTTATAAAATCAGTGCGGAGGAGTACCTTCCTACCATTTCCTGTGCGCGCTTCACGCAAAGTTCTTACCAAAAACAATATTTTCTCACGGGCCATGTCTGCTCGGACTAGGAGGCCCTGTGTTATTTTTTAGTGTGCTGAAGGATCCTCGGGATGAGTTTCCTTAGAGTTTTCTTTATACTGGAATATATATGTTTCAACAATTCTGTCATAAAGGATATTACACATAAAGGATAAAACAACTGGTGGAGCTTTAGCTGAAACTCGTTCTTTAGGACCGTATGAGGATTGAAAGACGGAGGGTGGGTACACAGGAGAACAGATTGTTTTCCTTACGAGGTCTACCAGGCTTTGCGTAAACCGCACGCAGAAAGAGTTTTTGCGGAACTCAGTGATGGAAGTGGCCCTGTACCCTTTGGGGGAGCTTTTGAAGCAGAGGAAATATTGTTTTGGAGCAGCCACTGGGCGCTTTTACGAAATATGACAAAATCTGTTACCATGGCATCAACGAAAATGTGATTGCATCGCTAAATTATATAATATCTGAAATAGATTGAGGGTTCTTCTTTGATGCTGAACCGTATTACCCATAATATTTTGGAGTAATAATAGGTAAGACGCAAAAGGGAATACACAGTTTTTTTTTTTTTAGAATTATGGCTGAGGTCAGTATAGGTTCCATTTACAAGGGTATCAAGACTAGTTGAATAAGAAGCATAGCTCAACACTTCAGTTGAGCTAAAGCCACTCTTTTGTTCCCCATTTTACAGTCAATAGGTATTTTAGCCTGCAATTATAATTCATGTAAAATGCTGGAAAAAAAATCTGCATATCCGCCAAAACATCTATAAAACAAAAATGCGTTCCCCCAAGTTTTATGTACTCCGAACTCAAGATTCTAATATCATATATCTCAAAAAACCACCGCACACAATTATTACAACAACCTTCATGTGTGCTTTGAATCGTTTGAATCAGAGCTCAGACGAAGTGCCGTGCCCTTTCGGTTGGCTGCTGCACGGGAACTAGATTGAGTACCATATTTATTCAAATAGACACCCGCGTTTTAATGCCTCAGCATTAAGGCTGGTTCACACATTTGCGTAGACCGAGTTGCGCTGCGTTGCGTCGTGCAGCAAAGCGCCTCCCCATTGGCTCGGCGTAAGTGTCGCCAGCTTGACGCAAGCAGTCATAGCGAGGCGCAAGTGGTTGCAGTCGTACTCGAACGCGACTTCGTGAACAAGTCTTTGGAACGATCGTTTTGACGAAATCCCGACGGCGTCTTTCGTTTGTCAGCGTCAGGGAGAGAGAGAGAAGGAGACGGAAAGGGTGACGCGTGCGACGCTCCCATTGATCCGAAGCAGTGACGTCAGCACGCGTCAACCTTCCCCTTGCTCCCAGGCGCTGACAAACTGATGGACACCACGAGGTTTTCGTCAAAACGAGCCCTTTTGTTTACTTCAGTCACGCGCAGAGCTGATTTTGAGCTAGTGTGAAGGCGGCGCCGTTTTGCGGAGCTTTGTGGTGGAATGCGGGCGTGCTGACTGGCCGCTCTGCCGTCGCCGGTTGTGCTTCTCTGTTGGTTTCCGTACTAGCGCTGTGTGGGCTGTGATATGTATGCGTAGTTAAAACGATAGATGCGTATCCCTCCACGAGTGATATGGGTGTGGTTTCCTCCACGAGTGGTATGATTGTGGTTCATTCCACGAATGATATGGATCGCCGTACCCAAGGACGTCGACGTACTCTGACAGACAGATAACTGAAAAGGGGTGAAAAAATTACAGGAAATACCATTGGTGGATTCTTTAGGGGATCCGTTAACATGACCCTTGGGAAACGCAACACACGTCCCCCTTTGGGAAACGCTAACGATGTTCACGTAATGAGGCCAAAAAGAGGCAGCAAGAAAAAGAGGAGGCAAAAGAGAAAGCCAAAAAAGTGAAAGCCGTTTACAACTCCCTGTAACGCCGAATTAGAGCGCAGCTCTTGAGGAGGAGGAGGGAGGGGTATTGGGGGGGTCAACTGACCGGGGGGTCACGTGACCTTGGGGTTCACGTGACCTGGGGTCACGTGACGATGACAATGCCGATGATGTCATCAGTGACGTCACTGGTGACGTCATCAGTGACGACAATGCCGATACCGATGACGTCATTAGTGACGTCACTGATGACGTCACCAGTGATGATGACGATGACGATGCGGATGTCGGTGACGTCATCAGTGACGTCACTGATTACGTTATCAGTGATGGTGACGATGACGATGCGGATGCCAGTGACGACATCAGTGACGTCACTTATGACGCCACCAGTGATGATGATGATGATGCGGATGTCGGTGACGTCATCAGTGACGTCACTGATGACGTCATCAGTGATGATGACGACGCGGATGCCGGTGACGTCATCAGTGACGTCACTGATGACGTCATCAGTGATGATGACGATGCGGATGCCGGTGACGTCATCAGTGATGATGACGTCATCGGGGGGAGGGTCACGTGACCTTGGGGGTCACGTGACCTCAGGGGAGTCACGTGACCTCGGGGGGGAGTCACGTGACCTCAGTGGGGGGGGGGGGGCTCGCGCGGTGCATTATGGGACATTTCCCATAATGCACCGCGCGGTTACGCCGACGCCGACGCCGCTCAAGCCGGAAACGGGCGCCGAAGAGCTGCGCTCTAAAAATGAAAGGGAAGGGGTCAGCGTTTCCCTTTCCCAAAGGGGTACGTGTGTGACGTTTTCACGGATCATGCCAACACATTTCCTAAGAATCCGCCACCGTATCTTCCGTTAATTTTTCACCCTTTCTCGACGCAGACTTTTGTTTTTCGAATTAGAGGCCTACAGTCAACCTACAGTCAAGGCCAGAAAAAGTAAATCTGTACCACTACCCCAGGCAGCACACAGTATTGCGCCAATATTGACGTCGGATCGGAGAAATCGGGCCAATAGCATTCTGATACTGCCAATATTGGCGCTGGATCGTAAAGTTCGGACCAGTATTACAGTGATGTGGCCGATATCGGCGGAATATAACAGGGGTCGGCCAACGCCACGCTGATATAGAGTATCAAGCGCCGTTTTTCGATTATTTGTCGGGTCTAAACCGGCTGTATCGGCTGGTATTAGGAATTCTTGACCGTTTCTAAAACGATACTGAATCGGTCAATCGCGCCGGCCAATCGCGGCGGCCACCGCTGTTGCCACGGGCCGCGCCGAGTGCGCGTCGGGCAATCAGCGGCTGGAATTGGGCTTTTCAGTACGCACAAACGGAAAAAGGAGCTTTTTGTAGTAACCTTTATTGGAGATTAGTACAAAACGAGGGCGCGTGATGTTTTCTAAAAGCTTTAGTTTACAAGGTTTGCGACACAAATAATATTGTTTTTATACGACCATGTGTCAGCGGTGATTTCAGGTAGCGCGTCCCGACCTAGGCACATCCTAACTTCGGCATTCATTCGCGGCGCGTCCGCTTGGGAGTCGGGAGTGGCACCCTTTGAGCCATTCCACCGTATCTCTTTCGCGGCCAAAATGGCCGATTAAAGCCAAAATAGAAGTCGCGTCCAGTTCCTCGAGTGGCCATTGGGGGGAAATGGCGGAGTTGCGATCGCTATTAGCTCGGTTCTCGAGTACGGATCGGTGCCACTTTTTCAGAGCAGGCTCTTCGGCAGTTTCCCAACTGATTGGTCGGTTCTAGTAACGTTGGCTTGGCTCAAGTCCGCTGACACCGCAGCGGCCGCGGCCGTGTTAAACGATATTCGCCCATCTCTGCCCAGAACAGGAGTGATATTGCCGATTCTGGCCCATTTTTAAAGAAAGTGTTAACCGATATGGGCCCAATACTGGGCCGTGGTGCAAAAGATGAAACTGGGTCAATGTTGTGAGCAATATTCCCCTGACGCTGGCCCAGTGTCGGCGTGCTGCCTGGGACTGGGTACAAATTCCGAGTCAATCGCGCTAACCCCTGCGCTCTCCCATGTCAGTCGCTTTTCCCAGCACTCCGGTACAAAGCGGTGAAGTTAGTCTCGCGCGCGCTGGTGTGAAGCCGGGAAGGTTGACGGGAGCGGCGCAAGCGCCACAGTACACAATAGCCACGTTATGCAAGCATGTGACAGACACGATGATAAAGTGATATCATCAGGAGTAAGAGACCCAGGGTCTGTCTTATTGTAATAGCCGCCATCCCTCTATTTCGCGAATTTCTCTGGCGACTTTTAGCTGCCGACATTGCCGACATCGTCTGGAAATTCAAACAATAACGGGGCCAGCGGGGTTGAAGAACAATATCTACACTTAGTTTTATCTAACGTATAAACACAGGTGATGCTACGAGTCGATCGGACCAATTAAGCAGCCTCCAAAGTGCGACATGACGACATTCGTCATCTATCAGTACGTGCTCCTTCATTGGCTACACCAGTCAAGCTTTGCGAATTCCCCTACCTAGACCTGCGCTTTCAGTTTGTATGACTACTGTAAACGACTTAATTTTTGCGAGGACCTAGTTTTTGCGAATTTCGCGGATCGCCTACCATTCGCGTAAAACAGGTCCCGCGAAGAATTCTGGGAAAATGCAAACACATTGGAATCTATAGTGAGATCCCACCGCGTCGCGAAGATTAAAACCCGCGAATTTTTCCAAAACTTCACCTTTGGCATAGATCGCGAAATATTGAGCCCGCGAAAAATAAGTCGTTTACAGCATGTGTTAAAGCCTTCGACTGTGCTCTGACTTTAGATGAAATGAACTCTACAGCGGGTAGAAACTCTGTGGAATAAATATTTGTATAATTTTCCTTTGCTAGTACTCTGAATTATAGGATCGACCAATAATGAAATATTCTTATTTTTTGGTTTGTTCAAGCTCACCTCGGCGCTAGTGGGGCGCAATACTTAAAGAAAAAAAAAATGGCGCTTTGGCTAAGATGCTATATCTTGCGCTTAACGAACGTCTGCTACAGACCTTCGTTAATGACGCAATTTGGCGCTAATGGCGCATCAAAGCACTTTCATCACTGGCCGAACTCCTTCGAACCAATATAAAAAGTCAATCTAATGGAAACGACACGATGTACTAAAACTAGCTTTTTGTGCCTTTGGGGTTAACTTTTTTTTAGATCGTTTTTAACCCTGCCTTGAAGCTATTAAGCTGGAGCCTGAGCCTCACATACGACACTGTAGAGCTATTTAAATGTCTGTTAAAACGAATACTACAAAAAAGTAAAAAAAAAATATTTATGCCTCTTTGTTAACGACGACGGTGGCAGTAAATAGGAAAAGGTTAATGATATATTTTTATTCATGAAAAATAGATAAGAAAATGTATTTTTAAGCTATATGTATTTTTTAGATTCTAAGCAGTACTTAACTTAATTGACCCTGTTTAACTACGCTCACGATGGCCATTATTATTCATGCGCATCGGTATACGGTTAGCGTGTGTTTCACGTCATAAGGCTTATCCGATAGCTTACGTACCAGTCAAATTTAATGCAGTCTTGACCTGGGATGCAAGCGAGTTTGACGTACGCAAAAAAGGACACTTGTTTTTTTGTTTTTTTTATAACGCCGTGCCTAATTATATTTAGATATGATGTCATTTATATCTCAGACACGTGTTAGCATATACATCACGTTAATGCCGCACCACAATGATGCGCCTGGTTACTTGCTACATGGGTGTTTCGTTAGAGTTTTTTCTTGTTTGTTTCGTGCAATTCTCGTCTTCGCATAATATTTCGGTGATCATTATAATAAATAATACAATCCTCTACCAGAATGAACACTGACTCGCCACGGTATGTGATTTCGGGTGATCTAAGTGGACGAGGTGCTTTATTCAAGCTAGGGATGCTGTTTTAAGGTGACACGTGATATTGCGAGAAAAATATAATAAATAATTTGTTATGGTGACGTAGTCTTTTTTTTTTTTCATATACGTTTGTTATTCTCGAGAACGTTGCGCTGAAACCAGCGTTCCCGAGCGACGATGGCGAGTCAAGTCAAAAAGCGACTTATTTACCTGTTTGTCCCGAGAGCAAAATACGCGGTAAATCAGTATTTATGTGCAATGATTCTGTATCTTATGGAGAATCCACAAGAAAGCTAGAAGAAAATAGTTATTGAACGTTCTGAAAACATCGATCTAAAATAACTCAAATATTTAGTCTCTGTACAAGTTAAGAGCAAGAAAAAAAATCTTATTTAAATGGCTGTCTTCATATTCAACCATAAAACGTCAACCAATTGATATGAACGGTAAATTTTAACATCGTGGACCACCGAGACAAAAATTAGTATAAAATAAAAATTACTCTTTTAAAACAGTAATTGGTCTAAATATATTTAAAAAAATATTATAATTTCACCGAGTTTAGAGCAAGACATAATTAATTACATTATACTCAACTACTCGAAACATTTCATCTTGAAATAGCTGGTGTTTGAAGCAAGAGGTGGGTGATTGTTTTATGTCATTGTTAATTCGCACCGGTTCAGTTTTGACGACAATCTGAAATTGAGACGAAATGTCTTGGAGTATCAAGTTTGCGATTTTTGTAAAACATAAATAAGTCAAGCCAAAATAATATTTTCTAATAAAATTATTTTATAATTGTATCTTGAAGTTGAACAAAAACTAGGAATTTAAAAAAAGTGAACAATTTTTAAACAACAACCGAAATTATGAGAAAGAAAATATTTTTTGCCTTTTCCAACAGGTGACACTTTGGAAGTGTTTCACATAAAACGTTCGACTTGTAATTTTTCTAAAGCGCAGTTTCGTTCATTTTAGGATTTGAACTACCACATATACATATTTCTAAAAAATCAAAGGACGTCACGCCGACCCCGACAAGTTTAGTCTAATTCAAAGAAAATCAGTTATTTACATATTTCTTGATTTGTTTATAGTTCCAGTATTTTATATACCTAAACGCCAAGGCACGAGGTACATACAACAGAAAATAGACGAAACAGATCTTAACAGTGCAATGCAGGCAACTACTCGACTGCGAAATGCTTAGGTAGCTCGTCGTTAAAAAGGGTTAGTGCTACTGAACTGATAACACTTTTAGCTGGTTTGTTCCATTCGGTTATTGCGTTAGGGAAGAAGGATGCCTTAAGCAAAGAAGTTCTACACAATGGTTATATGATGGTTAGATCGTGTTTTTTTTTTTGTTTTGTTTTGTTTTTTTGAAAGCGTAGCTTCGTTCATTGCCGAGTAATGATTCGATCATTACAAAAAGAATAGAGTTGTCATGACTGCAAATGTACTGTCGATCATTTTACCAATTCAAGGACGGCGGCATATTGAACTGCAAAGACGCACTTCAAATAAGTCGTCCATTTTATACAAGCGCTCTCTTACCGGAGTTGAGAATATCATATGATTAGTCCCGGGTCGCCCTTTATCCATGCAGCTACTCCTTTGTCCTTGGCAGTGATAGAATAAGACAGATCCCCCCCATCTTCCCCCCTCCCCACTTCCACAACCTCAGTGAAACAAACTTGTCAGCGAGAAAGGAAACAATATTGCCTATCTTGCTTACAAGTTTGTTTTACTGAAATAAATGCCACATCCGTCCACTGTGGTATTTCTTCTTCTGACTAAACGTAGGTGGACGTCAGCTTATTCAGACAATTCGTCATTCCTTTTTATCTTTTGGTATAGATAACATCATTTTATCAAAATTTCGTATCTTCTTCACTTAACCATCGTCATATTCTGGCTGAGATTCAGCTTACTGCAATGCCTAGTTTACTTATGCGGGATAGTAAACCGCGTTTCGGTTGTCGAACACGGCGTATCAAACACTGGATTAATCCGAAATAGGCAGATGAATGAACCGTACTGATCGAACGAAACAACTGCTGCGAAGCCGCCGAAGGGCAATATCTAAGGTGGCGTCGGGATTCGAACTCCGGTATTCCTAATTACCGTTCAGATATGGTAAACAGACAAGATTATACAGGGTGTTTATTCTCATACATTACAAATCGGTTTAAAAAAATAGAGTGAAAGATATACTAATGCGCTAAGTGTAGTGGGGACATAGCCTAGGGAGCTAATCGAATAATTACGTAAATATGTTAATTTACATCTCGTTTAAATGAGGAACTTGCCGTATTCGAAAACAACTTGATCAGTGATATTTAGAAGAACTGAGCATGTGGGAAGTGCAGTTGTGCGCTAAAGTTGCCACTCGCGCCACGGGCGCAAGGCTGGGGTTAGAAAACGCGGATGATAAAAGACGGAAAAAACGCGCGGGCGCGTTATCGTACCGGTAGCCTTGCTCCCGATGCACGAAGGGTAATTTTAGATCTCCAACGTGCTTCCAACGTGCTCCATGTCTTTCTAATATTGGTTGATTTAGTGATTTTGATGACGTTCATCAAGTTTCTAATTATAACCGTATGTTAATTTTCAAAAATGAAAACGTTGATTAACATATTCTATTTAATTAGCCCACCGATCGTTACGGCCAGTGGTCACGAAACCGCGTTAGTGTACCTTTCACATGAAAAAAAAAGTTTCAAGTTAAAAAAAGACAAGGCCTGTATATTCTCGAAGCCTTTATCAGGCAGCGCGAAGTCAGGCTGGAAGCGTCACCGTCATATTAGGAAACGAAAGGCAAGATCAATTGAGCAATGGGCTATGAATGCAAAACTATCCGTGCGAGTGGTCAATATGCTAGGTCTAACTTTGTACGATTGATTTTCCACGTGCTGTCTTGGGACGTGCAGTATCAGGTGCATGTATGCGACATATTTTAAGTGCCACCATTACGCGTCGCCTCAATCTCAAAGAAACACAAATATTGACTTCTAGATTTTCCATGAGCGAAATTCATCCTCTCTTTGGGAAACTTCTGCCAGCTAGCCTGCTTGCGAACACATCGTGGCTTAGTAAAATGTTGTAATGCATTAACGTTAGAAGGCTCGTTTTGACGAAAACCCGGCAATGTGTCTCGTTTGCCAGCGCCAGGAAGAGGGGAAGAAGGAAGGGCAGAGGGTAATGCGTGCGACGCTCCCATTGGTCCAAAGCGCTGACGTAGGCACGCGTCAACCTCTCCCTTTTTTTCCGGCGCTGACAAACTTATAGACACCGCCGGGTTTTCGTGAAAACGAGCCCTTTCGCTTTCGTCAAGTCACGCACACAGCTGGCGCGGAGCCAGGCAGGAGGCGCGGAACATCTCCTAGATGATAAAGCCGTAGTGATGAATGAGATAGCGTCATCAGAGAAGACCAACGCTGAACACAGATTGGAAACGAGTGCTGCGTCAACACTCTGCTTCGAGTAAAGTTTGAGTCAAACGTTGATGCAATCGTTTTGTCTAATCTTTGCGCAGCGTTGGCCTTTGCTGATGACGCCATCTCAGTCAGCACTGCAGCTTTGTTTTCTAGTAGGTGTTGCGCCACGGCGCGGTGGAATGCGGGCGTGCTCAGTTGTCCCTCTGCCGTCGCCGATTGTTCTTCGCTCTGGGTCCCCGTAGTAGCGGTGCGTGGGGTATGATGTGTGTGTACACTTAAAACGATGGATGCGGTTCCCTCCACGAGTGATATGGATGCGGTTACCTCCACGAGTGGTATAGATGTGGTTCTTTCTACGAGGAATATGGAGGACCGCATTCAAGGGTTTTGACGTAATCTGACAGGCAGAGTACAAAAAAAAAAGGGTTAAAAAAAGTTACAGGAAGATTCATTGGTGGATTTTAAGGAATCCGTTTGCATAACCCTTGGGAAGCGCCGCACATGTCCCCCTTTGAAAACGCTTACACCGACCCCGTAACGAGACCAAAAAAGACAGCAAAAATAGAGGAAGCAAAAAAAAAAAGTAAAAGCTAGAGAGAAATTTTAACGGGAAAAGTTAAGGGGTGAGAGTTAGCGTTTCCCGAAGGGGGACGTTAGTGGCGTTTCCAAGGGTCAAGCAAACTCATTCTCTAAGAATCCACCAATAAATCTTCCTGTCATTTTCGTTACCTGCTTAAGAGCAAGAAATCTTAAGGGGAGGCGACTAAACTTGGGTTTCAGCCAAGTCTTAAGACGTATTAACATAAAAAAACAACTGCAACATGTTTTCGGTCGAGGTTGACGTTAAACGCACCACTTATTTTGTTATTCTCCAACGGTGTTCTTGAAGGTCCCGGAAATTGTTCCTGTAATACTCCGTAACAGTGTGGAAGCCATTTGATAAACATTTAGATGAAGATGGTGTTAATCAATTTATAAGTGTATGAAAACTCGACAATGTCGTTGAAGCAAAAAATGACAGACGTTTACAACTCTCTGTAATGCCGAATCAGGGCGCAGCTCTTGAGTAGAAGGAGGAGAAAGTACGGAGGGGAGGGTATGCTCCTTCTCCCCTTCCGCAACCTCCACTCCTCCTTGCTCGCTGCCCTCCCATTTAGCGGGAAATCTTCGCTAAACTTAGAGACAAAGGTTTTTTGTTAAATTTAGTAGAAAACTTTCCGGCAAACTTTATCGGTAACAGTTCCCCGCTAAATTGAGCGGAAAAAGTTTTCCGCTAGACCTACCGGGAAAAGTTTCCCGCCAAATCTAGCGGGTAAATGTTCCCATAATCCAACATGCGGTTACGCCCGCTTGCATTATTCCCATGACGCTACGCGCGCGGTTATGCCGACGCCGATGGCGACGCCGCTCAAGAAGGAAACGACCGCCTAAAAGGTGCACTCTAAACGAAAAAAAAAAAAAAAAATTATTTCTACATGTTACGCTGAAATATAAAGGACCTTCACATCAGGCGCTGAAGCTAGTTTGAACGATGCCCAGTAATACCGAACTGGGACCACGCAGAGCTTCAAATCTCCTATTGTCAGATTAATTTGACTGCACGCCCTTAGCAATATTTATGTAAAAGAGAGTCTACCGATGAAATATATATACACATAAACCAAATCAGTCGAAGAAATGTATGAAACATTATATTCAGTTTAATTACATCGAATAGAAACATTGGCGCTTTACGTTAATTTGCCGAGTCACTAAGGCATATGACCAACGGCCCAGAGTCTCAATGAGTGAGACATATAACCTTAACATAATAAATGCAGTCCGTATGATTGTAGGTATAGCTACAGAACGTGACAGGGCTAGAAAAAGCAAGCAATTGTCAGGTTTTTTTTTCTTTTGCAACTGTAAGATTGTCATCAACGTACACTGTCCGTGTTGTGCAATTTTATTATTTTGGCAAAAGACCTTAGGCGATTAAATTTGGTGCTCGCAATTAGGGGCAACTCCACTTGTACAAACAGCGAAAAGGCGCATATGTCGTGTTTGCACTAACTCTGTTGCGCAGTGTACGTGAGAAGTAAGCAAATAAGATATTTATGTCTTTTCCTTTCTTTTTTGTGTCATAAATTCTTGCCTTTAATATTCTTGGACAAGCTTCGCATCGACTGTTTCTTATGGATAAGCGTACCTGGTGACGTAGAGATGAAAACTAACATTAGTCGGCGAGGTTAAAACAAAAATTTCTTGCGCAGGTGAGCTTCTTCTCAACGAGTCCCGAGCTGAGCAACAAGCAGCGCTTCGAGTACTTCCTGCGCACTGTACCGTCGGACACGAACCAAGCGCACGCCATGGTGGAAATCGTCAAGCTGCTCAAGTGGACCTACGTGTCCATCTTGTACGAGGAGTCCAATTATGGCCTCAAGGTGAGGACCTGCACCATATGCCACTCTCGAAACACGCAGAACTGGAGAGCTCTATTCCTTTCATCCCCTGGGGGAGGGGGGGGGGGGGTATGTCGTGGAGGTGAGGGAGGTGTTGTTCTTGCAGGGGTTGCAAACTGTTTCTACTAAAAAGGGAATAAAGAAATTACAAGAGAGTAAAAAGAAGAAACAGGAGGACGAAAAGTGTAAAAGAAATGGCAGTTAGGATGATTGTGACCAATGTATAGAACACGAGCACAGATACACACACACAGATGCGCCTGCTTGACTCGAATGCGGCAGGGTCTTCTGCTCATAGCAGGACACATAACCGGGAAGGACCGTTACAGTCTGTCGGATAGGCCGGTAGAGGTCAGGAAGTGGAGTAGTCGGTCAAATTTACGGCGTCGGCGTACACATCCAGTAGGAAATATATTATCTGCTGTTTACGGCGCTGTGATATCCTCACAATCTTCACAATGAAGCAGCAGATGCTGAATCGTTTCTTCTTCATTGCACGTTGTACACAATGGGCTGTCCGCCACACCAATTTTATGTAGAAAATATTTAGTAAATGCACTATTGGTGCGTAAACGCATTAGAAGGGTGTTTGCACGAGGAAATCCCTTGGTGATGCAGGGCTGGTTTGCCGTTCGGCTAGTAGGAGCGAGGTCTTCGATGTGTGCCTTCACCAGGCAAAGCGAGTCCTTAAAATTAACAGGACTTTGTATTGATGTGACTTGATTATGTGCATCTCCCACTAGTTGGTCAGCTTCGGTGTTCCCTGGAACTCCAACATGTGAAGGTACTTATTGAAACCGCACTCGGAGGTTTTTTCCTGAGTGGGGTTTTAGTAGATTTAAAAATTTTCTAACTTGTTAGTCACGTAATCCTGGTGACGCAAGCCTTCTGAGGGATGTGCTGGAATCGGTTCTAACAACAGCTAGTTATTTATTCCAGTCTGCGTTGGTTTCAGGAAGTATAGACAGAACACTCTTGATGGCCTCTATTTCAGCGGATGTTGACGACACCAATTTATCAGATCGACCACTCAATTCAATTTTCATGGCTAGGATGACAAAACCGGCTGTTGCGCTTTGTTGGGCTTGGTGCAGTGAGGCGTCGGTGTAAAGTCGAAGAGCTCTTGTGCACCGCAGATCGAGAGATTGTTCAGCGATTCTTCGAAAAACGATGTTTGTGGTGTCCTTTTTTTTTTCGAATGCCTGGTAGATAAATCTTCCTGATACTCAAACGGGTACTGGCGCCAGGGGGAATTTTTCATGTATTCTGGTAGTTTCGTGCTACGAAGAGATGAGCCTAAAGTAATAGCGGCGAGATGTTTGTGGCGCCCTCCTATGGTTCCCTTTCGTGACGTCATTACCTTGCAAAGAACAAGCTCGATGGTGTTTGTAACTTGCATGGTGGAAGCTTGAAATCATTGCGCTCTCAAAGCGGCACTGCCAACACCGTCAAAATTAAAGTTCTCGTATTCTTCTTATTTCCGCCGATAAGAAATCCTTTGCTGACATCATAGTCAAAATTCGGCCGATCGTGGAAAGCCGACCACAGCGACGCTTTCGATCGCGGACGTCGCCAATAATGTTCGTAAAAGGTGGTTGTATCTAAACTCAATTCTCGCTTCTGAGCGAGGTAAAAGGGCAGTTCCTGTTTTTTTACTTATGCCGTCGTATGAACTGTTGCATAAGGGTTTTTGTAATACGGAGAAGTAGAGGCAAAGTATTGCCCTCGGCGTCGGAGATGGAAGTAATGAAATTACTGTAATTGAATTACAGTAATTAAATTACTTTTTAGAGTAATATGTAATGTATCTCATGACCTTTTGATGCAGGTAATTTAGTAATGTACTCAATTTTCTTAGTGGCGGTAATTGTAATTAAAATCGTAATTACTTCTTGGATATTTCAGTCATGTTTATTTGATTTGCCCGGTAATGAACAAAAACAAATCAGTTCTTGCATTTGCCAAAAAAAAAAAAGCGTCTCTAAAAAAAATTACGCAAAAGAGACGACAAATGTGGTTTTCGTTTGTGGCCGCTGACTCGTGTGACGGTCGGACTGGGTGCCTTTATGTGGGCGTTGCTTGAAGGCACTCTCGGTCGGACTAGAGGCAGTGTTGGGTAAAGTACATCTAAAAAGTACTTCAAGTAAAGTACAAAGTAAATGATATGTGATGTACTTCAAGTAATGTAGTAAGTACACTGGGTGCAATGTACTTGAAGTAAAGTACGATAAATACAATGTACTTTCAAAGTAAAGTACAAGCATTTTAACACAATCTTTCATGATGCTCATTCATTCTCCTATACAGTGATTTTTAAATGGTATACGTTCCCAGAGGTAATTAGGGGTGCATTACCCATTTTCAAAAAAAGAACCGAATATTCAATAAAGTTAAGTGGCCACAAAATAGTTATTTTCAGGAATGTAGCCAAATTCAGAAGTCCCTCTTCTGAACTTGGCGCGCTTGCACTGGGTTGTTGCACCCAAAGGGGTTAAATTTACTAGCAGAGAGCATGACGTCAGCCTCGTAGCTTCAGTAAACAATTTTCTCATAAAAGAATGTCCGCTCCTCAAAAAAAAAACAAAAAAAAACAGTGAGTGTGCAAGCGACCTGGTGATAATTAATCATAACGTGACTCCTGAGATTGGGGTGCGAAAAAATTAAGAAACTTTCAAGTCGAACGAAAAGACAAAAGAGAATGTCTCAAAACATTGCGATGTATGTTCCCCTCTGCTGTCTTTTTCTTCGACTTGAAAGTTTAATTTTTCCGCACCACAGTCTCAGGTTATACATTTTAATTAAAATTACTCTCCTAATATTTTAGACCTCCTTGCTCGCACTGACCGTCCAAAAAGTAGCGAGAGCTCAAAAAGCTACGGGAAAGCCGCCCCCAGAACAAACGGAGCGATGCTTCGTCTGCTCACGTTTCTGGATAGAGTAGAATATCCCTCCAGGTATTTGTTCGGAGTTGACAAAGCATCATTTCATGATACAAATTTAACAACACCAAATTTGAAGAATGTACTTTGAAGTCGGGAATTGTACCTTCCTCGGAAAGTACCGGAAAAGAATACTTTAAGTAAAGTACAAGTACATACCCAGAGAATGTACTTCAAGTAAAGTACAAGTTTCCCAAATCTACTTGAAGTCTGTTTGAAGTAGTACTCCAAGTACAATGTATTTAAAGTGCTCCCCAGCACTGACTAGAGGGTCGTGCCACCTAAATCTTCTTGGGTTTTTTGTTGCTGTGACCAAGAATAGGCTTTCCCAAACATGGCTTTTTTCCCCGCTGAAGATTATCTTGCCCCAAAGTTCGCACAAAGAAGACACAACCCACAAGAATAATCAATAAGAAGGTAATCCTAACTCAGACGCATCCGGGAATCGACAAAGTGCGCAGTAGGTATTTCAGAAAAACGTGAACCCACAACACAGACAGACGCAAGGTCAGTCGGTTCGGTTTGGGAAGGCGTGTTGGTTCGCCTTACCTGTCTGGTTTTGCACCTTGGCTTGGTGTAGGGTTCACAGTTGGGGCGGCGCAGAAAAGCTCACCGGAGAAAAGCTCACCGCAGAAAAGCTCTGCGCAAAACCGGCTGATACGGAGATAAGCTTCGCATCCACGCTTTTCTCCGGTGATCTTTTCTTTGGGATTCGATGGTTGTGACTTCGCAAATGCAGAGCAGAGTGCGTTCTTTCTTTTTGTTTAATTCCTTCTTTAAAATACATGAAACGGTAATTTGAAAGTAATTTCATTGCTTTTATGCGGTAATTTGTAGTTGTAATTCGTTACTTTCATGTAGTGGTAACTTGTAAAGTAATTTAATTACATTTCAGTCATTTCGAGAAAAAGTAATTAGTAATGTAATTTAATTACAATAAATGAGTAATTTGGTCACCTCTGCTCGGCGTACACTTTTACTTTTTATGCTGCTCGAGGGACGCCCAGTGCCTTACTGATGTCTTATCGTTAAATGCGTTCAAGACGTAACATTTGGGTATTCGAAAGTCGAGTGTATGAAATCGAGTACCGCGTACGTCCCATCACAACAGTTTCATGTAAACGTAGAATTGAAGATGGTGAAATTCTCCCATGGATGACCGCCGATGTGACAGACTGCGCTTGTAAATTTACTTAACATTGTGGCAATGGCATCTTCTTGTGGTTTTCCTTGAAGCCTCGCGTCGAGAGTTGCTCCCAGAAAACGATATGTCCTGACCCGACGAATATTTGTAGTATTTAAATATATATCAATATCCGGGTATGATCGCTTTCGAACACGTGCAAAAAACACGTAGGCTGTCTTTCTTACCGAAACTTGAAATCCGACTGTAGCCAGATACAGTTGAACAGACGTCATGGCTGGTTGCAATGATGGATGAAGCACATCGCGTCTCAACTGGCCGGCGTATAGGAAGACATCATCCGCGTAGATGGAAACGTTGATTGCTAGCGGTCCACGTGTTATTGCTTTTGGCAGTTAAGCCATGGCGTGAATAGTACAGGGCGTATTGTTTAATTGGCCAGAAAGGTCTAAATGCAGCCCGTGATTCCTATAGTACTAAGCCGCTGAAGTATACCTGCATTATTTAGTGACGAGAGCTTTCTTGACGTCGAAAAATACCGCAAGTGTAGTTTGCCGCTGAACTCTAGTATCTCCTACGCTGCTGACTAGGTCAAGAAAATTGTCTGTCGCAGAGAGAGCCTAACAAAAAAACGTTCAGCCTTTCCACCCTCGTGAAGAACGAAGACCAGCGGAGCTGTACTCGGTACACTGCCGCAACGCGCACGCGCCCGTTTCCCGCTTCTTCTCGTCCGACACGCCGCCGATCGTGGATACGTCTCCGGCGACCCAGAGTCAGGTCGCACACAGCTCACGTGACGCCAAACGGGAAATCTACGAACTCCCTCCGAAACATCGCCGTCGCGCCCGGGGACTGTTCAGCCGGCGTGGAGTGCAGTCGTCGCCGGTCCTCCCGCTTGCGCTTAGACGATTGTCGTCTGTGGCGTTGGTCCGCCGGCGCCCTTTACATCGCTGGTTCTGTTCTTGGAGGCGGCTTTCCAGGCGAGCGATGTGCTCTTCTTTGGCAAGGGAATCTGAAGCGCTCGATGCAGTGGAAGTCGAGGCGACAGCGCTTTGCGGCGGTTACAGACCCATTCGCGCTGCTGCGTACGTCGCCGCTCCTTCCGCAGCCAGTCTTCTTTCCCCGAAAGGGCACGCGGCTGATCCATCCTGAGTCCAAACCGAAACTGATAAGAGCGTAGGAAACAGCGCGCAAAACAGACGAGGACGAAGAAACACACTTGACGAGCGCTGCGCTCGTTACGTGTGCTTCTTCTTTGTCGTTGTCTGTTTTTCGCGCAGTTTCCTACGATGAATTCCCACCAACGCACCGCCCAACTATCCATTCTTTTATGATATTTGGAAAGGTTGGCGCCGTCTACCAGCGACGGCGGCAACCATACTGGTTGTGTGCTTGCCGCCGTCGCTTAAAGATGGCGGTAGCTGTCCAAGGGCGTTTTTGTCGACAAGTGTTTTGTACCGGACACGATCCTCGGGAACCTAGCCCTTAACAGCTGCGCTGTAAAACTCTCATCTTGTTTGGTCGCAAGTTATGTTTATCCAGAAACCATATCAACCTTTTTTTTCGATCATGCGTTCCATTAATTTGACAACGGATGAGATCAAAGCCACGGATCTATATGAGCATGGGTCATATAATGGCTTCCCAGGCTTCAGGATTTGTATGATAATGGACAGTTTCCACTCTTCGGGGACCTTTCCCGTTTTTGAGAGGAAGCAAAGCAATTGCAACACTCTAATCAAGCATACAATGGTTACATTTTGAAGAGCCTGGTAGGATATGCCCTGTCGTCCTGTAGCACTGTGTCGTCGACATCGGTGCAATGCTGTTGTCAATTCTTATTTAGTGAAAGCATCGTCCATGGCATTGCGGGCTGTATTTGTGGTGGGTGCTACCGGTAATACGGTACGTTCGCCCTCGTACGTATAAGCAAACTTGTCTGCGAGTTCTTTAAATGGTTTAGCCTGAGCGAGTGCGAGAGTTTCAAAAGGTCGAATGGGACGCCTATCTCCGGGGGTCGGATAACCTTAAAGTTTTTGGTTCTAGGTGTGTGTGTGCTAAATTCTTCACAGAAGGACCACCTCTTTGACCGCCGTAAGTGATTGGCATAGCTTCAAAGTGTAGCGGGGATACGATTAAATTCCGTTCGGTTGGACGAACCTGGGTGACGTCTCAGACGACACTAAGCTCTCTCTTCGACGAGTCGTCGAAGAGCTTCGATGGTGTCCGGGGCAATTTTCTAAGAAAGCTTAAGGGTGGAATTATTAGATGTCACATCTAGACCAGAAAAAATAGAGGGTGGCCTGTAGAAAGTTGGCGCACCTGTGTTGGCTACCGAAAGTTTACTTACCACAAAATAATTGTTGCTGTCTTTGACCTCAGTTGTCTATTGATTCGCTTCCCCAAAGCACATGGTGTCCGTTAAAATCACCACATACTGTCAAAGCAGGTTTATGGTGCGTGCATCAATCCTGCAAAGCGCTCATCATGCCGGAGTCTCTGCCTGGTCTGACGTGGATAGACATAAATGTGTTGGTAGATTTATTAAATGATATTTTTACGGCAACGAATTCAGCATCAGCACTATTCAAAGAGTCAGTTGCAATTTGACACTGAGCCTAACTGTTGGCGAATATAAAATGCAGCACTATCATGGAAATATTGTGATTGAAGGATTGCAATAGTCATTGTATCTTGATACTGAACGGTCATCTGGAAGCCCTGCCTCCGAAAAAACTAATATTTCAATGGGAACCCGCTTTAGATATAAAAATAATTCAGAAATTTTTGATTGCAGTCCTTTGCAGCTTCATTGTAGGATCGTGGGTACAACGTAATCTGTGGGGCCTTGATACACTGTCGGGTGGTTTTGTTTATCAACATTGATAGAAGCCATTTTCTTGACCGCAGCGCAAGAAGGGCTTTTAAACACAATTGGCATTTAAGGGCAGTTTTGACTTGTCCTTCTGGCAGACTTTCCATTAGTTGTCTAATAGTTGTAAAGATAATCCTTACAATTCTGTTCCTGGAACTGTCAGTGCTTTCACTTTTTTGTGGAAGGGGTGGACGAGTTGAAATATCTTTCATCATCTTTGATTCCTGAGCTGGATTACTCGCCAGGACGCTGCTGAAGCTCCGCAGGCCTCCGGATGTCGTATTTGACTGTGATGATCCAGCGTGTTGGTTATTCACATTAATAGTCTCATCTGATATAGTGGAAGCAGAGCCCTGAGACGCAGACTTCGACTTTTTCATTATCTCCTTTGGTTTCGCGGGCTCTGGAGGTGGCGGTACCTGGGGCGAATCCTGAGATGACGCGTCATAATTTGAAATGAGGGCTGGAAAGTCACTTGGAACTGTTGTGAAATGTGCTGCTTTCCTTCCTTAGTTGTAGGCATCGAAGGAATGTCTTTGTACATAATAGTGCTGAGAGTTGTACCTTGCAGTTTACACAGTCTGCGGGGTGTGGACCCCCGCAGTTGGCCTATTTGGCGTCGGTCTCTTTTGAGCAAGTTATGCGGTGTTGACCTCCACAGTTCTTACACTTGGTTTCTCCTTTTGCAGTATTTCGCAACCTGGCCTATGACTTGGCACTTGAAGAAGCCTGATAGTGTTATCACGTCTTCAGTTACGTTGTGTCTTGTAAAACCCAGATTTATTTGGGCTGGTCTCCCGTTGCTCAGACGAAAGGTTAGACAAACCTTACCTGACGGTGTAGCTGGGGCTCCTGGTTGATCACGTCTCTGGTTGAGACGTCGGACCGCGATGGCTCACTCTGGTGCAAGGTAATCCGAGAATTGAATGTCAGAGTACGACCGATGAACGCCCTTGATGAGACCGTAATTCTGACGGTAAACGGTAGGCATGGACACTTGAAAGCCGCACAGCGTTTTCATTTTCAGGAGTTTATGGGCGGCATCCTGTTCGGCGACTTCGATGCGAAGTCCTCCGCGTGTCACCGCGCAGTAGCTGTCACCCTTTGTCAATTTATGCCTAAAGGGGTCATGAAACAATATCGGGTTGGAATGCTCATGACTTTGCAGAGGCGTACTGATCCTAGTCTGGGCTAAGTACACTTGCACAGACCGCCACTATTTAGAAGCTGTTTGGTTGCGGTGAAATCGCGAGGATAAAAGGGGACTACTTCGTTCAGTCTTGCGTTCGCAAAGCTTGATGGCATAATTGTGGGATAAAAACCACCCGCCTGACGGCAGTCGAACGCGGATCAGGGATCGGACACGAGGAGTGCGTGAGCACTCGACTTCGACGCGTAACAATCAATGCCTCGGCGGACACTTGGGTGGTGGCTCGTCTCTAACCGCTGTGGTGATGAGCTTAGCCGAACTCTAGCAATGTCTGGAGCTCAGCACGCGTTTTCTATTTTACCAAGCCCAGCTCGTGGGTATGATTAACGTTGGACGCACAGGATAGGCACCACGCCACGCGGCCGCTTGTTCTGTTTCTGAGTTGAAGGGATGAACGATGCTCATATTTATTGATTTTTTTCGGCGACTGCCATTGCCTAGCAAGAAACACTAAGGCAAGTTTATTTAGATATTAACGTTAGGAAGTGATTCTAAGCAGTGTTTAGGCGAAGTAGACAAATCGTTTAATGACCATTTTAAACGCAGCAAGCTTATAATTTGATAAAGGACGCAAAGTGAGCCAGTCGCACATGCAAAGAGAGCTTCTCATGTGGAGATCTGCTGCGTGCTTCGCTTCGTCGCTCTGGTTGGTTCACACATGTCGAAACTTTCGAACTTTCCCATGCTGCAACGCTGTTCATGGGTTCACTGGTTTTCATTTGCGGATTTAACAGATGATCCTGGTTGCCCACGCGCGCTTTTGCAACTAAGAATGCGTGGCATATAGTAAAACTTTCTAGTGAACTGTATTTTTGTATGAACTCATTCTGCTTGAACACTGGTGAAGTAAGACGTAATGTATATCTGTGTACCCGTATATCTGTGTCCGTATATCTCAGTCGTAGTCTCTTATGAGCGCTTTGTTTTTTATGAGGCGTCCATTCAGTGATTGGACTCTTCGTTCTGCGTTCTCTTTGTCGTCCTTGAGCATCTCTACTTTATCATTCCATGGTAGGAAAATTTCGCATCGTCCGTCTTCATATTTTACTCTCATTTTAAAGTCTTCAAATGGAGCAATTTCGTTGGTAGACGCTTGTTGTTCCTGGATTGCGATGTGCTCCAGTTCCCAAAACGATCGCAGTTGTGGTGATATATCAGATGCATCAGCTGTTGTAACCTTCATCACTCCAGCAATCGATGAGTAGACAGCAGTAGATAATCTTGAGGACATGGGCCCTTGTAGAGTCCAACCGAGGATGGTGTCGACGGCCATCAATCTTGTTTTTAGACGTCTCACGCTTCCACATATTACGTCCTAGTAGTGGTCGCCTTCGATTAGCAGGCTGATTCCGTTTTGACATTTGTTGTCGTTGAGCAATCAGCGATCAGCATGTCTTCTGGTATGTCTCGCGTAACGTCTGGTGGTGTGTGAATGATGTTAGCACAAATCTGTGGGACTTTTAGGGCTTCAATTCTTACGTCTTTTCGGTTTTATAGGTTGCGCAGCTATTGCTCCACTCTTCGACACTTCGTTGAGGCTTTTTCAGTGCCTTCTCTCAAGGTGAAGATCGTTAAGTCCTCTCGTCCAAAAACGTCCAGGTGAAGTTTCTCTGAGATGCCTCGTCTCACGGTGCGTTGGCTTCCCCCATCAATGAGGAGCCGGACAAGCACACGGTTTTGTTCGCCTTCTGCTGATTCTTTTGTCGTTTGTAGAAGGACTTGGCACGGCCCTTTGTTCTTGCTATTCGTTGCCTTTTGGAAAGAACTGCAGCCCTGTTTCGTTAGGGGCTTCCTCCTTATTTGTACTGGATTTTTTGTGCGGACTTTTGTTTCCTACAGCAATGTAACTTGCGTCGCACATTGCCATGGCATGCCTTTTAAATTATTGTGCACACTTTAGCCACCTTGCGCGTCTGCAATCCTTTGCACGGTGCTTTTGCTTCGTTTATCGAAAGCATCGATTGCTCTTTTTAAGCATTTGTTTTTTTCTTCCATGGGGATTGGTATAGAACAGTTGGCAGCGAGGTAGTCATGGGATCCACGGAACAGGCACTGTTTTTCTTCTCTTTTGAGTTCCTGTTGCAAACATAGTTGTCGAAGGCGGGTATTGTGTCTGTCGGTCTTTTCTCCCAAGAGTAACTCTATCCAAATTGGCAGTTGGTTTTCTTTGGTTTCCATGCTGAGTCCGCTCTCGGCTTTCAATTTCAATTTTCAGGAAGTCCAAGGATTGTTCTAGCTCGTTGCCTTTTTTTGTTACTGCTTCTGTTGTTTTCCGATGATATTCCAGTTCAAGATCTGATAGCACGGCTTTACGCAGAACCGTTAGAAGGATATGTGGTTGAACATTCACCAAGTGCCTCAAGACTTCGGACTCCAGACTCAACGTCGTCGTATAATAACCTGAGCTTCTCGATGTTCGGATAGTTCCTTATTGTTCTTACTGCCAGCATCCGTGCCGGGTACTCGTCTATGATGAGTTCTTTTTTCCCAAATCTTGTTTTCTTAATTTCCAGTGCAACTGCGTTAATGTCCAGTGCAACTGTCCAGTGCAACTTAGATGTTCGTTGAAAACCGTACATTGCCGCAGTAGCTTTGATTGTAAGTTAGTTCTTCAAGTATTTGAACTTGTGGACTGCCGAGAAAGATACATTTTTGTGGATCGTAGCGTCAAACTGGTTTCAGATTCCCTACTATGACCGAATATCACAGGAATATTTGGCAATTTCCAATTTCGGAAGCTTCACTGTTGCGTGTGTCTGACTTGCATGGAGCTGTTGTCCTGATCTATCAACTTGTGCTGAGGTCTCCAACGTTCTGCTGTTCGTTCGTTCTTGCTCTCCGAGTCTCTGAAGGACGTTTTTTTTCGTTGCGCTAATTCTTTCGATCTAGCTTTCAGCGGTTTCCATCTCCTGATCGAGCGTGTTATCAGTGATGGCTCTCTCAACCCGGTCGTTAATTTCCTTCAGTGCAGCTTCTTTTATTGTTAAGATATTAAGTTTTCCTTTCAATTCACCGATGGGGTTTGGTTCTATGGCTAGAGGAGCGACGGTTTCAATTATGATTCTGGTAGCCGATGACCAAACCACAGCTTTTCTTTTGAGTTGATCGAGGGCTGCTGGCGTTAGGGGATCCATTTTTGTTGCTGTAAGTACCTTGGACAATCGTCAGGCCTCACGATGGATGTTTGAAGTCTTCTTGTTTGTCCATGGCTCAGTTATTCCGGGGTTTCGGCACCATGTATATGCGTTACATTAGGGGAACAATTGTTGCGAGGTAGTTTGATCAAGAAAAGGTTTGATATAGATTATTTACATGATAGTTCCGTTTGCTGAAGGAGCGCCGTACCCGCCATCATCCCTTATTTTTCGTCGTCGATCTACCTAACTCATTGTCGTCTTCTACAGTCGATGTTTGTCAAGAGACTATCTTTGATATGCAAACTTTATTGGTATAAGCCATGATCCGGAAACAAAATTCTGCTGCTCCTTTCTCCTGCTATGTAGATTCGTTCTAAGCCTTTTTGTGTGTGTGTGTGTGTAGAAAACCAACAGCGTATCTATGTTTGTTGTGCAAATTACTACCTATATTTTTCCATCGTTACTACTGGGCGATCAGAGTTTAAATATTGATGCATTGTTGTGTGTCAAAGGAAGCTGGGATCACGATACGTGAAATCTGCTCATATGTTTCATCAAAACGCATTCTAAGAGCGTATCCCCGGCTATCTTAGAAGAAGTCCTACAATTTTGGTAGTGTGAAGTAGAAAACAATTGGTGTGGAATTCGTGCCTGACCCGACCCTGCCCGATAAAGCCTGGGCCCGAACCCGGCCCGAGCTTGAGCGGGCTTTCTAAACGTAAGCCCGAGCCCGACCCGATCAAAACCAAATTTGGCCCGAGCCCGGCCCGAACCCGACTGCTGTTTTCAGTGTAAATCCAACCCGAACCCGGCCTGAGCCCGACTGAGTTTTCACTTAGCTCTACGTTTGTTTTACGTGATACCGTTTCTATTGAACTACAATTTCCAATCTCGGAAGTTAAACATATTTTTTTCAAAGGTCTGTACAGACATTTTATTTGCTCAGGCTGTTTCTAGAGCGATGATGAGTGTTTCAAATGATTTTGTTTTGTTTCGCCATTGATGCGAAATAAGAAATAGGCAGAAAATGTGATGTTTCGGCCCTTTTACAGTATCGAATATTATGACTAAAGGTCAAAGCAATCGATTAATTTATTAAGTATTCGGTTAATCTTTAGTGAATAACCAGGTTAATTTTTTTAGTTCTCGTTGAGCCCTAGACACGTTGGAACGGCGCATGAATAATTTAATAAATAACACACGGAAACAAAATTGTACGCACTTTCCAGCGAAACGCGTCTACGGGGTCCAAGTTCCACGACGGCTTGTTGGCAGGCGAGTTTGCTCCTGCTGCAATCGGTCAGCGCCACGCCTCATGCGATTGCAGATGCTATCAAAATTATGACGATCTACCTCATGATGCGACCGATCTATTTGCGAGTTTCCCGAGCATTCGCGAATACGTCAGGCGCTCTGCTGAAAAATCGCGGCGGGCGGCAAACCCGCTGCGACCACCCAACACTTCTTGGATCAACTCGCCAATGTCGAACTTAGCCCCCATCGAAGAAAGATGGGGTAGGATGGAGCGGAGAATATGATTATGCTTGAAGTATACGACATGTTCATAAAAGAAAATATCAATAAACGTTATGCTCATTTTATCAGCGCAATGAGCACGTTCCATTTTCAGGTTTAACTCCATCCTGAGCTTCGCCCTTCGTTATGGCCCTTTCGCAGTTCGCAAACCTTGACTCCTGCGTGCTTTGCAGGACATGTGCCCACCGGGTTTTCTCAACACACTCGCGATGTCTGGCGGAGTGGTGTCATTTATTTTATAAACTGTGTCTACAGCAGTGGTCCTAAATCATTGAGGTTTCAGGGACCGCTTCTGGATCGGGAGAAGTGGTGAATCCGCGATGGTGGGGAAAGGGAAAGATTTGTAGTAATTAAGTTTATGAAGGAAAAAAAATATTATACAGCTAAGTGCTTGTATAAACTGCACTTCTCTTATTGACGTATACGAACAAAAATCACCCAAGAGCTGTTCTCTATACGAAAATAATTAAAGACGTATACAATTATCTGTAATGCCGAATTAGAGCGCCGCTCTTGAGGAGGAGGATGGGAGGGTATGGAGGGGAGGTTTTGCCCCCCTCCTCCCCTTCTGCTCCCCTCCCATTTAGCGAAAAATTCTCGCTAAATTTCCCGCTAAATTTTGCAGGTAAATTTTTCCGTAATGCAACGCGCGGTCACGCCCGGTTGCATTATTCCCATATTGCAACGCGCGCTCTTACGCCAATGGCGACGCCGACGCCGCCGTCGCGCCGCTCAAGCCGGAAACGTGCGCCTAAAAGCCGGTTCTCACATGCAGCGAAGCGCTGATGTAGCGCTGCTCACGTGCCGTCATCTACTTATCGTCAACCATGGGCAACAGGAATTATGACGGTGCGATAGAAAGCTGGTGAGTGCTCCCGTTAACACGCGCTTAGCGCAAAGTCAGCGCTATGCTTGTAGCGCTCCGCTGCATGTGTGAACAGGCCTCAAGGGCTGGGCTCTAAAAAATATTAAGTGTAATGCCAGGTTCACTTATGAGCAAGGCTTCCCGGATCCTAGAAAGGCCTTTGAAGGGGCCGCTGCCACCAATTTGAAAACCACAGATCTAGGTCATAGTCTAGCGGGCTTTGTATAGAACCTTATGACCCCCGGCCCAATATCCAGATTGGCGCTTTTTGTGTTAAAACAAACAAATATTTTCCCCTATTCAGAAATATCTGGCAAGCCCCAGTCGTCAAGTCCCAATGACAAACTATAAAAAAAAACAAAAAAAAAAAAAGAAATGCCCGTGCGTTTACTTTCCCGCACAACACTTGGAGAGCCAATCAGCGCAACTTACGGGAGCAGCTCAGCGAATGACAATGCCGAAACATGTTTAGATTTAAAAAAAAACGGAGGCTGAGTTGCGACATTAAGCAATGCAAAATGTCACGCTTGCATTGCTTAATGTCACAACTCAGACTACGTTTTTTGGTCTAAACATATGTTTAGGCATCGTCATTCGCTGAGCTGCCTCCGTCAGTTGCGGTGATTGGCTCTCCGAGTGTTGTGCGGGAAAGTAGACGCACGGGCTCTTTTTTAGAGTGAAACTAGGCCCGATCCCAGCCCGAAGCAGTTCGGGATAAATCGGCCCGTATCCGACCCGAATCCGACCCGAATCCTAACGGTGCTCTCAAGTATTGGGCCGAGCCGATTCGACTGACCAGGATTTCGGTCTGTGAAAATGTGCTATGCATGAAATTTTTTTTTTTTTTTTTTTTTTTTTTTTTTTGCGCTCAGACTAGGCAATTGGTGCGGACTGAGCACCAGGTGAGAAATATATAAACCAACACGCTTCATGTTCAGCCAAGATTTGCCCCTGCGGATCATGCGGTAATATTATTAATCATAATAGTACGAATTATAGTAACGATCGCAATAAATGTAGTTGAAGTATTATTGGTAATGTGAATTCGGTTTGTTTATTTCAATGGTATGATTAGCACAATAACATCAGATTTAGAAGAGGGTATTAGTAGATTTTATCATAGGTTCCTTCATTCTTCACAGCCAGTCAAATCGCGAAAAAATCTGACCGTTGTAAAGAGTAAAGGAGGAACGCAGAAGAGAAAGCGCGCAGTGGCAACACCGCCTAGGCAGGGGTGTCCCAGAAGGGTGCCGTAAGTCCCTCGATGAAGGAGTTTTTGCAAGGGCCGCCAACAATTGCTGTGGAAACGCGCAAGACACGTGCCACCAGCGGGTGCTCCGCCGCCATTCGCGCACATGATTCAGAGGGAAATGAAAACATCTGAACGCACATGTGTTTCGCGGAGAAGCTGCGGGCCGCCACGTGGCGCTGGATGAGGGGACACCCTATAGGCGGCTCTGCGTAACTATATCGGTAACCATTCGCTGCTGCTTCTCGCCTTTTTCCGGTGGCCGGGCACTCCATAAGTCCGTCGGAGAATAGGCCAACCTCACCAGCGAATTTGTTTAGGCCACCTCTGCCGCAATGCATCGAGGGAACTAGTCTTTTTGCATGTGAGACAACCATGCTGGAGATCTGCGCGTGCAGAGCCCAAGACGGCACTAGCCGTCTCGGGCACTGCCGTCTGCCTTTTGTGATGTAAATTTATGGCAGCTTCACGCATACGCCGAACAAATAGTGAGATCGGTCTATGGACAGGCTTTTAAGAATAAATGAGGATATTCTACGGAAGCGGGCCCCACCGGCGCGTGCTGAAAAAATGCTTCATGGCGGCATGAACTCCCGCTAGCCAAGCGTAGCTCTAGAATACGAACTACAAACACTCTCTATTAAGGACCCTAAAGGCACTAAATGAGCTGCACTTAGAGTATCGCCACTTTGTTCCCCGACATTGTTATGGGCGCCGCCATTTTGGTGCTTCTCCAGACCAGACGCAACTGCCGATCCTCATGATTCAAAAGTACGACTTCCTCAGCATTAGATACCGGGGTTAGAAAGCTCATGTAATATTGCTTTTCTCTGTCGTGAACTGCTTAAACATTTTTTTAGGGGGGCGGAAAAGCGTTACCTGTGATTGGAGATAAAGCTTCAGATAACTAGCAATCATGAATTTACGCCACAATATAGGAAAGTGTCGTTACTCTGAAGCGTAGCTTATTCAGTGGCACTATAGGACACTTTAGTAGATCGTGCTCTAGAGGTCCGCTTTGCTAGAGGGAGATCGTGCCGTCATATCGAAGCGTGAATTGAGCACACGCCCGCTGGGCCTGCTTTCCACAGCGTACGATTCACTAAACTCTCTATATTGAAAAGCGTTTGAATTTCAGCGTACTGCTTCCGTCCATTATATTTTTTAAAGAGGTGTCAGCTGATGATTGAATGCACGTGTCTACGCAGGCATTCAACGAGCTGGAGGAGCAGCTCAAGAGTGAGAACATCTGCATTGCGATCAAGCAGAAGCTCACCAAAGACTCTGGTGTCGCGGCCGAAGACTCGTACGACAACATCATCCGAAATCTGCTTTCGAAACAGAGGGCACGAGGTACGTTTCAACCACGACTTTTAAGCTAGTGACAAAAGTTATATGAGTGGGTCGACTAAACAAATCAGAACATATAAGATGATATAATCACTTACGCATACGAGCTCGGGTATCGGTGGTTCATTGCACAAACACTCCGCAGCTGGGAGCCCGTGGAGCGAAAGCTGGTGCTGCAGTACCCAGGGCTCCTGGGTTCAATCCCCACCCCTGCCCGTTTCGATCTCAATGAGCTTCGAACGGACGCGCGGTCGTGCATCACTACTGCGTGATTCACGTTAAAGACCCTGGGCTAGCGGGTGTACTGCACTGGTTAAATTTAATTGTCCATCTACAACTGAGACACCAGACGCCCATTGGAGCTGACCAACTTCCCGCCGTATAAAGTAACAAGCAACGTAATTTTTATACTCTAAAGTGCCAATTTATGTAAGTTTTGATACGTTTATTAGACAAATCGCAAATGAAATGTTTCTTTTTTTTAAATCTGGGAACGACCCCTGCAATGACCCTGGGTCGCATTAAAAAAAATGATATTGAGAATAGTTGGTTTTATATAAATAAAATGGCCGGACGGGCTCCTCCCAGAAAGCCTTGCACTGTTGGAAATTCAGCAGAGCGAGCTCTGGAGAGGAGGCAAGCAGAGAGGATGATAAATTAAATCACGGCCAGCAGAGGGCTTTGTGTCATGTATAGATGATAAGGGTTTCTCTTTCCCGTCTAGCGTCGCAAGGTTATAGTGTGCGACAGCACGGTCAAACTACAAAAAGGTGATCAGGCAGAGCGCGCGGTTTGTGTCGTGTAATTGTAAACAGATAGGAACTTATTTTTCTTTTCTCTATGCCGAAACACCTGGCAACATGATCGCGACAACTCCGCTGTGCCAAATGATGACGGCCAGTAGCGCACACTGCTTCGGGGAGTTCAACTGCAAAGCCAAAACGCACCGAGCGAACTTCCAGCTTGTATCGCCGGGTTTGCACTCAGGTATGCGGAGGGCAAGTTCGTCTGCTCCTTGCGCAGGGGGTAGCGGTGACGTCAGAACGCCGAGCCCTGATTGGCTGATTGCGACCCCCTATCTGAGCGTCGTCTGCTCTTTTGCAACAGCGTCTGCTCGCAACGTCGTCTGCGTCTGTCTTACCTTTCCTGCGACTTTCGAAAGTTCAGAGGGTTCACGAAACGATCTTACGCCAAAAATATGCGTGAGACAAAACTTGAGAACAAATTTGTATTCACGAAACGAAATTTTCGTAAGTTTTGCGCAGGTTACGACGAAATCCTACGACAGCTCCGAAGCTGTCTTACGCACTTCTTACGATCAAAACAGCATGGCCGACAGCGTCGCGGTCGCGACGACCAACGGACGTTTATTTTTCTACGTGCGCTTCTCACGCGTCCCGACTTCAAGCAGCAAGAAAAAAGTAAAAAGTACTTGAAACAGACCACGACGAACAAGAACGCTGGATGCACAAACACCCGGGAAAAGCTCCAACGGCCACGATTCCACCGACAACGACCAAGCGAGCACGGCAGATAGGCCTAGCAGGCACTCCGACTCGGCGACCGTCTGCCCACGACCGACTGGCGTGCTGAATGGAATATGCCAGCGCGACCCTTGTCAACCCTTCCCGTCTTATACTTTGATCGCTGACCTCAATTTTAGATTAAGAGGTCAATCTCTTCCTATTGTCATCTCCTTGTTTCCCGAGGCAACGGTGACTCTCGGCGGTAAAAAAGCGGTGAATCTCCAACAAACGCAGAAAAGGTAAAGCAGCCATCGCTTCGACAAGCAGACGTAAAGCAGACGACGTCAACTGCGCCAACCCGCCGACGCCGTTAAAGAGTGAGGAGTCTCGCCGCACACGAAAGGAGGGAAAAAGTATTTGGGAGGGAACTTGCGGACTCTCACCACCCTCACTCTCAGTTCTTAGCAAACAAACCTCGGCGCCTCGGGACAGCTTGCCAGTGAGTCCCTTGACTTCTCTCCTTGATGCACGTCTGCTAGTTGTTAGACAAAAACAACGTACCGCTCGAGTTATTTCGTCTGCCCTCTCTGAAAGGCGAAGTCGAGCTCGCTCGTAAAGACCTGCACTTCCGAAAGTCGCAGGAAAGGTAAGACAGACGCAGACGACGTTGCAAAGGAGCAGACGACGCTCAGATAGGGGGTCGCGATCAGCCAATCAGGGATCGGCGTTCTGACGTCACCGCTACTTCCTTTCTCATGCGCAGAACACGAAAATGAGCCCACTTGCGAGGCGTATAGAGTCGCTCAGTCAGTGCGGTGACAGATATCGCTGAACCATAACAATGTCCGGAACTCGGTAGGCGCTGTGAGCATTGCTAATCCAGGCGCACGTGGCCTTCACGTCCAATCACTCCTCTGAATGAGTGGCAAAACGTACGTGAACGCATGTTGGCGTCTCGCACCACAAACAGCGTAAGTAAAAAACAAACAAAAGAAGTTTGAATCGATTAGAGATAATGCTTATGACATCAAGTGCACAAAAAAAAAATGAACAAGACAAGGGTTTAAATATGTACCTCTTTCGACTTGTAACAATGTAGATTTTTGGGGAAGTGCATCAAGGGATTGGATTCAGCGGTCGATAAGTTAAAGGAATTGCTAGATGATGCTTTCCTATTTGAAAAATAAGTACTTTTAATTTATGCTGCTGTTTAATATTTATTTACTTGTAACAACCCTCCCCCCCCCCCCCCCCACACACACACACATGTAGAAAAGAATAATGCGTGTTCTATAGGGTGGTCCAAGTCACCAGGCTTGATCTAAAATGGACTGTAAAAATCGACGCCTGCACGTAGCCATCTAAACTTTTCGTCAAAGGTGTATTTCACAGGTCGTTTTTTTCTTGTAAAATTACAAAGCGTAGATCTCTTTCAGTCGAAAATACGGCCAAGAAACTTGCCAGGGTCTACGGCGGGAGGCGACTTAGACGACAGGGTCCAGTAGCGGGGTGTGTTTGGCGTTCGTAATGAAAGATGGCGTCGGGAGCAGCGTCTGAAGGCGCAGCCGAACAGCGAAAGATAGCAGACGACACGCAGACGAAATCGTTGGTAGCAAAAGCGCCGCCGTTATGCAGACGATTTTTTTTTACTTTAAGTTTTACTTTTATTGTTCGCATTTATTTTTTAACCGAGGGTACATTTCAAAACGATTGTATTCATTTTTTTAAACCACGGTGGTCGCGAGCCGTCGCGATAAGGAGGTAGCGCCATCTATCAATTCGAACGCCAAACACACCCCGCTACTGGTCCCCTGTCATCTGCGTTGCTGCCCGCCGTAGACCCTGGCAATGTTCTGCGCCTTATTTTTTACAGAAAGAGAGCTACACCTAATAATTTTACAAGAAGGAACCGACCTGTGAATTCCACCTTTGACGAAAAGTGTAGATTGTTACGTGCAGGCGTCGATTTTTACGGTCCATTTTAGATTGAGCCTGGTGACTTGAACCATATTAATTTGAAAAAAAAGGCCGTGCAAAGTACACTAACGTGATTTGTGCACGTGAGCTATACGGTCAAGGCGGCATAATATGGAAATATAATCATCACGATAACAAGCGGATAATTAACTGGAGTTAGTTCATTAACTTTTAGTATTGGAAGTAAACATTGGGTTCCAGTTAGAAACATGCTGAGCCTTATCGAAAACCAGAATATCAAAGCATTTCATGAGGACTTGAAGCCCGTGGGAAGCGCAGGGTTGGGTTGAGGCTCATTCACACTGCCCCTTCTTTTTACGTTAAGTTACGTTACGTATAAGTCACCGAAAAATCCGTGTCTCAAATGTTGCGTATAATGCTTTCTCCTTGAACTGGTAGCCTCGCTTAATATGAAGCACAGAGGTCCCGGTGACTTCAACTTAATATTTTGTAACGTAACTTAACGTAAGAAAATGTGGCAGTGTGAGTGAGCCTTCAGAGTTACCACTAGTGCAACAGTTGCAAGGTTAGCGGTACAAAAACGTGAGAGAGAATCTTATCATTACTTCCGCAGTTTTCCAGCAAAATTAACGTCCCTAGGGCCTTGCCCTCGCGAGTTCTTTTTTATCGCACCACGGGACATCCAGTCGGTTAAAATTCGCGCCCAATATCGTTTCGTCGCCCTTTTAAACGCCGATGCTACGATTTTTTCATTGGATGTCCATCGATGACGAGATGATTGAGGCTCTCAGTGTCTGAAATAAATTACTTGCGTCGATGCGACACCAGCGGCCACTGCTGCGGGCGCACCTTCTTCAGCACATACTTCATACTACCGAAGTTGTTTACCTGGGCAAGAAAAAATGACCGTTGGTACGGTGCCATTGCGTCCCGTGCAAGTCACGTATTGACCGCGTCGATACTGCGAATTTCAATTGAACAACTTCACCCCAATTTATACAAGAAAAAAAAAAACACAATTTTAGCTTTCCACATTTCCACCCGTTTCACGTCTGCGAGAAAGATTACCACTTTGGAGAAGTTCCCAAATTCTCTTCCGGCGCTCGCCGAGTAGATGTCTTTGCGATCGTCAATTTAAGGGTTCGCTGACGCTTCGCTTATGGCGGAAGGTCTTTACCCCCGAGGAACGCGTTTGATGCTGACGGCCCTTCCGGCCGGGTCGGTCCGCGTTACCGCGTCGAGGCCCCGGCCAGATCGATGGGACGCGGCGGCAGCCTGCTGAATGAGCGACGCGCGTCGCAGGTCGCTCTCCTCTCCGTGTACCGTACTACATACACAGCAACAGAACCATATTTTGGCGGAGTTGGACACCTCGCTTTCCATCGAACACGCGGGTCTACTCCATCGAACGTGGCTGATGGATGGGCCACGGGTGCTTCTTCTCTTCTGCATTGTCCTAAGGGAACAGCGACGGCCGGTGGATCGAAAAGAAGACGGGCCTCTGCGTCGGCCGTTGGAGATGTATCGGGGAAAGTACCGTTTTGTACGCGCTTGGACTTTGTCTGCTTTGTTAGACTTGAGGCTTTCGCTAGACACCCGAATCTCACCGTAGTCACCCGCATCGTAAGAAATTCAGGGCGAGGCTTAGCATCTTCCTGCTTTGTGATTTGCTCGTCGGCGCTCTTATCGGGAAATTCGGCCATCTCATTGGCTGAGGAGTGATAATAAGATGCTCGGGACAAGCCACGCCCCACGTTTCTTATGCTGTCTGTGCATACGAAGAGACAAACGGGTAAAAACGGTTAAAAAGCACGAGCGATTGCAAGCCTGCCAAATATGCCTTTACGTTCGTGCTACACGTTGCAGCCGATGCGACAAGTGCGGGAGCACGAAGTCGCGACGTTTTCCCGCAGAATCAGCGGCGCGCTAGAAAACACGTTTTATTGCCAGGAGAGCGTGTCAGTTGAAGCATTGGCTATAGTCTCAGCTTAAAGGGGCCGTGCAACGATATTCAGTCAGTATATATTGCACTTTACATGAGCTTACTGGTACTAGTGGGACCCAAGTATAATCGCACAAAACGGCACTTACCAACTTTGTTGCGGTGTAATTTCAAGGACAAAAGCGAGCGTTTTCATTCAATCTCTCCTTCGTAAAACTTGGTGACATAGCTGAGGGGCTGCAGAACACCCCAGTCACCATATCTAAAGAGGGCTCAAAGATTGAACGCCAGCATTGCCTGAGCGCTTGATTTGTGCTCGTAATCAATAGCTCGACGAACATTCGTGTAGTAGCTCACCTCCAACTGCTGCAATGACGACAATAGCCGAACCATAACAATATCGAAACTCAGCACGTGTCCAAAGCTTCGCCAACCCCAGCGCCAACACAAACTATGATAAACATTGGTGGTTTGTAAACGGCTCCAGATCACTTTCCCGCTTGTTCTGCCTGCGAGATGAAGAGCTAAATGCTGCTCGTATTTTTTTTCTGCGTCTTTTTTTGTTTATGGTACAAAATGAACTCATCTTTCATAGGTCACTCTACACCTTGAGTAGAGCGTTGCTGGCTCTTATGTACGCTATAAGCAGTAGTATAGCCTACGCTAAAAACGACCAGCTCGTATCAATTTTAATTGTGTGCTACGTTACTGAGTGAATATCGCCCATGCTATTGTCGATTCAATATGCCAGAGCCGTCGAATTCCACGTACCTATGGCGCCAGCATACTCCTCAAAAGAAATATTAAAAAAATTAAAATGTTTCCAGTCGTTTTATTTTAAGTTAAAGCCAGCCACGGCTGCCTGTTTAAACGCACTTTTCTGGAAGGTACGGAGGATACGAGCACGAGTGAGTAGCCAAATTCGACCATGGAGCTTCTGTCAGCCGTCCCGTGGAAAGGGCACCCTCTATCAACGCTATCGCGGGAAGAAATGTATGACCTAGTGAGATCCAGTGCACAGCGAAAACGATTTTTTTAAGAGTCGTTCGTTCGTCTACGATCACCTGCGCGAAAAGGCTTAGCGTTGAGCAGATCGCAGCGTTCACGCACATGGCGAGCAATGAACATTTTCACTGAGCACTCCTTCAGCTGCAAGGAGACCTGACTCGACCGTTGTGTAGGTACCAGAAATAATTGCCAAGTTGAACACCACGCAAGTTCACGTAACACTGAACTTCGCGAACACCGCGCCGCCCTTGCTGCGCCAGTCGAGGTAACCGCCATCTTGAAACTGGTGCTCTTGCTGTGTTATGTGTAGGAATTACTAAGGTATGCCTAGTCTGGGGATTTCATGTTTAAGCAGACTAAGGGCGCTTGATCACTTTTATTGAAGGGAAAGAGTGGGTACACATAAAAATAGGTAGCCTTTTCGACTACCCACTAATCCATCAATCGGATCCCGGTGCACTGACGTGCCCTCGCTCTTTCATCTTCTCTCCCTCAGTTTCTTTCGGTGTAAATATATATATATATATTATTTCCTGGTACTCAACGCTATTAAACCTAGCGGAAGGGAGCGCTTTTCTCTTCTATGTAGCATTGACTGGGGGTGGGGGGAGGGGTAAATGTGGTAGCCAGCAAGTCTAATGATGCCCGTGGGATCCATCAATCGGCCGGCAAAGAGGCCCTAAATTATTTCCCCGCCCCTACCTCATAAAAGGTTTAGCACCCTTTGAGGTGCACCTCTCCTCACCACAGAGGTTTGTGAGCAGCTGTTTTCTGTAGTTCTCTTACATCCTTGCTCCGTACATCCGACCTCAAAAATTACACATACGTAATCGCTTTTTTGGCGCAACAGGCTCTGCTGTTAAAAATTACTGATAATTTTACTCATAGAAGTAACGCGAAAAATCTGTTTGTTTGCTGTGTTGATAAGTGGAACCGCTTTGATTTCTACCATCACTGGTTTTAACTCGTTAGGAATTCGGTCACTAACAATATTTGCAGTGATTCAAGGCCTTACTTGTGTCATAGTTGATTTCCTTAAGCTTACCCCACTATTTTGACATTCTGTTTTCTTTCCCCCTCGCTAATTCCTTCCGACCCTGATTGTCCATTCTAATAAAACATTAATGAATATTTTGGCTGCCCAATTAAAATATCATCCCACTTGCACCAATCTCTAATGCCTCAAATAAGCAGTTTAGAGTACAAGAACCTAGAGGGGAGGAGTAGGCTGGGTAAGGGGTGAAGGGGCCGGTGAACATATGTTGGTGCATTCAAGGGCAGTGCAAAAATATTCACATAAAATGCTTTTTTTTTTTTTTTTACTTTACACGAGCTTTGCGGCACTAGTTGGACCCAACTATACTCGCTCACAACGCCACTAACCAAGAACGGCTTTTTTCTTTTCTTCTTTTTTTTCGGTGTACTCTTTCCAGAGTAAAGGCGAGCTTTTTCTTCCTATCTCTCCTCCGGAAAACTTGATGACCTAGCTTGGAGGCCGCAATGTCGGCGCAGTCCCCCAGTGACACGATATTTGAATTCGGCTCATAGATTCGACCCAGTCGTTGCGTGAGCACTCCATATGGGCTCGTGATAATCAATAGCTCGGCAAACATTCAGATTGTGCTCGTACCCAATCGCTGCAATGACGACAATAAACAAACCATAACAATCTCCTAATAATGTCTAGAACTCAGCGCGTGTCCTGTGCTTTGCCGAACCCAGCGCTTGGCTATGATCAACATTGGCGGCATATAATCGGCTGCAGCTAAAATGGAAGAACGTTGTTCTCGCTGCGAGTTTTGTGGGGAAAGGGGGGAGAGAGAGAGAGAGAACATGAACTCTGCTCTTTTTTCAATTTTGTTTTCGATAACTCCTTTTGCATGGGGTGAAAAACGAACTCGCGTCTCATGGGTTATAAACGCCAGGAATTCGTTCTCAGCGGTATTTGCGCAAAGTGACAAACTTGTTGCACTGCCCATTGAATTAGAACTCGCTTTAGCCTTTCTTGCCAAGTGAATAAGCCTTTTTCAAAAGTGCGCGCCGCCTAGTAGCTGCTGCGCCAAAATAACCGAGTCGAACATTCTTTGAGCACGTACTATCGCGGACAATATGAACTGAAACAGCGCTCCGGCCGGCGCACAGTACTACCTGCGCCGCCTGTCGCCTTCCCCCGCACACACGGCGCACCTTGAGGATGAGATAAATTAACACTTGCGCTCGCTGCGCCACTGCGCTCTTCCGGCCATCTGCTGGCGAGACAGCAAGGAGGGGCGGGGAGGGGGAGGGGGGGGGGGGCAGAATAATACAGTTGTCGTCCCTATTTTGCAATTGTTTCACTTCATTCTACCATGTAGAATCACGTAGAAAAAACGCTTACTGGTGAAGACAAAATGTTGAGGTATCTTAAATTGTAGCTGCGACTATCGTTTTTGAAAGTCACACCAAATGACGTTGCAGATCGTTTTTGTTTGATTAAGTTTTGATTAAGTGCATGCACCAAGTAGAACATTGTAAAATGTGGGCTAAAATCTATATAACAGATTTAGGCCGGCTCGCAGGTATTTACTCTCTTTTTTTTTTTCATTGAGCACAGTTGCTTAAAAAAACAGTAACCCTACATGTTACTGCGAAGGTTTTGTAACCTTGAGGGGTATAAAAAGTTCAAAAATATTATTTCTTTATTACTGTGCCCACCGTGCTGGTTTCAAACAAAACAAGTTGCTGAAAAGACACCGGCGTTTTATCTACGAATTCCTTGTCTTAATAGAGTGCGACAAACAGTCATATATTTGTCAGGAGAAGGAGCTTAAAACGTCATCGACAGAATATCCGCAAAGGACAACATCAGACACAAAAGATTAATAGTCGGCGTGGAAGTTCAACTGCACTATACAAGAAGATTAGGATCATGGCTGCACCACACAAAAAGTATGCGCTGGTTAACGGTGTCGACCAGTGTGTCGCAACCGTGGCTACAAGCTTTGTTCCAATCGGCAGAAGTCCGGTTCAGGGGGTTCTAAGGTGCAGTAAAACTTACGAAAGAAGTTAATACCGCGCCCTTCTCCCCTAACCCGCGACTACGGCTCTCATCCTCTTTGAAAAGGAATCATGGAGCGCGGCGACGGAGTCTGCCTCGGCTCGAAGCCTCTCCCATTCACGTCTCACCGCTTCGCACAATTCGTCGTCAGTGACGTGGTAGAGGGGACGCCGTGACATGGCTACCTTGATGCGCCTCTAAACGTGTTCGATGATATTCAGACCGGTCCCTTTTGGGGGCCACGGCAGCTCCGTCAGGCAGCGCTCGTGACAACGCACTTTCCGAAGTGGAAAGTGCGTTGTTACGTTCCGAAGTGGAACGTGACAACGCACTTTACACTTCGGTGCTTTTTTGAAATGCACTGAAATGCATGTTAGCTGAAAACGTGAACATTGGGTTGCACGGCACACGCATTATGATGGTGGTTCCGTCGGCGAATATTTTCGCTAGCAGACGGCCGGAAATGCGCAGCGGCGCAGTGAGCTCAAGTCAGAATTTACCTCGAGTTCAGGGTGCCCAGTGTTTGCGAAGCGATACGATAGGCGGCGCAGGTAGTAACGTGCACAGGCCAAAGCACTGTTTCAGCTCATATTGTCCGCGATAGTACTCTGATCACGTATTAGACTCAAGAGCTACGTCAGCGTTCGGCTCGAATTCGGCTGAGCTCGGACATTGAAAACGGGTGCTTACGTCAGCATTTGACGTGGGCTCGGATTCAGTAACGCTTCATGTATTCAAGAAATGCTGACCGCCAAAATTCCTCGATATGCTCTTAAAAAAAGGGTCTCTTTGACATTCCTTGCACCCATAATCGCATCGAATCATTAAACGCTCGAGCAAGTGACACGCTTCCCACCAGGGACTTTGACAGCGTCGACGAAAGGATGCACGAAACGTGTAATATTTTAACGATCATGCACTGGATTCCTCGCCGAGGGTATTTGTGAAAATAAGCGCTTGCAATTCCCCCGCGCAGGCGTCATCGTGTTCGGCTCGGACCAAGAAGTGGCCGGCGTGATGCGCGCCGTGCGGCGCAACAATGCCACGGGCCACTTCTCGTGGATTGGCAGCGACGGCTGGAGCGCCCGCGCTGTGGTCTTCGAGGACCACGAGGCGCAAGTGGAGGGCACGCTGTCCGTCCAGCCGCAGGCGAGGAAGGTAGAGGGCTTCGACGACTACTTCCTCAGCCTCACGGTCGACAACAACCGACGGAATCCCTGGTTCACCGAGTTCTGGGAACATTTCTTCAAGTAAATTACGCTCTCTTTCTTTTTTTTTGTCGCGTCAATTACTTTTGTTCTTGTTTTAATAGCTTTAATTACACGTGACATAAAAATAATTTCATCGAGAAAAGTGTTTTTAGCGTACGAAAGAGCCTCTTGAAAGTCCGGTTCTTCTCAGCCAAACGCCCCGTTTGGCTGAGAAGTGTCCTCGCTTCTCTTTTCAACGACGTAGTAGCCGAAGGCCTATTTCAGAAAATCATATATATGTAGGAAGTGGCGTGTCAGTAAGAACTACTTAAGACATTAATGAAATATGTTTCTAAGCACCCGGTGATAAAATTAACACTTGGGCACTGAGAGGGACTAAACCGATGGTGAAGTCGGTGAAGGCTCGGATGAGTTTTAATGCCGGATAAGTTCTTCGACTTAGAGAGAGTGACAGCCTGGAGATCAGGAGTTTGGGATATGTGTGGTATGCGGTAATTTTCCTCTACACATACTTAAAATGCGTTTGAGAAGGACCCACCAAATAAAGAAACAGCTAAGAAAAAAAAAACTCGCATAAATGTGAACTAACTGTGAGCGTGCAGGCGAGTGTGCCGGCGAGCCACACCACAGTTTCAGGTGTTACATTATGATAAAAATGACGCGTCTTATGCACGCGAAGGAAGGACACGGCAAGCGCACATCAAAACAGGCCCTCGACTGATCGCTTGTAATACTCGAGCACTTTTTGTGATTGCCGTGATCGATGAGAGGTAGAAAGATAGACTTAAACGTTGGAAATGCAATTTATGCAAAGATGCAAGCATGGTGGACAAGAATGTCGAAAATAATCTGTGGAGAAGGGCAACAATAGGAACAGAGGAACAAATACCTAGTTGTGCTTGGAGATATACGTGTTTCTCTTCTGTCCCCCTTGTTTCCCTTCTCCAGGGATCATTTTCGTAAACTTTAAACGACATTTTTGGTTCGAAGTCATCTAGAAATGTGAGGAGCGCACCATTTTGCCATTCACGTCTTAGCTTCGACTGGAAATTCCAAATATGTATATGCATTTTTTTTTAAATATCGCTTTTTATCCAAATATGCCGTTCACACGATTAAAAGTTTTAAGACAACCCATGAAAATAATTTCTAATCGGTCGCAAGATAAAATGTGCCAATGCTGGGGTTATCAGTGGCCCTTTAGCTCTCTACACCTGCCGTCACTCTGCTCACACAGCATACAAAAAATAGTGTGTCCGCTGCGGACATGATGTCAACGTTATCTGCAGGGGCGCCGCGCCTCAAGTATATTTTGAAGCATGTTCGCTTTATACGTATGTATGCTTTGAACTTGTCTGCAAGACAGTTTTTTCGTGACCAATAGGACTAATAGGAACAAGAGATACGCCCCAGACAGTGTCCCCAGTCTGTCTTTTTGTATTATACGAATATTAGCAATTTGACCGCAGCTTAAACGGCACCCACTTCTTTCCCATCTGCCATTGTGAAAACAATTTTGGTAATGAGCGACCTCGTTTGGTACCCAAAAATATATATGAGTTTAAGAAAAGTACTCGGCGTCAACATTTTTATTTTTGTCCGACGTTGTCAAGACTAGCTTAGCGTTCACAGCGCACTATAGCCCCGCATCGAGAGCAATAATAAATAATAATAATAATAAATGATTTGGATTCACAGTGGCGTGTATCATTCGAACACGCTTTCGTGTGAAGGGGCTTTGACAGAGACAGGTATTTCTTTTCCTAGACACAATGGGAAACGCACGCTAGCCTTGACAGTGCAGCACAGGAGTTGACACCGAGTACCAGTGTTGTACGGAACGGCGTTCCAAAGAACGGCGTTCCTGGAACGCGTTCCTTTTAGGAGGAACGAAGGAACGCCGCCGTTCCATTTTGCATCGCTGAAACTGGAACGGGAACGCGTTACATTTTTACTGGAACGGAAGAAGTAACGGCGTTCCTTTTTTCGTCCAGTGGGGTAATTTTTATTTTATTTCTCACAGGGAAAGTATGAAAGTTGTGGTAGGGTTGCCTTGCTGCATGCCCATCCGGGAGGAACAACACGAAGCCGGGGTTTCTTAAACGAGAAACTACATTCATTAAAGTAACAGGAATGGATTGTTAGTATCAACGTAAAACATTGCCGGAGCGTTCGAACTGCACGCCTCCGTGGCCACGGTCCGTCTTCCTTCCCTGTGGGCGTGTCCCCCTCTTTTATACACTTGCGCGGCCGGACGTTTGCGCGGCCCAGATGTTTTTCACTCAGGGTGGTCAGTAGCGGCCTCTGGTGGTGGTGGCCGGACCTCGCTCCCACAAAGTACAAAAACAATATCTTTATGACGTGCAGGATCTCTTTAACTTTTTGGCTACTAATATTATGGATTATTTTGTGTGGTCCTCGCTTGCTAACAGTTTCGGGTGCAGGAGAGCTGGTGGGCAATGATACTTTTTTGAGTGCCCGGAACTGCGGTACGAAAAGCAAAACTTTTAGTCGTAGGAAAAGACAAAGAAAGACGGTTGTTTCAAACTCATCTACCTTTCTTTGGTTCCACAAATCCTCATACACCTAGAAATCTTATTCCCGACTACAGCCATTTTCGAACTTCAATAACGAGACCTACAATTACAACAAGATCACAAATCGCCAGATATCGGACTCATCCTTGTATCCCGAACATTATTCACTTAAAAGATACACACACAAAAAAAAAAACACCTTTATTTCTTCTCTTGTCCCCTACCTTCAAACTGAACAGCAAATCCAACCTTCACAACGAAGTATTTGTAGCTTTCAAAACTGACTTTCCAAAAGCCCTACCCTATCCTTCACTTGCTCGTTTTGCGGACAGCAACATCGAGAAGCAACTGTTAAGTTCTTACACAGGACTCCGTTAAATTGAAGCGTGCGAGGTTATTGAAAAACGCTCGTGCAATCTTGGGTAAAAGTACATTTGGCTCGTCTGAATTGTCCACTACAAACATGGACATGGTTAATAGCTGAGATTTATAACATGAATATATCAACAAATGAAATCCTACTTCCGCGTGTTTTCTACTCCTGGTGCCCTTCCATCACGACATAAAAACTCGTATGTGGACTATTAATGGGATAGATAGGAAAAAAAACTCTGCTTGATTTAACTAAATATGGTAATTAGCAAAAAATACAAATGTAACGTATATGTAACGATACGTTCCATTTTTTTAACTGTAACGGTAACGAGTTCCTTTTTCACAAATGGAACTTGTAACGGGAACGCGTTCCAAAAATCAGAAGGAACGAGGAACGAGCTTTCGTTCCTTTTTTTGAGGAACGTGTACAACACTGCCGAGTATGGTTACTCAGGCAGCACTACGTAGCAGGGTTCACTTGACAGACGTGTAAGGTTATTGAAAACTTTAGGATAACAGACACCGAGTACGGTTACTCAGGCAGCACTACGTAGCAGGGTTCACTTGACAGACGTGTAAGGTTATTGAAAACTTTAGGATAACAACCAGAAAAAAAAACAAAAAAACTAGAATGTTTTTTTTTTTATTATATTGTACTTTGCCCCTTAAATTTCAAGAGTTAACCGGTGGCTTTTATGTGTAATGTTATTACACAAGTATGTTTGGGTGGAACCCCACCTTACCGAAGCTGGCTCCATTAAGCTTATCTTTTAGTCTGTTGCGTGATACTTCGTTCACGCGGTAGGAAATTTGAGCTGCTTTTGACGGAATATTTTATACGAAACACTTTAGGTCGCAATATTATGTAAGGCCTGACACGATGCGTATACGCGTTCTTATCAAAAAAGAGAACGTTGTTTTTTTTTTTTTTTTTTTTTTAGGGGGGGGGGCAGCTTTAATATTTTTTGTTGTTTTACTCTACAATGTGCAGCATATTAAAATTAAAAAAAAACTTTCAGCCTTTCCCCTTTGGTGAAGAAGGACGACCAACGGAGCTGTACAATGAAAGTAATGGCCGGCCGCAAGTCGGCAAGCCAGAGTAGAAAGGCTGCTGCCATCTATGAGCGACGGCGGCAACCAGATACGTGGCTTGCCGCCGTCTCTCATAGATGGCGGTAGGTGTCCAGAGTGCGGTGTCTTCATTTCTTTGCGGGGGACACAATCCTGGGGAAACTAGCCCTTTACAGCTCCGCTGTAAAAATACATATAATTTCCATTGAACCCTTGCAGCGAGTGCAGGCACTCGGAAATGGCTTAACGTTTCTTACTGCTCCTAGTCTGTTTGGGAAAGACGATGCTGAAACATATGTTTCAGCATCGTCCTTCGCTAAGCCGCCTCTGCAAGTTGCGGTGATTGGCTCTCCGAGAGTTGTGCGGAAAAGTAGACGCACGGTCTTTTTTTAGAGTGTGGCACGAGTGCACTGCGCAGAAGGAACAATACGCGGAGTGGACGTCTCTGCGGAAATCAAGATTTGGGCATTCCGGGCTACGCTACGAAACCTAACACATTTAGATAACACTATCCGTCGAACATGAAAATACGACGTATACTTGCCTATCCGAGAGCACCGAGTCACGACTAAAAAAATACAAAGTAAGAACTTCTTAATGTCAAAATACAACCCAGAACAAGTTATATCGCGCTGAAAAGGGAACGGAACCGTCTGAATAATGTAGAGTGTACTATTGCTGGAACCACATTATCAGTATTGATAAGCTGATACGACGCAACATTAGTTTTGCGAAACCATTAAAAAATTGACTATCGACACTATGGATAGTTTTTTTTCCCCAAAACTATCGATAGTGTCGAAAACTATCGATAGTGGAATATCTATAGTTGGTCATCGATAGTATCGTTGATAGCTTATTATCGACAGCTGACTATCGATAGTACTATTGATAGTACTATCGATAGTTGGCATTTCGTCGACTATCGATACTATCGAAAATCAGCATTCAGAAGGCTATCGAGTATTAGGAAAATAAAATCACTAGCCAAGAAGAAACTGACGACGGATATCTACAGGCAGGCAAAGTGCAGTTGTGGTTAAAGCATGAAATTGCAAAGAAACAAAACATAAAGTTGCATTCTCGTGCAATGAATTTGTAGGTAGAACTCAAATGGTGTTTTTCTAATTATCTTGCGCAGATATTTTATATATTCATGGTGTTTCAATATCAGGCTTTACACTTTTATATGCCCGCATATGTGAAGCTATAAAGTACTTTTTTGTTTTGTCTAGACGAAGTTAAGGAAAACGTTTGCTGATGACGTTTAACATCATTATTTTCACAAGTTTTGTTTCACGCTTTTGTTTCCTTTATTATTCAATTGTCACATAGTACTTTGTTATAGTTTGGAACACAAATAAGTGAAAATGAGCACTCTGCTGGGGATCACAATTTTATTTTTCCTGTTGAAAACCACTCATAGCGAATTCCCCTAAAAATCGGGTATCAGCTGTTGTCAAAAGAAGTTAGGGTTATATGCCGCAATATGTTGCCACTTATTGTTTGGTTCTAATTTGGCAGAGCAAAATAACGGTGGCTGAGAATAGATTCACCTACTATATAAAATACAACTTCCAAATACGGATCCCGTCACATGATTTATAAACGAATATTTTCGAATCAATAAATGTAGCATATGTTTTCTTGCTGACACCTCAAATTGAACATTATCAGATAAAAGGCTTTTACCAAACCAACATGGTTAGTTACTGATGTTTTTTTTTTTTTCAATTCTTCAAATGCAGTAAGTAGGGAACATAACGTTAACTATATAGAAAAATGAAAGATATAAATTAAAAGTTTCCGTGATCCAAATAACAATATTGTTGGCAATGAGGCATTATTTCATTGAAAAAAGCTTGCGAATCCGAAAGGCAATAGTGTTTCCTTCCAAACTCGCAACCTGCTTAGTTAGAAAAAAGGCCACGCTTATATTTTCATCCTGTAAAGTCATGTTCTCATATTGCCAATTCGATCACCGTCGCTATCATCATATTCAAAATGTTGCCGTATTTATGCAACACATCGTTTACTTGTCAGGGCGAGAGTTTTTCATTTTTTTTTATTGGGCTCATCATATAAGAAGTTTAGGGCACACACCTGAAATCAGCCCAAACCAGCAAAATAACTATGACAACCTGTCAAGTTGATAAATTTTATTTATAGTTTTTCAATACTCTACAATGGATATCATTATAATAATTTATTGTCAATAGTGTTTAAGGATGATTTCTAGTTTCTTATTTTTTTGCAATAGCTTTTACATTGACCCTCGATAATTTTACAGAAGTCCCTAGTTGCAGTTGCATTTTTATCCGAGCTACACGACATTTCCTAAATGAACAGATGACGTTCTGCATCACACAGTAAAACACTATGGATAGCTTTACGCTAGTTGGCTATCGATAGTTGTTCGATATTCGACTATAAACCATTTCACGATAGTCGACTATCATTAGTAAGCTATCAAGTTTCACGATAGTCGGTATCAATTGTATATCCTCGATAATTTTGCGATAGTCCACTATGGATAGTATATTATCGGTAGTATACAATTGATGCTTATATCGATAATTTTCCAATAGTCGACTTTCGATAGTACAATGGATACTTGCTTTTTTTTTTCACTATCAGTAGTTAAATTTGAATTCGACTATCGATAGTATCAATAGTACTATCATAAGTCTCGCACCGCTACGTGGTATGCCTTTTTCTGAAGGCGGTTGTTCACTCTAGAGCTTTCCCGCAGTAGAGTGGATCACGTAGGAGAAGCGACTCGTTCAGCGAGGTGCTGTTGGTGTGTGCGTTGCGTGTGAACACACACACACAAAAGAGCACCGATGTTTTGTTTATGTGGCAACTGTAACGTGCATTCAGATGCGAAGCAGTTCACGTCTGTTCACATAGATATGATGCGCTGCAGTATCCGGGTTAACGTCGCTTGTCAAGGAGTGCGACACCTGGGTCCTAGGAACTCGCGTTTCGACATAGAGAAGAGCGTTCTATGTGCCGTTGGCTACATACGCCTCAGCTATGCTGAGAGTTAAATGAAAGCTTGGGCCAGTTGCTGTCCTTCTCTGTCTCCTCCTTTTTTGTGTTTGTCCTGTTTGCGCTGCTGACGCTGTTATGCCACTAGATCTTAAATTTGGGTGCCACACTTTTATTTCTCCCTCCTCCTGTGAAGATTTGACTAAGAGCTGAGTCCTCAAATAAAGAAATGTTATTATAAAAATGCATATAAAGCTGACAAATATGGTGATACGTTTTTTTAGGCTTGCAATAACCTTTCCGTTGTAATTGTAAGTTATAACGGTGTATAAAAACAGAGGTTCTCTATTTGTATCACCATTTAGATATGTTTAAACACAAAACTGTGAAGTGCCCCCCAAAAATTAGAAAAGCTTAGTTTCTAACTTACATTAAATTTACTTTATTTTTAACCTGTGTATCATACACATATTGTGCTTTAATTCTGAAACTTTGCTCTAACATGCCAGTTAAATGGTAGTCCTTTTCTTATGTAAATGCCTAAAAATGCCTTTTATAGAAGCATCTGTGCTGTCCTTCCTCAGTCAGAATGTGCTTCAAATCAAATACTCATTGTAAATGAACGCCACTATCGTTGTCTCTACACAAAATGAAGTGCCATATTTATGTAATTATACTTAACAACAAGCTAGAGCCGCTAAAATTTCAAAATACCTTTTTTGTTGCAAGAAGTGAAAGTGTGCAGTCAAGCTGGTTAGGGAACATCATAATCTAAACCGCGTGAGGCACAATGAAAAAATGAAACCTTTTTCTGTGTCTTAGGATTTAGATTATGACGTCATCTTTGTTGCCATTTTGGGGGGCATTTAAACTCAAGTTTTAACATACAAGTTCCAGGAAAAGTTTTTTTTTTTTTTAAAGTGCAATTATACAACTCGCGCACTGCATGGTCAACAATGCAAATAAAACAGGCATTTTCGTGTAGTTCCACGGGCCAACTCGGGAAGCTTAACAAAAACATTGAATGATAATAATATTTATTGAAGCTCGGGAAAGTCACGAGACACAAGAAAGGTCAAAAGGACACTGTGTGAAAACGATGCGGCTGAAAGGTACATTCGATACCATGTAGGTCTGTTGTGCCGTTGATACTAGGGTGGCAAATCATGATTTTGACAGATATTATCAGCAGGACGAGTGAAGGTGAAGCATGTGCATGTGCTACAGATGATCCCTTCAATCCTCTAAAATGTGCTTAAAAATATATAAAACTCAGTCACGACACTACGATCGTAAAAATGGGTGAATTATGCGCCCGCGAGCCATTTTTGTAATCTGTCTCCTTATTCTGAACTGGGTACTAATTAGAGCGCAGTTCTGATGCGGATCGTTTTCCAACGTATGAGAAGAATTGATATCTGTTACTTTGTTGACGACACCGTATATATAGATCAAGGTCACGTGATAATGTTAGAAACCGGCGACTACCTCAGTAGCGCATGACGCACCTTCCGTTTGCCGCGTTCACCAACGGCAACTCAGTGCGACTGCCGCAATCGATTGCAATACAGACCACACACACGCAAAAAGGAGCCAGATGCTACTTCTGCGGCGAGTCCTACCACCCCTCGGTGATGGTTACGTTGACATGTCACGGGGCAGATCGTGGCTGTCAACGAAGAGAAGACACGAAGAGCTGACATATCTGATGCCATCACTCAATACCGCGGCTGCACAGCACATTCCGTTAAACCCAGGGGCGGACGCAGGTGTTACCAGAGAGGGGGGAAAGGGTCAGCGTATCAGATGTTGAGAAACCCCCCCCCCCCCCACCCCCCGTTTTTTCCCCTCGTCCTAACATTTCAAACAGGGGTAATTAAAAAGGAGGGGAAAAGGTGTCAGGACATCCGGACCTACCCTCTGAATCCGCCAGTGATTACGCCTCATTCACACTTGCGGTTGAACCGCAATCGCAAAGCGGTTGCGGTTCAACCACCAGTGTGAATAAGTGCAGCTTCACTGCGCGTTTGAAGAGGTAAAAGAGCAGATCCGCTTTCCGGTTGCAATTCGAACGCCAGTGCGAATGCAGCATTAAAGCATTTTGCATAGTATTTTTTTTTTCTAGTGCCTATGGAACCTTGACGTTACTTTCCGATTCTTAGTGGGTATGGCCCGATTTTTTTCCTTTCGGTATGCGCGTCGATAATTATCGACGCGTCATTTTGACCTTTATGCAAACTCGGCACGTATAACGTACCGAGTTTGCATAAATAAATTACGTATAACGTAATCTATTAATTTTAACTTTGTTTTTGGTGTAGACCTTATAAGTCCTTGTTTTCACAAACATAGAACCGTTAATGTCACGTATTATTAAACCCGCATGCCCAGAACGCGCTCCACAGCCCATTAGACAATGATGGCAACGCGCAAACGGTGACTAATGGAATAGGCTATGCGAATTAACTAATTCGCATTAAGATATTGATATAGGCTGCTTAGACAATCATTACATGAACAAAGAACAGCCCGAAGGATAGGCAAATGTGTTTTCTTTTTATTTCTTCCTGTAATTTTATTAATACTATTGTTTAATACTGCGTTGTCTTTGGTCTATCCCATTCCTTTTATTTAGTCTTTTTCTTTCGTGTTTTTCGTCTTTTGTTGTTTGTGCTGTTGTTCTCGAGTCACTGGCGCATATCCAAGAAGGGGAGGGGCCAAAGACCGTCTTTTCATTATAAAGACTATCACTTCTTTCTTTTCTTCCAGGTGGAGCCCGACAGGCGTGAGCACCGTCGTGCTCCCAACTGTGGATAGGAGTGTCACTAGTCCAGTCGGGGGATCGGCGGCCTAGTGTGTTAGCTCACTATAGCTCGGAGTGCGTGGAGTGAAAAGCGCGTGCAGCATGAACCAGGGATCCTGGTTTCAGTCCGTACCCCTTCCCGCTTCGATCTGGATGAGCATCGTACCTGCGCGCGGCCCTGCATTACTGCAATTCGTGGTGCAAGACTGCAGGCTAGCAGTCGTACTGCATTAGCTAAATTCCTGATCGACAGTGGGTAACAATATCATCATACCCTGGTGGACCTAACTCCCGCTGTCTAAACAAGAAACGGCTAATTCCTTTTCATTTTCTTTTTCTTCACTAGTACCATCTACCTGTTCGTGTCCTTTTCTGTCTTGCGCGCTGTTTAATGCTCATTCGTGTTCCGCAGGTGCAAGTGGCCCGGCAGCCTGGTGACGCCCTACAACCAGGACTACGCACGGCGGTGCACGGGCCGCGAGAGGCTGAGCCGCTCCCAGGGCTACGAGCCCGAGCGACAGCTGCAGTTCGTGGGCGACGCCGTGCTGGCGTTCGCCTACGCGCTGCGCGACATGCACCGCTCGCTGTGCGGCGCCAACTACGTCGGCCTCTGCGATCGGATGGACCCCGTGGACGGCACCGAGCTGCTCGGGTTCCTGCAGGACGTCGAATTTACAGGTACAGGGAGACGCGTGGTGCTCGGGCGTCTGCTCTCCCTTAGCCTAACACTTTTTTTTCGTTTTTATTTTGTTTCAGGAGTTTTAATTTTCGGGAAATAGACTTGGAATGAGGAAATAAACGTTAAAGTTTCATAGGAACTGCTCAGCGTTTACGTCTGCAAGTTGTAACAGTTATTGATACAGCTGAAATATGTGTGGTGAATTTCATGAAGATCGATGTTAAACGTTTGTTACCAGACTCGCATTAAAATTAACAAAAATAGCGAAAATGCACGAACATCTTTTTGTGGAACGAATGCACCGCCTTTGGTTGCCAACGCAATGGATCCAAACTTTTGCCAGACAAGCACATATATTAATATCTTGGTCCCAAATAGTGCCCGTATCAGATATTAAGCTGATAAGAACACTTAGAGTTGGTTGAAAATCGTTACTTTTTTATTTCAGAATTTCGCGCATAGTTGTTTTCTAAAATTGTTAAATTACAAAAAAGAATTAGGTACAAAAAGTTAGTTTTCACATAGTTTTTATTGTCTGATAAATAATGTTAGTGCAAACAAGAGAGATTATTACGTATATACAAATTTGCAACTTCTGATTTTAGTAAACTATTGCTCAGTTTTAATTTAAGTCTGTCGGAAATAAAACAAACATAATAGCAGATTCCTTTTGAGTTTATATGGCTGCTTTTGCCATTTGTTGAGTTATAAACCTTGATCAACGAACAACATCTTCAAAAAAATTTTTATGGTGTTTTTTTTTATTTTTTTAACGTTTTATGCAAGAAATATGACTATTTCTCCTGTAGAAGTCGCGAGCTTGCATACATTTGAGCTTAGTTTGGGTTCCGGTATCTAACAATTTCTTGGTCCGTTAAAGTAATGCGACAAAACGTCCTTAAAAGTGAAGTTTATTTGATATAATATTGAAAAGATTACATTTTTTTCATGTTATTATCGCAACTTCACATAGTCGCACGGTCATCGGACACGCATGCTTTGAAACACTATCATTAGCAATACGTTGCAGGATCCTTTAACATAAGTTCAAGATACTCTAATTCAGATGTAAGTCCCAGGTACTGAAATACCAAAAAAAAATTTCTTAATACAATAAGTACAAGTCCACTATCACATCTCGTTCATCTGATACTCAGGCGCTTGATAAATTCGTCGTATACACCGCGAACCAGCGCCACCCTATCTCGAGGACGTACGTATATCGCGCCGTATAAACAATTAAATTCAAATTTGCTTTCGTTCGTTTTTTTTTTTCCTGGTGAATTTTAGCGAAGTCTCCTTGCGAACATGTCTTCGAGCCTGGACAAAACACGCAAGGACAGGGACAGGATATCGTACTCAACATGCGAACATCTCCGAGACCGCAGCTGTTTAATAATTCTGATCGAGCGCGCTTTCAAATGTCCGAAACCATCCGCAAAAAAAAAAAAAAAAAGAAAAAGAATGTTTGTTCGACGAGAGCGCTTGGGACGGCCGTGTCCGAGAACAGGACCATCGGTCCAGACTTTCTTCCGAAGACTAATGATGATGGCATCCGTGTCTGCCGGTGCCTCTTTATGCAATAAATGCCTGGCGAGACCATTACGATTCCGCCGGTATCGATCGACTCGCGAGACGTGCTATCAACTGTGAGACTCCCCGTTGAGCGTTCGGTACCTGCATTAATGAATCCGTAAACCGGGTGTTACATCACCCTGGGCGTAGTAGGATACGGTCGTAGCCACACGTAAAAGCAAATCTAGCCCTGCCGCATCTGTAAAAAACACCCTCTCCCCCTCCCTCTCCCTTCCTCAATTTTTATGTTTTTTTTTTTATTTTGATAAGTTATATGATGTGGTTTCTTGATGTGATGCACATGATGTATCGTGTTTGCTCATGCGTAGTGTGATTGTGTTATAATTATATATGGTTCGCTATAAATTGCTTCGGGTGGTTTCAGATCCGTTGCACGCATGCACGGAAACATCAATGAGCTCCCTGTGTTTATCAGAATGATCAAGATAAGATTAAGTTTATTGGAAACCTGTGACAGAGCTATGCTTCGTCATTTCGAAGACAGCTGCTGGCGCCGTCAGTCGCCTCAGGCTCTGTCGAGTCATACTTTGCTTAGCTGCTGGCGTTCCCGTTTGTCTCTTTCCAGAACCCCTTAGAAAGAGTTTAGCCAAGGGGCGGGATCTTGCCGAACGCTAAAACGAGTGGTCTCCGCGAAGCCACAAGATGGAGATATTTGCTTTGGGCCGCTCCACTTTGCCTGCGCTAATCCACATCTGCGGTCAGAACTTATATTATACACACAATTTCATCTACAAGGAAAATCTATGCGCCTGCAATTGATCACTGTATCAAAGCACCGGTCATCCTTTTTTGGTCTTCCAAAGGAAGGGGCCTAGAAGTAAGCTTTATTGATTGGTTTTAAACAATTCTTTCTCAAACAAAAAGGCGCCAGGCACTATAATTTTAAAATAGTGTAGCAGCTAAGTTTCAGCAGTTGATTGCGTTTACAGCGCCAAAGACGCTTTTAACGGGAATCCTTTCAATATGATGACTCGCCGACGCATTCTTGGCGTCCCTAATTCAAAGTGGATCCGAAATTCGATACGTCAAGATGGTGGGCGCAAAATGTCTTCTCCTAAATTCCAACAATATGGAATGTTAAAAAAAGAGCACCTCTTTTAGTGTAAAGGGTTTTGTCTCGTCCTAGTGGAGCCCAATAAGAAAAAAAATCGTTCTAGTTACGCCGAGCAAAGGCGTCGGGTTGCGGATCGCACGGTCCGGGGTTCGATTCCCGTGCTGCCCCACTTGGTAAACCTCACTGACTATGAACAAGTATGCTATAAATATGGCCAAGCACGCTTATATGTGCTTTGCGTTTTTACGCAATATGTGTGCTTTATGTTTCCTGACCTGGCGCTGCGGAAAGCGGGCTCATTGGGCGCGTGCTCAATTCATGCTTCGATCTGACGGCGCGAGCTCCAACAAGCAAACCGAAGCTCTAGCGCACGATCTACTAAATGTCCTTAAAGGAGCAATGCAACAATTTTTGTACTTTGCACAAATACCGCGTAAAACAGATCCCTAACGTTAATGACCTATGAAACACGCGTTCGTTTTTCACCTCACGCAATAGAAGTCCCAGAAAAAAATTTAAGAAAAACGAGCAGCATTCACCCCCTCAACTCGCAGCCAGAACAAGCGGCCACGTGATCTGGAGCCGATTATATGCCGCCAATGTTGATCACAGCCACGCGCTGGGGTTGGCAAAGCGCAGGACACGCGCTGAGTTCCAGACATTGTTATGGCTCGGCTATTGTCGTCGCTGCAGCGATTGGACACGGGTTACAACCCGAATGCTCCTCGAGATAGCAATTGTCACGAGCCCAAGTCGAGTGCCCACGCAATGCTCGGGTCCAATCTATGAGCCGCATTCAAATATCGTCACTTGGGTGTACTGCGATCCCCGAGTTACGTCATCGAATTTTGCGAAGGAGAGATTGAATGAAAATGATCGCTTTTGTCCTTGAAATTACACCGCAACAAAGACGTTTCTTGGCCAGTGGCGTTGCGTGTGAGTATCCTTGAGTCCCAGGTGTGCCAGTAAGCTCGTGTATAGAGAAAAACATTCCAATTGAATATCGTTGCACAGCTCCTTTAAAGGAGCTGTGCAACGATATTCAATTGGAATGTTTTTCTCTCTACACGAGCTTAATGGCACACCTGGGACTCAAGGATACTCACACGCAACGCCATTGTCAAAGAAACTCCTTTGTTGCGGTGTAATTTCATGGACAAAAGCGATCATTTTCATTCAATCTCTCCTTTGCAAAATTTGATGACGTAACTCGGGGATCGCAGTACACCCAAGTGACGATATTTGAATGCGGTTCATAGATTGGACCCGAGCATTGCGTGGGCACTCGACTGGGGTTCGTGACAATTGCTAGCTCGAGGAGCATTCGGGTTGTGAGCCGTGTCCAATCGCTGCAACGATGACAACAGCCGAGCCATAACAACGTCTGGAACTCAGCGCGTGTCCTGCGCTTTGCCAACCCCAGCGCGTGGCTATGATCAACACTGGCGGCATATAATCGGCTCCAGATCACGTGGCCGCTTGTTCTGGGTGCGAGTTGAGGGGGTGAACGCTGCTCGTTTTTCTTTAATTTTTTTCTGGGACTTCTATTGCGTGGGGTGAAAAACGAACGCCTGTTTCATAGGTCATTAACGTTAGGGATCCGTTTTAAGCGGTATTTGCGCAAAGTACAAAAATTGTTGCATCGCTCCTTTAACTCTTCGTAAGCGATGGCTAGGAACTCTTGCAAACTATACTGCCGCTGAAACAAAACATAACAAGCAGAAATCGTCCGCTGGGATGGCTGAAAACGCAGCAGAAAAACACGGGGAGAGAAGGGGCCGTACGAGCAAGTATTCTCCTTGAGTACGAAAATGACGTCGAACGCAATGTTGCGTGACAAACAGTCAACCTGATGAATGCCTGCTTTTTAAGCTGACGGTAGCAATTTTAATGACGGTTATAAAGTGGTTCCCGGTGTCTCATTAGTGTAATGCTTTGACAGGGCGCGTATTTAGTCTCCAGAAATCGATAAAAGTAATTTATCTTGCTTAGACTTTTGACCGGAGTTACCCTTTTATCACTATCACAAATGACGTCGAAGACGAGAGCGCTGAAGTAGAAAGAGGGCTTCGTAATGGGAATTTTTAAGGCAACTGGAACACATTCTCATTAGTGGAACTGGAAATTCGCGAGTCGGCATACCTTTTGCTACTGACCGCTATTTTTTGCTTCTCCTCAGCGCAGCTGGATACGTAGGCAAACAACTCTTTCAAAGTGAGAGAATCTACGCGCGCTTTGCGTGTCTGAACCGCGCCCTGCTGTAATCCCGACCTACCGAGAGAATGGCTCCCTATGAAAGACGCTGTCGCTGGTGATGTGCGCCGCGTCGCCGTGGGGGCGTCAGTGAAGGCTTTTCTGCGTTCACCTGCAGACTGTCTCGCGCACGGTCCGCACGGCGCACCGACCTGCTGGTAATGCCTGTTTCTCGGGAACACCTACCGTAACGTGGCGCCAGCAGGCTACAGTAGCAGTAGCACGTAGTAGGGCGCATCGCTCTCATAAATCGAAAGAGCGCGTTTCTCAGACACGAAAGCGCAAGGGCGTTGTTTTAGCTCCCACTGCACTTGTACCATCGTCGAAAAAAGGCGCGTTCTCAGATCACCCATAAATAGCCACTGTGCCGGCAGCCGGCGACTCTAGTGACGAACCTGCCACGCGATCACCGATGCTGTGAGGCCCCCGAGGAGAGCAGGTCAGGGCCAGATAAAGCCGCCGCGCATTGCGCGACTTCGATTGGTATGCGTTTACCCTGGGAAACAAAATCAACAACAAGAAAACTTTATGCAGCGCCTCGAAATCATAGCGTGACGAAACGCTGCGGGGCCGCGGCCATGTACTACAAGGTGCGTGCTGGCACATTCTTCTGTAGGCAGGTCTGAACAAACCAGACTTTAATGGCTTTCGTGTTTACGTCTGTCAGAAGACAGAATACTCTTATTGAATCTAATTTAGCTTGTTCGTCAAGAGCCGTCTGGTAATCTTAGCATCGGTTCTTAGTGCCTTTTTTGTATCTCATCTAATTTTCTGTTAGTCGTGTAACAATAATAATAAGAATATTGATCTGTTTTATTTTCTGTCAAGAAGTGTATAAAAAAAACAATTAGGGCGCAGGCGAACTGGTGTAAGTTTACCATTTTTGACCACCTGAGACTGGGTGGAAGAAACACGACGACGTCTCAATAGTTCCCTTTTCTTGTGCATCTTCGTTCCCTTTTGAGACGTCGTCGTATTTCTTCCACCCAGTCTCAGGTGGTCAAAAATGGTAAAAAGAAGTGTATGGCGGAGGGAAACCTAGGAAAAAAGCTGCATGATGCAACTTGACTAGCTCTCGATCCCCCATCTTTACATTTGGCAGCGGTGGCACAGAAAACAGAACAAAAAGACAAATATTCGCGTAAACGAATATTCACAGAAAAATAGTACATACAGGCAAAACACAGTTCAATACAACGAAGTAAGGCAACACATTTACGGTAACATTGTTTCAAATGTAAATATTGTACATTTGCTACACAGTCTTACTTAAAACAAAATGCTCCAAGGTTTTTAAATGACGAGGTACGGAGGTGGATGTTTTCGGTGCGAAGTAAGTTGAGTAGCTTAGGTACTGTAGTTTATATCATTTGCTCGCCATAGTTCTTTTGTTTTTTTACATAAATTTGGAGCATCCAGTATTCCGTGTTCCGGGTGAAATCTGCGGTCACTCTTGATGTTAGGGATGCGAGTTCCATAAATATATGAGCATTTTTTTTCTGCATGTGATTTATAAGTTACACCAAGTTGGTATTGATACAGGCAATACACAGGCATGTGACACAGGCTCTAAAAAAAGACGCACTAGGATCGTCAAATAAGACAGTACAAATGTTTTCGCAACATTTCTTTTTTTTTCTTTTTTTGAAGGACATGCATTTTAGTGAGATGTGCATTTGTTCTATTTTCTCAAAATAGACGGCAATAGTTCACATGGGAAAGAAATAATGAATTATAGACTAGTAATTTCATATGTTTCAACCAAATCATTACCCAGGGGCGTCCGTCCCTTTAAGTCATACGTGGAGTAACGCAAGACATTCGATAGTGTACTGTATATGGCAAGGTGCATCCTCCTGAGGTCCACGTGTGGACTCCACCAACGCAGGGCTGAGCGGCGAGACGTTCCGCTTCTCGGAGCACGGCGATGGCCCCGCGCGCTACAACATCCTGCACTTCAAGCAGGTGCGGCGGGGCGACTACCGGTGGGTGCCGGTGGGCGACTACAGAGACGGCTCCCTGCGACTGGACATGAGCCAGCTCCAGTTCCGTCTAGACGACCCCGCCATGCCGCGCTCCGTGTGCAGCGAGCCCTGCCCCCGCGGCTGGGCGACGCGACTTGTCGAGGGCGAGTCCTGCTGCTGGCACTGCCTGCGCTGCACCGACTACCAGTTCCTGGTGTCCGGCGGCTGCGCCGAGTGTGCTCCGGGCACGTTGCCGGACCCGTTCCACGAGCGCTGCTTGCCGGTCCCGGAGTCGCACATGAGCCCTGGCTCTCCCTGGGCCGCCGCCGCCCTCGCCCTGGCGTCGCTGGGCGCGCTGGCGGCCCTGGCCGTGCTCGCTGTGTTCCTGGCCTACAGGGACACGCCCGTGGTCAGGGCCTCAGGCCGCGAACTAAGCTGCGTGCTGCTGGCGGGCATCTTGCTCTGCCACGGCACGGCGCTGCTGCTGGTTCAGAGGCCCAGCGCCGCTGTGTGCGGTGCGCAGCGGGCCGCGCTGGGCCTCTGCTTCGCCGTGGTGTACTCGGCCATCCTGGCCAAGACGGACAGGATCGCGCGCATCTTCCGGGCGGGGCGCCGCAGCGCCCAGCGACCAGGCTGCATCTCGCCGCGATCCCAGCTGGCGCTCTGCGGGGCCCTGGTGTCCGTGCAGGGGCTCGTGGCCGCGCTCTGGCTGGCGCTGAGGCCGCCCCGCGCTGTGCACCACCACCCGACGCGCGAGGACAACCAGCTCGTCTGCCTGGCGTCCGTGCAGCGAGCTGGCTACGCGCTGGCGCTCGCCTACCCGCTCTGCCTGGTGGCCGTGTGCACGGTGTACGCCGTGCTCACGCGCAAGATTCCGGAGGCCTTCAACGAGTCTAAGTACATCGGATTCGCGATGTACACGACCTGCGTCATCTGGCTGGCCTTCCTGCCCATCTACCTGACCACCTGGCGCCACGTGAACCTCAACCTGACCAGCATGGCCGTGGCCGTGAGCCTGAGCGCCAGCGTGACGCTGGCCTGCCTCTTCGTGCCCAAGTTGTACATCATTCTCCTTCATCCGGAGAAGAACGTGCGGCAATCCATCATGGCCAAGTACGGCACGCTCAAGAATCAGCAGCAGCACCGCGTCGAGTCCGCCACGCAGTCGGACGGTGCGTGCTTCCTCTTGTCTTACTGGCGGGCATCGCGTACAAAGTTTACACCGGCATAGTTTTACCTACCATAGAAGTGTATCAGCAAGACCACGATGACTCCATGTGACTTTACCCGTTACGACGTTTTAATGGCTAATCGATGTAGAAAAAAAGACTTTGGACAGAACAAGCTATGTTGTTGTCTAAATAAGCGATTAGCTGCAAACACAAATGAAAGAACCGCGGCCGGTCACATGTAAGTTTACCCGCTAAATTTAGCCGATGAACTGAATTTGTGTGTAGGTAACGTGACATCATGTGACGCAATTTTCACCGCTACGTTTAGCTGGGAAATCGGATTAACCTCAACTTCACGTAACGTCAAAAAAAATTGTTTTTCTGCTGACGTTTTGAGGGGAATTTGAATTTATATATAGGTCTCGTGACATCGTATCACAGTGATGTCAATTTTTCGCTAAACTTAACGGGGAAATTAAATTTGTGTATACCTCACTTGACATGAAGTTATATAACGTCATTTCCCCGCTAAATATAGCGGGGAAACTGAATTGGTGTTGAGGTAATGTGACGTAAATTTTCCGCTAAATCCAGTGGCGAAACAGAATTTGTTTATATGTCACCTGACATAAAGTCGTGACATCATTTTCCCCGCTTAAGTTAACGGGGAAAATGAACGGCCAGGAAGAGTTGCTTAAAGATCATAGAAAAACTATTGGCTTCAATAAACATTTTGAAAGCTAATCTTTTTAATAGTCACTTTAATAGTCGTTTCAAAAGCTAATTGCTTTAACAATGGTTTGAAAGGTAATCGAATTACTAATCGTTTTAGAAGAAAGCAACTCACTTTCGAAAGAGGGTGGATCGGAACGTTGAAAGACACCTCAAGGTGTGCCCTCACATTTGAACATACACCATTTAATGCTACGTTGTTTGCGTCAAGACCATCACCGCGTAAAAATAAAGTAATTTAAGTCGCGAAATATTCGTAGCATGAACCAGCCATCTTCACCCCGATCGGGCCGCACGCGAACAGCGCTGGAGCAGGAGGGTGGATTGACAAGTGGCTTCTTCCGTTCTTTTGTCTTCGCAGTGGACTACGAGATGAGTGACAAGCAGCGGTCCGCCTGTTCGTTAGTGTCCACAAACAGCCGAGCCAGCTGTGCCACGCAAACCGACGACCAGGACTCCGCCCTGTGGGACAAGGACGTTCAGCTCTGACCGGGGGGGTCAGCATCGACACGCACGAGAGACAGCAGCATCGGCGACGACTAGCGGGCGCCTCTTCCTGCTTCGAGTGGACCATTGAGCCAAGACCCAAAGGGTCCCGGAACCCCGTTCCGGGGTCCCAACCCCAGCGGACCAAGTGTGTTGGCCGCCCTTTGCCCAAACAAACGGACGAGAACGCCGACGCCGAGCGCCCCCGACGTGGGACTCCCGGCACGCTCTGTGATCACTGCCGCGCAGATATTCTTTTCTCTATTTCTACATCAATCTATATACACACGAGCGTATACAAGCGTCTGCCGTACTCACACTGCGCCGTCATATCGTCTCTTGGATCGTTGGTGCGCTTATACACCGAAACCTTGTGAATAAAGGAGAGCTCTCTTTTTTTGCCACACGCGGCCCGTGAGTGTACACGTGCGCAGATGGCGCGTGCCATTTGCTCGCTCGCTATTTGTCGTTCAGAAACGGCGTGGTGCGCGTGACTGTGTTTACTCCGTCTTCGCTATTTCGAGCCTACCTTTCAAGAACTTGTGCCTCCTGGATGGATATACTGCGGTTGTTAATCTGACGATATATTAATGCGCCCAAGTGGTCTGGCTCAACAGGAGAAAATCGGAATAGTACTACATGTTAGAGCACTGCACGGGTCAGAATTTCTAGGCCTAGCCTGACCGCCCCGATAGGGGCACGGCCTGGGCCCGGCCCGAGCCGGATAGAATATTTATTTTTGTAGGCCTGGCCCGGACCCGTCCCAGAAGAGACACTGCCCGGGCCCGCCCCGGGCCTGGCAGAATTTTAGACCGAAGCTTGAGCCCGGCCCGAGCCTGGCAAGTTGTTTTAGAGCGCAGCTTCGTTTCCGGCTTGGGCGCCGCCGGCGTCGGCGTAACCGTCAGGTCACGTGACTTTCGTGACGCCGCGGGGGCCACGTGACCTCACGGGGTTCACGTGACCTCACGGGGGGGGGGGAGAGGAGGAGGAGGAGGGGAGGAGTAACAGGCAGGATGACGAGGTGAGGAGAAGGAAGGAGGCGTATACCCTCCCCTCAGTACCCTTCCATCCTCCTCCTCAAGAGCTGCGCTCTAATTCGGCGTTACAGAGTTTAAACGGCTTTTTTTTTAAATATAAGCCTGAGCTCCGCCTCAGCCCGACAGATATTACACATAAGCCCGAAGTTCACAGACGATAACCTATAAACTTTGTAAGCATAAAGCGAGTATATTTGCTTTAAATTTATTTTAAAGTTCAATCTATTTTTTTACACAGTAAGTATTTTTATTTTGACGATGCATTTTTGAGAATATGGGTGAAATATGCACGTCATAATTACTTCTCAGAAAAAAGAAGTGGGCAATATTTTATTTACTGTATGCATTTCTTGAAGAGATATTGGACTTTTCGTTGTTCAATTCGTTTTACAGAGAACTTTCCTCTACGTGTTTTGTGAAAAAAACAATCACAATCCCGCTAGTGCATCTTCAAAAGGCTGTATAAGCATAAAATTATCTATGGTAGTTAGCTTATCTTTGGTGGCATAGTAAGGCCCCCTCCACAAAGTGAAAAATCAAGCTCACGTTTTTTTTGTTTTTTTTTTGTTTAAGTTTGAAAAGCAGAAGAAAAAGACATTCATGCAGTACCCTGCGACTGGAGTGCCCTCGTTTTCCTGACCGTACATTCCCACTATGCTGGTGGAAAAAAAATGCCTTGCATTGTATGTCTATACAGCCTTGATGGTAGTAAGCCTCAACCGGTGATCGGTCTCTTAGCCGTAGATGAAAAATTTAGCGAGTGCAGTACGACCACTAACCGTACGTTCCCTTTTATTCACGTGAAGGCTTTCCAAGTGCAAAAGGACTTATTTGATTTTTTTTCTTAACGACATCGTGGTGATTTTTCATTTTGCTTGTTTGTTTTCATTGAACCTAAACTATCACTGAGTACACTTTTTATTATCAACTATCTAGAATTTGCGGCGCACGACTGCCCAACCATGGCCCGGGCCGGCGCGGGCCGACACGGCCCTAAAAATATTTTGTTTAAGCCCGAGCCCGGCGCGAGCCTCAGAAAATGCGTGTTACCCGGCCCGAGCCCAGCCCGCGGGCCGGGCCGGGTTCGGGCCTTCGGGCTGGGCCGGCCGGGCCATGCAGTGCTCTGCTACATATCTTACCACAATAACCATAGTGTTTTTGAGCATATGTAATTTTCTTCTTTCGAGATTTCGTGTCATTGTTGCATAGTGACAAAGCTAAATACAACATTGTAAAACCGGAGACGTAGGACAAAAGGAGAATAAAAAAGGGGACAACACAACAGGGGACGACACAGACACAGGTTGAGACCTGTGTCTGTGTTTCCCCCTTTTTTCTTCTCCTTTTGTCCTACGTCTCGGGTTTTACAGTGTTGAAAGTTCATCAGCTCGCTTGCATCTTTTCTGTAATTTCTAAGCGAAATACGTTTTGTTCAAGAAAAAGAAAAGTGAGAAGAAGAATTACTTGTTTATGTGAGCAGCCGAAGAAGCCTAGACCAGCAACTGCCAGTTCATTAGGATGGTGCTTTTAGTTATACTTCGTTTCACCCTAACTCCAGATGCAGCCGACGCTACGAGCTGATGTGACCAATCAGACAGCATCAAGAGCGCACTATCATGCATTTGCTCATGTTTCTGTGCGTGTTTTAGAATTGCTTAACCAATCATAAACAGTAAAGGCCCAGTGCTTTCCCCTTTTGACGCTGTTTGATTGGTCTCATTAGCTCGTAGAGTCTTCTACGCCTAGTCATTCATGCAGTGTTGGCTGTAAAGCGTTATAAGTAACGGCATTACCGGTAACGCGTTGGTTTTCTTGGAAACGTAGTAACGTACTTGTTTTTTTTATAAACAGTAACGCGTGACGAACTTAACTTACTTATTTGAAGTAACGGGTAACGCAGTTACGTTGCTCCTTACTTTTTCTTCCCAAGACTTAAAGATATTGCACAGAAGTTTTTTTCGTGTTTTATGAATTATGAATTTTCGAGTTCTTTCCGTTTCTTTTTGAGTTTTTTTCTCGTGAGTATTTAGGTGAAATTGTAAGGAAGATAAAGTAATTATGTTCGGTTTCAGCTTGAACTTAATGTTTCTTGGAATATGGCGCTTCTGCATACCTGTAACGCCGAAAATAGTAAAACGTGTTAACTCATAATTTAGAAAAGTAAGGCGAAAGTAACGTGCGTTACTTTTGATCGGTATCGGTAACGCGTACTCCTTTTCTTCTTAGTTAACGTAGGTCAGTAAAGCGTTCTTTTAATTGGCAAGTAACGAGTAATGTAATTCTTTACTTTTTTTTCGATAACGCCTACAACACTGCATTTATGTCACTAGAGACGCCAATGACGACCTCACACAGGGTCGCTTGGGTTAGGGCGTCTCAATGTCCTTCTTTTTAGGGTGATACCATTATTTCTAGTACCCAATGCCGACAGCACGCGTTCATGAAAAAAAATACCAAGAATAGCAGGTAAGAAGCTGCCGTCATAGCACAGTCAATAGAGAGTTTTAATATAGGAGCCCCCCAGGCACGTAGCCAGAATTTTGTTTCGGGGTGGGGGGGAGGGGGGGGGGTGGGGGGGCCGCCCATGACAGAATGCTGTATGAGGGGGAGGGGGAGTGGAGGTCCCAGCAAAACGGAAGATTTTTTTTTTTTTTGGGGGGGGGGGGGCAGGCCCCATGGGCCTCCCCCCTGGCTACGTGCCTGGAGCCCCCCCCCCCCCCCCCCCAAGCAGTTTGGGGCGCTGAACCGCGCTTGCGCAGAAGGACTCCTTATGCACTGTGCGACACCCCAAGCCGCCGGGGGGAACCCCAAGTCTTGGAGCCCCGTATTCTAAAACTCCCTAATGCCAGAACCATGTGCCGTGAGACGCTCTTTCACGCGATCCGGAACAAAAATAACCTTTTCCGGACTCACACTAGAAACAAAATCGCTGGTCTTCTATTAATTCGTATGATGAGAAAACGACGTCTCGTTTAAAGACATCTTGGCCCTTCTTCGAGTGTCTTGGGCCCGCTTCAAACGGCGAAAGTTTCCCAGCCATTACGTAGTTGTTGGCGAAGTTAAAGCAAGTAGGCAGGCGAGCTGGTTAAGGATCGACATGGCAACCTTTGAGAGAGATGTTATCTAGATCCCCGAGCTCAAATACGAATTACACAGCTCGGGCTACGCCACCTATTGGCGGTGACAGGTTAAGGCTAAAGTGCTATCTTTTCCCACCTCTATCCACTTGAGCAGAGCGAGCGCTGGAAAGCAGGTTGCCTCCCCTCCAGCGTTCGCTGTACTACCTTCGACCTTACCCTCATCCTGTAAACAGGTGGTGTTGGTTCAGGTCCGCATAAAAAGGGGCCGGCAGCTCGAACAATTCGGAAGCTTCTCAAGCGGCATTTCCATGCAATATTTCCACGTGACCCTACCGGTATGGTATACTGATAATGAAAACTTAACACGGGGTATAAAATTCCATTCTAGATTGCAATAGATCGTTTCCGCGGCGAAATACTTTCGGGAAGATAAGCCAACGTTCTCAGCGCCATTTAAACACATACAAAAGAATAACGCTCTGTTCGATTCAAGGCCAGACGCTGGGAAAATGGTTCAGTCAGAAGCTGACCTCGAGAAAACGTCTCCGCTGACGTTGGTTCCTTTTCAGCTTCTTTTCTACCCTGCTCGAATTCTTAGCTCTATTGTTTTAATTTAAGTGGCACAAACAGCAACGAGGTCCAAAGACATCGCACTGCACCGGTGACGCAGGCACGCAGTCGCGAAAACGAGTTTCCCGGCCCTCTTGGCCAACGTGACTGCACGGCCATTGACGTTCGACATCACTCGCTAAGCTCGATAAAGGAAAAAAAAAGTTCCATCCTTTTCACTCTCGTGAAAAAGGAAGACCAGCGGAGCTGTACTCGACATACTGCCGCAACGCGCACGCGCCCGTTTCCCGCTTCTTCTCGTCCAACACGTCGCCGGTCGTGGATACGTCTCCGGCGACCCAGAGTCGGACGCACACGGCGCACGTGACTCCAAACGGGTAATCCACGAACTCCCTCCGGAACATCGCCGTCGTGCCCGGGAGCTGTTCAGCCGGCAAGGGGTGCAGTCGTCGCCGATCCTCGCGCTTGCTCTTGGCCTCCGTGGCACGATCGTCGTCCGTGGCGTTGGCACGCCGGCGCCCTTTACGTCGCTGGTTCTGTTCTCGGCGGCGGCTTTCCAGGCGAGCGATGTGCTCTTCTTTGGCAAGGGAATCGGAGGCGCTCGACGCAGTGGAAGTCGAGGCGACAGCGGCTTTGCGGCGGTTACGGACCCACTCGCGCTGCTGCGTACGTCGCTGCTCCTTCCGCAGCTAGTCTTCTTTCCCCGAAAGGACACGCGGCCGACCCATCCTGAGTCCAAACCGAAACTGATAAGAGCGTAGGAAACAGTGCGCAAAACAGAGGAGGACGAAGAAACACGTGACGAGCGCTGTGCTCGTTACGTGTGCTTCTTTGTCGTCGTCTGTTTTTCGCGCTGTTTCCTAAGATGAATTCCCACCAACTATCTATTCTTCTATGATAGCTGAAAAGGTTGGCACCATCTACCAGCGACGGCGGCAACCATACTGGTTGTGTGCTTCCCGCCGTCGCTTATAGATGGCGGTAGCTGTCCAGAGGCGTTTTTGTCGACAAGTGTTTTGTACCGGACACGATCCGCGGGAACCTAGCCCTTAACAGCTAACTGTAAAAACATCACTTGCAAGGTCTGCCTCTACCGGGTTGTTTTCAAGCTTTATTTCGCACGAAAGCACTGCTCCCCCCCCCCCATCGGTCATTCTACAAAACGAAATAAAGTTGGCAAGCATTCAAACACCTTCAACTCGTCACGACCAAACGAACACGTCTAACCTTATCTTTGCTTTTTTACAGCGGAGCTGTTAAGGGCTAGGTTCCCAAGGATCGCGTCCGGTACAAAATACTTGTCGACGAAAACGCCTCTTGGCAACTACCGCCATCTATAAGCGACGGCGGCAAGCACACAACCGGTATGGTCGCCGACGTCGCTTGTAGATGGCGCTAACCTTTCCAGCTATCATAGAAGAATGGATTGTTGGGAGGCGCTTTGGTTGGAATTAATCGTAGGAAACAGGCGCGAAAAACAGACGACGACAAAGAAGAAGCACACGTAACGAGCGCAGCGCTCGTCACGTGTGTTTCTTCGCTCTCCTCTGTTTGGCGCGGTTTCCCACGCTCTTATCAGTTTCGGTTTTGACTCAGGATGGGTCAGCCGCGTGCGCTTTCGGGAAAAGAAGACTGGCTGCGGAAGGAGTGGCGACATAAGTAGCAGCGCGAGTGGGTCCGTAACCGCCGCAAAGCCGCTGTCGCCTCGACTTCCACTGCATCGAGCGCTTCAGATTCCCTTGTCCAAAAAGAGCACATCGGTCGCCCGGAAAGCCGCCGCCAAGAACAGAACCAGCGATGTAAAGGTCGCCGGCGGGCCAACGCCACGTACGACGATCGTGCCACGGAGGCCAAGCGCAAGCGCGAGGCCCGGCGACTACTGCACTCCACGCCGGTTGAACAGTTCCCGGGCGTGACGGCGATGTTCCGGAGGGAGTTTGTGGAGAACCCATTTGTCGTCACGCGCGCCGTGTGCGACCGACTCTGGGTCGTCGGAGACGTATCAACGATCGGCGGCGTGTCGATCGAGAAGAAGCGGGAAACGGGCGCGTGCGCGTTGCCCCAGTGTATCGAGTACAGCTCCGCTGGTCTTCCTTCTTCACGAAAGTAAAAAGGCTAAACGTTTTTTGTTGTTTTTTTTTTTTTGGCCGCGTTTTTTTTTTTTTGTTGGGTTGTCGGCGCAAGCACCAGGGACACGCTGCCGAGGTAGTGACGCCATGATTGAAATGGCTACGTCAGTCTTCCAAGCCTCGTTACATACTAACGAATGCCTGCGTCTCTACTAAACACTCAAAGATCCCATCATTGTGACCTAGGAAATCAGCTCAGCGAACGATGAGGCGGAACATCCGTTTAGACCTTCAAAATATGACTGCGCAGTGGGATTGCGCAATGCAAGCATGACTTACGCTTCGCATTGCGTAATGCCACAGCGCAGACTTCATTTTTAGGTCTAAACGGATGTTCTGCCTCTTTATTCGCTAAACTGATTTCCTAGATTGCAATGATTGGCTGTTTGAGTGTTTTGCAGGTAAATAGGCGCCCAGGCATTTCTTACAGTGTAGGTCTGTTCGATTCGCCTGAACTGGCTGAACTCGTTCAGCCGTGCAGAAACTGGCGCAATCGATTCAACCGGAAGTTGCACGGCCGCGGCACTGGCGCGTTCGATTCATACCAGTTCTGAACGAGTTCGGACCCAGTTCCTTAAAATCTTGCAACGGCTCCGGAGTCAGTTCAGCGTCCGTTCAGAAGCAGACGACACTCCTCGTCCGTCTCTGCTCGCGGTGCCATTTCTCGCAACTCTTGCTCATTTGCCTGCGATGTTTAACAATAACGCCGAAACGGAGGTTACATTTCCTGTCATTTGTGAAAATAACGTACCTGTGGTGGACGCGGAATCGAGATCCTAACCGAAGTTAAGATTTGTTTTTAGTATGATTCTTTGAAAGAGTTTTACGCGCCTGCTCGCACAGGTTTGGCTCCCTGTGGTAAGCGTTAAAACATTGGCTCACGTAAAATATTTCATTTTGATGATACGCGGTACTGAATTTATTTTCTTCTTAAAAAAACACAGGAAAAGTATCACACTCTAGATAGCCCCCGCCTTTAGTATCTCTTGGATGCAGGGTGGTGATCTGGATTCATTGCCTAGGATTTAGTGCATTGGCACTCGCATGCACCGAAGCTGAAAATACTACGCACTTTCTCTGCTAGAATGGGGACGTCCACTAACGGGCCTCGAAGAACGCCGAGAATCGGCTTTGACTTGGTAGTTACACGCGGAGCTTACTTGAGAATTAGAATGACGCCATAGTGATGGCCGATAACTGTTTTGTCCAAAATACCCTCGTCAGGCCTTCGTCTTCGGAGGGACCGCTACCGACCGCGCGCTGCCGCCAGTAACTCTCAAGGCAAAATCATCCTGATTCCGCGAAGCTATCGTCAAAATGCGAAACTCGAGGGACTTGGAATAAATCCGCTTAACGAATGTGAAGGGGACGAACCCTTACGGAAACGATGAGAAGCGGACGGCCGTAAACAATTTAGACACAAACGGATTTCGTGCAGAAAACCTTTTGAGTACACTGGAAGAGAGAGACATTCACCGAGAAGATTTCGTTTCTATACTTTGAAACTAATAGCGAGTTCGTTTCACACGCACTGGCACCGTTCGAGTTCTCTCCCAGAATGCATCGCACTCACAGAGTGTTGCACGGAAAACTGGACTCAAACGAACTCGCCAAATGCACCGCGTGCAGAAGACTGATGCTGCCGCCATCTATGTTGTAGAAAAGGTACCGACTTCCAACCGAAACTAGCGCCTTTCTGTTCCGAGATGCGTGGGAATGCGAGAATGCAGTCGCTACCAACGTTTATTTACAAATATTGGCAACCGCAACCTGTAGTTTATAGTTGCGATGTCTTCAAGCAGCTCGACTGCCGTAGAGATAGTTACAGACGGCGTAAATTTCCGCAACCAGCTGTCTACAAAGCAGCTGGTTGCGATCTTTCAATCATTATAACCGTTTACATTGAAGAAAACTGATGATGCTGTCCGAGCAAAAGCTTGATCCGTTTGAGCATGGTATTATGCGTGAACCACTGAAAGGGTACGGCTTAAAACTAGCCTGTTGGAAACTGGGACTTTCGATTTGGATCGTCATTATAGGTGGATTAGATATTAGCCTTGGTGAGGGCGTCGAGAACGAGAGCTTTCTCGAACAAAATACGACGGGGCAAGTTAGCTGCGTAGGTAAATGTTAAACATGACGATGTTGCCCAATCCTCAGGTAAAGTCACCATCTTTAGTTTTCTCTGATGCTTATTGGGCAGTCAGAGGTTTCTGCTGGGGGAGTTTTATCGATAAATGTTAAATTTTTCACCCGCGCACGGATGGTGATCGACATCTCGGGGGCCGCTGTTGCGTTTGTTCTGAGCATTTCCTTACACACTGGTATATTACAGCGTTTGTACGGCAACAGAGCGATTTAAAACCTGCAAATAAATCACGGGTTGTCAATTGCTTCCTCCGTGAAATAGCAGGCGCTCACAATTCAAGCTCGCGTTTGATTTCGTTTCCCGCGGGACGCGATTTCTATCAAAAAATCTACTTTTTTTCCCGTTCGGTTCCGCGACACATCGTAGCAGACGAACTCTCGTCGTCTGCTCCCGCTCCTCGCCGGCCCCGCCGGAGCGAGGCATGACGGGATTGCATTTAGCGCACTCCCGATTTTCTCGGTGCAGCGAGTGCATGCACGCGTGGGGTGTCAGCGCTGAAACGAACTCGGAGAGTGCAACCACTCGTGGAGCGCCGGCCGAAACGAACCCGTTCCACGCTGCGAGTGGGCACGCGTGAGCACGAGTGCCGTGAAACGAACTCGCTATAAGGAAATGCGAATGGTCTGATAAAATTGCAAATACTTAAATGTAGCATATGACGTGGCGTGGAGAAACAAGAGCCAACAGATGCAGACGACACACTGCGCTTCCGCTCCGAAAAGAAATCACAGCGCGAGTCCTAACGTGGCGCTCCGCTGGCTCTGCGCCGCCGCCTGCTCGACTCCGACACTCCTCTGAGGTCGGACAAAAATAGTTTAGTACTTTTCGACCCAATACAACAGACCGGACAGGGCTTAACGGGGCCCTGCGATCCTATCTGAGCATGTATACCTTCTTTAGAGGTTTTCACGTGTCTTGTGGTTCGGGCAACCCAGCGGACACGGAGGGAGTAACGAAATATGAGTTCGTCATGTTTTAAGCGGACAACGCAGAAGCCTCCTCCCCCGACGGGGGCGCCCCGTGGTACCGAACGCGCGCGGCATGTGACGACATTGTGAAGTTGTCGGCTCTGGACGGCTTCTGCCTTATACGTTGTGGGCAACCTGGCGATTCCAAGCGGTTGGCCCAGGCTGCCCCTCCGACAATCATAAGTGGTCATCTTGACCACGAGGGGGCCAAGGGCAACTGGCCACGCGAGCGGCGCTCCGCCGCTGATAAAAGGCCGTCGCAGCGGATGCGCGGGGGCGGTTGGGATCGCGGAGCAGGCGATAGCTGTCATTAAATGTTTACGTGTTGTTGAACCGGTGTGCTGTGTCATTCTCCGAGACGGGTAGCAGCAAGGGAAATCCCACACTGGCGCCCAGACGTGATATGCTGCTCGTCTGGGAGGATGGCAGCAAACTGGGTTCGTTCTTACGTTTTACATAGTCAATTTTGCGTTCCCGAGTTTGCCCACAGTTGAGGGGGCGTTTCTTCGCAAGCCTAAGTTCATCTACCTGCGGAAGTCTCCACTACAACACGATGCCGTCTACAGAGGACGCCGACAGGAACGTGAGTGAGGACGACCTTTTGACGCTCGGTGCACTCGCGGATAACGCCGCCAGAGACATAAAACCAGACTCTAAGCCTGCAGTCTCAGACCCGGTAGGCGCATCATTAGAGTGTGGTCTAGCAGAACTAAGAGTGGCCATGACCATGCTTCTTAATATACAACGAGAGCAGATGATGCGCTCAAGACCCACTCCTGCTGGAAGTACGCCCCCCAGGGACTTCCTAAGACTCTCGCTTAGCGTTCCGGTTTTTTCGGGGTACGCAGATAGAAAGTCAGTCGCGATGTTCGTCTCGGAACTGCGGGACTACCAAGCTGCGTCGGGAATTGACGGCGAAACCATCCTCACCCGCCTTTTGCCGGTTGCACTGACAGACAGTGCAGCACTGTGGAGGCAAAGACAAACTAAATTCACAAGTATGTCAGATTTTGAGGCACGATTTAGGATGGAGTTCCTGCCTCCGGATTACAGCGTGCGGATTAAGGACGAGCTGCGCGCGCGCACACAGCACCCGGAAGAGTCACTTATTGAGTTTGCAAGGGCTCTCCAGGGCCTGTACGATATCGCCGACGCCGCGGCACCGGACGCGGAGAAAGTACAACGCGCCATCTGCCAAAGCCACCCGCGTTTCCATCCCCATCTCAGGGGACGTACCTTTACGAATTTAGACGAGATGGCACGGGACGCGATCACCATCCAGGCCGACATCCTCGCGGAACTAAGATACCGACCCCCTCCACCGCAGAACATGACTCTGGTACCATCATTTGCGTGGTCTGGAAACGCAAGTGCACATAGAGTCGAGAGAGAACAAGACGATTCCAATCAGACGCCCGTCCCCCGAACCCCAGATCCTTGTGCATACGAATCACGAACCCTAGATCCTCGTGCATACGAATCACGGAGGTGCAGCGGTTACGAAGGCACGCAATCACAACGCTACAGCCCCTCCATTGGTCAAGATGACTTCTTGTCCTCTGGACCGGTAACGCGGAGCTTGGGAGAGGCAAAAGAGAGCGGGACACCGCACGAAGCCGACGAGCGGGTCACACCCCGTTGTTTTCGATGCGACCAGCCAGGACACATACACCGGGACTGCAGCGAACGGCAGCGGCCGCCTCAGACACAGGGAAACGGCTACGGCCGGCGGTGGTAAGAAATTTCTACTCTCCGCCGGCCGCGTCAAAAACACAATCCACGAGATCGAGTCGCCGCAGCCGCCTCCGGGCCTCCCGGAGGCTCACACGGGCTCCGGGGACAGACTCTTTTCTATCGACCCTCGGTGGCCCTCCATCACTTTTTCTTCCTCATAACACTCCTCGTTGTGAGACTCCCGACGTGTCCGATTTTCCATGGACACCCGGGCGCCCAGCTCACCCCGTTCGCGGGGTTGAGACTCCCGGCGTGTCTGCTCGTGCATCGACAACCGGGCGGCCAGCTCACAACACTTTCCGTCATGAGACTCCTGGCGTGTCCGCGTTCGCGTCGACAACCGGGCGCTCAGCTCACACCGTTCGCGGTCTTGAGACTCCCGGCATGTCTGCTCTCGCATCGACAACCGGGCGGCCAGCTCATAACACTTTCACTCTTCGTCGTGAGACTCCCGGCGTGTCGGCTTTCACACCGACACCCGGGCGCCCAGCTCACACCGTTCGCGGTCTTGAGACTCCCGACGTGCCTGCTGTTGCAGTGACACCCGGGGTGCCAGCTCACAACACTCTCCGTCATGAGACTCCCGGCGTGTCGGCTTTCACACCGACACCCGGGCGCCCAGCTCACACCGTTCGCGGTCTTGAGACTCCCGGCGTGCCTGCTGTTGCAGTGACACCCGGGCGGCCAGCTCACAACACTCTCCGTCATGAGACTCCCGGCGTGTCGGCTTTCACACCGACACCCGGGCGCCCAGCTCACACCGTTCGCGGTCTTGAGACTCCCGGCGTGCCTGCTGTTGCAGTGACACCCGGGCGGCTAGCTTATAACACTCTTTGCCGTGAGACTCCCGGCGTGTCGGCTTTTACACCGACACCCGGGCGCCCAGCTCACACCGTTCGCGGTCTTGAGACTCCCGGCGTGCCTGCTGTTGCAGTGACACCCGGGCGGCCAGCTCACAACACTCCCCGTCATGAGACTCCCGGCGTGTCGGCTTTCACACCGACACCCGGGCGCCCAGCTCACACCGTTCGCGGTCTTGAGACTCCCGGCGTGTCTCCTTTTGCACAGACACCCGGGCGGCTAGCTCATAACACTCTTCGCCGTGAGACTCCCGGCGTGTCGGCTTTCACACCGACACCCGGGCGCCCAGCTCACACCATTCGCGGTCTTGAAACTCCCGGCGTGCCTGCTGTTGCAGTGACACCCGGGCGGCCAGCTCACAACACTCTCCGTCATGAGACTCCCGGCGTGTCGGCTTTCACACCGACACCCGGGCGCCCAGCTCACACCGTTCGCGGTCTTGAGACTCCCGGCGTGCCTGCTGTTGCAGTGACACCCGGGCGGCTAGCTTATAACACTCTTTGCCGTGAGACTCCCGGCGTGTCGGCTTTTACACCGACACCCGGGCGCCCAGCTCACACCGTTCGCGGTCTTGAGACTCCCGGCGTGCCTGCTGTTGCAGTGACACCCGGGCGGCCAGCTCACAACACTCCCCGTCATGAGACTCCCGGCGTGTCGGCTTTCACACCGACACCTGGGCGCCCAGCTCACACCGTTCGCGGTCTTGAGACTCCCGGCGTGCCTGCTGTTGCAGTGACACCCGGGCGGCTAGCTTATAACACTCTTTGCCGTGAGACTCCCGGCGTGTCGGCTTTTACACCGACACCCGGGCGCCCAGCTCACACCGTTCGCGGTCTTGAGACTCCCGGCGTGCCTGCTGTTGCAGTGACACCCGGGCGGCCAGCTCACAACACTCCCCGTCATGAGACTCCCGGCGTGTCGGCTTTCACACCGACACCCGGGCGCCCAGCTCACACCGTTCGCGGTCTTGAGACTCCCGGCGTGCCTGCTGTTGCAGTGACACCCGGGCGGCTAGCTCATAACACACCCCGTCATGAGACTCCCGGCGTGTCGGCTTTCACACCGACACCCGGGCGCCCAGCTCACACCGTTCGCGGTCTTGAGACTCCCGGCGTGCCTGCTGTTGCAGTGACACCCGGGCGGCCAGCTCACAACACTCCCCGTCATGAGACTCCCGGCGTGTCGGCTTTCACACCGACACCCGGGCGCCCAGCTCACACCGTTCGCGGTCTTGAGACTCCCGGCGTGCCTGCTGTTGCAGTGACACCCGGGCGGCCAGCTCACAACACTCCCCGTCATGAGACTCCCGGCGTGTCGGCTTTCACACCGACACCCGGGCGCCCAGCTCACACCGTTCGCGGTCTTGAGACTCCCGGCGTGCCTGCTGTTGCAGTGACACCCGGGCGGCTAGCTTATAACACTCTTTGCCGTGAGACTCCCGGCGTGTCGGCTTTTACACCGACACCCGGGCGCCCAGCTCACACCGTTCGCGGTCTTGAGACTCCCGGCGTGCCTGCTGTTGCAGTGACACCCGGGCGGCCAGCTCACAACACTCCCCGTCATGAGACTCCCGGCGTGTCGGCTTTCACACCGACACCCGGGCGCCCAGCTCACACCGTTCGCGGTCTTGAGACTCCCGGCGTGCCTGCTGTTGCAGTGACACCCGGGCGGCCAGCTCACAACACTCCCCGTCATGAGACTCCCGGCGTGTCGGCTTTCACACCTACACCCGGGCGCCCAGCTCACACCGTTCGCGGTCTTGAGACTCCCGGCGTGCCTGCTGTTGCAGTGACACCCGGGCGGCTAGCTTATAACACTCTTTGCCGTGAGACTCCCGGCGTGTCGGCTTTTACACCGACACCCGGGCGCCCAGCTCACACCGTTCGCGGTCTTGAAACTCCCGGCGTGCCTGCTGTTGCAGTGACACCCGGGCGGCCAGCTCACAACACTCTCCGTCATGAGACTCCCGGCGTGTCGGCTTTCACACCGACACCCGGGCGCCCAGCTCACACCGTTCGCGGTCTTGAGACTCCCGGCGTGCCTGCTGTTGCAGTGACACCCGGGCGGCTAGCTCATAACACTCTTCGCCGTGAGACTCCCGGCGTGTCGGCTTTCACACCGACACCCGGGCGCCCAGCTCACACCGTTCGCGGTCTTGAGACTCCCGGCGTGCCTGCTGTTGCAGTGACACCCGGGCGGCCAGCTCACAACACTCTCCGTCATGAGACTCCCGGCGTGTCGGCTTTCACACCGACACCCGGGCGCCCAGCTCACACCGTTCGCGGTCTTGAGACTCCCGGCGTGCCTGCTGTTGCAGTGACACCCGGGCGGCTAGCTTATAACACTCTTTGCCGTGAGACTCCCAGCGTGTCGGCTTTTACACCGACACCCGGGCGCCCAGCTCACACCGTTCGCGGTCTTGAGACTCCCGGCGTGCCTGCTGTTGCAGTGACACCCGGGCGGCTAGCTTATAACACTCTTTGCCGTGAGACTCCCAGCGTGTCGGCTTTTACACCGACACCCGGGCGCCCAGCTCACACCGTTCGCGGTCTTGAGACTCCCGGCGTGCCTGCTGTTGCAGTGACACCCGGGCGGCCAGCTCACAACACTCCCCGTCATGAGACTCCCGGCGTGTCGGCTTTCACACCGACACCCGGGCGCCCAGCTCACACCGTTCGCGGTCTTGAGACTCCCGGCGTGTCTCCTTTTGCACAGACACCCGGGCGGCTAGCTCATAACACTCTTCGCCGTGAGACTCCCGGCGTGTCGGCTTTCACACCGACACCCGGGCGCCCAGCTCGCACCATTCGCGGTCTTGAAACTCCCGGCGTGCCTGCTGTTGCAGTGACACCCGGGCGGCCAGCTCACAATACTCCCCGTCATGAGACTCCCGGCGTGTCGGCTTTCACACCGACACCCGGGCGCCCAGCTCACACCGTTCGCGGTCTTGAGACTCCCGGCGTGCCTGCTGTTGCAGTGACACCCGTGCGGCCAGCAAACAACATTCTCGCTCATGAGACTCCCGGCGCTTCTGCCTTTGCACTGATCCCCGGGCGAACAGCTTCCACCGTTCGCGGTCCTACGCTACCCGAAGCAACTGCATTTGAGTTGGACCCTAATGCGATTCCCTTTCAGCCAAAGGCCGGCCCGATCCCCAGCGTCAGAGCCGCTTTGAAGTTCTCAACACCAAGGATGGTCGCTCTGGATGGCCGGCCGCTAATGGACTCGCACCAGTCGACGGGGGTAGGAACAACCTCACTAAACGAGGAACCGACAGTGCTCATCCCAGCTGTGAGTAGAATCGAATCTACACCCAAGTCTCTTGAACCTCGTATGACTGTGGATGTACTAGGTATACCAGTAGCCGCTCTTTTAGATACTGGAGCAAACATATCGCTTATTGGGGATGCTGTATTTGCGGAATGTAACAAGAGAAAGATACATCTTCGGTCAGCAAACGTGAAATTGCAAGTAGCATCGGGGTCCGTACTGCCTGCTGCCGGCGCAGTCAGGTTACGAATTTCCTTTCATGGTAGAAAACGAAGACAACGGTTCGTATACCTCCCAGAACTGCCGGTGCCTATGATCCTGGGTAGAGATTTTATTGCAGCGGAGCGGGTTTTGCTCCACTTTGCCCAAGCGGGATATTGGTTGGGTGGCGAAACGAAATTAACGCCGTTTACCAGACGGCAGGATTGTATTCGCGGCCAAGCGTTCCCGTTAAACTTTGCCGGGCAGGTGCCTTTACTTCCAGACAGCGTGCTCAAAGCCGTGCAAAAGTGTTCCGGTGAAGACAAACAGAAGCAGCTCCAGCAACTGCTGGAACCCTTCTCGCCGATGTTCACGGAAAGACCTGGGAAAACCGATCTCCTACAGCACCGCATCGAAACCAAGGATGCACCTCCCCGGAGGTGCAATCCGAGACCCATAAGTGCTCACAAGCGCGAACTTCTTGATGCGGCGCTATTAGAAATGATCGACACAGGCGCAGTACGTCAGTCAAAAAGCCCGTGGGCTTCCCCGGTAGTCCTTGCTCCAAAGAAGGACGGCACAGCAAGGCTTTGTGTTGATTACAGGCGCCTAAATGAAGTGTCAGTCAGAGACAGTTACCCGTTTCCTAGTATTTCCTCAGTAATGTATGCCCTTGGAAACGCGACTGTTTTCACAACCCTCGATTGCAGCCGCGGATTTCTTCAAATCGAAGTTCATCCGGCTGATGTAAAGAAGACTGCATTCATTTGCCATAGGGGGTTGTTCGAATTCACTCGCCTTCCCTTTGGTTTGTCCAACTCTCCCGCCAGCTTTCAACGCCTAATGGACGTTGTCCTCGGTGACGCGAAGTACGAGTTTGCGATGGCGTACATGGATGACGTAGTGGTCTTTTCACGAACATTCGAGGAGCATCTCGTGCACCTTCAGATCATACTCGAACGAATGCGTCAAGCCGGCCTTACGATTCATCCAGATAAAGTCCAGTTGGCATCGCCTGTAATCAACCTTCTCGGATTTGTTGTGGATAACGGAACGCTGCGGCCGAATGAAGATAAGCTGCGCGCAATAACGGAGTACCCACCCCCTTATGACGTCAAAAGCCTACAGAGATATCTCGGGATGATTGCGTTTTATAGAGATTTTATTCCGCAATGCGCTGAGATAACTGAACCTCTGAACCGATTGCTCCGCAAAAAAACGAAATGGTGCTGGGGGCAAGAGCAGCAAACCGCATTCGCGTGTCTTTCAAGGGCTGTGACTGAAAACGCGTGTTTAAACCTGCCCGACTTGAATCGTCCGTTCGTCTTGCAGACCGACGCAAGCGATTACGGATTAGGAGCAGTCCTTCTGCAGGAACATGACAGCGTTCTTCGTCCCGTAGCTATCGCCAGTCATACGTTAACCGGAGCGGAGCGAAACTACTCAACAACCGAAAAAGAGTGCCTGGCAATTATTTTTGCGCTTAAGAAGTTTGACATGTACCTTGACGGCGCTTCGTTTAGCATTCAAACTGACCACATGGCTCTCTCGTGGCTCAAATGGCTTCAAAACCCTGCAGGACGACTCGCTCGATGGGCCCTTTCGCTCCAGCGCTACAAATACACAATCGAGTACAAGCGTGGAGTGGCTAACCACGTTGCAGATGCGTTGTCCCGTGCTCCACTTCTCGGGCAGGAAATGCAGGTGGATCCCGACTTGGTGGCACTGGCCAATGCGGCGCCCATCACACCAGAGTCGCGGTGGGGAACCCTGGTGAGCAGAGAGGAGCTCCGAGCGGCCCAGCTGTCCGATGGACTTTGTCAGAAGGTGATGCACCAGCTGGCAGAAGAAAACTCAGCCGACGCTGGGAATTTTCCAGAGACTTGGACTCATACCTGCTCAGCAGCGACGGCATCCTGCTGCGATACATCCCCCAGGCGGACGATGGGTCCAGCGGCCCGCCATTCCGGTCTGTAATACCACGTAAACTGCGTAAATCATTTCTAAGATATATGCATGATCCCGCCTTGGCAGGCCACAGCAGTGGGAGCAAAACTTACGAAAAGTTGTCCCAAATTGCAACGTGGCCAGGTATGAGGCAGGATGTGATGAGGTACGCTCGTAGCTGCCCGGTTTGTCAGAAGGCAAAACCCCGAGGTGGCCAACCTCCAGGTTTAATGCAGTCGGTCGAAAGCAAGTACCCCTGGGAGTGTGTTGCCTGCGACGTTGTCGGTCCCTTTCCCCGTAGTCCACGCGGCAATCAGTATTTGCTAGTAGTGACCGACCATTTCACAAAATGGGTCGAAATGTTTCCTTTGCGCAAACTAGACTCTAAGAAAATCTGGGACTGTCTTCTCGAGACGTTCGCGCGCTTTGGCTTTGCCGCAACGCTTATTACAGACAACGCTTCTTATTTTGTTAGCAAGGTATTCGTGGATGCGTGTAAGGCGCTAGGCATACGGCACAAACGGACTTCGCCATACCATCCACAGGCGAATATCACGGAAAGAGTGAACCGTAACCTGAAGCAGATGCTTGTATCGCATACAGAGCGACACAAAGACTGGGACGCGAAATTAGCAGAAATGGCATTCGCTACCCGCACAACAATCAACCGGTCCACGGGTTTTACTCCGGCCCAACTTAACTTTGGAAAAGAGCTCGTGTTTCCCCTGGGAAACGGCCTCCTTTGCACAGATCCTGCAAGCATGCAGCGCACAACCACGCAGTTCGCAGAAGATCTCCGGAAGCGTTTCACGGAGAACCTGCGTGAAGCTCGAGAAAGCCTCGACGTCTCGAGACTGCAGCAGGCAAACCAGTACAACAAGGGGAGGCGAAATCTGCAGTTCAAGGTAGGAGATCTGGTACTGAGGCGAACTCATCCCCTGAGTGATGCTGCTAGAGGCTTCACGGCCTCTTTAGCAAAGAGGTGGGATGGCCCCTACCGTGTTAGTAGCAAGCTCTCCAACCTGTCTTATGAGCTGGTGCATTGTGAATCTGGTGAAGTGTGCGGGTCTATTCATGTCGCCGACCTAAAAGCTTTCTATGAACCCGAGGAGGTAGATGTGTCGCAGGTTCCAGATGACGACTATCCGGACCACCTCTCGGAAGATTCCACACCGTCTCTACCGCGGTACAACTTGAGACGGCGGTGAAGACGACCGGGAGTAGCACGAGTTCTAAGTGTATTATCTTCATGTCCCCTTCGGTGTTTTTTTTTGGGGGGGGGGAGAAGAGAAATGGTCCGCGCTCCCGCATGCACAGTGGGACAGGCATCTTTCGTGTGCGCGGCTACTTTTTCCTACCGCGCCATGGCCTCATGTTGTTTTTAATTTCTAGTTCCTCGTGCCAGACAGCGGCGACGCAGCTCCCATCATCAGACCACCCCCCATGGCTGCATCGGTACTGTCCGGAAGTACTGACGTCGGACCCGTGCTCGCTCATCTGAGAAGACCCTTGCTGACCCAGAAGGAAGGCCCCCCCCGAAGACCATCAAAGACGTCCTCTGTTTTCGTTTTTGGAAGGGGGGAGATGTGTGGGCAACCGGGCGATTCCAAGCGGTTGGCCCAGGCTGCCCCTCCGACAATCATAAGTGGTCATCTTGACCACGAGGGGGCCAAGGGCAACTGGCCACGCGAGCGGCGCTCCGCCGCTGATAAAAGGCCGTCGCAGCGGATGCGCGGGGGCGGTTGGGATCGCAGAGCAGGCGATAGCGGTCATTAAATGTTTACGTGTTGTTGAACCGGTGTGCTGTGTCATTCTCCGAGACGGGTAGCAGCAAGGGAAATCCCACAACGTGGAGCAACCCGTTTATTTTCTATGTATTTTTTCTACGGTATTCTGGATCAGAAAAGAAACAAATGCAGTTTATAAAGTACAGAAACAAGAAATAGACTTCGTAAGTGCGACGTCATGGGTCCCAACAAACCGTTGCTAGGGTCGTTGTTATGGACTAATAACTGTGCACTCTAAAAGAAGTCTGTGTGTATACTTTCCCGCACAGCACTCGGAGAGCCAATCACCGCAACTCGCGGAGGCAGCTCAGCGACTGACGATGCCGAAGCATATGTTTAGACCAAAAAACGCAGCCTTAGTTGTGACATTAAAGGGACACTCAAGCGGTTTTTGGAGAAGCTACTTTTTGGTGCGATGGTGTTAAGGAAGTGTCAGTGAATGAGTATCTTCAGTTTTAGAAGGCAGAAACGCCTATTAATCACGCAGGAATAAAATACGTGCGGACTCTTTTCTGTACTTGCGAGGACCAATGAAATTATCGTATGTTTGAAAATTTTGGCGGTCTTTTTAAAGTTTCGCTAAAAAAACAATTTTCAGTTCATTTAAATATGTTGTGCATGATGATTTCACAAGACGTAAAATATTTCTAGTTTAGAATACGCGATAGCGCAATTATCGTTTCACAAACAAGGGACTACGTTTTCTATTTGCCTTCCTCCGCGGGGGGTGAATTTCCCGTTCCCCAGGGATGCGCGGAAGCGCACGTATCTCCGCGCGTTGCAGGCCGGTCGTGCCGGTCGCGGGCCAACCGGCTCCTTCTATCCACAAACGTGGCGTCGGTGGTGATCGTCGGAATGGACGGCCTGGTGAAAGCTCATCGTTCCGCGTAAAAGCGCTATCCTTGACTGTGAATTTTCGTCGTGTTTCGCTATGATAACCCAGCACGTACTAGAAGGGAACATCCACCTACTCGTGCGGCGATGTCGTGGCGGCACTCTCAAGATAGCAGAAACGCCCGTGCCGTCGTGTTTGTTTACTTCGACTACAGTGGTGCTTTATAAGCATTTATGTCCTCGAACATCGCCCGGATTTCTGATTTGGCGCATTTCATGCGTGTGCTCAAGTTCAAGGTATTACTGGCGCGTACCGTATAAAGGATGCGAATTTTCACGCGTTTTCATCACCGGAGAAAAGTGATTAGGGTTAGCAATCCTGAACGCTCGCAACGTCTATCTGATCACGAAATCATATTTCTACGTTGCTATATCGCTGCTAAGATTACATTGTCTTTTATAATCGTAGAAAAGGCGTGTGGCGATATTTGTACTATTGCAATGTCGTGTATTAGAGTCGTGATCGTCCAAGACGGCGCTGCATCTTTTTATTTTATCTTTTTTCATTCGCTGTACCCTGCAAGCCTATCAAGAAAAAATAATAAAGCTTTAGACTAGAAAACTGTCTGTCTATATTCCGTTACGGCATTGAGTAGCAGTGCGTCCCCTTTTTTAGAGGGGCCGCTGACACAGCTGACGGCGGCGTACAGAAGCGGTCGCCGTGCTGACGACCCGCTGCGCTTGTTGTAGTGGTTACAGGTGTGTGTACGCGCGGCGCAGTGCGGTCGTTCCGGTCGCTCCGGTTGCAACGGACGCAGTCGTAGGTACGCGCTCGCTGCACATGTCTGAACCAGCCTTCCCCCCGTTCTCCCGAGGCGAAAGTCAACGTGGCGACATCGTTTGACATCACGCACCAGAGGTAACGCTGCGATGTCAAACGTTGGTTTGGTTACGACTTGCCCCAACCGCAAATCGAAGAACGCCCGAAAAGGTCTGCGTTTCGTCGTCCTCGGAACCCGAACACGACTCCGAAGCGCTGCTATCGTCCACATCGCACGTCGGAGTGGCGTCATAGGAAATCATCCCCAGGTCGGCTGTCCGCCGAAGAACTTCCTCTAACGGCGTCAGGTCCTCGAGCGTAGAGAACTCCGCCATGATCGAAGCTCGAATGACAAAGAGGTTCGGCCGATGCGGCTACCTCGGGATCACTGCGCGACGGAACGTCGTCCAACGCCATTGGCCCGAGATCCTTTTGATAAGCGTGCGACGACCAATGAGAGTGGTTTCGTTTTCGGATGGATCCGAGGTTTGGCGGCCTTCAATTACATTTTTATTAAAGAAATAATCACCGTATGACTATACTTTTTTGGTTTTTAGGGATACTTAAGGCGTCCAAATTCAGCTGTCATTATCAAAACACGAACTGAAAAACCACTTGACTGCCCCTTTAAGCAATGCAAGCGTGACGTTTTGCATTGCTTAATGTTACGACTCAGACAGCGTTTTTTTTTTGTTTTGTTTTAAACATATGTTTCGGCATCGTCATTCGCTGAGCTGCCTGCGTGAGTTGCCGTGATTGGCTCTCCGTGTGCTGTGCGTGAAAGTATACACACAGACTTTTTTTAGAGTGTGGCTAGGTTTCGCTACAAAAACCCGACCGCTCAAAAATCAGGAGTAGGATTTAAACTTTTAAAAATCAGAGATATAGAAAGCTTGTATGTCATATATGTTTCGACAGAAGTATGCCGCTAATCGCTTGTTTCTGAAAAAATTACGATTGCAACTTTCGGTCCTCAAGGTGCCTGCAGCACGCGACGAAAGCAAGAAGTATGCCATCTGCCACATGCCGGCCGCGGCCAAGCCGTCGCCGTCGTTTGAATCGTGGGAATAAAGACGATATTCTGATATTGCATTTGTTTGAAATATAATGAGTTTCAGGCACTTATAATTATTCATATTGGGGTGCGATGCAAAATATGGTTTATCGAAAGTCCGGACGTCGATCGAGATTATCGCTGCTAAAAGATTGCATTGCATCCGTGAGAAAAGCACTTCAGGCGATCAGTTGAGTTCCCAAATTTTGTTTGCGGACTTGCGCTATGGGAAGGTGCTTCGTACCTGGTTGTAACCATTGCATGGAGAAAGATGCTTGCAGTTTCTTTAGATTTCTGCAAGACACAAAAGCGCAAAAAAACTTGATAAAAACATAAGCTGAGTTTATTACAGATAGTGCTCGCATCGCGGCTTTGATAGAGATCCTCACCAAAAGAGCAAATCCAAGGAATTAGATGTGTACCAATACCAGAATACTGAGAAATCGCGACAGACATGCAATTCTTTAATAACCTGACCCAACCCAATAATAAAAATAATAATAATAATAATAATAAACGTCCTGCCTCGACGGCGTACGATTTGTTTCTCAGGCTGGCCTGCATGCACTACGCTGGTAATGCACTTCAAGTCGTCGTAGTAGCTGAGCTGCATGACGTCGTTTCATTTTACGGCATTTTCACCCCTCTAAACTTAATGGGGCTCGTCACAAAAAAAAAAAACACAAAAAAAACGCACGTTGCGGAGGCTTTTACGGTTATGGCGATGCACTTATTTTTGTCTCTCGTTTACCGACGCAATTCAATGAAGACGCCCGCTGCAACAGAGGCCAGCAAATCTATCGTGTTGCCTACCACCAACGCAAAGAGTAGTGTAATACTTCAGAGACGGCTTTCATCATTGCAATACGACACTGAGATGACAGAACATCATCATAATTAGATATAAAAAAGTTAGGTTGCTTAAATAAATTATTTACTTGTAAGCAAAAATCTAGCTTCGTGTGGAGTCTCCATGCATTAGTCCGTAGCAACGTCCCTAGCAACGGTTTGTTTGGACCCAGACGCCATGTTGTGACGTGGTCACTTGCAGGGTCAATTACCCGTCAACATACCAGGCACCAAGCGGTGGAAAACGCGCCGAAAACTAGAAAGGTGCAATGGGATCAAGCGCCAACGCGCGCCAACGCGCGCCAACACGCGCCAACGCGCGCCAACGCGCGCGCGCCAACGCGTTGGCCAATGGGAGGTTGGCCAATGGCCGAAGCTTGTTGGGTCGTTGGTCAATGAGTCGTTGGCCAATGAGAGGTTGGCCAATGGCCAAAGGCCAAAGCTCATGAAATGGCGGACGGAAGTAGTCATCTCCCAATCGTCAGACTACGCTGTTGTGGTGGCCAGGCTGTCAAAATCTCCTTAAGAAGGCCAAACTCTTTTAGTATAAACAGCTCTTTTATGAAGCGGCGAGTGTAGAAAGGTCCCGGAGGATCCGACTGGTTCCGAGCGTTCCGAAAGTCTTCGGGGAGCAGGCTTGGCTTGCGGTTTGGCCGTTCGGCGGATTGGCAGCGCGAAGTGGCTGCCGTTCTGAACTGATCTTGCTCTTGTTTGTGGTTAATGAAGTGTTATACCGAAGTAGTGTTTAATCGCGCAGCAAATGCAATGCGAGCCGCCTTGGCCGCCCGCTGCATCCAGCCTATCCAGCACATGCTTTACTGCGCCCTCTCGAGCCGTCAACATGGAGTGCGGCAGCCGTGAGCGCTCGCTGAGCTCACTACCCCTCCTCTAGTTCACGGCCACCCAAGCCAGGACCAAGGACGTCATGACGGAAGTTATATTTTGCTTTTTTTTGTAATTTAGTTTAGTTTGCGTATATCTTTTAATATAAAGCGAGACTCAAGAAAAGAGAAGTTTCAGAAAGTTACTGTACATTCAGTGCGCTCAGGTTCGGTGCAAATTAAAAACCGGTCAAAACTTCGTTGAAAGAATCCTTTAATACCCGTGCCACACGGGCAACTCGAATGCTATTTACAACGAATGACCTTTTAACGGTCGGCCAATCAGCGCGCGACACTCCGGGCATGGGGCGTTCCACGCGCGACAGATCGCGAGCCGTTTCGTCGATCACACGAATGTCATTCGTTGTAAATGGCATTCGAGTTGCCCGTGTGGCACGGGTATTAGACGCACTTATTACACGCAATTTTTGAATAGGGCAAACATGAAAACTGAGCAAATAAAAAAAGTGAAAGCCGTTTACAACTCCCTGTAACGCCGAATTGGAGCGCAGCTCTTGAGAAGGAGGGAAGGGTACTGAGGGGAGGGTAGACCCCTCCTCCTCCTCCTCCCCTCATTCTTGAATATGCTCCGGGGGGTCACCTGACGTCGGGGGGAGGGGCGGGGGTCACGTGACCTTGGGAAGGGGGGTCACTTGACCTCGAGGGGGGGGGGATTCACGTGACTTAAGGAGTCACGTCACCTTGGGTGTCACGTGACCTTGGATGTCACGTGACTTTGGGTGTCACGTGACCGTGGTGAAGGGTCACTCGACTTCGGGGGAGGGGGGTCACGTGACTTGAGGAGTCACGTAACCTTGGGGGTCACGTGACCTTGGGCTGACCTTGAGGGTCATGTGACCTCGCTCTTACGCCGACGGCGACGGCGACGGCGACGCCGACGCCGCTCAAGCCGGAAACGGGCGCCCTAAGAGCTGCGCTCTAAAATAATATCTCAGTAACTATTAAAGGGACCATGAAATGACTTTTTTACTTTTTCCAGATAACTTTTACATTAAACCGTCAATGTTCACTGAATGCCGAACAGGCATCCGTTTTCGTCTCGGTTTATTAACTTCTACACAAAAAAATTAACGAAATATCGACTTTTTCTTGACCGCAAAAGAAGCCGTGACGTACGCTGCTTCCGGAACCGGAAGTTCTCTCGGCGGTAGGAGATGGGAGCGTTAGCGGCGACGAGTTGGGGTGCGCCGGTAGGTTTTACTGCGCCGATGTCACCGACGTATTTTCTGAATCGGCGCCTCTCATCGCCGCATCGCAGCTGAGCGAAATTCAATGAGATACGTTGCGCTACAGCGACAGCATGGGACTAGTCCCATACACCGGTATGCCTGTTGGGAAGTGCAGCGAGTCTTCCGGTGAAGACTTCAGAAGTCGTCGAGCTGGGTGGGCTGAAGCGCACACCCAGCTCGACGCGCGTGGAGCGAAAGCTCGCGCTGCAGAACCCAGGGATCCTGGGTTCGAGCCCCACCCCTGCCCGTTTCGATCTGGATGAGCATCGTACCGGCGTGCGGTCGTGTATCACTACTGCGTGAGCACGTTAAAGACCCCAGGTTAGCAGTCGTACTGCACTGGCAAAATTGCTCATCTACAGTGTAAACCAGTGTCGCCTCATCCTGGCAGACCAACCTTACACTGTATAAACACTAAACGTCCAATTTGACTTTTTTTTGACTTCAGAAGTCAACACAACTGTTATTGTTGGTAAAAGGCGGCCAGTGTCAGTCGTTTGCAAAGCGACGTAGATGGAAACAAATCGCCGCGGCGTTTTTCGCGGTCTCGGAGATGCAGGAGCGAGCCGACGTTAAAAAAGATACGTTTGAACTACGAGTGTCAGCAAGAGCCACGTAAATACCTGTTCACACTCGGAGCGGACGCGCGCGTTTGATGGAAGTGCTGTATTCGCGCTGTTGGTAAGCGCTTCGGGACCGATCTTTTACGATTGCAACTCGATACTGACGCGACACTCGGCAAAGAAAGGTTGGACCGGTATTGCACGTATACCTCCCACGAACTGTTACAGCTCGACAGTGACGTGCAGTCTGTCAGAATAAAAATGGCACACCAATAACAAAGAGTACATACCGTGTTACGAAGGTAATCCATACAGCGTTTATTTCAGCTCTATATCACACAAAACAAGAAGAGAGAATCGACGAGGGTCTCTTTTCGACGAGTGTTCGTCAACACTGCCTCGGAAAACAAGGGGAAGAGATTGACCTCACCTCTTAATCTAAAATTGAGGTCAGCGATCAAACTATAATACGGGAAGGGTCCACAAGGGTAGCACGGGCATATTCCATTCAGCACGCCAGCCGGTCGTAGGCAGGCAGACGGTCTTGCGACGAAGCAACGCTGCGCCGAGTCGGAGTGCCTGCTAGGCCTATATTCTGAGAGCTTCGTCGGAGCGGGATTCGCGGCTGTTGTCGCTCTTCTCAAGTGTTTGTGGATCCAGCGTTCTTGTTCGTCGTGGTCTGTTTTAAGTACATTTTTTTTCTTGCTGCTTGAAGTCGGCACGCGCGAGATGAACACATAGAAAAATAAACGTTCAGTCAGTCAGAGTTTTGAGAGGAAGGAAACCAAAGGCAATAACCGTTGTAAGTCGGCCCTGCCCTACTGCGCACGCGCAGTAGTTGCTTCGTTTACCACACGATAGATGGCGCTTGGCTCTCAGCATTATCAAATTTGGCAATTTTCGCCACACATCTCTAATTATGCTACAAAATGTGGATCTGAATATTATTTAACAAAACTTTTAGGAAACATTCGCCGGCTATTTATTGTTTACGATCGCGGTGCTGGTGAGGTAGGCTCTTACCCAATAGGCGACCTGGATTTGGCTGACGTGCTCCATTTCCGCGCATGCATCGTAGTGAACAGGCGAAGGAAGGAAGGCGCAAAAGAGTCCAGTTTTCTTTTAAAAGTTCTATAGCAAATAATTTATTTTGGCTCCCTAGTTTTGTGTTTTTGTGTTTCTTTTCACACCTTTTACGACGTGCGGTGGATGAAATTCGATTTTAAAATCATGTCATGGTCCCTTTAAGCTTTCACAAATTCCTTAAATTGGACAGACTGCCACAGTAATTGCAGTCAATACTGCACTTGCAACATAACCCATAAAACAATATTTAAAATGGTAATTAACAAAATTTAGTTAATTAGATAACTTTCTAACTTTCACCCCTTTTTAATATTTTTTAAGAATCAAAAATAAAGGTGCCCTGAGGAGGTTTCTGATATCGCCTAAATATGGGGATAACTCACTCTGCTGTCTCCCAGCATCCTAGAAATCCTTACATCATGACGATACGCAGCCGATTTCGCAATCCAAAAAAGCAACCGAAGATCCCAACACATCAATGCCATCTCCGGTGATGAAAGGATCTTGCTCCGAAACCAGGACCACTGTCAGCCAATAGCGAGCGAAGGATCCACGCACCTCCGACCGGTAGAAGCGCAGAGGAATATCTCGAATGCGCGCGGCTCGATGTCCATACACCCCGGACTACAATTCAACCCAAGGACCGCGCGCTCGAGAGCTGACGACCACATACATCACTCCCAGAAAAGAAAGAGAAAAAAAAACAAAAAAACTGTGCGCTGTTTTTGAACCGATTATTACAGTATTATGTTCCCTCTCCTAAAAAAAAAAAAAAAAAAGCATTTTTTGATTACTTTTTTTTTTGCTTTTATAATCTACAAAAGCATACACATTTTGTAATAACAGAGTTTGCAATCTCCACAATATGTGGCGTTTTGATGAGTCACATGCCGTCCTGGATTCCGGAACAATGCTCCCCCCATCGCCGGAGATGACCTCGGTGTGTTCGGTCTTTGATTGCTTGTTTCACGGGGAAACCGACGGCGCATCATTATGATTTATGGATTTCTAAAATGCTTAGAGGCTGCAGAGTGACGTATCATCATATTTAGGCGAACTCAGAAACATCCTCAAGGCACCTTTCAAACACCCTGCGTAAGAATGGTCGAGCCTCCGGGGTTTGAGGAAACAATATTCGCAGTCGCCGGCAATTTGTTTTTTGTCGCACTACATTTTTTTCTTTTGTGAATTTTGGCCGGCAGCTTATCTTTTATATATGCATATATATATATATATATATATATATATATATATATATATATATATATATATATATATATATATATATATATATATATATATATATTCTTTTTTTTTAGTGTCAGGGATCGTTACATTTCGGCTATCCCCCTCCGAAGACGATCGGGTCCCGGCAGAGGCGCCGGGCTGGCGGGGACCAGACTTGTACGTAACGAGTTAAAATTAACTGATTGCTCGTAATCAATTACATTTTGTTGTAACATTATAACGCTTCAGTTATTTCTTTTCTGCGGTAACGTTCGCTGTATCTCAATTCCAATTTTTCTGTAATCAATTTTATGTTTTCAAAAGAGCTAAAATGTTCGAGTTTCGTTTTATTGCGTTAAAAATTTCTCTGCCTCCCCGTGCGTCGCTCGTCTATGTGGCACCAACGTTAGATACCTTTTTGTTTCACCCCTACACAACGAAAAAAAGAGTGCCTCGTGTCTCATGCACAGGCTGTTATAATCCGGGTTTGCTGTGTCATAGACGGCTGTGTTCTGCACTGACTTCATCTCGCCACGACAAAGCCCCCCTTTCCCCCCCCCCCCCCCCCCTCCCCACCCACACACACACTTTATTTTCGAAAGAGTACACCAGCGCGTGCTTGCATATGATCTGCCTTTGTTACCAGATCGACGTTAATACTATAGTCCAACATGTGGCTGTTTATTTATCCTTCTCTCTCTCTCTCGCGCGCGCGCTCTCTTTGTATGTATACTATAATACAGAAGGAAGTGACGAATTCTATTAGCAACAGCTTATTTTGTTCTCAATGCGCCCGACAAGAAGGTCGTGTGCTCTCTCTGGACGAGAACTTCAAACGACAACTGATGTTGAGAGAGAGTGAGAGAGTCGGAAAAAGAAGAACAGATAGGTTAACCTAGGTTGGAGTTCTGGTTGGCTACTCTGTTTTAGGGAAGGGGTAGTGGGGAGTTAAAAGAGGAAGGAAAGAATAGGAGGACATAGAACAATAAACATGTCAAAAAAAAAAAAGAAATAGTGACACCAGAGTACAAACTATAGATCACATTACAAATAAAGTACGTGTGTCCTTTAGAGGCAGAAGCTCAGCCGCGTTTCCTTTAGGAAACGCAGAAAAGCTTTTGTGGCCCTCGCTGCATTCTGAGGGCTGTCCCAGGTGTGAATGACAAAAGAAAACGAAATGGAACCACTTTGAACATGTTCAGGTTGGTTTTAGGTTGGTTTTATTGTGCGTAGATCAAAGGTAAACACATTGGAAATATTACAGAAGGAGGTCCCAGAGTCAGAGACTGGAAAGGGACCTCCTGTTAATGGTAGTAATAATTATAAAACAAATTTACAGCAGTCAGAATAGAAAATAAATAATGACATGAATAAGTGAAACACAGAACTAATTGCAGTGATATAAAATGATCAAAATAACAGTAAGTTAAACACTCATAATAATTATAAACTTATAAATAAAATAACACTGAATAAACAGAGCAAGGTTATAACAGTTGGAATTGCAAATCAATTTTGAGAATAAGTGAAATGCAGTACTAATTACAATAATATGAGAGACAAAACGGCAATTATCAAAAAGAGAGATACACAATGACGTCATGACAGCAATGTATGACTAAAAGGACTGAAGAAATATGCGAAGTTTCTGCTTAAACACGTGAATTGATGGTGATTGCTTGATGGCTAAAGGTAATGAATTCCACACAGCCGTGGCTGAGAGGTTGGTGGTAAATTTACCATAGTTAGTCCTAGGCTAAGGCAATAACAAGTTATGATGAAATGCGAATCGAGTTATCTTATGCTGTGGAAACTGATTATCGTTAAGAAGTGTTAGAGCGAGTTTGCCGTTCACGAAATTATACACAAGTAACCCGAGGGTATGTTTATTTAAATTGCTAACAGATAAAATATTAAAATCACGGAAAAACCAAGAAATATCAGATGAAAAGTGACTAAAGGTGATGATACGAAATGCTTGATTTTGGACGTGCTGCAATGGAGACAAATGTGTGCGATACGTATTTCCCCACGAAGATATGCAGTAGTTAAGATGACTATGTATAAATGCGTAGTAGAGGGAAATGAGAGTATAGATGTGGAAAAAGGCGCGTACTTTGATTAATGCTCTTATGCCGAATGCTGCTTTTCTAGTTAAGGAGTTAATATGCCTGTGGAATTTTAAATGAGTGTCTAATTCAACCCCAAGAAATACAACGTGGCTTGCAGCCGTCAATACATTAGAGTTTAAGTGAACCGATGGAAGCCCTGGAACGATTTTGTTGGTTGATGTGAAAATGACAAAAGTAGATTTAGAAGCGTTAATGTTCAGTATATTACGCCGACACCAGTTAGCAACATTGGCAGCGTCAGCGTTAATTTTGAGTAACAATGAGTCAAGGCTGTTATCGGAAGTAAAGATGGTAGTATCGTCAGCGTATAGTAAACAGTCAGAAAAATTAATGCACTGAGGAAGGTCGTTAATATATATTAGGAACAACAGAGGTCCAAGAATGGAGCCCTGGGGGACGCCAATATTAGTAGTTCTAAAGTGGGAATTGTGTAAGGTGTAAGGTGAAAGTGTGTAAGGATTGTTGATATCGCAAAAGAGAGTTTAAAAAAGTAACGTGAGAAGTAATCAATTTCTTTCTGGTCATTGTTCAGTTACTTTTGTGTTGTAACTAGTAATTAATTACTCTAATGAGTACATTCTTTAATATAGAAACGTAATTGCGACCGATTACTTTTTTTCAGTAACGCGTACAAGGCTGGCAGGGACCTCTCTGCACGGCCATTGCCACGGTTCTCGTCAGAGCTGTCTGCCGAGACCTGCTGCGTGCCTGATGGATGTGAGTAGCTCCGTTCGATTTACCTGCATCTCCTGCACCGGTGCAGACAAGTGTAGGGCGGTGTACTTCCGGTCGTATCTCAATATAGATACCGGAAGTACTCTGCAATACACTTTTCTCCGCCGGTGCAGGAGGTGCAGGTAAATCGAACAAAGCTAATGTTGACTATTAGACTGTTTGCGTCACGTGCCTTTGTGAATGTGTAAAGCAATTGGCCATGTCTTTCCCGAGGACAAGGTGATTGGTGCCCTCAAAAGTCTGTGCCCGGGCAAGGAACGGCATTTTTTGGCGGATATCTTGACCCCGGAACCTGGAATTCCCATATCTGCACACATGAAACATATGATTACATTGTTTGTAACGGAAGTATCTGCGTATATATAGTCCTAATATGCTGTTTGCACCGTACGATCACGCAGCCTCCGTCGCACTCCTCCGACTCGGACCGAAGAAGACCATCGTCAACCATTGACTGGCATAACACTGTGGTAAAACAAGAAAAGAAATCATCTTTACTCCCTATATATGCAAATTGAAAGTTTCCATGAATATACGTGATGGGTGACGCAAGTTTGCCAATGTCGCAAGCGGCTAACAAAAAAAAAAAAAAAAAAAAAAAAACAGACGGAACGCATTCGTGCACGTTCAAACTCAAAAGTGTGAAGCAACTTTTTGTGTAATGTCAGAGACAAGATTTGCTGTCAACGCACACAAACCTCGTTGGGCCCCCTTGCAATGTGCTCGTAAGAAAGTCGTCTTCGTTTTATGTCCAAGAGCCGAAAGGATGGGTGGGTGCTCGCTGCCGAGGGCACCGATTTTTCCTTTATGTCGGTGCCTCCAGTGTTCGTTACCCTCCGATCGTAAATCTGTAAACCGCGGGCCCTTCCAGCCTTTTATTATGGCCGTTCAGCTGTTGTTGTTTTGTTTACTTTTTTTCGCAATGGTGTCTTTTCTGTATGGTTTTACCACGTGTAGTAACGACACAATCAAGGGGCGGTATTTGTTCTTATATGTGCCGAAAATGCGCTTCGCATCGCCCTGAGGAAGCAAGAACCAATTATATAAACCTACCTATTTTCCTCTACGTACATAAAAATAAGCCAAGATATTAAAATAGTTTATAACAATTTTTTCCAAGAATTTAGGAGCAAACCGGTCACCTATATAATTATATTCGCGGATTCGAATCAAGTTCGAGTCTGGACTAGTCCCTATTTTGAATTTGATTATGTTCCTATTAATCCAGAAAGAAAATATTTTCTTGTCAACTTTTGACCCACATTCGGTTTTGTTCGTCCCAAACAATTTTTAAGAGAATTTTAGAAGATAGACGTTCACAGAAGGTTCACGTTCAGCATAGTTCTACATCGTTTTAAACGTCCTGGTAATATTTTCTCGGATCTTGTGTTCAAAGCTTCGTTTTCTAACTCACAAGGTTGTGGCCTTCCTGACAAAAAGCTGCGAAAACAACTTTACGATGCCAGCAAGCCATTATAAAGAAAGACAATGACCCCACCAGAAAAACCAAAACACACCAAACAATCCACAATTCCATAAGCAACTGAATGTCATTCGCTCTATTATACTAAAAAGTAAAATCGTATCTTTAAGGATTAAATTAGTACAAAAGCTTCAATGAGTGTCAGAAGAGCTCTACTGTACTAAAGCTTTGATGATCATAACAATAATAAAATATAAAAAAAAAAATTGGAGTTTAAAATTGCAGACATTTCAATTGACACTTTCACAAAAAGGCATGTGAATAAATTGGTTTATAAACAATTCCCACAATTTATCATAAGAAATTGTAGGATAATAACTGTAAAGATTATTTGGTCTGTTTATTAAGGTTGGCACGCTGTATGTCACTGACTGCTTAAAGTAATTTGTTCGATGACGCAACATCAACTATTTTTCAATTCCTGCGTTTGCCACGCATCAATTTTTAGTGTCATCCCCGAAAGTGTTTTTAAATGTCTTCGGTACTTGATGTCTGAAATATATACTTCCCATAAAAGATGAAACTCATAAAGGTGGTCTGTGCTAGTTATTCTACTTTACGAAATATTTCACTTGTGGGGAGCAGATACAGCACGTTATTAACTCAACAATTAAGTAGCGTTCTCTTCTAAAAAAGGTAACCTGTTAATGTTTTTTTTCTTGGTCTTACCCCACATTAAAGTGCAGTAGTTCAGATTGATCGGAAAAGAGGATGATAAATATGAAGCTTAATGCTGGTAAGAAACAAATAGGGAAATCAAAATAAAGCCGCAACTGCAGAAGACAATTTCTTAGGTAGCAATTCGATATGAGAGCCCCCGTCATGCTATTTAGGAATATTACACCCATGAATTTCTTCTGAATAGCTGCATCAAGTAAACAGGGACCCAAATGTAACTGATAAGTGACGGCTACATCTTTATTCCTACGTCTGAATAGGACGTTTTTAGATTTTATTTTATTAATTATTCGGGGGTAATTCGAATAGGACGTTATTGGGCTGAAAAACAAATCCGATTCAAGGTCTGAGGTAATAAATAGGTTTATGTCATCAGCATGCAACACGAACTCTTGGCGCTCGTCAATATACATACCATCATTTAAACACATATTAAACAAAAAGAGGCACCCTTGAAGCACACCACACATAATCCGTTTAAATGAAGAGTGATAACCCTTAAATAACTACACGTTGCTCTAGACCAGAAATACAAGAATGCAAAAGCGACTGTGGCGTCTAGCGAATAGGACTGCGCGGCTGAAGCATCGCCGCGCACACGCAGCGCCATTCCTCCCCCTGTCGAGACGCGCTCATACGTGTTAGCAGTGCGAGGAGCAGACGACGCGGGAGGCTGGCACGTTTTCGGGCTTGCCTCGAGTTTTGTAAGGTAATGTACCGGATGCAAAAGAGCAGAGCGCCAGGTATTGCTGTGTACTGAAATGCCACATCATCGTTTTAAACAGAAATGCTTAATGTGTCTCCTGAACAGTAAATATACGGTTCCTGGGTGGTGATTCAAGAAAGATCGCCAGAAGCATGAATCGGCAGCTGTGCGGAAGAGGGCGTTATTTATTGTTTCCCTATCTTGTGGCATCATTTTGGAGTGCAGATACGCTTACTTGTTACGTTAATAGTGACTTTTCGTAGATCACACGCAAGAGCATGCAAGAGTTTTGCGTTGCTTGGGGGAACCGTGACTTTGAGGGCGGACTGAGCTCGCGCCCGAAGAGCACAAAATCCGCAACTCACGTTCTACGAAAAGTCCGTAATGTAGAAGCTACGATGGTCCCCCGTGGCTGTCGACAAAGAAAAGCCTAGTATGCAGTTATCATTTTTTAAACAACTTTAAATTAAGATCCAAGCTCGTTTTGCTTATCCGTCAATTTTGTTTCCCGATGCTTGCAAGAGAAAGCGAGTAAGCGACAAAAGACTTGACGTAAAATGTGGCAGATAATCGTAGCCCCTATTACGTACTGACTTGAACGACGCATATTTAGAAAGAAATTGACGGCTGTTCTCTTGTTATTTTATATAATATTAAACTGAGGCAGTAATTATACCCACAACTCGTATAATTATACTTTCATAGGAACTCTAAACATTAGACACTAGAACATTCAGGGTCGACGAATTAGAGCATGTTGGCAATATCATATATGTAAAACAAAGCAACATAAAAGACCAGGACAAGACACATAACAAAGGAAAATAACTGGAAATGTATGACTGAAATTCAGAATGAATAATATTTTTCGCAGAAAGAAGACAGTAATATTGACGATCCTTTTCGGGTGCAGGGGGTTCTAGATGTATAAAGTATAACTGCGCCTAAACAGCAAACAAAACATTAATATTCTGGCGTCACATAGGAAAGGTAAACAATGAGACTACAATACTTTCGCAAATGTGAGTCGATTGGCGATCATTATATTTACTCACAAATGTATTAATGGTTTACTGACGCAAGTGCGTGAATCACCGAATTACGATTTTACCGCCTTGACGGCAGCGGTATACGTGCGCGAAAAACAGGGTGTGGCGGCGTGTAGAAGAAGTATTTAATTTTAATGAGAAAGCATTATCTGGGGGGGGGGGGGGGGTCGCATGGAGCGAGCCAACGTCATCAGCCGCGCCAAACGGCAGATAAATTTCTGAAGCCGCGATCTGAGGCATCCCATCTTTGATACGAAGCAGAACGCCACGCAAAACGGCAATGATATGAAGCTGCCGAGCGTCAGTTCCAATTAGCGCCAATCCGCGGCGTTGCGTGCCCGCGCCGGAGTAGAAACGGCCGAGGCGTCCACTGATCCTCTCGGCGAAACGGCCGTTTCTGCTCCAGCGCGGGCCAACACCTGCTAGAAGAGAAGGACGTAGCGCTCCGAGTGATTACGTCACAATGTCGGAGAAGGATGTTCATGGCGCAACTACGTGAGAAAATATCTGGCATCGACGTAAAAAAAAAAACTTTTCTTGTCGAGCGGCGCGGTGGTGTTCGTGCGCGTTTATACGACATTAATATACGTTTTAAAAGCGCAGTATAATGGATATAATATAAACACAATATACAACGTGCTACCAAGGTTGAAAGTACCAATTTTATATTTATGATTATCCCCGTAACCGCGGGACTACGTGCAGTCCCGCAGCTCTCCACACGTTCCGAATGAACCGGTCCTATGCGACGTTTTCTTCCTTCGTACAGGCTCCAATTCTGGTAAATTTACGTTGTGTGAGCTGCTGGCTGTCTAAAAAGGAACGTTAAGACTTTAAGAAGGGACCGCACACGAGCAAGAGATGGGTCGACGACGTTAAGCCTCCCACACTGCTGCCGTTCGTCTCGTGTGTGGTCTTTTTCATCGTTCTTCCCGTCGTTTTTCTGTCGTCACCGCAGTCTCGGGTAGTTTTTTTTTTGTGTGTGTGTGTGTTCGCTTGATACTACGGCATTTACATGGATTTGCGGAACAAGCCCTGCTGCGGTTTGAGTGACATGTGTGGCAACTATTCAACGATGACATTGGTCGATTATCGATAGACCACTCTCTCGACAAAAAGATTTCTAGGAGTTCGTGTTCAAATGTTTTCGTGACGGATATTGTGGGATAAATGGATACGATCGACAGGTGAGAAACAATTTATTTACGGGCATTTCGGTCATGTTAAAGTCACTGGATCCTGGGAAAGTTACGCCATTGCCGTCCCTACCTGCTAGCCGGACACAAACGGATACTGACCTACAGACGACCCAAACCTCGCAGGACGATTGGCTAATCGGCCTTCGTTGCCATGGAAATCGCCATCTTGGTCCATTTAAATCTTCGAAGCTTCCAGGTGGTCGTTCTAAACCAGTCGCGCCAAGATCACCATGGAGCATCAACGTACTGGAAGCGTTCCTTGCCAATATAAGAGTATTTGGCAATTCGTATGCGATCAACTTATTAATCATGCCCATCTCCATGGATCTCTTACAATTATATTGTTCTTCTTGCGCATTTCAAGACAGTAAACTTATTTTTCAGTGCCTCCAAGCACCGACACAGCACCTGGTGGTGGTACGAACGTGTACGCCTGTTTCGCCGGTGTGTGGTTAGCTAAATCTCGGAGTACAAAAAACGACTCAATAAAGCTACTCGTCACCAGCGAATCTAGATAGGCTCACCAAGAACAGAGGGGTCAAGGAGAAATTGCTCATTTTATGGACCAAGATGGCGACCACACGCGGAGCTTGGCGTTACTTTCCCAGGATCCAGTGACTTTAGGTCATGTAAGACGCAAACAAAGTGCTGCAGCCTTTTTTTTAATTGTGATAAAATGGAATTTTGTTTTCGACGTTATTTGTGTGCAGTTGCGTCGACATTTTTAAATATGCGTGGTAATATTCAAGTTTTCACTGGAAGGTGAATAACAACTTTCTGTGATTATTCAAAGTACGGTGTTTTTGCTTATGTGTTTATTTATACGAGGGTGATTCAATAAATAAGGTGAATATTTTTGTATAAGGACTTCTAATACAGATAGAAGCTTACTTTTTTGTTTTGTTTTTCTACGTAGTCTCCCAGCACTGTCACACACTTTTCCCATCTGTGCACAAGCTTCCTTATTCCCTCAGCGTAAAAATCTTTAGACTGATGTCTCAGCCAGTCGCTCACAACACTTTTGACTTCATCGTCACTTTCAAACTTCGTGCCTCTCGTGAACGCTTTCAAGGGACCAAACAGGTGAAATTCCGTAGGGGCAAGGTCTGGGCTATAAGGGGGATGAGGGGGCAGTTCCCAGCCGAGCTCGTTGATGGTCTGCACCGTTAAGGCTGCTGTGTGAGGCCTTGCGTTGTCATGATGCAAGATGACTCCTTTTGACTGATGACCTCTGTGTTTGTTCTTCATGTCTTTCTTGACCTGCCTCAGCAGTTCACAGTAGTTGGCACTGTTCACAGTGCTTCCTTTTTCAAGGAATGAAATGGTGATTGGGCCTTGCATATCCCAAAAAACGGTGAGCATCACCTTCCTTGTGGACCGCTGGGACTTGAACTTCTTCTTCACTGGAGAGCCTGCGTGCTTCCACTCCATGGACTGTCGTTTAGACTCAGGCTCATAGTGCCAAACCCATGTCTCGTCAGAGGTGACCACCTTCTGAAGAAACTCATCACCATCCTTCTCATAGCAGGAAAGACACTGCTGGGACAACTCGACCTTCCTCTGTTTGTGCTCCGCAGTAAGCATCTTTGGCACCCACCTGCTGCTGACCTTCGAGTAGCCAAGGTCATCATGGACGATTTTTGTGTGCTGCCCCACAGATAAGCTCAAAGTCCTTGCAATGCCATCCACTGTCACCCTTCTGTCAGACTGAATGAGGTCATTGACTGATTCGATCACCTCAGGAGATCTCACTTCTGTAGGGCCTGTCTTCATCCTCAACACTGCTCCGTCCTTCTTTAAACAATTTAGCCCACTTGTAGACATTTTTCTGGCTGAAACATGGGGCACCGTACACAGTTGACATTCTCCTATGAATTTCGACGGGTTTGCAGCCTTCAGCAACCAAAAACTTGATAACTGACCGCTGTTCAATCCTGGAGCATGCTTCTTGGTCAGCCATCTTTGTTACTCGGTTAAATTCTCACAGTGTTGTTTGTAATCTGCATAAGAAATTAAATCCACGTGGAAAAGTAGTAAAACAATAAAAATAAATAAAAAGTAGGCTTCTATGTGTATTAGAAGTCCTTATACAAAAAAAAAATTCACCTTATTTATTGAATCACCCTCGTACTAATGTTATCGTATTGCTTTTACCGCGTTTATACTAGAATCTTAGCTGTATCAAGATAATAGTATTATTGTATACAAAATAGGTAATATTGTGTTTTTAGTCAGCTCGAGCCCATAGAGAGAAGCAAATTAGTTGATTGTAAATACGAATTTTAGTACCCCTGCCACGCGGAAAAGCTGATATTTTTTTTTATTAAATGATAGGGGATTTAACCAGCTCGCTGTCTTGAGTGATTATACGAGCGTCGCAAGCTGATTTGTCGATCCTATAATGTCATTTGATGGAAATACATTAATTTTAATTCAGTGACTGCACGTGATAACATCGCTTACATAGTCGTAAGTGACACTTGTCGAGCCGTGTCCGCGTTTGGTCCGTGCAACGCACCTCCGAAATCTTGAAGATGTGGAATGGGGTACCGGTCTGGGACTGTCACGTTGTCGAGAGCCCGGTAATCCCCGCAGGGTGGCCAGTCTCCAGATTTCTTTGGCACTATATGTAGTGCCGATGACCAAGCACTTGTTGAGGGACGTACAATGCCTAGTTCGATCATGAGCTCGAACTCCTGTCGGGTGATGTTGAGGCGATCAGGAGCGAGGCGTCGAGGTCTTGCAAATACTGGAGGAGCAGTTGTTTCTATATGGTGCGTGACGGTGTGTTTAGCTGGCTCTGTCGCGTCGGATGACCGCAGCAGCTGACGAAATCTGTCTAGAAGGGACTTCCACGGAGCCTCAAGTACGGGTGTTTATATGGTGAGGTTGAGGGACTCGGTCTTGGATGCGATTCCGTGAACATAGAGATGCGTTCACGCGTCCAGGAGGACGTTCCTCCTCAGATCGACAAGTAGGCCGAAACTGCGTAAAAAATCTCCTCCGAGGATGGATTGCTGTACGTCAGCCACATAGAACACCCAACGAAACGTCCTCCTCAGACCTAGGTGAGAGTTAGCGACTGTTGTCCATAGGTCTTGATGGCGGAGCCGTTGACAGCTCGCAAGGGGGGTGTTTCTGCGGGGCACCGTCGGTCCTGTTTTGTTGGTGGAATGACGCTGACTTCCGCGCCAGTATCAACGACGTACTGATGCTTAGTGGTGCGGTCAGTCACGAAGAATAGACGACTTGTTTTGTGGCCCGCAACGCCAGCCGCCGTCAGCGCCGGGCCTGCCTGTTTTCCTGGAACGTGCAGCGTGACTCACATCTTCTAGCACGGTTACCAAAGGTGCGGTGGTACCAGCATGTACCGCTGCTATTTGCAGACTTAGATCGACGACGTCGTGGTGGGCTGTCGGAGACCTGACGCGTTGTCGGACGACGAGTGTCCAGCCGCAGCTGCTTTAGGTCTTCTGAGAGGTGTGCGACAGTCGATGTGAGCACTTTATTAGACTCCAGCAGCTGGGGAAGAGTCTCATCCAACAGAGATATTCGGTGTGAGGGGTTTGGATGAGTTAGTTGGCAAACGTTGGGCGTGTTAACGTCCATGATTTGGTCCGCCATTCGAGCTAGAGTTTTGACGGAGTCTGTTGCTGAGGTGGAGAGAATCATGCGGACTTGAGTGGGCAGTCTCTGGAGAAATAATTATCGGGGTATGCTTGCGTCCAAGGTATTTGCCGTGTCACCCAGAAGTTGCTCCATACGACGGAGTAGTTCCGATGGTTTCCTGTCTCCAAGTTCCTCTGATGTCAGAAGCTGCTGAAGTCGCCGTTGTTCGGACTCCGTCGTACGCCGTATAAGCCCGGCCTTGAGCATGTTGTACGGCATATCTTGAGGGGGTGCACGCAGGATATCCCGGACAACCACCGCCACTGTTTGGGGCAGTGACGAGACGACGTGGTCAAATTTCGACTGTGGGAAGTTATCTTATTCTTCCGGAACGAGGACTCGATGGTCAAGAACCAAAGTTCCGAGTCCGACGACCAGAATTCCGGCAGTTCGAAATTTATTAAAGTAACTGCGGCAGCTGCTGAGCTATCTTCTGAGTGACTCATGACTGACTGAGTGAATGTGCGTCGGGTGATAGGGTGGTTCCAAGGATCTGAACGCCAAAGAAGTACTTGCCTTGACGGATAAGCACGATGTTTGAGTCCATCACGTTCGGGTCACCAATTCGTGGGTTCGTATGAACCCACAATATATTATATTTATATATTTACAAAAAAAGTAAATGAACGGGAGGGTTGTTCGTTGGTAGGTATGGCCGAAAACTGGCTCACTCTCGTGCTCTCTTCGCGCGCCTCTCGCGCATCCCTGCGTCCTTCTCTTCTTTCTTGTGACTGTAGTTCCTACAACCTCTTCTACCTGATCTTTAACTGTGATCTGTTTTGCTGTGTCCAATCACTGCGTGTCTCGCATTCCTAGAGCAATAATTGCGTGACTTAATGTTTTCTCTTATGCGCACAGCTCGTACGCACTTAAAATTTTAACACCCTTATTGGTGTAAATGGCTTCTCCTATGGGGAGCACCCTTATTCGTGCAACAGAACACCCTAGGAAATGGGTGTAAGCCTTAGCACCTTAAAAAAAGGTGTGATTTTTGGACACCCTAAAAAAGGGGTGTGATATTCTCACACCCTAGAATAAAGGTGTGATTCTTCTAACACCCTTAGTCATGGGTGTGATTTCTAACACCCTAAAAAGGGGTGTGGTTAATGTCTAACACCCTAAAAAAGGGTGTTACTTTCTAACCCCCCCCCCCCCCCGGTAATGTCCACCTCTCAGAGATTCCTGGAGAGAGCCCTGCTTGCGACATTTATTTTTTCTAGCACTGGTGACGTAAGCAAAACTCGACAGGCTTGGAAAAACGGAAAGACCGGAAGTCACTTGGGACACAAGCGGCAGTTCATGTTTTTAAGCATGCTTGCAAAGTACTTACAAATAAGAGAGCGATCTCATGTAATCCGTGATAGATGCATAATCCGATTCGGGCAGCACAGAACAATTCGCAAACACAATGCCGGGGATGAAGGCGGTCGCTCACATTCAACGGAAGCCTCGCGGTCACCGATGAGCAGCTCTCTGTCGCGATAGATGCACAATCCGATTCGGGCAGCACGAAACACCGCAAACACAATGTCGAGGATGAAGGCGGTCGATCACATTCAACGGAAGTCTCGCGTCCGCCGATGAGCAGCTCTTTGTTGAAACTCGTCCAACAAACACAGCACAATAATTCCATAGACTCCGACGAAATAAATGGCCAATAGATTAAAAAGTTGGCATAGATGTATTCCGGCCGTTCACGACGAAAAACCACGGTCGCGAAATGGAACTCGTGAGGACCTGCTTGCACGAGAAAGAGAACACTGACGGACGCTTTTTGGAAACCGGATTTACGTGGTCCCTACAACTCACCATAAACTGGCAAACGGCGAAGGCTATGACCCCAGTAAGCCATCAGCGCGTCAGAGCGAGTCGCGTGACAAATGTTCGTCCAAGCGTTTTTGTCCTACAGAGAGCGGTCACGTGTTTCGCTCCACACCTCTGATTCGCTAGAAGCGGCCTTCGCACTCGCTCACAGCCACACGGACACAAAAGAAAGTGGGGAGGCTTATCAGAAGAAGAGGTCAAAGGGGGGTGGACAGAGCTGCTAATCTCCCTCTGCGGCCTCCTGGGCTGCACAGGGAGGGTCGCCTTGTATGTGGGACCTTGAAGTTGTAGTTGTTCGAGTGGCGGTTCCCTTTCGAAAAGTGTGGAGCCGGGGAGAGGCTTATGCTTTCTGGGTAGAACTCGTTGATCGTCGTCTTGTTTATGCGTTTGAATTTCTTCTTTCTCTTTCCTTTTTTTTCTTTATGTGCTTTATAAGTCTATTTATTGGTTCAGTCAGGTGAGTTTGTGCTACCCAAAAAAAGGCGCCACTGTTTGTTCCAAGCTTCAGCGCAGTTAAAAAGAAAATGAATAAAAAGATTAAGCAAAGCGGAATTTGCTCGCTTTTTGCCCGAGAAAGACTTCTCGGGCTAAAAGCAAGCAGATTCCGTTTTGGCTAATCTTTTTATTTTTAACGTCGTATTTTAGGCGGCAAAGAAATAGAAATACCTCTCCGCCATAGCCGATTCACGCAGGCTACTCTCAATACTCAACTAAAAACGGCGTCGCGTACGTCATGTCAGGATATCGTTGGCGCGACTCATCCCATTCGTTAAATATTGGCTAAACCAAAATGGTGTGGGCGCAACCTTTTTTAATATATCCAATATCGGCGACATACGGTGTGTTGCCTGGGCTGTATATTTACACGTCTTCGGTCACCTTTTGCGAGCAGAGGTGATTTTTTAAATCAAAGTTGAACTGATAAAACTGATGCACGCGCGACACGTAATTTTCGGCTTCTCTCGGACGAAGAGTTCGATCGGAGTTGCAAAAAACATTCTCTAGCACTTCCTAATCATACGCGCCTTTCTGTGGCGATTAATTATATTCGATGTTGGTACCGCCGTACACCAGCACCGTTTCATCAAAGGAATAAACATGAACGGTTATAAAATCATGGGTGTAATCGACAGTATCAACATTACGCCCGTCTCACACCGTGTGAATGAAATGTTTGTGGACATCCGTTAACCACTTGACCGGGGACGGAAACATAGAGCACTGCTCATCGTCATTTGCGCCGGGTTTTCGGGCAAAAACCGGTACGAATAAATGGCCTCTCCTCTGGCGTGAAGAAAAACGGCGTCGATGACAATGATATTGACCGAACAGAGGGGAAAGCGGATTTGTGTAAGATTAATGTGACGCGCATTCTTGCACGTTCTCGTTGATGTGCTGAAGTTTTGACGGGACGCCGGACCGATGCATCGCTACATAATTCCAAGCAATTTGAGCTACGTCTTGGTATTGCACAAAGTAAAAAATCCACCGCTTAAAGCACATATTAGATAAAAATTCGAGCTTGCTAATGCAGGCGACATTTTTTTTTCCGGCTCATTTCATAGCTAGCTCCTCGATTTGGGGCACTAGCTACTATACCGCGATGACGATCAATCGATGTCGCGATGTCCTTACCGGTTCCTCTCGTAGACAAGGGTTTCTTCGACGTGATTAACTCCGACTTCTTGAAATCATATAAGTCCATCACACCCTTCCTACACGTTATGAACGGGGGGTGTTGCGACGAGTGCCTACACCCTTTTAACACGATTTCCTGAGCATATTTCAAATTGTGGGTGTGATAGGGGTGTAAGAGGGGTGTATGTAGGGTGTAAGCCTTCTCGTACAGCCCTGTTACACCCACCAATACTCAAAATCGTGTAAAAATGGTGTAGGAAGGGTGTCGGAAGGGTGTTGGTTAAAACAAACACCCTTTTAACACGATTTTGGGTGTTAAAATATTTACTGTGTACCATTTCATACCGATTATTTAGCGGTAATAATTTGCCCGTGTAATAAAATGTTTTCGAGACCCCTTGCTATGTGCAGCTTTTATTTTATTTAATAAGACACGCGTATGTGACTAAAAGCGTGTTATGACGGTCGATCCACGCGCGTTGCCTTCGCTTCGACGCGCGCCCCCGGTGGCCTTCATTTGCGACGTCACAAGAAGAGCGCTACGGCGTTCTCTTCTAGGAGGTGTTGCGCGGGCACGCAGCGCCGAGAGGAGGAGGAGGAGGAGAACAACTTTATTATAAGCCAAAAACAACGGCTTTGTGAAAAGGAGCGCTTCCTCCGCCAGGGCCATTGGAGGTTCGTTGAGTCCGAGCTGAACCAAGCATTCCAGGAGCCAGGAGGGAGGGAATGGGTACGGGAAGAAGGAAGAGGGGAGCGCAGTGTTACAGTCGTAGATGATGTGCTCTGTATCTGACCTGATCTCCGGGCAGTTGGAACAGTGAGCTGTCCTCTGCCACCTGAAGTTGTAGAGCATTATCGGGGTGATGAGAGTGTTGGCCAGTACTTTGCGGAGGATATGTGCTTGTTCGGTGTTTGGGAAGGGTGGTTTGGCTTTCACTGATGTTTCTGCAATGTTCAGCTCTTTGCTTTTTGTAAGTTGAGGCGTCTTCCGCTGACGTTGGGTTTGGCCAGGGGATCGAGGAAGCCTGGACGTTGATCTCGCGGGCGAGTTGATGTGCTAGCTCATTTCCCTCAATACCCTCGTGGCCAGTATTCAGCGAAGGGTGACGCTGATGATGTGGTTGCGGGTGTAGGTGTTCATTAGGATACCTTGTAAATGTGGCTCTAATAATCTGTGTTCCATATTGCGGAGTGCTTGGGCTGAGTCGGAGTAGAGATTAATGTTGGCGTTGTTGTTTTCAGTGAGTAGAAGCTTCGTGTATGGCACATTTATAATCGCGTGCGTTTTCAGAGTGGGGGGTGTTGTCAAAGGGCCCTTCCATGTGTGTGTGATGGGTGCTGTATGTCTGGGTGAATAGATTGCGCAGGCGTATGATCCAGTGTGGGAACGTTTTGCGTCTGTGTATATTGTTATACATGTTTCGTCTATGCGGTGTTTTGTAGCTTGTGCTTGACGTCGCCCTTCATGGAGGTGTCGTGTCATATTTTTGGGTATGTTGGGAAATGCTATATTACGTGGGAGGGGAAGGCCTTGGCTGATTGATATATGCGAGAGAAAGGTGATTCCTGCTTTTTGGGGGATGTCGCGTTCCTGCACCGTGTGGGAGAGGCGTGCTATCTGCCTTTTTCTGTGCTGTTGTGTCAGTTCGGTGAGGCTGTTAAAGAGGCCCGTCTACACAAATCGTTCGTTTGAGGTGTATATAGGGAGTCCCAGGGCCGGTTCGTATAGGGTGTCGAGTGCGGAATCAAGTTTTTGGGTTTGTGTTTGTGTGAGGTTGAGGTATGATGCGGTGTAGAGAAGCTCGCTGTGTAGGAGTGCGGTGACGAGTTGCTTCGCCTGTTCGTCTCCGAGTCCGCGTTTTTTTGTTTCTGCAGGATGTCACCTTCGGTATTAGTTTGCCTGATATGCTAAGTTGTACTAGTTTTTTTTGTTTTTTTTTTTTAAGTACTGTGTTCGATTCCCCCCCCCCCCCCCCCCCCCCCCATGAGGAGCAATTCCAATTTTTCGACCGAGAGTTGTAGCCCACCTTCATTTATTACGCCTTCTTGGAGGGTAGCTTCTACTTCCCCCGGAGATCCGGTTTCGCACCAAAGGATAATATCGTCCGTCTATAATATATAGTAAAGGTTAGGGATTGTGGATAGTGCTGTCATGCAGAGATTAAAGAGTGTGAGGGATATAATTGATCCCTGGTGTGTGCCTCGGTTTATGTCGACGGGTGAGAAGAGTGCGCCTGCGGCTCTAAAGAGCGCTCTCCGACCTTGTAGGAAGCTGCGTATGTAGTTGTACATGTTGGTGCCGCTGCCGATGTCGTGGACGGATTTGAGTATGTGATCATAGGTAATGTTATCAAAATCTTTTTTCACGTCAAGTGGGAGAAATGTTTGTGTCTGTGCTGTCTTGGGTATTAGAAGTGTATTTTGTAGTATTAGAAATAGGTCCTGCGTGGATATGTGCATACGATACCGTATGAGTTGATGCAAAAAGTGTCTTGTGTTTTCCAGGTGTTCTCCTAGTCTGTTTAGTACAAGCCGTTCCATAGTTTTTCCTACGCAAGATGTTAAGGATATCGGTCTGAGCTTGCTGAGTGTGACTGTTTTTTCCGGTTTCGGTATCATGGTAATGTGTGACGTTTTCCATTCGTCTGGAAGTGCGCCTGCGCTCCAGTGTTCGTTAATGTGGTCTAGAATTGTTTCCTTGTCTCCATCGGGAAGGTTGCGTAGCAGGGTGAATGTGATGCCGTTGGGCCCAGCGCGGTCTTGCGATTGCTTTGGGTTAGTGCACCGTCGAGCTCGGCCAGGGTGAAATCCTTGTCGATGTACTCGTTAGCGGGGCCCGTGTAGGTTTTGTAAAGTGACTGGTGTGTCGTGGGAATGTAGAGATTGTGGAGTTCCTTGAAGGTTTTGTTGATGCCTTTTTTACTGACGTGTTTCTCTATGGTAGGGATCACGTCTTTCTTCGTGCCGAGCAAGGCGCGCAGAAGGTGCCACGTTTGTTTGCTGTGTAGCGTATGTTGGATTCTGTCACATGTGTCGTTCCACTCTGTCATTTCGAGCGTCTGGGCGCGAATAATCGGGCCTACACACTAAACATTGTAACACCCATAATCGTGTAAAAAGGGTGTAGGAAGGGTGTAGGTTAGGAAAAACACCCTTTTTACACGCTTTTTACACGATTTCTGAATATCGGTTGGTGTAAAAAGGGTGTGGTGAGGTTTTACACCCTTTACACGCCCTCTTTACGCCCCACTTGCAGCGATGGTGTCTGAAATCGTGTAAAAAGGGTGTGTGGGCGAATTTTACGCCCTTCATCCACACGGTGAGAAAGGGGCGTAATGATGATGCTGTCAAATACACCCACGATTTCATAGCCGTTCATATTTATTGGTTTGGTGAAACTGTTGCTGATGTACGGCGGTACAAACATCGAGTGTAATTAATCGCCACACGGAGTCGCGTATGATTAGGAAGTGCTAAAGAATAGTTTTTGCAACTCCTATTGAATTCTTCGTTCGACACGAGCCTAAAATTACGTTTCGCGCGTGCATCAGTTTTATCGGTTCAACCTTGATTATAGAAAAACTCATCTCCACTCGCAAAAAAAGAAAAAAAAAAGAATGAAGACGTGTAAATATACAGCCTAGGCAGCACACACTATTGCGCTGTTATGGAATTAAATCGGAAAGATTGTGCCGATATTATTTTGGTCTAGCCAATATCTGAAAAATGGGATGGGTCGCGCCGACGCTATCCTGAGATACCGTACGTGGCGCCGTTTTTGGTCGACTGTCAAGAGTGTCCTGCGTGAATCGGCTATGCCGGCGGGGTATTTCTATTTCTTGACTGTCTAAAATCCGACGTTAAAAACAATACAAAGCAAGATTGAGTGAAAGAGAATCTGCTTACTTTTAACCTGAGAAAGACTTTTTAAGGTGAAGACTTGAACAAACTGTGGCGCCCTCATTTCGGATATTACAAACTTACCTGACTGGGTTTCGCACTACTTATAGCACCTTCACTGATACTTTATTTTGGAGTGTAGCTCTGAAGAAACAATGTCGCAAGACAATCGAAAGTGCCGGAATAATGACACCCCCAGGGACGCGACTCATATCTCTGCGCAATGACACCAAAATATCTAGCTTTTCGACGCTTTTTTTTTTTTTGGTTTTTCTTTGGAACACGTGAAACCGCGTCTTCGGCGGCGTTAAAAATGTTTTTTCGTATTTATCTTGTGATCTCGCGGTCCGTACCAGATCATGCGCGTCTACAGGAGTGGCAGTTTGAGACGCTCAAGGTTGTACTACGCAAAGCAAGCCCTGGCGAGTCCGATTTCGCGACCTTCCCTGTGCAGGCAGGTGGCAATACAAAGCAGCAGAGGGAGATTAGCGGCTTTGTCCAACCCCCTTTGACCTCGTCTTCTGATAAGCCTCCAAACCTTCTTTTGTGTCTTCGTGTTGCTGTGAGCGAGTGCGAAGGCCACTTCTAGCAAATCAGAGGGGTGGCGCAAAACACGTGATCGCTCTCCGTAGGACAAGGACGCTTGGACGGAAATTTGCACGTGATTCGCTCTGACGCGCTGATGGGCTACTGGGGCCGTAGTCTTTGCCGTATGCCAAGTTATGGTGAGTTGTAGGGGCCACGTAGGCCCGGTTTACAAAACGGGGGGCGCCCGTCAGTGTATTCCTGTTTTTCGTGTGGTTCAGTCGCGGCCGTGATTTTTCGTCGTGAACGGTCGGAATACATCCATGACAACTTTTCGGAAATGGTCGTTTATTTCGTCGGATTCCATGGAATTATTGTGCTGTATTTGGTGGACGCATTTTGACAAAGAGCTTCTCATCGGCGGCCGCGAGACTTCCGTTGAATGTGATCGACCGCCTTCAACCTCGGCATTGTGTTTGCGTTGTGTTGTGCTGCCCGAATCGGATTACGCATCTATCACGATAGAGAGGTGCTCATCGGTGACCGCGAAACTTCCGCTGAATGTGAGCGACCGCTTCATCCTCGACATTGTGTTTGTGGATAGTTCTGTGCTGCCCGAATCGGATTATGCATCTATCACGGATTACATGAGATCGCTGTTTTATTTGTAAGTACTCTTCAAGCATATTCTGATAGTATTCCAGAAGGCTATGTTCGACAAATGTTTAATTTCTCCTAAAAATAAACTGAAGTGACGGAAGCCACGATCGCGTTTGGTTGGTTGGAAGGTCAAATGGCGTAAATAAGTAACTTTCGTCATTGAACCTCTAACCAATCAAACGCGATATCGTCACTTCCGCCACTTCCGTTTATTTTTAGGAGTAACGAAACATTTGTCGAACATAGCCTCCTTGCTTCCGTTTCAATAGACCATTTTACGGTTTACAAACATGAACTGCCGCTTGCGTCCCAAGCAACTCCTGGTCGTACCGTCTTTGCAAGCTTGTCAGTTTTGTCCACGTCACCAGTGCAAGAAAGCATAAACGTCACAAGAAAAGTACAGTTTGAGATTCAACTAGGGCCTTCGGTTGTACAATTTGAAGGGGTTATGAAACAATATCCGGTTGAAATATTTATGACCTTACACGCACGGACCGCCACTGGTTTAGAAGCGTCTCGGTCGTGGTGGAATTGCGAGGGTAAAAGAGAACTATTTCTTTCAGTCTTGCTTTCGCCAAGATTGATGACATGCGCGTGAACGTAGCTTTGACCTTCGGCACGCTTGTAATTGCACGCACTTGCCCGCATAAGCAGAGACATGGCTGCGGCCAGATGACCTGCTTGCAATCGTCTATAGAGAATTTCGTAGAACCTGTTAGAACCTTGATTAAAAAATAAAAAGTGAACCAGGCATTTGCAGTCATTTTCTCGTGCACTCTTTTGGGTTATTACGCATTACTTTATGGGTGTTGGTAATCGTGCCTTTTTTTATTTCCCTTTCTGGCGATGATACACACAATTTAGAAGGCGTACTGCGCAGACATAACGCCCTAATAAAAAGGTGTAAAGAGGAATCACACCCTAATTGAAAGGTGTTCGGAATAACGTCGTCCTTTAAGGGTGTTAGGGAAAAACGCCCTATTTTAGGGGCGTTCGGAATAACGCCCTTTGTTTAGGGCGTTCTGCTACACCCAAATGGGTGTTAGTTATAGGACAAGCCATTTACACCCACAAGGGTGTTACGATGTTTAGTGTGTATGCTTATGTTTTCTAACTTTTTTACAGAGGTGATGATTGTGTGGTTGCTTAGCTGAAGTTTTAAGAAGCCTTTTTCGTTTTTTCCAGACACGTATGAGATGTGGGTCTGGCTTTTCTTTGAGAGCCGAAGTTGTTCGCGGGCTGGTGGATTGTTCTTTAGTTTCCATTAGGCTTTTGGTCCACGTTTTTAAGGTTTAGTTCTTGCTGTCTGTGGTGTTGTGCCTCAACTTCCGAAATTTGTTCCAGGTTTTGCAGGCGAACATTTGTGTGGCGCTTTCTTAGCCTGGTTTGTAACGTGATGTGTATTATGTCGTGATCGTAGTTAGGTTCTCCTGGCTGTTCGCCCACGTGCACCACCCTTTGTGCAGTGCGAGGTCCGGTGCGGTGGAAACCTGTGCGCGTGTCCCCGCGCGGGTCGTCACCCCCGGCGTGTTGAGAACAGTGTACTGAAAACCATGTATGTTTTCTTTCAGTAGCCTGCCCATTTTGCTGTTTGCCTTGTATCCCCATGGCGTATTGGGTGTATTAAAGTCTCCAACGATATAAATGTCGTGCGTCCTTTTAACGTTTTCGGCGTGCTTAAAGATGAGTTTAAGGTCATGTTTGGATTTGGGGGGAATGTAGACGTTGTAAAGACGTTGTGAATTGTCTTGGTATATTGTCGTTAATAAGGCGAATTGTTTTATGTTGTCCGGTGCTGATTCCGTGTAGTGTTTAATGCCACGTTTCACGTAAGGTGATAATAATGGTCGGTCACGCTCGTTGTGTGCCGAGTGTGTTGCTTTGTATTTGGGGAGGTTTTGCGCTTTGTACCTTTCTTGCAACAGTATGACGTGTGGGGGGGGGGGGGGGGATCGTTCTTGATTTGAGAAGGTATTGCGTGATGAACGCTTTTTTGTGGTTGATTGCGCGGCAGTTCCACTACCATATATGAAGGTTCTCAGAACTTATTTGAGGCATGCACTATATACCCTTGCGTTCTTTGAGTGGGTTCTCGCAGTGTCATCCCGGTATTGGGGAATATGTCTCTTTTGTGATTAGAGCGTGAGTTCATGTTGTCGGAGTTCCAATCTTTGTCGGGGAGAAGATATTTGAGCGCGCGGTTTACGCGTTGTTCTAGCAGGGTCAGTCGCATTTCGTGGCGTTCATAGTTCGATGCGAGTTTATCAACACTGTTGGTTAGGCGGTCTAGCTTCTGTTCCAGTTTGTCAAAACATGCTACTATTGCATCACGTTTGTCCAGGCGAGATACTATTGTGTTTGTTGACAAGAAAGAATTTGCTTGTTTTGTGTGCTGTTGGTATGGACGTGCTGCGTAAATGGGAGGAGGATTTGCGGGTGACGCGTCGAAGGTGGGGGTTTCGGGTTATTGAGGGGGAGCTGGAGTGCTTGGCTCACCTCTCTGTTTGGGTGTGGCGGTTTTCCCCGTTTTCCGGCAGGGTGATTGGTTTTTACTGTGGGTCGTCCATTCGTTTCGGTTTTTCGCGTCTGTCGATGTGATTGGTGGTACTTGAGGTGCGTACAAGGGGGTGTTTCTGTGCATGTCCTGTCGTGCTGGCTGCCCTTGCCACGGCTGCGAGGGGGCGTTTCCTTGCTCGTCATGTCATGGTGGCTCCCTTGCTACGGCTGCGATGGCTGTCCTTCCGGTGGCAGTGCGGGGAATGCGTGCACATAATCGGGGCCCTGATGTGGTGGCGGTGCCTGGTTCAGTGCGCCCCATGCGCATGCAGGCTGTCGATGTGGTGGGATTATGGTGTTACGCAGTTTGATACGTTGAACATAGGATTCTTTGGTCCGCCTCTGATCTTTTTGTTTCTTGATTGGGCAATCGGGGCCGTTGGTCCTATGCTCCCCTCCGCAGTGGATGCAGAGAAGGAAGCATTGGAGTTCTTTTCCTAGTTGCTTGAGTTGTTTTATGCAATCAGCACATCTGGTTATGGGTGATCTGGTGGTGCAGTTGCCTGAGCGATGATCATACATCAAGCATAGGGAGCAAAACTGTGCCCTCGGGTGATGGGGCCAGTACCGGAATATAGCTCGGTGATAAAGGGATACGGTGCTTTATTCAATGGTAATAATAGCTGTTTTTGTCATGCCCATAATGCAGGCGGCAATTATGTGGGTCTGAAAGTGGTAAGGTGCTGCATGAGGTGTACGGAAGTTGTGCCGGGATCCACTTCGTGAATTACTCTTTTGTACAAGTTGACCGGTGCGGTGATAAACGCCTGGACTGTGTATACGGTTTGTCCAAGTGGGAGCTGAGACAGGGCCGCAATTTTCTCCGCCTTCTTCGGGCTTGGGGTTTTGATCACTATTATATTGTTTTGTTGCTTGATAGGCACCGTTGATATGTACCCTTGATATGCACATTGCAATCACCCTACGGCGATTGCAATGTGATGCTCTTTGTATTGAAGAAGGTTCATGGTACTCTCTGGTCGGATTATGACTCTATTGAGCTCCGTTGAGGGTACGGGGGTAGTACGGGCCTTTTTTCTGTATTCGACACGTCTGAAGTTGTCTTCTTTGGTAGCTGTATCGTAACGGTGGGTGTCTGGTGCCGTAATGGTACGCGAGGGTGAGGAGGGGGTGGTATGCTGCTTATCAGTGATGGAGTTGTCTCCGACGGTGTTTGGCCGCCATCGAAAGGGGCGGTGAGACCTTCCATTGTTGGGTGAAAATGAAGTAACCGCCAATGCCGTGAGTGAACCTCTATCCAATTGTGATGTCGTTATTCCCCTGTTGGATGGAAAAACTGAAAACCGGGGGAGCTCACTGTGGAACGGTTCGGATAGGTAGACTTCGTCTTCATCCGGTCCGGCCTCCGACGCTTGGATGGGGTGGCTGCTTCGGTGTTTTCCTTGGCGAGCTGAAATCGGGGGCCAGGGCGTGCCTTACTCCAGGCCAGGTGGTGGGCCGGCCGCGCCGAGCGCCGGCTCAATATTTATGCTAGGTCACGTTTTCGGAATTCTCGGAGCCCGGGGAAAGTCGACTGCTCTGCGCGGAGGTTGAAACGAGACTCGCAGCATTGCGAGGATCACAAGTGGTTGCGGCGCCGAGAGCATCAGAAGCGGCCTCAGTGCCGAGAGGATTAGAAGCGGCCGGGGAGTGAAGAACGACATTCATGCTTTCGCATTTACAACTCATAAGAAGGGCTTACGTGTACCTCTAGCTTTTTGTTGTTTGACCCGTCAAAATTCCTGAGAACAGAACAGATGAGCTGCGGCCGTATAAGCGTCCCGCTTCGGATTTTTTTATACAGCAGGATCTAGTGTTGCTTTCTGGCAGTGCCTGCCTTGTCATTGACTTCACTCGCATGCATTAAAACAGCCGCGGCATACTTTTCTATCAGTCGGTAACTCCGACCTTCTAAGAGCACTTGCCCAAGTTCAAGCAGTATGTGCGACAGCGCAGCTGTGCGGGAAAAAAAATTTGGACAATATAGAGTCCTCATTTTTGTCCGAATAGTTCTGACCTTCAAAAGCGAGCGAAACAATAAAGAAAAACAGCATTTATCTTAAGGCGGATGCCATAGGCGACGCTGTCTTGCACTTGCGACTGCGAGACGCACTTTGCAATCGACAAATGTTCTTATGCCAGGATTACCTCCTCTATTCCAAAGACCTGGCAAACAGGCCAACCAGGTTTGCCTCTCTACAAAAATAATTACCTTTTTTTAAACAGACAAATTGCCACAATAATATTGCAACGCGGCCGCAGTAGAATTTTATCGTGTTCGTCGCCATTTCAACCGGACTCCTACTGCTATGAAGGGCGGTTTTGTGCCAGAGTGCGGTGCCAGTATTGCCTCGCCGCGTCCTCCGGGCAGCCGTTTCGTGCTATACCGTACAAAGGTAATTTTCTAAGAACGACATGAATAAGCGAGTCCAAAGCTTTAGTAATGAAAATAATCCCTGGAGAAGGGGAACAAGAAGGACAAAGGACAAACACAAATCTTTCGGTCGCGCACCAGTTACCTAGTTGTGTTTAGAGATTTGCGTTTGTCATTTGTTTCTCTTGTTCCCCTTCTCCGGGGATTATTTTCATCATTGTTGTCCAGCTCGCTTGCACCTTTGCATTTAACTGCATTATAATCCAAAACTTTGATGGAATACAAAAACATTTGAATGGTTGTATCAATTAACATACTTCGCCGTTTACTCCGCGTTGTAAAACAAATTTATAGTTCGCTTTACTTTATGCGGAACAAGGCTGAAGCAACAAGTACGAGCACATTCAATTCAAATTTTTTTTTTCTCTCCACTTGGAGAGAGGAAGTAGTAAAAAAAGCAATAAAGTGTTGCTTGCCAAGTGCCTGCCCCCCCCCCCCCCCCCTAACAGCAGCAGAGGGCATGCACACATACGCGCACATTATATATAACATTTCTAATATATTAACCAACAAACGAAATATTAGTATCAATCACGGATGGGCAAAATACATGCAAATATGTATCGAAATACAAATACAGAATACTTCGTCAAAAATGTATTTAATTACATATCTAATTACACTTCCAAAAAAGCATTTAAGTACAAGATACAAATACAACCAAACGTATTTGGTCTCCTACAAATACTTTTCCAAATACATTCCTCAAAATTTGCCTCAGCGACTTCAGGGCACCTACAACGGGTTTCTGGGTATCTCATTTTAATTTTGCATCGGACACTCGGGAGTTAGTGTGCCAGGCTCTAGTAACGTAATAGCAATATAATCACAAAAAAGTGTAATCAGCTTGGACGTAATAGGTGAAAAAAGTACAGAGCTTGAAGCAGCTTTTTTTGTTGATTACATTTTGGTATAGACCAACAAAGAACCGAGACGACCAAGACGCGCAGCACTAGCCAGAGAATTTTTAATTGTTGCAACTCGCACCAGTTACGAAAATCTGGACGACCCGCGCATTTAGAATGTTCCAGGCAAAAATATGCATGGAGATCAGGCTTGAAAACATCACAAGTTGTCACAGGCACTTATTTACCCAGTCTGCCTGCGAACGTCGATTTCGTCACTATCCTTGCCCTGGACTAGCATCGTAATCAGAAAGTCACTAAACGCTTGTGCTTGATTGAGGGACACTGCATTCGGTGCAGAACGTCGTTTTCTTCCTGCTCTGGACAGTGCCTTTAGCTTAAAGCCGGAGGAGAAAAAGAAAAAAAGTCCCATGGCTGAATAAAGGATGGAGAGTATATCTTACAACCACATGCATAAAAACAAGAATTGTAACTTTGGCAATAACATGTTTTTAACGTAAAAGAGGCAAGTGCCGCGGTAAAGAGGAGACCTTCTCAGTACAGTGTAATTTTCTTGGTTTGTTGTAGCCGTTGGCGTTGAGATGAAAAACGAGCAGCTTTGGACACGTCTTAGGATGAGCAAAATGAGTCGTGGCAAAAAAATTTGATGGATGTATATTTTCCCACAAAATTGTATTTAATTACATTTGTATTTGAAATAGCCACGTTTTAGTATTTAAATACACACGTGAAATACATTACCCGATTTGTAATTGAATACAAATGCAAAATACAGAAAGTATTTGAAATACGTATTTCAAATACTTGTATTTGAAATACTGCCCATCTGTGGTATCAATGATACCAAAGAGAAAATAAGATAAAACGTGCAATCATGTTATGCTCTTAGCATGCAGAGACATAACAAGGAATACCTTTAATAAAAGAGAGCGCACCTATTTCTGATTTCAGCATGTTCTTGTTAAATACACTGCACCGAATAAGAAAACGCGGTACTGTATATCTCATCATTTGATTGCCACTATTAGTCCTGAAATGCGGTACTGTCTATATATCCGTACACCGAATATTGGATGTCTTTTCCCTAAATTCAAGGTGGGATATTGAAATAAATAAATGGTTATGAAATAAGGGATTTTTGTATGAAAGGGCAAGTTTGTAATTATAGTAATTGGTAACATGCATAATATTGAATTTTTTGAACAATGGCTTCGTATGACTATAATAGGTAATAATATACAAATAATTTTTTTTAAATATGAATTTTTTATAGCTGTGAATGTAATGTTTTTCTATACTAAGAAAGACTAGTTATAACGAGCGTCAAAAATGAATTGTAAACGAGTATCATCGCGGGGCTGGGAATCATGTCACGATATCTGTGTATCGTACCCACAGCCTTTGAGAGTTTCGTTCCAAGCCATGTCTTGATTAAAAATTACCCCCTAGCACTTTCACACTCTCACCTAAATCAACAGTGCATATATTAATAGAAAGAACGGATGTAAAACTACAATTTGTATTTCGGGATCTATAGAGGACGGCCTTTGTTTTGCCTAGATTTATTTTCAGGGTGTTTGATAGTGTTCAATCATGTAGTTTATTAAAAAAAATTATTAACCTAACCAAATATTTAATCTGCGTTAAATTCTTAAGAATTGAACTCGTATCATCTGCATAGATAATGCAGTCAATATTTGCCAGATCATTATTATACAAGTTAAAAAGAAGCGGCCCAAAATACTCCCCAGTGGCACCCCAGCGGTTTGTGGCTGAAGATTTGCTCTTTCTTATTTATTTAAACATACTGATATCGGACATGAAGATAAATCTTTATCAACTGCAAAGCGATGCCACGAACGCCGTAAAGGTACAACTATTTAAGTAATGTGTCATGATTCATGCGGTCGAAGGCCTTTGTGAAATCGATAAATATTCCAAGTGTCATAAGTTTCGTTTCGATATTACCTAAAAGTGACTTCTTTCGTTTCAGTAATGCTACTTCTGTGGAGCGACCTTTCATAAATCCTTATTGGCAGGGCGTAATAATTGAAACTTTATCACAGAATGCATATAGTCTTTGTTGAATGTTTTTTCTAGTCCTTTTGAAAATATGGGAAGAGCAGAAAAAGGTGTGTAATTTCCTAAGTAATTTTTATACCCGCTTTATCTATTACCGTAATCTTCATAACCTGCATTTGTTTTAGAAAAAAACTTGAATTCTTAAGAGCTAAAATAAATATATGCGTTAGATATGGGGGAGATAATCGCGCGTAAAAAAATGTTTAACTGGTTTAATTTAAAAGTAGTAAATATCGGGGCTCTTATTATTTTTTAGGTTTCTAAAGACTGAGCATACCTCGTCTTCATCGATTGGGAATAAAAATAGATATTCAGAATCTTTGAGCAAATATTTGGAACCATTCACTAAGCGCACACTCTACACCAGGTTTAACAATGTCATTAATTTTTTAGATAAAGCTTCCTCAACTACATCAGTCCCTTCAATTCTTATTCATGCAATTATATTTTGCATGCAACTCATAATTAAGTTGACCGTTAGATTGTTTCTACGCAACATCCGACCTTTGTCGATCTTGAAATAAATTATTAAAGTGTGAATGCTTCGCTTGCCTTAAGGCCGTACAACACGGATTTCTTAGTTTCTTAAATTCAGTCAGCCTGAAAGCGTCTTTGATATGGACATATCGATTGTGAAGGGTGTGTTTCTTATTGAACCTTTTCTTTATTTCCGGCGTAACCCAAAGCGTACATGACTTGCGAGAAATATTTCCCTTTCAGTATGGAAAGCAACGTTCGAATATCGTGATAAAAATATAAAGAAAGTAATCAAATCCTTCGTCGACCAATAGGCTGGACAGCACCGCGCTCCAGATCTCAGATTCTACATATTGTTGAAAAAGTTGCAGATTTTTATCGCTAATGTTCCTGAAAAGAATTTCAGAGCACGGGGTATTTCAAGGTTTAAAATGTACATCGGTAAACATGAAGATTGGTTGGTTGTCGCTAATGGTTACCCCAACTACGCCAGCGATTATCTCTGTTGGAACATTGATTGACAATAAATTCAACAACGTTTCGTGCACAGGTGTGTTACGCGTAGGCTGTTAAATATCGTTATAAAGTCATGTGATTGGTACAGCGACACGAAATGAAGCTGATGTATGGAGGAGGTAATCATGTGTATAATAGAATCACCACCAACAAAGAGTCAGTTTATTTTCACCGATGAATCTAATAAAGTATTTCAGGAATTCAAGGAAGTTCAAGACACTCCACCTTGGCGGTCGATAAACGACCGAAAATACAAATTTGTTGGGTTGTATAGTTAGGATCTCTTATCCCCTTGTTTATGCTGTAAATGCTCTGATAGAATAATCAAGGCATGTTTTGAAATGGATACACACTCTAAGAAAAAACGGGTGTAGTCGGGTGTATCAGCAGCACATGCACCCCCTTCCTGAAAGATGCACCTTCAGTTGCCCAGCCAGTGTATTTGTGCACCGACAATGAGCATCCTCCTCTCCCTTAAAAACCTCTAGGTGTATCAGTGCACCGCAACGCCAGCCACGCGCCCCGACCAGCGTGTGCTTGGATGCCCTCTTGGAGGTCACTTTTGGGTTGGTCAGTTTCTTAGGAAGTATGGAACTGTTTTGTTCACTCGGTATTGACAGTAGAGTAGACGCTATGCTTGTTTTAGGCCAATCGGGTCTCCGGGTAGGATCACGTGACTACAGTCTCCAAGCTAGAGATAAGGCAGAGCACGGCACCTGCCTCAAGGCCAAGGCCACGGGTAGCATCCACTGCACTATTGACTTTGGGTCGAACTTTCAAAAGGATATAGGGGACAAATCCTCTAGCTGCGTTCATTGTTGGGATAACCCTGAAGATAAGCCTTCGCGAGGGCGACCAATTTTGTCTTTGACGCAGTCGTCGGACCGATGAACCGGAGGCTTTTCTTATGCCTTGAGTCCGCTGTCTGGGCGCGGGTAATGGCAAGAGCGTGATCATGTGGCAAAGGTTTCACGAGTGACGTAGTAGCTCTTTCCGATCCGGAAATGTCTAATTCCCGGCCTAGTTTCTTGTGTGCTGTGCTGCGACCAGCGGGGCTGCCAGAGATTTCGTCCGTGACAACGCATTCGAGTGTACCAAGGCTTCCAGTGTTTAAAAAGTCCAACGTACATCGGCAACAAGCGATTTCTTCAAAAAATCCCAAGGAATTCATGTGATGCGTTTAGTGTTCGGTTTGGCAAATTACTTCTTCGGCCACATCGTGTTGAATCTTCACAGACCCTTTTCTTTCCGTGTTTGTGTTTGTGTGGTTCTGCAGTGCCCGTGTCAACATCTATCTCGGATTACATCTTTCAAGTCCGATATTTTCATCGTAAGTGCGCTGCAACCTACTCCCTTGCAGCAATTGACAGCTCCGTTCCTGATTACGTCTAAAATTAGGCAGTGTCTATTTCCTAGCAGCCGGGAGAATAATTTCCCCGAAATTCTATCGGCAGTTGCCTGCCATTAGCTGTCTACAATCATGTGATAGCTGCAGGTGACTTTCTTATTCTCTCAGCGTTTTGTGAACACGCGTTTCATGGACACTTTTTCATTGATACACGTTTTCTAGACACGTTTCGTCGACACTAACGTTTCACCGTTACTCGTTACGCGAAATACACGCTGTAGGGACATTTCGTCGTGCGTGTGTCTCTGAGGCGCGTGCTCACCGACCCAGCCCATCCTTTCACGTCGCTTCGTGGCGAGAGTATGTGGCGGCTCATTAAAAAAAAAATGTTCACCCTACCTGTGATACCCGTATATATCACCTCGCGCACATAGCCTGGGGCGGCTCATTACAAAAAAAAAAGAGAAAAGAATATTTTTATAGAAGAAAGCTAACCTGAGCTGTCGATGACACGTCGTTCGATGAAGTGATTATATCGCCAATGAGTGACGACTGCCGGCACGATTTCGGGTAAATAATTCTGCCGGCTGCTGAGGGAATAGACACTACCTAAAAATCACCCCGGTTCTTGTTCGCTCAGTAATCTCCTCAGTTGTGTAACAGCTTCGTTGTACATCTTCACATATCACAGATCGCTTGCACGTTTGTACTTGTTTACGGAATAGGCTGTCTAATAAACTTATAGGAGATTTGAAAACAATCCGTTGTGTCTGTTTACCTGCCTTTTTGCAACCACCTGGGCGCGTACATTTTTTACAGGTTTCCTTGAGGTGGGTACACAAAGAGGTGTAATGGTACATCATTGAATGAGGTGTATATTTGTTCCATATGAGCGGGGTGGGTGTAAAAAACGGTGTAATAGTAAACCCTGTTGGCGGGTGTATCTCCGTTCCCTATGAGCGGGGTGGGTGTAACCAACGGTGTAATAGCAAACCCGGTCGGTGGGTGTAGAGAAGGGAATACTTATACACCTTAAATTGGGGTGTACCTGCACACCGAAACGACAGTAAGGGTGTAAGAAAGGAGTAGTGACACACCCCAGTATGGGGTGTATCTGTGCACTCCCGAATGCTCAAGGTGTATAGAAGGGTGCACATATGCACCCCTAAAGAGGGTGTATATATGCACCTCGTTTTTAGGTGTACTCGCACACCTTTATGGGTGTAGTATATGTGGCAGCACTTACACCCCCTGTGGGTGTACCCACTACACCCTTTGTTTTTAGAGTGCATACTCCGCCTCCTAGTTTTTTGTTTCGATTTAAATTAAATACTGCATAATTATCTAGTTTATCCAATTCATCAGTAGGGCTATGCCACGTTTAGGTTAGCATTATAATATAAAAATAAAGTGTAAAACTGTCTAAAAGGATGCTAAGTTCAACAAACTTATTACAAACTGATTCAACGTTTAGATAAAACAAAGGCAAAGGTACACGAATTGCTCTTAAAACGTTGTACAACTTCATTTTGCAAAAGGTAAGACTTGTCAGTCATTGAGGAAAAGAAAACGTTAAAAATATTGCAATGACCAAAAAAGAATTAATCAAGATTTTTCAGGTTATCCTTAGTTTTATTAGATGAGCCAGGGTACCTTCCTTCTTTTTAACAAGAGCCTTGCCGTGTTTGTAGCACACATACTGAAATTTCTTCGTTTTTGCTGATTGCTACGCATCCCATAGCAGGGCTTCATCTTTCTGCGTCAAGTTTTCCAAGATGCAGTGCATGCATTGCACTGAACAATGGATGCTCTGCACGAGCGTGTGAGCTTGGCAGTGGCACTTAAAGTTCGGAGATCGCTAAGTGAAATTGAGTGTAGTGGAGGGTTTTTACGCCAGACGACAGAGCGATGTGAGAGATGGCCCGGAGCCAGGGGACCCGTCAGCCGTAATAACGTCCAAACATTAAGCTCCCTCCGCGAGAAAGGCGCCTGTAGTGGTTTCCTCCCGTCCGACTGTGCGGCGCCATTTTCCTGTGGCCGGATACGGCGCGGGTATACGCCCTTCGCTTTGTGTGTGTGTCTGCCTCGACGGGCAACTGTCGAGCGACGCTGCCATTCATGTCTCCGCATGACCTCAGGCGTCAACAGCGGAAGCGCGATTCTTCACGGACCATTGCGAAGCGCGCGTATTTATTCGCGCACTCTGCATATCCGGCCCCCTTTTATAGAAAGCCCCTCCACGCCAGGATGACAACGTCCTCCCGTGTCAGCGATCGACTAAGAACAAGTCCGGTGCCAGACCGGCAATCCGCCCTCGTGCGTTTGCTTTTAAACACGCGGTGCAGAACAAACGCACAGGAGGTTTATCCGTTCCGTACGCGTCTATAGGGCGGTTTCACGCGACGCATTTCTTGCCCGAAATCTTGCCGGACGCCACGTTGATGAAATTTATTTCCGGTGGCAATCAATTCGTCGAAGTTTCATTGATAGATGGTTTCGTCGACAATGCGACGTTTTATTGACAGTTCCCGTCATTGAAAAATTACCGCGATCGAATCATCGACATACTTTTTGAATTTATTCGAAGCGACTTTCCGCGCATATTGCATCGGTCGACGGCATCGGGATGGTTGCCTAGCTTGTCCAATCCTTGGTGGTTTCGATCAGGCCTAGAGCAAGTTCGGACCTGAGATTCTATTAAAATTTCTCCGAGTAGAACGAGCTGTGTCCGCGCGTAGCGCGGACCGTCTGGACGCCTAGGTGTCAGGCTAGCTAATTTTTTCCCCTCTATCCCCTTCCAGTTCCAGTATGCTTCCATATAAACCTGTACAAAATGCACAAAAAAATATTTAAGTTACGTTACTAAATACCAGGCTAAATATCAAGAGTAGAGTGCTAAATCCCCAAATTTGAAAAGTATCTGAGTAGAGTCCTAGATACATATAAAAACAACTCGTTACTTTAAAGATACTCTCAAGATACAAATTGCTGTAGAAAAACAAAAGAAGAAGCTTCATACAACAGGTTCCCTTCGAAGAAACTGGTTACTTCGAATATACTCTCAAACTACAAATCGTTGTAAAAAAAAAAAAAAATCTTATTACAACAGGTGTTTTCCTTCCTCCTGTCAGTGTGGGAGGAAAAAGATGTCCTCTTGCCGAGGCGAGACCAGCGAGACTGGTGAGACGGCGAGATGCTCGACGAGAAAGCAAGTAATATGAGCGTGTCAAGGGTTGTACAGGCTGGCTTCCATTCGAATCCTCCGAAATCGGCAAAGCAACTTTTCTCGGATGCAGATTGAGACCTGGAGTGGGAGCTGGTCCAAAGCGACCAGCGGAACACGTCCGCCTCGATCCTGATAGCCCAGTGAAATAGACGAGGTACAGAAAAGTCGATCTTGGCGCGCTCTAAAACGACCAGTTGAATTAAGTGCTGACTTTTGATAGTATTTGCAAGATAACAAGTTACTCCCAAAAGTATTTTAGATGCATTACCTTGAGTAGAGTATTTAAGTTAAGTACAGGTCTGCTTCCATTGAACGAAATGAGGCCATCAATCGAATCCATTCCACTTAGTAAAAAAACGAAGATACTTTGTTGACGAAATGTTGAGGGAGCTCGTGTACACGTAACGCTATAGACGAAACGTGTGTTGAAGAAATGTGTCCATGAAAAGCCGTCCACGAAACGTATTTGCATTAAACGTCATTAGACGAAACTATACGAACCTCTTTCTCTGCGCGGAGGCAGCATTTTTCAGGTTGCTCGAGGTTTTTTTCCCGTCACAACCGACTGTCCCAGCCAGAGGCTTTGGGAAGATAAAAGAGAATCGGCAGGAACTCGACAATTATAGATATCGGTTTTTACTTAAACTCAAGACGGAACTGGCTACCTACAAATGAATGAGTCGGCGGCCAATATGGTGGCAGCGAACGCCGCCGGTACTCCTTGAGAAAAGAGAAGACGAAGCAAATGTTCCTTTTGCACCGCGAAGTGTCTCTTGAAATATTTTGATTTTATTCTCAAATAAAATAACAGCTCTTGTATATTCATCGCGGAGGCCCACCAGCTGATCGTTCTGCTCCTCAAAAAGGCAAGATAAATGTGTTGCTCCACACTCGACAATTTTCAGGACCTTCCTTAAAGGGCCCCTGAAAAGAAAAAAAAAAAAAGTTTTTTTAAAAACAGTCTGGTTGAGACACGCGTGTCAAAAAAATAAATTTTACGCGAAAAAAAAAATTTTATAGAGCAATATTGACTGCGCCAGACGCAATTTAGTCGGTATACGTCACCTCCTTTCCACCTTTCTCTCTCTCGGCATTTCGGGCGCGTGGAGGAGAGGTAGACCCCGCCTCTTCGTAGTGGATCGGCTTGGCTGCTTTCCTCGCTTGGCTGCGCCCCGCACGAGAGCCATTGCTACTTCCTGGCCGTGTTCCAAAATTTACTCGATCTTACCCCAGGGTAAGAATTTTGTACCCTTGGCGTTCTAAAACTTACCCGCGTACAGCGTTTTGTGATACGATCCGCCGGAGAAACCCGGATCCATTTGGAGATTTGGAACACAGCCCCTGGCCGCTGTGTCTGCCGGTCGCACGACGTACCTCGTCGTATCGTGCACGTACCGTGGTCACCGTGGTGCCGTGGTCGTACACACAGTACATAGTCGTCGCGGTGGACCCCGACCTGAAGCGTCGGTTGCTTCAACGCTGCCAGCAGTTGGGCCTTCGCCCGTACGAGGACACGCCTCGCCAGCCGGAAGGCGTCCGCTCCGATCGCCGCGAGACAACCGCTCGCGAGGCACCCGCTTCACCGCGGCGAAGCGGGTGCCTCGACGAGTTCGTCCGAGCCGCACGATCCTTCAAGCCGCCGCGAAAACACGCAGTGGTAACTGATTTTTTTATTAAACGTTGAGTGCGGTGCCGCGTGCCTCACTAAACTCTTTACGGAATCGACATCTAAACAAAAATTTACACTGGCGCGCGCCAGAAAACAATCAAAAGATGGGGTAAACGGGACACACGAATCGCGCAAAGAAGAGCAGAAAAACAGAAACCTGTCACCCCGCGCCACTTCCTAAGTACTTACGATGACTGACTAACTAACACAAGCAACAAGCCCTCTTCAGAACGCGAGACGCGAAGATGGCGACCATGACAGAATACAAAATGGCGAAGCTTTTGTTTGTTGTTTTGTTGTAGTAACCGAACGGAAGTTACGATTTTGTAAAACGTTTGTAAACAATTGCGACATTCATTCGATGGATTGTTTCTTAAACCTAAAAATATGTAATTCAAAAGGCGATTTCAAGAGATGACGAAGATTTTATAACCAACGTCTAAGCTGTCACTCATTCTATTGGCCAATGAGAAGCCGATTTGAATGACCATGGTTACCAATGAGAAGCCGAGCTGAATGACCTGGAATTTGCGCGCAAATTTTCAAATAAATCTCTCGCCGTCAATATTGCTGTAAAAAATTTTTTTTTGCGCGTAAAATTCATTTTTCGACACGCGTGTCCCAACAAGACTGTTTTAAAAAAACTTTTTTTTTCTTTTCAGGGGCCCTTTAATGGGCGGCCTTGGGTGACTTCCTCGTCAAGACCAATATTGCCCGATGAACGCCATGGAAACATCTCGTCTGTGTTACGAGAGCAACGTCTTTCCAGAAAACACTCAAGACAAGAAGTATCATGCACCACAGCTCACCCCAGACAACGTTCAAAGACCACTCCAGTCATTGCCACAATATTCTGCAACAGCGACTTTTCTTCTTCTATGCCAGCCAATGGCAACACAAGCTGGAGTGACACATCCCATTGAAGCGCTGACGTCCGAATCCGAATCACATACAACATAATCATACGATCATGAAGGTCTTGCTTAAGAGAGCGTCGATGACGACTAAGATCTTTTTATCACCTACAAGGGCAAAAAACGCAAACACGAGACTCTTGACGCTTTACGAAGTACCGATATACAACTCGTCAAGTGCTTCATGTACAGGCTCACAGTGATCTTTGTGCCTGCAGATCCCAGCTTTAAGATCATACAATTTATGCAATCAAGCTCTCACGGGCCCTCGAGACCAACAACGCCGAGGGAATCATCAGCATTCGCCCAAATAAAAGATTCAATCTTTTTGCAGTGGACACGAAAAATCTCGAAACAACTGCAAAGCTCTCGGTATGACATATCTCTGTGGTATTAAAGTAACACCATACGAACCTCCCACAACTAACATGGCAGTCGGCATGATTCATGGTCTGGCAAACGACATCACGGAAGCTGCGGACACCGACACAACAAGGACTCTTGTAAAACGAAATCAAGTGTAACAACTCTGAGAAAGGCCACCTATCCACCTCTCAACAATGCCCAGAATGGAACGAAGAAAAAGCAGTAGTCAATTTCCGACGTCGAAACAACACCGACTACTTTACAGCTAGAGTTGCAAACAAGGAATCATCAAGAATTTCTTCAAATGAACACAGAATTGTGAAGACGGTATTTTCGAAACGGAAAGACCCTATCCACAATCCCGATGAACAAAATTCTCCACCAGTCATAGAAGACACGGAAACCTTTCCGCCGCTAGTAAAACAAGGACCAGCACCTGGCACAGTTGGAACTTCAAACAAGAACGAGCAGCCACGCCCTGGAAATTAAACTGACCATAGCACTATTCACCAAACGACGGAAGTGTCACCCCCTTCACAATCGTCGACATCGAGAACAACGTAAATAGTCAGAGATCCCCATCCTTCTTCTAGTGTAGAGGCAATAGTCTCTGCTATAACAGCACACATGCCTAGTATGGGCACAATAGTGGCAGCCTTGGTATCGGCTCTTTGTAGTTTCCTATTACATTTTTCATTACCCTTCGCCACTACTCTCATTCAATTACTCGATAGATTTGCTCCACTACTACAAGTATGTCTGGTTTGAAGCCTATATTTAAAATTATAGAGTTATTCTTGCTATATATTTCAGTTATCGCTATTGACAAAAATATTCGAGATGTCAGTATTCTTCACTGGAACCCACGAGGTCTCAAAGCTAATCTCAAAATTTTGCCAATTCGCATTAAAATATATTTTTTTCCAATTATCGTGATATGCGAGTTCAACCTACCCACTGATTATGTTCTTTCTGGTTCACAAGTTTTTCATTCCGAAAGAAACATTGGCTGCAGTCGTGTTATGGTTGCTATCCAGAAAGATCTACGTATATTCCGCATCAAGTATCTCATCATCGCAATAACGAGTATGTTTGTTTTACAATAAAAAAGTACGAATGCAAATTTTCTTTAGTGGCGGCATACATACCACCGAAAGAAGCATTTGTTAAAGACCGATTGGAAAAAATTCTTAATTGTTGTCCACCGCCCTATGTGCTAACTGGAGATTTTAACGCCCACTAACCTAGTTAGTGAAGTCTTAACGTAAATAGTCGAGGAAGACAATTAGCTGACCTTGCTGCCTCACGCGGTCTTCGGTAGCGAATGATGGAAGTCTAACATACACATGCGGGACAAGATACAGCAGTTATCTCGATGTCACCTTTATTTCATCATCTTTATTTCCGGATATCAAGTGGTATGCTGACATTGAAACGCGAGGAAGCGACAATATATCAACGTATATCAAAATAAATTTTTTCTGCAATTTCCAGAAGTCATGCTGTCAAATGTACATATTGGCAGATCTTTGAAGATGCCATGGAAATATCAAAAGATACAAATGACCTACACTCGTTCTCTACTGCTCTTTCTTGTTGTCAATGACGCTCAACCAAAATGGTCAACGTTCCTCGACATTTTTCCGCAATTGGTGTTGAGTATGAACGAATACGGGCTATTAGATGCCAGGCCGAGCGTCGTTACCGAAGAACGAAAGATAAGAGCGCTCGTAGGGCACAAAAACATATTCGGCGACACTTTATGAAACTTAACAGGAAATAATAGGAATCCTTTGCCTTTTCTCTCATCCTTGAAACCCATTATGTAAAATATGGAACATCTTTAGAAGGCTTAAATATCCTCCTCAGCGAAGCTTCCACTCTGAGCGCTTGCGTTATCAATGCAATGTGATTATATATCTGTAGCAGAAGAATTTTGTGAGTCACTAGCGAGCACTCCTGCGTCACATGCACTAGTCTCAACAAATCAAATTATAATTTCTATTTCTGCAGACCAAGGCATTGGTTTGTCTTTTACTCAACAAGAACTTGGTGCAGCGTTGGATTCATATCGAACTCATCGTCTTTTCCCGGACCGAATGGAGTCACCTACATGGCACTAAAACACCTTAGATCTGAAGATCGAATGAAACTTTTGACGTTCTTTAATAACATCTGGGAAACTGGATAAGTTCCTTCGTCATGAAGAAAAGTAAAATTTTTTTCTGTGTTCAAGCCTGTTAAATCAAACATGAACTCATAGGCGTAGACTTCGGGGGAGCATCGAAGCTCGTGCCCCCCCCCCCCCCCCCCCCCCCGGGCCCGGACCATGATCTTTACCGAAACGCTGCATGTAACGAGCTTCAAGTAGTGGTCTGTAAACAATAACGCCCACGTTGCCTTTATTGAAAAAAATACATGGGAAATAAAATCCCAGCGGGCTTTTGTTAGCTTCAATCTCCAGTTCTGGCGAAAAGGTAATGCGCAGCACCGCCCCCCCGGGGAAATGGAAAGTCTACGCCGCCGCATGAACTTATCGTCTTATGGGCCAATCTCGTTTGCCAGCTGCATTATGGTAAAGTAATGGAACGAATGATTCATGTTCGTATGGAATGGTACCTTGAAAAACGGAAGTGTTACCCTAACTGCTTATGATGATTTCGCAAGGGCCGTAGCTCTATAGATGGCGTGATCGACCTTATAAGCTCCATCGAGGATCATAAATATAAGAAACATCAGCGCTGCGGTATTTTTAGATATAAAGAGCGCCTTTGACTCCGTGTCTCCCGCGGCAGTCTATAATTTTCTACCCAATCTTGGATTGTGTGGTCGCTTTTATGCCTGGATTGTTAGGTACCTTAATCATCGGACAATATTTTTAACAACGGATGCAGGAAACATAACATATAAAACATATCGAGGTGTACCTCAAGGAGGCGTTTTAAATGCTACACTTTTAGAGCGCACTTCTTAGGCGCCCGTTCCCGGCTTGAGCGGCGTCGCCGTCGCCGTCGGCGTAACCGCGAGTAATCCTCGTAACCCTGGGTTACGAGGGTTACTCTCACCAGGGTTACCCTCACGAGGGCTACGAGGGTTAGTTACCCTCAAAAGGGTTACCCTCACGAGGGTCACGAGGGTTACCCTCACAAGGTCACGTGAGCCCCCCGCCAACTGAGGTCACTTGACCCATCCCCCCCAGTACCCTTCCCTCCTCCTCCTCAAGAGCTGCGCTCTAATTCGGCGTTGCAGGGAGTTGTAAACGGCTTTCGTTTTCTTTAATATGTCTCTTATTGGTCTTGCGAATCAGATTCCGAAAACTGTTAGAGCATCATTTTATGCAAATGATATCTTCAGTAAAGTGGAGATTTGGGCCAGTTGGTTCATTGCAAGCAAAAAAGCATATAACATATACTCAAGCATATACTCACAAGCATATACTCAGCCCGCATGAAACGCGGGCTGAGTAGATAAAAAAAAAATGATTTTTTTTTTTTTTTTGTGTGTGTGTGGCTATATAACGTGTGAATTTTTCAATAAACATCAGTTGAGAGTGCGCCTTGTCCTGTTTCCCTTCGTCTGTGTCCCTGTATATTTTTTCGGCGCTTTTTTGCTTGATATCTTCATTTGGACATCAAGAATTACTTGGCTTCATCTGCGTGCTAGATTTTTTTAAAAAATCTTTCAATGTAATTAATAAGTATCGTTTTGAATGTTGTCTCATTATATCAGCAACGAAATTTGTTGCGATCGCTTTTACTCGACGTGATTTGAAGAGACACCCGCTAACTATATCCGGAAACGCCATCCCATACGTGAAACACCACCTATTTGTTGGAGTTGTTAATGGCAGAGGCCTTAGTTGGACCCCTAACATCTCTTACTTAAAAAGGAAACTTGCTGAATTTATCATCTTGTCACGCTTAATCTGCGGATCCTCTTGGGGTTCCTCTGTATTGTCCATGCGTCATATTCACCAAGTACCCTTTGGAGGATATTTTAGGTACAGCCTTTCAGCGCTCAATGGAACTAGTAAATATATGTAAATATACATATATTTAGAAGTTTGCGAGGCCAAGCGCTTTGTACATGCCTAAGCCTTCCTAGATTGGCATCCACATCGAAAACTATTATCGAAGCACGCATGCTACCCAATTCCGGTTCTTCAAATTCAAGGAACCGTGAGAATGCACTTCCGACACTTAACTAGGCGCCCGAAACATCACTTTGCAGACAGTCAGTGTTTCTTCAAAAGGGCGACGCAACAATCTTAAGTTTAAAAAAAAATGATTACAGTTCTTATTTTTTTACAATGTTTATCTTACCAAAAGGGATAAACAAACCGCCTAATTTTTTTTTTTTTTTTTTGAGTATCGCGATTTTGTTGCATAATAACCACGAAAAGAACCGGAATGTTTCGCGATTTGCCGCCGTGGGGTGGTGGCCATAGAAACTAAGGCGTGACGCAGCATGCGTCACGCCTTAGTTCTTATGGCTATCTATATATAATGCTATACTTGATAAATATTGTTGTTTCAAAGTGAGTAAATGCGTCAGAAACTGATATCATGGACAAAGTCGTACTATATTCAGTTTTACCGCCGAATTCACAAACCTTACTCCAATTGAGGCGCCCCTCTACTTTCTCAAGGAAGGCACGAGGGCCGGCGCTGGCAAATCTCGGCAACGTATAGACCATTCCATTTAGCGCTCTCTGGGCGGCACCATTTTGTTCGACCGCAGCGCCCTCTCCACACATCCGGGAAGTTCAGCGGGTTCGGCGGTGTAAAACGAGGGAGAGGGCACGCCGCCGACTCCGCTAGCAGACGACAAACCGGGAGGTTGCCGTTCTCCATCTTTGGGCTGTATCGGCGGGCTGGACGGAACACCGAACTCTCGCTCGTGGCTGCCGTTGTGAAGTGGTTCGCGTTCTTAGAATAGTTGTGGCTACTTCAAAATCAGCCTATAGCTCTCTGTTGTTCTATTTTGCTAAATGATCAACTAGCATATCTTTTTTCCGTTACTTAAATAGCAGTTGAGTCAGCCGGCACTACTACCCTCAACTACTGCGTGTATTGCGGCAGGAGAGCACATTTTTATTTATTATTTAAGACTTCCACTCACGGTCGCTCAAGGCTTACACCAGTACGAACTTTTGTATAGTAAAAGAGGTGCAGCAACCCGATTTTCTTATCGCCAAAGAGACCGGCGAATCTGACACAGTTTTCCCTATTTTTGCTTTTTATTTGCAAGCAGGTAACAGCGCAATTGGACCCTGTGAGTCTTTTTATCTAGCATAGTATTACACGATAACTGGCATACCAAAATCAGCGCGTCTGCGCTTGAAAGTTCCAAAATGACGCGATTTTAAACAGAGTTTGCACGCCAGCCGGACGCTAGCTACAGCCCACTCGGCGGAACGGACGGCTTGCGGGGGAGAGGGGGAGTGCATTTTTTTTTCTCTTTTACCCTCTCTGCTATGACCCTAATGGAACGGTCTATAGGCGGCCTAAGCTGCTTATCCGTCCTCGCGATTCGCCCAGCTCCGGCCCTCGCGCCTTCCTTGAGAAAGTAGAGGGGCACCTCAATTGGAGTGAGGTTTGTGAATTCGGCGGTTAGTGGCGCCATCTGCCCGAGGTGAAAAAAATATTCCTCCATTGAGCCTCACGCCGTTGTGCTACTACGTCAAGCTTCCTTGCGGAAAAGGAAGCTCTTTTCTCTCCACCCCCTCCTCCCCTCTCCTCCTCTCCCCATCGCTCAAACCAACCTTCAAAGTCGCCATGTGAATCGCAACCAGAGGCCGCGCACCCTGGAGGCATTGAAAGATTGCGCACGTGACTCGGAAGACGGCGTAAGTGTTGAAAGTGGTTTGGAGGCGCCCAAAACGTCAGTTGTTAACTTTTGTTTCTAAAGAACTATTGTTATTTTGACAAAATTTGTTTCCAGTTCTTTAATTTAGACGTGACAGGAAACATCTTCAACAATTATTTTATCGAAGTCAAAATATTATTCCACGGCTCCATTAAAGAACACATGCAAAGGGGGAAAAAAATATTTTTTAAAACATCCAGAATAGAAGATGGACGTCTAAAAACAAATTTGCGACGAATCAAAAAAAAAAAAAAAAAAATTAGAGCTATATGTTTTGGCGCGAAATGAATTGGTAGTGTGTGCCCGCGGGAGCACCCCCTGGTCACGTGGTAGACCTGTGCGCCTCCGGGCTGCGCCGCCACCTCCGCAAAGTGACGCCGCCACCTCACGTGCAGCGTGATGCGACGCCGGTTCAACACGTTTCTCTACGCCGCCGCTGCTAGAAGGGAATACTCCGGCGCTCAGCCGCCGTCAATGGGCGCGTTAAGTCCGTGCTCCGGAGCGCGAGAGTTTGGCGCTCTTTTCACTAAAGGGACAGGAGTGCCACCGGAGACTGACACTCGAGCGCGCTCTTCGTGCACCGAAAATTTCTCGAAGTGCGAGTGACTTCTTCGCGCTCCGTGACGTCACGTAAACAAACAAGATGGCTGTTGAGACCGTCGAGACGAGAGGCGTAGCCGGACCGCTGCCTTTTCTCAGTTGATTAGTGCTTAATTCAGCCGGTAAAAACAATTTGATTTGAAAGCCAAGACAGCAATTAGCGTTCCGAAAAAGGTTTGTTCGCGCATCTCGCCTGAAAAAGAAATTCTTCTGTCAAACGGTGGCGTGCCGATAGCACCGCGACAGAAAAGTTGTCGAAATGAGGAGATGAGGACTGCTCTGTCCCTTTTATAATGCTTAGCACAGCGAATAAAGATACTTCGATTTGAAAGCCGAAACGTCAGTGAGCGTCGAGGAAAAGGTTTGTTCGTGCGTCTTGCCTGAAAACAAATTGATCTATCGAACGAGGTACCGATAGCTCGGCGACAGAAAAAGTGTGATGAAAAGGCAGTTAGACCGCTGTCCTGCTTAGAATGCCTAGCCCAGCCGCAGCGAATAAAGATACTTAGATTGGAAAGCCGAAACACCAGTTAGCGTTGTGGGAAAGGTTTGTTCGTGCATACCGCCTAAAGACGAATTGACGTGCTATCGAACGACGGCGTGCCGGTATCGGCGTGGCTTCCGTCTCGCTGCTTCTCGTAGCGAGACGGAACCGAAGGACCCAGGGAATCTCTGACAAATTCGGGAGTTTCCTGCGTCGACGAGCGGGTTCCAGATCGTTGTCTTTATTTTAAATCAGAACAGCATGCATGGTCAATAAATAGATCGGCCAAGGTAACCTTCCAGCTTCCACATATGTGCACGAAACGAGTCTTCAAACCTTTCAGGAATATTAAAGCATTTGCAGAAGCTTGATAACGTCGCAGTCTCTTTTGCTTTAGACTCTGCCGCTCCACACGGGCCTAATGACATATCTTCGAAATATTTTCGCTTCTGCCACCCGTATTCACGGTCGGAAGCTGTGGTCGGAAGGAGCTCGTGTGGCTCGTTGATAGTTTCTGGCCGTGTTCCAAAACTTACTCGATCTAACTCTAGGGTAAGGGTGGTTCTCGAAAATCTACCCGCATCCAGCGTTTCTCTATTTTTGTTGTCACGTGACATAATCCGCCAGGGTACCTCGGATCCATTCGAGTAGGTTTGGAACGCACCTCGGTGTGTCGCGCTCCTGTACGCTATGCGCCGTTTAGTTGCTGCGCTCGGAGTATGAAACTCGGAGCGTCGGAGTAGGAGTAAAGGAGCGCCGCCTTAACGCGCGCAATTTCTGAACGGCGCACAGATCTGTCACGTGGTGCTTGCGCTCTTTCAGGAGCTTCTTTTCGCCTTTAAAAGTTACTTTTAATCATCATTTTTTTTTTTGCAGTTAAAAAAAATGATGAGTGAATTTTAGAGAGCATAGGAAGCTTCGGAAAGAGCGAATGCACAACGTGATAAATAGCGGCCAGTCAGGTGATTAATAGAGGCCACTTTCCCGCGGGTGCCCGCGGCGGCCAGCTACAAATTCGTTTCACGCCGTAAATATAGCCCTAAACTTTTTTCTTGGTGGTTGTAAATTCGTTTTAGGACTTCCTTTTTCCATCCAGACTGTTAAAAAATCTTTATTTTCCTTTGTGGGTGTCCTTTTAAGGGACACCGACAGAGTGTTTATGCTCCCCAAGGTTTTTATTTGTACAGTCGTCGTCAAATTTATACGGAACACTTGTGGAACATTGAATGCAGAAAAAGAATATGAGAGAACTGCGCATATTTATGGGAACTGAAGGTATGCCATGGACATAGTGGGACACAAAGAGAAATAGCTTAGGGCTAGCGCCAGTTATGAACGCACACATAGAAAAAAATAAAATAGAACAACCTAAGATTAGGCTTAGCATGTGTTCTAGATAAGTTTGCTGAGCACTGTACATGTCATATGAGAGCCCAACTAACCAGAACCAGAACCCTGACTGGAGTCCCACATATCTCCTGGCTCCCCCCTTTCTCTTCACCCCAAAATAAACAACAAGACCCGTCGGTAAGGGGCGGCGCTTTTATGGCATCCAGTTTGGTCTCTGTGGAGGCAAGCGGTTCGGGTTTCAAGGCTAAATTTCCCAACTGAGTTTTAGTAACGTAGGCTAGGCTGAACACCCTGGATGGGAGTACCATATGGTCACGAATGACAAAGGATGAGGCGGCGAATGACTGAGTAAACTGAACGTTCAATGGGGGCGAACTTGTGCCCGAAAACAAAAGGAAAAAGAAAGGTAACAACAGAGGGTCGCGGGCGTCGAAGGCGCCAAAGCAGCAGGATCGAACGCTGAGGCGAAACTGACTGCAGATTAACCATGTTGAATTAACCTGAGACAGGGGTAGAGAGGAAACATTAAAACGTAGAAGGGAAGGAAAATAGACAGGACGACGTCTCAAACTCAGCTAACTCGTTTATTTAGTCCACCTCCTTATATAGTCTCAATCTCAAGGTCATCTCTCCCAACACAAAAGTACGACGTTATACAGATCAAGCGCCACAGCCTTCATCACACAATGCAAGAACGTTGATGAAGGCTGTGGCGCTTGACCTATATAACGTCGTCCTTTTGTGTTGGTGGAGATGACTTTGAGATTGAGACTATATAAGGAGGTGGACTAAATAAACGAGTTAGCTGAGTTTGAGACGTCGTCCTGTCTATTTTCTTTCCCTTCTACGTTTTGATGTTTCCTCTCTACCCCTGTCTCAGGTTAATTCAACATGGTTAAGATTCACCAGCTCGCCTGCACCCTTACGATTTTTTCTGACTGCAGATCGCCACGCGGAGCCCCTTATGTACACGTTTGGGCTCCTGAAATAATCGGCGTAGAAGGCTCGGCGTGTAGAACATTCTGACCTAGAATAAGCAACAGCGTTCTAGAATTTACCACAACATTACGTTAGAGTCAACAAAAATGCGTCCCCGCGGTCAGGAGTCGAATCCTGGCCTTCTGCGTGGAACGCAGGCCACGAGCGCGCTGCCTGCTTGGTCAGCTGCGCTCGCGGCATTATTCCCCCCTTTAAAAAGGTGCATCGTCCCGATGCAGCACAAAAAAAAAAAACACAGATCCACAGCAAAAGAATAGCAGAGTCGCGAGCAGAGTCGCGAGACTTCGTCCGTGTCGTTCTGTGTTTTGTGCCTTGTCCGTATCCCCAGTCTCGGGTTTACAACTATGCACAGACCACAATTCACTCTTTGATGAGAGTCCAAAGTTCTATCGTTCGTAATAGGGCCTGAGCCGGACTACGTTTTGTAGGGTCCAAAATAGCGTTTGAGAAGCTTCTCGCTGAGACCGCGGCGCCGTATCAGTGTCCACACCCATACCCGGTCTCCGGGTTGAAAGTGGACGTCCCGGCGACGAAGGTTATAGCGGTGTGCTTCGACTCGCTGTTGGTCATGAATCTTGATTCTTGCCAGTTGGCGAGCTTCATCCGCGCGTTGCGAGATCAGTTGAGCGTCGTAGTTGCCATCGTCGACCGGCGCGTGAGGCAGCATGGCGTCGAGCATTGTGGTAACCGTCCGGCCGTGTACCAGTTAAAACGGCGGCATTCCCGTGGTTTCTTGAACCGCTGTGTTGTACGTAAACATGACGTATGGCAACACCTCGTTTCATGTATTTTGCTTATACGTCGACGTACATGGAGATCATGTCGGCAATCGTATTGTTGAGCCGCTCCGTTCACGCGTTGGTCTGCGGATGATCAGCGGTTGTTTGTCGATGGCTGGTATGACTGAGCCGAAGAACTTCCTGAGTCAGCTGTGCCATGAAGGATGACCCACAATCTGTGATCAGCACTTCAGGTGCGCCGTGTCGAAGGAGAATAGACTCGACAAAAAACTTAGCGACTTCCACCGCTGTTCCCGATGGCAGGGCTTTCGTCTCGGCGTATCGTGTATAATCGGTCGCGACGATAATTTACCGATTTCCTTGCGTCGATGTTGCGAACGGCCCAAGTAAATCCATTCCAACCTACTGGAAGGGCGTAGTCGGTGCAGGTATCGGCTGCAGGAGTCCTGCTGGCTTCCTCGGAGGCCTCTTACGTCGTTGGCAGTCATGGCACGACCGTGTTTAGAGGTGGACTGTTTTCGCGAGTCTCGGCCAGTAGTACTTGTTACCGATCCGGGAGCGCGTCCTGCTGTAGCCAAGGTGTCCAGCCGTCGGGTCATCGTGGCGTGCTTGAAAGATTTCTTCTTGCAGGCTGGTCGGAACAACCAGCAGTCAGATAGGGTTGCTCGTTCTGAAGTTCTTGAAGAGCACGCCTTGCCGCAGAACGAAGCTTGGCAAGTCTCGGGCCAAGACTTGCGGAATTGAACTTCCTTGACCTTCGAGGTGGTCGATCACGGCGCGAAGTTTCGGGTCGTCTTTTTTAAGTGCTCCCACGTCGGTATCCGTAACTGCGCCGAGAAAACGGGCGTCATCGTCGTTGTCAGTGCCTTCGGGAGGAGATTCGACAGGAGCCCTAGACAAACAAACGGCGTCGTTATGCTTGCGGCCAGACTTATAAACAATGGTTGCGTCGAATTCTTGCAGTCGAAGACTCCAGCGAGCGAGGCGTCCTGACGGGTCCTTGAGGTTGGCGAGCCAACAAAGAGCGTGGTGGTCCGTGACAACGCGGAACGGGAGCCCGTACAGGTACGGTTGGAACTTGGTTAACGCCCAGACGAAAGCGAGACATTCCTTGTCGGTCATTGAGTAATTTTTCTCTGGTTTGAACAGTGCCCTGCTTGCGGAAGCGATCACCCTCTCTGCTCTGTCTTCTCTTTGGACGAGTACCGCGCCGAGTCCGGCGTTGCTGGCGTCCGTGTGAACTTCCGTTTCCGCTGATGGATCGAAATTTCCGAGAATAGGGGGCGACTGCATGGAGTCTTTCCTTCAGTTCGTTGAACGCTTGTTCTTGCTCCTCCCCCCCCTGGAAGTACACGTCGTCCTTCGTCAGATGCGTGAGCGGTGCAGAAATCTTGGCGAAATCGCGAACGAAACGTCTGTAGTAAGCGCACAGTCCAAGAAATCTTCTTACGGCTTTTTTGTCTGATGATTTGGGAAATTCGGAAACAGCGGGTGTCTTTGCAGGATCAGGGCTTACACCCTGGGCGCTCACGACATGGCCCAAAAATTTGAGCTCGCCGTAAACGAACCGGCATTTTGACGGCTTTAGTCTCAGTCCAGCATTCTGGATAGCCTGTAACACGGCTCGCAAACGTCTCGAGTGCTCGTCGAAGTCGCTTGCGAATACTACGACGTCGTCGAGATAGACGAGGCAACTTTGCCATTTCACGTGACGAAGGCAGTCTTCTCACGATCCCGTTCGTCGACCTCGATCTGTCAGTACTCACTTTTCAGGTCCATCGACGAAAAGTATCGGGCATGGCGCAGCCGGTCCAGAGTGTCGTCGATGCGTGGCAGCGGGTAGACGTCATTTTTTGTTACGGCATTTAGTCGACGATAGTCCACGCAGAACCGAAGAGTCCAGTCTTTCTTTTTCACCAGGACTACCGGTGAAGCCCACGGACTCTTTGAGGGCTAGACGATGTCGTCAACGAGCATTTCTTGGACCTGTTTCTGGGAGACTTCTCTCTCTTTCACAGATACACGATACGGCGACCGATGAACAGGAAGCGCTTCGTCTTCAGTAACAATTCGGTGTTTCGCAACGGTCGTTTGGCGCACCTTTTACGACGTGGAGAAGCACTCATTGAACTCGGCTAGAAGGTCACTGAGTTGTCGTCGTTGTCGGCTAGGCAGGGTTGGGTCGATGTCGAACTGCGAAGGCGGCGCTCTCTTGGGTGGCAACGAAGAGAGATCTTCTAATATTCCGGCGATTGCGGCTGAGTCCGGGAGTTCTTCCGCGTGACCTACGGCGGTGCCTTTCGTAAGCTGCTGAGCCTCTTGTCGGAAGTTTGTCACGAGTGCAATAATGTGTCGGTCTTGGAGCTCCGTGATGCCTCTTGCGACGTCGATCCCTCTTCCTAGAAGCAACTGAAGGCTTCCCTCGAGCAGAACGTCGCCGCAGAAAACCCTCATCCATCCCGACGGGAACGAAAACCCTCGACCGCGGCGGTAAGTTCACGTGGTTTGCGAGGACTCGTACCGCGGATGACGTCGCTTTGGGTTCCTCCGGTAGTGGAGCAGGTTTTTGTAACGTCAGCCGGTTTGCTCCGAGGTCGATGACGGCGCAATACTCGCAGAAAAAGTTCATTCCGAGGATAACGTCCCTCGCACAGTCTTGCAGAACGACGAACTTGACAGGGCACGTCTCACCGTGCATCTCGACGCGAGCAGTGCAGATCCCGACTGGTGTGATGAGATGTCCGCCGGCGGTTCGTATCTGCGGTCAGTCCCACGACGTCATAACTTTCCGAAGGCAACAAGAGAGTCTCTCACTCAAAACGGAGTAGTCTGCCCCTGTGCAGACGAGCGCCGTCGCGTCGTGGCCGTCGATGATAACGTTAAGGTTATTCGACACTGTTGCAGAAACGTCGTTTCGGGGCGTTGCGGCGTTAGAGTGGGAGAGCTCCGACAATCTTGGAGGATCTTGGCATCGTTCGTCTTCGGCAACACCACTCCCGGCATTGCCGCGCCTAGTTTTCCCGGCGGGAAGCGATGGGTGACAGGCTGTCTCGACGAGACCGGAGGAAGGGCGATGGCGAGCGGCGCGGAGATGGTGAACGGAATCCTCGGCGGGGAGACGACTCTGGATATGACGAGCGGCGGAGGTAGTCCTCGATGTCCCGAGGTCGCCCTCCAACACGTGGTCGAGGGTCGTTGGGCGCAAACTCTCGTAGAGCCAGCTGGCGGTAAGGACATCGACGTTAGATGTGGTCTGCTTCACCGCAGTGGAAGCACAGCGGGCGTCGATCGGCCGTGCGCCACACATCCGTCTCCTTAGGCGCCGGTTGTTCAGTACGGGCGTGCTGGGGCTGCCCTTCCCGACGTCGGAAGATCTGCGGCTCTGGCTCACGTCGCGGTGGCGTGGAATACTGCCGGGCAGCTCGTGCCGGTCTCCGAGCTACTGCCGCGTAGGTTGGGGAGTGCTCCTCGGGTGCTGCTACGCAGGAAGGAGCCTCCAGTTGAATTGCCCGCTGAACGTCTTCACGTACCACTTCGGATATCGACAGCGAAGCCGGCTGGTTGGCAGCTGGCAACAGCTTCCTGAGCTCTTCCCGGACGACGTCTCGAATTACCTCGCTAATGTCTGGGATACTGGAGCCGAGGTCGCAGCTCGACGGCGCGACGGCAGCGAGGCCAGGTGGTCGATGGTAGTGACTGCCTCGGGCTTGCAGGGCACGCTCGATGTTCGTCACCTCGGTGACAAAATCTTCGGCAGTTGTCGGAGGGCTACGAACAAGGCCGCCGAAGATGTTGTCTTTCACGCCCCGCATGATGATTCTAACCTTCTTCTTTTCTGTAGCCTGAGGGTCGGCGCGGGCGCTCATGCGCAGAACGTCTTCCACGAAGCCGGTGATGCTCTCGTTGGGGCCTTGAGTCCTGGTACGAAGTAAGTCTCGAGCTCTCTGTCTGCGGTGCTGGTTGACAAATGTCGCCTTCAGCTGGCTCTTGAAAATGTCCCACGATCTCAAAAAGAAGACTTTTGATTTTCGTACCAGTAGCTGGCAGTCCCCTCGAGCGAGAAATTCACGTTTTGCAGCCGTTGCTCGTTGGTCCAGCAATTGTGGCGGCCGACGCGTTCGAATTGGTCGATCCTATCTTCGACGTCTTCGTAGAGTTCGCCGTGGAACGGAGCTGCCGTCCGTGGTGCGACGGGTAGGTAGATCACAACAGAAGCGGCCTGCGTCTGCGACTAGTTGGTCATCGTCGGCCTCGTTGGCTGCTTGGTACTGGGTGGCAGAAGTCCGTATTCCGGGTGTAGACCTTGGGTGCGGCGCTTTGATCGAGTCTCGATCTGGTCTTCGTTAGGTCCTCGGGAGCTTGGGTTCGGACTTGTACTGCGGGAACTCGAAGGACTGCGCTCTACGGACATGCGGTACCCCGCACCTCCACCAATATGTCACGAATGACAAGTGATGAGGCGGCGAATGACTGAGTAAACTGAACGTTTATTGGGGCGAACGTGTGCCCAAAAATAAAAGAAAAAAGAAAGATAACAACAAAGCGTCGCGGGCGTCGAAAACGGAGAAGCAGCAGGATTGAACGCTGAGGCGAAACTGACTGCAGATCGCCACGCGAAGCCCGTTATGTACACGTGTGGGCTTCTGGAATAATCGGCGTAGAAGGCTCGGCCTGTAGAACCATTCTGAGCTCGAACAATCAACACGGTTCTCGAATGTACCATAAAATTACGTTAGAGTCAACAAAAATGCGTCCCCGCGGCCACGAAACCAACGCTGGGTTCTGCGTGGAACGCACGCACGATAACTGTTAGGACGAGCGCGCTGCCTGCTTGGTCAGCTGCGCTCGCGGTAATATTGTGACTCACGAATGCTTGATGCAATGCATTGTGCTTGTTTAGCGAAGCGATGGAAGTGCTGCCCTGAAGAAAGAGCGAAACGTCGTCATGGCAGCCGGTTCCTGATACTGTCGGAATCGCGAAACTGTAGAAGTCGTCATACAACTGGTTAAAGTTGGAATAAGAATGGATTTATGTACATCTATCTATACAGGCAAATTTTGCCAGATGGCAGCAAACGAAGTTAGTAGGACAGCGTAGTTACATGCGGCAATTAAATAATAAATAATGTTTGGATCTATATTTTCCTTCTCTTGGCTCTGAACAGATCGAACCTGGGTTGAGACATTTAAAAATAAGGGGATACAACTTTTTGAAGCCTCGCCTTATTTACTAGTCTCAGTTTCACCACCTCACCACGATCGGGTTGGCTCGATTGTAAACTCTTAATCGGGAACCATACGGGTCGTTACGGGCCTCCCCCTGCTAATACCGTTCTCTACACTTCAGGCTGAGGCGCGCAGTTTAACACATTAGACGAATTCATTCATCAAAGACGTCAAACCGGTCTTTCAAGTTTGGCGTAGTTCAAGCGGCGGCTGCCTTGGCATATTACATGAGTGCATCTGTGCCATTAATGGATTCCCCCGATGCTTCATTACCCCCTGGCGCTATTGTCCAGTGACCGACAACAGACCTGCCTCACCGGAAATCTCTTTCTACGGGTTTCATCATGTTTCGTCCTTCCTCATCAGTGTCCGAGAACGCTGACCTCCTACGTAAAGGCTGGACTGACTGAATCACGGCACCATTCAGGCCTTTTTTGCCTCACCATGTCGATTGTGAGTCAAACGTGTTCGTACCGCTCGGACGTCCTTTTACCATCAGTGCCGGGAGAGTTGGTGGCTCCCCGGGACGGTCTGACAGCCCCGAAAAGCAACATGAGGCTCGCGATCTGCGGTTCGGCAACCCCTGATAAAACCAATCTCAGGTATCCCAGTCATCCCCGGCGGATTCTCAGCAGGAGTTTTGGTTCCAGTTTCGGTGGTTACCACTAACGCGCTTGTTATAAAAACAAAAGAAAAATGGTTTGAAAACTCAAAACGAATATAGATAACCCCAAAAAGAATCCAAAAAAGGGGCGGATCATTTTTTTTAATCTTTAATTAAGTTATTTGGTGCTCATTCTCAAGACTATGTCCGCAAAAAAAAAAAAATACAAAAAAAAAAAACGTAGATGGAGAGGGTAGATTTCAGTGCGCGTACCTTTAACCGTCATCTCCATATCCGCCTATGGGCTAGTGTCGCTTATCCTGGCAATATTTATAGAAACGACGGCGCAGATGCGTCGCCTTTGTTGGCTTTAGGAAGGGGTGATGATGATAACGCTCGTACGGCGCGTCGGGAAAGCATCATTCAAAAAATCGCTCTCTGTAGTAAAACGTGTTTTCGGCCGTCAGCGACTATAACTTATGCCGCGACCGTTGCACTCTGTTGCCCGAACACCGAGCAACCGAGAAAACAATGCCCTATGGAATTGAGTGAATCGCGTATGCCTCGGAGCGACCACGTCTACACGGACGTCACGTCGCCACTACGCCGTAGGCGTTATCTCGACGGCTGACGCGTGTCACCGTATACGGGCATACCGAAGAAAAAAAAAATCCTTCGAGGAAACAGGAAGGGACAGCACAGAGCGCGACAGATGGGCGGTTTCTCCAGGAAACATGCCCCGAAGTCGCGTTTGTTCGTTTGATGTCGTGAATAGCTGTGAGTGATTCTGCACACGCGTTCAAGTGTGCAGATAATTTGACACTGAGGACACTTTAGTACGATTATCGGAGGTAACTTATATTTTGTTTCATCTAACCTCCTGGCAACTAATCAAGAGTGTCCCTCGTGCACTTTATTACCGTTCCGGCGGTACCGCAGAATGGACAACTACTGAATGAACGGATCTGATGTTCAGAAAATAGTATTAAGCAAAACAAACCTGGAGGCCCAATATGTATCGTGTAATTTTAGTGAAAATTGACGATTTTAAATAAATAGCTGACGTATTTTATTTATTTGTAAAAAGAAAATTCATCTTTAATGGCTTAAAGGCTCTATGAAAGTTTGTTTTGCGGCATCAATACTAAGCGCACATGGTTGAGCGTGACTCCGACACACCAGCGAACGTTAGGATCATGCGAGAGAGCCTTTATTTTTGCTGCGAAATAAATACAAATAACAACGAGAAGCTGTTCATTGTTAAAAACAAAAAGAAGTGATCATAATGTAGAAAACCCGAGACTGTGGTAAAAGCGGGGAGACGGTGTCGGAGAAGAAAGACAGGAGAAAAGAACGTCTCAAACTCAGCTACTGCGTTTATTTACTCATAGTCTTATGTACCCACAACCTAACCACCGACCACCAACGTCACGAGGTCATCCTTTGTTCTCTATACAAACCTACCCACACTCGTCTTCACCTCAACCATAAACGGTGACCTCAATCCCAACTGAAAGTTTAGGACCTTGAACAAAACAACCAAAACAAAACAAACATTATGATCCACGTCCACCAGCTTGCCTGCGCACTCACAGTTTTTTTCAAAAAGAAGTGGTTTACGTAAAATGCGGTGAACCACGCTACTGTCGTTTAGGTTGCGCAGCTTCAGTACCGATTGCCAAGTGCGATACGTCATAACGCCATGTGATTACAAGAAAAAAAACTCGTTGCAGAACTACTCTCAGGGTATATATAATCAATTTACCTCTATTGTGTAAGTATGCATGCTGTGGTAGTTATTCGTTGAATGGCATTGCCTAAGGTTTGTTAACGCTCCAGTGGCTTATGGTTTCCCGTCTGGGGACAATCATTATGCGGCGTATGCGTAGAGTTTCGCCGACGCTGTTAGCGAAAGACGGGGTTTTGCAATGAGAGCCTTCGCCTTAGATGCATCTCAACGCGGGTCTATGTGTTTAGAATTGCCGTCTTCTTAGTTATGGATTCACTGAAGTTTTATAACCCTGGAGAGTGGGGAAGCAAAAGGACGGGACGGCAGGATTCGAGTTGTCCTGTCCTTTCGTTTCCCCCCTCACCAGGTTAAAAACAAAGTTAGTTCTTAACTAGCTCGGCTGCATCTTTGCATTAACCTCGCTGAAGTGAAGCTTAAGGCCGTAGTTGGCACGTTAGGGGGCCTCAGTGTCCTTCCGTTTGAGCCTCAGACACACTGCTCCTAGATCATGAGCAGACGTGCCTCAGGCACGTTCAAAACATGTTTGCTCTATACATCTGCATGCTTCGAATATGCCTGCAGACAGTTTTTGTATGACCCATGTGGCGCGACGGTCATTCAAGGAAGAAGGGCACGCCTCAGACACCAAAGATTTGTGGGAACCGTTTTTGCACACTGATACAGTACGATGGGTGCTCCGGTACGAACTGTGCATGTGCTACCATGTGCACAGAAGATTCGCACATGCGCAGTTCGTATACCGGAGGGCCCATCGTACCGTATCGGGTGTGCGAAAATGGTTTTCTACAACTCTCTATAATGTCGGCGCACTTTATGTTGCACTAACAATGTGACTGCGGCTTTAGAGTGATGACGGTCTTAGTACCTGGTGCCGACAGCAGGCGCTCACAACGAGAATGTGGGCGGAAACTGAGGGAGAGGAGGAAACGAGAGCGCGCGGGGACGCCAGAATGCCGAGCTCTGGTTGGAATGATTAATGGGTAGACCCAAAGCTACACTCTTAATCTGGGGCCACCTAGGGAGCCACCTATAGCCGTGACAAATGAGATTCAACTTGCCACGGCAAATTGTGTGGTCACCTAAAATTGCCAGCCCGTTTGCCGTCCCTTTTTAGGTGGCCCCAAAATTTGCCGTGACAAGTTGGATCTTGCAGGCCCGTTTTTAGCTGGCCCGTCCTCTAGGTGGCCCGTTTTCTGCTGGCTATAAAAATGTCCCGTCGTGCACTCCCCCGCAGAGTATCTCGGAGGGTCCAGGACTGTGATCCACGAAGAGAGCCAGGGGATTGAGAGGTGCAGAAAATATTCACCGTAAAAATAAAGCTATGACGTGGCACTGAGCCTGACGTCTTCTTGTGAGACGCTATGCACATGGTCACGTCGCAACTTTATTTTTGAGTCGCAAAATATATTGGAAAAGCACTGCCAAGCTCAATTTGTATACTTTAGAAATTGACTTCCCGAGTGCTCTAGGGGAAAGTAAATATACAGGAATTGTTTCATGGGCAAGGCCGATGGGTTCTAAACGTTTAAAAGAACAGTGGGTCCTCAGGTAAACAATCCATTTATTTGTTTAAATTAGATGCACAGCTGAAGATACAGACGTGCTTTGTTGTAATAAATACCACATTCAAACAATAAAATAGAAAAGTATATAAAAACTTGTGTCACTTGCTGAAACACTGATGAAGCCTGGTCGTTGCTTTCACTTAACACACTTGGCGAACTACGACCCGCCGCAGTTGAAGGTGCGCTATCCGCGCCAAGTGTGTTGCAGCCAGCCGGAGCCTCGTGCCACAAGACGGGCTCCGCTGCACGTCCGAAGGACAGTTGCTTATTTCGTCAAGGCATGATGCTGCTGCGATTAAGAATTTTCAGCATTTTAATATAAGAGAATGAGGGAGAGAGAACATGTCTTGTATATTAATTATGTTCTAAAATTTATCAAACAACTGTGTTTTTAGAAAGCAGCTTGCTGGACGTTAGAGTGTATTCAGATGCTGAGTCAACGGCCACAAATATGGCCGCTAACATAACGTTTATGCATATGCTCTACGGAAAACAAAAGAAAGTAAAAGATATTCGCCAATTAGATAACCGCATTTGCTTTCGGCGGCCATGCTTGTTTGTAGTTAGTCGACATTAAAAAGCAGTCGGACGTCATATGGATAGACCCTATAGCTTTGGTGGCAGTTTGAAGAGTGGGAACAAAACAGTAAATTTTGACGTTACCAGGCAGGGGAGCTGAGGCTGTCCACTTGGCAGGATCTACAGGTCCATGGCTATATCATACAGGCTGCGTTATGAAACACCGGCTAAATCGTTGCTCAAAAACTACACGTTGCACATAAAAAGCTAATTTTGTTTAATATGAAAATTGATAAAGTTTTACGTTCAAATAACCATGGTGTCAAAATTTTTGAATAAATAACTTTCTGAAATTACTAAATTTAAAAGTATGGTCATATCAGGGTAAAGATTTTGCTAAACTGCGTCAAATATTGTAAAACAGATAGTTTGACTTTTTTTTTTCGAAAATATTGTTTAATACAATACATTTCTTAAGTTCAATGAGCCTAATGAAAGCTTATAAACACATTCACACAAAAAGAACGCTTCGGCCGACGTCGACGGCCGCGTGAGCAAACGAGGGTGCACGCACAAGGGCAAACTTAGTGTATTCTAGATGTTACATTCATCATAAACTTTACTATATATGTTCCTTGTGTGGCCGTCCTCCTTTGCTTCACGCGATCGTCGACGCCGGCTGAGACGCGCGACTATATACCTCGGACGGGAGAAGCTGATAAGTGTTCCGTATACGCCGTGCTCTATCGGCGGACACTTCGGCAAGAGAAAAGTAGCCCCCTATAAACTATTTACACCTTGTCGCTGTAAAAAGCTGGTGGTCACCGTCGAGGCAGAGCCGGTCAGCTTTCTTTGCCACCTTACCATAAGCGAACCGTAAGGGCTGCGATTATGACCCGATAACTTTAAAAACTGTCACCCATCACGAGTGCTTGTGCGCAGCCAAGCCGGCGTCAAACGCGAAGAGTCCGCGCATGTAGCCGTTATGGTAAGTCCATGCTAAGGTGAAACGAAGTAAACCTGTTTTCCGCTTTCCACTGGCGATGCCAGCCGGTATCCGAATAATATGAAAAGAGGCGATTCGAAGCGTGCTTCTTAGAATACAAAAATATTGTGTATAGATACCTGTACCGTCCAGGACAGGGTCCCACTTGTCCTCTGTTGGCGAGAACAAAAGTTACTAGTTAGGAACTCTTTCAGCAATTGACTCTAATCCGTTATTAGCCAGTGAGCTACATAATTACCCAGTCGGTTATACGCTGAAGAGGACTGTGCCCGCAGTAACGGCACCAGCCAAGTTGGCTCAGTAGTGGTGGTCGTGCTGGTCGTGCCGTCCGATCAGCGGGCCGTGTGAACCCATTGCATTCACATGTTTCCTCATGGTTACACCGCCCGCGTCGAATTCCTTTGGTATCCTTCGACGTGAGCATCCCGAAGAACTAACTCACTGTCCCGCGGCTTCGGCGCATTCTCTAACATAGGCTTACATCACCATGATAAGATAACAAATGTTACCCGCAGATGCTTCCCATTAGATGCGTACTTCGTACGTTGGAAATTCATCGTCCTTGCACACCGAGAAGAGAAATTATAGTTATGCGCATGCGTTCCCGCTGGCTGCGCCCGCGGGGAACACTGGGCGGCCTCAACTGCCGCCATCTGGCGGAGAGCAGAGTGTTTTTTTTTTTTTTTTCCCGCTATTACGCGCATAGCCGGCCCGTTTTTGCCGGCCCTGCACAAACGGGCCGCCACAAATTACAGGGCCGCCTACTCAGCAACCTATAGAGCCATTCGCACCATCAAAGAGGAGAAGGGCCAACTGCAGCCGTGACGTTGTACATGGCTATATTGACGAGGCCGGATCAGTTCGCGGCTAAGTCCTGAAAACTTTGAACGTCATGGCTATGGCCGTGACGTTTGACGGCCCCAGATTAAGAGTGTACAGCTGGGTGGTTTCATTTGAAATCGTAAACACGCGTGTCAAGGTGGGTACTTTGATTTTGATTAAAAAAATTATATTACAGCCCCATTTACGTAATGAACAAGCACACTTTTTAGATTTTGTTGGAATTTGTTTTCCTTCGGAAAAATTTGGAAGTGGGGCAAGGTGAAGTATTACGTTTAGGCTGCTTGTCGGTTGTTATAAATAGATAAAAATGAAAACACTCGCATTAATTTTCTCCGTAAATGTGCGACGCAAGATATATATATATATGTATTTCTTTTTTTCATTACACTAACCTAATTTGTAACATTTCGTGCCAGAAAAAAAAAAGTGAAACATCGTATCTTTGACGTTTTGGCGACATTCTTGAGCCTTGAATCTTCGAATTCATTGCACATTTTGCTTATGAAATACTAAGCATCTGTAAGTCTATACATATCCCGTCGCCAGGAAACACTTTAGTTTAATTTATTGTCACGAAATATTTCATCTACATTTTTAAATTTCATCAAAAGCTAACATCAGTCTTATTTTGGGCCCGCGTAAATAGAAGAAATGCCCATATTTTATTTATGCGTTATTTTTCTATATTGTTCCCAATTATGTGAACTTTCTGTGCGCATAATCAAAACTTCCGCTTCGGTCTCCCATTTTTGTTTTTGAAGAAACGCCAAAACACAAGTAAAGGCGCCCGAATTGGCCAATGGGCAATTTCACAAGTAGCTCACATCTTGTAGGCCCCAAAATGAAAAACAATAAAAAAAGAAAAGAAAACGTACGAAGACAACAAAATTTTAAACGCAGCTCAAATTTATTGATTTGAGTACACCAATAAATAGACTTCCAAACACACATAGAAAGAGAAAGAAGGGACTCAGATGAACAAACAAGACGATCAACTCCAAGGTCCCACAAACAAGGCGACCTTCCAAAACGCTAAAGCCTAAGCTCAATTTCGTACTCCCAACCAAACCGCTTCCCGTTTCCCTCCCTCCCTCCCCCCCCCCCCCCCCCACACACACACACACTTAAGTATACAAGCCCCCCCCCCTCACACAAGCAAAAACTCTGTCATCCCATCACTGATAACCAAAGGAGGCTGGCTTACCCGATTCCCCCACTCGCGGATGCACAGAGTATCCTTAATTAGCCTTCTAAACAAATATTTTTTGTCACACAGAACGGAAGTTTCCCCCCAAAGAGGGGAACAAAAATTGCACGAAGCAACATGATTTGCCAACTCGGAACTCTGCGCCTTATTCTTTACACTCCTTTTGTGTTCCGTAAGACGGTCATTTAAACAACGCCCTGTCTGTTCAACATAACTCAACCCGCAGTCAATAGGGATCTTTTAGACCACCTCTGCGAAACAGGTGACAGGGGGATCTCTGTTTTTTCCCACAACATCCCTCACGTCCGAAGGTAAACGGGGTGAGCCTGTTAATAGCCTCCTTTATACTGAAAATGCCTGCCCAATGGTTTCTTCGTCGTCGTCGTCGCGCTTATTTTACAGATTTGCTACTAGGGGCGCCAAAACCCCATACAGAAATGCAGACGACGCTTGTCCGCTGCCTGCTCCTACAGTTCACTGTAGCTAGCGTAAGTTACGTTATCCGTTAAGCTACGTGATAACATAACTTTTCTATGTTAAGTTACACGGTAACGTGACCTTACGTGATCAAATAGGTCACTTGATCACGTAATTTGTTTGTGACGCGAGTAACGTTTTTCGGTCGTCGTTCGACCCGCAGATAGAGCGCTTAGCAATTGCCGGCATAGCTCAATAGCACGAAGCCGTCTGCTGCTCGTGGCACGCGCACCGCGACGCCACACGTACAGGCGCGGTCATTTCATTCCATTTATTGATCAAGGGCACATCAGCACCTTGTACTTAGCCCCAACTCTTTGTGCTGCATTCTAAGTCGCATGATACCTTACTGGTGTGTGCCAATGTGCAACTCGGACTCGCGAGTTGCACTTCCTAGTGGTCATTAAACAGGCTTCTATGGCTCCTGGTAATTCCCTCCTCAGGCACCAGGACGGCTCTGGGGAGGACTATACTATCCATCAGTGAAGCTAGTGAGGGTGTTGCATGCGCTGAAGAACTTTGTAAAGATTTTATAAAAACAAAAAACAAAAAAAAAAAAACAAAAAAACAACGAAATATGCTGAAAATGAAAAAGCCTTAGCATGCAGCTGGTGATACTGCGGTGGATACTCTTAAGGCCGGTTCAGACACTTGCGTTTGAGTGCGTTTGACTGCGTTGTGTCGAGAACCGAAAGCGAGTCACCGACACATCTGAGCTTCGTATGAAGCGCGGAATCCAATTCAAGGAATCATCTTGGCACGCGATATAAGCAGCAGGGATGTCCTGGTTTCTCGTAGCCGCAACGCACTCAAACGCAGTCAAACGCAGTCAAACGCAACTGTCTGAACCAGGCCTTATACACCATGGCGCTCTGAAATACGCAAAGGTAGAGCAAGATGTCAACCATCACAAAGATTTTCTGCAACTTCTGTGTACTAGTTATTTCAGGCCAATTTTCACAAACTACTCGGCATCCGTGACTGACAAGCATGACTCCAAGAAGATTTTCACCAACAAGCCACAATATACGAAGCCGTTAAAAAACTCTAGAACTGCATACGTGAAAAACAGTGCGGACCACAAGAGACCGGTCAAAACCATCAAGGGGCTGTGCACTTAAAAAACAAATTGGAATTGTATATCAAGACCCCCGGTCAGTGTGTTGCCGACGGGTGCGCAGGCTTTCGGTCAGCGGGGATGCGTTCGCGGTCCTGAGAAAAACCACATGACTGCCGCATGTAGTCCGCGGGCCGTATGTTTTGCGGCTGTGCTCCAGTAGCAATAAAAACTCTAAAGTGGTCGCTGCTTCAACGTCGTGAAAGTCCGTCAGCCTGTCTGTCTCCTTTTTAATTGGCATTGACTATTTCTGTGGTCGATATGACAAGCACCAGAGGTCTGGTAACATTTCAGCATACAAACAAAACCAAGACGTGAAAGCTAAAAGAAAGGTATAGGACTTATTTATATATAAAATCTATTCTGACGGTGCCCTGCGCCTGGTATGTAGCATGGGTTACGAATGAATTCAATTCACAAACGGCATCACAGTGGACTAGCAACGGGCAGCGAAGAAGAGTCGTCTGCATTTTTGCATGGGGTTTTGGCGCCTCTAGCAGCAAACATGCGAAGCAGGCGCGACGACGACGAAGCATGGTGAAGCCAACCATTGGGCAGGCATTATCAGTATAAAGGAGGCTATGGCCTGTCCAAACGAAATTCCGTTCTGAAACATTTGCGTTAAATTTTGTCGCAAAGCTTTTCGGCTATGAGAAATACCTTGAAAATAAGGAATCACCGCAAAGGTTCCGCCTTGAACTTTTTCAGCTGTCCAAGATGGGTGTACAAGACGTACACTTGAAACGATGAACTCTAAACTATACCCCGCCCACACTAGACATTTGATTTGAACGCCGAAAGCATTCCCGACACAATGAACACAAGATTTCTTCAGAGCATTGCCAATTAATAATCTTACCACTCCTCCTTTCACGAGTTTAGAATGAGGACTCTATCTAGAAAGAAGCCTCCTCGGAGTTTTCTTCCCATAAGACCAGCAAAGCCCTTATTATTCAATATTTGCAAGTCTAAAAACTGCAACTTTCTATTTTTCGGTGACTCAAAAGTAAATTTCAATTCCGGTGCAGCGGTCAAAAGTAAAGTATTGAATCTCAGACCGCTGCACCGGGATTGTTTTGTTTTTGTCTTTGTTTTTGTTCTCGCTGAGAGAAAAAATTGCTAAGCAAGTACTGAAAATTCCTAAGCCTATTACAAATCTGACCTCATCAGATCCATGTTGAGGTATCCCAGAAGGGGAAAACGTTCATTCTCGAATTAAAATTTTGGGTCGGGCTTGTTGGTTCATTATGATCTGGACGACTTAAAAGCGCTAAAAAAACTCGGACGAGAAAGCGCCAGTCCGTGTTGTATGTGTCTCTCTTTCTCGTCCGTGTATTGGCGCCTTTAAGACTTCCAGTTCATTCTAATATGTCTTCTTTTGATGTAGGCCATTGTATTGAAACTCAACCAAATCTTTGAACGTCGGTCACTGTTGAAACATGACACAAGTAAGTTCGAGCGTAAAAACTGGAGCAGCTAGGGGACTGGAATGCTATCGACAACACCAGGTGTACCGTTTGTAGATATAACTTGGTTTTAACAACCATTAGGATTGAGTCGGTTCATTCTTCGGGAGGAAAAGAACATGAAAAACGAAAAAACACAAACATAATAAAGAATTAAACACACACACACACACACACACACACACACACACATATATATATATATATATATATATCACGAAAATAATCCCTGGAGAAGGGGAACAAGAGGGACAAAGACAAACATAAATCTCCACACACAGCTAGGTGACTGGTGGGCGACCAAAAAAATCCGCCTAGTCCGGGTATCGAACCCGGGACCTCTCCATTACAGGTGGAGCGCTCTACCAACTGAGCTAACCAGGGGTCTTTTTTTTTTTTTTATTGCCGGTTTGGACATTTACAATACAAAACGATCACACTGTTACATTCACTTCATGAAGATCACTTATGTGCGGTCGTAAAATTTAAAATTCTTTCAAGGTCTCCAGTACGTCTAGGATTGACACCCAATCAGGCGCACAAACCAAAGTGGCGTATACAGATTTTAGTCTGCAGATGGATTCTATGAAATATATGCGTACGGGTCGGGCATCAACGTCGGCATTCCTCACTGCCATTCTACTTCTCCATATAGCATGCAGGCCCAGGAGCATGACTAGATCGAGAGGGATTTCAACTTGTTTCTCCACAGGAAGAAACCTAATGCCGTATGGGGTTAAAGGCAAGTCTTTTTTGATAGTTCGCTGGAGGACGTCCCAGAAAAGGAAAGCGTCCCAGCAGTCGAGAAAAACATGTTCGATAGTTTCAGGTTTTTTGCACAAAAAACAATCAACGCCCCACGGTACGTAAATTTTTTTCCCCTCAAGCCAAGCTTTGACAGGGAGTGTATTGGTGTGTAACTGAAAAAAAAAATGTCTTAATAGAAGGCGCAATGGTCATCTTTTTAACTCTAGATAACACGTTACGCTCTGGGCCTGCATGAAACACGGAACGATACAACGGTTCAGGAAAAACACTTTCAATAAGGTCACGAGTTAAGCGCTTGCGTGTCACAATCGACAAGTATTGAAGAGAAAAACGCACAGACAAAAAACGACACGCTTCGTACACTTCTCGAAGAAAACTGCTGAGTTTCCCCTGCTCGGGTTTACATGAAGAGACAACCGAGAAAGGGATTTCATCTGCAAGTGTCATTTGAATTACTGTCCGAAGAAAAGGGTTGGTTTGTTCTCTAAAAAACATAAAACGGGATACAGTCTGCTTAACGAACACGTGAGATAACGATAGCCCTTCCTTACTAACGCGACGAAACAAATTGTCGCGACGCATTATCTGCCATCCCGATCTCCAGATGAAAACAGCAAAAACACGATGTAACTTCTAAATATTCACTCTAGCACACGCCAGCACTTGAAGCACATACCAAAATTTTGCGATTAGAAAAATATTACAAACGGTAGCTCGCGTAAAAATGGACATATCCCATCCTCTTCATTTGCCAGCTGCCTCGCGCGTCTTCTGCACTACTGATGACCAGTATATGTTCGATCTCTTATAATGTTGTAGAGGAACGCCTAAGTACTTTGGAGGTGTCGACGTGAAATTTATGTTTTCAAAAACGTCGGGTTTTGTGGCCCATGTTCCATGCCATAAGCCGCTGCACTTCTGTCAATTGACAGCCGAACCCGTAAGCTCGCAGTAGGCCTTCACCTCACATACTGCTGCTGTGATGCTATCCTTATCTTTACGAAAAATAGCGACATCTTCGGCATAGGACTGGAGCTTGACCTCTATATTTTGTAACGAAAACCCATTAATACTGGTATTATTTATTATAGTTCGACAAAAGGGCTCTAAATAAATACTAAACAACAAAGGTGATAGCGGGCAACCCTGTTTAACTGACGAATCCACAGAAATTCTCGATGTTGCTTTCCCGTTAATTATAATCTGTGTTGTACATCCCGTATATGCCATTTGTACAAATTTTCTTATGACTTTGCCCACTCGTACATGATCTAAAACTTTGTATAGGACGGTATGTTGCACTCGGTCAAACGCTTTCTCCAGATCAATCTGGAGGATGGCAACCTGGTCAAGTTGAGCATCGCACAACTCTGATACGCTTCTCGCAATGTGCACGTTCGTTGAAATAGATCTACCTCGGATACTACAGGTCTGGTGATCCCCTACTATGCCGCAAATAACATTCTGTAGTCGTCGGGCGAGAACTTTCATTAATACTTTATAGTCGACGTTACCTAACGCAATGGGTCTGTAGTTCTTAACATTTCTTAATTTGTGTGCATCATCTACTTTAGGAATAAGCACAGTACGGGTATTTAGAAAGGAAGGCTTTAACTTTTCTGTCTCATTCGACTCGGTTATTACGTCGTGCAGACGCGCAGCAATATCGTGTTTAAATTTTTTGTAAAATGCCGCAGTTAATCCGTCAGGACCTGGAGCTTTCTTTGTTGCCAGTTCTTCAATCGCCTTCTCGATGACCGTTCTATTGCACTAAATTTAACTTCGCGCTTAAACCATTCCCACTTTTCACAGGCGCTCGTCCCTATGTGGTGCATTTTACTTAATAATTTATCTACTGTCTCAGTAAAAACTTCATCCTTAAGAAGGTTATTATTCATTTTCCACTGGTCCCAACGAAACTGTTTTTTTTCTTTGAAACCACCAACAATAAAAGAAACGAGCGCATGATCAGAGAAAAATACCGGCAGTACATTATACTCTTCGTATCCGGTTAAAAGTTCAATTGACACGTAAGCTCTATCAAGACGGGCATGACTCGAGGACTGATAATGTGTGTACCATAAACAATCGTTGGTTCTTTGGTACGTCGCGACATCCTGCAAACTGTATTCCGTAATCATCTCGTTTAAAATAATTGCACTACTGTCGCTTTGTCTTGTAATTTTGGATCGGTCCCGTGTGCCACAATCGCAGTTAAAATCACCTAACAAAACAACTTTACGTTGAGAATCTAAATATTGGTCAATGCTCTGAAAAAACACTTTCCTTTCGTTAATGTCGTTTGGGGCGTATACATTTATGATACGATATTCAACATTGGAAATACTACAGTCGCAAATGACGAGTCGACCAACATTGCCGACTATTACTGATTGGACTTCTGCGTTCAAAGATTATCGTAAAGACAACATACAACCTCCGGACATACCTTTTGCCCGCGACACGCACACTTCGAAAGAGTGCAAGAAAGAAGCCAGTAAGCATGCGGTCTCTTCGTCACTTCCAACTTTGGTTTCCTGAATTGCGAGGACATCTATACCTTTGTCGATTAGGAGCCTTTTTACCTGATATTGCTTGCGACGCGAGGCAAAGCCTCGAACGTTAAGTGTCGACAATTTCAGGTTTCCGACATAAATAGACGCTCTCGCATGTCAGGGGCTCACCTCGTCTAGAGAACCGCACCAAGTACCGGCTCAACCGCGTCAGCCGGTCGGGTTGTCCGGTTTTCTGGGTTCGGAAACACAAATCGGTGCAGGTCGAGGCTTTCTCCGCCTCGTGGTCACCGTCTTCGCAGGCAGCTCCTCCGGGTTCGAGTCATATCCAACCTTAACCGCGTCCGAGTCTGAATCCGAATCGAGTTCCCGTGGTCGTTTCGTGGCCAAAGCCCCAGTGTCGGCCATATCCACGTCGACGCTTAGCTGCGCCTCAGAAGACGTCGTTGGCTCGACGGCTCTCGCCTCTTCCTCCTCCTTCCCCGGCGCAGCGTTGTATGGTGTTGTCTGGTCGAGGCTCGTCTCGGCCACGGCAATTGGCGTGGCCTCCGTCATCTTCGGCAACTCTGCAGACGCTAGTGGGTCGGTGCCATCCTTAGCTCTCTCCTCATTGTCTTTGGCAGCTGTAATGGCACTCGCGGCGACTTCCTCCGCGTCTGTCTCGTCCATGACGTGCTCGGCGTTTGTCTCGCCGCTTCGGGCACCTGCGGCCGCTGCAGAAGTCCTCACACATTGGTCAGCGTCATGGCCGAAACGGTGGCACGACTCACACTTGGGCACGCGGCAGTCACGGCGAATGTGGCCGGTCCGCTGGCAGCGCAGGCAGAGTGGCGCCCTGCCCAGCGCCACAACGAGCGCCAGCCCTCCGGCGATGCGCAACTGATGCGGCAGGTCGTCCAGTGTAAGCCCAGTCTTGAGCCGAATGACAGCCGTTCGCGTCATCGACGCGCAGCCCAGAATGCCTTGCACTCGCCACCTCTAGGTGCCCACCTCGATTATAGTGCCGTACGGTGCCAACGCCGCCTTCACCTCGTCATCAGGAACATGGTACAGCATCCAGTGAAGCTTGAGGCGAATGTCTCGGTTTCCCGGGTCGATGACGAGGCATCGCCGCCCCTTGACGACGAGGTCGCCGGCGGCAAGGGCCTTCCGCTTTCCCTTGGGTGACTTGAAAGCCACAGCCCAGACGTGGTTCATCTGGAATGCTCCCAAAGCGGCGACTTCGGGGAGCATTTCCAGACGCTGCAGGGTGTCGCGGAAGTCCTCGACTCGGTACGGGCGGCCACGAACGTCAGCATGCAAAAATACCGTGTTTAACACCGCAGAACCAGTCGGCAGGGGGGGCACAATAGTCGGGTAGTCAGTAGACGCTGTGTCTTCCCTGGCACCGCGGCCCGGCCGGGCCGCAAAAACCGCTCTGCTGGAGCTCATGATTCCACGTCCGCACGCGCTGGTGTTCGAAATTGGAATGCTAACCAGGGGTCTAGTGTATGAGCTAACCAGGGGGCTTGTGTCTTTAGCATTTTAAGGCTAAAAATCTTGCAGCAGAGCCACCTTGCGGAACTCCACCTCTGCCGGTTCGGGTGCACGTACCCGTGTTTGGGCGTTTCTACAAAATAACACAACAAAAAAGGGGAACGTTTGATTATGCGCACAGAAAGTTAACATCACTAAAAGTTTTTTAAATAAGAAAATACTTTTTTTTTTTAAACGCGTGCTCAAATAACGATTAAGTTATTTTTTATGAAATTAAAAATAATATAAATTACTTCTCCACGCTATACTAAAGTGGTACCACTCTATAGCACATGTAATACCTACATATATAAAGTATTTATTAAGCAAAATGCGCAATCAATCTTAAGATACAAGGCTTCGAGCACATTACCAACACGTCAAAGATTCGATGTTTGGCAATTTTTATTTCTGGCAGGAAATATAACAAAGCAGTATTGTTCAGTGGAACAAAATATTAAACGCGTTATACATTTGCAAAAAAAAAAATTACAGGGAACGTTTTCAATTTTACCTATTTACAGCAACCGACAGAACTGGGTACAAATATCAAGCAGCCTAAATGTAGTATTTCACCTTGCTCCATTTATCAAATTTTATGAAGAAAACAAATTATTCTAGAAGAATTTAAAAGTGGTTGTGCTCATCGAGGAAATTTTGTCTATAATTAGGGTTTAGTGTTTTCGGATAAATGCGATGAAATACGAAAAACACTCGCCGAACATATTTTTTCCGTCAATTTGAATTTTACAGCGGAGTTGTAAAGGGCTAGTTTCCCCAGGATCGTGTCCGGTACCAAACAAATGTTGACACCCGTGGTCGACACAACACTCTGGTTGCCGCCATCGCTCATAGATGGCGGTAGCTGTCCAGAATGTTGTGTTTGCCGGTTCTCTGCTTGCCGCCGTCGCTTATAGATGGCGGCAACCTTTCCAGCCTCGACAACCAGACAACTGGCTGCTGCCGTCGCTCATAGATGGCGGCAACATTTCTTCGGAGGTAGAGTGCCTTCATACACACGCGCGCTTTTGCTTGAGTGGTGACATCTCAGCCATTTTTCCGCCCAATAGTTTTTTTTATGCATGTTGAAGTGCGCGCAATCCGGTGTCACTCAGCTCGAGCGCGTAGCTTTGGCTAATGCATAGGCGCCATTTTACCGCCCAAGTCACGCACCGAGTGCGCGAGAGCGTCACGCGCTGGCACATTCAGGGCAACAGTGGATGTCTTCACCCTGAGACAGACAGACATCTATACTTCGTTTCAGCTTCGGTCCAGACGCAGCCAAAGCTACAAGCGCGAGCTCCGGGCTTTCAGAATCCCTGCCAAGCACGCGCGCTCGTGCAGTGCAAGCACTGTTCTGGGCCACATGCTCGCGCTTGTAGCATCGGCTGCGTCTGGACCGAAGCTGAAACGAAGTATAGGCACCCTATTCGGAGGAAGAGGAGTGGGAACGGAACGAGCGGCGATGTGCGCAGCAGCGCGAATGGCTCCGCAACCGCCCCGACGCCGCTATCGCCTAAAGTTCCACTGCGTCGAGCGCTTCAGATTCCCTTGCGAAAGAAGAGCAAAACGCTCGCCTGGAAAGCCACCGCCGAGAACAGAAGCTACAGCTCCACTGCTCTTCCTTCTTCGCCAAAATGGAAAGGCTAAAAGTTTTTTTTTTTTTTTTCAATTCTAAATTGGGAGGCAACTCTCACCAAAAACAAACAATAAAAGGCAGTGTTCTACAAGTAGGTTTGGTCAGAGCACAGGCTCAGCGGTATCCAGGAGGCCCGATGATCGCTGAACCTGTGCTGTGACCATACTAGTTTCTAGAAAACTGCCTTTTATTGTTTCTTTTTGGCCATCGTGATCTCCAACTTCCAAAATAAAAAAAAAAATGGAATTAAAAAAAATACCAGCTAGTTTTGTTTTTGTTGTTGGCATTTTATCGGATTTATTCGAAAACACGGAACCTTAGCTATAATATATAATATTGTTGAAGAAAATCAAAGTACCCATCTCGGCACGCGTATTTGATTTCTAATGAGACAACCCAGCTGCCTTCGTCTCCACTGCACTCGTCGAACTCTTTCGATCTCAAACACGAAATGCCGAATGCCGGCTTTCCGCGTTCTAGCACGTTTGTCGAGTGCAGTAGACAAAAACAGCTGGCTTTGTCTCCACCACTAATCATTCAGTCAAATCTCGGGGTTCTGGAGTGCCCTCACGCTTTCGTTTCCTCCACTCCCTTAGTTTCTGCCGGGATACGAAGAAATAACCGACAAGACCATGCCATATTTGAACAGTAGGCGCCAAGTCTTTGCACCAGGAAACACTATTTCCCGCGATCCGGAAGAAGAAACAAGGACTCGTTCGAAACAAAATTGTCAGATGTCATCACCCTAAGCAAAGCGCACATGAAGGCACCCTAGATCATATGTTAAAAGCTGGCATAGTTCCGCCAGAGCCTGCGTCCAAGACGGCACCCAACAAAGGCTACAGCACAAAAGAGATCCCGGCTTGAAAACGTGCTTTCGAGGAATGAACACACGGGCAAAAAAGTAATCTTAGCCACGTTTCAAAGCAATCAACTTTTCTGGAAAATAGCGTGCGCCCTCAAGCGGCGCGCGTGAGGCATTATGGGAAAAGTGAGGGTCGCTGCTCCGTCGTCTGCTGCTACCGCCGTACCGCCTCCGCGAACCACGTTGCCTACGTCCGCGTTGGGCCCGTGCGCACGGCAGACGGCAATCTGGCAACCTTTGCAGCGCCTCGAGCTGCGCTGCATTGCTCACACGAGGTGAGAAACCTCCAACTACAACGTCTGTGCACTGCTCTTTGTTGTATGGACCATCGTTCTGGATGGGCCACCGTTCTTCTTAAAATGAGCTATCGCGCGTGGGCCACGCGCCAAAAGAGCGTGGTGTCATTAACGCATCCAACGTGATTTTTTTACTTTACAAAGGGAGTCAGTTAAGCTAGATGGTACATTTTTTTCCTCCGCCAGTAAAGAAACAAGAAATAAAATGAAAGTCGTTTACAATCCCCTCTAACGGCGAATTGGAGAGCAGCTCTTGAGGAGGAGGAGGGGAAGGTACAGAGAGGAGGGTATACCCCTCCTTCTCATCCGTACCCTCCCCTCCTCCTCTCCTGCTCACCTCCCATTCAGCGGTAATTTTTTGCTAAATTTCCCACTAAATTCAGAGGAAAATATTTTCCGCTAAATTTAGCAGGCAATTTTTTCTGCTGAATTCAGCGGGAAATTTTTCCGCTAAATTGAGCGGGGAAATTTTTCTGCTAAATCTAGCCGGCACTTTTTTCCGCTAAATTTAGCGGGGAATGTTTTTCTCTAAATTTAGTCGGGTATTTTTTTGATAAATTTTGCGGGGAAATTTTTTCGCTAAATTTACCGGAAAATATTCCCCTGCTGAAAGAGGCGTCCGGTTTGGGCATAATCATAGTGAGTTCTTGAGGTTATTTGGGAGGACACCAAACTGATTTGGATGTCCCTGAGATTTTGTCTCAAGAAAGATAAGAGATGCCGAAATAAAACAACGATCGAGCCACGGTGAAAAAAATCGCTGCTTCCCTTACTACTTCTCAAAATACAAGATGTTACTTCTGCGGTAAATTTTATTCAAGCTTTATTCTGGCTCCAACAGGCTGTGATAACTCGCTTGCTGGTTTGAAAAGAAAGTTTCATCTCGTATTCTAGAGCATGCTTCTTTTTTGTTCTTTGTATGCTCTAACGGGTGCACGAAAACATCCAAAATAATTTATCGCAATGTATTTCAGTGCCCGCATTTCAGCCCCACCAAACTATATTCCTTTATCGGTATCTCCAAATACTTTTTATGCTTTTTTTATGTGTATCGCCCTACATTTAGTAGTTGTGCTGTTTTTGACATGTATCCCAGTATTTGTATGTCAAAATACATTTTAGGGTATTTCTGCCCAACCCTGACTACCTTCGGTAACGCTAGCCGCAACCCCCTCCTCCCCCTCCCTCCCTCCCTCCCCCCCCTCCCAAAACGAACCTCTTTTCTTGCATACAGATGGCGTCTAGCACAATTCCTTACTTACCAAGGATTTTCCGGTCGCCTTGTTTCGCAAAGACTTATAAGCTTGTTTATGCCAACGTTTTTTTTTACTCCTAAGTGCTAAAGAAAGAAAAAAGTACGAGACTAAGCAAGGTCCTTTAGCTACGCTACCTAAAACTCCACAACCACTAACTTATTCAGCCGTAAAATTGGTTATTAAATATTTCACGGACGTTGCAAGGAGTGGTGCTTGGGATTGTTTCTTCCGGAAGCTCGCGGGCACGCAAATAAATGCAACATCGCAGAAGACTTGAGAGAAAAGAAAAGACCATTTACTCTCAGAATCTCACGTCATCAGTATGTTTGGAACACCGTGTCGGAAAAAATGCCTTGCCTCGAGCGCAGTGGAACGTGAAGATTGCGTCGCATGCGCTCGGGCGTCCCGTCCTTGTCGCGTTGCTTTGGCTCTGCTGTTTGTCAGGTGCTTGTTTCCTCTAAAGCACATGCGAGCCTCTAAGACGACATAGGGGAATCGCTTTCGCCCCCTCAAAACTCTTGGAAAGCGGCCGTTGCGTGTGAGAGAAAGGTGCCACGGTAAAGGTCGATTTCTCAACATGAAAGAAATGGCGGATCGAGAATGCCAGACGAGAACAACAAGACTCAATTTTTTTTTAACAAAAGTTGTCTGTAAGCCATATTTGTTTTCATATTTGTGACAGCCGGGATGTTGAATTTTTACGTAGCTTGGTTCAGATAAATCGTCAGCTTATTTTCCTACCGATCAAAATATGTTAGGATTCAAAGGGTTCGAACTTTGAGCCTTTATATTCAACGACAGCTCAAGAAACGCAAGCAGTGGGGGGTGTGGAGCATTTTGTTGTCGCTCCGCGGTGATTATGATTGAGGGCCGAAAGAAACGCCGAAGAACATATGACGAAGCAAGAGGTGTGAACATATCAGACCACGCCCTCCATTTCTTAAAGGGTGCCTTATCTCAGACAGCATAGTGTCATCGCGCGTGTGAGAGCGCATTAACAATGACGAAAAGAAGAGTCTCGTAAGCCAACGCGCGAGCGATGATATAACTATTGGTATTCCTAACGGCCTGCTGAGTTCTCGTTCTGTGTCAATAGACCAATTGCTAAATTACCCAAGCATCCAAAAGAATGCTGGGGTTGGTGTTCCACGCGCCACACGCGCAGGCTTTTCACATTTAAAATATTCAAAGTAAATAAAAAAAAACGTTGACGAAAGCGCGTGCAAGATGCAATTTGTTTTAGGCATTTGCTTTAGAAATGCTACTACTGCTGAGGCCAGCACGTGCGGCGCATGGACCACCAATCCCTGCATTCGCTTTGATACTTGGGTAATATAGCGATAGGTCTATCTCACATCTTGTATAAATAGTTGTACATAGATTAAAGAGCTTTAGAAACGTCTCGAGAAATGTCTAGCGATGTCGACGAGCTCCGAAGCAGTAGTAGTAGTAGTGCTTTATGAAGGAAAGGCAGAGATTTTAACCCGAACGTCAGTTCTAGTTTGCTACTCTGCACCGGGGATAGGGAGAGGTGGAAGGAAAGACATAGCAGTGGGGTAGGAATATGAGGTGAAAATTGTCAATGAAGATGATTATGATCTAGTGAATTATGTAAGCAGTCTCATATAAAGTTCTCAGTCATTTAGAGTCTGTCCGAAAGTCCTGTGTCTCTCAGAAATCGTATTAGAGCCTCGGTGGCCTTCATAAACTGTTCGGTTGTGTCCCAGCTGCCAAGCACTTTGAAAGCGCTAAACGGACGCGAATCTATTTTTGTAATGTTTCTTAAAGCGTCTGGCGTTCCTCCTCGTACTCAACACATTGGCATAAGATATGCTCAATTGACCCCTCCACCTCACAGCTGGTGCAATCCCCGCAGATGTTCTGTCCTATTCGACAGAGGAACTGCGGTGTATATGCTACACCTAGTCGCAGTCGGTGCAGAGTTGTTTCCAGTCGTCTTGAAACTCCGGATGGAACGCGAAAGGTTCTTTGGGGGTCTAGAGAGTATAATCTCCGGTCGTGTGTTTTTACGTTCATCCAGTGTCCTAATAAAATTGTCTTGGCCAAGGCTTGAACTTTAGAGTTGCTGTCACTTTTGGAGTAAGGTATCAGAATTGAATCGGCACTGATCGTTGACTTGGCGGCTCTGTCTGCTGCATAATTTCCCGGGATGCCACAGTGGCCTGGTATCCACTGAATAGAAATCTGGTGGCCCTTTACGAGGGCTTGATGGCAGAGAGCGGATACCTGATATGCCAGTTGGTCGTACGCATTACGTTCCATGAAAGTCTGTATTATTTGTAATGCTGACTTTGAGTCACTGAAGATTGTCCATGGTTGCGGTGATCGAGACATAATGTACCGTATTGCTTCTCGTATGGCAGCTAATTCGGAAGCCGTTGATGTCGTTCGATGCCTTATCTTCATCTTGGCGGTATGGTTGTGGGCAGGTATGACAACTCCAATTCCAGACAGTGCTTCAGAGGACGACCCATCGGTGTATATATGTGTCGACAAGCCGTATGCTTCATTGATGACTCCTAATGTCAGTTGTTTGAGAACTGGAGATGGAATTGACGTCTTCTTATGTATACCTTTTACGTATAACGTTATTCTCGGCTTCAGAAAGGTCCATGGTGGTATTCCTTCCCTCTGTACAGGAAATAGGTCACTTGGAACAATATTGTGTTTCGTTATCGCTTTGGAGAATGCAGACTCTGGTCTCTCTGAAGGTAACGTGGCCAGATGGTGGTTCGGATGTCTTGTAAGGTGTCTTAAATGTAATCGGATAGTTTCTTGTATCACATATACTTCAATGGGATACCTTCGAGCCTCCGCAATTGTCCCGGACGTTGATGCACACCGTGGAAGCCCTAAGCAGGCGCGTAGCGCTTGGGCTTCAATGCACTGGATAGCTCGTACATTGCTCGCACAGGTGTTGTTCAGAATAGGTAAGTGGTATCTCAGAAGTCCAAGAAAGAAGGCCTCAAACAGTCTCTGTAGGCAGCCTACGGTGGCGCCCCATGTTGTACCACTGATAAATCGCGTAAGTTGTATTATGGACGTCAATTTCATCTTGAGTCGTGAAACATGAGGCGTCCACGTAAGACCTCTGTCCAGAGTGAATCCGAGATAATTATGCTGCCGAACGCTGGGGACTGTTTCTCCACCGATGACAACGGGATATCTCTCCATATGCTTGCGAGAGAATGTCATAGCAGCGGACTTCGAGACGGAGATCTTGAGTCCACGCTTTCTTAGATATTGATGAAATTGTCTTCAGGGCACATTAAAGTCTTGCCCGTATCTGAGGTCGTGTTACACCAGACGCCCAGATACAGATATCGTCAGCATAAAGTGATACGTGTACTGTCGATGGCAGTTCTTCAGCAAGATTAATCAAGACTGTATTGAATAAAATTGGGCTTAGTACACCGTCGCAGGTAGATATGTAAATATTTCTCCTCGTCAAGTAACTCTTCAACCAGGAGTACATGCGCCCCCCAATACCTAGATCTTCTAAGGCGTGTAGGACGGCCTCATGAGTCACGTTGTCATATGCGCGTTTGATGTCAAGAAATACAGCTGTGGTGAGACGTCGCCGTGTCCGCTGTTGCTCTACAAATGATACCAGATCGATAACACCATCTATAGAACTTCGACCGCGTCGGAAACCAGACATTATTTCTGGATAATAATTGTTATTCTCTAAGTACCATTCTAGGCGAAAATTCAACATTCTTTCCATTATTTTTCCCATGCAACTAGATAGTGCTATTGGCCTGTAAGACGCAATATCGTATGGTGACTTTCCAGGCTTGAGAATGGGTACGATACGTGTTGTCTTCCATGTTGAAGGTATCTGACCCGTCTCCCACGAAAGATTGAAAAAATCAAGGAGTTGCTTTCGGCTTCGAGAGCCAAGATTTCCAAGTGCACTGTACGTGATTTCATCAGGTCCTGGGGTCGAAGCTCGCTTTGCCGTTGCCAGGGCTGCCCGGAGCTCTTCCTGCGTAAAGGGCAGGTTCATTCTCTCGTCGGATGATGATGGTACACGCCCTTGTAGAGAAGCATTAGTTATGTTAGAGGCCGCTTGATTTTGGGTTAGGTAGCGGCAGAAAGTTCCGGCAGCTTCGATTTCAGATACATTCAGGTGCAGAGATAAGACGCGGAAAGGATATCGTTGTTGGACTGCTCGTTGACCTCGTGCAATTCGCCAAATCCCCGTAAGTGGTTTTCTGGGATCAAATTTTGAACACTTCGTTCTCCATTTGGCAGTTCCAAGTTTTTGGAAGCGTCGACTTATCTTTTTCTGTGTTCTGCGAGATTCACGGAGATCCTTCCTGTCTTTGGTCCTCCTGTATCGCCTTTCCGCACGGCGACGGACAGCTCGCAGATGCTCATATTCCCCGTCGATTGCAGTTGGGGTTGTGGGAACGCTGTAGCTTCTTGTCGCAGCTTTTGTTGCAGCGACAATGGCAGTGCCGAATTCATGCAGACGGGTAGAAGACATACAGAAGTCCTCCATCGACGCTTGATAGTTCTGCCAGTTTGTGCGATGAATAACGTGGCGAACATTTCGTCTTGAAAATTCTTTTATGGTGGTGTAGGTTGGAATATGATCACTTCCGCGGGTTTCAATATCTGAGAACCAGGTAGTGTAAGGAAGCAGTTCACGAGAAACGAAAGTAAGGTCGAGGCAACTGCTATACGTAGTGCCACGTAGGTACGTTGGGCAGCCATCATTAAGAATTTTTAGATGGTGTAGGTTCAGGCATTCTGCAAGTTTTTCTCCTCGATGATTAATATGGCTGCCGCCCCACAGTGGGTGGTGAGCGTTAAAATCTCCTGATATGACGTAAGGTGAAGTACACGTCTTTAGTACACCCTCAAACTGGATTTCGTCGAATTTTGCACGGGGCGATATGTATGCCGCTATCACAGAAATGATGTGCGGACCATTTTTTACTGTTGCACACGCATATTCATTGCTTGCATGTTCTGGGACGTAATGATTGATGTAAGTAAGGTCCTTCCGAATAGCAAGCATGACGCGGCTGGGCCCATTGGATCGGAGGGATTTAAATGTGTCGTATCCTGATAGCCTGAAATTTTTCGGAAGTCCTGGTTCACATATCACAATGATGGGGAAATTATGTTGGTACGTAAATTGTCGAAAATCTGAAATATGTGTTTGAAGTCCTCTGGCATTCCATTGGAAGACCGTTGAGTCCTTAATAAGATTTTCTATTGATGTACTGCCCATTTTCGCGCATTGAGGTTGTTGTTTACCTGGATAGGTTAGTTAAGAGAGGCATAATATAGTCCAATACTTGCAGAGCAAAGCCTGCCAGTGGAGACGTACATTGCGCGAGGAATTCTTGTATGTATTTTTCCGCAGTCAGGATGATGGCGGACCAGATACCAAAGGATGTCGGTGATGACCGAGCTGGCTCCTTAGTTGGTGCTGTTTGTTTGCTCGAGAATTCTTCATTTAATACGTTTCTGTAGGACGTTCCTTGTTTTCCTCTTTCATTTGTGTTAGGGTGCTCGTTGCTACCCTGAGGGACCTCCGTCACGTTGCGGGCTGCATCTCGAAAAGCCCGTACTTGGGTCAAGCTTTCATGTTGGGCTGGCATCTTGCCCAACGCAGATAAAGTTGCACCTTTTTCCTGATTGGTATTGGCGTTGTTCGTGTTTACAGGTCGATTATGCATAGACTGTAGGGTTCTCCTGTTCTGTTGATGCATAGTTTCGCCCGCCGTTTGTGACTCAAAGGTGTCCGAGACAGTGCTTCGAGCAGTCTTATAGTCCATTTTCGTGACTTGGCGAAGGCGACGTACTTCCAGTTCTTTTTTCCACTTTGCAGATTGATGTGGAGTTGCCTCATGTTGCTTACCACAGTTACAGCATCGGACAGTTGTTCCATCGTTGCAGTCAGTTCGCTGGTGCGGTCCAGAGCAGCGCGAGCATGTAGGTGAGTTCCTGCACATAGCCTGGATATGTCCGAAACGCAAACAAAGATGACATTGAATAGGCTTTTCCACAAATGGTTCCACTCTGTGTCGTACCAGACCCAGTAGAACATGTTCAGGAAGGCTTGCACATGTGAAGGTTATTACAACTGTGGTTGATGTTCCAAGCCGGTGAGCAGAGGCAATAGGTGTGTCGTTGTCTGTCTTCAGGTGTTCTCGTATTTCGGCGATATCGATTCCGGTATCGACCCCCTTAATGACTCCAGTTGCCTGAGTCTGTGAGCGAGGTTCAAAAGCCCTGACTGCAGTTCCCAGCAGGAATCTCATTTTCAGCAGAGATGCGCAGCTTTCAGCGTTGCGGGTGTCAACGGACATCAGGTTAAGTCGGTGACTTGGGCGAATACGAATGATGCCGGCTGGTGCTTTTGACTCAAATAGCTCTGTTAGCTTTATCTCATTGAGGTTCGTGATGACTTTTGTCTGGTCCACAGGTGTGAAGATGACCGTAAGAGTCGATGGTGGAGCGTGGATGGACACGATTGTGCTACTGGTCGAGGATTCGGATTTGGCTTTTCGAAATCGTTTCTTTGCTTTCCTGGAGATCACAGTGCTGAAGCCCTCATCGTCAGTTGTCATACTATCGGCATCTAAGAAGTCCGGTGCGTGCTGCCCAGGGGTTAAGGAGTCGAGAGTCATTTTAGCGGCAGGTGTTAACGATCCGTCCTCGTTCGTGAACTCGCCTTCCATCGATGTGGATGGCGGGTTGGTTGCTTCTGCCTGGAACATTGCAACTGGTTCGGTCGTACTCTTCACAGGGGCCGGGGGCGGTTGGTCTCCAACTCCGGAGGGCATGCCGGGTCCAAGATCGGTGGATAGTGACCTCGGAGCCCGCAGTTATGGCTTCTGAACAATTATTTAGACAAAAAATACCAGAGAGCGCTGAAAGGCCGCTTCAACGTCGAAACACTTCGTCGTCTTTCCCAGCTCCGAAGCAGCCTCTGAAGTCAGCGAACGCAACTGCGAATCTGCCTCGATGACGTACCAAGTACCACAGTTCGACGACACGAAAGATAAGTGGACTTCGTATATTATCCGCATTGAGTCCTACTTCGAGGGAAACTGCATCGTGAACGATGCAAAGAAGAGAGCGCTTCTTGTTTCGGCACTGGGCCCAAGAGAAATCAACGTCTTCAGGGGGTGTTGCGCGCCAGGGAAAGTTAAAGAGTTAACTTATACGCTCAAGAGATTGGAATTCTTGAAGAATTTTACGCCCCGAGACCTAAAAAAATAGCTGAAAGCTTCAAATATTTCACGAGTGCTCACAACGAGGATGAGTCAACACTGCAGTTCTCTGTGGAACTTCGGAAGCTGGCCGATAAATGGAACTTTGGCGACATATTAGACCGCATGCTACGAGACAAGATAATGTGTCGAATTCAAAATGTCGCCGTTCAGAAGGCACTGCTTCCTAGGCCCTAGTTGACATTGCAGGAAACGGAGAACATCCTGCAGGCGAAGGAGGCCGTGAGATGTCAAGATGGCAAGCTTATGAAACATTCAGACGTGAAGTTAGAGCCGTAATCGCACAAGCTGGAGGTAAGCAACGATCGGGACCGAAAAGGCAGTAAAGCAAGAAAGAACGTGAACCATCGCTCACGTGCGAACGGTGTGGCAGCAAGGAACACTCCGAGATAGTCTGCAGGTTAAAGAATGTCAAGTGTTTCCAGTGTGGAGAGAAGGGGCACATCGCAAACAATGTGTCGCTCCAAGGGCATGCGGAAACAGAGGACGTTCGCACTAACCGAGAACTCCGTTGAGGACGGCGACATGGCATTTTAGTCGCAGCTGCTATTCTTGAAACAGAATCCGTCTGAAGAGAACAGGATCGTCGGTCTAGTTCGGCGTAAGCTCTGCTGGGGCGGAGTCGACCTCATCATGGAGACCGACACGGGATCACTTGTCTGCGTGATATCCTGGGACGTTTACAACAAGGACAGGGAGAGATCGACAAAGCTCAAGAAGTCAGCGCTGAAGTTGTCTTGCTATTTGGGGCCACTGCTCATTGCTGGTATGCTAACACTTCCTGCGTCTTATACCGACAAGACTGTCACAGCGTCGATGACTCTACTTCGCCGGCCAGGACCGTGTTTGTGTGCCCGAGACCTAATCCAAGCGCCAAACAACTTGCGTACTCCTGTTCTTAATCTGTCCAACTCGGAAAGCCAAGGCAAAGGACAGGATCTAGAGAAAATTTTTGCCGAGTACGAAGTGGAGTTTAAGCCAATGCTAGGCCTGTTCGAGGTTCCACACGTTCACGAATATGCCAAAAAGGGGTCGATTCCAATGTTCTTCAAGGCCAGATCTCCTTCGTACGCAATGAAGAACAAGGTTTCTTACGAGCTCGACAAGCTAGTGAAGAACGGCGTTAAGTCTCCAGTAACACACTCAGGGTGGGCGACCCCGATCGTGCCGTTGGCGAAGAAGGACGGGTCAGTCAGGATAAATGTGTCACTGCGCCAGAAGGAGGAGGAGGAATAGAGAGCAGTGGGCTCTTCTGGGGACAATGCGGCCCAGCTCCAAAAAAAACCACAAGAGGGATGCCTCCTGGTACAAGACTCAGCCGGTGACTGCCAGCGAGACCAAGGCCTCTAAAAGCCTCCGGTCAGTGCGATCATTCCGTACCCTAGTCTCGAAGGAGGCTTCGCTGAACGTCTTCAGCAAGGAAGAGTTAGCGTCGAAGCCAGAACCCAAGCCGCATGCATTGCCCATAGTCAAAAGACGGTCGTTTTCGCAGCCGTACAGTTCAGACATGAGTCCAGCCCGCGAGGATCGTCCTAGGCAGAGGACATTGCCAATCAAAGCCGTAGAAATGATTGATGCCGCAAAGCCGTCAAACGGGAGCGCGAGCAAGCTACGCTGCGGCAGCGGACGAAGGGGATGACATTTAAAGGGGCGATGCAACAATTTTTTTACTTTGCGAAAACACCTCTTAGAACAGATCCCTGACGTTAATGACCTATGAAACACGCGTTCGTTTTTCACTTCACGCAATAGAAGTCCCAGAAAAAAATTAAAGAAAACGAGCAGCGTTCACCCCCTCAACTCGCAGCCATAACAAGCGGCCACGCGATCTGGAGCCGATTATATGCCGCCAATGTTGATCATAGCCACGCGCTGGGGTTGTCAAAGCACAGGACACGCGCTGAGTTCCAGACATTGTTATGGCTCGGCTATTGTCGTCGTTGCAGCGATTGGACGCGGGCGACTACCCGAATGCTTCTCGAGCTAGTAATTATCACGAGCCCAAATCGAGTGCCCACGCAGGGCTCGGGTCCAATCTATGAACCGCATTCAAATATCGTCACTTGGGTGTTGTGCGATCCCCACGTTACGTCATCAAATTTTGCAAAGGAGAGATTGAACGAAAATAATTGCTTTTGTCCTTGAAATTTCACCGCAACAAAGGAGTTTCTTGGCCAGTGGCGTTGCGTGCGAGTATCCTTGAGTTCCACTAGTGCCAGTAAGGTCGTGTATAGTGAAAAATATTCCAAGTGAATATCGTTGCACAGCTCGATATGTGTGCAGTGACGTGGGGCTGCAACACCCGACGTCGCGCGACCACGGTGACTGGAAGGCAGAGACCAAATATACTTATCCCACGGCCGTTGCTTTGAGGAGCGAGTACTTCAGCGCACAAAGTAACTCTCGCCGCGCAAAAATGTGGTTTCGTTTCACAGCATGACGGCATGGCTGGTACCCGGCACGCTCGCGTCGGAGTGTCCCCACACACCCACGTCTTTCGTTGAAAATATTTTTTATAAAAGACGCGAGACAAGACCCATGAGACGACGAGAGCACGAAACGCGAGACGGCGGGAAAACCATGCAAGACCAGAGGGACAATTGATGCAGGGTACTTGTGTCGGGCGGCCGCTTGCGCCACATAACAGATGCATGCTCAGTTTCGGTAGTCAGTTTTGTTTCGGTTTTGAAAGGCGACCGAAATTGTTTTTTGGCGCAGGCTAGGCGATGATTACCCATATTTTGGCAAAATGTAGCAGGGTGTAGCAGGGTTAGCCCATTGGCGCAGTTTGGCGCAATTGGCGCAGCAATCACATCACTGCACTCGTCACTATGTGACCAAAACGTCACTATGTGACCAAAACGCATTAGTCTATAGCAACGTCCCTAGCAACGTTTTGTTTGGACTCAGACGCCATGTTGTGACGTAGTCATTAACGGGGTCATTGTCACAAGCCCAAATCGAATGCTCACGCAGTGCACGTGTCCGTGCACTGTATTAGTCATATCCAAATAGGCCTGTATAGCTATCAAGTTTTGAGCAGCACCCTCCGCGAGAAAAATTGCTTATTTTTAGGACGTTTTTTCCCTTGTTGCTGAACGGCGCAGGGGAAAAAGGCCAGGAACAAAACAGTTGAAAGGGATGCATTCTTGGCGTTTCAATGGGACGCTAAGCCCACGAGCTGTGCATTTTTTGTTGCTTGACTATTGCTTTCTTTTACTCGCATGCACAGCACCGTAATGCACAGACTGACAGATGCTAGCGTTCGAACGTGCCTCGTGCATACGCAGTTTCTCCTCTTCCCGCGTATTCCTCCTTTCAACCGAAGGAAATTCACCTTGCCCCTTTTCCATGCCACGCCCCCCGCCGCCATGTTTGTACGGGGCCCACAATGTGCGCGTAAGCGCACGCCTGCGTGCCGTGCCGTATTTGTTTGCTATTGCATACGGCGCACCAGAGAATTACTTTTTCTTTTTATATATGAAGGGAATTTGACTTTTTAACATGATAAAACTATCGTTTGTGCACCTTTATTGGAGTTGTCAAGCACGGGAAGACGTCTCGATCGGCAAATGCAATAACGCGAGCAGGGTTTGAATCGCTCGGATGTAACGACAAGCTTCTCCAATGCCGCTGAATGCAGATTATTGAAAAAAATGCCAATGTAGTCCTGAGTGTTTCGGGACATCGGCATGCACTCCAAAAATATATTGCGTTTACCCGTTTAATGCAGCAGGAGCTGAGAATAGGCACACGATACAGTGCACCTCTTTCTACGTGTAAACAGTATTTCGTAGACAAGGACTGTAAAGGGGCTCATGCCGTCGCTTTGAGCATGGGTTGAACACGCGCCCACAAGGCTGGCAATCCTTAGCGTACGCTCTGCCGAAACTTTCTAGTATGTTGAACGAAGTGTATTTGCAGACTCAGCATTACTCGAGTTGTGCATTTAAAAGACACCACAAGGCGTGCAAAACCAGGACTTTTCGGTAAGTTTTAGAGCCGAAGACTGGCGTTTCCTTGTGTCTCGAAGCTCAAGGAGACTTGAGGCGTTTGAAGTAAGGGTTTGTCTCCGCTTCTTCCGAACGTAGGAACTATTGACTAATACAGAAGTTGTAGGCACTGCATCCTCACTCAAAGGAGGTAGCAAAATGCAGCACCCACTCTGATTCTCATCTGCTGCCCCTTTTGAGTGTGTGCTGTCTTTCGAGACGTCATCTGGTCACTTCTCTGAGTTCGTCAGCGAGAATTATACAATTACTCTGTGGCGACTTATAATATTTGTCGCCATTTCCGAAAAACAATTGATGCACCCCCGATTTCAACAAAAACAATGTATACCAGTTAAAACCAATATGCTTTATAGGGAATGAAAGGGCACTCTGAAAGAATGTGTTGAAAAGTTCTAGTTTCTTCTGAAAGTACATTATATTTATTGTACTTCACTTCAAGCACATTGCACCCTGTGTACTTACTACTTTACTTGAAGTACATAACTTCTCATTTACTTCGTACTTCCAAGTAGTCTTTAGACGTACTTTACGCAACAATGTAAACAAACAAACACCGTCTGCAAAAGCAAGCTCAGGCAGTGCTAAATCATTGACCAAAAAGAAAAATGATTACAAAAAAATTGGGCATCCAGAGACAGAACCAGCTATTAGACCATTTCTGTGGAAACATAAGCAGCTTTATATTCAGCTAGCAGAATTTCGCTAACGGATTTCAACCTATGTACTTTCTTGTCAGCATAAAAAATATAAAATAACTTCAAAAGTAATTGGCTACATTATTACGGTAGTTATAAGTTGCTCAATTACTTTCCATTTGAGTAATTTCTGCTCTGCTCAAATTACTTTTGAGGCTAATACTCAGTAACTTAATTTAATTACTTTTTTGAGTAACTTGTACATGTCTGCATGCTACCGATACCCAGAAAAAGAACCGTCAAGAAAGGCGAAATACGCGGAATTTCAGGCGCTGACAATGTTGCTCGCGCGCGATGGCGCCCTGCGGAAATGGAAACAGCGGGAATCAGGGCCGGCGGAGAAGGTGTGCGCATGCGGAGAAGCTTTCAGGGAAAGAGTCCATTGAACGCTACATCGCGGCCTTTACGGTCATGTCTTACAGGGGGACATGACCTTTATGGTCATGTCCCCCTATCTGATTGAAACAGGCCTATAGGCTAAGAAACAGATGGAGAAGAGACGGGAGCGCTCGTAGGCGGCTTAACGCCGAGCTCTGGTTCGGATGATTAGTGGGTAGACCTAAAACTAGCTGCCTTTGTATCCACTGCACTCTTCGAAGGCGATCAAATGCGAAGGTCAAACGCCGGACGCCGGCGTTCAAGTGCAGCGGAGACAAGACCAGCTGTACTTAAAGCCCGTTCATGCTTTAAAAGTATCGCGCGTCAATGCACGAGGCATGGGCAACGTGCAGCCCCTGGGAAGATCATGGCGGCACAGCGCAGCACTGAGCTAGATTTCAGGCGCCATGTTCCTCCCAGAAGTGGCGCGCGGCACGTGTCTCGAGCATTTCCACAACAATGAATGGCGCCACTTCTCCCAGGACAGAGGGTCTTTAGCTGTACTTCGTGTCGCCTTATCATGGGATACCTGCGAAAGCTGTGCAAGCGCGAGCGGGGAGCCCTGACGGCGTTGACTGGAACACTCGCTGCACGAGCGCTCCTGCAGCTGCGGAGCCTTTATCCAAAGCAAATAGATCGCGCTTTTAACATGTGCGGCTCACAACAGTCCATGCAAAGCTGAAACGAAGTATACACGTTTGCAAGCATGGCGTCCCAAATGGTGCCTCATGAATTCAAGCACGTGCAGCATGTGCATGAAGGGGGCTTTGGCAAGCATGCGATTTCAAGTGCTTCCTCACACGAGCAGGAAGATGACGGCGGCCAGATGCTTTGCTCCCAGTAATAATTCCAACCAGATCTCGGCGTTCTCACGTCCCCACACGCTCCGCCTCCGCTTTCTCTCAGTTTCTCGGCGCGTATCGTCACCGCGGGGATCGCAAAGCTTGCTGACAAACTCCTGGGAATTGTATTGTTGACAACGGCAACAATGCGAACACCAAACCTAGCGGTCATCAAGTTTTACGAAGAGGAGAGTGAAAATAACGTCCGCTTTATCGTTAAAATTACGCGGCATTGAAGCATCTTCATCGTCAGCGGCGCTGTGTGCAATTGTCCGACCAGTGCCAGTGAACTTGTGTAAGGTGAGAAACATTCCCAATATCGTTTCAGGGCCCCTTTAAGAGCTAGCGAGCATAGCAGAATGAGTGTTCTCCGAGATTTTGGCGTCCTGCTGCTCACCCACGCAGTGAAAGCACCAATAAGGGGGGCTTACTACGGTTGATCGCTCGGCATTACGTCAAAACACGTTTTAGGAAGCGGTCACGTTTTATTGAAGATCGGTTTAGAGAAACGCTATCTTTCGGAAAGCAACGCTGTTTTTAAAGAAAATGCTCCACTTCTTCGCACGCGTGTCACTGGTGCGTTTACGCCGCTTCCTGGCGGCAGATAGTGGTGGCGCATTACAAAAATATTAACCCACCTGCTCCATTCGTACACACCGCTTCGCGGCGGCCGAGTTCGCTAAAAGGAGACTCATCCCAATTCTTTTTAAGCTGGGTCTCTCTATAAGGGATTCGGTAGACTGGGGTCGATTAAACGTCATTAGCTAAAACGAGCTTCTCCAAACCGTATGCCACCGCATTCAAGGGATGCTCGAGCTTATTTCTTCGGCTTCGCTCGCACATAAAGTGAAAAAAAAGAAAACAACTATGGAGACTGGCAGCTTGACGTCCTAATCCCTTTGTCTGCAGCTCGAATTAGGTTTGCCTCCTGAGGTTCCGGCTAATCTTGGGCGTTGTTTGGTTTCATTACTTTATTAATTAATTAGTTGTGTATATTTTGTACAGACTGAATGTTATTCAAAGGGGTGGCTAGGCTCAGACAGTTGAGACAGGCGGTAAGCCGCATGTCGACAGGCTAATGGAATTATAAAACGTCGACGCGCCATCGCCCACCCTTGAGTCCAGATTCTGCGCCTATTGACGCCGTGTGCGACCAAAAGCGACGCTGTTATCGGCATTTTCGTTTCGCCAATTCCGCACGATGATGTATTTGTTTGGATCAATTTCGCTTTCATCGACTGAACTGAGGCCGGACTGTTGACTTTGACGTTGTTGGTTTAAAAAAAAAAAAAAACATAAGAAAAGGGCATTGAAAGATACTTTTTTCCCCGAAAACTTTCATGGGACGCGCGTTAAAATAAATCACCACAAAAAAAAAAATATTTTGTTTTGCTATATTTACGTCGTTAGACGCAATTTACATGAAGGAGGCGGAGGATGCAGCCCGCTAAGCCACGCCCCGGGCTTACACCGCGCTTACATCTCTCATTGGCTGGAGAGATGATTGACGTGTGAATGGTTCGTTGTAAAATTGTATCTCAATGCCCTATTAGTATTTTAATCGCCTATTTTTGTATGTTTGAGAAACAAATATTCAAGATAGAGTCATGATTGTTTTCATATGTAATCTGAGATTGCTTCTCCCGCTTTAGTTTGAAACGTTAACAAACATGGCTGACGGCGTCTGCGGAGTGCTGAACGAATGAAGCTCGTTGAGCTCGTCACTGTTTATGATTGCGAGTCGTTTTGAATTCAGCGAGGTGTTTAGAGGAAGATATCATCAACCGACGTAGTTTGTAGCAAACAACTGTCGCAAGTACGCGCCTTCGGAAGCGCTGTGTGGATGCTTGTTTTCGTAGCGGGATTAGCCTAAGCTAATCCCACATCAACTATTGTGATCGATCTGGCTTAATTTCTATCTTTGCGCGTGTTGATGCCGAATAAAGATGTTGGTTACTGTAAAAGCGGCCCCACTGCTCTGTTCCCGTCATTTCTCTTCGAAAAGCGAGTGTAGCTCTCAAGTTTTGCAGTATACTGAACTGCTGAAGCAGACACTTTAAGGTCGCGTTTTTATTGTGCGTCATGACGCTCACCAAACTTGCTCGCGGATGATAGCGAAAAACATAACGAGAATAGAAAAGTTGAAAAATATGTATATTTATTCTGGTGATTTTTTTTAGTCCCGTCGGTCGCTGTTTACTGCACATCGGCAGATGCTGACAGACACTTGTATTGGGCCGTGGCTTGTGCATGATGGAACGCTAGAATGCCACTTTCATGGACCCGCATCTCGCGAGTGTTGCAAAAGTTTCAGGCGAAGGCAGAGTAGCAGACAGACGAAGTTGAAAACGGAGGCCGACAACGCGCAGCTTTCATGTCCTCATCTGGGCATTGCAGACGATGATTGACGGTGGTGGAATAGCAGACGATAACGAAGCCCGCCGCTCGTCCGCTCGTACGACTAGCAGGCGGTGTCAGACGTTATACTAAACGCACCGGGTGGGAGCAGCCGGGCCTGTCTAGTAGTAATGGACGGGGGCACTGATCTGTGGGCGGGGCTAACAGCGGGCTATGTCCTCGACCTAGAGTGTGTCTAACGGCGTAAATATTGCTCAAAATATATTTTCGTGCCAGAAGTATTTTCTAAAAAAGGCGTGTACCAAGTTAGCTTTAAAAAAATGTAAAGTACGGTGGCTTCAAGCTTTCATCGTGATTTTTACACAGATCAACGAACTTGTCGCTCGCAACGGATATGAGAACTATCCTGGATCACAACTCGCGACGTCACGGCGAGGCAAATCCTGGTCATGACGTCAGGGACAGAAACTACATAAGGGTGCCATTGAAATATTAATGCGCGGAGAAACTGAGGGAGATTAGGAGGCGAGAGCGTGAGTGGACGTCAGAACGCCGAGTCTGGTTCGAATGATTAATGCATGAGTGGACCTAAAGCTAGCTGCCTTTATCTCCACTGCACTCGTCAAAGGCGTTCAAGTGAGAAGGCCAAGCGCCGAACGTTTGCGTTCCAGTGCTGCGGAGACAAAGGCAGCTTGCTTTAGGTAGACCTACTAATCATTCCAACCAAAGCTCGGCGTTCTGGACATCCCTACGCGTTCTCGTCTCCTCCTCTTTCCCAGTTTATCGGCACATATCGTCACCACGGTGATCGCAAAGCTTGCTGGCAAAATCCTGGAGATAGCATTGTTGACAACACCACCAATGCGATCACAACAACTTGCGGTCATCAAGTTTTGCGAGGGAGAGACTGAAAGAAAACGGCCGCTTTACCCTTAAGGTGCAACCCCACCCTTGGTTAGTGTGATTCTGAACCAACAGATGGTGGTGGAATCGCCTTCCAGGCCTGTACATCAATGCGAGAAATCGTGTGTGGTGGCGCTTCGATACAATGGGGTATCTTTCTATACCTGAATTTGACATCCCTGGTCCCTTGCTTGTTTCTCTCAGCACGAGCTTTCTTTGGAACGCGCACGGCTGCGCCAGTTCTTGTGCAAGGGGAACAGTCGCCTACGCTCCGAGCTCACATCTTCAGCAAATGTGGGCAGAACAAAACGCGAAAATCGTCCTGAGCCAAATCTCGAGACACATGCACAACAAAACCACCGATGCGTTGAAAAATATAAAATTAGTCGTGCGCCGTTATCGGAGATTTCAGAGGCCAGTTACACATATTTCAATGTGATCAGATTCATATTGTCACGAATGAAGATGACGAGAGGACGAGCAGTGAACTGAAAAATAAAGGTCTAATCGGCAAACTTGTGCCAAACAAAAAAAAGTAAAGAAAGGGCGTCGAGGCAGCAGAAAAGCAGGTGGCGATTCGGTAGCGTAACAGAGAGCGAGAGCGAGACTGACTCGACAAGGTCGCTGGCAGCTGCTTATCTACAGTGCGTCGCATCTCGAAAGTTGGCTGAAGAAGGTTTGAGCGTCGCGTGCTTGCGGCGAGGGTGAACTGGCACTTTCGAAAACAAGAAAGCACGCGAAAGTTACATCTGGTGCAAGAATGAACGCGAATCTTCTAGAAGTCCGTGACTGAGCGTTGCATTCTCGGCTCTGCGGGCGGCAATATGACGGGCCGGCCCTTTTGTCGTGCATGTGTTTGGTTTGTGTATTTCCAGGAAAACGTGATGACGTGAACTACCTAAAAACAAAAAGGAATGAACTAATTATTGGGCAGTCATGTGTCTCCTTTAGGTAGTTTAGAGTTTATTTTGACCAAAACCATGAGACTGGAAAACACAAAAAATGACACTCAAGTTTAGATGTTGAGTTTGGTAAACCCAAAGTAGAACTGGTGCGGGAGTCATAATAAAAAAAAATGCGGAGGGTAAAAGTTAACTCACAGCAATAAATGATAAGAATTAATTTTAATACGAATTTAGTGATAAATGCAATGACTGACCAAGGCAACGATTATGGGTCTGTGGATAGCTTTTGCACATAGCTTAAAGGAGCGGTGCAACGATATTGAATTGGAATGTTTTTCACTCTACACGAGCTTACTGGCCCACCTGGGACTCAAGGATACTCACACGCAAAGCCAGTGGCCAGGAAACTCCTTTGTTGCGGTGTAATTTCAAAAACAAAAGCGATCATTTTCATTCAATCTCTCCTTTGCAAAATTTGATGACGTAACTCGGGGATCCCAGTACACCCAAGTGACGATATTTGAATGCGGTTCATAGATTGGACCCGAGCATTACGTGGGCACTCGACTTGGGCTCGTGATAATTGCTTGCTCGAGAAGCATTCGGGTAGTGACCCGTGTCCAATCGCTGCAACGACGACAACAGCCGAGCCATAACAATGTCAAGAACTCAGCGCGTGTCCTGCGCTTTGCCAACCCCAGCGCGTGGCTATGATCAACACTGGCGGCATATAATCGGCTTTAGATCACGTGGCCGCTTGTTCTGGCTGCGAGTTGAGGGGGTGAACGCTGCTCGTTTTTCTTAAATTTTTTTCTGGGACTTCTATTGCGTGTGGTGAAGAACGAACGCGTGTTTCATAGGTCATTAACGTTAGGGTTCCGTTTTAAGCGGTATTTGCGCCAAGTACAAAAATTGTTGCATAGCTCCTTTAAAGGAGCTGTGCAACGATATTCAATTGGAATGTTTTTCTCTCTACACTAGCTTACTGGCACACCTCGGACTCCAGGATACTCACACGCAACACCATTGGCCAAGAAACTCCTTTGTTGTGGTGTAATTTCAAGGACAAAAGCGATCATTTTCATTCAATCTCTCCTTTGCAAAATTTGATGACGTAACTCGGGGATCCCAGTACACCCAAGTGACGATATTTGAATGCGGTTCATAGATTGGACCCGAGCATTGCGTGGGCACTCGACTTGGGCTCGTGACAATTGCTAGCTCGAGAAGCCTTCGGGTTGTGACCCGTGTCCAATCGCTGCAACGACGACAACAGCCGAGCCATAACAATGTCTGGAACTCAGCGCGTGTCCTGCGCTTTGCCAACCCCTGCGCGTGGCTATGATCAACACTGGCGGCATATAATCGGCTCCAGATCACGTGGCCGCTTGTTCTGGCTGCGAGTTGAGGGGGTGAACGCCGCTCGTTTTTCTTAAATTTTTTTCTGGGACTTCTATTACGTGGGGTGAAAAACGAACGCGTGTTTCATAGGTCATTAACGTTAGGGATCCGATTTAAGCGGTATTTGTGCACAGTACAAAAATTGTTGCATCGCTCCTTTAAGCAATGTAAACGGTTATCACAAAACAAAAAATTACAGCTTTTTTTTTTTTTTTTTGCTACCGCAAGAATAAATAAATTAGGCATCGCCGAACGCTCATTCCCCGCACAAAGGTGGCGCTTGAGGTCACAACCAATGTCAGTTTGAGCCCGATCCGATACCTTATTCAAAAGTTACAAGTGATTTTCTGAGAAGTTCAATGGAAAAATGGCTTGTCGACAGAGTTTTCGAATACATGGGGCTATATGGGCACCAGGAACCAAAAGCCGGAAAAAAATGGGCTCCATTTTCCCATTGAAATTTTTAGAAAATCACCTTTAACTTTTGAATAAGGTGTCCGTTCGGGATGAAATTTTGGCATCTGGTTGTGACCTAGCGCTGCCTTTGGGCGGAGAATGAGCGTTAGGCGATGCGTAGTTCATTTTTGCGGTAAAAAAAAAAGACGTGTAAAAAAGCTCTTGGTTGCACACGTCGCCTATTGGCGACGTGTGCAGCCAAGAGAATCACTCTTGTCGGCAATCACGACTCGCGAGACGCTAACTACACACTAAACATTATAACACCCATAATCGTGTAAAAAGGGTGTAAGTTAGAAAAAACACCCTTCTTACACTTCATTTACACGATATTTGAATATCGGTGGGTGTAAAAAGGGTGTGCTGATGTTTTTCATCCCTTTCACACCCTTTTTACGAACTCGCTTATTGCGATGGCGTCTGAAATCGTGTAAAAAGGGTGTATGGGCGAATTATACGCCCTGTATTAACACGGTGTGAAAGGGGCGTTATGGTGATGCCAGTCTAATACACCCATGATTTCATATCCGTTAATGCTTATTGCTTTGCTGAAACTGTTGCTGATGTACGGCGGTATAAACATCCAGTATAATTAATCGCTACACGAAGTCGCGTATGGTTAGGAAGTGATGGAGTATAGTTTTTGCAACTCCGATCGAACTCACCGTCCGACACGAGCCGAAAATTACGTGTCGCGTGTGCGTCAGTTTCATCAGTTCAACTTCGATTTAAAAACAAAACATCTACACTCGCAAAAGATGAACGAAGACGTGTCAATATACAACCCAAACAGCACACAGCATTGCGCCGATATAGGATCAAATATGAAAAATTGCGCCGTTACCATTTTGGTCCAGCCAATATCTGTGAAAAAAAGGATGGGTCGCGGCGACGCCATCCTGACATACCGTAGGCGATGCCGTTTTTGGTTGAGCGTCAAGATTCCCGCATGAATGGCCTATGCCGGCGAGGTATGTCTATTTCTTAACCGCCTAAAATCCGACGTTAAAAAAGAAAAGAAAAACAAAATGAAGCAAAACGGAATCTGCTTACTTTTAACCAGAGAAAGACCTCCTGCGCTGAACCACTGAACAAACTATGGGCCGTGGCGCCCTCATTTCGTGTATTACAAACTCACCTGACTGGGCCTCGCACTACTTATAGCACCTTCACTGAGATTTTATTTTTGTGTATAGTTCTGACGAAACAATTCCGCAAGACAATCGAAAGTGCCGAATTTATGACACCCCGGCTAGAGTGCGCGATCCTTAGTTGACACCAAAATATCTAGCCTCCCGACGCTTTTTTTTCGTTTTTTTTTTCTTTTTTCGTACGGGTGAAATTGCATCTCTTGTTTCATGCGTTCGAATTTGTTTTGTGTTATTTATTTCGTGATTTCGTGGTCGGCATCAGAGCACGCACGCCACTGCGTGAAGCAAGTCCTGACGTGTCCCATTTTGCGACCCTCCTTGGGCAGCCCAGGTGGCTTATACAAAGCCGCAGAGGGAGATTAGCTGCTTTGTCCACCCCTCTTTGACCTCGTCTTCTGATAAGCCTCCACACCTTCTTATGTGTCTTCGTGTGGCTGTGAGCGAGTGCAAAGGCCGCTTCTAGCAAATCAGAGGGGTGGTGCGTAACACGTGACCGTTCTCCGTAGGACAGGGACGCTTGGACTATAATATGTCAAGTGACTCGCTCCGACGCGCTGATGGGCTCACTGGGGCCGAAGTCTTTGCCGTATTCCAAATTACGGTGAGTGTAGGGGCCACGTAGGTCCGGTTTCTAAAAAGCTTCCGTCAGGCGTCAGTGTTCTTCTGTTTTTCGTGCGTTGCAGTCGCAGCCGTGGTTTTTCGTCTTGAACGGCCGGAATACGTTCATACTAATTTTTTGGTAATATTTGTGAATTTCGTCGGAGTCCATGGAATTATTGTGCTGTGTTTGTTGGACGCGTTTCGACAAAGAACTGCTCGTCGGCGCTCGTGAGACTTCCGCTGATTGTGATCGACCGCCTTCATCCTCGACATTGTGTTTGCGTAGTTTTGTGATGCCCGAGTCGGATTGTGCATCTATCACGACAGAGAGCTGCTCATCGGCGACGGCGAGAGTTCCGTTGAATGTGAGCAACCGCCTTCATCCTGGACGTTGTGTTTGCGAATTTTTCTGTGGTGCCCGAACCGGATTATGCAACTATCACGGATTACATGAGATCGGTGTTTTATTTGTAAGTACTCTGCAAGCATGCTTCTGGTAGTAGTCCTGCTTCCGTCTCAATATACCATTTTACTGTTTACAAGCATGAACTGCTGCTTACGCCTCAATCAACTCCCGGTCGTTCCGTCTCTGCCAGCCTGTCGAGTTTTGCCTACGTCAGCAGGGCTAGAAAGCTTTAAAGTAGGTTTAGGCGAAGGAAAGCCTTATTTAAAGTTTGAGTGCATTTATTTTAAGCCTCTAAGAATTTTGTAGCTTTGTCACAAAAACTTAACACTAGGTCACAAATGCCAGCATTTGAGGTTTGACATTGGTTTCTCGCGAATTCGCGAAAGAAGAAGATGAGGTCCATGCACGTTTTTTTCTGGATTCAAAAAATAAAGTGTTCCACATGTTTCAATTTGTTAGCAATCATTTCTCCGTAAATACTTTTTGATGAAGTGCTGTGTTACACATTTAGTATAACTTCTTGTAGCTGAGTGAAGTGAGAGTTACTGCGCAGGCGAGCTGGTGAAGGATCATGGTGAAAAAAACCCAAGACTAGGACAAAAAATCGGGACAACACAACACGTCTCAAGACATTTTGAGACAGTATTGTGTTTTCCCAATTTTTTTGTCACTAGTCTCGGGGTTTACCCACCATGCTCTTCTAGCTGCAGTACACGTTTTTGATAGGGTGTACTGCTGCCATCACACCCCAATAAATAGGTGTAGAGCAGAATCACTCCTTTCTGTAGAGGGTGTAAGTGTTTACACCGGTTTTTGAGGGAGTGAGAAATAACACCATTTTTCTAGGGCGTTTTTGTACACCAATAAGGGGGTGAGTTGTGACCCATGCCATTTACACCAATAAGGGCGTGAAAATGTTTAGTGTGTATGACGTCATTGTTTGGATCAATTTTGCATTCATCGACACAACTAAGACCAGACTGTCGACGTTGACGTTGTTCGTTTAAGAGTACGATGGCTCTATACTTTCATTGTGCTTTCACACAGACAATCAAACTTTTCGCTCGCGACGAATATGATTTGTGGTCTGGATGACAGCTCGCGATGTCACGGCGAGACAAATCCTGGTTGACGTCAGGGACAGAAACTTCGAGAGGGTGCCATTGAATAATTTCCGCGCTGATAGTCCCCGACAGGAATGAGAACGGCAGGGAGGTCTTTCAGTTGTTCCACGTCCGGCACGAGCTTCCTTCCTTCGATAACGCCAAAGTACGTCCAACCTCCCTTCGATAACGCTTGGGCGTCGCGTGAGCTTTGAGCGTGCAAGCGCAGCCGAAGCACATTCGAAGGCAACGAGTGCATTCTGGAAGCCGGGCATTCGAAAGGGACGCCCTGTCGTTCTCATTCTGCCATCAACTATATTTGAGGTGAGCAGCTGTCAGAAATGCAAGGATCAAGACAACAGAGTTAAAAGATCGTGTTGCCTAGAGCCACAATCACTCTATGTTACGTACCCTCAAGATTCACCACACTTCCGCCATATTTTCTTTTAAAACCACAGTGTTACGTCGTTTAAAAATTGTGTATAGAAGTGTATATACTGTTTATAAAAAAATGCGTATAAAACGCTTTCTTGTATCATTTTACTTTTCTTCGCCACGTTTTGGTGCTCTCGCGTAGAGCTGGCGAGGCATGTCAAGCGGCACCTTGCACTGCTGTTTTCTCGCCACTTTCTATTTGTGCATTCAAACTTAAAGGAACGCTGATTGACTGATCAAGTGGGGTTGGGAAGTATGTTGCTGGTAGTAGAAAAAGCCAAAAACGGCCATTGTGTTTTTGTTTGTTTTTCGTTATTTACATCAAAGATTTGTTATATAGTAGAACTTCTGTAACAAAGCACATAAGAATCTAGAACACATCGAATCTTCGTTGGTCAAAACCAAAGTCGTCCTCTCACTGTTCAATGCGTAATACGAAAGACAGTCTGCAGGCACTGTATGAGATGTGCGGTTTTTTGTGTGACGGTCCTGCCATATTGGTCATCAAAACATTGTTTGGAGACATGTTCGGCGCATACATAAGTATGAAGTTAACATAAGTCGTACAATTATGCCATCATGTTTGCAGGGAAAAACAGTGTTTTTTTGTATTATGTATAAGCAATTTTGGAGACACGCGTGTTTGAGAGGAAGTAAAATAAAAAAGCATCGTGCGATAAAATGGACGCTCTCTCATAGTACCCTTGAAAAAAGCCTGGAAAAAAAGGCATCATTTTCCACGACGTTTCAACCTTGCATATTGATTTTTTTTACCCAATTGTTGTAGGCATGTGTCTCTGAAATTTAAATTAATTTATAAAACTGTCCAGAAAGAAAAATTATTTCGGGCCCCTCACCGCAAGAGATGAAGTTGTTAAGAAATTCAAATGTTCGATTAACATTTCTCGAAGCCTGGAAGCTGTGGCTGGAAGCTTCCCTGATACGTAAAAGAACTAGAAACCGCTGCGCCAACGCTCCCAACCAAAGTTTTAATCCCTTAATGCTTAAATGCCACCGAGAGCGCCCGGGCACCCGGCAGCATAACAAACCTTCGCGTCATCAAAAACAAACGCCAAGTGTTCGAGGCGATAGATTTGGAGTTTCGATCAAGAAACCACTTCCTGCCAAACGTCCGTGACGACAAAGCCGGAGACCTACGCTGCCGAAACCCACGTGAACCAAATAATGACGTTTTCCGAGGGCGAACGTTTGATAAGAGAGGGCGGCAAACATCCTCTCTGACGCTACCCCTTACGTCTGCTTTCGTCCCTTGATAGTGCGTCGACGCCCAGGCACACAATGACGGCAGTCCCACGACGTCCCTCGTTGCTGTGTGTCGGACCGGGTCTTTGGGGCGCCGGAAGCCAAGACTTCCGCCGATAGCGCGCAACGCTTCCTGAACTCCGAGGCTGCCCATTATACTCCGTTTCACTTTAAAGGGCGCTGCTACGACTTTTATGCTTCGAGTAAAAAGTTGGGTTGTGTGTGTGTTTATACAGCCTAGAACTTGGTCTGCCTCACAGGGGCGACGAGTCTCCCAGCTGTAGATGAGCAATTTAGCCAGTGCGGTACAACCGCTAGCCTGGGGTCTTTAACCTGCACCACGCAGTAGTGATACACGACCGCACGCCGGTACGATGCTCATCCAGATCGAAACGGGCAGGGGTGGGGCTCGAACCCAGGATCCCTGGGTTCTGCAGCGCGAGCTTTCGCTCCACGTGCTCCGAGCTGGCGTGCGCTAGACCACTCGGCCACCGATCCCCCCTATGCTTCGAGTAAATACCGGTATGTCTGTGCTCGCGCGGACATGCCCGTGCAATTGCAAGCTTGCCAAACCCATGTTCACGCGCATGCTGCACGTGCTTGTAGGCATGGTGCACGAGCCGGGCTCTATATATACTTGCATATCTCTATAAAACACGCGTTATTTTTTTTTCGCATGAACAGTTGCAGTAAAGTTCGAAAAACAGATTGGTGCGTGTATGCTTATACAGCCGGAAGTTAGTGTTTGTGTTAATAGACCTATTGCTATAGGGAGTATTCACTAGACGCCATATTTGTGGGTGCTGTTAAGAGCGCATGCTCAGAACAAGATCACATCAATAGGCTGCACAGACTGGCACTCTCGGTGGTGCGGAATGCACGTTGCAAAAGAACTGTGGAAGCTCGCCATTAGCACGCGCTCAGCATTCGCGCACACAGCTATGGCCGCCATTGAATACCCCCTATATTACCCGAGCATCAAGGAGAATGCAGGGATTAGTGTTCCACGCGCCGCACGTGCTGGCGTAGCAGTAGTAACTTTTCTAAACCAAACACCTAAAACAAATGGCATCTTGCACGCGCCTTCGGCAATGCTTTATTTTGGTTATTTACTTCGAATCTTTTATACGGGGAAGGCGTGCGCGTCTAGCGCGTGGAACACCAATCCCTGCACTGTCCTTGATGCTTGCTTGGGTAATATAGCAATAAGTCAATTGCCTTAGTGGGCGACTTGTCTCTCAGCTGTAGATGAGCATTTTAGCCCGTGCGGTACAACAGCTAGCCTGCCAGGTCGCTAAACTCGTCAAGCACAACTTTGTGTCCGAAAGTTGCTGAACGCGCTAATTGGACTCTCGCGCCGCTGACGTCGCGCCGAGCGAGGTGTCAATCATTCGAAGCAAAGTTCATCGAGGCGCGCGTGCGGCGCGTGAGGGGCGCGAGGAGCCCGCTGATTGAACGGCTTCGCCGATGACGTAGCGCCCATTTGTCCCTACATCCCTACGCCAAGCTAAAATTAATGCTTTGCAAATTGTCCCTAGGCGACCTGCTGACGCTCAAAATCCCTCCGAAGTTTGTGTTAACAAGAAACCTCGTTTGTCGAAGTTGTCGCTGACGTCAAAGTGACGTTTCCGAACTTTGCGAGAGCCGCGGTTTGAGCTCGAGATCTTCGCTTCGGATCGAGGCGAAGTTAAACTTTGTCAACATGGCGGTGCCGTACGCTGCGGCCGAGCTTATCTTCCGCCACCGTCGGCGTCGCTACTGAGACCACTGGGGACGCTTTTCAACTCCCCGACGACGACTTTCGGCGACAGTACCGGCTATCCAAAGCCGTTGTGCGTTTACTCTGCGACGAGCTTCGTTCGCCGCCTCGGACCGTTGAACAACAAGTTCTCTGCGCGCTCCGGTTCTTCGGAACCGGTAGCTTTCAAGGCATGGTGGCGACTGACGAGCACCTGTCAGTCTCCCACATGACTGTGAACCGGGCTGTCAGAGTTTTTGCGGCTGCCATCGTTTTTTTTTTTTATTTTTTTTTTCTGTAATATTCGAAGAGGTACTAATAAGCTGGTATACAATTCAGAATGTTGGAAAACAAACAAGAACCGGGGTAATTCTTCGGTAGGGTCGAGTCTCCCGGCAGCCGGCAGAATTATTTCCCCGAAATTCTACTGGCAGTTGTCACTCATTGGCGGTCAAATCAGTTCATCGAACGACGCGTCATCGACAGATCGTTTCATCGGCACGCGATGTAATCACATGAAAGAGATTGTCCTCCGTTAGAGGTATATACGCATTAAGCATTTTCCCACCTTTAAACATGTAAGTGGGGTGTCCCATAACTAACACCTTAATAAGTGTAGCGATGGACCTTTTAAAAAAATGTAAACTTCACACCTTTAAAAATGTGTGATTTTTTAAACACGTTTCTTAAAACGTATGATAATGCCTACACCTTTCTATAAAGATGTAAAACTACAATACCCCTTCTCGTCAGGCACGCAGCCAAGGGGAGGGGGGGGGGGGCATAAGGCCTGGCCTTCCCGCCCCCCCCCCCCCCCCGAAATTTTCCATTTTGCTGGGGCCTCCTCTCCTCGCTCCCCCTCATAGAGCACTCTGTCATCGGCGCCCCCCCCCCCCCCCCCCCCCCCCCTCCTTTATCCGAAAATCTGGCTACGTGCCTGCTTCTCCTCAAGGTGCAATTACCACAGTACATTTCTTTTTTGGGGTGTACACAGTGGCCGGGGACCCATTAATATGACTGAACAAATAAATTACACAAACGAGTCGCCGAAACAGCAGTGTCGAGTGTCGAGGCAATATCGGCCGAAAACCGAATTCAATATTGGCCGGATGTACGGTTTTGCGCCTCGTCCCTACATCCGGCAGCTATGGGAGTACCGATGCAAATAAACGATTTATGTCTAATAGCACTGGCACCACTGATTTCTTAGGAGGCTAGATCGTGGATAGAGGCCTGTATTGCTGGGGTCGAGCGGCACCACCGGCAGTCATCGCTTGACACAACTGAATTTTATTGTCCTCTACCATGAAACTTCTATCATGTTTCCGCAAATAACAGTTAATATTGTGGGCAAGAATATTAAACGCGTTAGAATACCAATCTTGTTTAACTAAATGTTGTGTGGTTGAGGGTCCAGGGCTACTTTGTTGGGCGTTAACTGTTATGTGTTTAATGAGACAAGGGCTACCGAGAGTTATTGTGGAGTCATCCGTGATTTCGGAGTCATCAAAGCTCAGCAAACGATAAGTTAGAATGCCTTTACTGGGGATTTTCGCATCGTTTTGACCGCTTGTACATACTGCTTCATGGTGAAAGCTTTTTCTTTGAACCCCTGTGAGGGCTTCCGTGACAAGCTGAAACTCGGAGGGTGCCGTTCAGTCGCTCGACGTGCCATTTATTTAGCAACCGAAGCAAGCGACCTCGGTAAAGTCAATCGTGCTCCGGCCAATTTTTTTTTAATCGATGTTCAAACGCTTGACGAATGTCTATTTGATCTCCAAGAACCCGACATAATCATCGCAGCACGTCATAATATGCTCGCCCTCGAGCACCTCGTACAAGCTTCCAATTTTTGCATGTTTCTTCCTTAGACTTGCGTGTATTGCCTCATGATGTAAAAAGCCAAAGCAACAAGGACGAAAACGAAGGGAGAACTAGACAGGACGCGGCATATTGCCTGTCGTCAAGCAATGGCCGCCGGTGAGGCCAGTGACGGGCTCCCAATTCGCGATACAGATTTGCGCTGTGAGAGTTCTAATGCATTACACCCACCGAGTGCTGCACGGAGAACAGGCCCCGAACAAACTTGCCGAATGCACCCAGTGCAGACTGATGCTGTCGCCATAGATGTTGTAGAAAAGTACCGACCTGAAACCGAAACTAGCGCCTTTTTGTTCGACGTGATGGGTGGCCACGCGAGAGCGCCAGTCGCTGCCATCGTTTAAACGTCGGTTGCTGCAACATGGGACTTACATTTGCGATGACTTCCACTTAAGCAACTCGGCAGTCAGAGATATCTACAGACGGCGTAAGTTTCCGAAACCAGTTGACTACAAAACAGCATACGCTTGAGGAAATTGATGGCACTGTACGCGCAAGAGCTTGCTTCGTTTTAAGCATAATATTATGAGTGAATAACTGAAAGGATACGGCTTAAATCTAGTTCTTTGGAACAGCTAGCAATACGTTTCGTAAGACTTTTTATTTCCCTGGCATTGAGAACGAGAGCTTTCTGAAAACAAAATATGACGGGTCCAGATAGCTGCCGTTCAAATATGACTTTGCTTGAGTCTCGGGCAACGTCTCCATGTTTAGCCTTCCCGGACGCTGAGTGAATCCGTCGCAGGTTTCTGCTGTGGGAGCTTTGTCGAAAAATGTTGCACTTTTCACCCATACACAAATGATGCTAGATCTCGCGGCCCCTGTGGTTGTCCTGGGCCTTTCATTACACACTGGTAGGTTTCAGCGTCTGTACGGCTACAAAACGACTCAAATCTCGCAAATAAAAGACGGGCCGTCGATTCCTTTCTTCGTGAAATATCAGAGGCTTACAATTCAAGCTCGCGTTTGAGTTTCTGGCCCGCGGGACGCAATTTCGAGCAGAAAACCAACTTTTTCTTTCAGTTCCGCTGTGCGAATGCCTCATCGTAGCAGACGAACTCTCGTCGTCTGCTCTCGCTCCTCGCCTGGGCGAGGCATGACGGGATTGTCGGCGCTAGAGAGCCCAAAGACGACGTACAGCGAGCGGCGTGAACACTCGCCTCCCCGCGCTGTCTCGTGCTCTCGTGCACCGCCTAGGGATCGCGGGGGATTTTTCGTCAAAAGTTGCGAAGTTGAGCGCGCGCAGGGAGGAGG